>NW_027362764.1:656373287-657700787 GCF_046119375.1 Phyllobates terribilis | reverse complement strand
CCGGCCGGCTTCTTTAAAGAGACGGTGCATGAAAACACTATTATTTTTTTAAATAAATCCTTTAACACTAAATGACAAGTACAGTAAGCAACACTGTCACTGTACTTCATATATATGTGACTGACATGTTTCTATCTATCTAATCTATGTGTGAAGCTCTATTCTTTCTGTTCTAAATTTTCGGGTACCGGTATATGGCGCTGCTGAATTGCCGGCTTTTCATGTTTCACTGTGAGCACTGTTCCCATCGATTTGGACAACCACCTCCCCCAATACATTCTACATTATTGTTAGTTGTTTTCCTTCATGTAGAATTAACCTACAAGGAAAGAAAGGGTTTATTTTCATGCCGATATTTGTGTCCCATTGACTTGCATTGGTTTCCGGTATCGGAATCGGCGATATCCGATACTTTTTGGGTGTCGGCCCGATCCAATCCGATCCGATATTTCCTGATATCGGAAGGTATCGCTCAACACTGGCTATGATAGTACCTCCTGATTTACTGTGCTATACCTTGTGATGTGATAGATGCCTAAGATCATGTGATAGCTAGAATCCTGTCCTGCTCTGTCCTGATCTATTTTTTACCTCTACTGACATATAGTGAGGTGAACCAAAAGGGTTAAGTACCAACCTAATTGGGGTACAAATTCTCTCGGTAGAATGACTTTTAGAATTTTTTTATCAAAACGGTGTTAACTAAGTACCCTATGTTATTTACTTGTGCTATAGCAATTTATTTACTTACTACAGGGTATTTGCTCATTTTATTTTGATCTTAGGTTTTGTCTATTAAATGGCCACAGTGTGAATGCACACCTATGCATTACACTTATACCAATATATGCGCAATCTTTTGTTTTTTTCTGTTTTAGTTTTTTGTACTTTTACAAACAGAGGTTTGGCTCCCCCTTTTTGGGCTGTTCAATTTGTTTATATACAGGTGCTTCTCACAAAAAATTAAAATATCATCAAAAAGTTAATTTATTTCAGTTGTTCAATGCAAAAAGTGAAACTCTTATATTATATAGAATCATTACAAACAGAGTGACCTATTTCAAGTGTTTATTTCCGTTAATGTTGATGATTATGGCTTACAGCCAATGAAAACACAAAAGTCATTATCTCAGTAAAGTAGAATACTTTATAACAACAGCTTTAAAAATGTTTTTAAAATTCAAAATGTTGTCCTACTGAAACTTATGTTCAGTTAATGCACAATACTTGGTCGGGGCTCCTTTTGCATCAATTACTGCCTCAATGCAGCGTACATAGAGTCGATCAGCCTGTGCCACTGCTGAGGTGTTATGGAAGCCCAGGTTGCTTTGACAGCCTTCAACTTATCTGCATTGTTGGGTCTGGTGTCTCTCATCTTCTTTTTGACAATACTCCATAGATTCTCTATGGGGTTAAGGTCAGACGAGTTTGCTGGCCAATCAAGCACAGTGAAACTGTTGTTTTTAAACCAGGTATTGGTACTTTTGGCAGTGTGGACAGGTGCCAAATCCTGCTGGGGAATGAAATTTCCCTCTCCAAAAAGCTTTTCAGTAGTGATGAATAGTGTTGAGCCACCCCCGTAGTGTTCGAGTTCGGTTCGGTTCGTCGAACACCCGTGTGTTCGCCGAACTGTTCGTCGAACTGTTCGTCGAACACCTTCGAACACCGTTAAAACCAATGGCAGGCAAACAAAAACACATAGAAACACATAGAAAACACCTTCAAAGGTGTCCAAAAGCTGACAAACTGCTCAGAAGACATAACTAACACATGGAAAAGTGACAAGTACATATAGTCATGCGAAAATAAAAGAGGTGGAGGAGTAAAAGGAGGGGGAGACACAGATATAGGCATGTCATGCCCTTCTAAAATCCAAAAAGTGAGAAGCCGACACGGCCAGTCCGCTCCTGCCCGTGCCACCTCCGTGTCGCCGGGTTTGTGCCAGAGCCGCGGTGAACCCTGACGGCCAGCCCCCCTCTCCCAATACTGGTGCCTGTCCGCTGGTGGGTCGAGCGAGCCCCCCTGTGGTGGAGGCAGCTCTAAGCTTTTTAATTTAAATTGTCTCTCTAATTTGAATGAATACACTTTAAATCCATTTACAAGGATCTATTGGAGGGCAAGTCTCATGCCAGCAGCGGCGGTAATTCCAGCTCCAGTAGCATCCACTAAAGCTGCTGCAGTTAAAAAGCTTTTATAAGGATCGAGCTCGGCTGTCCACCGCAAGGCATCCTACTGCCAGTCCCAGCCCCTATGCCTTGGGGTGCCTCCTGATGCTCTTCACTAAGTATCCCATGGTCCCGAAGCATTTCCTTTGAAAAAATTAAGTGTCTAAACTACAGGTGGTGCAGCTTGCTTAACAGCCGGGATAATCCGCTCACTAGCAGACACTGCTACTAGGCACAAAGTATTTCCTGGGCTAGATGCAGTTAAAAATTTGTAATTAGATACTCTCGTTGGATGCTGAGAAAGCATTCCATAGAGTCTCCTGGCACGCCATATATGATTCTCTTAAAAAGCTTGGGGTAGGGGTCTAGGGGACCCTTTTATAGCCAAAATCACGGCCCTGTATCGCAATACGTCACCTAGGCTGAAGATAAATGGAACTGTAGCACCCTGAGGGCTCGGTTGCTACAGACGTATTGCACCTCACCCAGAGGTGTGATATCTCACTCTCAGGTAAGGATGGAGTGTGGATCAGGACCCGACACCTGCATGCATTACACCACATTGCCGTGGGGCAGGGCGACCAATATGCCCCTGAGATGGGCACGACAGTCCCTGTCCCTGGCTGGAGTGGGGGGAGGGAACACTGAGGAAGGGGAACCCTGTAGTGCAGGAGCAGGGAGGAAGCAGTTCCTGGGTGCATTGAGAAGGGAGTATAAAAGGTGGGCACCATCTTAGTTCAGTGCAGAGAAGTCTGAGCAGAAGTGGCAGGGAGCAGGGGCTCTGCATGAGCTCTGCTCCGGAGGCAGGCCTAGTAACAGAGGCCCAGGCCTGGAAGAGGGAGAAGGAAGGAAGAGGAGCCGAGAAGGCTCCAGGAACGAGGAATGAAGGGATCCCAGGGGTGCGGATGGGCGAGTCGCCACCGCACGCCCGAATCCACCTGCGTGGAGGGGTCAGGCCAAAGGGGGAGACCGGTCCCCGAACTAGTGGAGGCAGGAAACGACCCTCAGCTAGAAACCGGAGGCTCTGACATTTTATGTGGCGCAGCCCCTCGCTACACCCGCTAGGAAGGCACCACATAGGGTCAGGGAAACTGGCGCCAAGTTTACCAAGAGGAGTCCCGAGGCAGCCGGACAGAAGTGTTGGTAAGAAAGGCCAGACAAAGGACACACAAAGGGGGTCCTGTGAAGTGCTCCAAAGTTATCTGGAAGTTGTCTGAGCCCCTCACCTGGTGAGCACAGTACGACGTGGGCAGCCGTTACCTGCAGACGTGGTCTGGATAATAAGAACTGTGAGTAAAGGCCCTGAACTGCATCACTGACTCCGTGTCGTTACTGCTGCTGCCCTGCACCATCACCCCCATCCTCTGCATACACTGCCCTGAGGCTATACTCCTCCCGTGGGGAGTTATGCTACGCTCTGCTGCACCCACAACACCAGCCTCAGTGGTCTGCCCTGTAGCGGCGGTTCACTCTGACCGCAATCCACGGGTGGCGTAGTCGGACATTTAAACATGAAAACCACATAAATAGTTCCGCCACTGGTTTGACCACCCTGAGCCACGGAACTGGGTCGCCGCCACGAAGACTACAATCACCAGCATCCACCAAAAAGGGTCCGGCTCCGGGTGTCCCAAGGCCCAGGGGGTGCGTCAGAACATTTTCATCACCTTTCACAATCACCAATGGGACAAGGCAGTGATGTCCTCTGTCCCCTCTCTTATACATCCTAGTGACGGAGCACCTGCTCTCATCAATTCGCCATAACCCCAATATTAGGTGGATTGAGGTGGGAGGCACCGAGTACAAGTGCTCTCTATTTGCTGATGATGTCCTAGTATATATCACTCAATCACATATATCCATCCATGCTGTTATGGCTGAAATAGATCACTTTGTTACATGGTAAAATTTTAAAATCAATGCAGCGAAGTCTGAGGCCCTCGATGTCTCCCTCCCCAAATCCATATAGGATTCCATCCAGTCCAACTTTCCCTTTGCCTGGCCCTCACAGGGTATCAAATACTTAGGAATTCCTATTCATAGAGACCTCTCCCATCTATGTTATCTTAATTTTGGGCCCTTTATTGAACAACTCCATACAGACCACGGTTGGCAAGTTAGAACTGTAAGATTCACTACGTGAACCACTGGTGTTTTGTGGAAAAGCACATGTACGCTGCGTTCCAAATTATTATACAAAAAGTGTTTAGGAGTGATAAGGGAAGAATTTGTTTGTTTGTCAGTTAAACTCATTGATGGTGATGTGTGTCAGGGCTCTTTATATCACTGTAAGCAATTGCAGACACCTGTGCTAATTAGTTTGGCAGGTGTGTACAATGAAAGGCAAGACTACTTAAGAAGGCTCTCTCACATTATTAAGCAGCCTACATTTTCTGCCAAAATGGGAAAGAAAAAGGATGTGTCGGCTGCTGAGAAGCAACAAATTGTGGAGTGTTTAGGTCAAGGCATGACTACAATCAACATTGTGCGATGATCAGGATGAAGTGTCTTGGCAATCAAGAAGTATGTAGCTGATTCACAGTACACACGCGTGCATGCTGATAAGGGCAAATTGAGGACTCTTTCCTACAGGCAATTACGTCAGGTTGAAAGAGCAGCGGCAAAAAAGCCTTGTCATAGCAGCAGACAAGTTTTTGAAGCTGCTTGTGCCTCCAACGTCCCCCGAACAACAAGATGCAGGGTCCTTCAGAGGTTTGCAGCTGTGTATGCGCCATCCTGTCGACCTCCTCTATCCACTTCACAGAAGCAGAAACGGCTCCAGTGGGCCAAACATTACATGAAGACTGATTTCAAAACTGTTTTGTTCACGGATGAGTGCCGTGCAGCTCTCGATGGTCCAGATGGATGGAGTGGAGGATGGCTAGTTGATGGACACCCCACGCAAACACGGCTACAGCGCCAACAAGGAGGAGGTGGAGTAATGTTTTGGGCTGGAATCATGGGGAGAGAGATTGTCGGCCCCTTAAGGATCCCTGAAGGCGCTAAAGATGAACTCCATAATGTATGTGGATTTTCTCAAACAGCACTTCCTGCCATGGTTCAAGAAGAAGAACCGTGTATTTCACAGCAAGATCATTTTTCTGCATGATAATGCACCATCTCCTGCTGCACATAAAACATCTGCATCTCTGGCTGATATGGGCATAAAAGGGGACAAACTTATGGTGTGACCCCCATGCTTCCCTGACCTCTACCCCATTCAGAACCTTTGGAGCATCTTTAAAAGGAGTGTCTATGATGGCGGGAGGCAGTTCACATCTAAGCAACAGCTCTGGGAGGGTATTCTGTCCTCATGCAAAACAATTGAAGCAGAAACCATCCAAAACCTGACAAATTCAATGGACGAGAGAGTTCAGAAGCTCCTTTCGAACAAGGGGTCCTATGTGAAAATGTAACATCACCTAGAATAAAGTTTTGAGTTGAAAACTGTTTGATTTCAGTTTCTAACAACCTGCTAATGCTTATAATTTCAAAAATGACCATTTTTTTGGTCTTTATTAAAATGAAAAGGTTGATCGAAAAGTTTGGGGGATCTAAGAGTGTGGCAACCCAGTAGTCATGATTACTTCGAATTCTGACAATATGAGGGTCATGCTGCAGGTAGTGCAGCAAGAAGGCACTTATGTGCCTTGCGCATCTCGGAGCCCCAAAATTATTTTCCGGGCTAGATGCAGCTAAAAATTATTTTTAATTTTAAATCTGGTGAAGCTTTAGTATAGATGGCCTAATAGGATCAGTGCTGCACACTGCTACAAAGCCCAAATTATTTTCCAGTCAAGATACAGATAAACATGATTAGTAATTTGAAAGCTTAAAACGGTTGGTAGGGTGATTTTAACCAATCATCAAGCTTTTACTCTCCCCAGGATGACACAGGGGTAGAAAAGTCGTTTCGGATCCATGATTTGTTCATCTTTATGAACGTGAGTCTGTCTACATTATCAGTGGAGAGCCGCGTGCGCTTATCTGTCAGCACACCACCAGCAGCGCTGAACACACGTTCAGACAGAACGCTGGCTGCGGGGCATGACAAGATCTCCAAGGCGTAAGTGGCTAGCTCCGGCCATTTATCCAGATTGGAAGCCCAAAAAGAGCAAGGGTCCAGTGACACAGTCGTGGCTTCAATGTTTACTTGGAGATACTCCTGTACCATCATCTCTAGGCGTTGACTATGTGTCAGACTTCTTGTCTCCTGTGGCCTTGCAAAGGATGGGCTAAAAAAGTGGTGAAATGATTCCGCAAAATTGATGTTACCAGCAGATACTGTGGTTCTGTTACGGTTTGAGTGCTGAACGGTCCCACGGTTGGCAAGTTGGAACTGTGAGATTCACTACGTGCACCACTGGTATTTTGTGGAAAAGCACAGGTAAGATTCTGCAACAGTCTCTGCTGATACTCCTGCATGCGTGCATCCCTTTCTATGGCAGGAATAATTTCTGCAAATTTACTTTTGTACCAGGGATCTAACAGTGTGGCAACCCAGTAGTCAGGATTATTTCTAATTCTCACAATTCGAGGGTCATGTTGCAGGTAGTGCAGCAAGAAGGCACTCATGTGTGTTGCGCATCCAGGAGCACCAAGTCCCTGTTGTGTTGGTGGCGAGGTAACAATCATGCTTCCTTCCTCTGTCCTCTCCCCCCAACCTCGCACAACAGAAATGTGATCAAGGTCTCCCTCATCTGATGAGTCTTCCATTAGTTCGTCCTCCACTTCTTCCTGGGCTCCTGCACCTTCCTCACTAGTTTGGCTGCTACCATGCGCCCTGGTAAAACCATCTCCCCCACCCTCACATGCCTGCCGCCTTGGTGCTGCCGACCGTCTGGACCTTGCAGATGTTAGCCCTTCCGCATACAACTCCTCCTCCTCTACTTCCTCCACCTCCTCTTGTGCCACCACCTGACTCCGAATTCTGTTTAACATGTGCTCCAGCATGTAAATCACCGGAATAGTCATGCTGATAATGGCATCGTCAGCACTAAACATCTTCGTCGCCATTTCAAAACTGTGCAGAAGGGTGCATAGGTCCCTGATCTGAGACCACTCCTCCAGCGTGATTTGCCCCACCTCTGAATCTCGTTGGCCCAGGCTATACGTCAGAACGCATTGCACCAGGGCTTGTCGGTGCTGCCACAGTCGCTGCAACATGTGCAGAGTTGAATTCCACCGGGTAGGCACATCGCATTTTAGCCGGTGAAGTGGCAGGCCCAACGACTTCTGTAGAGATGTAAGTCGCTGAGCTGCGGGATGCGAACGGCGGAAGTGAGCACACAGCGACCGTGCCCTCTGCAGAAGGCCATCTAGTCTGGGATAGTGGGCTAAAAATTGCTGGACAACCAGGTTCAACACGTGAGCCATACAAGGCACGTGTGTGACATTGCCCCGGCGAAGGGCCGCACCCAGGTTTGCAGCATTGTTGCACACGGCCTTCCCTGGTTTCAGGTCCAGTAGAGACAACCATTCATGAAATTGGTTCTCCAGAGCTGACCACAACTCCTCAGCTGTGTGACTCACATTTCCCAGACATTTCAATGTAAAAACCGCCTGATGATGTTGAGCCCTACTGCCAGCATAGTAAGGAGGTGTGCAGGATCCCTTATGCGCAGTTAGAAAGCTTGTGGCATGACCAGACAGGCTTTGGGTGCAGGCGGAAGACCGAGAGGAGGTTGAGGAGGCAGAAGCAGTGGAGGAACTTTGACATAAAGAGGATTGACGCACAACTCGTGGGGACGGCAAGACTTGGACAGCAGCCCCTTGTCCTGCTGTCACCATAGTTACCCAGTGCCCAGTCAGCGACATGTAACGCCCCTGTCCATGCCTACTCGTCCAAGTGTCTGTGGTGAAATGCACCCTGTCACACACAGAGTTTCTCAAAGAAGCGGTGATGTTGTGTGCGACATGCTGGTGGAGCGCAGGCACACCTTTCTTTGAGAAGTAGTGCCGACTGGGCATCTGGTACTGGGGCACTGCGACGGACATAAGGTCTCGAAAATCCTCTGTGTCCACCAGGCGGAAAGGCAGCATTTCTGTAGCCAAGAGCTTGCAGATGGTGAAATTCAACCTCTTAGCTTTCTCATGGCTAGGAGGAAATGGTCTTTTACTTGTCCACATCTGAGGGACCGAGGGCTGGCTATTGTGCTTAGACGGGGTTGATAAGGGTGTCCCCGGCAAACTGCCGGTCTGTGAGGAAGATGCAGGCGGACATGTTAGGTTGCCTTGATCCAAAGGTGGTGCTATCGATGTCGGACAGCGCTCAACACCAGCTGATGTTACCACCTCCAAAGAAAATGATGACCTGCCAATCACGCTGGCTGTTGCGGGTAAAGAGGTGGCAGGTCTGCGCCCCAAAACAGGTGTGACTGCTGTCCCCCCAGTCACAGAGGATGAAGAGGCCGCGGATGCACAAGATATGGTAGACGGTGATTGGCCCGGCCGGCTAGGCCGCATTGTAGCACACTGAGCTTCCCACTGCAACTTATGCTTCATGTCCATGTGCCGGTTCATGCATGAAGTACTCAAACTATGTATTTTTTGGCCTCTACTTAGCTTTTGCTGACAAATGTTACAGATAACACGAGTTGGGTCATCTTTATCGATCTGAAAAAATGCCCAGGCTATGCAAGGCTTAGCACCCATGCGACCTGAAGAGCCACCACGACTTGTGGTGAGAGGCAGAGTTGTGTTTGAGGATGCAGTTGTTGACGTGCTTCCAGTACTACGTCTCTGTCCAGGAAGGCGCAACCTGACCTCGTCGTCACTAGCATCTTCCTCCACCTCCTCTGCTGACCTCATCTCTTGGCTGACTGTGGGTTGACAGTAAGTGGGATCTCCGACCTCATCATCATCACCCTGTGCGTTATCACACCCGTCGTCCTCAGAGCCAACCTGTTCCTGCCCTGACAAAAAACTAAAGTTGTCGCTCCAATCAGGTATTTGAGTCTTATCATCGTCTTCCTCATTGTCTCCACCAACAGGAGATACAGTTTGGGAATGAGGGTCTACATTATGGTCAGAACCTTCTGCGTCTGGTCCTGGATCCGACTCATAAAGATTCTGGGCATCAGTGCAGATCATTTCCTCGTCTGGATTCACAGAAGCGCTGGAGTCGACCTCTGATTCCCAGGCTATAGTATGAGTAAACAGCTCTGCAGACTCAACCATCTGTTCTACCTCATACTCAGACGGGCAGCTGGAGATTTGGGAGCTGTGAGGAAGCAAGTGCGATTTGGGTGACACCTTTGAGGACTGAAGTATTTGTGATGTTGAAGTTGATGTGGAGGAGAGCCCACTTAAAGGAGCACTTGATATCCGTTGAAGCACCTGCTGTTTTTGTGCCTCATCTGGAATTTGTAGCGATTGGCGTCTCCGTAAGAAAGGGATCTTATCACATTGTCCGCTAAAAGAAGTAGACATTTTAGTTTGGCTGGAAGATGGTCTTTCTTCTGCAGATGTTACTGTTGCTTTAACACCTACCCCACGGACACAACCTTTTTTCCCCTTCCCAACACGCCTATTCCCCTTTCCACCAGCAGCAGGCCTTTTTCCACTCATTTTGGTGGTTAACTAATTCACAACTCTGGAGTTGTTTGCACAAAAAAACAATGGATGGTAACCGAGCAGAGCTGAGTCGCCAAACTGTGGTATTAGGCCAAAACTATTGGCTGGGTTAGATGCAGAAAAAAATTATTTTGAATTTGCAACCTGATGGAGGTCAGTATAGATGGACTAATACAAATAGTCCCACACACTGCTAGAAGCCCAAATATTTTTTCAGAGGTACTGTAGATGCAGAAAAAAATTATTTTTAATTTGCAACCTGATGAAGGTCAGTATAGATGGACTAATAGACCAAGTCCCACACACTGCTAGAAGCCCAAATATTTTTTCAGAGCTAGATGCAGAAAAAAATTATTTTTAATTTGCAACCTGATGGAGGTCAGTATAGATGGACTAATAGACCAAGTCCCACACACTGCTAGAAGCCCAAATATTTTTTCAGAGCTAGATGCAGAAAAAAATTATATTCAGTTTGCAACCTGATGGAGGTCAGTATAGATGGACTAATAGAATGATGCTATGCCCAAAAGATTTTACTTCACTAGGTGCAGTAAAAAAATTGGTATTCCATACACAGGTGTTATTTCTTGCAACACAGATAGGCTACTCCACTGACTAACACACTCTGCAATAGGCCAAAAAGGATTAGCTTTGCTAGATTCAGCCAAATGCTGTGAAAAAAACTTGCACAGCACTGGCACAGACCTGCCTGGCAAAAACTGATAGGAACTCATGTAACCTAGTCCTGAAAAGGACTCCAATTACAATTAGTCTTTACTCCCACAACCTATCTATTTAAGAGCACAGACCTCCCTGATAAAAGTCGTAGGAAATGCTGTAACCTAGTCCTTAAAAGGACTGCAATCACAACTATTCCCTACTCCCAAGCTATCTGTATATTTGTGCGAAAATTGGCTTGAAATTAACAAGGTATAGCGCACACAGCAACAGCGGTGCCGTCTAACACGCAGCTGCAGCAGTGAGAAAATGGTGGCGACGGGGAAAATGGCTTGGTCTTATAGGGCAAGGACATGTGACATACACTGCCAATGACACATGCCCTTGCTTGTGTGAAAAAAAGCACTTCGCTCCGTGTGTGCGCTGCTGATAGGCTGACAGATTGCACCTCCCCACTGCAAATGCGGGAAAGAGAAAAAAAAATGGAGATCTTCATTGTTCCTGCAGAGATCCATCCCCTGCCCCTCCCCCCACCCCGCTGTACACTCAAACTGCGTATTAACATTAATTTTCATCATTACTGAGAAAAAATCCAGTTATGATTTTGGTGCACGAACAGTTATCGAACATAACCTCGAACAGCCGAATTTTTCTCAAATTGTTCGTGTTCGCCGAACGGCTCGAACACCGCCCAAAACAGCTCGAATTTGAGATTGGCGAACAGTTCGAGTAGAACAACGCTCATCTCTAGTGATGAACGAGCACTGAAATGCTTGGGTACTCGTTGCTCGGGTCGAGCAAATTGGAACACTCGGGTGCTCGACCAGAGCAACGAGCCCAATGTAAGTCTATGGGAAACTTGAGCATTTTTCAGGCGGCTCCCCCCCAGCGGTCTGCAGAGGGCCTAAAAATTGCCCAAATCGATGGGAACAGTGCTCAAATGACATGGGGACAGCATGGGGAAGACCCCTGGAAGCATTTCTGACTCCCAGGTCACTTCTGTCAACAACGTTGTCAGTGGTATTACGCCACTTTCACGGACTCAAAATAAAACATACCAAAACGAAACCAAAATGGATTTTCCGGGGAAATATGTTAAGGAACATCCTTTCCATGACATGTACAATGTATATAAAGCAAAATAAATAATCAAAAACAAAAATACTCCTCCACACCTTGGGCTATGTTCACACGTAACGTTTTTGATGTGTTTTTGCACTTTTGGATTGCTTTCAACCAAGACAAATGCATTCACCAGGAAATTTCATTTTAACATTTTACAACCTTATCTGGCCATGGGAACAGCATGGGGAAGACCTCTGGAAGCATCTCTGACTCCCAGGTTACTGCCTAAAAGTGTGCCCATCATAAGTGATACTTGGAGCATGCGAAGATGCCTCTCGCCATGAACCTGTCATTGCAGACTTGAAACAATCACCGTCCACATCCTTGTCCCACTGCAGCGTTCAGTTGTCCCTATCCCATTCCTTGGAATGCAAGCGCAAGTATGCAGGCAGCCAACCACCCACCGACAGGCTGCAATACTATACTGCCAAATTTTTGACAGCTGCTTGAACTTGAAATGTGGCCTTTTAGGCTCGTGGAGGCGGAATTTTTTCATAACGTCATGCAGCCAGTCCATACTCGGTCCCCAGGCGCCACTATATTTCCCGGTATCGCCTCCGCCTTCCACAAGCACGGGTCCCAACACATTACACGTGCCCTCCCCAGTGCACTTACTGGGAAGGACCGCCTAACCACAAACACGTGGAAAGGTGAATGTGGCCAGGGACGGTACGGAGCCAGTCAACAACTTTTTTTGCTGACAGTTGTATTTAACTCAGTGAAAGGACTGGCATAGAGGGAAACCCTATCTACCCTGCATGTCATTTCTCACAGGAAGTCCTGTAATGCAGCTTGTTGCAGAAGCAATGGCAGCTCGTCCAACATCAACTCGCCCTTGTCAGTGGTGCTTTGACACACACACATCTTTCTTTGCGCATTTCATTTCTTGAATACAGAGTTGGACAATGGCCTGATCTTTAATGCGGTTTGAGAAATAACATGCATAAGCATGGCCGATCCACATTAAAAAAGCAGCCATAGAGTGTCCGGGAACCTTCCCCCACACTTTTCTTAGCCAGGGCTGCTTTTCGGCAGAGTTGGACGGGCCCACCAGAGTACCAGAGACTCCGCTGACGGGCCCTGGCTTCTCCTTCAGGAGAGTACATAGTGTCGAGGTGAGGCCATGATGATGAAAGAGGCCACCATCTGCTTAGTTTTCTGTTACTTGGAATGCAAGTGCAAATATGCAGCCAGCCACCCACCAACAGGCCGCAACACTAAACTGCCAGATTTCTGGGCAGCTTTTTGCGCTTGAAATATGGCCTTTTAATCTCGTGCAGGTGGAAGCTTTTCACAACCTCATGCCGATGGCGGCCGGGTGTACATACTCCGTCCCCAGCGCCACTATATTTCCCGGTATCGCCTCCGCCTTCCACAAGCACGGGTCCCACAAAATTACCCGTGCCCTCCCCAGTGCACTTACTGGGAAGGACCGCCTATCCACAAACACGTGGACAGGTGAATGTGGCCAGGGACAGTACGGAGCCAGTCCACAACTTTCTTTGCTGACAATTGTATTTAGCTCGGTGAAAGGACTGGCATAGAGGGAAACCCTATCTACCCTGCATGTCATTTCTCACAGGAAGTACTGTAAAGCTGCTTGCACTTGAAAAATGGCCTTTTAGGCTCATAGAGGCGGAAGCTTTTCACAACCACATGCCTCATGCCTCGAGTCCATGCTCTGTCCCCAGCCGTCACTATTTCTCCCGGTGTTGTCTCCATCTTCTACAAGTGCGGGTCCCTGAACATTACTGCTGGTACTTTTCTGTGGGAATTTGCTTGCCTCCTAACAGCCTGGAATATTTCCAGCAAACTATGGTACGACGCCATGGTATTAGCACTGCCCCAAGTACCAGTAGAGAAGCCATCCCCATTTTCCTTCTCAGGAATTTTATTTGGTAGACTGAGTGGCTGCCCAAATACATTTTCTCACAAAGGAGCTGAAGATAGAGTGGCAGTAGGTGCAAGATTCTCCAGCCTGTTAGATATTAGAGGGTGAATGGCAGTACATTGGATCAGTGGTTAGCACTGAAGACTTGCAGCGCTGGGATCTTGGGTTCAAATCCCAGCAAGGGCAACATCTGCAAGGACTTTGTATGTTCTTCCCATGTTTGCGTCTGTTTCCTCCTCAGTAAAAAAGCAGCCATAGAGTGTCTGGGAACCTTTCCACACACTTTTCTTAGCCAGGACTGCTTCTTGGCAGGGTTGGATGGTCCCACCAGAGAAATCTCTGGTATGCCTTGGCTTCTACCTCAGGAGAGTTCACGATAGCGCTAACTTTGCTGCTGCTATGGGGCTCTTTAGTGGGGGAGAAAGGTTAGCCCTCAGAATCAAATCCACTGGTGGGCACAATGTTTTTCAATCTGAAACAGCTTCTCAGTGGGAGTTGTATTTCACCACAGCCATATTCTTTAGCTCCGTGAAAGGACTGGCATAGAGGGAAACCGTATCTACCCCAGCTGTCATTTCTCGGTCACCAGGTTCCGCCCATTGTCACACACGACCATGCCTGGCTGTATGTTCAGCACACAGATCAGGCTGCTATGTTACAGCTTTCAACAACTCTGCAGCGCTGGGCAGTTTGTCAATTAAGCATTAAGCATGTTATCTTCAGCACAGCCTGTTGCCGCTTGGTCAAGGTAGTGCTGCAGTGCTGTCAGCTTGTGACTGATGTGGTCATTTCGGAGATGGAGGAGGAGGTGCAAGAGCTGAACTATGTGATTACATTGTTGATAAATTGGTGACGCTGTTTTTTAAACTAAAGAAAGATCCTATTGTTTTGTTTTTTTAAGTTATTTTTTAAGACAAATGCATTCACCGGGAAATGTCATTTTAACATTTTACAACCTTATCTGGCAATGTGGTGTGTGACACATCATCAGACACATCCTGTTTTATTTATGATGAAGGGACTCTGAAAGTCATAAAGCCTATTTTTATAGAGACATCAGACGGCCCTTACTATTCTTAAAAGGCCAGCAATCGGCCGTAACTATTGTTAGAGACCCATCACCCGGCTATGCTTTGTTGTTCCCATTATTAACAAGTGGGTCTCCTATACTGTTATTGCATATCCAGTGACTGCAAGGGCTGCCAAAAATTTGGACGCAACCCAATACCCCTTTGAAGAGACATAGAGAAGGGTCTCAGTAAAAAAATGTTCCCATTATAAAGGAGCGGGTGGTAATGCCCATGCTGTGACTGCAAGGGTTGCCCAAATTTGGGAAAAACCCCACTAAGATTTTAAAGACACATAGAGCAGGGCCACAGTAACAAGGTACGACATGTTCCCATTAGAAAGGAGAGCGCCTGTTATACAGTTCTAGGGTATGCAGGGAGTCCAACGGCTGACCAATTTTAGTAAAAACACCACTAAGAATTTAAAGACACATGGAGCAGGGCCACAGTAGCAAAGTATGACATGTTCCCATTAGAAAGGAGAGGGTCTGCTATACAGTTATAGGATATGCAGTGAGTCCAACGGCTGACAATTTTAGGAAAAACCCCACTAAGAATTTAAAGACACATGGAGCAGGGCCACAGTAACAAGTACGACATGTTCCCATTAGAAAGGAGACAGTCTGCTATACAGTTATAGGGTATGCACAGAGTCCAACGGCTGACCAATTTTAGGAAAAACCCCACTAAGAATTTAAAGACACTCAGAGCAGGGCCACAGTAACGACAAATTCCCATTAGAAAGGAGAGAGTCTCCCATAGTGTTGGCCTATGCAGTGAATGCAAGGGCTTCCAAAAATTTGGAGGCACTTCAATGCCCCTTGGAAGAGAAGTGGAGGAGCTCCTCATAAAAATATGTTTCCATTAAAAAGGAGTGGGCCTCCTATACTTGTAATGACCATGCACTAAGTGTAAGGGCTGACAAACATTTACCCCTGGGGGGTATACATGAACATACTGTATAAAAAAAATTTTTTACGGGCATCATAAACACCCTTTAAAAAAATTAGGTGGGTGTTGTATCACGGACCACGGTCACCCATTTAATATGGTGGTGGAGGATGAGGAGAAGAAGGAGGACAAGAGCAAATAGCAAAAATCAGGAAGCGTATACCCTTGTGTGGGTGTGAAAAGGTGCATGGGAATACACCTCCCAAGAAAAGACACTGGATTGGAGTTTATGTTACGCTGCTATTATTCGGTGGTGTTGAGAAGTCTGGTCCAATCCAGCCCTTGTTCATTTTTATAAGAGTCAGCCTGTCAGCATTTTCAGTTGACAGGCGGATGCGCTTATCAGTTATAATTTCACCAGCGGCACTAAAAACCCGCTCTGATAAAACGATGGCGGCAGGGCAGGCCAGGACCTCCAAGGCATAGAGAGCCAGTTCATTCCACGTATCCTGCTTGGATACCCAATAATTATAAGGCACAGTGGAATAACGGAGGACATTGGTACGGTCGGCAAGGTACTCCTTCAGCATCTTCCCAAACTTTGCACTCCTTGTGAGAGTACCCCAAGCCTCAGGGCCTGTCCAATGGGAGGGTCTGAGAAAACTCGCCCAGAACTTTGACAGTGTTCCCCAGCCTCTGCTGGATTGAAGTTGTGTCTCTCTTGCCTGTACTCCTTGGTTGTCCAGCGAAGTGTGCCCTCTGACGCCAGCGTTTTCAGATGGGAATTTTTTTAATAGTTCAACAACAAGGGCCTTCTGGTACAGCCCCATTTTTGTAGACCTGTCTGCCTCAGGAATAAGAGATATAAAGTTCTCCTTGTAGCGTGGGTCTAGAATTGTCACCAACCAGTAATGACTGTCAAAATTTTGAGAATGCGAGGGTCAATGGAAAGGCAGCGTAACATAAACTTGGCCATGCATGCCAGACCACTAACAGGCAAGACTTCCATGTCCTCACCACCATGGTGTCCTGACCATCTATAGTGCATGAAACTAGAACCTGTCCTTCCTCCTCCTCCTCCTCTTCCTCATTGTCACCCAATCCACGTTGGGATGAGATGACGCTTGGCTGTGTGTAATCACCCTGTATGGTTCCTTGCTCCATCTCATCGTGCTCCACCTGCAATGTATCCTCTTTGATTGTGAGTAGAGAGCATTTCAGAAGACAGAGAAGCGGGATGATGATGCTAATTATGGCATCATCGCCACTCACCATCTTGATGGAGTCCTCAAAGTTTTGGAGGATGGTACATATGTCTGACATCAATGTCCACTCCTGAGGTCTTATATGTGGAGTCTGAACTGAATACCGACGGCCTTGTTGATGCTGGTAGTCAACAACTGCCCTCTTCTGCTCACAAATCCTTCTCAACATCTGCAGTGTAGAGTTCCAATGCGTGGGGACATCACACACCAGTCTGTGAGCCCGAAGCTGCAAATGCTGCTGAAGCACGTCAAGGGCGGCGGAAGCTGTAGCTGACTTACTAAAATGGGCACACAGGCAGCGTACTTTAACAAGCAGATCCGGCAGCTCTGGGTAGGATTTGAGAAACCGCAGAACCACGAGGTTAAGCACATGGGCCAGGCATGGTACGTGTGTGAGCTCGCCTCGCCTCAGAGCCGCCACCAGGTTCCGGCCATTGTCACACACGACCATGCCGGGCTGTAGGTTCAGCGGTGTGAGCCACAGATCTACCTGCTCTTTCAGAGCTGTCCACAACTCTTCAGCATTGTGCGTTTTTTCACCTAAGCATATTAGCTTCAGCACAGCCTGTTGCCGCTTGGCCGAGGCAGTGCTCCAGTGCTTCCAGCTTGTGACTGATGTGGTCATTTCGGAGATGAAATCTGAAGAGGAGGAGGAGACTGAGTAGGATGAGTTGCAGGAGCTGTAGACCGTGGGGGCAACCCTGATTGACCTAATGCCCACAATCCTTGGCATCAGGAGGACGTGTTCCGTTCCAAGGTCCGACTCGGTCCCGGCTTCCATTATGTTAACCCAGTGTGCCGTCACCGAGATGTACCGTCCCTGCCCACAAGCACTTGTCCACGTGTCCGTGGTTAGGTGGACTTTACCGGTAACTGCGTTGTTGAGAGCACGGCTAATATTTTGCGACACGTTCTTGTGTAAAGCGGGGACGGCACACCGGGAGAAATAGTGGCGGCTGGGGACCGAGTACCGAGGGATGGCCGCCGCCATCAGGTTGCGGAATGCTTCCATCTCCGCGAACCTAAAAGGCAACATTTCAAGCGCAAGCAGTCGTGAAATGTGAGAATTTAGTAGTGTGGCCTGTGGGGCATTGGCTGCATATTTGCGCATGCGTTCCAAGGACTGGGGTATGTACAACTGAACGCTGCGCTGGGACAAGGACTTGGACGTGCTTCCTGATGTTGCTACTTGAGAGTGTGCAACAACAGGTGCAGGGCAGGCGGCATCTTCGCATGCACCATGGACAGGTAATTGGCTTGCAGCTGAAGAAGCAATGGTGCCACCCGCAGACACTGTTCCTGGACCCTGGGGTTTGGCCCACAAAGTCGGGTGCTTTGCTGCCATGTGCCTGATCATGCTGGTGGTGGTCAGGCTGGTCGTTTTGCCACCCCTGCTGATCCTGGCCTGGCAGATGATGCAAATGGCCTTTTTGGGGTTATCGGCAGAGTCTTTAAAAAACAACCAGACTCGGGAAAACCTAAAATTTGTACTGGCAACTTCCTTCGTGCTGGTGTTACGGGGAACGGTTGTCTGCCTTCTATCTGCGGCCACCACACTGCTTCTTCCTGCCTGTTGTGGTAGCCTGCCTCCCTCCCCCTGCGTGCTGCTGTCCTCACTTTGCATGTCCTCCTGCCAGGTTGGGTCAGTTACTATATCATCCACCACCTCGTCTTCCACTTCCGCACCCTCCTCCTGACTTTCTGGCAATTGTGTCTCATCATCGTCCATCTCTTGTGACACTTTCCCACCGTCGCTTTCGTGTGATCGTGGCTGCTCAAATATTTGGGCATCGCTACACGCGATCTCCTCTTGCCCTGCTTCAAGTGGACCGGGCGAGAGGCCCGAATCTATAAATGAAAAAGTGAACAGCTCTTCAGAGTGTCCAAGTGTGGGATCAGTTGACTCTGGGTACTCTCCATAGTGGGAGGAAGGAGGATCAGGGTGAGGAATATGAGGTCCAAACTCATGGCTACCGAGACTTGCCCGCGTGGAAGACAGTGTGGTGGTGGTGGTGGCTAAGTGACTGGAAGCATTATTCGCTATCCAACCAACAACCTTTTGACACTGCTCTGGGTTCAATAGTGGTGTGCTGCGGTCCCCTAGAAATTGGGACAGGAAGGTCAGGCAAGAAGATGTGTGTGTTTGTTGTGGCACAATTTCGGCTTGCCCACGGCCTTGTCCTCGGCCTCTGCATGCACCATTACCATCACGCCCAGTTCCCCGTCCCTTGCCACGTGCCTTGCCCATTTTAAATGGAGAACAGTATCTTTCACGCTCACTACAAATGACTGAGTATGGAGCGAATTTTTATGTGATCCGTGTGATGGAGAAGACAGAGTTTTAAATACCTAGCCTGTAGGTAAGTAGTTTGACCAGAAAACTGCTGTGAATTGCTTCACTGACACACTGAAAGAAATTTTTAATGGAGGCCAGAAATGGCAGTATTTTCTGACAACGTATATGTGAGCCGTGTGATGGAGAAAACACAGTTTTAAATACCTGGCCTGTAGGCAACTATTTTGAAGAGCAATCTGGTGTCATTTGCTTCACTGACACACTGAAATTTTTTTTTAATGGAGGACATAAATGGCAGTATTTTCTGAAAACATATATATAATCCTTGTAACGGAGAAAACACAGTTTTAAATACCTGGCCTGTAGGTACCTGTTTTGAGCTGCAAACCAGTGTCAAAAAATTTGCTGACACATTGAAGAAATTTTTTAATGGAGGCCAGAAATGGCAGGATTTTCTGAAAATGTATATAAAATCCGTGTGACGGAGAAAACACAGCTTTAAATACCTGGCTTGTAGGTAACGGTTTTGAACAGCAGACCAGTTTCAAAAACTTTGCTGACACACTAAAAAAAAAAATTAATGGAGGCCAGAAATGGCAGCATTTTCTGACAACGTATGTGTGAGCCATGTGACGGAGAAAACACAGTTTTAAATACCTGGCCTGTAGGAAACTATTTTGAACAACAATCTGGTGTCAATTGTTTCACTGACACACTGAAAAAATTTTTAAATGGAGGCCAGAAATGGCAGTATTTTCTGAAAATGTATATGTAATCCGTGTGACGGAGAAAACACAGTTTTAAATACCTGGCCTGTAGGTAACTGTTTTGAACAGAAAACCAGTGTCAAAAACTTTGCTGACACACTGATATTTTTTTTTAATGTAGGCCAGAAATGGCAGTATTTTCTGAAAACGTATATGTGATCCGTGTGACGGAGAAAACACAGTTTTAAATACCTGGCCTGTAGGTAACTGTTTTGAACAGCAAACCAGTGTCAAAAACTTTGCTGACACACTGAAAAAAAAATTTAATGGGGGCCAGAAATGGCAGTATTTTCTGAAAATGTATATGTGATCCGTGTGATGCAGAAAACACAGTTTAAAATAGATGGATTTTTAGCGCTGTAATATGGAAAGGACCTGGCTGTATTCTGCAGTGCCAACAAGCAAATGGCGCAGAAAAACCATGTTCTCTGGATTGCTTTTTAAGCAAATAATGAGGATTAAGATGAAAAAAAATTATTCCTAACCCCTGAGACCTGGGCCCATTTCCAGAAATATCTAACAGCAGCAGCCGACAGAACTGGAATGGAGCCTCTTGTGCTATGTGCACTGCTGTCTGCTATATACACTGCCTGCCTGCCTATATACACTGCCTGCCTGATATCTCTGCAGATGGATTAGGTAGTCCTCAAAAGGACTGTTTGTGAAGATGGATATGTGTAATGTACTGTTTTTCTCCCTACACTACCTAATACACAAGCAAATCTCTCCCTAGCTCAGCAGCAGTTCTCCCTACACTGTCTGTTCTGGAGTGACTGTGACGAGCATGGCGGCGCCAGGTCTGATATACACCTGATGACGCTGTGCGGCCAGCCAATCACTGTAATGCCCACAACCAACATGGCTACGGCATTACAGTGCATGGCAGGCAATCCCTGCATGTACATTGGCTCTCTAAAGAGCGCCAATCATGCAGGGAGGGGACCCGATGCACCATGATGCTCGGGCGAGTACCAAGTAGTGGCGAGCACGTTCGCACATCACTACTTGTCGGCAGAGCGAAGCATGAAGTGCTCTAAAATTTCCTGGTAGATGGCGGCGCTGACTTTGGTCTTGATAAAACACAGTGGACCTACACCAGCAGATGACATGGCTTCCCAAACCATCACTGATTGTGGAAACTTCACACTAGACCTCAAGCAGCTTGGACTAAGCCTCTCCACTTTTCCTCCAGACTCTGGGACCTTGATTTCCAAATGAAATACAACATTTACTTTCATCTGAAAACAACACCTTGGACCACTGAGCAACAGTCCAGTTTTTTTTCGCCTTGGCCCAAGTAAGACGCTACTGGCATTGTCTATTGGTCTTGAGTGGCTTGACACAAGGAATGCGACACTTGTAGCCCATGTCCAGGATACGTCTGTGTGTGGTGACTCTTGAAGCAATGACTCCAGCAGCAGTCCACTCCTTGTGAATTTCCCCCAAATTTTTGAATGGCCTTTTCTTAACAATCCTTTCAAGACTGCAGTTATCCCGGTTGCTTGTGCACCTTTTTCTGTCAAACTTTTATCTTCCACTCAACTTTCCATTAAAATGCTTGGATACAGCACTCTTTAAACAGCCAGCTTCTTTAGCAATGACCTTTTGTGGCTTACCCTCCTTGTGGAGTGTGTCAATGACTGCCTTCTGGACATCTGTCAAGTCAGCAGTCTTCCCCATTATTGTGGAGCCTACTGAAACAGACTAAGGGACCTTTTTAAATGCATAGGAAGCCTTTGCAGGTGTTTTTTGTTAATTATTCTAATTTACTGAGATAATGACTTTTGTGTTTTCATTGGCTGTAAGCCATAATCAACAACATTAACAGAAATAAACACTTGAAATATGTCACTCTGTTTGTAATGGCTCTATATATATGAGTTTTACTTTTTGTATTGAAGAACTGAAATAAATTAACTTTTTGATGATATTCTAATTTTGTGAGAAGCACCTGTAGCTTTCCACTGGCAGATGTCTGAAAAGTCAGGACCAGATCCTGGTCTGCCCTTATCTATTTTTATGTGAGGTGAAGCACCAAAGTTAATTAACCACTTTGAGACCTTGGGTTTTTCCGTTTTTTCTTTTTTGTTTTTTGTTCCCTGTCTTCTCAGAGCCATAACTTTTCTTTATTATTCTGTTAATATGGCCATGTGAAGGCTTGTTTTTTGTGGGATGAGTTGTACTTTTGAACAACTCCATTGGTTTCATCATATCTTGTACTGGAAAATGGGAAAAAAATCAAAGTACAGAGAAATTTTAAAAAAAGTGCAATTCCACAATTTTTTTTTTACCATGTTCACTAAATGCTAAAACTGACCGGTAATTATGATTCCCCAGGTCATTACGAGTTCATAGATACAAAACATGTATAGGTTATTTTTTAAAGTGGTGGAAAAAATTCCAAAGTTTGAAAAAAAAATGGTGCCATTTTCCGAGACTCGTAGTGTCTCCATTTTTTGGGATCTGGGACCAGGTGAGGGCTTATTTTTTGCTCGTTGCGCTGCCATTTTAATTGATACCATTTTGGGATAGATACGATTTTTTTGATCACCTATTATTTCATTTCACTACAAAAAAAAACATTTTCTGGCGTTTTGATTTTTTTTCTCATTACGCCGATCCAATTTATGATTTTTATATATTGATAGATCGGGCAATTCTGAACGCGGTGATACCAAATATGTGTATATTAGATTTTTTTATTGTTTTAATTTGGAATGGGGCGAAAGGAGGGTGATTTGAACTTTTAGATTATTTTAATTTTTTTTATATTTTTAAAAACTTTTTGTTTACTTTTTACCTGCTTCAATAGTCTCCATGGGAGACTAGAAGTTGCAATTATCTGATCGCCTGTGTTACACACAGACAATCATCAGATCGTCCGTGTGTAGCTAAAATGCTCAATTGCTATGAGTGCCGACCCCTGGGCGGTGCTCATAGTATTCTGGCAATGACAACCACAGCTCTCTCCTGCAGACCTCAGGTTGTCATGCCAACCCATTGGCGACCCTTTGTCATGTGACACAGGTGCCGATGGGCGGGACTTGTGACGTACTTCCAGCGCAGCAATGTTATATGCTGCTGTCAGAGATTGACAGCGTCATTTAACATGTTAGGGGCACATGACAGTTGATCAGATCAGCTGTAATGTGTCTGGTAACATGTGTGCTCAGCACCTGAGCCCGCATGGAGTGCAGGGTTACCATCTTGGACGTACTCATACGTCAAAGGTGGTAAAGGGGTTAACATCCCGATTGGGTCGCTGTGGGACTTTACGCTTTTATGGTCAAAACAGTGTTAACTAAGTACCCTATGTTATTTACATGTATTATTACTTATTACTATTCAGTAATTTACCTACTATAAGGTATTTCCTCTTTTTGTTTTTATCTTAGGTTCTGTCTAGGATCATGTGAGCCTTCTCTGGCTTAAAAAATCTTCTGCTTTGTGTAAAATTGAATCAACAGTGCCCACATGGGGACGAACTGGGTTTTGAAAACATATACAGTAGTACTTCCCCATTGGATTTGGGCATTTCATTATGGTAACTGAATGGACAGTCATTTACTAATTTGTCTCACACTAAAACCAATACTGTTTTAAAGAGAACTTGTCACTGGTCAGTTTCTGCTTGTATTTTATTCCTGTCTCTCCACTGAATACCCTACATGGGGGCATGGTCACAGTTTCCTTGGGGGCGTGTCTTTAGGCTGCTCTACATTTTTACCCTGTGAGCAATGACCCCTTGGTGAAGAGACCATCTCTTTGAAGCAAACTTCTGTGTCACTGTCTCTGACTACATTGATCCCAATTTGCTTTACCCTAAGCAGTTAATCTTCTACTATACTTAAAAAGATATTTTCCATTTATTTCTAAGATGCATATATATTTAAAGTATATTATATTGTATATTTATTATTATATTGTATATTTATTTTCCAGGTAGTGTGAATAGAAATTCCAGAACTAATTTTTTTGCAAATTAATAAAATTAACCAAGCCACCAAAGCAAGCGCACCAACTCAATTTCCATAACAAAAAAAAACAATTATTTCTATTGGAGTTATATTCTTTTACAGTGTTTCAGCATTACTTATTCCTCTATTAAATATACAGTAATTGTGATACAAGCCTTAAGGTTCTTTAACTTGACTTAGTAATTCACTTCTATTTAGTTTTAAAACTAAAATGTGCAAACCTTGGAAACCAGGAGTCAAAAGCACATCTAAAGGATTTGGAGGCTGAAATGTTAATGTCATGCATCTCATGTAACCTATCACAAATTGTTATACTCTGAGATAGTATGACATGTCATATGAGTATGAGGCTAAACAAGGCAGCTTTCTCGTAGTTTCCTTTTAATTATAAAATAAGAATGACATGCATTTTATCTCTGAAAAAGGCCAATAAAGCACAAGAATGGAGATGGATCCTTTTTAAGCAGAGCTGAGGCAATGAAGACTGCATATTGCAAAGGAAATACAATTTATACTTTATGGCAAAATGAAAAACCATCCCTCAGTTTTAGATTCTGCAATCAATACTATGTATGTGTCTTTATAAATCTTTTTCTCACACAGTGTCTACTGTATTCAGCAGCAAATTTTGCTTTCAAATGTCCTACAGTAGGCTTTCAAATAACAAAGTACTTTTTTTTTTCATTTACCAACAGATGATTCCCGAAAACTAAATTCAATGTGAATTATTCATTCTTTTTACCAAAAAAAATTACATATTGAAAATATTTGCTGTGTCCAGGTATATATTAAAGCAACACTCCCGAGGTTTTTTTTTTTTTATTTCAGTTCCGGAGTGGTGCTGACATAAGGCTCCTAGTATTATACACCGTCTTCAGCTCTTCCTGGCGTCGCTCTGATCCCTTGTCGTCATCTTGTTAACGAAAACTTCTGACTGACCAGAAGTCAGACGTAATGGTCACAAGCTCTCAATGTAAGTCTATAAAGTAAAAAAAAGAGTAAGGTAAATAAAGGAAGTGGGGTCCACTTATCAAGTTGTCAACCAAAGCAAAACAAAAGAAACCCCTTAAAATTTAACTTTTAATAAATATGTATAAAAGTGTCAATAGCAATATAAATGGACAAACCTAATTACAAGGTAAAGGGGAGGAAATTGAAGGTGATAACGAGGTATATATATATATATATATATATATATATATATATATATATATATATATATATATATAAAACCAACAAGCAGGCTAGCCCTAATCGGTCCCTGTCAAACTGACAACCTGCCTGGCAGCAGAGGTTGGTACCCTAAGAATTCGACATGGCGACCCCGCTCAACATTGGTTCTCCCTCAGTGGCCCTCTCCAACCCTAAATAAACATGCACACATACAGTATGTATCAAAAAAGAACCATCTGTTATTGATGGAAAAAAGCAGTTATGTTGCTACTTGCACATACAGTGTCAAAAGATGACTTCATATATGAATCATATATATACCTCGTTATCTCCTCTAATTTCTTCCCCTTTACCATTTAATTAGGTTTGTCCATTTATATTGATATTGACACTTTTAAATATATTGATCAAAACTTAATTTTTAAGAGGTTTCTTTTGTTTGCTTTGGTTGACTATAAGTCTATGAAAGTCTGATTCTGGCTTCGCAATCATAGACTTCCATGAGTTGTGACTTCTAGATCACACAGAAAACACTAGAACAATAAAAACATTTTTTAGAGTGGTACGTTAAGGCAAAACAAATCGTGAATCCTTATAACCAGTAAGTCAAATTTATCTACCAATAATTTTCAAACAACACATTGCTACAATTATAAATAAGCGAGATGCATGGAACTTTTATATTGATGGCCTATCCCATCAATGTTCTGACCTCTAGGTACTATAAATTTACTGTTCTGCACTTCATCAGTCACCGAACCCTCATTCTCTTTGGCTGTGCTGAATGAAACACTGTGTGCAATGTGCTTGGCCCCCCAGCCAGATGTTTGAGATGTGACAAATCATTGCGTCCTTCTTTCTGCATGCAGGCTTCAAGGCCAATTACTGTGCCTGGTGTCCTAATTTTCCCAAGATTGTGCCACTGTGCCAGCCTGTACTACCCTTGCATAGTCCTGTTCTGACCTGGTGTCACGGGTCTGTCAGAGGTGACAGATCGTCACCCTGCAGTTGGTTGCAGGAGATCTCTACGTTTGGCACTGCAAACTGCTTCCTAGAAGCTGGCTGTCTCTAGGACCCAGTGGCTACCTCCCTCTGGCTAATTATCTCCCTGGCTAGGGTGTATAAATACCTGGTGTGTTCTAGAGGGAGATGCCGGTGATATTCATTATTCCTTGTGAAGGCTTAGCAAGAGCAGTACCTTTTCCTCTCTAGAGCTTGAAGATGTATTTGTGCATTTGTCTGGAGTCATCTAAAGCTAAGCACTTTTCCCCTGTTTGTCCTTCCTTGTTGTCAATAGTGTTTAGTGGATATCGACTAGTGCTGATCTCCTCCCTTCCCTAGCTTGAGCCAAACGCCAGGGAAAGACAGGGCGAGGTACGGGTGCAGCGATTGATTAAAAGCCAATACAGGGACGTTAGGGGAGACAGGGTGACGCTAGATCCACTTTTCCCCCTTTCCCTAGCGTCTGGGCTCCCTTTCCCTCTTCCCTTTGTAGACACGAATGAGAGATAAAAACACACATAGCCCAAATGTGCCAAAGCTTTATTGAAAACATATACAAGTAAATACACACAATAAAAAACAATAAAAGACACACCACAGAAGGAAACACGTGGTGAGTCTGGACCAATAAAAGTATCAGGTACAATATATTGCTTGTAACTCCCCTAGGAAAATATATACCAATATAGAAATGAAGGGCATATAAACAGAAAGGCAGCAGATGTAACCCTATACACAGTGGAATATAATAAATAGCATGATAAATATCAATAATAACATCCTCCACTAATGTATACATGTATCAAAAATTAAAACGGCTGCATATATCAGTGACCAGTGTCAGTAAAGGACAGGCCCGCAATATCCTTCTTGTAACTCCCCTAGGAAAATATATATCAATGCAGAGATAAAGGGCATTTCAAAGAAAAGCAGCAGATATACATATGTAATCCAATATACAGATAACCATGCGGAATTTAATAAATTGCATGATAAATATCAATAACATCCCCCACTAGTGTATATAGGTATTGAAAAATCAATACAGCTGCATATATCAATGACCAGTATCAGTAAAGGGAAGGCCCATAGTGTAGTTATTGTAACGGGTCTGGGAGGTGGAACCTCTGAGCAACTATACAAAGGGGCAGTCCTTGTAAGGAAGCGGGTGGCTCCCAGGGAAGGCGGGCAGGTAGTCACGGCAAGTGACAGGGACAGTCTCTGAGTAGAAGGGCAGGAGGTCACAGCAAGTGACGGGGACAGTCTCTTGACAGGCGGATGGTCACGGCAAGTGACAGCAGGGTAAGAGTCTCTAGACGGGCAGGTGGTCACGGCAAGTGACAGCATGGAAAGAGTCTCAAGATAGGCTAGCAGGCAGGTAGCAGGTGAGCGCTCCCAGGTGAGCGGGCAAGAGTCTCTGGACAGGCAGGTGGTCACGACAAGTGACGGCAGAGCCCCAGGTAGGCTAGCAGGCAGGTAGCAGGTGAGCACTCCCAAGTGAGCGGGCAAGAGTCTCTGGACAGGCAGGTGGTCACAGCAAGTGACGGCTAAGCCTCCAGGTTGGCTAGCAGGTAGGTAGCAGGTGAGTGCTCCCAGGTGAGCGAGTAAGAGTCTCTGGACAGGCATGTGGTCACCGCAAGTGACGGCTAAGCCTCCAGGTAGGCTAGCAGGCAGGTAGCAGGTGAGCGCTCCCAGGTGAGCGAGTAAGAGTCTCTGGACAGGCAGGCAGGTTTCAGGCAGGTATCTGGCAGGTACTTCCTGGCCCGCAGATGGACTGATCCATAGACAGACTGGCAGGTGCTGGTAGGCAGACTGTCGGACCACAGGATAGCAAGCAGGTAAGCAGATATCAGGCAGGTATCAGGCAGGTATCAAGCAGGAATCTGGCAGGTGACTGGCAGGTAACTGGTAACGGGACCTGAGGGCTGAAGCAGAGTTGAAAGGCTTTGCAACAACATTGCTCGGGCACCTCCATTTTGGAGGAGGTGCCTTATATATGGTGAGGTCCTCCGGCCATTGGCCGGGGACTCCCTAGGATGGCGCGCGCGGCCCCTTTAAGAGAGGGGGAGCGCGCGCGGCCCCTTTAAGAGAGGGGGAGCGCGCGCGCGGCCCCTTTTACAGAGGGGGAGCGCGCGCCCTAAGCACTGAGGCCGGGAAGCAGCGCGCGCTGCCAGCAGAGCGGGAGGAAGACGCCGGGCATGGAGCGGAGAGGTGAGGGGAACGGCGTCCCTGCCTAGCAGGAGGCAGGGACGCCGATGCTACAGTTATCAACAAATAACCATAGTTACCTAGGAGCACGAGTCAATGGTCCAAGCACCCACCACGCACCCAAAGGGAGATGCCGGTGATATCCATTATTCCTTGTGAAGGCTTAGCAAGAGCAGTACCTTTTCCTCTCTGGAGCTTGAGGATGTATTTGTGCATTTGTCTGGAGTCATCTAAAGCTAAGCACTTTTCCCCTGTTTGTCCTTCCTTGTTGTCAATAGTGTTTAGTGGATATCTACTAGTGCTCATCTCCTCCCTTCCCTAGCTTGAGCCAAACGCCAGGGAAAGACAGGGCGAGGTACGGGTGCAGCGATTGATTAAAAGCCAATATAGGGACGTTAGGGGAGACAGGGTGACGCTAGATCCACTTTTCCCCCTTTCCCTAGCGTCTAGGCTCCCTTTCCCTCTTCCCTTTGTGTTGCACTAAGTCTTTCCCACACCTTGCGTGACACCTGGCCTTACCTTTTCTCACTTTTCTGAATTAACCTTTGGATACCCACTGTAATTTTACTTAGGATTGCCTGATGAATTTATGCCTGTTTATTCTGCTGCCCTCCTGAACACTTACCTGGCTATATTTGACTTTGTTTTTGAATATGAATCTGTTCTTGTTATTAATTCTCTGGTTCGGACCATGGCTTGCTTGATTTACCCATCAGCTTTCCCCATTGACATGTAAGGGGTTTCAATCTGTGGGGTTCTCAGGCGTCCACTGATCATGAAATGCAGGGGCAGAAGCACCGAGCCTAGAGCTCCTCTCCTCCAGTAAACTGTATAAGCTAACAATGAACTCACAGATTTTAGTTTCGCACTTGATTTAGCATTTTTGCACCCTCATTTCAGCAATCTCCCCCCAATTAAAATTGTGTAGACACAACCTGGGAGTACTTTAGACCAAGCGTGTAAGGCCATATTGAGCATGGGGGGCTTTGTCCCCTTCATTGTTGTCACAGGCTTGTTCATACAGCTGGAGCTGCCTGGTGCAGTAGCTAGTCCTCTTCAGCCTCATTCAAGCGATCAATCGAAGTTACAGGCCAAAAATAGTCAATCATATTTATTAGTCACTAAGATTGTGTTACAGCAAAACTTAGGCCACCTCATAGTGGTGAGCATCCATGTGTCCAGAAGTCAGACATATCCAGATCAAACACTTATAGCCTAATTTAAGAGTCATTCATCAATGTTAACAAAGTCCCAAAAAACAGAACATTTGTTAGCAAGAAAAAAAATTATGAAAATATATTTCTCAGGATACAAATTATTTTCCTAATTGAAAGCCATATGTGTCATGTGATGTACTGGGCAAGAGGAAATGTCATGTAAAAAATTTTTTGAATTTTAATTGGGGGAGATTGCTGAAATGAGGGTGCAAAAATGCTAAATCAAGTGCTACACTAAAATCTGAGTCCATTGTTAGCTTATACAGTTTACTGGAGGAGAGATGCGCTGGGCTCAGTGCTTCTTCCCCTATATTTCATGATCAGTGGACGCCTGAGAACCCCACAGATTGAAAC
The DNA here is from genome assembly GCF_046119375.1 of Phyllobates terribilis. Lineage (NCBI taxonomy): Eukaryota > Metazoa > Chordata > Amphibia > Anura > Dendrobatidae > Phyllobates > Phyllobates terribilis. The sequence goes on along the minus strand of NW_027362764.1, from coordinate 657,671,136 downwards.
CCCTTACATGTCACTATACCATGTCAAAGTTGTTGTTCTTTTATTAATAATAATAATAATAATATTTATTATTTAATTATACAATTGCAGTCTAAACTGAACGCATGAAGAGCCTTATTGTTTACAATCATTTTTAACAGTCAGAACATTGGCTGGATTGGTAACGATCATTGTCCATCTATAGCTGTTCAGGTTAACAGACTAACTACTTATGTTCTCGCTGCAGACAATAGGCTTGCCAAAGAAAGGACATCAATGTTGTATTACAGTTAATGAGCAATTCACAAGTTTCTGGCAGCAGGACTGTTTTACAATTATGACAGATCAATGATGTTTGAAAGACAATAAATGTGTTATTTCAACCAATCAAAAATGGGCTTGTCTTACAAGTATACTGTGTCCTGTGTAAAAACTCAAAAGTAATACAGAAGTAAAATTCATAACTACATCCATATATGAACCCACAACATGATAATTATTTATTCATCTTACTCACTTATATAGTGCCATTAACGTCACAGCGCTTTGCAAACATAATCCTCGCTGTCCCCGGGGGGCTCAAAATCTGAATTACTTTGTTAATATGTTTATGGAGTCTGGGAAGAAACCGGAGGAAACCCACACATACACACACACACACACACGGGGAGAACATGCTAACTCTTTGTAGTTGTTGTCCTTGGTGGGATTTGAACCCAGGACTCCAGCACTGCAAGGCTGCAGGGCTAACCATTGAGCCATCATGCTATCACCATGATAAAGTGAAATCTATGTTATATATTAACATTTCTGTATGAATATTATAAAATTGATTTGATAGGAAATAATATTTTTGAACTTAACTTTGCCATTATACTTCTTGTTAAAATTTGATATTACAAGCGTCTATCATTTCGATTATAATGGGGGGTTTCATATACAATTAGCTGCAGCAAATGATATACAAACAAAGATAAAGCATTACACCCTAACATGTGTTTCACCATTGCTTCTTCTGGGGGCAATTATTCCATAATTCAAGCTCATCACCCTCCTTCTCTTGACTGTTTCTTCTTGGGGCAATCATTCAATAACTCAATCTCATCCTCATCTCTTCTCTTAGCTGATTCTCGTGGGGGCAATCATTCCATACCTCAATCTCATCCCCTTCCCTTCTCTTAAATTTCTTCATCCCCTCCCTGTTCTACCACAAGGTTGATGCTATAAAGTTTAATGTACTGTTTTTCGAAAGTAGATGCCCATTGTTATGGATGATATTTTATAGCTTGCTTTCATTATCATTTAAAAAATCTATATTTATATATATATCTAACTTTAATATATATGTGTTTATGTATGCTCGACATTAGTGCTGCTTTTAACCCTCCGTCACATACAATATCGGTTCTAACGAGTTCACATACAATGTGACTGTCAAGCGCAGGCAAGAAAAATACCTATAATATCTAATGTTTGCAATTTCAGTGCTCTAAAAGTGATCAGTAACCTTCATAGGGATGTAATAAAATAGACTACACATAATCAGGTGCAAAAAAACCCCATTTACTTAACATAAAACTAATAACTCTGAAATACAAACATTTCAAAACTCCCGCCAAATAGTCCCCAGTTCGACTCTGTCAAAAAACTCTACAAAGAAAATTTATGGAAACAAACTTAATTTTAAGGTACCTTAAGTACTATTAAACACATATTCAATCAGAATTAGATCCTGAAGTTTCCCCAGAAAAATTACACTTGCAGAGCAAAGAGCAAGAATTACACATCATTTTTGCATGTGTCAGGCAGATTTCATTATGACATTTGTGACATTCATAATTAGAAAGCCTTCTGATTCCGCTTTCCGTGGTGCAGGTGGTGCATCTCCTTCTTTTGGGAGGTGGTGCAGGTGGTGAATTTTCACTATCATCTTCTGGGCGGAATCTTTTGAGCTGAACTTGAAGGCGAGAGGGGATACCGATTGTTTTCATACTTCTCCTGCGTAGCTCTCCAAGCACTATTTCATGGGCCAATTTTTTCAGATAGAATCGTCTACGGAGTGGTTCAAGCTTGTTTACAAGGTAAATGACTTGTGAATTTATACCACCCAAATTCAACATAGCAAAAAATATGACCATTGGCCAGCGTTTGGTGTTTCTGCTGACGTTGAAAGTTGAGCACATCTGATCAGCTGTATCAACACCCCCTTTGGTTGCATTATAAAATGTAATTATCTCCGTTTTTTTTTGTGCCTCAGTCCCAGGATCGATGGCATCATCGTCCTGAAGTGTTGATAGAAATACAATTTTTTTTGCTTGTGGTACTTAGGAAACCAAAACCTTTCCATTATGGAATGCAAACATACTGCTGTACTGTTGTCTCCCTTTCACACTTACAAACTGTGTAGGCAATTCTTTTTTATTTTTTCTTACAGTTCTGACGTATGAAAGCTTCTGCATTTTCAGATAATCAATCAGATCACAATTTGAAAACCAATTGTCAGCTGTTATATTGCGACCCGATTCAAATAAGGGCTCAGCCAGTCTTTTTACAACATCACTGGGTTTGTTGCTGACACAGTAAGGACCTTCTGGTTGTTTTCCTGCATAAACTTCCAGGTTGTAAGTGTAGGTCTTACTGGCATCAACAAGGGCATACATTTTTATTCCATATTTGTTAGGCTTTGATGGAATATATTGACGAAAGGCACATTTACCACGAAAACCAGGGAGCATTTCGTCAATAGTGAGATTCTCCCCAGGGCAATAGCTTTTTTTACAGTTTTCAACAAATTTTTGGAATATATCACGAATTGGAGCAAGTCGGTCATGTGTTTTACGTTCGGTTCGGGTAGTTCTGTCGTCAAACCGAAGGCAACGAATTAGAAGCTTGAATCTGTTTTTGGACATAACAAGGCCAAATTTTTCAACTCCATCCCCTTCTTTACTCCAAAGTTCCTCCAAACTTTGTCTATTTGCCCTATAAATTCCTGCAAGGTATAATAATCCAAAAAAAGCACGCAGTTCTATTTCATCTGTGGCCTTGATGGTTCTGTTGCAGATGAACTTGACCTTTATAATGTCTATATATTGGTTGGTATATGTGACAATAGAGTCCAGAATGTCATCTGTGAATAAACTATTCCAGCATTCAACTGCAGTTTTTGCATTACTTGCAGTTCCTATAACTGCAGGAAGGTGAGTAATAGTGTTTTGAGGTTCCCTACGTTTTTTCTGGAGTGGCTTCTTCTTCTTCCATTGTTTTTTTTGTATCTTTTCCCATATAATAAGATTCTACATCTTCATCCTCATCACTGTCACCATCTTGCTCTGTTTCAGAATCCACTTCACATACTTCCACCTCATCATGAGAATCAATCTCACTTTCCTCTCCTAAATCCTCATTCAGTGTGGGGTCTGCATCATCTAACAGCATGTTTGTTACTTCCTCAACATCAAGGTTTTTTGATAAATTGTACATTTTCCTCTCCATTTCAGCAGATAATCTGAAGCAAGAGAAGGAATATGTGTTAGGGAACACTTTCTTTTTTAATCTGCCTTATTTCTATGAAATATCCTCACACTTTGTGCTATACATTCATAAAACAAGCTAAATATACAATTGTGATGAATAAAAACATAAAATACCAACCTTATTGAGTGTGACGTGTTCGCATACAATGAGCCTGAGAGATTAGCACAGTTATATCTGTCCTCCTGAAGCTCTGCAATCCAACTGTGGTATGAGGTTTCACAGAGCTGCTAGAGACAGGAGACTACCTGGAGGGAGAGGATTTCCTCACAATCTGGTGAGGAAGGAGAAATGAAAGTAAAAGAGATGTGCCTGTCAGGCCTATTGTATGTGACGGAGGGTTAAAACAATAAGACAAGATATAGGTTTTGCTGATTCTAAGAAGCTACTTAATCCGTATGATATGACAAAAATATCATATTATTTAATTTAGTCAAATTAGATATAAATAAGGATGAGTGGAAACGTGGAAGTTTGGGTTCTGGTACCCTACTGAAGTTTAGTCCAAAGTTCGGTTAAGGTACCAGAATTGTACCCAAACTTGAACCTGTACCTGAACCCCATTGAAATCAACTTTGGAGCTCTCTCTCTCACAAATTTAGCAAAATCTAAGCAGTAAGAAAGAGTAACCTGTTTTAAGGCTTAGGACCACCACAAAGACAGAAATTATTTCTAAGTAATTTTCTTCCTTTTAGTATGTCATGCCTTCTTTTGGTAGTGATGTGTGTCATATTTTCTGTTTTAGTTATCAAATAAAAGACTCCCCCTCTTTCAGGACAAGTGTTGTATACCAATTGATTATGTAGTGTATGTTCTTGTCTCCGATCAATTGCTGCCCTGATTTGGTCAACACAGGCAAATTTGCGAGTCCCCTTGCATGTCCCCTAAAGCTCTCCCTAAAGTGGGGTTACCACAACACAATGTTCTTAAAAAACATATTTATGTATCATTTAGGAATAAAGTTTTGTTCTTTGCACCTGTATTTTAATTTTATATTTTAAATTTGTCGCATTTTTTATTTTGGTATGTCTTTGAAAATCTTATCTAATGTAGTGTAAATTAGCCCCCATCTATTGTAAAGGTTGGTGTCATGGTTACTACTGATGTATGAAAAGTCTTAATTATCATGAAACAGTACCTATGTAAGATAATTATCTTTTTTACACAATGTAATGACTAATGATCTTTTTTTATTAACTCAATTTAACTTAAGTAGGATAAGCACCAAACTGAGGTTAGTGACATTAAAAGATTAACCTTTGTGTTCTTGGTTACAAAGAATATATAATTAGTTTTTTCTTTTTATTCATTCACCTTAATGTTTACCATAATTACTTGCTTTTCAACTACGTAAAGAGGAGAAACAATTACATTATACCTTTTTATTCATGAAAATAAACATATAATTATCCCATTATAATTTCTTCACACTTTAATTACTTTTGGCCATTAGAGTTCATTTACTTTATTATTCTTTTGTTTCCAGTTTAGATACTGAATATTTTATACAGTACATTAATTGAAAGGTAACTTAAATGTTTGTTATTTTATAAAAAGTCATTTTAAAATGTTTATTTTCTCACTGCGACTCATGCACATGAGAGCGTTACAGCACAATGCATGTTCCAACAAAGCAACAATACAAAAATCTGTGGTTCCTTTTCATATGACTGTATGCCTCAAATTTTATACACAGGTTTTTCTTCTCAGAAATTTTTACAGGATCTGAGAAAAACAACTGTGTCATATTCAATCAGATGTCGTGATACAGAGTTATTCTATCTCTGAAGCATTAGTTCTAAAGCAGGACATCTCTGTAATACCATTCTATAAAAAGGCACTACACTGTGGTACTGGGAGAGCCTGTTGCATACTGGTTTGAAATTATAAGAAGTCCAAGTCCCATCACAAAGCATTGCACATGAAGCTTTGCCATGTACGTAATGCCTTAATATATAACCATTTCAAAAGAAAATATTAACATAGAGATTTTGCAAGTTGTATTTTAAATGGAGGATATGTAGTAAGTAAAAAAAAACACACCCTATTTTCCTTTTATTGCTTTTGACTTTAAGACTTTGATAAGAAGGACACATATGGGGAGGGATGCTAAAACACATCTGTCTTCTAGCAGTTGAGAATTTCAAGCCTTTATTATGCATTCTAAAGGAGAATTTCATTGTTCAGTAAAGTTCTGTAAAATGTAAAGAGGATCAGACTTTGATTAAAGGAGTGGTCCGAAACTAATGTTGATTTTAATCCTAAATGTTTATCTATTTATTTTGTATCTATTTATTGTAATAATCTAATTGTTTTTCTAAAATAATTTATTTAAAAAGTCACTACTCGAATTGCTTTAGTTTTTGTGCATGCTGCGATACTCACACAGGACGTCATCAGGAGACAGACTGTAATCACTGCTGCAGCCCCTGTCCCAATTCTGAAAAGAAGTATTATCCATTACATTAGTTTCAGGGTCTGAGCTAGTTCTGCTCTACTGTCAGTTGTATGAGCTCATTTGTCACTGTGCTATATCCTTTACAATGCACAATGTCAGTGCACACTATAAGGAGAGAAAGCGATGAGCAGGGATTAGCTCCGCCACTGTAAGTGACGTCTCTTCGGGATCAGGACTGGTCTCTGCTCTCCTTGATTGCCGCATTCTTACTTTACAATGCGCACTATCAGTGCGGTCTCCTGCCAACTATCCACTTGTCATTAAAGCTGGCAAGGGAGCGCACTGTCACTGTACATTTAAAAGAATATTTCACAGTAACAAGGGAGCTTGTGCTGAACATACGCTGGAATTGACAACCGATACATGTTCAGTAAAGCAGGGACTAGCATAACTCCTGAAATGGACGTCACTGATGATGCTTTGTTTCAGGGTGAGGACAGAGATTGCAGAAGCCTCCACAACTTGATAATGTCCCATTTGGGTATCCCAGTATGCCCTGGATATCTCAAACAAAATGTCATCAAATCGGAAGTAGGTAAAAAAAAAAAAATAAAGCACCAGTTAGATAGCTTACAGAGGGAATAGTAGAGACTTTTCAATTACAGTATATTAGAAAAGCAATTTGACTATTTAAATGAATATATAGATAGACATTTAGGATTAAAATCAATATTAAAGGTTAACATCTTGAACTTTTCGGCAAACTTCTCAAATCATCCCCTATCAGTTTTTCAGTGTTACAGGACGTATTATCTCTCTAAAAGAGGCTACTGTCATTAGTGGATACTGGTGCCATTAGAATGTGTAAATAATTTGCAACATTGTTCAGGTAGTTGACACTATGCGTGACAAAGTAACATCCAAATTCAACAAGTTATAATGCAATGGATGTTGACATCTTTCTGTTATAGCCAGAAATAACTTTTATTTTCTAAATTTGGGTACAGTAACACTACTGTTAGATAAGATCATACCAGACAAGCAAGTCCTCACTTCCCACAAGCATTATTGAACTTCTGGAGCCCATGATCCCATCTTTTCTTTGACCACTTTTGAAATGTACAGATTGACCACTTTTGAAGAGAACAAAGGTAAGTATAAAGGAAACACTACACAAAAACTACCATTTTGCATATCCTCTGACTCATGTCAGAGGCTCATGACATAAGTCTGCTCAACCTGTGCTTGCCCATTTTCATTGCTTTCAAAACATCAAAGTTGCTAAGGTCCCTATACTCTTTACCTGCTCATTTTCCCTCCTTTTAAGACATCAATTTCATGAAATCTCTGATCCCCTAGGCCCTGACACTTAAGGAAGGCCAAAAGCCCCTATGTTACGTAAAATTTACAACATTTTCTTAGGGTTCATTTGGGAGAAAATACAAACTTCATGCATTTGTCGTCCAATATCAACTCAAAGCCATGATCCTAGTGCCAATAAATCTCTTTATATAAAGACACAGAAGAATTCCTAATTTGCACAAAAGAGTACATTTATCTGACAACTTTCAGTTACATTTTATATCACATTTTGTTTTAGTGGAATTTCGTTTCAGAGGAACATGATTGGGCTTGTCCATTGCAAGAAAATATACAAATTACCATTCTAAGTGGCTGGCTGCTACTTTACACTGTCATCTTGGTGCTCAAGTTGTCAATGCACATTGTACTGAACGAAAGCTCAGAGAGTTGTATTACTGTGCCAGAGTGATGATAAGGGATAATAATGCCACAATTAAGAAAGAAAACTGAGTGTTTCTGTGTTAATCTTGTTACAGCTGCTGACAAGAAATTATATAATCTGAAATTAAATGTTAATTTTAATGAATTTAACTGTTATAGGAAGTGAATTGCTTTTTAGAGGTTGGCAAACTTTAAATGGAATAAAAAACATTCCAGTTGCCATATGACAGATCCAATTTTTTTTTAGATTAAAACCCAATTTGCTTAATTTCATAAAGACCAGTTGTCTTTTTAGGATCTAGGAAATTATGTACTTGTGGGAACAATGTCTAATCCATAACAATACCTAACAAACTTGAACAATAAAGGCTCCTGAATCTATTTGGGGCAATTTTTTAAGCAATTGCTGAACCCTGAAAATTCAAATTGTTTCCAATTTGCAAATTGCCTAAAATGGTTGTCAACATTTTACACAATGCAAAAGATTGCATCAGCCAGGGAAGGATTACATGATCTTGCGCATGGATAGACGGACTTACCCAAAAATCCTTATCACATGGTATAGCACAATCAATCAGGACAGACTGTCATAGCCTGTAAAATCTTGAGATAGCCATTTTGTGGTGAATCTGGGTAGTGAGAGTCGCATCTCACACTTAGCTTTAGAGATCGAGAGAAAAAGCCATACAACACTTAATAAACAGTACAGAGAATTTGTGACTGCACAGCAGTGAAGAAGTGTATGTAAAGGAAAGAAAAAAATGTAATTGTGTCTTTTCAGTACAGGTGGAGGTTTGGGAGTATATTTGTTTCATGGCAAATTGATTTGCCATAGATCGAATTCCTCGGAAAATTCAGTAAAGAATTTGAATTTTAAAAGCTTGGACAACTATTGACAAATAATAAAAAGTGAGATAACTCCACGTCTCATACACACAAAAATTAAGCAGGATTCTTTTTCTTGCATCCCCCACCTTTTATACTGAGATATTTTATATACTAGTCTAAGAGAAATTCCTTTTATTTTATGTGCCAAAAGTTAGACATCCCCTTTCTGGGTTAAACTAAGCCCCAAAATAAGCAGTTCTCTGTGGGACTCAATGCTCCACTCGAAAATGATAAGCAGCCCAAGAAGAGCTTCCAGTGGCAGGTACAAGAAAGGTTTAGTATTAAATAGCACCCATATACAGTAAATTGGGGACCACATAAATTACCCTTCCTTTCTACATATAAGTTTCACTTCTATATTATCAAACCTTTTTGATATCTTCTTCTTTATCTCCGTATTCAAGTGTCAATTAATTATTTTCTTTCAGAACTTTTCCTCCTGACTTTATATATAACATAATGCACCTAATGTCTTATTGTACAATTAATTTTCGTGCATTTATTGTATGTGCAAAAGGCACAGAATTTATTTGTATGGTTTTGATGTAAATACCTTTATGCCCAAAAATGACAAAAGTATTCTAAGAGTGACACTTTTATTGGCTAACCAGAAAAAAAAATATATATATACAGTACAGACCAAAAGTTTGGACACATCTTCTCATTTAAAGATTTTTCTGTATTTTCATGACTGTGAAAATTGTACATTCACACTGAAGGCATCAAAACTATGAATTAACACATGAGGTAATATATACTTAAAAAAAAGTGTGAAACAACTGAAAATATTTCTTATATTCTAGGTTCTTCAAAGTTGCCACCTTTTGCTTTGATGACTGCTTTGCACACTCTTGGCATTCTCTTGATGAGCTTCAAGAGGTAGTCACCAGAAATGTTTTTCACTTCACAGTTGTACCCTGTCAGGTTTAATAAGTGGGATTTCTTGCCTTATAAATGGGGTTGGGACCATCAATTGTGTTGTAAAGAAGTCTGGTGGATACACAGCTGATATTCCTACTGAATAGACTGTTAGAATTTGTATTATGGCAAGAAAAAAGCAGCTAAGTTAAAAAAAAATGAGTGGCCATCATTACTTTAAGAAATGAAGGTCAGTCAGTGCGAAAAATTGGGAAAACTTTGAAAGTGTCCCCAAGTGCAGTTGTAAAAACCATCAAGCGCTACAAAGAAAATGGTTCATATGAGGACCGCCCCAGGAAAGGATGACCAAGAGTCACCTCTGCTTCTGAGGATAAGTTTATCCGAGTCACCAGCCTCAGAAATCGCAGGTTAACAGCAGCTCAGATTAGAGACCAGGTCAATGCCATACAGAGTTCTAGCAGCAGACACATCTCTTCAACAACTGTTAAGAGGAAACTTTGTGCAGCAGGCCTTCATGGTAAAATAGCTGCTAGGAAACAACTGCTAAGGACAGGCAACAAGCTGAAGAGACTTGCTTGGGCTAAATAACACGAGGAATGGAGATTAGACCAGTGGAAATCTGTGCTTTGCTCTGATGAGTCCAAATTTGAGATCTTTGGTTCCAACCACCGTGTCTTTGTGCGATGCAGAAAAGGTGAACGGATGGACTCTACATGCCTGGTTCCCACCGTGAAGCATGGAGGAAGTGTGATGGTGTGGGGGTGCTTCGCTGTTGACACTGTTGGGGATTTATTCAAAATTGAAGGCATACTGAACCAGCATGGCTACCACAGCATCTTGCAGCGGCATGCTATTCCATCTGGTTTGTGTTTAGTTGGGCCATCATTTATTTTTCAACAGGACAATGACCCCAAACACACCTCCAGGCTGTGTAAGGGCTATTTGACCAAGAAGGAGAGTGATGGGGTACTACGCCAGATGACCTGGCCTCCACAGTCACCAGACCTGAACCCAATCAAAATGGTTTGGGGTGAGCTGGACCGCAGAGTGAAGGCAAAAGGGCCAACAAGTGCTAAGCATCTCTGGGAACTCCTTCAAGATTGTTGGATGACCATTTCCGGTGACTACCTCTTGGAGCTCATCAAGAGAATGCCAAGAGTGTGCAAAGCAGTCATCAAAGCAAAAGGTGTCTACTTTGAAGAACCTAGAATATAAGACATATTTTCAGTTGTTTCACACTTTTTGTTAAGTATATAATTCCACATTTGTTAATTCATAGTTTTGATGCCTTCAGTGTGAATGTACAATTTTCATAGTCATGAAAATACATAAAAATCTTTAAATGAGAAGATGTGTCCAAACTTTTGGTCTGTACTGTATATATATATATTTTTTTTCTGGTTAGCCAATAAAGGTATCACTCCAAGAATGCTTTTGTCATTTTTGGGCATAAAAGTATTTACATCGATTTTTCTGGCTGACACAGTACCACAATATAACTTTGTATTATACATCATCATTTGTATGGTTTAAGTGATTCAAATACAAAAAATATCAAAATTGCCGTCCCAGAGAGGAGGAGGACTTGAACTCTAATGTCACCTATTGAAAGTAGCAATCCTAAATGTCAATATCGACCCTTTAACAAGCCTTGCCATATGGCCTAGGATAAAAACCAAACCAGAATCTCAATTTTCAGACACATCTTTTGGGGTATTGCCCTCCCTCACTGCAAAGAATGAGATCTGATTTGGCTGTTGAGAGGCCTCTTTCTGGTGTCTAAGGGGTAACGTTTCTCTTTGTGGAGAGTGAAATGACTAAAAGAAAAAAAAAGTAAAACCCCATTGAGCCTGTTTCTTCAAACAGGATGTCTAACAGCTCTCACCTCCCTATGACGCAGGGCCTTCACCCAATTCTTGCTGAAAGCTTTGTAAGAAATGTTCATCTTCTGCCAGAAATTGACTCAGGAAACCTCTGCTATGCACAGTACACCCACACAAGAGATAAGATTAATGTATCTCAACAGGTTTATTTAAAGGGAGTAAAATGATGAATTAAAATACGACAAGGAAATTAATGGTGGAGTGAAAGAATACATATAAATGTGGCCTTGCCTAATCAGCCAGAGTGCGAGCCATTGTTGCAATTAATTGAAAAGGTATAGGTGCATCCTTTCATGGATGCAAAGGAAGCAATCTTGCTCAACCATTCAATTCTTACACATAAGTTTACACTACTATGGCCAATGGTTGACCCGTATCCTGCTACATAAGAGATGCGATATAGAATTACGAAAATACTGTGTACGACTGAACAACAAGGAAAATTAATGTTTTCCGATCTGATATTTTGCATGCAATCTATATTTATTTTTGCACATTTATTTTTTTTCTCTCTTTCTTGTAAAAGCCATAGGTTTTATATTTTTATGCCAACATAGCTATGTGAGGCTTGTTATTTTCAGAAAGAGTTGTAGTTTTGAATAACATTGTTCATTTTTACAAAAAAAGAATAGGAAGATGAAAAAAAATAGCGTGTGTCATAATAAAAAGCAATTCTGTCATATTTTGGGGTGGAGGGCTGTTTTATTTAACTGGTCAAAAATGTGGACATCTGTAAGAAATGTTTTTTGTCATCACATTCTGGGACCCCTAACTTTTTCATTTTTCAATTAATGGAGCCACGTAAAGGCTTGTTTTTTGCTTTGCAAACTGACATTTTTATTGATAGCACTTTGGAGTACATAAAATGTTTAATAGCCTTTTATTTCTTTTGCAGTGAGGTACTCCAAAATAAAAAAATGGTGTTTTCATTTTTTCTCATCGTAGCATTTACTGTATGGGTTAAATAATTTTATAATCTGATAGAATGGACTTTTATGGATGTGGAAATACAAAATATACTAATGTTTTATTGTATTATTTTTTTCATTTTAAATAGAGAAAAGTAATTCAAATTTCTCATTTTTTTTATTCTATTATGCTTTTTAAATCTTTTTTTTTATCTTACTGTATTTTTTATTCCCCTAAAGGACTTGACAAAAAGGGAAAAGAGAAAAAACAGCTCTCCAGAATTGGCATTATTTCCAAAGTGCATGGAACGTTGTCCAGGCCAGATGTTAAAAGATGCAGGAAAAAATGTAAGATATTATAGATCCTAAGATAAAAATTTTACTTTCTTACTTTTTAATCTACATTAAAAAAAAGCTTCCAATCATATGACACAGAGAAAAGCAACATGTTTCAAAACCCACCCTGCATTCTTTGTCTAAGCTTGGTGAAGACGATTGTAATGAGTCCTAAATGCTAAACAGAACCAATAAAACCAGATGACATAGGAATCACATGATATAGAAATGTAATTATCAAAATAAATGCAAAACAAATAAAAGCATTTACAACAAATACAATACAACAAAGTATAAAGTTAAATTGTATTAACTAGAGATAGTAAAACCTCTTGAAATTTTATTTCACCAGCTTTGACAATTTTTTAATTGTGAATCTGAAGTCCTACTAAACCTATAATTGCCTAGAAAAGTTGTGTAACTCACGAAGTCTCCTAAAACTTCATTGAATGTAGTTATTTTTTTATTCAAACAGCCTTAGAAATGTAAAAGTGACCTAAACCTTTGTGGCTAGGGGAAAAGGGATGGTAACAAGTGGTAATTGACCAGCTATTTATCAACTCACTGCACTAATGGTTTATTTTAGCTATTTAAATTGTAGAAGTCATTGACAAAAATAAAATTCTGCTATGTTCAACATTATCCCCTTTACCACCTTGGGCAATTCCATTTTTCCGTTTTTGTTTTTTGCTCACCTTCTTCCCAGAGCAATAACTTTTTTATTTTTTCATCAATATGGCCATGTGAGGGCTTGTTTTTTGCGGTACGAGTTGTATTTTTGAACATCACCATTGGTTTCACCATATCGTGTACTGTAAAACAGGAAAAAAATTCAAAGTGCAGGGAAATTGCAAAAAAAATCTCCAGGTCATTGCGAGGTCGTAGATACCAATAATTTATAGGTTCCTTTTTATATAAGTTATTGTTACTATTTTGGAATAGATAAGATTGTTACGGCGACCAAAAAAACGTAATTCTGGGGGTTTGATTTTTTCTCATTACGCCGTTTACCGATCGGATTAATTATTTTTATACATTCATAGACCTCGCGATTCTGAATGAAGCGATAACAAATATGTGTATATTTAATTTTTTTATTGTTTTATTTTGAATGGGGCAAAAGGGGGGTGATTTGAACTTTTATATTTACTGGGTGGCGCTCATAGCATCCCGGCAATGACAGCCGGAGGGGTCTCCTGCAGATCCCGAGTTGTCATGCCAACCTATCGGCGACCCGTGGTCATGTGACACTGGCGCTGATGGGCAGTATGAGTAAAGCACTTCCGGTAAGCGTGAGTTAAATGCCACTGTCAATCTCTGACAGTGGAATTTAACTAGTTAACAGCCGTGGGTGGATCGCAAAGGTTCAACACTGTTCAATGTTTTCACCATTTGTGGATAATAGCTCTCACTGTGGTTCGATGGAGTCCCAAAGCTTTAGAAATGGCTTTATAACCTTTTCCAGACTGATACATCTCAATTACTATGTTTCTCATTTATTTCTTAATTTCTTTGAATGGCACCATGATGTCTAGCTTTTGAGGATCTTTTGGTCTACTTCACTTTACCAGGCAGGTTTTATTTAAGTGCTTAAACTACAGTTAATTTATGTTTTAAGGGGGGGGTGTAATCACTTTTTTACACAGGGCCCTGTAGGTTTGGATTTCTCTTTCCCTTAATAAAAAAGACGATAATTTAAAACTGCATTTTGTTTTTACTTGTGTTATCTTTGTCTAATATTTAAATTTGTTTTGTGATCTGAAAAATTTAAGTGTGACAAACATGCAAAAGAACAAGAAATCAGGAAGGGGGCAAACATTTTTTTTCACATCACTGTATATGTGTGTCTGGCACTCCACGGGAGCACTGTAAATGTTATGAACACTTGTACCTGATCCAGAGAGATAGAAAGATGTCTCTGGATGGTAGTTGAACAAAGTTATTACACACAAAGAGAATATAAATATATTAGAGGCTTGTTTCACTATTATTATGTTCTCATACAATACAGTAATATTAAATAGAGATGAGCAATCAATGTAAAACAAATCAAATTTGCCAGAATTTGAATTTTTTGCAATTCAGTTCGCTTGAAAACAAAAAAACGACAACTAGTCATCAATCATTTTGCTAGACTCTTCTTAGTGCTAGGAAGGGGTTAAAATGTAATAAAAAATTATACTCACCAATGCTTGCTCCAAAGGGTCTCCGGGCACTGACTCCTAGGAGTCTGCTATGTGCTGTACTGACTAGACTGCACAGATGTCATTGATTACTATGACTTCCATGCAGCCACAACCATGTAGTGTGCGATGCATGTCATAGACATCAATTTTGTGTGTGTTCTCAGTTCTGCAAGATGAGTATAATATTTTCTTATTTTCTAACCTCCTTCCGGTTCTAAGTTTGTTATGCTTAGTGATTTGGAGAGACCTCAGAACATAATAAATGTCTGTTAATGGCAATTAAGTTACTTTTCAATTAAAATTAAACAAATATAATTAGAGTTACATTTCCCAGCCAAATTTGAGCAAACCACCTCAATTTAAATGTCAGGAAAGTTGCTCATCTCTTATTGTTAAGATTAGGAAGATTTTTTTTCCTACCATACTATACTGTATTCCATGTGCTCTAGGTTAGTTATCATTTATTATTGGAAAGTTTGTTTTTCTTTTCCATTTTTCTAACTATGTTCTGTTACTAATTCATTTTTGGTTTTATAGATATTGAAATGACATGTAAAAAAAAATAGCTTTCCACAGTGTACCATAACTTATAACTGGCCAAATTGTTCAATAATTTTGTAAGTGTATAGATCTTTTTCATTTACATTTTGATATGTACAAGTCTATTTTTAGATAAACAATAGAAAGGAGACAACATAAGAGCTTGAAGACATCAGTATTATATCTGCTAGTAAAAAGATGTATGCTTCAAACTCGCACAGAGTAAAGTATAGATGTGTACAGATAATTAAATATAATATTATGAATCAGTCCTATAACCCAATAAACAACATAAACCTTCATATATTTATCATCACAAAAATGACAGTTGTTTCTTCTTTTATTCTTTTCTCGTAAAGCACAGCATGTGTTATAGATAATTGTAATATGTACAGATGGCTTTGATTGTCACCAACCCTTTAAATCACTATATGTTACAATGTATCTGTTGGCAAGATACATGTGGGAGACAGTAGTGATACAGTATGTCAATATCCTACAGCATGGTCTTTGATTTTAGAGGGTAAATATAGAAACTTTAAGGTAATTGAATAATATGGCTTTACAATAAGTTCCAGATCAACATATAATGCAGTTGTGGGACTTTTTTTTCAGTTTTGATAAGACAATTCATCCTACGAGTTTAACTGCTTATTGACAAAGATTGAATTGTTTTGATGACTCTATGTGTTGACTGAATGAGGTGTAAAAGCATATTCTTCTTCAATACACAGTAGATATTTTTTTCTTTTACATTAACCCATTCATGATATATGACATACAGCTACATCAACTGTCATGTCCATACCCTTGATGCGAGCTCACACACTGAGCCCACATCTTTCCTGGCAGATGATGGCTAATTTTTTCACCATCATCATCATCTGCTCTTCTCCACCCGTGGCTGTTAACATGTTGAATGCCGCTGTAAATCTCTGACATTGGCATTTAACTCGAGCCGGCAAGGGGATGCGTCATTCCATGCGTCCATCGGCGAGCTCATAACAGGATCGTGGGGCGCTATTGGGTTGCCATGACAGCCGGAGATCTGCTGAAGAAATTTTTTTAAAAAAAAATATGAAAAAAATACAAAAGTTCACAAAAGTCCGATAAATCAAAAAATAAACTAAATTAATTCTATAGTTAAATGGCATAACAAGAAAAATAATTGAAATGCCAGAATTATGTTTTTTGACCACTGTAACATTGCAATAAAATGCAATAAGAGATGATCAAAACTATCTACCCCAAAAAGGTATCAGTAAAAACATCAATTCAGGGTGAAAAAACAAACCCTTACACAGCCTCATGTCCTGAAAATTACAGGTCTTGGAAAATGGCGACAAAAGCAAAATACATTTTTTAAACAAATTTCCGATTTTTCACCATCTAAAATCACTGTACATGTTTAGATTCTGCATAATCATAATGACCTGGGGAATCATATTGCCAGGTCAGTTTTATCATATAGTGAACATAGTAAATGAAGAAACAAAAAAAAAATTGTGGAATTGCAATTTTTTTTTTTAAATTTCAACGCACTTGCAATTTTTCTTCCCATTTTCCAGTACACTATGTGGTAAAATTAATGCTGTCATTCATAAGTACAACTCACTCCACAAAAAAAACAAAAAACAAGCCCTCATACAGCTATGTGGACAGAAAAATAAAAGGGTTATGGCTCTTGGAAGAAAAATTAAAACAAAAAAAATGGAAAATAACTCTAAAAAAAGAGCTAAATCTACTCAATAGATGGTCTGTTAATGCACTAAGACATAGCACTTTCTATACAAATGCATTGTGCATTACATAATTATAATTAGGATGGATTCAGGTTCACTAGTGTATCAGGCTTTTTTAAATTTGTATATAGCTCTTACATTGGTGGGTATGCTTTACATAGATATCTCACCCAAAATTAATTAAGAAAAATACGGTAGATGTGTGCAAGTTCCTATGGGTGTTTAAATATTTTTGGTTTCTCATCATGCTATTTTTAACGCCATGACTACGAATTAGAGATTATTAACCCCTTCCTGACATGCGCCGTACATGTACTGCTCTGTGGGAGCTGCGTTCTGCAAAAAGCAGTAAATGTATGGCGCAGTGATCAGGCGGGCTCACGCTGGGCGCCACCGCGATCACATGCGGGTGTCAGCTCTATGTGAGAGCTGACACCCCGCAGCACTGCCCATGATCAGTGCTAGTACCGATCATGGGTGTTTAACCCCTCTGATGCTGCTGTCAATAGTGATAGTGACTTCGCAGGGCATCACAGAAGGAGTGGATTGCCTCTGTGATCCCATCAACACAACGCGATGTGATCACGTTGTGTTGATGGTCTCCATAGTTACCTCCAGTCCCAGTCAGGGTCCTGTAGGAAGGTGGCCACTTTGCCCTGCTCATTTACTGTTCAACAATGCTTTATCACCATACTGCCGAACAAAAAGTGGATTAAATATGATCAAAAAGATGGCTGTAAATAAGTATGGTACCACTAAAAATGTCATTTTGTCCCGCAAAAAACAAGCCACCATACAGCTACATCAGCAGAAAAATAAAAAAGTTACAGCTCTCAGAATAAAGCGATGCCAAAATAATTATTTTTTCTATAAAATAATTTTTATTGTGTAAAAGCGGCAAAACATAAAATAAAACAATATAAATGTGGCATTGCTGTAATCTTACTGACCTGAAGAATAAAGCTGCCTTATCAATTTTACCACGCCCGGAACGGCATAAAAAAATCCACAAAAAACAATTCCTGAATTGTTGTTTTTTTGTTCATTCTGCTTCACACAAAACGGAATAGATAGCAATCAAAAAAGTCACGTGCCAGAAAATGGAACCAATAAAAACATCAACTAGTCCCGCAAAAAACGAGCCATCACATGACTCTGTCGACAGCAATCTGGAAAAATTATAGCTATCAAAAGACGGCGATTATAAAACTTGTTTTTACAATAGAAAGCGTCTTTTAGTGTGTGACAGCTGCCAAACATAAAAACTCTTCTTCACCTGCTGTTGATTGGCTCTTTGGGCTCCCAAAGATCCAGAATTAGTGATGAGCGAACATGCTCGCCACTGCTCGGTTCTCGCCCGAGCATCTCACTGCTCGAGATACTCGGGGCTCTTCCCTGGTCGCTCGTGTGGGAGATCGGGTCCCCTCCCTGCATGTTTGGCTCTCTTTATAGAGCCAATGAACATGCAGGGATTGCCTGCCACACACTGTAATGCCGTAGCAATGTTGGTTGTGGCATTACAGTGATTGGCTAGCCGCACAACATCATCAGGTCTATATAAGACCGGGCGCCGCCATGCTCGTCACAGTCTACCCCGGAATCAGGTAGAGTAGGGAGAGGTGCTGCTGCGTCAGGGAGAGATTTGCATATTTACAGTTAGTATAGGTATTCCACAACATATATCTTTACTATCCATCTGAACTAACAGTCCTTCTGAGGACTAATCCAGCTGCATATAATCAGTGGCGATAGCAGGAATTAGACAGGCAGGCAGTGTATATGGCAGACTGCAGTGCATATAGAAAGAGGGTCCATTGAACGTCCTGTTAGTCTAGGTATTCCACAATATATATATATATATAGATTAATATATATATATATATATATATATATAATATATAG
Organism: Phyllobates terribilis; assembly: GCF_046119375.1. NCBI lineage: Eukaryota > Metazoa > Chordata > Amphibia > Anura > Dendrobatidae > Phyllobates > Phyllobates terribilis. The sequence continues at coordinate 657,652,221 of NW_027362764.1, read as the reverse complement.
AGAGAGAGAGAGAGACAACTGATCCCACACTTGGACACTCTGAAGAGCTGTTCACTTTTCCATTTATAGATTTGGGCCTCTCGCTGGGTCCACTTGAAGGGGGGCAAGAGGAGATCTCATGTAGCGATGCCCAAATATTTGAGCAGCCACGGTCACACGAAAGCGATGGTGGGAAGCTGTCACAAGCGTGGATGATGAGACACAATTGCCATAAAGTCAGGAGGAGGGCCAGGGTGCGGAAGTGGAAAATGAGGTGGTGGTCGATGAAGTCACTGACCAAACCTGGCAAGGTGACATGCAGAGCGAGGGCAACAATACACAGGGGGAGGGAGGCATAGCACCACAAAAGGCAAGAACAAGCAGTGTGGTGGCAGCAGGCAGAAGGCGGGCAACCATTCCCCATAACATCAACACGACGAAAGTTGCCAGTATAACTGTTAGGTTTTTCCAAGTCTGTTTGTTTTTTAAAGACTCTGCCAATAACCCCAAAATGTCCATTTGCACAACCTGCCAGGCTAGTATCAGCAGGGGTAGCAAGACTAGCAGCCTGACCACGAGTAGCATAATCAGGCACATGGCAGCAAAGCTCCCGACTAAGTGCGCCGAACCCCAGGGTCCAGCAACAGAGTCTGTTGGTGATACCACTGCATGTTCCGCTGTTGTGCGTGGTTCATGCCAAGATGCCTCCTGCCCTGCACCTGTCGTTGAACACTCTCAACTAGCACCATGAGCAAGCACGTGCACGTCCTTGTCCCAGCGCAGCTTGGAACGCAAGCGCAAATATGCAGCTAACACCCCACAGTCCACACTGCTAAATCCGCACATTTTGAGAATGCTTGTGCTCGAAATGTTGCCTTTTAGGCTCGTGGAGAAGGAAGCTTTCTGCAACCTGATGGCGGCGGCGTCCCTCAGTACTCGGTCCCCAGTCGCCACTATTTCTCCTGGTGTGCCGTCCCAGCATTACACAAGCATGTGTCTCACAACATTAGCCATGCCCTCAAAAATGCTCACACACCTTGCCTGGCCCATGTGCTCAACCTCATGGTTCAACAGTTTCTCAAAACCTACCCGGATCTGTCGGATCTGCTTGTCAAAGTATGCCGCCTGTGTGCCCATTTTAGAAATTCAGCTACAGCTTCCACTGCTCTTGCTGTGCTTCAGCAGCGTTTGCAGCTTCCGGCTCATCGACTGGTGTGTGATGTCCCCACACATTGGAACTCTACATTGCAGATGTTGGGAAGGATTTGTGAGCAAAAGGGTGCAGTTTTTGACTACCTGCATTAACAAAGCCATCGATATTCAGGTCAGACTCCACACATAAAACCTCAGGAGTGGACAAGGATGTCAGACATCTGTACCATCCTCCAAAACTTTGAGGACTCCACCAACATGGTAAGCGGCAATGATGCCAAAATTAGCGTCATCATCCCGCTTCTCTGTCTTATGAAACTCTCTTTGCTCTCATTTAAAGAGGATGCATTGCAGGTGGAGCAAGATGAAATGGAGCAAGGAACCATACAGGGTGATTACACACAGCCCAGCCTCATCTCATCCCAACGTGGATTGGATGACAATGAGGAAGAGGAGGAGAAGGAGGAAGAACAGGAGCTGGTTTCATGTACTACCTTCACAACTGCCATACCATCTGTTCAGCGTTGGTGGCCTGAGGACAGGGAGGAGGAGGAAGAGGAGGATGAGCAGTAGAGCATAATCAGTCATCCTCTTGGTGAGGACACGGAAGTCTTGCCTCTTTGCAGTCTGGCACACATGACTGTGTTTGTTATGCTGCCTTTCCCGTGAACCTCGCATTGTCAAAATTTTGGGTGACAGTCATAACTGGTTGGCAATGCTTCTAGACCCATGTTACAAGGAGAATTTTATGTCTCTTATTCCTTTGCAGGACAGGCCTATTAAAATGGGGCAGTACGAGAAGGCCCATGTTGCGGAATTAGTGAAAAAATTCCCATCTGAAAACGCTGGCGGCAGAGGTCATAGTTCGTTGAACAACCAAGGAGTACAGGCGAGAGAGCCACAAATGCAATCCAGCAGAAGCAGGAACACTGTCAAAGTTCTGGGACAGTTTTCAAAGACCCTCCCATCGCACAGGCCCTGAAAAGGGGGGTACTCTCACAAGAAGTGCAAAGTTTCGGAAGATAGTGAGGGATTACCTTGCCGACCGTACCAACGTCCTCCTTGATTCCTCTGTGCCTTATAACTATTGAGTATCCAAGCTGGACACGTGGCATGAATTGGCTCTCTACGCCTTGGAGGTCCTGGCTTGCTCTGCCGCTAGCGTTTTGTCAGAGCAGGTTTTTAGTGCCGCCGGTGGAATTATATTCACGTGTCAACTGAAAATACTGACAGGCTGACTCTTATAAAAATGAAAAAGGGCTGGATTGGGCCAGACTTCTCAACACCACCAAATGATAGCAGCATAACATAAACTCAAATACAGTGTCTTTTTTTGGGGAGCTCTAACTCTATTCCCATGCACCTCTGTCTTCACACCGAGACATGGGTATACGCTTTCTGATTTTGTCTATTTGCTCTTGTCCTCCTCCTTCTCCGCATACTCATCCTCCTCCACCATATCACCACCATAGGTACCATATCAACATATCTACGTCTCTTGCAAGGGGCATTGGAGTTCCTCCAAATTTTTGACAGCCATTGCTTAACTGCATAGGCAAACACTATGGGAGGCCCACTTCCCAATAATGGGAACATTGTTTTCAGGAGGCTCTCTGACCTCTACATCTCTTGTAACGGGCATTGGAATTCATCCAATTTTTTGGCTGCCGTTGCTTCACTGCATAGGCAAACACTAGGGGAGACCCACTTTCTATTAATGGGAACATTGTTTTTAGGAGGATCTCTGACCTCTACATCTCTTGCAAGGGGCATTGGAGATCCTCCAAATTTTTGGCAGCCTTTGCAGTCACTGCATACGCAATAACAGTATAGGAGACCCACTCGTTAATAATGGGAACAACAAAGCATAGCCGACTGCTGGCCCTTTAGGAATAGTAAGGGCTGCCTGATGGCCCTATAAAAATAGGCTTTGTGACTTTCAGAGTTCCTCCATCATAAATGAAAATGGATGTGTCTGATTATGTGTCACACACCACATGGCCAGATAAGGTTGTAAAATGTTAAAATTACATTTTCTGGTGAATGCATTTGTCTTGGTTGAAAGCAATGCAAAAGTGCAAAAACGCATCAAAAATGCTACATGTTAACATAGCCCAATGTGTGGAGGAGCATTTTTGTCATTTCCCTGGAAAGGATTTCTTTAACATATTTCCCAAGAAAATCAATTTTGGTTTCGTTTTTGCATGTTTCATTGTGAGTCCGTAAAAGTGGCGTAATACCTCTGACAACGTTGCTGACAGCAGTGACAAGGGAGTCAGAAATGCTTCCAGGGGTCTTCCCCATGCTGTTCCCATGTTATTTGAGCACCATTCCCGTCAATTTTGTCAATTTTTAGTCCCTCTGCAGACTGCCGGGGGGAGCCGCTGGTAAAATGTTCGAGCTTCCCATAGACTTACATTGGGCTCGTTACTCAGACCGAGCACTCGAGCATACCAATTTGCTCTACCCGAGCAACAAGTACCCGAGCATTTTAGTGCTCGCTCATTACTGTCCAGAATTAATTGCTTCAAACATGCCTCAATCACACCCATCCCCAAAAAGCCCTCCCTTGTCCCTTCCTCTCTGATGAGTTATCGCCTCATATCACTTATCCCCTATGCCTCAAAACTACCGGAACAACACATCCATTCTAAACTGTCCTCCTACGTCTCCTCCTGCTCCCTCTTCGACTGCCTACAATCTGGATTCAGATCGCACCATTCTACTGAAACTGCACTGACTAAAGTCACCAATGATCTGCTAACTGCCAAATCCAAGCGACACAACTCTTTCCTCCTCCTCCTAGACCTGTCATCTGCCTTTGACACAGTGGACCATTCCTTCTAACTACAGACTCTCTCATCTCTCGGTATCAAAGTCATTGCCCTATCCTGTATCTCCTCATACCTAACAGACCAGACATTCAGTGTCTCCCACTCACACATCACCTCCTCATCTCACCCCCTATCTATCGGTGTTCCCCAAGGTTCAGTTCTAGGACCCCTGCTCTTCTCCATCTACACCTTAGGCCTGGGACAGCTCATAGAGTCTCATGGCTTTCAGTATCACCTTTATGCTGATGACACACAGATCTACCTCTCTGGACATGATATCTCCTCCCTATTAACCAAAATCCCACTATGTCTGTCCGCTATTTCATTCTTCTTCTCTGCTAGATTTCTAAAACTTAACAGGTAAAGAATATTTATACCGTGTTAACCAGTAGATAGAACAATATTGGAATCTGAGAGTCCTCAGTGGTTGATACCTTTTAATGGCTTACTGAAAAGATGGTAAACATAGCAAGCTTTCGAGACAGCTCAGGTCTCTTATAAGCCTGAAGAAGAGACCTGAGCTGTCTCGAAAGCTTGCTATGTTTACCATCTTTTCAGTGAGCCATTAAAAGGTATCAACCACTGAGGACTCTCAGATTCCAATATTGTTCTAAAACTTAACATGGATAAAACAGAATTCATCATCTTTCTGCCATCTCAATTAACCCCCCTAACTGACCTATCTATCAACATCAATGGCTGTCTACTCTCCCCAGTCCCACAAGCTCTCTGCCTTGGGGTAACCCTGGACTCTGACCTCTCCTTCAAGCCACATATCCAAACCCTTTCCACTTCCTGCCGACTCCAACTTAAAAATATCTCCCACATCCGCACAGTCCTCAAATATGAATCTGCAAAAACACTAGTGCATGCCCTCATCATCTCTCGTCTTGACAACTGCAATCTCCTGCTCTGTGGCCTCTCTTCCAACACTCTCGCACCCCTCCAATCTATCCTAAACTCCGCTGCCCGAGTAATCCACTTGTCCCCCCGCTATTCCTCGGACTCTCCTCTCTGTCAATCTCTTCACTGGCTCCCCATTACCCAGAGACTCCAGTTAAAAACTCTAACCATGGAATACAAAGCCATTCACAACCTGTCTCCTTCATATATCTCTGACCCAGTCTCCCGGTACATACCCACACACAACCTCCTATCCTCACAATATCTCCTTCTCTACTCCCCTCTTATCTCCTCTTCCCACAATCTCATACAAGATTTCTCTCGTGCATCCCCCCTACTCAGGAACGCTCTACTCCAACATATCAGACTCTCTCCTACCGTAGAAACCTTCAAAAGAAACCTGAAGACCTACCTCTTCTGACAAGTGTACAACCTGCAGTAACCACCACTTCACCATACAGCTGTACGACCTGCCTTACCCTCATCTACTGTATCCTCACCCATCCCTTGCAGACTGCGAGCGCTCGCGGGCAGGGTCCTCTCTCCTCCTGCACCAGTCGTCATCACATTTTGTTCAAGAATATTGAAATTGTTTTCGCTATGTACAGTGAGTACGGAAAGTATTCAGACCCCTTTAAATTTTTCACTCTTTGTTTCGTTACAGCAATTTGGTAAATTCTAAAAAGTTCATTTCTTTCTCACTCTGCACCCCATCTTGACTGAAAAAAACAGAAATGTAGACATTTTTGCAAATTTACAAAAAAAGAAAAACTGAAATATTACATTGTCATAAGTATTCAGACACTTTGCTCAGACACTCATATTTAAGTCACATGCTGTCCATTTCCTTGTGATCCTCTGCTCCTTCATTGGAGTCCAGCTGTGTTTAATTAAACTGATAGCACTTGATTTGGAAAGGCACACACCTGTCTATATAAGACCTCACAGCTCACAGTGCATGTCAGACCAAATGAGAATCATGAGCGCAAAGAAACTGCCCAAGGAGCTCAGAATTGTTGCAAGGCACAGATCTGGCCAAGGTTACAAAAGAATTTCTGCATTACTCAAGGTTCCTAAGAGCACAGTGGCCTCCATAATCCTGAAATGGAAGAAGTTTGGGACCACCAGAAATTTTCCTAGACCTGGCCGTCCAGCCAAACTGAGTAAACGTGGGAGAAGAGCTTTAGAGAGAGAGGTAAAGAAGAACCCCAAGATTACTGTGGCTGAGATCCAGAGATGCAGTAGGAAGATGAGAGAAAGTTCCACAAAGTCAACTATTGCTGCAGCCCTCCACCAGTCGGGCCTTTATGGCAGAGTGTCATATAATTTCCAAACAGTGCCACTTTATGATATACTCATACACATATTATAATATAGTGAGTGGCAACTATAGACCATATAGTGGCAAAATCGTAAGATAGATAAACACAACCAAAGCAACCACGATCAAAAAGCCAATATACATCATTAAAATTTATTTATTAAATATTCCATTTCGTTAAAAATTGTTGTCATTTACAGATAATTGGTACAAAAAATGGTGCAAAACAACACACAGTGTGCAAAAAATTCCACCGCAATATGGGACACGCAGGACCCAGGTTGTACTGCCTAATAGTTATTAAATAATCATCCAAGTAGCATGGTGTTTGTACATAAGCCAATATAATCTGACTAATAAAGACGGCTCATATACTAGGTGATCTCATTATTAAGAAAAAAGGCTCATATCCTGAAACATTATAAGGTCCCAGAAAAATAAATAATGTTAGTACACGTCACAGGATCATGTTATACCTATATCAAACCACCATGTGTGTATCTCTATGCATATAGTAACAGTATATATATGTGATAACAGTATGTAAACCTACAATACATAAGTACTTTACATAGTGGTTCCATATATGGTGACAATATCACTTGGTATATATATCAACATGTGTCAAAATTAATACCTAGACACCAAACCGCTGCTATGTTAGGCTTCCAACGTCGGTCCTGCTCCCACCCCAATGCGCGTTTTGGCGCTGCCTTCCTCAGGGGGCGTGGACCAAGCTGGGAGGTGTGTATCTTTAAATATGGTTCTGGCCAATCACTGTGCAGGGGAGGGCCAATCGACGTATGTCGCGTCACGGTTACCAGGGCGATCAGTGACGTCGGCGTCAAACAAGGATCACGTGATGGTCAGAGTGGCCTGACTGAAGTCTCTCAGTGCAAGTCATATTAAAGCCTGCATAAAGTTTGCTCAAAAACACATGAAGGACTCCCAGACTATGAGAAATAAGATTCTCTGGTCTAATGAGACAAAGATAGAACTTTTTGGTGATAATTCTAAGCGCTATGTGTGGAGAAAACCAGGCACTGCTCATCACCTGCCCAATACAATCCCAACAGTGAAACATGGTGGTGGCAGCATCATGCTATGGGGGTGTTTTTCAGCTGCAGGGACAGGATGACTGGTTGCAATTGAAGGGAACATGAATGTGGCCAAGTACAGAGATATCTTGGATGAAAACCTCTTCCAGAGTCCTCTGGACCTCAGACTTGGCCAAAGGTTCACCTTCCAACAAGACAATGCCCTAAGCACACAGCTAAAATAACAAAGGAGTGGCTTCAGAACAACTCTGTGATCATTCTTGACTGGCCCAGCCAGAGCCCTGACCTAAACCCAATTGAGCATCTCTGGAGAGACCTGAAAATGGCTTTCCACCAACGTTCACCATCCAACCTGATGGAACTGGAGAGGATCTGCAAGGAAGAATGGCAGAGGATCCCCAAATCCTGGTGTGAAAAACTTGTTGCATCATTCCCAAGAAGACTCATGGCTGTACCAGCTCAAAAGGGTGCTTCTACTCAATACTGAGCAAAGGGTCTGAATACTTATGACCATGTGATATTTCAGTTTTTATTTTTTAATAAATTTGCAAAAATGTCTATATTTCTGTTTTTTTTCAGTCAAGATGGGGTGCAGAGTGTTCTTTAATGAGCAAAAAATGAACTTTTTAGAATTTACCAAATGGCTGCAATGAAGCTAAGAGTGAAAAATTTAAAGGAGTCTAAATACTTTCCGTACCCACTGTATACCCCTTTCTCACATGTAAAGCGCAATGGAATAAATGGCGCTACAATAATAAATAATAATAATAATTAAAAACAGTCTAAGGCTGATAGGAGGAAGAGTGCAAAGTCAGAAGAGGAGACAGTCACCACCTTCAATGGTATACTACAAAACCAACACCTCCAAACAGATATATATTGGGATAAATAGCAATATTGGTGTCACTTGCTAATCATGTTTTTTGTTATTAATAGTTCCCATGAGTTTTATAATTTTGCTGTGCTGCAAAGGATTTTAGCACATGTAAAATGATATTTTGAACTGTACATCTGTAAACTTTCAAAAAAGTAGTCTCTTCTTCAGTTTTGACTTGAGTTTTTGACTGTTGCTTGTGTCCTAACAGCATACATTATTTATATGCTTTCTTATTTCCCTTTCTTGATGAATAGGAAGAATATGAAGATCTAACCTGTGCAGAAACAAATAAAATCTCAAGAAAATAGATATTGTGGACAATGCAATGAAGATAATATATTGTATGTAGTGCTATGGTAAATAATTCTTTCTAGCCTTGTGTAATACCATAAAGTTTATTTTATGTTGTACGTATTTGCATCTAGAATGCTTTTTTAATATATAGCCTAGCTGCTATGTTTGAGCAAGAAAGATAAATCTAGAATTTGGAGAGGAAGTACTCTGCATCTATATTGGTTTTCTATTCCTTAAGAGAACACTATTTTCTTCTGCCTCCTGCTTATGGTCAAATATATGGGGAACGACAAAGACACAATTAAGAAAGGAAAGAAACAGCCAAAATGTTATTTCCATTTCCACAAAATTCCCTTTATATTTCATTTTGGATACACACTTGTTGCAAGTTTTTGCATTATTTCAGAGTTTTTACCAGATCTCTTTTAAAAGTTGGTCTAGTATAGTGGAAACAATTCCCTTTCTGCTTACTGTAGTTTTCCATTATAGACATTTATCACATGTATCTAAAGGAAACCTTTCATGTCCCAAACTGCAAGTAACCTGCAGATATGGTGTTAATCTGTAGGTTAATAGTGTTCTAAAGCCATGCGGCTGCCGCACTGAGAGCCCCGCTGTTGGAAAGAAATTAACTTTATTCTTCCCGGCACCCTCTGGCTGTAGAGGCGCAGCTTTTGTTATTGCTGGGTACATAGTGAGCAGCATTTGTAATCATGTGTCATGAATGTACCACACTCTGCTGGGACCTGTGGTCCATCTGAGATTAGAACATTGCAGTGATTTGCTGAGCATAGGTGCTCTTTAAATCTACATGGCCATTCATGAGTTAAAACAGGTTTCTTGTGGCATGGAAAGGGTTTAGAGCTCCTCATTGTCTTTTGGCTGTGCTGCTTAATGGAATCACACCCTTCCATTACATAAACCTGTGTCTGACTTCCCTCCATGCGAGCAATAAAATCTTCATTCTGTTCCTGGCTTCATTGGAGAAAGTGTTCTGGAAAGTCGCTCTTAGTCACTTTGAGATTGTTGCATCTGGTTTGTTGGAAATACCACTATCCTTCCCTTTATTTTTGTGCTACTTTTCTGCCTATAAAAGACACCTGTCCACATACTCATTCAATCACTCTGCAACCTCTCCACCATGGCTAAGACACCAGGGACAAAATTATGGACCTGCACAAGGCTGGGATGAGCTACAGGACAATAGGCAAGCAGCTTGGTGAGAAGGCAACAACTGTTGGCACAAATATTAGAAAATGGAAGAAACACAAGATGACTGTCAATTTTCCTCGGTGTGAGGCTGTATGAAAGATCTCACCTCGTGGGGTAAGGATGATTCTAAGAAAAATCAGGAATCATCCCAGAACTACATAGGAGGACCTGGTCAATGACCTGAAGAGACCTGAGACCACAGTCTCAAACATTACTGTTAAATGCCGCAGTCAGAGATTGACAGCGGTATTTAACTAGGTAACAGCCATGGGTGGATCACGATTACACCTGCGGCTCTGGCAGGCACATGTCAGCTGTATAAATCAGCTGACATGTGCCCAGTTCAGTGCGGGCTCAGCACCGGAGCCCACGCTGAACAGGGGGTGCCGATGTGGTACGTACTATTACGTACTATTACGTACCACTGTGGAAAGGGGTTAAAGAATATATAATTTGCTGCTCCTTTGCAGTAGTAAAATACCTCTTTATGCCTCATACAGCACTAAACGCTATATCTGTGTTCAAATACAAGGCTCCCTCCCCCGTGGCAACAATATTGTTGTAACATACAGTACAGACCAAAAGTTTGGACACACATTCTCATTTAAAGATTTTCTGTATTTTCATGACTTTGAAAATTGTACATTCACACTGAAGGCATCAAAACTATGAATTAACACATGTGGAATTATATACTTAACAAAAAAGTGTGAAACAACTGAAAATATGTCTTATATTCTAGGTTTTTCAAAGTAGTCACCTTTTGCTTTGATGACTGCTTTGCACACTCTTGGCATTCTCTTGATGAGCTTCAAGAGGTAGTCACCGGAAATGGTTTTCACTTCACAGGTGTGCCCTGTCAGGTTTAATAAGTGGGATTTCTTGCCTTATAAATGGGGTTGGGACCATCAGTTGTGTTGTGCAGAAGTCAGGTGGATACACAGCTGATAGTCCTACTGAATAGACTGTTAGAATTTGTATTATGGCAAGAAAAAAGCAGCTAAGTAAAGAAAAACGAGTTTACATCATTACTTTAAGAAATGAAGGTCAGCCAGTTCAAAAAATAGGGCAAACTTTGAAAGTGTCCCCAAGTGCAGTTGCAAAAACCATGAAGCGCTACAAAGAAACTGGCTCACATGAGGACAGCCCCAGGAAAGGAAGACCAAGAGTCACCTCTGCTTCTGAGGATAAGTTTATCTGAGTCACCAGCCTCTGAAATTGCAGGTTAACAGCAGCTCAGATTAGAGACCAGGTCAATGCCACACAGAGTTCTAGCAGCAGACACATCTCTACAACTACTGTTAAGAGAAGACTTTGTGCAGCAGGCCTTCATGGTAAAATTGCTGCTAGGAAACCACTGCTAAGGACAGGCAACAAGTAGAAGAGACTTGTTTGGGCTAAAGAACACAAGGAATGGACATTAGACCAGTGGAAATCTGTGCTTTGGTCTGATGAGTCCAAATTTGAGATCTTTGGTTCCAACTACCGGGTCTTTGTGGGACTCAGAAAAGGTGAACGGATGGACTCTACATGCCTGGTTCCAACCGTGAAGCATGGAGGAGGAGGTGTGATGGTGTGGGGGTGCTTTTCTGGTGACACTGTTGGGGATTTATTCAAAATTGAAGGCATACTGAACCAGCATGGCTACCACAGCATCTTGCAGCGACATGCTATTCCATCCGGTTTGCGTTTAGTTGGACCATCATTTATTTTTCAACAGGACAATGACCCCAAACACACCTCCAGGCTGTGTAAGGGCTATTTGACCAAGATGGAGAGTGATGGGGTGCTACGCCAGATGACCTGGCCTCCACAGTCACCAGACCTGAACCCAATCGAGAGGGGGGGTGAGCTGGACCGCAGAGTGAAGGCAAAAGGGCAAACAAGTGCAAAGCATCTCTGGGAACTCTCAAGATTGTTGGAAGACCATTTCCAGTGACTACCTCTTGAAGCTCATCAAGAGAATGCCAAGAGTGTGCAAAACAGTCATCAAAGCAAAAGGTGCTACTTTGAAGAACCTAGAATATAAGACATATTTTCAGTTGTTTCACACTTTTTTGTTAAGTATATAATTCCACTTGTGTTAATTCATAGTTTTGATGCCTTCAGTGGGAATGTACAATATTCATAGTCATTAAAAAACAGAAATATCTTTAAATGAGAAGGTGTGTCCAAATTTTTGGTCTGTACTGTACATCATATATTTTAGTAATGTCCTCCCTCCTGGCCCCTTTTTTAATAATGTCCTCCATCCTGGCCCCAATCCTTTATTAATTTCCCTCTTCCTGGCCCCCATCATTTAATAATATCTCCCATCTCGTTCTGCATCCTATATTATTATCGTCCATCCTGGCCAATCTCTTTAATACTGGCCCCCATTCTTTAATAGTGTTCCCCGCCCTGACGCTCTTCACCAAAACATAAAAAAAAGCATGAAAGCAAAAAATTCCTCTTGTTACCTGTCCCCGCTCCCACGTCATGCAGCATCCTCTTTCTCCTGGTCATAATTTTATGTCAGTATTTATAAATAATAACCCGGGCTGAGTCCAAAAAATGAAGGAGGTGTAAATCTTTCCATTAAAACATTTCTCTCATAATGTCCAACTGCTAAATGTGGCTTATTAATTTTGCTGTTGTAAAATCAAGCAGAGATAATATATTTTAGACTGATGGTCTCCTATAAAGGATAAAACAAAAAGGTGCAAACTCTCAATGAAATTGAAAAGAACCAAAAAACATAAAACCATGCCAATAGCTAAAAAAATAAAATCATTATGAAATTAAAATCTAACTCACAAAACATGAAAAAAAAGCTGAAATATGACTGGTTATAACAACCCCAGATACTCTCGACATGATCTGGTAAAATACATCTCTTCTAGTGATGATCGAGTATGCCTCATTAACCCTTTCAGCGGGTTAACAGCCGTGACACATGCAGACGCGGCGACAATGAATGAAACACCGAGCACGCCAAAATACTCGGCGAGCACCCGAGCGTGCTCGCCCAAAGGATTAATGAGGCATATTTGATCGTCACTAATCTCTTCATGTATCATCTTAGAGAATTTTAACTTCTCACACATTCTTTTACTTGTTTGTATTTTAAAACGTAGTTATTTATTCACCCATAGAAGAAAAAAATTCCAAAAAAGTTAAAAATAGGACATCCTGAAACAACTACCTTTTGAAGACCACGTTATGAAGATTGCTGGACAATTCACATAAAACTGGAATTGCATTACTCTGACGTGACACCAACCTCGGGGTTTGCCCGGAACCATAAAAGGAATGATAATTGGAGTATGTTATAAGAGCTGAGCTGAACATACACTAAATATTTTTTTATGTGAATTTATTTGGTATAGCTATCAGGCATTTATAAGTGCTTTTAATAGTTAACAGTCCTTGCGGTTCCTATAGCTTTTTACAGATTTTAGAACTTGCAGCCAGTTCCCAGCAGACTATTACTTTCGTCAGTATTTAGTATAGCTTTAGGTGTCCCCTGGGCGATCTCGGTGCTCTCTGAATATTCCTTTTGCAGTGAGTGAGCACTGTTGTAGTTTCACCTTTGTTAGAATACCAGTGTCATGTTTTCTTTCTTATGAAACAGCCTACCTGGAGGCAGACAGAATGGAATGATAGCCAGCCAGATGTAGCTCTGGATCTATGGAGAGGGAGCACCGTTACTATTCACACGATTTAACATTACACTTTAGGTATTGTATGAGCAGCAAAAACTAACTCAGCTGAAAGTTTATTTAATGAAATGGTATATTTCTAAAAATCATATACAAATACAAGTGCACAAACTTCTTAAAGCAACAGCTAACTTACCTATGACATCTAGTAGTTTGATACACTGTACGTAACCCGCTACATTTACTGTAGCATGGCGAACAAGCCTTAAAGAACAAATGTGCATAAAAGAACATACGTTATCAATGTTGTAGCGATCCTAAATTACAGGCCATATTATAGTCCAAAGCACCATCCTCAATTATTTAGCCTTGACCTAGTGACCCTTTATACAAGGTACTGTACAGCAATATGAAGTATTTTCTCTATCGCAAGGGCCACATCTAGAATTTGCAAGTAAAAGGGAAATCTCTATAAACTTTCTTGAATAGAGAGAATTTGAGATTTTTAGCTTACTCAATGCATTCCTTTGGACATTGATTTCACTGCATTTTTTTGCAGAATTACAAGTTGTAAGAAGTGTTGGTCTGGTGGTTTGCATTAAGAGCAACTCTGCAACAGTGTAATAGTATAGGCAGGGGGTACGTTTCAAGTATTTACTCTCATAGCTTTTACTGGCTCTGTAAAATGCAGCTTTTAATTTGAATTAAAAAATGCAGGAAAAAAATGCAGCAAAAATGCTGCATGTTCACAAGCAGCATTTTTGCTGCACTTTTGTTTCTCAGGGAAAACCTGCTTTTGATAGTAAAAAAGCTGCTTTCAAAGCGGGGCAATTTGGCTATGTTTTTCATAATGTTTTTACGGTATTTTTGATGCATTTTTGGAGCGTTTTTTGGGTGTAGATTACACGTGTGCTTTATCTACAGTACATGTTTATTAAAGTTAGGTTTATTCACAAAAAAAAATGCTTAAAAAATGCAGCGAAAAATGTTGTTGCATTTTTACAGTGTTTTTTCAGTTTCTCATTACTTTTCATGGGTGAAAAAAGGTGGAGAAGGAGGAAGACAAGGAGGTTACGTTGCGGCCTCTCGCACAGACACGGACTGATGCAACCATGACAAGCACTACATCCTCAGCCACAACAATGGCTGTGGCCAGCAGTGGTCGCTGGTCTTCGGTTTGCAGGTGCGGCAAGGGTTGCATAGCCTGGGCCTTTTTGGAGACCGCAAAGGATAACCCAACCCATATTATCTGCCAACTTTGTAAAAAATGACTCAATAGAGGCAAAAATTGCAATAATTTGACTACAACATGCATGAACCGCCAACATGCATTAGTCTGGGAATCTCATTACTCTAAAATGCAGACTAGAAGCCCTTACTAACCACAGGCCACCCCATTAACCACATCTGCTGCTTCTGCCTCATCCAATACTGTGGCAAGTGTTCTCACACAGGTCTCCGGCCGCAGAACCTCCACTTGTTTATCCACCACAGCCAGGGTGAGTGAGAGTCCGTCAGCTGTTGCCTGCTGTTTTTGTTTCACCGAGCACACCACATCTTTCTCAATCCACCTGCACCTCACTCACAGTCCAGCAGTTTATCATATTCACCCTACTCCAACTCTCTCAGCACAGCAGGCAGCCCTCAGTCCCGTTGTTGTGGTCACATAAAAGGTAGCTTCCTCCTACACATACCAAACTTAAGAGCTTGAACTCCACCATCTCCAATCTGTTGGCCATGGAAATGCTACCTTTTTGCCCAGTGGATACAGATGGTTTCCGAAATCTGATGGCCATCACAGTCCCCCAGTACCCGTTGCCCAGTCGCTATTACTTCTCTAAGAAAGCTGTGCCTGTGCTACAACAGCATGTCACAAACCATATCACCCATTTTTTGAAAAAATCTATGTCTGACAAGGTGCATTTCACCGCTGACACCTGGACAAGCAAGCATGGCCAGGGGCGTTATATCGCGCTTACTGGCCACTGTGTGACTCTGGTGGCTGTGGGGGCCAGCAGGGAAGGGGCTGCTCCACAAGGCTTGCTTGAAAAACCTCTGCATCGAAAACACTTCCTCCACCTCCTCTAGGGCCTCTACCTGCGCCCTCAATCTCTACCTTAATGAGACATGCGTTTCAACAGTGCATAGAGGATCCCCCTCACCTTCATACTGCGAAACCAGCGCTCACCACAATCAGGCAGTGTTAAAATTAATATGCCTTGGAGATTGCAGTCACACAGCTCAATAGTTGTGGACAGCTATCCTGGCCGAATTTGAGCAATCGCTTTCTCTACTGAACCTGGAGCCAGGGAAAGCCATGTGCAATAATGGTGCAAACCTGGTGGTGACCCTACGCCGGGTCAACCTCCCATACGTACCTTGCATGGCTCATGTCCTCAACCTGGTAGTACAGCAATTTCTCCACCACTATCTCGACCTGGATTCCCTACTGCAGAAAGCAAGTTGCTGTGTACTCACTTCTGCCATTCACATCCTGCAGGTCATCAACTTGCATAGCTACAGAGGTCTTTCGGCCTACCAGTTAACTGGTTGATATGCGATATGCCAACAACGTGGAATTCCACTCTGCACATGCTTCAGCGACTGTGGTAGCAGCAACTAGCCCTGGTGCAGTATGTCATTTTGCACAGCCTGGGCCAACACAGCACAGACAATGTGCAAATCACACTTGCGGAGAGGGCACAGATAAAGGACCTCTGCATCATTCTGCACAGTTTTCAAATGGCGGCTAAGATGATGCCAGGTGTGTAATGGGAGGGCCGTCATTAGCATCACTAATCCGGTCATCTACATTCTGGAGCATACTTCGAATAGTCTATGGGACTAAGTGGTGGTCCCAGAAGAAGAGGAGAAAGCAGAGGATAATGCAGAAGGGATTACAATATTTCTAAGGTCCAGAAAGTTGTTGCACAGGAGGGTGCTAAGAGAGGGTGTATTACAGCGATTGAGGGGAACTCGTGGTACCAGACAAACTGTTAGTGAAGGTGCAGGAGCTGAGGAACAAATGGAGTAGGATGAGGAGGAAGAGGTGATGGGCATGCAACAGTCAGGAGATGAAGAGGATAATGATCCCCTCTCTGTTGTTTGTGCTTGGGGGGAGGGGACAGATGAAGTAAGCTTTAGTGTTACCCCACCGCCACCACGCCATGGACTTGGACCTCTTAGAAGTGACTGACACACAAGCGCATTCTTTCTGCATTATCTATGGTGTTGAGCCACCCCCGTAGTGTTCGGGTTCGGTTCGATTCGTCGAACACCGGGATGTTCGAACACCTTAGAACACCGTCGAAGACTGTTAAAACCAATGGCAGGCAAACAAAAACACATAGAAAACACCTTCAAAGGTGTCCAAAAGCTGACAAACTGCTCAGAAGACACTCTCTTTAAAAAAGCCGGCCGGCAATACAGCATCGATAACCGACAATTTAGAACAGAAAGAATAGAGCATCACACATAGATTAGATAGATAGAAACTTGTCAGTCACATATATAAGAAGTACAGTGACAGTGTTGGTTACTGTACTTGTCATTTAGTGTTAAAGGATTTATTAAAAAAAAATAATAGTGTTTTCATGTACCCGTCTCTTTAAAATAGCCGCCCGGAAATTCAGCATCGGTACCCGACAATTTAGAACAGAAAGAATAGAGCATCACACATAGATTAGAAAGATAGAAACATGTCAGTCACATATATAATAAGTACAGTGATAGTGTTTAGTGTTGAGCGAGCACTAAAATGCTCGGGTGTTCGAAGCTCGGGCCGAGCTCGCCGTGATACTCGGGTGCTCGACCCGAGCAATGAGCCCTATGTTAGTCTATGGGAGACCCGAGCATTTTTGCGGCGGCACCCCCGGCAGTCTTTTAAAAGCCTAACAAGTGCCCAAAACGATAGTGACAGTGCTCAAATGACATCGGGACAGCATGGGGATCGCCCCAGGAAGCATTTCTGACCCCCAGGTCACTGCTATCAACAATGTGGTCAGAGGTATTAAGCCACTTTTAAGGACTCACAATAAAACGTTCAAAAATGAAACTGAAACTGCTTTCCTGTGAAATATGTTAAGGAAGTTCCTTTCCAGGGTAAAGACTTGTGTATAAGGTAAAATAAATAACCCCCACCAAAAAAATACTCCTCCACACCTTGGGCTATATTCACAAGTAGCATTTTTTATGCGTTTTTGCACTTTTGTATTGCTTTCAACTGTGACAAATGCATTCACGGGCAAATGTCATTTTAACATTTTACAACCTTATCTGGCCATGTGCTGTGTGACACATGCATACAGTGCTGAAAAGACATGGGAACAGCATGGGGAAGACCACTGGAAGCATCTCTGATGCCCAGGTCACTGCCTAAAAGTGTGCCCATCAGAAGTGATCCTTGCCGCATCAGAAGATTCAGACTTACAACTATCCCCGTGCAAGTCCTTCTCCCAGAGCAGTGTTCAATTGTACCTCCCCTATTCCTTGCAATGCAAGCACAAGTATGCAGCCTGCCACCCACCCCCAGGCTGCAATACCATACTGCTTGATTGCACTTGAAATTGGGCCTTTTAAGAATGTGGAGGCGGAATCTGGCCACCACGTCATGGCTGCATTGGCGGCCTGGTATCCATACTCAGTCCCCAGCCGCCTGGCGGCCGGGTGTCCACACTCAGTCCCCAGCCACCAGGGGGCGGCCAGGTGTCCATACTCGGTCCCCAGCCGCCCCGCGGCCGGGTGTCCACACACGGTCCCAAGCCGCCTGGGGGCGGCCGGGTGTCCATAAACAGTCCCCAGCCGCCCCTATTTCTCCTGTCAACTTCCCCCCACACACTTTTCTTAGCCCGACCTGCTTTAGGGCAGCATTGGACGGGCCCACCAGAGAACCAGACTCCTCGGGTGTGCCCTGGCTTCTCCATCAGGGGAGTTGAGAGTGCCAAGGTGAGGACCATGATGATGATGATAGAAGTTAGCATCTGCTTTGTTTTCTTGGAATGCAAGCGTAAGTGTGCAGCCTGCCACCCACCCACCCCCAGGCTGCAATACCATACTGCTAGCTTGCACTTGAAATGGGGCCTTTTAGTTTGGAGGAGGCCGAAGCTGGCCACTACCTCATGGCTGCTTCGGCAGCGAGGTATCCATAGTCAGTCCCCAGCCGCCCCTATTTGTCCAGGTGTGCCTTATACATAAGATTAAGTGCACATACCAAAACATTACCTGTGCCCTTCCCAGTGCATTTAGTGGGAAGGACAGCCTATTCCACTGTAGTGTGTGCATGCCAAACCCCTTTTCATTGTACATGCGAAGATGCCTCCCACCCTGCACCTGTCATTGCAGACTTGCAACTATCCCCGTTCAAGTCCCTGTCTCAGGGCAGTGTTCAATTGTACCTCTCCCATTCCTTGCAATGCAAGAGCAAGTATGCAGCCTGCCACCCACCCACCCCCAGGCTGCAATACCATACTGCTTGCTTGCACTTGAAATTGGGCTTTTTAGGCATGTGGAGGCGGAATCTGGCCACCACGTCATGGCTGTGTTGGCGGCCGGGTATCCATACTCAGTCCCCGGCAGACGGGTGTCCACACTCGGTCCCCAGCCGCCAGGGGGCGGCCGGATGTCCATACTCGGTCCCCAGCCGCCCCGCGGCCGGGTGTCCACACACGGTCAACAGCTGCCAGGGTGCGACCAGGTGTCCATACTCGATCCCCTGCCGCCCGGCGGCCGGGTGTCCACACACGGTCCCAAGCTGCCTGGGGGTGGCCGGGTGTCCATAAACAGTCCCCAGCCGCCCCTATTTCTCCTGTTAACTTCCCCCCACACACTTTTCTTAGCCCGGCCTGCTTTAGGACAGCATTGGACGAGCCCACCAGAGAACCAGACTCCTCCGGTGGACCCTGGCTTCTCCATCAGGGAAGTTGAGAGTGCCAAGGTGAGGAGCATGATGATGATGATAGAAGTTAGCATCTGCTTTGTTTTCTTGGAATGCAAGCGCATGTATGTAGTAGCGGCTAGGCCTGAGGTGGTCAGCGATTTGGCGCATATCCTACCTCCTCCGAGGATTGCTGCATGTTTTCCTGCTACTATCACAGTTCTATGACTCCCTTTAAAACAAAGCTTCAGGTGATAAATGATGGATGAGGTGGTGACAAAGGAGAAAGAGCAGGAGGAAGAGGGACCATTCACATCAATATCAGGCCAGTCAACCACATATGTCATATGTCTTGTAGGATATGTTTCTGTAACAAAAGGAGCGGTTCGGCTACACAGTTATAGGGCATACAGTGAGTGCAATGCCTACCAAAAATTTCGAGGCACTCCAATGCCCCTTGGAAATGACATGGAGGTCATAGGGCCTTAACTAAACCGTTTTTTACATTTATAGCAACTGGGTCTCCTGTACACTGTTGGCCAAAGCAGTGAATGGAAGGCTTTCCAAAAATTATGAGGAACTGCAATGCCCCTTGAAACAGATGTGGATTACAGTGTACTAAAAACCTTCTACCCATTATTGGGGAGTGGGTCTCCATAGTTTTCGCCTTTGCATTGAAAAGCAAAAGCTGACTAAAATTAGGAGGAAATGCAATGCCCGTTGGAAGAGTCGTGGAGGTTAGAGGTAATTAAAAGCAACATTTCAATACCCCTTGGAAGAGCTGTGGAGTTCAGAGTGGCTTAAGAAGACGCTTTTAATGCCCCTTTGAAGAGATGTGCAGGTCACAGTAGCTTAACAAGACTGTTTTAATGCCCCTTGGAAGAGACGTGGAGGTCCCAGTAGCTTAACAAGATGGTTTTAATGCTCCTTGGAAAAGTGGTGGAGGTCACAGTAGCTTAACAAGACGGTTTGAATGCCCTTTGGAAAAGTGGTGGAGGTCGCAGTAGCTTAACAAGACGGTTTGAATGCCCCTTGGAAGAGACGTGGAGGTCACAGTAGCTTAACAAGACGGTTTTAATGCCCCTTGGAAAAGTGGTGGAGGTCACAGTAGCTTAACAAGATGCTTTTACTGCCTCTCAGAAGAGACGTGGAGGTCCCAGTAGCTTAACAAGACGGTTTTAATGCCCCTTGGAAAAGTGGTGGAGGTCACAGTAGCTTAACAAGACGGTTTGAATGCCCCTTGGAAAAGTGGTGGAGGTCGCAGTAGCTTAACAAGACGGTTTGAATGCCCCTTGGAAGAGACGTGGAGGTCCCAGTAGCTTAACAAGATGGTTTGAATGCCCCTTGGAAGAGACGTGGAGGTCCCAGTAGCTTAACAAGATGGTTTTAATGCCCCTTGGAAAAGTGGTGGAGGTCACAGTAGCTTAACAAGATGCTTTTAATGCCCCTCGGAAGAGACATGGAGGTCACAGTAGCTTAACAAGATGGTTTGAATGCCCCTTGCAAGAATGGTGGAGGTGACAGTAGCTTAACAAGACGCTTTTAATGCCCCTCAGAAGAGACGTGGAGGTCCCAGTAGCTTAATAAGATGGTTTTAATGCCCCTTGGAAAAGTGGTGGAGGTCACAGTAGCTTAACAAGATGGTTTTAATGCCCCTTACAAGAGCCATACAGTACAGTATCTTAAAAATATTATTCCCATTATTGGGGAGAGGGTCTCACACAGTCTTAGCTTATGCCTTCCAAGCAAAAGCTGACAAAAATAAGGACGGAGGAACTTTCAATAATGGCAACACGGACCATGGTCACCCTGGTGGTATAGTGGTGGTGGAGGCTGAGAAGAACATAAAACAGCCAAAATGAGGAAGCGTATACCCATTTGTGGGTGTGAAGCGGTGCATGTGAATACACCTCCCAAAATAACACAGTGGATGTTAAGCGTTGGACTGTGGCTGGATTCAAAATGGGTTCAGGACCTTCTGTGGCCTTCCATTTCAGTCCAGCCATGAATAATGCTGCTCAGCATCGTCCTCAGCCCCAGCGCCTAGCTGGTCCACGAGACGTACAGATTGTCTCCGGTGTATTGGTACCTAGCAATGTTAAGCATGGGTTGCAGAGGGAGACAGGGCGTTTGGAGTCTTAGTCCAGGATTCGCCGCACTGAGCATGCCTGTGACCTGGCGGATCGTGATTGGTGGTTTGGCACCCACCTGACCCGGTTAGAGATGAGCGGTGTCCAACCTCAAATTCGAGCTGTTTTGGGCGGTGTTCGAGCCGTTCGACGAACACGAACGATTTGAAAAAAATCCAGCTGTTCGAGGTTATGTTCGATAACCGTTCGTGCACCAAAATCATAACTGGATTTTTTCTCAGTAATGCTGAAAATTAATGTTAATACGCAGTTTGAGTGTACAGCAGGGCGGGGGGAGAGGCAGGGGATGGATCTCTGCATAAATAATGAAGATCTCCATTTTTTTTTCCCTTTCCCGCATTTACAGTGGGGAGGTGCAATCTGTCAGCCTATCTGCAGCGCACACACGGAGCAAACTGCTATTTTTCACACAAGCAAGGGCATGTGTCATTGGCAGTGTATGTCACATGTTCTTGCCCTATAAGATCCAGCCATTTTCCACGTAGCCACCATTTTCTCACTGCTGCAGCTACGTGTTAGACGGCACCGCAGTTGCTGTGTGCGCTATACTTTCAGTGTTCATTTCAAGCCCATTTTCTCTGAAATATACAGATAGCTTGGGAGTAGGGAATAGTTGTGATTGCAGTCCTTTTGAGGACTAGATAGCTTCATATGCTACGACTTTTATCAGGCAGGTCTGTGCTCTTAAATCGATAGGTTGGGAGGAGGGACTAATTGTAATTGCAGTCCTTTTGAGGGCTAGGTTACATCAGTTCCTATCACTTTTTGCCAGGCAGGTCTGTGCCAGTGCTGTGCAAGTTTTTTTCACAGCATTTGGCTAAATCTAGCTAAGCAAATCCTTTTTGCCTCTTGCAGTGTGTGTTAGTCAGTGGAGTAGCCTATCTGTGTTGCAAGCTACACCACCTGTGTATAGAATACAAATTTTTTTAACTGCACCTAGCCAAGTAAAACCTTTTGAGCATAGCATCATTCTATTAGTTCATCTATACTAACCTCCACCAGGTTGCAAATTAAAAATAATTTTTATCTGCATCTAGCTCTGAAAAAATATTTGGGCTTGTAGCAGTGTGTGGGACATATTCTATTAGTCCATCTATACTAACCTTCACCAGGTTGCAAATAAAAATAATTTTTATCTGCATCTAGCTCTGAAAATATATTTGGGCTTGTAGCAGTGTGTGGGACTTGTTCTATTAGTCCATCTATACTAACATCCACCAGGTTGCAAATTAAAATTAATTTTTATCTGCATCTAGCTCTGAAAAAAAATGTGGGCTTGTAGCAGTGTGTGGGACTTGTTCTATTAGTCCATCTATACTAACCTCCACCAGGTTGCAAATTAAAAATAATTTTATCTGCATCTAGCTCTGAAAAAAAATTTGGGCTTGTAGCAGTGTGTGGGACTTGTTCTGTTAGTCCATCTATACTAACCTCCACGAGGTTGCAAATTAAAAATAATTTTTATCTGCATCTAGCTCTGAAAAAAATTTGGGCTTGTAGCAGTGTGTGGGACTTGTTCTATTAGTCCATTTATACTAACCTCCACCAGGTTGCAAATTCAAAATAATTTTTATCTGCATCTAGCTCTAGAAAAAATATTTGGGCTTGTAGCAGTGTGTGGGACTTGTTCTATTAGTCCATCTATACTAACCTCCACCAGGTTGCAAATTAAAAATAATTTTTATCTGCATCTAGCTCTGAAAAAATATTTGTGCTTGTAGCAGTGTGTGGGACTTGTTCTCTTAGTCCATCTATACTAACCTCCACGAGGTTGCAAATTAAAAATAATTTTTATCTGCATCTAGCTCTGAAAAAAATTTGGGCTTGTAGCAGTGTGTGGGACTTGTTCTATTAGTCCATTTATACTAACCTCCACCAGGTTGCAAATTCAAAATAATTTTTATCTGCATCTAGCTCTAGAAAAAATATTTGGGCTTGTAGCAGTGTGTGGGACTTGTTCTATTAGTCCATCTATACTAACCTCCACCAGGTTGCAAATTAAAAATAATTTTTATCTGCATCTAGCTCTGAAAAAATATTTGTGCTTGTAGCAGTGTGTGGGACTTGTTCTATTAGTCCATCTATACTAACCTCCACCAGGTTGCAAATTAAAAATAATTTTTATCTGCATCTAGCTCTGAAAAAATATTTGGGCTTGTATCAGTGTGTGGGACTTGTTCTATTAGTCCATCTATACTAACCTCCACCAGGTTGCAAATTAAAAATAATTTTTATCTGCATCTAGCTCTGAAATAATATTTGAGCTTGTAGCAGTGTGTGGGACTTGTTCTATTAGTCCATCTATACTAACCTCCACCAGGTTGCAAATTAAAAATAATTTTTATCTGCATCTAGCTCTGAAAAAATATTTGGGCTTGTATCAGTGTGTGGGACTTGTTCTATTAGTCCATCTATACTAACCTCCACCAGGTTGCAAATTAAAAATAATTTTTATCTGCATCTAGCTCTGAAATAATATTTGAGCTTGTAGCAGTGTGTGGGACTTGTTCTATTAGTCCATCTATACTAACCTCCACCAGGTTGCAAATTAAAAATTATTTTTATCTGCATTTAGCTCTGAAAAAATATTTGGGCTTGTAGCAGTGTGTGGGACTTGTTCTATTAGTCCATCTATACTAACCTCCACCAGGTTGCAAATTAAAAATATTTTTTATCTGCATCTAGCTCTGAAAAAATATTTGGGCTTGTATCAGTGTGTGGGACTTGTTCTATTAGTCCATCTATACTAACCTCCACCAGGTTGCAAATTAAAAATAATTTTTATCTGCATCTAGCTCTGAAAATATATTTGGCTTGTAGCAGTGTGTGGGACTTGTTCTATTAGTCCATCTATACTAACCTCCACCAGGTTGCAAATTAAAAATAATTTTTATCTGCAACTAGCTCTGAAATAATATTTGAGCTTGTAGCAGTGTGTGGGACTTGTTCTATTAGTCCATCTATACTAACCTCCACCAGGTTGCAAATTAAAAATAATTTTTATCTGCATTTAGCTCTGAAAAAATACTTTGGCTTGTAGCAGTGTGTGGGACTTGTTCTATTAGTCAATCTATACTAACCTCCACCACCTGTGTATGTCATAAAATTGTTTTACTGCATCTAACCCAGCCAATACTTTTGGACTAATTCCACAGTTTGGCCACTCAGCTCTGCTCGGTTCCCATCCATTGTTTTTTGTGCAAACAACTCCAGAGTTGTCAATTAGTTAACCACCAAAATGAGTGGAAAAAGGCCTGAAGCTGGTGGAAAGGGGAATAGGCGTGTTGGCAAGAGAAAAAAAGCTTGTGTCCGTGGGGTAGGTGTTAAAGCAACAGTAACATCTGCATAAGAAAGACCATCTTCCAGCCAAACTAAGATGCCTACTTCTTTTAGCGGACAATATGATAAGATCCCTTTCTTACGGCCACACCAATCGCTACAAATTCCAGATGAGGTAAAAAACAGCAGGTGCTTCAATGGATATCAAGTGCTCCTTTAAGTGGGCTCTCCTCCACCTCAACTTCAACATCACAAATACTCCAGTCCTCAGAGGTGTCACCCCAATCGCACTTGCCTCCTCACAGCTCCCAAGTCTCCAGCTGCCCGTCTGAGTATGGGGTAGAACAGATGGTTGAGTCTGCAGAGCTGTTTACTCATACAATAGCGTGGGAATCAGAGGTCGGCTCCAGAGCTTTTGTGAATCCAGACGAGGAAATGATCTGCATTGATGCCCAGAATCTTTATGAGTCGGATCCAGGAACAGACGCAGAAGGTTCTGTCCATAATGTAGACCCTTGTTCCCAAACTGTAACTCCTTTTGGTGGAGACAATGAGGAAGATGATGATGAGACTCAAATACCTAATTGGAGCGACAACTTGAGTTTTTTGTCAGGGCAGGAAGAGGTTGGCTCTGAGGACGACGGATGTGATAACACACAGGGTGATGATGACGAGGTTGGAGATCCCACTTACTGTCAACCCACAGTCAGCCAGTCGATGAGGTCAGCAGAGGAGGTGGAGGAGGATGCTAGTGACGATGAGGTCAGGTTGCGCCTTCCTGGACAGAGACGTAGTACTGGAAGCACGTCAACAACTGCATCCTCAAACACAACTCTGCCCCTGACCACAAGTCGTGGTGGCTCTTCAGGTCGCATGGGTGCTAAGCCTTGCATAGCCTGGGCATTTTTTCAGATCGATAAGAATGACCCAACTCGTGTTATCTGTAACATTTGTCAGCAAAAGCTAAGTAGAGGCCAAAAAATACATAGTTTGAGTACTTCATGCATGAACCGGCACATGGATATGAAGCATAAGTTGCAGTGGGAGGCACACTGTGCTACAATGCGGCCTAGCCGGCAGGGCCAACCACCGTCTGCCACATCTTGTGCATCCATGGCCTCTTCATCCTCTGTGACTGGGGGGACAGCAGTCACACCTGTTTTGGGACACAGACCTGCCACCTCTTTACCCCCAACAGCCAGCGTGATTGGCAGGTCATCATTTTCTTTGGAGGTGGTAACACCAGCTGGTGTTGAGCGCTGTCCGACATCGATAGCACCACCTTTGGATCAAGGCAACCTAACATGTCCGCCTGCATCTTCCTCACAGACCGGCAGTTTGCCGGGGACACCCTTCTCAATCCCGTCTAAGCACAACAGTCAGCCCTCGGTCCCTCAGATGTGGACAAGTAAAAGACCATTTCCTACTAGTCATGAGAAAGCTAAGAGGTTGAATTTCACCATCTGCAAGCTCTTGGCTACAGAAATGCTGCCTTTCCGCCTGGTGGACACAGAGGATTTTCGAGACCTTATGTCCGTCGCAGTGCCCCAATACCAGATGCCCAGTCGCCACTACTTCTCAAAGAAAGGTGTGCCTGCGCTCCACCAGCATGTCGCACACAACATCACTGCTTCTTTGAGAAACTCTGTGTGTGACAGGGTGCATTTCACCACAGACACTTGGAAGAGTAGGCATGGACAGGGGCGTTACATGTCGCTGACTGGGCACTGGGTAACTATGGTGACAGCAGGACAAGGGGCTGCTGTCCAAGTCTTGCCGTCCCCACGAGTTGTGCGTCAATCCTCTTTATCTCGAAGTTCCTCCACTGCTTCTGCCTCCTCAACCTCCTCTCGGTCTTCCACCTGCACCCAAAGCCTGTCTGGTCATGCCACAAGCTTTCTAACTGCGCAGAAGCGATCCTGCACACCTCTTTACTATGCTGGCAGTAGGGCTAAACGTCATCAGGCGGTTTTTACTTTGAAATGTCTGGGAAATGTGAGTCACACAGCTGAGGAGTTGTGGTCAGCTCTGGAGAACCAGTTTCATGAATGGTTGTCTCCACTGGACCTGAAACCAGGGAAGGCCGTGTGCGACAATGCTGCAAACCTGGGTGCGGCCCTTCGCCGGGGCAATGTCACACACGCGCCTTGTATGGCTCACGTGTTGAACCTGGTTGTCCAGCAATTTTTAGCCCACTATCCCGGACTAGATGGCTTTCTGCAGAGGGCACGGTTGCTGTGTGCTCACTTCTGCCGTTCGCATCCCGCAGCTCAGCGACTTACATCTCTACAGAAGTCGTTGGGCCTGCCACTTCACCGGCTAAAATGCGATGTGCCTAGCTGGTGGAATTCAACTCTGCACATGTTACAGCGACTGTGGCAGCACCAACAAGCCCTGGTGCAATATGTTCTGATGTATAGCCTGGGCCAACGAGATCCAGAGGTGGGGCAAATCATGCTGGAGGAGTGGTCTCAGATCAGGGACCTATGCACCATTCTGCACAGTTTTGAAATGGCGACGAAGATGTTTAGTGCTGACGATGCCATAATCAGCATGATTATTCCGGTGATTTACATGCTGGAGCATGTGCTAAACAGAATTCGGAGTCAGGTAGTGGCACAAGAGGAGGTGGAGGAAGTAGAGGAGGAGGCGTTGTATGCTGAAGGGCTAACATCTGCAAGGTCCAGACGGTCGGCAGAACCAAGGCGGCAGGCATGTGAGGGTGGGGGAGATGGTTTTACCAGGGCGCATGGTAGCAGCCAAACTAGTGAGGAAGGTGCAGGAGCCCAGGAAGAAGTGGAGGATGAACTGATGGAAGACTCATCAGATGAGGGAGATCTTGATCACATTTCTGTTGTGCGAGGTTGGGGGGAGAGGGCAGAAGAAGGAAGCATGATTCTTACCTCGCCACAAACACAACAGGGACTTGGTGCTCCTGGATGCGCAAGACTCATGAGTGCCTTCTTGCTGCACTACCTGCAACATGACCCTCGAATTGTGAGAATTAGAAATAATCCTGACTACTGGGTTGCCACACTGTTAGATCCCGGGTACAAAAGTAAATTTGCAGAAATTATTCATGCCATAGAAAGGGATGCACGCATGCAGGAGTATCAGCAGAGACTGTTGCAGAATCTTACATCTGCTTTTCCACAAAACACCAGTGGTGCACGTAGTGAATCTCACAGTTCTAACTTGCCAACCGTGGGACCGTTGAGTGTTCAGCACTCAAAATGTAACAGAAACACAGTATCTGCTGGTAACATCAATTTTGCGGAATCATTTCACCACTTTTTTAGCCCATCCTTTGCAAGGCCACAGGAGTCAAGAAGTCTGACACATAGTCAACGCCTAGAGACGATGGTACAGGAGTATCTCCAAGTAAACATTGAAGCCATGACTGTGTCACTGGACCCTTGCTCTTTTTGGGCTTCCAATCTGGATAAATGGCCGGAGCTTGCCACTTACGCCTTGGAGATCTTGTCATGCCCCGCAGCCAGCTTTCTGTCTGAATGTGTGTTCAGCGCTGCTGGTGGTGTGCTGACAGATAAGCGCACGCAGCTCTCCACTGATAGTAGACAGACTCACGTTCATAAAGATGAACAAATCATGGATCCGAAACGACTTTTCTACCCCTGTGTCATCCTGGGGAGAGTAAAAGCTTAATGATTTGTTAAAATCACCTCACAAACCGTTTTAAGCTTTCAAATTACTAATCTTGCTTATCTGTATCTTGGCTGGAAAATAATTTGCGCCTTGTAGCAGTCTGCAGTACTGATTCTATTAGGCCATCTATACTAAACTCTACCAGATTTAAAATTACTAATCATGTTTATCTGTATCTTTGCTGGAAAATAATTTGGGCCTTGTAGCAATTTGCAGTACTGATTCTATTAGACCATCTTTACTAAACTCCACCAGATTTACAATTACTAATCATGTTTATCTGTATCTTGGCAGGAAAATAATTTGGGCCTTGTAGCAGTTTGCAGTACTGTTTCTATTAGGCCATCTATACTAAGCTCCACCAGCTTTCAAATTAGTAATAATTTTTAGCTGCATCTTGCCCGGAAAATAATTTTGGGGCTCCTAGATGCTCAAGACACATGAGTGCCTTCTTGCTGCACTACCTGCAACATGACCCTCAGATTGTCAGAATTTGAAATAATCCTGACTACTGGGTTGCCACACTCTTAGATCCCCCACACTCTTCGATCAACCTTTTAATTTTAATAAAGAATAAAAAAATGGTCATTTTTGAAATTATAAACATTAGCAGGTTATTAGAAACTGAAATCAAACAGTTTTCAACTCAAAACTTTATTCTAGGTGAGGTTACATTTGCACATAGGACCCCTTGCTCGAAAGGAGCTTCTGAACTCTCTCGTTCATTGAATTTGTCAGGTTTTGGATATTTTCTGCTTCAATTGTTTTGCGTGAGTACAGAATACCCTCCCAGAGCTGTTGCTTAGATGTGAACTGCTTCCCGCCATCATAGACACTCCTTTTGATGATGCTCCAGAGGTTCTCAATGGGGTTGAGGTCAGGAGAGCATGGGGGTCACACCATAAGTTTGTCCCCTTTTATGCCCATAACAGCCAGCGATGCAGATGTGTTATGTGCAGCATGAGACGGTGCATTATCATGCATGAAAATGATCTTACTGCGGAATACACGGTTCTTCTTCTTGAACCATGGCAGGAAGTGCTGTTTGAGAAACTCCACATACATTATGGAGTTCATCTTTACCCCTTCAGGGATCCTAAAGGGGCCGACAATCTCTCTCCCCATTATTCCAGCCCAAAACATTACTCCACCTCCTCCTTGTTGGCACCGTAGCCGTGTTTGCATGGGGTGTCCATCAACCAGCCATCCTCCACTCCATCCATCTGGACCATCGAGCGTTGCACGGCACTCATCGGTGAACAAAACAATTTTGAAGTCAGTCTTCACGTATTGTTTGGCCCACTGGAGCCGTTTCTGCTTGTGTACAGTGGATAGAGGAGGTCGACAGGATGGCTTACGCACAGCTGCAAACCTCTGAAGGACCCTGCATCTTGTTGTTCGGGGGACGTTGGAGGCACCAGCAGCTTCAAAGCCTTGTCTGCTGCTATGACAAGGCTTTTTTGCCGCTGCTCTTTTAACCTGACGTAATTGCCTGTAGGAAAGAGTCCTCAATTTTCCCTTATCAGTATTCACACGTGTGTACTGTGAATCAGCTACATACTTCTTGATTGTGCGATCATCACGATGAAGTGTCTTGGCAATGTTGATTGTAGCCATGCCTTGACCTAAACACTCCACAATTTGTTGCTTCTCAGCAGCCGACACATCCTTTTTCTTTCCCATTTTGGCAGAAAATGTAGGCTGCTTAATAATGTGGGACAGCCTTCTTAAGTAGTCTTGCCTTTCATTGGACACACCGGCCAAACTAATTAGCACAGGTGTCGGCAATTGCTTACAGTGATATAAAGAGCCCTGACACACATCACCATCAATGAGTTTAACTGACAAACAAAAAAATTCTTACCTTATCACTCCTAAACACTTTTTGCATAATAATTTGGAACACAGTGTACATGTGCTTTTCCACAAAACACCAGTGGTTCACGTTGTGAATCTTACAGGTCTAACTTGCCAACCGTGGTCTGTATGGAGTTGTTCAATAAAGGGCCCAAAATTAAGATAACATAGATGGGAGAGGTCTCTAGGAATATGAATTCCTAAGTATTTGATACCCTTTGAGGGCCAGGCAAAGGGAAAGTTGGTCTGGATGGAATCCTGTATGGATTTGGGGAGGGAGACATCGAGGGCCTTAGACTTCACTGCATTGATTTTAAAATTTGACCATGTGACAAAGTGATCTATTTCAGCCATAACAGCAGGGATGGATATATGTGATTGAGTGATATATGCTAGGATATCATCAGCAAATGCAGAGCACTTGTACTCGGTGCCTCCCACCTCAATCCACCTAATATTGGGGTTATGGCGAATTGATGAGAGCAGGTGCTCCGTCACTAGGATGTATAAGAGAGGGGACAGAGGACATCCCTGCCTTGTCCCATTGGTGATTATGAAAGGTGATGAAAAGGTTCCATTTATCTTCAGCCTAGGTGACGTATTGCGATACATGGCCGTGATTTGGGCTATAAAAGGGTCCCCTAGACCTCTACCCCAAGCTTTTTAAGAGAATAATATATGGCGTGCCAGGAGACTCTATGGAATGCTTTCTCAGCATCCAACGAGAGTATCTAATTACAAATTTTTAACTGCATCTAGCCCAGGAAATACTTTGTGCCTAGTAGCAGTGTCTGCTAGTCTGCGGATTATCCCAGCTGTTTAGCAAGCTACACCACCTGTAGTTTGGACACTTAATTTTTTCAAAGGAAATGCTTCGGGCCCCAGGGACACTGAGTGAAGAGCATCTGGAGGCACCCCAAGGCACAGGGGCTGGGACTGGCGGTAGGACGCCTTGCGGTGGACCGACAAGCTCGATCCTTACAAAAGCTTTTTAACTGCAGCAGCTTTAGTGGACGCTACTGGAGCTGAAATTCCCTCGGTTGTTGGCATGAGACTTGCACTCCAATAGATCCTTGTAAAAGGATTTAAAGTGTACTCATTCAAATTACAGAGACAATTTAAATTAAACAGCTTAGACCTGCCTCCACCGCAGGGGGCCTCGCTCAACCCACCAGCGGACAGGCAACAGTATTGGGAGAGGGGGGCTGGCCGTCAGGGTCAACCGCAGCTCTGGCACAAACCCGGCGACACGGAGGTCGCACGGGCAGGAACGGACTGGCCGTGTCGGCTTTGCACTTTTTTGGTTTTAGAAGGGCATGACACACGCATCCTAGCACCGCAACTGTAGTCCCTGTGCTGTAACAGGACTACAGATAGTTTTTCTCCGCCTATCTCTCATGCTGTTAATTGAGAGAGTGCGAATTGCTATCCCTGTTCCAGTGTGCAGTAACACGGAAGGGTTTTACATTTTAGTTGGTTGCTTTCCTTTCCACCGGGAAAGTGTTCGGCAGCAGTCCACCAGGCTGCATCGTGGACCCCGGGGTCGGCTGCGTTCCATTATATTAAAGTTGTCTGCAACCGCCCTCTTAACAGTGGATTTGACTTTACGTTACTCTGCTGTCATTTGGTGGTGATGAGATGTCTGGCTCAATTTAGCCCTTGTTCATTTTGATAAGGGTCAGCTTGTCAGCATTGTCAGTTGACAGGCGAATGCGCTTATCAGTTATAATTCCCCCAGCGGCACTAAAAACACGGTCCGATAACTCGCTAGCGGCAGGGCAGGCCAGGACCTCCAAGGCGTACAGAGCGAGTTCATTCCAAGTGTCCAGCTTGGATACCCAATAATTAAAAGGCACAGAGGAATCACAGAGGACACTGGTACGGTCGGCAAGGTATTCCCTCACCATCTTTTGAAACTTTCCACTCCTTGTGAGAATACCCCACGCCTCAGGGTCTGTCCGAAGGGAGGGTCTGAGAAAACTGTCCCAGAACGTTGACAGTGTTCCCCTGTCTCTGATGGATTGGAGTTGCGTCTCTCTCGCATGTACGCCTTGGTTGGGCAACGAACTGTGACCTCTGCCGCTAGCGTGTTCAGATGGGAATTTTTTTAACAGTTCTGCAGCATGGGCCTTCTGGTACTGCCCCATTTTTGTAGACCTCTCCACCTCAGGAATAAGAGAGTGAAAGTTCTCCTTGTAGTGGGGTGTCTAAAAGTGTCACCAACAAGTAATGACTGTCACCCAACATTTTGACAACACGAGGGTCACGGTTAAGGCAGCCATGCATGCCAGACTGGTAACGGGCAAGACTTCCGTGTCCTCACCAAGAAGACGACTGACCATGCTCTCCTCTTCCTCCTCCTCCCCCCTGTCCTCAGGCTACCCACGCTGAGCCGACGGTATGACAGTTGTACAGGTACTACCATCTACAGCGCATGATACAAGCTCCTGTTCTTCCTCCTCCTCCTCCTCCTCTCCCTCATTGTCCCCCATGCACGTTGGGATGAGATGAGGCTGAGCTGTGTGTAATCGACCGCTACGGCTTCTTGATCCATCTCATCATTCTCTGGCTGCAATGTCTCCTCTTTAATTCTCTGCAGAGAGCGTTGCAAAAGAAAGACAAGTGGAATGCTGATGCTAATGATGGCGTCATCGCCACTCACCATCTTGGTGGACTCCTCAAAGTTTGTCAAGATGGTACATATGTCAGACATCCAGGTCCACTCCTGAGGTCTTATGTGTGGAGTCTGACCTGAATATCAACGGCCTTGTTGCAGCTGGTACTCCACAACTGCTCTCTTCTGCTCACAAATCCTTTGCAACATGTGAAGGGTAGAGTTCCAACGTGTGGGGACATCACACACCAGTTGGTGTGACAGAAGCTGCAAACGCTGCTGCAACACAGCAAGGGCGGCGGAAGCTGTAGCTGACTTGCGAAAATGAGCTGATGTTATGATCTGCTACAGGGACTAAGGAAAGACAGGAGAACTGTCCCTACAATAGAACTAAACTAGATCCCTACGATGTAACGGGGAACCTGATCCTGCGATCAGACCCGCTAAAGTCCTCGGCTAGTCTGAACGAAGACCTATAGATGTGAGGGAGGGATCCCTACAAGAACTAGGGACTGGGATAAGTTTGGACACCTCCTAGCAGAAATAGTAGCAGTCAAAGACAAACACACAACAAAAAGCATAGAGGTCAGAAGACCTAGCAAAACTAACAGAGAACGGCAACAGAGCACCAAGCTAGCTCAAGAGTAGTAAATACAATGAAGTCCAGCAAGACCAGGAGGGCGGAGCCAGATTAAATAGGCAAAAATGGTCATGTGACCAGCAAACTAAAAAAAAACTAACAGGAGAGTTCTAACAGTACCCCCTCTTCTAAGAGGATCCTCCGGATCCCCTAGGCCCAGGCTTACCAGGACACCTCCTGTGAAACGCTCTGACAAGTCTGGAAGCAGAAACATCATCCACGCTCACCCATGAGTTATCCTCAGGTCCGAAACCCTTCCAAGCGACGAGATACTGCAAACTCCGTCTATACCGTCTAGAATTTAGGATGCGGGAAATTTCATATTCCCCGTCCTCCACCACCAGAGGAATAGTGGCAGAGGCGTCACCATCAGACACATCAGCTTTTTTCAACAGAGAAACATGAAACACCGGGTTAATCTTCCAGGACGTAGGAACCTCCAACCTAACAGCAGATTGGTTAACTATCTGTAGCACCTTAAAGGGCCCTACGAACTTGGGACCCAATTTTTTAGAAGGAATCCTCAATCGCAGATTCTTAAAGGACAACCAAACCATGTCACCAACAGCAAACAAAACCTCTTGCCGTTTCCTATCAAAGTGCCTCTTAGATTTTTTGTTAGCCTCCTGAAGATTATGACGTACATCAGTCCAAACTCTCTCCAAATCACCGGAAAAATTCCCCTCCTCTGGCACGGCCGATACCAATTTGGAGAATGACCCAAACGACGGATGTCTCCCAGTACAACAAAATAAAGGAGAACACCTAGCAGAAAAGGATGATTGTCAGCCACAAAACAACGCAAAAACTGCTCAACATCCTGGTTCTTTCTTTCTGTCTGTCCATTAGACTCAGGATGATAACCAGACGAAAATGACAAATGGACTCCCAACCTGTCACAAAATGCATGCCAAAAACGAGCCACGAACTGAGGTCCCCTATCAGAAACAATGTCAGTAGGAACACCATGTAGTCTGACAATTTCCTTGACAAAGGCCTTGGCGAGTGTCTTAGCACAAGGCAGTTTGATGAAGGGAACCAAGTGACACATCTTGCTAAAACGGTCCACGACCACCCAGATAACCGTGAAACCTTCAGAGGGGGGAAGGTCAGTAATAAAGTCCATAGCCAGATGTGTCCAAGGTGCACTAGGAACCTCCAGAGGGCAAAGCAACCCCGCAGCAGGAGCATGCGAAGACTTGGATCTAGCACACACAGTACATTGGCGCACCCACTTAATGACTTCCTTCTGCCATGCAGGCCACCAAAAACTGCGACCCACAAGTCTCTAGGTCTCAGAAATTCCTGGATGGCAGAAGGAAGTCATTAAGTGGGTGCGCCAATGTACTGTGTGTGCTAGATCCAAGTCTTCGCATGCTCCTGTTGCGGGGTTGCTTTGCCCTCTGGAGGTTCCTAGTGCACCTTGGACACATCTGGCTATGGACTTTATTACTGACCTTCCCCCCTCTGAAGGTTTCACGGTCATCTGGGTGGTCGTGGACCGTTTTAGCAAGATGTGTCACTTGGTTCCCTTCATCAAACTGCCTTGCGCTAAGACACTCGCTAAGGCCGTTGTCAAGGAAATTGTCAGACTACATGGTGTTCCTACTGACATTGTTTCTGATAGGGGACCTCAGTTCGTGGCTCGTTTTTGGCGTGCCTTTTGTGACAGGTTGGGAGTCCATTTGTCATTTTCGTCTGGTTATCATCCTGAGTCTAATGGACAGACAGAAAGAAAGAACCAGGATGTTGAGCAGTTTTTTGCGTTGTTTTGTGGCTGACAATCATCCTTTTCTGCTAGGTGTTCTTTTTTTTGTTGTACTGGGAGACATCCGTCGTTTGGGTCATTCTCCAAATTGGTATCGGCCGTGCCAGAGGAGGGGAATTTTTTTTTTTTCTTTTAGGGCTGGACTTCCTGTTATGATCTGCTACAGGGACTAAGGAAAGATAGGAGAACTGTCCCTACAATAGAACTAAACTAGATCCCTACGATGTAATGGGGAACCTGATCCTGCGATCAGACCCGCTAAAGTCCTCGGCTAGTCTGAACGAAGACCTATAGATGTGAGGGAGGGATCCCTACAAGAACTAGGGACTGGGATAAGTTTGGACACCTCCTAGCAGAAATAGCAGCAGTCAAAGACAAACACACAACAAAAAGCATAGAGGTCAGAAGACCTAGCAAAACTAACAGAGAACGGCAACAGAGCACCAAGCTAGCTCAAGAGTAGTAAATACAATGAAGTCCAGCAAGACCAGGAGGGCGGAGCCGGATTAAATAGGCAAAAATGGTCATGTGACCAGCAAACTAAAAAAAAACTAACATGAGAGTTCTAACAGCTGACAGGCGGCGTACTTTGACGAGCAGATCTGGCAACTTGGGGTACGATTTAAGAAACCACTGAACCACGAGGTTAAGCACATGAGCCAGGCATGGTACGCGTGTGATCTTGCCTCACCTCAGAACCGCCACCAGGTTACGGCCATTGTCACACACAACCATGCCTGGATGTAGGTTCAGCTGTCTCAGCCATAGA
Source organism: Phyllobates terribilis (assembly GCF_046119375.1). Lineage (NCBI taxonomy): Eukaryota > Metazoa > Chordata > Amphibia > Anura > Dendrobatidae > Phyllobates > Phyllobates terribilis. The sequence continues at coordinate 657,616,335 of NW_027362764.1, read as the reverse complement.
TCTGCCTGCTCTTTCACAGCTGTCCACAACTCACAAGCAGTGTGAGGTTTCTCACCTAAGCTTATGAGTTTCAGGACAGCCTGTTGCCGCTTGGCGGAGGCAGTACTGAAGTGCTTCCAGCTTGTAACTGATGTGGTGATATCTGAGATGAAGGCTAAACATGTGGAGGAGGAGGAGGATGATGTGCAGGAGCTGTACACTGTGGGGGCAACTCTGACTGACATAGGGCCCACAATCCTCGGTGTGGGGAGGATGTCCCAAGGTCCGACTGGGTCCCGGCTTCCACTATGTTTACCCAGTGTGCCGTCAGGGAGATGTACTGTCCCTGGCCACAAGCACTTGTCCCCGTGTCCGTTGTCAGGTGGACTCTCCCAGTAACTGCTTTGTTGAGGGCACGGCAGATGTTTTGGGACACGTGCTTGTGTAGTGCGGGGATGGAACACCGGGCAAAATAGTGTTGGCTGGGGACCGAGTACCGAGGGACGGCCACCGCCTTAAGGTTGCGGAAGCATTCCATCTCCACCAGCCTAAAAGGCAGCATTTCCAACGCAAGCAGTCATGAAATGTGCGAATTTAGGACTGTGGCCTGTGGGGCGTTGGCTGCGAATTTCCGCTTTGGTTCAAAGGTCTGGGATATGGACAATTGAACACTGCGGTGGGACGTGGATGTGGACGTTGATGCTGTTTCTTGAGAAACTGCCTGAACAAGTGAAGACTAAGATGAGGGGGCATCTTTGCATGCAGTATGGACAGGGGATTGCCTTGCACACACAAGAGGGGGTTCTATTGCATGCACAACAGAGGAAGAAGCAATGGTGACACCCGCTGCCACTGGTCGTGGACCCTTGGGTTGACCCCACAAAGTCGGGTGCTTTGCTGCCATGTGCCTGATCATACTGGTGGTGGTCAGGCTGGTAGTTTTGTCAGCTCTGCTGATGCTGGCATGGCAGGTGGTACAAATGGCCTTTTTGGGGTTATCAGCAGAGTCTTTAAAAAAATTCCAGATTCTGGAAGACCTACAGGTTGTACTGGCAAAGTCCCTCGTGTTGGTGTTACGGGGAACTGTTGCCTGTCTTCTGTGTGCGGCCACTACACTGCTTCTTCCTGCCTGTTGGGGTACTCTGCCTCCCTCACCCTGTGTGCTGCTGGCCTCGCTCTGCATGTCCTCCTGCCACATAGGGTCAGATACTAGATCATCCACCACCTCCTCCTCTTCCACTTGCGCACCAAGATCCTCCTCCTCACTTCCTGGCAATTGTGTCTCGTCATCGTCCACCTCTTGTGACAAATTGCCAGCGTCGACTTCCTGTGGCCATGGCTGTTCAAATATTTAGGCATTGTTACATGGGATCTCCTCTTCCACCACTTCAAGCGGAGCAGGCGAGGGGCGCAAACCTGGAAATGGACCAGTGAACAGCTCTTCAGAGTGTCCAAGTGTGGGATCAGTTTCTGTCTGACGACACTCAGCATGGTGGGAGGAAGGAGCATCAGTGTGAGGAGGAGTATGCGGTCGAGACTCATGGCTACTAAGAGTTGACCATGTGGAAGACAGACCGGAGGTGGTCGTGCCCAAGTAACTGGAAGTATTATCTGCTATCCAATTAATAACCTGTTCACACTGATCAGTACGCAATACTGGTGTTGTACTCTGCTTCCTTAGTAATTCGGTCAAGAAGTAGGAGCGAGAAGATGTGGCTGTTGGTTGTGGCACATTTTCACCTTGGCCACGGCCCCGGCCTCTGCATGCACCATCACCAGAACGTCCAGTTCCACGTCCCTTGCCACGCGCCTTGCCCATTGTAAAGGAAGTAAAATAGCTTACAATCGCACTATCAATGGAAAAAGGGTAATAAAAAGTAGATTAGAACCGTGGAAGAGGAAAACCACAGTTTTATTTCTCTGGCCTACACCCGACTCTTTTAAACAATCTGAACAATCAGGGAGAAACTGTTACTGTTTTTCTTTGTGAAAAAATACCAAAAGCTGAATAATAGAGATTTTTTACCGTGGAATGGCAAAACCACAGTTATTGTTTACTGGGGTATATCAGACAATTTTTAATAGATATTTTTGCGGCTGAACGGTGAGCGACACACTCAAAATGTCGCTCATTGGCTGTGGCATTACAGTGAGTGGCAGACAATCCCTGCATGATGTGAAAAAATCCACTTACGCTTTTGGTGCACGAACAGTTATCGAACATAACCTCGAACAGCCGAATTTTTTGCAAATCGTTCGCGTTCGTCAAACGACTCGAACACCACCCCAAACAGCTCAAATTTGAGATTGGCGAACAGTTCTAGTCGAATACTGCTCATCTCTAATTAGCCACAACATGATACCCATATTGTTAGGATTAGAAATACTGCTGACTATTGGATTGCCATTCTGTTAGATCCATGGTACAAGAGTAAAATTTGCCAGATGCTTCCCCCCTGGAAAGGGATACACGCATGCTGGAGTATCGAAACACACTTGTAGACAATCTTAAGAGTGGTTTTCCAGCAGTGAGGCGCACAGCAGCAGTGAGGCACACAGTGTGCATCACATTTGTAGATTTCCAGCACCCGGAACATCGAGTCGTCAACGAAAAAACATTGGCAACAGCAGTGTAAGTGGCAGAAGCAATTTCTCTGAGTAATTTCCCACATTTTTTAGACCAGTCTGTGCACCAGCAGAACAGAGTACAGGTCTGACACATAGTGAATAACTGGAGAGGATGGTGCAGGAGTATCTCTAGGTCAATATCAATGCCATCAGGGAGGGCTTGGACCCTTTTGCATTTTGGGCTTCAAAAATGGAAGAGTGGCCTGAGCTCGCCTTTCATGCCCCTTGGAGATTTTGTCATGCCCGGCAGCCAGTGTTCTCTCAGAGCGTGTCTTCAGCACTGCTGGTGGTATCCTGATGGATAAGCACATCCAGCTGTCCCCTGAAAGTGTAGACCACCTAACTTTCATCAAGATGAACAAGTCATGGATCTCCAATGACTTTTGCACCCAAGTCGCAGACTGGGCAGACTAGGCAATGATGTTTTTAGTCTGCTGCATTGATTTCTCATTATTGCAGTCTGTGACACCTTTGTCGCAGCTTCTTTGCCTGCTGTTGCTACTGCTGCTGATGTTAATAATAATTTTTTGAAATGTGGAGACTCCAAGTTGGGTCTCTATCTGGTGGGTTGCCAGTAGTGGAAGGGGTGTCAGAGCCCCATTATAATATTCATACTCTAGGGAAATTTATGCCACTTTAGTTGTGTCTGTCCATAATTTTTTGAAATGTGGACATTCCAAGTTGCGTCTTTTTCATGTGTGTTGCCTGTAGCAGTAGGGCTCCCAGACAGGCAGGCCTGCACTTACTTTCAGTCAACTACCTGTCTTAATATCCTTAAATTTTCCTACCAATAGTTGTCTACAAAACTAATGTTTGTACCACCTGAGTGTGGCTGAGCTATAAAACAGTTTGAGCTATTGCATGAGGTATCAGGGCTCCCAGCACAGCAGGCCTGAACAGGTCCCTCACCCACCTCATTTTAAATTACACTTAAATTCAAAGCTTTAATTAGTGACCCAGACCCTGATACCTTATGCATGGCCCATGCCTGACTGCTGCTGTGCCATTATTAAATTTATACTGGGGGTTAATTGATGCCACTTTTCCTGGTGTCTGCCCCTAATTTTTGAAAATGTTTGGACTCCAAGTTGGGTCTTCTTCATGTGTGCTCCAGAATTTGGCAGGGCTCTCAGAGCACCAGGCCTACGCCTGTCACTCATCCACCTCTTACTGATCAATATTTAAGCTAGAAATGCTGACCCAAGCCCTGTCCCAGGCCCTGTCTCATGCATCCACGCTGTGCAATTATACTATTTGTACTCTGGGTCAATTGATGCCACTTTACCTTGTGTCTATCCCTAATTTGAGGTGTTTTGGCAGCTTTCGGGCCCCCCTGAAGGTGTTGTCTACACGTTTGGTTTTTCCTCCCATTGAATTCAATAGGATTCAGATATTTTCGACAAGGAGAAGATGGAAAAAAAAATTCTCCATCTTCTCCATTCTGTCAGTCTGTGAAAATAGCACCGGATTTGGATGTCATCTGAGTGAGGTTCGATGGTTTCCAGATACTCATTGACTTGCATGTCCGAGTGCGATCCGAATATCAGATGCAAACCGTGCATGGTGCGATTTTTTTCCCAGGATAGACTCTGTCAGAGGACAAAAAACAGACATATGGACGGCCCCATAGATTAACATTGGTCCGAGTGTGATCCCATGTTTTGTCAGATCATACTTGGACCAAAAATATGGTTGTGTTTACGAGCCCTAATCGGTATATATTAGAAAGACAGATAAATAGATTTTTTTTTCTGAATCCACACTGTGTATATGTAGAATAAAAGTGTTTCTTCATTAAATATTTAAATGGTATTTTAAATATGGAAAACAAAATCCATCGTCTTCTTTCATTATTGTCACAGGCTGAATATTATATTGGCTTAAAAGTGCTCAGTTTGATTGATTTAAGTAGGTCTGTAGGTCTCTGCTGACCACTTGGTAGGTTAGACTACAGGAGCATTCATAGCCACAAACTGCAGTGTGGTCTTTACAATGCACTCCCTGGACACTCCTGGCTAATCTTTAACAAAAAGTAAAGTCATTGGCCTAAGCATAGCCAACAGCTATCTAGGCTCACATGTAAATCTGAAAATCTTCCAAGAAGCTATTTGTAGAAAAGTTGTTATATTTCTCCTGCACTGTTTGTACTAAGTTTTCTTTTAGTTATTGAGAAATGTATACTTTTCACCTATGACACACTGTCCTAAATTAATAATTTTATAATTTAACCCTTTCATTTTGCTTGGGTGTCTAACCTCTATCAATATAATCATCCATATTTAATGTTGATAATGTCTGCACTTGCAGTAGCTGACGTTTTAGTCTTTTGCTCTTTTGCTGCTGATCAATATACCTGACCATAGTTCTTTCATTACTGAGACCATCTTCCCACATTGGCGTATAATTAAGATATAGTTCAGTTTCTAACTTTTCTTGAGTATTTGAAACGCTGTATAGTGTTCTTAATTTTAGCCGCTGTTTCATCTTTCTCAGTAGGCGCCTATTTTATTGTAAAAGGTCATACTCATTTGTCTGCTCCAACAAAGACAGCCCTTAAAGTTGGCTGTGGTTTTGACAGACAGTGGTCCCTATAAGTGATGGTCTTGAGGACAGACTTGGCACTGGGAGACAGTCACCACAGCACGGGAAATAACAGATAACAAATCATGGCACTATTTTTCCTCCTGGCGTGATTGACGACATCACAGCAGGTGCAACTTTTCAATGTCTTCAGATTAAAACCCCTCAAACAAATGAGTTCCGAAAATACTGTCCAGGGGCGTCAAAGGGAGCTGCTGGACTTCAATATGTGTGTGTATGTGTGGGTTTTTTTCAGTTTTTTTTTTAAAGATTTTATATTAAAAGCAAAGTGCACAGCTTGATACTGCAGAATACAATGATTTATTTTTTTTAGACGTATTATAAAGAAAGAATTGCTTCAGCTACATTTAGAAATATTTATTGGATATTTGCACATTTTTGGAATACAAATTGTTCACATGTGGTTTTATACTATGAGCTTCTAGGTACATAAGGTAGGTAGGAAGGAATTTCATGAATAATAAAGGAAAAATACTCCCTCAAAAAAACAAAAAGAGAAAAATATATATCATTTTATGTAATATTTACACAGATCAGTCATAACATTAAAAAAAAAACTGACAAGTGAAGCGAATAATTATTAGTGAATAATGATCTAGCGACAATGCACCTGCCAACGACTAGGATGTACAAGGCTGCAAATTAACAATCAGTTCTTGAAGTGGATCTGTTGGAAACAGATGGCTACATAAATGTGTCATAGCATTTCTAAAACAGTAGATTTTTTTAGGTCTTCCTGTTATGCAATGTTTATTACATACCATAAGTGGTGTAAGGAAGTGCCACTGGTGAATTGGCAACAAGGTCATGGGTGCAAAAGGCTCATTGAGGGGAACAATGGCTAGTCAGACCCATGGGAAAAATTATCTAATCACAAATTTTTGAAAAAGTTAATGCTAGCTATGAAAGAATAGTGAAGATCATACAGTGCTACAAAGCTTGCTGAGTACATAAGGAGCTCCATGTAAGGGAGATTGGTCAGAGTCCCCTTGCTCACACCTGTTTACCACTAATAACATCTTAAATGAGCACTTGAACAACAGAACTGGATCATGGGGAGATGGAAGTAGGTGGCCTGGTCTGATGGATCACAGTTGTCTGTGCATTGATTTCCAGGAGAATATATGGCACTGGCATCTACTGTGGGAAGAAGGCAAACCAGTGGAAGCACTGTGGGTATCTGGGCAATGTTTTAATAGAAACCCTTCGGATTCTTCATCAAAACTAAAATATTAATTGTTTTTCTTTGCAAAAATGTAATTGAGAAAATAGAAATATATTTCCTTTACTGCCTTGTCCCATGATTTGGGAATTTTACCGACTGTATGCAGTTCTTTCAGTTGTTATGTATTGCTGTTTTGTTGCTATGCAGTAATGTTTGCTTTCCTTAGAAGTTTGTCCTTTCTCTCTCTCTGTCTCCCTCTGATGTAGCTCTGATGTAAGTCACCCCTCCCTTCTTCCCCATGTTCCTTCCTCATTCACCATCTTCAGCCATGTTAGAAGCTCGTGTGCTTCCAGCCTGTATCTAAAAAAGTATTTTTACCTGCTGTACATTTGCACTTCAACACGATTTCTGCTTGAAAATAAATCTTCTTCTGAATCTTCAACAACCTTCTTCCTGCAGTCAAGTTAAACTATCTGGACATCACTGGAAAAGATGTCTCACAGCACCGTATGCTTGCAGCTTAGTCATGGAGTCAGAATATTTACTGTAAAAATATTTCCATCAAAACAAAATATAATTAGTTTGTTTTTCTTTAGTATTCATCAAAAGTCCTTCAGAAATGTATTTAATTTGCTAGTGATCATCTAATTTCCATTGCTCTGACAGATAAACCCCAGCAATCAGATGTTATCCTAGGTAGAATTTGTCTGTGACCATACATTTGGAATGCAGAATTCCAGATAATACATGGTATTTACTAGAAAATAATGAATGACCATGTATTTGAGAACATGATTGCACTTCTTGAAGGAGCTAGTCTCTGACTAATAGCCAGTATTGAGTAGTAGTGAATATGTACATGTTTCATCATAATGTTACCGTTAGCAAACATTTTCAGGTGAAAATATATTTGTTGAACGAGCTTTTATATTATGACAATACCAGCGCAAGAATCACTGGTTTAGAACATAGGAGAGGGGTCCCTACAAACCCCCCTGACCACATAGCAATGTCTGTAAACTCAAATAGGGCATATAAATGGGGTTGTCCTGATTAGCGTTGAGCGAATTTGTTTGGCATTTCAAATTCGTGTTCTGCGTGACAGTGTGGCTAATCAGGGATGTTCATGGGCGGATCCAATTTTTTGACACAAACAAGTCGGGACCATGAACACGAACCCAAATTTGAACAAATTCGCTCAACACTAGTCCTGATAGGACCACCACTTTAAACCCAATATATAAAATTTACTGGAAAAATGTTGATGTCTTCAAAAAGCAACATTTAACAAGCAACTAGGTTTTATCAAATTAAGGCTAATATTATAAATAATAATATTTTCATATTTTCAATATTTCATATTCCCAATCGCGGGAATAGCACATCATGAGCAGCTATCCATTCCCGCATGATGATGTTCTATACCCATCATGGATTTAAACTGGCACTATGTGAAAGCACACAGTGACAGCTCTGTGCCGGCAGCAGTCACCAACAGCTGACTGGCACGGATAGTGATGCAGAGACCAATTACATTGGTCCCCGCTCTCTGATCGCTGTGATCAGTCAGTCAATCTGACTAACTAATCACAGCACTTCCCTGCATGATCACAGCCGAGAGTTCTGCTTAGCTGACAGCCAAGTTCCTGTGGTAACAGCCAGGGCTGGTGCCCACACTGCCACTGGCTGATCAAACATCCAGATGCCGCGATCGATAGTGATCATGGCATTTAGAAGGTTGAGTTAGGAAGGGTCTTCCTCTTTCGCCCACATCGGCACCCATGCGACAAAATCATGGCGATCCCATGAGTATTATGGCATGCAGAAAGCAAACAATGACCTCCTGGTGTGCCAGGTATGGTGGTCTATTAAACCCAGTCATAGGCAGGGTCTAACAGGCATTTTTCCAGTGCAATCTGACAGATCTCATGCATTGCAGTAAACTCTATTGCCATGCATTAGACCAGTGATCAGACAAATAAAAGCTAAAGGGATTAAATAAAAAAAAAATTAAGAAAAATATTGCAAAAATTATTAAAAAAAACACAAAATAAAAAACAAAAATATTACACTAATAAATACGCATATTTTTGTAAAAAAAATAAAAATAAATAAAATTCTGCCTCCCAAAAATTGCAGTAAGGCTCAGCTCACATTTATCCTGCACTCTATGCTGAGCACCTACACTGAGGTTTCCATGTAAATCTCTGAAATACATGATTCAGATGGAACCCCCGACTAAAGATTCCCTATAATTGGGAAGATAGAGACACTTTGAACTTTGTCTGGCCTATGAGCTGGTCATGCCGATCTTTTAAGGCTTGCATAAAAGAGTGATCGACTGCAGTTTTGTGCACCTCCTAATAGCCATATATTTCCAAACATAAGCCACACAGGGCATCTTTGCTGCCTCATCAGTGAATGGATCCCTTGGGGTTTCATCTGAATCCTGTATTTTGAAGATTTAGATGGAAATCCAGATGTAAGTGCTCAGCATAGACAGCAGGATAAATGTGAACTGTTCCAAAATTTTCTGTACCCCAAAATGCCACCAATAAAAGCTTCTACTCAGGAGCTGAGCATGCATCATTCTTAGCACATGCTGACTTTTTTACACAGTCAGGATCTGCCGCGAACAGCAGCGAGCGGAGCTATCCTCCGACCAGTGGCACCTGTGGTGTTTTTTTAAAAATGAAAAACTTTATTAGTTTGAGGGGAGGTGCTTACTTCTCTCACTGTGTCAACTGACTGAGGATGCCCCTTTCTGCAATATGTTATTTACAACTAACTGGGGGACTCCCTCACACTTTGTGCAGGGCTGGGGTTGGAAAGAAAGTGAAGCCCTTAGTTAGTGTGGGTGCTCAATGATACAGGAAGATCTGTCTGTCTCCCTCTGCACATCCGATACAACTCATGCAGCGGACCAATCACAACACAGCTCCTTACATGAGCCATGCTGTGGCACCAGGAGGCACAAACAGACTTAATACTGATTGGTTGTGTTGCAGGAAATCAGTGTTAGGCCTAATGACAGCAGGATTGCTCTACCTGAGAAGAGCAGTATATTGAATGGTCAGCTTTTTATAAGTCCTGTGTAAGTTGCAGGCTGGGGCAGCAAACAGAGCCAGTAAGCATTTCCAACTCATGTTTCAATGCTTCTCTGTAGAGGGCAGTGTGAAATGCAGGGGACATCTGTAGCAGTAAATGCATCTTGTAGGTGGCAGGGTGGAAAGTTTGAAACTAACAGGCTGTTTCACACCCAGCGTCCCACTAGCGTTTTGCTGGTGACTAGTGTTGAGCCACCCCCCGTAGTGTTCGGGTTCGGTTCGTCGAACACCGGGATGTTCGAGGAACTGTTCGTCGAACTGTTCGTCGAACACCTTAGAACACCGTTAAAACCAATGGCAGGCAAACAAAAACACATAGAAACACATAGAAAACACCTTCAAAGGTGTCCAAAAGCTGACAAACTGCTCAGAAGACGCTCTCTTTAAAAAAGCCGGCCGGCAATTCAGCAGCGGCATACACCGGTACCCGACAATTTAGACAAGACGGAATAGAGCATCACACATAGATTAGATAGATAGAAACATGTCTGTCACATATATAAGAAGTACAGTGACAGTGTTGGTTACTGTATTTGTCATTTAGTGTAAAGGATTTATTAAAAAAAATATTAGTGTTTTCATGCACCGTCTCTTTAAAAAAGCCGGCCGGCAATTCAGCAGCGGTACCCGACAATTTAGAACAGAAAGAATAGAGCTTCACACATAGATTAGATAGATAGAAACATGTCAGTCACATATATAAGAAGTACAGTGACAGTGTTGCTTACTATACTTGTCATTTAGTGTTAATGGATTTATTTAAAAAAATAATAGTGTTTTCATGCACTGTCTCTTTAAAGAAGCCGGCCGACAATTCAGCAGCGGTACCCGACAATTTAGAACAGAAAGATAGAGCTTCACACATAGATTAGATAGATAGAAACATGTCAGTCACATATATAAGAAGTACAGTGACAGTGTTGGTTACTGTACTTGTCATTTAGTGTTAAAATAAAGGATTTATTAAAAAAAAAATTGGCGTGGGGTTCCCCATAATTTTAGTCTCTAGCGGAGGTTAAGCAGACGGCTGGGGCAGATGTTTGAAGCCTGGGAAGGGGGTAATACCCATGGAGCTTCCCAGGTTACTAATATCAGCCCCCAGCTGAATACCTAGCTTTTACTAGCTATTAAAAAGGGGGACCCCCCAAAAAAATGACGTGGGGTCCCCCCTATTTTAATAGCTAGCAAAGGCTAGGCAGACAGCTGGGGGCTGATATTATTAGCCCAGGAAGGGTGCCATGAATATTGGCCCCCTCCCAGGCTAGAAACACCAGCTGTCAGCCGTCCCAGAAATGGCGCATCCATAGGATGCGCCAATTCTGGCACTTAGCCTCGCTCTTCCCACTGCCCTGTAGCGGTGGCAGTGGGGTAATAGGGCTGGGGTTGATATCAGCTTATAATGCCAGCTGACATCAAGCCCAGGATAGTAATGGAGAGGCGTCTATAAGACACCCCCATTACTAACCCCATAGTCAAAGTTAAAAAAACACAAACACCCAGAATAAAGTCCTTTAATTGAAATAAACACACAATTCTTTATTGTTCTAAATTAAACCATACTTACCATCACGCCCATTCCAGCTGAAGCCAACGATCTCCTGCAATAAAAGAAAAATAATAAAGCAACATCATCCTTACCTTTCGATGGTTCCCAGAACAGCTCAAGCTCTGCTACATCGAGATGACAGGCTGGACCGCACCAGAATGCTGCCATCCAGCCTGTCATCCCGCAGACACTGAGAAGCGCAGGCATGCTTGCGCTCCTCAGTCTCTGGCTGTGACGGCATCCAGATGAGCCGACAATAAACTCAGCTCACCTCATGCATGTCACTGACAGCGTGAGAGAATTCTCCTGCTGAAGCGCTGAGCGCAGGAGAATTTTCCCACGCTGTCAGTGACGTGCATGAGGTGAGCTGAGTTCATTGGACATGACCTCGGCTCATCTGGATGCCGTCACAGCCTGACACTGAGGAGCGCAGGAGATCGTTGGCTTCAGCTGGAATGGGCGTGATGGTAAGTATAGTTTAATTTAGAACAATAAAGAAGTGTGTGTTTATTTCAATTAAAGGACTTTATTCAGGGTGTTGTGTTTTTTTTTTAAATACTTTACTAGAAATTCATGTCGGTCATGTCTAATATTGGCGTGACCCCATGAATTTCGGGCTTAGGGCCAGCTGATAATGCCAAGCTGGCCCTAACCCCTTTATTACCCAGTGAGCCACCGCACCAGGGCCCTGGATGAGTTGGGTACAGCGCCAGAAGATGGCGCTTCTATGAACGCGCCATTTTCCGGGGTGGCTGCGGACTGCAATTTGCAGCGGGTGGGGCCCAGAAAGCTTGGGCCTCCCTGCGCTGCAGATTCCAGCCCCCAGCTGCCTAGGAAGGGAGGAAGGTGAAGAGTTCTTAGACAGAGCAGAATTATCTCTTCATGATTCAGAAAGAGAAGAAATTCGAACTGCACCTGACGAAACAGAGGAATGGAAGCATGTGACCCACAGAAGCAGGAGGATCGAGAGGCAGTCAGCACCCATACTGCTCAGGAACCAGTACCAGGCTCTCACGCAGGAGAACCATGAAGAAATACAACAAAATAAGACTTTGCCAGCAATGAATAACCTTGTAAGCCCTCAGAATCCTCCTGGATGGAGAAAGAAGAATGTTGTGAAGAAAAAACGGAGAGTGGTGGTCATGGGGGATTCCCTGTTAAGAGGAACAGAGGCCGCTATCTGCAGACCAGACATAACCTCAAGAGAAATGTGCTGTCTTCCAGGAGCAAAAATTAAAGCTGTGTCTGACAGGATATCAAGACTCTTCAGACCTACAGATCACTACCCATTCCTGCTAATACATGTGGGGACAAATGACACCGCAAGAAAGGACCTGGAAACCATCTGCAGTGACTTTGAAGACTTAGGCAAGAAAGTGAAAGAATTGGGAGCGCAGGTGGTCTTCTCATCCATCCTCCCAGTGGATGGCCATGGAACAATGAGGTGGAATAAGATTCTACAGGTGAACAACTGGCTACGTCGATGGTGCCGTCAACAAGGATTTGGATTTCTGGATCACGGAATGAATTACCTATATGATGGACTACTTGCTAGAGATGGGGTGCACCTTACGAAGACTGGAAAACATGTATTTGGAAGTCGCCTTGCTACACTCATCAGAAAAGCTTTAAACTAGAACAATGTGGGAAGGGAAGCAAAAGGCCAGAAAAAGCCATACAGCTGACAAATACTATTGAGATCTCTGCTACTGGAAGTGGAAAGGAAGAACAAAGACAAAACAATTTAAATAATAAAAATATGGGAGGAAGAGAAACCAATCACAAACTAAAATGTTTTTATACAAATGCACAAAGCATGGGCAACAAACAAGGAGAATTGGAACTACTAATGCAGGAAAAGGAATATGATGTCATTGGAATCACTGAAACTTGGTGGGACGATACACATGATTGGAATAAAAGGCTAAAAGGATACAACTTATTTGCAAGAAACAGACTTGATAAACGAGGAGGAGGTGTTGCATTGTATGTTAGAAAAGCGTATATCTGCACAGAGATTGAAGCTTCAGAGACTGGGAGTTCTGTGGAAACTGTTTGGGTAAGAATACAAGGAGAGAACATCGGAAAGGACACCATTGTAGGCATTTACTACAGGCCACCTGGGCAAGCTGAAGATATGGATGAACTCTTTATGTATCAAATGACAAAGTTCTCCAAAAAATATGACGTAGTGGTCATGGGAGATTTCAACTATCCAGACATTTGTTGGGAATCTCTCTCAAGTAAAACTAACAGGTCAAGCAAATTCTTATCCTCTCTTGCTGACAACTTTATCTTCCAAAAGGTAGGGGAGAAAACAAGGGGATCTGCTACTTTGGATCTAATCCTTATAAACAGGGAGGAAATGGTTGAGGAGGTAAAGGTGGCTGGGACCCTAGGAGGCAGCGATCATGCTATTATAGAATTTTGGATAACTAGAGGAGGAAGACATGTGAAGACTCAAACTTCAAGGTTAGATTTTAGAAAGGCAGATTTTAAGAGACTCAGAAAGAGAATAGGAGGGATCCAATGGCTGGATGTCCTTAAGGACAAAAATGTCCAGGAAGGATGGGAAATTTTTAAAAATGAGATTCTCAAAGCACAATCGTTAACAATCCCGAAAAGTAGGAAGAATGGGAAGCATTTAAGGAAACCAGGATGGATGAACACAGAACTTAAACACATGCTAAAAAGAAAGAAAGAAATGTTTATTAAATGGAAAGAGGGAGGCATATCTAAAGAAGATTATAATGCAGTCTGCAGATCCTGTAGGGCACGTATCAGGTTAGCTAAAGCTGACAATGAATTAAGGCTTGCAAGAGATGTCAAAAGCAATAAAAAAGGATTTTGGGGGTATGTCAAAAGTAAAAGAAAAGTCAAAGATGCTATAGGATTTTTACAGGATGAAAATGGAGAAATGGTAAGAGAGGATGTTGAGAAGGCCGAACTTTTTAATTCCTATTTTGCATCTGTTTTCTCTCAGAAAGAAAATGTAACATCAACTGATCTTCACTGTCCTTTTAAAGGAATAGAGGAATCCAAGTTATCTGTAAACAGAAAGATTGTGAGGGAATATTTGGCTAACATAAATGAGTTCAAGTCTCCAGGTCCAGATGAATTACACCCCAGAGTACTGAAGGAGATCGTAGAAGAAATTTTAGAACCACTCTCCATAATCTTTGAAAATTCTTGGAGAACAGGAGAAGTCCCAGAAGACTGGAGAAGAGCAAATGTTGTTCCTATCTTCAAAAAGGGGAAGAAGGTGGACCCAGGGAACTATAGGCCGGTGAGTCTGACTTCTATACCAGGAAAGATCTTTGAACAAATGATTAAACAACATGTATGTAAGTACATGGATAAGAATGAAGTGATTAACCAGAGTCAGCATGGGTTTGTAACTAACAAGTCATTTCAGACTAACTTAATTTCCTTCTATGACAGAATCACTGACTGGGTGGATCAGGGAAATGCTGTAGATATAGAATATCTTGACTTCAGCAAAGCATTTGACAAAGTATCTCACACCATCCTTATTGAAAAAATGACCAAGTATGCAATGGACCAGGCAACTGTTAGGTGGATTCATAACTGGCTTAGTGATCGGACTCAAAGGGTGGTTGTAAATGGCTTCACATCCAGCTGGATGAATGTCTCAAGTGGGGTACCACAGGGCTCCGTCCTGGGACCTGTATTGTTCAACATCTTTATCAATGATTTAGATGAAGGAATTGAGGGTAAACTGATTAAATTTGCAGATGACACAAAGCTAGGAGGGATAGCTAATACTAGAGAAGAGAGAGAGAGGATTCAAAAAGACCTAAATAAACTGGAGCAGTGGGCAGCAACCAACAGAATGGTTTTTAACAGGGAAAAATGCAAAGTACTACATCTGGGCAATAAAAATGAAAAAAGCATATACAGAATGGGAGGAATAGAGCTAAGCAACAGTACATGTGAAAAAGACTTAGGTATACTAATAGATCATAGACTGAACATGAGTCAACAGTGTGATGCAGCAGCAAAAAAGGCAAATACAATTCTGGGATGTATTAACAGAAGCATACAGTCTAGATCACGTGAAGTCATTATCGGTCTTTACTCCTCTTTGGTCAGACCTCATCTGGAATACTGTGTACAGTTTTGGGCACCACATTTTAAAAAAGACATAGACAAACTGGAGCAAGTTCAGAGAAGAGCGACCAGAATGGTGACTGGTCTGCAAACCATGTCCTATGAGAAACGGTTGCAGGATTTGGGAATGTTTAGCTTGCAAAAAAGAAGACTGAGAGGAGACTTAAAAGCTGTCTACAAATATGTCAAGGGCTGTCACATTGTAGAAGGATCATCTTTATTCTCATTTGCACAAGGAAAGACTAGAAGCAATGGGATGAAACTAAATGGGAGGAGACACAGATTAGATATTAGAAAAAACTTTTTGACAGGGTGATTAATGAGTGGAACAGGCTGCCACGAGAGGTGGTGAGTTCCCCTTCAATGGACGTCTTCAAACAGAGGCTGGACAGACATCTGTCTGAGATGATCTAGTGAATCCTGCTTTGAGCAGGGGGTTGGACCAGATGACCCAGGAGGTCCCTTCCAACTCTACCATTCTATGATTCTATGATTCTAGTTGTACCTGGCTGGACACAAAAATAGGGCGAAGCCCCACGTATTTTTTTTTTTTAATTATTTCATGAAATTCATGAAATAATTAAGAAAAAAGGGGCTTCCCTATATTTTTGTGTCCGGCCAGGTACAAATAGGCAGCTAGTGGTTGGGGGCAGCCCGTTCCTGCCTGCTATACCTGGCTGGACACAAATATAGTGCGAAGCCCGACATCAATTTTTTTAAATTATTTCAGGAAATTCATGACCACTATGAATTTCTAGTAAAGTATTTAAAAAATACACAACACCCAAAAAAAAGTTCTTTAATTGAAATAAACACACAATTCATTATTGTTCTAAATTAAACCATACTTACCATCACGCCCATTCCAGCTGAAGCCAACGATCTCCTGCAATAAAAGAAAAATTATAAAGCAACATCATCCTTACCTTTCCATGGTTCCCAGGATGGCTCCAGCTCTGCTACATCGAGATGACAGGCTGGACCGCAGCAGAAAGTTGCAGAAAGCATGCCTGCGCTTCTCAGTGTGTGCGGCATGGCAAGTTGGATGGCAGCGTTCTGCTGCGATCCAGCCTGTTTTGTGAATGTAGCAGAGCTGAAGCCGTCGTGGGAACCATGGAAAGGTGAGGATGATGTTGGTTTATTATTTTATTTTTATTGCAGAAGACATTGGCTTCAGCTGGAATGGGCGTGATGGTAAGTATGGTTTAATTTAGAACAATAAAGAATTGTGTCTTTATTTCAATTAAAGGACTTTATTCTGGGTGTTTGTGTTTTGTTTTAACTTTGACTATGGGGTTAGTAATGGGGGTGCCTTATAGACGCCTCTCCATTACTAACCTCGGCTTGATGTCAGCTGGCATTATAAGCTGACATCAACCCCAACCCTATTACCCCACTGCCACCGCTACAGGGCAGTTGGAAGAGCGAGGCTAAGTGCCAGAATTGGCGCATCCTATGGATGCGCCATTTCTGGGGCGGCTGACGGCTGGTATTTCTAGCCTGGGAAGGGGCCAATATTCATGGCACTCTTCCTGGGCTATTAATATCAGACCCCAGCTGTCTGCCTAGCCTTTGCTAGCTATTAAAATAGGGGGACCCCACGTCATTTTTTTGGGGGTCCCCCATTTTAATAGCTAGTAAAGGCTAGGTATTCAGCTGGGGGCTGATATTAGTAGCCTGGAAAGCTCCGTGGGTATTACCCCGTTCCCAGGCTTCAAACATCTGCCCCAGCCGTCTGCTTAACCTCCGCTAGAGACTAAAATTACGGGGAACCCCACGCCAATTTTTTTTTTAATAAATCCATATATATATGAGACTGACATGTTTCTATCTATCTAAGCTATGTGTGATTCTCTATTCCTTCTATTCTAAATTGTCGGGTACCGCTGCTGAAATGCCGGCCAGCATTTTTAAAGAGACGGTGCATGAAAACACTATTATTTTTTTTAATAAATCTTTTATACTAAATGACAAGTACAGTAAACAACACTGTCACTGTACTTCATATATATGTGACTGACATGTTTCTATCTATCTAATCTATGTGTGATTCTCTATTCTTTCTGTTCTAAATTGTCGGGTACCGATGTATGCCGCTGCTGAATTGCTGGCTTTTCATGTTTCACTGTGAGCACTGTTCCCATCTGTTAGAACATTGCTGTTAGGTTTTTTTTCCTTTGCTGGTCACATGACCTTGTTGGCCTATTTAATCCTGCTCCGCCCTTCTGGCTTTGCTGGACTTCATTGTATATCTACTTTCTAGCTAGCCTGTGCTCTGTATCTAACTCTGTTAGTTTGCTTGGTCTACGGACCTCTATGTTCTATCTATTTTGTTTGTTCGTCTGTCTGCTACTATTTCTGTTAGGAGGTGTCCCATATTCCTCCCAGTCCTTAGTACTTGTAGGGATTCCCTCCTCACATCTATAGGTCTCCGTACAGACTAGATTAGGACTTTAGCAGGTCTGATCGCAGGATCAGGTTCCCTGTTACATCGTAGGGATTCAGCTGAGTCTTATAGTAGGGACAGATCTCCTCTCTTTCCTTAGCTTTGGTAGCAGAACATAACAGTAAGTCCAGCCTGCAAATTCTCTAAGGAAAGATTTTTTTTTTTTTTTTTTTTTGTTCCATCATGGTGTCGGTTCAGGATTTGGCTAAACACCTGCAGGGACTCTCTCTGGAAGTGGCCGAGCTCCGTCAGCACGTGAGTAACTGTCCTGGAGCATATTTCTTGGAGCCTAAGGTATGTTTGCCGGATTTATTTTTTGGTGAACATCGAGAATTTTTTTCATTTAAAAATGCTTGCTTATTGTATTTTCGTTTGAGTCCTCTGGGGATGAATCCCAGCGCGTAGGGTTCATAATGTCACTTTTGCGCAAAGAGCCTCAGGAGTGGGCCTTTTCTTTGCAACCTAGTGATACATGCTTCAGATCAGTGGATAGTTTTTTTTTCTGCTTTAGGACTATTATATGATGATCCTGACCGTGTGGCATCAGCTGAGACTGAGTTGAGACGTTTAAAACAGGGATCAGGTAATGTCGAAAAATATTGTACTCATTTTCGTCGTTGGTCCACTCAAACAGGGTGGAACGATTCTGCTCTGAAAAGTCTATTTCTTGCTGGGCTCAGTGAAAGGGTTAAAGACCTGCTAATTGCTTATCCTACACCTGAGGATTTGCAACAGGCTATGCAATTAGCTATACGGGTGGATAGAAGACTGCGTGCTAGGGTTAATGAGAGCAAATCCTCTGCTATGTCAGTTTCTGGTTATGATAATGTGTGTACTAACAGTGGTGAACCGATGGAGATTGGATCGGTGGCACCTCGCTCTCAAGAAAAAGACCGTCGTTTTTCAGAAGGCTTGTGTTTCTATTGCGGAAAATCTGGTCATTTGATTAAAGGCTGTGAGCTTCGTATGAAGAAAGAAAAAAAAATGGTCAGTCACGCCCATATTGCCTGTTTAAATTCCAAGGGTATATTTTTAGCTGCTTCCACGATTGCTCAGGAAAAATTAATGGAATTTCGGGTGTTTGTTGATTGCGGGTCTACACTGAATGTAATTGATGGGGGATTCGTGGAAAAACTCAATTTAAAACCTGAACCTTTATCATCCCCCATTGCTGTGGTTTCTGTGGATGGCTCCCCTTTGAAGAATATTACTCTCAAGGTCAGTGAATTTCCTCTCACTATTAATGGTGTTCACCATGAGAAATTGGATTTGGTAGTGTTGAATAACTTGCCTTCTCCAGTAATATTGGGATTGCCCTGGTTAAAATTTCACAATCCTGTACTGGATTGGTCTACCAGTGAAATTAAATCCTGGAGCCATAAATGTTATGACAAGTGTTGTAACGGGCGTATTGCAGCTTTGGATAGGGGAGAATTGCCTGTTCCTATTCAGGATTTTTGGAGAGTTTTTTCTGAGAAGGAATCGCAGGTTTTGCCTCCCCATAGAGACTATGATTGTTCTATTGAATTTGTCCCTGGAGCGACTCTTCCTAAGAGTCGTTTATTTAACCTTACTATTCCTGAGAGGAAGGCTTTGGAGGAATACATACAGACAAGTTTGGCCGCCGGTCACATTAGGCCCTCTAAGTCTCCTGTGGCGGTTGGATTTTTTTTTGTAAAAAAAAAGGACGGCGGTTTACGTCCTTGTCTGGATTTTCGTGAGATTAACAAAATTACGGTACGCAATCCTTACCCACTGCCATTGATTCCTGATCTGTTTAGCCAGTTATTGAGGGCCAAGTGGTTCTCTAAAATTGACCTTAAGGGGGCATACAATCTGTTGCGCATGAAGGAGGGTGATGAATGGAAGACTGCTTTTAACACTCCTGTGGGTCATTTTGAGAATCTGGTTATGCCTTTTGGTCTTACTAATGCTCCTGCATTTTTTCAGAATCTGATTAATGACATCCTTAGACCTTTGATCGGTAAAAATGTGGTTGTGTATTTGGATGACATTTTGATTTATTCGCCAGATCTGGAGTCTCATTGGCGGAGCGTGCGTGAGGTATTACAGTTATTAATGGACAATTCGCTTTTTGCTAAGCTGGAGAAATGTGAGTTCGCTGTACAGAGAATTAGTTTTTTGGGCTACATTATCTCCAGCAAAGGTTTTGAGATGGATCCGGTTAAGGTTCAGGCTGTGCAGGAATGGCCTAGGCCTATTGGTTTGAAATCGATACAGAGGTTTTTGGGTTTCGCCAATTACTACAGAAAATTCATAAAAAATTTTTCTAGTATTGTCAAACCTCTGACTGATCTCACCAGGAAAGGTGCTGATGCGGTTCAGTGGTCTTCTGAGGCCATTGAAGCTTTTGTGTATCTCAAGGAGAGGTTCACCTCTGCTCCCATCCTTATGCAGCCTGATGTTACTAGGCCGTTTTTGGTTGAGGTTGATGCTTCCTCTGTGGGGGTTGGCGCAGTATTGTCTCAGGATAACGGGGATGGATTACATCCCTGTGCCTTTTTTTCAAAAAATTTTTCGGAGACTGAACTGAATTACGATATTGGTAATCGGGAATTATTGGCTATTAAACTCGCATTTGAACACTGGCGCCACTTCTTGGAAGGTGCGGAATTTCCCGTTCAGGTTCTTACGGATCATAAAAATCTGATATATCTTGATGCTGCCAAGCGCCTGAATGCCCGTCAGGCTAGGTGGGCACTGTTTTTCTCGCGGTTTAATTTCTCCGTTACTTACATCCCTGGTACTAAGAATGTTAAGGCGGATGCCTTGTCTCGCAGTTTTTCTCCCATAGTCGGTGCTGAGAAAGAGGAAAACATTTTACAAGAAGGTGTTGTGATAGCTGCTTTAGACTCCGTTTTGGAAGATGAGATTCTTAAAGCTCAGGAGAATGCCCCATCTAACACTCCTCATGGGAGGTTGTTTGTGCCTGGGACCTTTAGGAGAGATTTGTTTGTTGAGTGTCACGAATCTCGGTTGGCAGGTCATCCCGGAATCTCTGAGACCAAGAGACTGGTGGGTCGCAGTTTTTGGTGGCCTGGATGGCAGAAGGAAGTCATTAAGTGGGTGCGCCAATGTACTATATGTGCTAGATCTAAGTCCTCACATACTCCTGCTGCGGGGTTGCTTTGTCCTTTGGAGGTCCCCAGTGCTCCTTGGACACATTTGGCTATGGACTTTATAACTGACCTTCCCTCCTCTGAGGGTTTTACTGTCATCTGGGTGGTCGTGGACCGTTTTAGCAAGATGTGTCACTTGGTTCCCTTCGTCAAACTGCCCTGCGCTAAAACTCTCGCTAAGGCCTTTGTCAAGGAAATTGTCAGACTTCATGGCGTTCCTACTGACATTGTTTCTGATAGGGGTCCTCAGTTCGTGGCTCGTTTTTGGCGTGCCTTTTGTGACAGGTTGGGAATTCATTTGTCGTTTTCGTCCGGATATCATCCTGAATCTAATGGCCAGACAGAAAGGAAAAACCAGGATGTTGAGCAGTTCTTGCGTTGTTTTGTGGCAGACAATCAAGAGGGGTGGTCTGAGTTTCTGCCACTTGCCGAATTTGCTCTGAACAATCATACATCTTCTTCTGCTGGTTGTTCGCCTTTTTTTTGTTGTTCTGGGAGACATCCGTCGTTTGGGTCGTTCTCCAAGTTGGGATCTGCCGTGCCTGAGGAGGAGAATTTTTCCGGTGATTTGGAAAGAGTTTGGACGGATGTGCGTGGTAATCTTCAGGAGGCCAACAGAAAATCTAAAGACTACTTTGATAGGAAACGACAGGAGGTTTTGTTCGCTGTTGGTGACATGGTTTGGTTGTCCTCTAGGAATCTGCGGTTGAGGATTCCTTCTAAGAAATTGGGTCCCAAGTTTGTAGGGCCCTTTAAGGTGCTTCAGGTTGTCAACCAATCTGCTGTTAGGTTGGAGGTTCCTACCTCCTGGAGAATTAATCCGGTCTTTCATGTCTCTCTGTTAAAAAAAGCTGTTGTGTCGGATGGTGACGCCTCTGCCTCTGTTCCCCCGGTGGTGGAGGACAGGGAATATGAAATTTCTCGCATCCTTGACTCTAGACGGTATAGAGGTAGTTTGCAGTATCGTGTGGCCTGGAAAGGTTTCGGACCCGAGGATAACTCTTGGGTGAGGTCAGATGATGTTTCCGCGTCCAGACTTATCAGAGCGTTTCACAGGAGATTTCCTGATAAGCCTGGTCCTAGGGGATCCGGAGGATCCTCTTAGAAGGGGGGGTACTGTTAGAACCTTGCTGTTAGGTTTTTTTTCCTTTGCTGGTCACATGACCTTGTTGGCCTATTTAATCCTGCTCCGCCCTTCTGGCTTTGCTGGACTTCATTGTATATCTACTTTCTAGCTAGCCTGTGCTCTGTATCTAACTCTGTTAGTTTGCTTGGTCTACGGACCTCTATGTTCTATCTATTTTGTTTGTTCGTCTGTCTGCTACTATTTCTGTTAGGAGGTGTCCCATATTCCTCCCAGTCCTTAGTACTTGTAGGGATTCCCTCCTCACATCTATAGGTCTCCGTACAGACTAGATTAGGACTTTAGCAGGTCTGATCGCAGGATCAGGTTCCCTGTTACATCGTAGGGATTCAGCTGAGTCTTATAGTAGGGACAGATCTCCTCTCTTTCCTTAGCTTTGGTAGCAGAACATAACACCATCGATTTGGGCAATCACTATAATGCCACAACCACCATGGCTGTGGCATTACAGTGATTGGCAGACAATCCCTGCATGATTGATACTCTAAATAGCGCCAGACATGCAGGACACGCTTTTGGTGTACGAACAGTTATCGAACATAACCTCGAACAGCCGAATTTTTTGCAAATCGTTCGGGTTCGTCGAACAACTCGAACACTGCCCAAAACAGCTCGAAATTGAGATTGGTGAACAGTTCTTGTCGAACACCGCTCATCTCTACTGGTGACGCTCTGTGAGACTGTCCAGGTTGTAAATATCTACATGCCCATTGGCCCTACAATATTTTGACTTTAAAATGCCAGATGAGTTGCTGAAGGTCCCCGTGCCTACCATGATGGTGTTCCTGTGAAGACCAGTCTGTGGTTGGGTTTAATAAAAGAACATGATTTTCATTATACAATGCAATACTATGATATTGTAGTGTATACAAGAAGCATTTAGATGATTGCAGGTTCAAGTTCTGCAAATGGACTAAAAAATAAAGTAAAAAAAAAATATTTTAAAAATATATGTAAAAATTGTAATTACCCCCATCCCTCCTTTTCCTATTAAAGAAAAAGAAATAAAAAAATAAAAAGATATACATACTTGGTATCACTGCATCTGTAAAAGTCTAATTTATCAAAATAAATAAATTAAATGAAATAAACAATAGTCTAAGTCGTAAGGAGGAAAAAATCTAAACATCAATATTGTGGCTTATCAGTCACCACCAGTGATGGGCGAGCACTAAAATGCTCGGGTGCTCGATGCTCGGGTTGAGCACATTGGAATATTCGGGTGCTCGACCCCAGCAACGAGCCCAATGTAAGTCTATGGGAAACTTGAGCATTTTTCAGGCGGCTCACTGTCCAGCGGTCTGCAGAGGGCCTAAAAATTGCCCAAATCGATGGGAACAGCCCATAGGAACAGCATGGGGAAGACGCCAGGAAGCATTTCTGACTCCCAGGTCACTGCTGTCAACAACGTTGAGATATTACGCCACTTTTACGGACTCACAATAAAACATACAAAAACTAATGTCGAACAAGCACTAAAATGCTCGGGTGCTCGAAGCTCGGCCTAAGCTCGCCGTGATACTTGGGTGCTCGACCCGAGCAACAAGCCCAATGTTAGTCTATGGGAGACCCGAGCATTTTTGCGGCGGCACCCCCGGCAGTATGTAGAAAGCGTAAAAAGTGCTCAAAAGGATAGTGACAGTGCTCAAAAGACATGGGAACAGCATGGGCATCGCCCCAGGAAGCATTTCTGACCCCCAGGTCACTGCTGTCAACAACGTGGTCAGAGGTATTAAGCCACTTTTACGGGCTCACAATAAAACGTTCATAAACTAAACTGAAACGGTTTTCCTGTGAAATGTGTTAAGGAACTTCCTTTCCAGGGTAAAGACTTGTGTATAAGGTAACATAAATAACCAAAAATAAAAATACTCCTCCACACCTTGGGCTATGTTCACAAGTAGCATTTTTTATGTGTTTTTGCACTTTTGTATTGCTTTCAACCGTGACAAATGCATTCACCGGGAAATGTCATTTTAACATTTTACAATCTTATCTGGCCATGTGTTATGTGACACATGCATACAGTGCTGAAAAGACATGGGAACAGCATGGGGAAGACCCCTGGAAGAATCTCTGACACCCAGGTCACTGCCTAAAAGTGTGACCATCAGAAGTGATCCTTTCCGCATCAGAAGATGCAGACTTGCAACTATCCCTGTGCAAGTCCTTGTCCCAGGGCAGTGTTCAATTGTACCTCCCCCATTCCTTGCAATGCAAGCGCAAGTATGCAGCCTGCCACCCACCCACCCCCAGGCTGCAATACCATACTGCTAGCTTGCACTTGAAATGGGGCCTTTTAGTTTGGAGGAGGACGAAGCTGGCCACTACCTCATGGCTGCTTTGGCAGCGAGGTATCCATACTCGGTCCCCAGCTGCCTGGCGACCGGGTGTCCACACACAGTCCCCAGCCGCCAGGGGGCGGCCGGGTGTCCATACTCAGTCCCCAGCCGCCCCGCGGCCGGGTGTCCACACACAGTCCCCAGCCGCCCCTATTTCTCCTTGGAAGTTCCCCCACACTTTTCTTAGCCTGGCCTGCTTTAGGGCAGCATTGGACGAGCCCACCAGAGAACCAGACTCCTCCGGTGGGCCATGGCTTCTCCATCAGGGGAGTTGAGAGTGCCAAGGTGAGGAGCATCATGATGATGATAGAAGTTAGCTTCTGCTTTGTTTTCTTGGAATGCAAGCGTCAGTGTGTAACCTGCCACCCATCCACCCCCAGGCTGCAATACCATACTGCTAGCTTGCACTTGAAATGGGGCCTTTTAGTTTGGAGGAGGCCGTAACTGGCCACTACCTCATAGCTGCTTCGGCAGCGAGGTATCCATACTCAGTCCCCAGCCGCCCCGCGGCCGGGTGTCCACACACGGTCCCTAGCCGCCTAGGGGCGGCCGGGTGTCCATAAACGGTCCCCAGCCGCCCCTATTTCTCCTTGGAAGTTCCCCCATACTTTTCTTAGCCTGGCCTGCTTTAGGGCAGCATTGGACGAGCCCACCAGAGAACCAGACTCCTCCGGTGGGCCCTGTCTTCTCCATCAGGGGAGTTGAGAGTGCCAAGGTGAGGAGCATGAGCATGATGATGATGATAGAAGTCAGCATCTGCTTTGTTTTCTTGGAATGCAAGCACATGTATGTAGTAGCGGCTAGGCCTGATGTGGTCAGCATTTTGGCGCATATCCTTCCTCCTCCGAGGATTGCTGGATGTTTTCCTGCTACTATCCCAGTTCTATGACTCCCGTTAAAACAAAACTTCAGGTGATGAATAATGGATGAGGTGGTGGCAAAGGAGAAAGAGCAGGAGGAACAGGGACCATTCACATCAATATCAGGCCAATCATTCACACATGTCTGGTAGGATATGTTTCTGTACCAAAAGGAGCGGTTCGGCTACACAGTTATAGGGCATGCAGTGAGGGCAATGCCTACCAAAAATTTCGAGGTACTCCAATGTCCCTTGGAAGTGACATGGAGGTCAGAGGGCCATAACTAATCCATTTTTTCCATTTATAGCAACTGGGTCTTCTGTGCACTGTTGGCCTAAGCAGTGAATGGAAGGCTTTCCAAAAATTATGAGGAACTGCAATGCCCCTTGAAACAGATGTGGATTACTGCATACTAAAAACCTTCTACCCATAATTGGGGAGTGGGTCTCCCTTAGTGTTCGCCTATGCATTGAAAAGCAAAAGCTGACTAAAATAAGGAGGAAATTCAAAGCCCGTTGGAAGAATGGTGGAGGTAGCAGTGGAATAAAAAGACAATATCAATGCCCCTGGGAAAAGTGGTGGAGGTCGCAGTAGCTTAACAAGACGGTTTTAATGCCCCTTGGAAGAATGGTGGAGGTTGCAGTGGAATAAAAAGACAATATCAATGCCCCTTGAAAAAGTGGTGGAGGTAGCAGTAGCTTAACAAGACGATTTTAATGCCCCTTGGAAAAGAGGTGGAGGTCGCAGTAGCTTAACTAGACGGTTTTAATGACCCTTGGAAGAGAAGTGGAGGTCGCAGTAGCTTAACAAGATGGTTTTAATGCCCCTTGGAAGAGACCTGGCGGTCGCAGTGGAATACAAAAACAATATCAATGCCCCTTGGACAAGTGGTGGAGGTCGCTGTAGCTTAACAAGACGGTTTTAATGCCCCTTGGAAGAGAAGTGGAGGTCCCAGTGGAATAAAAAGACAATATCAATGCCCCTTGGAAAAGTGGTGGAGGTCGCAGTAGCTTAACAAGACGGTTTTAATGCCCCTTAGAGGAGACGTGGAGGTCGCAGTAGCTTAACAAGATGGTTTTAATGCCCCTTAGAAGAGACGTGGAGGTTGCAGTGGAAAAAAAAGACAATATCAATGCTCCAGGGAAAAGTGGTGGAGGTCGCAGTAGCTTAACAAGACCGTTTTAACGCCCCTTGGAAGAATGGTGGAGGTCGCAGTGGAATAAAAAGACAATATCAATGCCCCTTGAAAAAGTGGTGGAGGCCGCAGTAGCTTAACAAGATGGTTTTAATGCCCCTTGGAAAAGTGGTGGAGGTCGCAGTAGCTTAACAAGACAGTTTTAATGACCCTTGGAAGAGACGTGGAGGTCGCAGTGGAATAAAAGGACAATATCAATGCCCCTTGAAAAAGTGGTGGAGGTCACAGTAGCTTAACAAGATGGTTTTAATGCCCCTTGGAAGAGGCGTGGAGGTCGCAGTAGATTAACAAGACGGTTTTCGTGCCCCATACAAGAGCCATGCAGTACAGCATATTAAAAACATTATTCCCATTATTGGGGAGTGGGTCTCCCATAGTCTTTGCCTATGCCTTCCAAGCAAAAGCTACCAAAAATTAGGACGGAGGAACTTGCAATGCTGGCAACACGGACCACGGTCACCCTGGTGGTATAGTGGTGGTGGAGGCTGAGGATAAGGAGAAGAGCAAAATACGGCTGAAATGAGGAAGCGTATACCCATGTGTGGCTGTGAAGCGGTGCATGGGAATACACCTCCCAAAATAACACAGTGGATTTGACTTTGTGTTACTCTGCTGTCATTTGGTGGTGATGAGAAGTATGGCCCAATCCAGCCCTTCTTCATTTTGATAAGAGTCAGCTTGTCAGCATTGTCAGTTGACAGGCGAGTGAGCTTATCAGTTATAATTCCCCCAGTGGCACTAAAAACACACTCCGATAACACGCTAGCGGCAGGGCAGGCCAGGACCTCCAAGGCGCACAGAGCGAGTGCATTCCAAGTGTCCAGCTTGGATGCCCAATAATTAAAAGGCACAGAGGAATCACGGAGGACGCTGGTACGGTTGGCAAGGTTCTCCCTTACCATCTTTTGAAACTTTCCAATCCTTGTGAGAGTACCCCGCGCCTCAGGGCCTGTAAGCTGGGCGGGTCTCAAAAAACTGTCCCAGAATGTTGACAGTGTTCCCCTCCCTCTGCTGGATTGGAGTTGCGTCTCTCTCGCCTGTACGCCTTGGTTGGTCAACGAACTGTGACCTCTGCCGCTAGCGTGTTCAGATGGGAAGTATTTTACCAGTTCTGCAGCAAGGGCCTTCTGGTACTGCCCCATTTTTGTAGACCTCTCCACCTCAGGAATAAGAGAGTGAAAGTTCTCCTCGTAGCAGGGGTCTAAAAGTGTCACCAACTAGTATTGACTATCACCCAACATTTTGACAATGCGAGGGTCACGGTTAAGGCAGCGTAAAGTAAAATCAGCCATGCGTGCCAGACTGGTTACGGGCAAGACTTCCGTGTCCTCACCAAGATGACGACTGATCATGCTCTCCTCCTCCTCTTCCCCCCTGTCCTCAGGCCACCCACGCTGAACCGACTGTATGACCGTTGCACAGGTACTACCATCTACAGCGCATGATACCAGCTCCTGTTCTTCCTCCTCCTCTCCCTCATTGTCCCCCAATGCACATTGGGATGAGATGAGGCTGGGCTTTGTGTAATCGCCCATTACGGGTTCTTGATCCATCTCATCATACTCTGGCTGCAATGCCTCCTTTTTAATTCTCAGCAGAGAGAGCGTTGCAAAAGACAGACAAGTGGGATGCTGACGCTAATGATGGCGTCATCGCCACTCACCATTAGAGATGAGCGTTGTTCTACTCGAACTGTTCGCCAATCTCAAATTCGAGCTGTTTTGGGCGGTGTTCAAGCCGTTCGGCGAACACGAACAATTTGAGAAAAATTCGGCTGTTCGAGGTTATGTTCGATAACTGTTCGTGCACCAAAATCATAACTGGATTTTTTCTCAGTAATGATGAAAATTAATGTTAAT
Organism: Phyllobates terribilis; assembly: GCF_046119375.1. Classification (NCBI taxonomy): domain Eukaryota; kingdom Metazoa; phylum Chordata; class Amphibia; order Anura; family Dendrobatidae; genus Phyllobates; species Phyllobates terribilis. Next base: position 657,588,192 of record NW_027362764.1, on the reverse strand, counting down.
ACGCAGTTTGAGTGTACAGCGGGGTGGGGGGAGGGGCAGGGGATGGATCTCTGCAGGAACAATGAAGATCTCCATTTTTTTTTTCTCTTTCCCGCATTTACAGTGGGGAGGTGCAATCTGTCAGCCTATCAGCAGCGCACACACGGAGCGAAGTGCTTTTTTTCACACAAGCAAGGGCATGAGTCATTGGCAGTGTATGTCACATGTCCTTGCCCTATAAGACCAAGCCATTTTCCCCGTCGCCACCATTTTATCACTGCTGCAGCTGCGTGTTAGACGGCACCGCTGTTGCTGTGTGCGCTATACCTTGTTAATTTCAAGCCAATTTTCGCACAAATCTACAGATAGCTTGGGTGTAGGGAATAGTTGTGATTGCAGTCCTTTTAAGGACTAGATTACAGCATTTCCTACGACTTTTATCAGGCAGGTCTGTGCTCTTAAATAGATAGGTTGTGGGAGTAAAGACTAATTGTAATTGGAGTCCTTTTCAGGACTAGGTTACATCAGTTCCTATCAGTTTTTGCCAGGCAGGTCTGTGCCAGTGCTGTGCAAGTTTTTTTCACAGCATTTGGCTGAATCTAGCAAAGCTAATCCTTTTTGGCCTATTGCAGAGTGTGTTAGTCAGTGGAGTAGCCTATCTGTGTTGCAAGATGGGAGGGGGAGGAGTCCTGAGGGGGAGGAGTCCTGAGGAGATAATTTGCATATTCCCACTGCATTTTGGGGTAAGTGAAGAGTCTCCGCGAGCTCAAAGAACACTGGATTTTGGCTGTTGGAGCTGAAAAGAGGACATCGGTAAACCGCGCGCCTAGCGGCGCGCGCATTTTGAAGCTTTTTTTTAAAGCTTTTTTCACTGTTTTCAGAACATTAACAATAAGAACATGGAAGACTCCAGGAGCCATTTGGTGAACTGCATATCCTGCTACATGTTCACAGACTTGCCAGTGGAAAAGCCAAACTTCACATGCCAGAAATGCAAGCTTGTGTCCCTGTTGGAGGAAAAGTTGTGAAATCTAGAAGAGAGGTTAACTACCTTGAAAATCATTAAGGAAGGTGAAGAGTTCTTAGACAGAGCAGAATTATCTCTTCATGATTCAGAAAGAGAAGAAACTCGAACTGCACCTGAGGAAACAGAGGAATGGAAGCATGTGACCCACAGAAGCAGGAGGATCGAGAGGCAGTCAGCACCCATACTGCTCAGGAACCAGTACCAGGCTCTCACGCAGGAGAACCATGAAGAAATTCAGCAAAATAAGACTTTGCCAGCAATGAATAACCTTGTAAGCCCTCAGAATCCTCATGGATGGAGAAAGAAGAATGTTGTGAAGAAAAAACGGAGAGTGGTGGTCATGGGGGATTCCCTGTTAAGAGGAACAGAGGCCGCTATCTGCAGACCAGACATAACCTCAAGAGAAATGTGCTGTCTTCCAGGAGCAAAAATTAAAGATGTGTCTGACAGGATATCAAGACTCTTCAGACCTACAGATCACTACCCATTCCTGCTAATACATGTGGGGACAAATGACACCGCAAGAAAGGACCTGGAAACCATCTGCAGTGACTTTGAAGACTTAGGCAAGAAAGTGAAAGAATTGGGAGCGCAGGTGGTCTTCTCATCCATCCTCCTAGTGGATGGCCATGGAACAATGAGGTGGAATAAGATTCTACAGGTGAACAACTGGCTACGTCGATGGTGCCGTCAACAAGGATTTGGATTTCTGGATCACGGAATGAATTACCTATACGATGGACTACTTGCTAGAGATGGGGTGCACCTTACGAAGACTGGAAAACATGTATTTGGAAGTCGCCTTGCTACACTCATCAGAAGAGCTTTAAACTAGAACAATGTGGGAAGGGAAGCAAAAGGCCAGAAAAAGCCATACAGCTGACAAATACTATTGAGATCTCTGCTACTGGAAGTGGAAAGGAAGAACAAAGACAAAACAATTTAAATAATAAAAATATGGGAGGAAGAGAAACCAATCACAAACTAAAATGTTTTTATACAAATGCACAAAGCATGGGCAACAAACAAGGAGAATTGGAACTACTAATGCAGGAAAAGGAATATGATGTCATTGGAATCACTGAAACTTGGTGGGACGATACACATGATTGGAATAAAAGGCTAAAAGGATACAACTTATTTGCAAGAAACAGACTTGATAAACGAGGAGGAGGTGTTGCATTGTATGTTAGAAAAGCGTATATCTGCACAGAGATTGAAGCTTCAGAGACTGGGAGTTCTGTGGAAACTGTTTGGGTAAGAATACAAGGAGAGAACAACGGAAAGGACACCATTGTAGGCATTTACTACAGGCCACCTGGGCAAGCTGAAGATATGGATGAGCTCTTTATGTATCAAATGACCAAGTTCTCCAAAAAATATGACGTAGTGGTCATGGGAGATTTCAACTATCCAGACATTTGTTGGGAATCTCTCTCAAGTAAAACTAACAGGTCAAGCAAATTCTTATCCTCTCTTGCTGACAACTTTATCTTCCAAAAGGTAGGGGAGAAAACAAGGGGATCTGCTACTTTGGATCTAATCCTTATAAACAGGGAGGAAATGGTTGAGGAGGTAAACGTGGCTGGGACCCTAGGAGGCAGCGATCATGCTATTATAGAATTTTGGATAACTAGAGGAGGAAGACATGTGAAGACTCAAACTTCAAGGTTAGATTTTAGAAAGGCAGATTTTAAGAGACTCAGAAAGAGAATAGGAGGGATCCAATGGCTGGATGTCCTTAAGGACAAAAATGTCCAGGAAGGATGGGAAATTTTTAAAAATGAGATTCTCAAAGCACAATCGTTAACAATCCCGAAAAGTAGGAAGAATGGGAAGCATTTAAGGAAACCAGGATGGATGAACACAGAACTTAAGCACATGCTAAAAAGAAAGAAAGAAATGTTTATTAAATGGAAAGAGGGAGGCATATCTAAAGAAGATTATAATGCAGTCTGCAGATCCTGCAGAGCACGTATCAGGTTAGCTAAAGCTGACAATGAATTAAGGCTTGCAAGAGATGTCAAAAGCAATAAAAAAGGATTTTGGGGGTATGTCAAAAGTAAAAGAAAAGTCAAAGATGCTATAGGATTTTTACAGGATGAAAATGGAGAAATGGTAAGAGAGGATGTTGAGAAGGCCGAACTTTTTAATTGCTATTTTGCATCTGTTTTCTCACAGAAACAAAATGTAACATCAACTGATCTTCACTGTCCTTTTAAAGGAATAGAGGAATCCAAGTTATCTGTAAACAGAAAGATTGTGAGGGAATATTTAGCTAACATAAATGAGTTCAAGTCTCCAGGTCCAGATGAATTACACCCCAGAGTACTGAAGGAGATCGTAGAAGAAATTTTAGAACCACTCTCCATAATCTTTGAAAATTCTTGGAGAACAGGAGAAGTCCCAGAAGACTGGAGAAGAGCAAATGTTGTTCCTATCTTCAAAAAGGGGAAGAAGGTGGACCCAGGGAACTATAGGCCGGTGAGTCTGACTTCTATACCAGGAAAGATCTTTGAACAAATTATTAAACAACATGTATGTAAGTACATGGATAAGAATGAAGTGATTAACCAGAGTCAGCATGGGTTTGTAACTAACAAGTCATGTCAGACTAACTTAATTTCCTTCTATGACAGAATCACTGACTGGGTGGATCAGGGAAATGCTGTAGATATAGTATATCTTGACTTCAGCAAAGCATTTGACAAAGTATCTCACACCATCCTTATTGAAAAAATGACCAAGTATGCAATGGACCAGGCAACTGTTAGGTGGATTCATAACTGGCTTAGTGATCGGACTCAAAGGGTGGTTGTAAATGGCTTCACATCCAGCTGGATGAATGTCTCAAGCGGGGTACCACAGGGCTCCGTCCTGGGACCTGTATTGTTCAACATCTTTATCAATGATTTAGATGAAGGAATTGAGGGTAAACTGATTAAATTTGCTGATGACACAAAGCTAGGAGGGATAGCTAATACTAGAGAAGAGAGAGAGAGGATTCAAAAAGACCTAAATAAACTGGAGCAGTGGGCAGCAACCAACAGAATGGTTTTTAACAGGGAAAAATGCAAAGTACTACATCTGGGCAATAAAAATGAAAAAAGCATATACAGAATGGGAGGAATAGAGCTAAGCAACAGTACATGTGAAAAAGACTTAGGTATACTAATAGATCATAGACTGAACATGAGTCAACAGTGTGATGCAGCAGCAAAAAAGGCAAATACAATTCTGGGATGTATTAACAGAAGCATACAGTCTAGATCACGTGAAGTCATTATCGGTCTTTACTCCTCTTTGGTCAGACCTCATCTGGAATACTGTGTACAGTTTTGGGCACCACATTTTAAAAAAGACATAGACAAACTGGAGCAAGTTCAGAGAAGAGCGACCAGAATGATGACTGGTCTGCAAACCATGTCCTATGAGGAACGGTTGCAGGATTTGGGAATGTTTAGCTTGCAAAAAAGAAGACTGAGAGGAGACTTAATAGCTGTCTACAAATATGTCAAGGGCTGTCACATTGTAGAAGGATCATCTTTATTCTCATTTGCACAAGGAAAGACTAGAAGCAATGGGATGAAACTAAATGGGAGGAGACACAGATTAGATATTAGAAAAAACTTTTTGACAGTTAGGGTGATTAATGAGTGGAGCAGGCTGCCACGAGAGGTGGTGAGTTCCCCTTCAATGGACGTCTTCAAACAGAGGCTGGACAGACATCTGTCTGAGATGATCTAGTGAATCCTGCTTTGAGCAGGGGGTTGGACCAGATGACCCAGGAGGTCCCTTCCAACTCTACCATTCTATGATTCTATGATTCTATGATATACCACCTGTGTATAGAATACCAATTTTTTTACTGCACCTATTGAAGTAAAATCTTTTGGGCATAGCATCATTCTATTAGTCCATCTATACTGACCTCCATCAGGTTGCAAATTGAATATAATTTTTTTCTGCATCTAGCTCTGAAAAAATATTGGGCTTCTAGCTGTGTGTGGGACTTGTTGTATTAGTCCATCTATACTGACCTCCATCAGGTTGCAAACTGAATATATTTTTTTCTGCATCTACCTCTGAAAAAATATTTGGGCTTCTAGCAGTGTGTGGGACTCATTGTATTAGGCCATCTATACCAAGCTCCACCAGCTTTAAAATTAATAATAATTTTTAGCTGCATCTAGCCCTGAAACTAATTTTTCCCAATAGTGGTAGCAATAGAAATATGGGGCGCGCGCCTGGCTAACAAAAATATACGCTTCATAACACAAAACACCAGCCTAGCGCACTGCATTAATAAGATGGCATCATCGTCTCTCCCAGTGCTAGGCCTACTACGCAGGCTAGTATTCCTGTGCCTAAAACACAATGTATGGGTCCGCGCTAGCCACTATGCTGAGGGGTATAAAGCTGCTGCTAACGCTTTATAACAATTCAATTGGCAGATTTTCACAGAGCTCTTCCACAACGCCCACCCATCGGGCAACAGTTGCCCACCCTCCCTATGGGATCTAGTGGCGAATAGTTGATGCCATTAATCAGAGCGTCAGTTGCCCCGTCAACGTGGCAAGCATACGGTAAGGCATGGGAAGAGTGAACACGACTAGTAGCAGGCAGACGGGTTGACCAATGTGAACAAGCCAGATCACAAGTCACCATAGAATTTCTCCACCAGCTAATGATGAGGGGCATATCATGGGCGTCAGCGCAGCGGTGTCTGACCGGAGTAGCATTTCACTTCCAACTACTGAATTGGGGAGATGTGACAAAGATTCATCATCAGACAATCCATAAAAGGGTGGAAAAGGGGTCAGCCAAGTCAGGAATGTAGACGTCCCGTCCCGTGTCACTAAAACTGATTTCTCACATCTTATCCCTAACACCATTAACATGACACTCACAATTTGAAGCAACACTAATGTCTACTGCATTTGTGATCGCCTTCTTCGGGGCGCTATGTATAAGCGAATTAGTCCCTCAATCCAAAATTACCACCAGTGGACGCTTATTACACCAGGAAGTAGTCATAGCCAATAATGCAATACGTGTACGCATACACCAATCGAAAACGGTTCCAGCGGGCAGGGGTACTTGGGTACTTCTACAACCCACAAACGGTACACTGAGTCGGGTAACAATAGTAAAAACATATCTAACCATCAGATCACAAAGTAATTTCTTCGTATCACACATTGATGGAACGCCATTATCAAGATACCTGTTCGAAGCTATATTTAATAAATGCATAACATCGGCAGGGAACCACCCCAAAGATTACGGGACACACTCATTCCGCATAGGTGCGGCCACGGAAGCAGCAAGAGCAGGACTGTCAGAAACGGAAGTTCAGAGGATAGGGAGATGGCGATCCACGTGTTTGGCGAGATACATAAGACCGGACTTGTTATCCTAACGTGGTTTGTTTCTTTTACAGGTGATGCTAAGCCAACAGTGTGAGTGATAGGCCACTCGTATATATATTGGGCACAAAAAAGGGCGAAAGTCCACCCAGGCGGGAGGAAATTAGAGTTTCATAACACATATTTCAACTGGAGAGGTATTAGAGGCCTGCTATGGCCACAGGTACTAATGGAGGTAATCAAGGTAGGGAGAGAGGCAAGAGGTCCGGTCATCTTAGTTATACAGGCCGGGGGAAACAACCTAGGTCATCACAAGAGAGCATAACTAATGGCAATAATGAAACTAGACACTGAGCGCTTCAGAGAATTTTTCACAAAATTAGCTATAGTATGGTCAGAGATTGTGCCGATAGCGGTATGGCAAGGTGCGCGAGACATCACGGCCATCAAATGGACAAGGCGGGTAATAAATATTCGGATGGCAAAATTTAGAAGAGACAGAGCCGGTGTAGTGATACGACACCGACAACTGGAAGGAGATAAAGCAGGCCTCATACGGCCGGACGGTGTTCACTTATAAGATATTGGACTGGACATATTCCTGTCAGGACTCCAGGACGGAGTGGAACAAGCGTTAAGAGTGATGGGTGGGGGTCAGAGTCCTGCATACGAGTACGCTGGATCCTCCGTGGCCTGGAAATAGAAAGGACATGTTGGAGAGTTACACTTGTTGGCCAACTTGCCGGAGTGGGGACCCAGGGCATGCTGCAACAAGCTGAATTATTTTAGAAATAAAATGCCTTTCTAATGGAATGAGTATAAAGAGTTAATAAAGCTGTGACCGATCCTCACCCATCCAGTTGTAAGAGTTACATTATTGGGTTGTCCATGAAAGGGGGGCGGTAGGGGGGCTGAGCATCTGGGTTTGGTTGGGGGTCCCCACAGTCTGCCTAGGCTAGATTAATTTAAAAATTCTTATTAGATACACAGGCGGTGCAGCTTGCTTCGCAGCTGGGCTACTACGCCCAAAGTATTGCCTAGGCTAGATGCAGTTAAAAATTCTACGCTGACTAGCAGACACTGAAGATTTGGAGCAGACCTCTGAGTAAACAACTCTTCAGACTCAACCATCTGTGTTACCCCAAGCCATAGTGTATGTAGTTTCTTACAAATAAAAGGGGGGGTGCGACCCAACCCACCTGGAATTGACGATGCCAACGTCACGTAAGACACAGCAAGGGGACTCCCAAAATTGTGGCACAGACACCACTTAACCCTAGAACGCATACCTGTGGCCTTGCAGGCCCGCCCAGTTAATTGTTTTCTATTTTCTGCAAGATTGCTTTAGTTAGAATTTTGAAACTCTAGGTATTCTTCATGTATATAGTTGTTTGTCATTTGAGTTTGAGTTATTCCATGTTATTTGCACACGGGCCTAAAGGGCCCCAGGTATGTGAAAGTGTAGATTTTTATGGTCATGCGTTCTAGGGTTAAGTGGCATCAATTGCCCCACTGTTGCTTAAAACGGTTGGTGAGGTGATTTTACCAAATCCCCAAGCTTTTAGTCTCCCAAGGATGACATAGGGGTAGAAATGTCCATGCGAATCCATGATTTGATCATCTTTATGAACGTGAGTCTGTCTACATTCTCAGTGGACAGCCGCGTGCGCTTATCTGTCAGCACACCACCAGCAGCGCTGAACACACGTTCAGAGAGAACGCTGGCTGCATGGCATGACAAGATCTCCAAGGCGTGAGTGGCGAGCTCCGGCGATTTTTCAAGATTGGAATACCAAAATGAGCAAGGGTCCAGTGACACAGTCATGGCTTCGATGTTCACTTGGAGATTCTCCTGTACCATCCTCTCTAGGCATTGACTATGTGTCAGACTTCTTGTCTCCTGTGGCCTTGCAAAGGATGGTCTAAAAAAGTGGTGAAACGATTCCACAAAATTGCTGTTACCAGCAGATACTGTGTTACTGTTACTGTTTGAGTGATGAAGACTCGACAGTCCCACCGTTGGCAAGTTAGAACTGTGAGATTCACTACGTGCACCACTGGTGTTTTGTGGAAAAGCACATGTAAGATTCTGCAACAGATACTCCTGCATTCGTCAATACCTTTTTATGGCAGGAATTATTTCGGCAAATATACTTTTGTACCGGGGATCTAAGAGTGTGGCAACCCAGTAGTTGGGATTACTTCGAATTCTGACAATCCGGGGGTCATGTTGCAGCTAGTGCAGCAAGAAGGCACTCATGTGTCTTGCGCATCCAGAAGGACCAAGTCCTTGTTGTGTTGGTAGCGAGGTAAGAATCATGCTTCCTTCCTCTGCCCTCTCCCTCCAACCTCACACAACAGAAATGTGATCAAGGTCTCCCTCATCTGATGAGTCTTCCATGCCCATTGCCAGTTCGTCCTCCACTTCTTCCTCGGCTCCTGCACCTTCCTCAACAGTTTGGCTGCTACCATGCGCCCTGGTTAATTCCTCTCCCCCACCCTCCCATGCCTGCCGCCTTGGTGCTGCCAACCGTCTGGACCTTGGAGATGTTATCCCTTCCGCATACGACTCCTCCTCTACTTCCTCCACCTCCTCTTGTCCCACCACCTGACTCCGAATTCTGTTTAACATGTGCTCCAGCATGTAAATCACCGTAATAGTAATGCTGATAATGGCATCGTCAGCACTAAACATCTTCGTCGCCATTTCAAGACTGTGCAGTAGGGTGCATAGGTCCCTGATCTGAGACCACTCCTCCAGCGTGATTTACCCCACCTCTGGATCTTGTTGGCCCAGGCTATACGTCAGAACGTATTGCACCAGGGCTTGTCGGTGCTGCCACAGTCGCTGCAACATGTGCAGAGTTGAATTGCACCGTGTCGGCACATCGCATTTCAGCCGGTGAACTGGCAGGCCCAACGACTTCTGTAGAGACGTAAGTCGTTGAACTGCGGGATGCGAACGGCGGAAGTGAGCACACAGCGACCGTGCACTCTGCAGAAGGCCATCTAGTCCGGGATAGTGGGCTAAAAATTGCTGGACAACCAGGTTCAACACGTGAGCCATACAAGGCACGTGTGTGACATTGCCCCGGCGAAGTGCCGCACCCAGGTTTGCAGCATTGTCGCACATGGCCTTCCCTGGTTGCAGGTCTAGTGGAGACAACCTTTCATGAAACTTGGTCTCCAGAGCTGACCAAAACTCCTCAGCTGTGTGACTCACATTTCCCAGACATTTCAAAGTAAACACTGATGCGTTGAGCCCTGCTGCCAGCATAGTAAGGAGGTGTGCAGGATTCCTTCTGCGCAGTTAGAAAGCAGGTGGCATTACCAGACAGGCTTTGGGTGCAGGTGGAGGACCGAGAGGAGGTTGAGGAGGCAGAAGCAGTGGAGGAAGTTCGAGATAAAGAGGATTAACACACAACTCGTGGGGACGGTAAGACTTGGACAGCAGCCCCTTGTCCTGCTGTCACCATAGTTACCCAGTGCCCAGTCAGCGACATGTAACGCCCCTGTCCATGCCTTCTCGTCCAAGTGTCTGTGGTGAAGTGCACCCTGTCACACACAGAGTTTCTCAAAGAAGCGGTGATGTTGTGTGCGACATGCTAGTGGAGCTCAGGCACACCTTTCTTTGAGAAGTAGTGCCGACTGGGCATCTGGTACTGGGGCACTGTGACGGACATAAGGTCTTGAAAATCCTCTGTGTCCTCCAGGTGGAAAGGCAGCATTTCTGTAGCCAACAGCTTGCAGATGGTGAAATTCAACCTCTTAGCTTTCTCATGGCTAGGAGGAAATGGTCTTTTACTTTTCCACATCTGAGGGACCGAGGGCGGGCTGTTGTGCTTAGACGGTGTTGAGTAGGGTGTCCCCGGCAACTGCCGGTCTGTGAGGAAGATGCAGGCGGACATGTTAGGTTGCCTTGATCCAAAGGTGGTGCTCTCGATGTCGGAGAGAGCTCAACACTAGCAGGTGTTTCCACTTCCCAATGAACTGACGACCTGCCAATCACACTGGCTGTTGCGGGTAAAGAGGTGGCAGGTCTGCGTCCAAAAACATGTGTGACTGCTGTCCCCCCAGTCACAGAGGATGAAGAGGCTGCGGATGCACAAGATGGGGCAGACGGTGGTTGGCCCAGCCGGCTAGGCCGCATTGTAGCACAGTGAGCTTCCCACTGCAACTTATGCTTCATATCCATGTGACGGTACATGCATGAAGTACTCAAACTATGTATTTTTTGGCATCTACTTAGCTTTTGCTGACAAATATTACAGATAACACGAGTTAAGTCATCCTTATCGATCTGAATAAATTCCCAGGCTATGCAAGGCTTAGAGCCCATGTGACCTGAAGAGCCACTACGACTTGTGGTCAGAGGCAGAGTTGTGGTTGAGGATGCAGTTGTTGACGTGCTTCCAGTACTCCGTCTCTGTTCAGGAAGGCGCAACCTAACCTCGTCGTCTATAGCATCTGTGATGCCCCGCTGCGCTTGGTATCACAGATCCTACAAGAGTGCATTGAAGGAATCCTCCACAAGAGGCCCCCATAAACATTCACACATCTCCACCTTCCACCTCAGACCAGCAGAGGGAGCCCGTTAGGGATATAAATAGGGAAGGTGGAGCTAGGCAGTTCAGTTCCTCTGAAGAGTTCCTGCAGTAGAGAAGCCTAAGAGAGGTCAGTCTGCAGTGGAGCTCAGTCTAGTCTAGAGAACGCAGTTAATAGTTCAGCAGTGGAGCACGAGGCTCCTGCTTGCTAGATTCACGGAGCCCAGATAGAGCTTAAGGTGTGCTGGTGCCGTAAGATCAGTGAAGCGCGGCAAGCTGCCGTTAGTGTGTATAGCCTAGTGAGGGCCCGAGTAGGCCGAAGGCGAGTGGCGAGTTAGTAAATAAGGGGCAGAGGAGCTTAACCAGCTCACCCCGAAGCATTTACTGGACACAGGATCCGAGCTTACCGGTATCTCTATGACCCAGTAAGGCATAACCGGAATCCCTGGAGAACTACAAGTCCCAGGATCGCTAAGGTGCTGATATGTAACAGAGCCAGGAGACGCTTAGGCCCCGCATACTGGGAGCGTGAACTCCAAGAGAAGGCCCTACCACAAGGTCAGCCAGCGCAGGACAGAGACAAAGTTAGGCCTAGCTCCAGGCAGGTCAGAAACTTACTACGTAGAGGCAAGAAACAGGAGGCCCTACACCCGCTCATTGGGGAGGATCCTGATATGCACCCTTCACCCTACAGTGCTCCGGGATGTGCCTGAATTTCCACCAGTTAAAGGTACTGAAGTGACTACCGTGTCCGTTCCCGTTCTTGCTCTGACCCAGCTGGGTCTCGCCTGTCCTGCATTCCCCCTGCATACGCTGCCCTGAGACCTAGCTTCACCTGTGGGGAGCTATACCATCGAGCTGCCTTATCACCGGCCTCAGTGGACTGCTGCAGCGCTGGTGCTTGTCACCAGATACCACAGGTGGCGTCATGAACTCTTATAAAATTAACAATTATCCACCCTTTTAAAGAGAGACCCCAGGGTATGGGCCAGGGAGCCGACCACCGCGACATCCCCAAGGCCAGGCAAATGCCCGGGTACCGAGTCATCCCCATCCCCAGGGCTAGTCACATCCTCCTCCACCTCCTCTGCTGACCTCATCGACTGTCTGACTGTGGGTTGACAGTAAGTGGAATCTCCAACCTCGTCATCATCACCCGTCGCCCTCAGAGCCAACCTCTTCCTGCCCTGACCGAAAAGTCAAGTTGTCGCTCCAATCAGGTATTTGAGTCTCATCATCGTCTTCATCATTGTCTCCACCAACAGGAGTTACAGTTTGGGAACAAGGGTCTACATTATGCTCAGAACCTTCTTCATCTGGTCCTGGATCCAACTTATAAAGATTCTGGGCATCGGATCAGATCATTTCCTCATCTGGATTAACAGAAGCTCTGGAGCAGACCTCCGTTTCCCAGGCTATAGTATGAGTAAACAGCTGGGCAGACTCAGCCATCTGTGTTACCCCATACTCAGACGGGTAGCTGGAGACTTGGGAGCTGTGAGGAAGCAAGTGCGATTGGGATGACACCTCTGAGGACTGAAGTATTTGTGATGTTGAAATTGAGGTGATGGAGAGCCCACTTGAAGGAGCACTTGATATCCGTTGAAGCACCTGCTGTTTTTGTGCCTCATCTAGAATTTGTAGCGATGGGCATGTCCGTAAGAATGGGATCGTATCACATTGTCCACGAAAAGAAGTCGACATCTTAGTTTGGCTGGAAGATGGTCTTTCTTCTGCAGATGTTACCCCCCCCTCCACCGTGGGGGGCCTCGACCCACCGGCGGACAGGCACCAGTATCGGGATAGGGGGGCTGGCCGTCAGGGTCCACCGCGGCTCTGGCACAAACCCGGCGACACAGAGGTGGCACAGGCAGGAACGGACTGGCCGTGTCGGCTTCTCACTTTTTGGATTTTAGAAGGGCATGACATGCCTATATCTGTGTCTCCCCCTCCTTTTACTCCTCCACCTCTTTTCTTTTCGCATGACTATATGTACTTGTCACTTTTCCATGTGTTAGTTGTGTCTTCTGAGCAGTTTGTCAGCTTTTGGACACCTTTGAAGGTGTTTTCTATGTGTTTCTATGTGTTTTTGTTTGCCTGCCATTGGTTTTAACGGTGTTCGAAGGTGTTCGACGAACAGTTCGACGAACAGTTCGGCGAACACACGGGTGTTCGACGAACCGAACCGAACTCGAACACTACGGGGGTGGCTCAACACTACTCACCATCTTGGTGGACTCCTCAAAGTTTGTCAGGATGGTACATATGTCAGATATCCAGGTCCACTCCTGAGGTCTTATGTGTGGAGTCTGTCCTGAATATCGACGGCTTTGTTGCAGCTGATACTCCACAACTGCTCTATTCTGATCACAAATCCTTTGCAATATGTGGAGGGTAGAGTTCCAACGTGTGGGGACATCACACACCAGATGGTGTGCCGGAAGCTGCAAACGCTGCTGCAACACAGCAAGGGCGGCGGAAGCTGTAGTCGACTTCCGAAAATGAGCTGACAGGCGGCGTACTTTGACGAGCAGATCTGGCAACTCGGAGTATGATTTAAGAAACCGCTGAACCACAAGGTTAAGCACATGAGCCAGCCATGGAACGTGTGTGATCTCGCCTCGCCTCAGAGCCGCCACCAGGTTACGCCCATTGTCAAACTCGACCATGCCTGGATGTAGGTTCAGTGGTCTCAGCCACAGATCTGCCTGCTCTTTCACAGCTGTCCACAACTCACAAGCATTGTGAGGTTTATCACCTAAGCTTATGAGTTTCAGCACAGCCTGTTGCCGCTTGGCTGAGGCAGTACTGCAGTGCTTCCAGCTTGTAACTGATGTGGTGATATCTGAGATGGAGGCTGAACATGAGGAGGAGGAGGAGGATGATGCGCAGGAGCTGTACACTGTGGGGGCAACTCTGACTGACATAGGGAAAGCAATCCTCGGTGTGGGGAGGATGTGTTCCGTCCCAAGGTCCGACTGGGTCCCGGCTTCCACTATGTTTACCCAGTGTGCCATCGGGGAGATGTACCGTCCCTGGCCACAAGCACTTGTCCACGTGTCCATTGTCCGGTGGACTCTCCCAGTAACTGCATTGTTGAGGGCATGGCAGATGTTTTGGGACACGTGTTGTGAAGTGCAGGGATGGCACACCGGGCAAAATAGTGTAGGCTGGGGACTGAGTACCGAGGGACGACAACCGCCATAAGGTTGCGGAAGGATTCCATCTCTACCAGCCTAAAAGGCAGCTTTTCCAATGCAAGCAGTCATGAAGTGTGCGAATTTAGGACAGTGGCCTGTGGGGCGTTGGCTGCAACTTTCCGCTTTCGTTCAAAGCTCTGGGATATGGACAATTGAACGCTGCAGTGGGACGTGGACGTGGACGTTGATGCTGTTTCTTGAGAAACTGCCATAAAAAGTGAAGACTAAGAGGAAGGGGCATCTTTGCATGCTGTATGGACAGGAGATTGCCTTGCACGCACAACAGGGGGTTCTATTACACGCATAACAGCGGAAGAAGCAGTGGTGACACCCACTGACAATGGACCAGTGAACAGCTCTTCAGAGTGTCCAAGTGTGGGATCAGTTGCTGTCTGACGACACTCGGCATGGTGGGAGGAAAGATCATCAGGGTGAGGAGGAGTATGCGGTCGAGACTCACGGCTACTAAAACTTGACCGTGTGGAAGGCAGACCGGAGGTGGTGGTGCCCAGGTAACTGGAAGTATTATCTGCTATCCAGTTAATAACCTGTTCACACTGATCAGTTTGCAATACTAGTGTTGTAGTGTGCTTCCCTAGTAATTCGGTCAAGAAGTGGGAGCGAGAAGATGTGGCTGTTGGTTGTGGCACATTTTCACCTTGGCCACGGCCCCGTCCTCTACACGCACCATCACCAGAACGTCCAGTTCCACGTCCCTTGCCACGCACCTTGCCCATTGCAAATGAAATAAAATAGCTTAAACTCGAACTATCAATGGAAAAAGGGTAATCTGAGGAAGCAATATACGCGACACGCGCGTTGGGGTGCTGGATAATGTGGTAGCTCGGTGCTCGCCGAACATTCCGAGTAGTGAGATGTTCGGGCGAGTAACGAGCAGTGTCAAGCTAGATAAACATATTTCCCAGGAAAATCCATTTTGGTTTCGCTTTTGTTAGTGTTGAGCGAGCATGCTCAACACTAACAAAAACAAAACCAAAATGGATTTTCCTGGGAAATATGTTAAGAAACATACTTTCCAGTATAATGGCTTGTATATAAGGAAAAATAAATAACCAAAAACAAAAATACTTGCACTATGTTCACACGTAGCGTTTTTGATGCTTTTTTTTCTTCTGCATTGATTTCAACAAAGACAAATGCATTCACTGGGAAATGTAATTTTAACATTTTACAACCTTATCTGGCCATGTGGTGTGTGACACATCATCAGATACATGCATACAGTGCTGAAAAGTCATGGGAACAGCATGGGGAAGACCCCAGGAAGCATCTCTGACTCCCAAGTCACTGCCTAAAAGTGTGCTCATCATAAGTGATCCATGCCTCCCGCTATGCACATGTCATTGCAGACTTGCAACAATCACCGTCCATGTCCTTGTCCCAGTGCAGAGTTCAGTTGTCCCTACCCCATTCCTTGGAATGCAAGCACAAGTATGCAGCCAGCCACCCACCCACAGGCTGCAATACTATACTGCCAAATTTTTGACAGCTGCTTGCACTTCAAATATGGCCTTTTAGGCTCATGGAGGCAGAAGCTGTCCACAACCTCATGCTGGCGGCGGCCCGGTGACCATACTCGGTCCCCAGCAGCCACTATTTCTCTCGGTATCATCTCCACCTTCCACAAGCACGGGTCCCACAACATTACCCGTGCCCTCCCCAGTGCACTTACTGGAAAGGACCGCCTAACCACAAATACATGGTCAAGTGAATGTGGCCAGGGACGGTACAGAGCCAATTCACAGCTTTTTTTGCTGAGAGTTGTATTTCACCACAGCCATATTCTTTAGATTGGTGAAAGGACTTGGGAAATCATATCTACTCCAGCTGTCATTTCTCCCAGAAAGTCCTCTAAAGCTGCAATGTGGCCTTTTAGGCTCGTGGAGGCTGAAGATTTCACAACCTCATGCCGGCGGCGGCCGGGTGTCCATACTTGGACCCCAGCCACCACTATTTCTCCCGGTATCTTCTCCGCCTTCCATAAACACGGGTCCCACAACATTAGCTGTGCCCTACCCAGTGCACTTACTGGGAAGGACCGCGTAACCACAGACACGTGGAGAGGTAAATGTGGCCAGGGATGGTACGGAGCCAGTCCACATTAAAAATGCAGCCATAGAGTGTCCAGGAACCTTCCCACACATTTTTCTTAGCCAGGGCTGCTTCTCAGCATTGTTGGACGGGCCCACCAGAGAATCCTCGGGTGGGCCCTGGCTTCTTCATCAGGAGAGTTCATGAAACTTTGTAGCTGCTATGGGGCTCTTGAGTGGGGTAGAAAGGTGGGCCCTAAGAATCAAATTCTCTGGTGGGCCCAATGTTTTTCAGTCGGACACTGTTTCTCAGTGAGAGTTATATTTCAACACAGCCTTATTCTTTAGCTCGGTGAAAGGACTGGCATAGAGGGAAACCGTATCTACTCTGGGTGTCATTTCTCCCAGGAAGTCTTCTAATGCAGCTTGTTGCAGAAACAATGGCAGTCCGTCCAGCATCAGCTCGCACTTGTCGGTGGTGCTTCGACACAAACATCTTTCTTTGCGTCTTTAATTTCATGACTACAGAGTTGGGCAATGGCCTGATCTGCAATGCGGTTTTAGAAATAACATGCATAAGCATGTCCAATCCACATTAAAAAAGCATCCATAGAGTATCCGGGAACCTTCCCACACACTTTTCTTAGCCAGGGCTGCTTCTCGGCAAGGTTGGATGGGCCTACCAGAGAACCGGAGACTCCTCTGGTGGGCCCTGGCTTCTCCTTCATGAGAGTTTATAGTGCCGAGGTGAGGCCATGATGATGATAGAGGCAACAATCTGCTTAGTTTTCTGTCACTTGTAATACAAGCACAAGTATGCAGCCACCCACCCATCCACAGGCCGCAATACTTAACTGCCAGATTTCAGGGCACCTGTTTGCACTTGAAATGTGGCCTTTTAGGCTCGTGGAGGTGTAAGCTGTCCACAACCTCATGGCGGTGGCGGCCGGGTGTCTATACTCGGTCCCCAGCCGCCACTATTTCTCCCAGTATTGTCTCCGCCTTCTACAAGCGCTGGGTCCCTGAACATTACTGCTGGTACTTTTCTGTGGGAATCTGCTTGCCTCCTACCAGACTGGAATATTTCCAGTAAACTATGCTACAACGCCATGGTATTAGCACTGCCCACAGTACCAGTAGCGAAGCCATCCCAAATTTCCTTCTCAGGAATTTTATTTGGTAGACTGAGTGGCTGCCAAATACATTAGTTTCTCACAAAGGAGCTGAAGATAGAGTGGCAGTAGGTGCAAGTTTCTCCAGCCTGTTAGATATCAGAGGGTGAACGGCAGCAGATTGGATCAGTGGATAGCACTGAAGCCTTTCTGTGCTGGGATCCTGGGTTAAAATCCCAGCAAGGACAACATCTGCAAGGATTTTATATGTTCTCCCCGTGTTTGCGTGGGTTTCCACCTCAGTAAAAAAGCAGCCATAGAGTGTCCGGGAACCTTCCCTTACATTTTTCTTAGCCAGGACTGCTTCTCGGCAGGGTTGGACGGTCCCACCAGAGAATCCTCTGGTGCGCCTTGGCTTCAACATCAGGAGAGTTCATGATAGCACAAACTTTGCAGCTGCTATGTGGCTCTTGAGCGGGGGAGAAAGGTGAGCCCTCAGAATCAAATCCTCTAGTGGCCCAATGTTTTTCAGTATCAAACAGCTTCTCAGTGGGAGTTGTATTTCACCACAGTCATATTCTTTAGCTCAGTGAAAGGACTGGCATAGAGGGAAACTGTATCTACTCCGGCTATCATTTCTCCATCATCAGGTTCCGCCCATTGTCAGACATGACCATGCCTGGCTGTATGTTCAGTGGTGAGAGCCACAGGTTAGGCTGCTGTGTTATAGCTTTCAACAACTATGCAGCACTGGGCGGTTTGTCACTTAAGCATTAATCATGTTATCTTCAGCACAGCCTGTTGCCGCTTGGCCAAGGCAGTGCTGCAATACTTTCAGCTTGTGATTGATGTGGTCATTTCGGAGATGGAGGAAGAGGTGCAGGAGCTGAACAATGTGATAACATTGAGGTTACATTGGCGACTCTGTCTTTTATACTAAAGAAAGATCCTACTGTTTTGTTTGTTTTTTTAACGTTATTTTTTTAAGACAAATGCATTCACAGGGAAATGTCATTTAACATTTTACAACCTTATCTGGCCATGTGGTGTGTGAAACATCATCAGACACATCCTGTTTCATTTATGATGGAGGGACTCTAAAAGTCATAAAGCCTATTTTTATAGAGCAATCAGGCAGCCCTTATTATTCTTAAAAGGCCAGCAGTCGGCCCTCACTATTGTTAGAGAGCCATCAGCCGGCTATGCTTTGTTGTTCCCATTAATAACGAGTGGGTCTCCTATAGTGTTATTGCGTATGCAGTGACTGCAAGGGCTGCCAAAAATTCGGACGCAACCCGATGCCCCTTTGAAGAGACATAGAAAAGGGTATCAGTAAAAAAAATGTTCCCATTATAAAGGAGCGGGTCTCCTATAGTGGTAATGTCTATGCTGTGACTGCAGGGGCTGCCAAAGTTTGGGACAAACCCCACTAACAATTTAAAGAGCAGGGCCAAAGTAATGACATGTTTCCATTACAAAGGAGCTGGTGTGCTATATAGTTATAGGGTGTGAAGTGAGCCCAACAGCTGACAAAATTTGGGAAAAACCCACTAACAATTTAAAGACACATAGAGCAGGGCCACAGTAATGACATGTTTCCATTACAAAGGAGCGGGTGTGCTATCCTGTTATAGGGTATGCAGTGAGTCCAACGGCTGAGAAAATTTAGGAAAAACCCCACTAACAATTTAAAGACACATAGAGCAGGGCCACAGTGATGACATGTTTCCATTACAAAGGAGCGTGTGTGCTATACAGTTATAGGGTATGCAGTGAGTCCAACAGCTGACAAAATTTAAGAAAAACCTCATTAATAATTTAAAGACACATAGCGCAGGGCCACAGTAAAGACAAATTCCCATTAGAAAGTAGAGGGTCTCCTATAGTGGTAATTGCCATGCTCTGACTGCAAGGGCTGCCAGAATTTGGGAAAAACCCAACTAATAATTTAAAGACACATAGAGCAGGGCCACAGTAATGACATATTTCTTTTACAAAAGCAGCAAGTGTGCTATACAGTTATAGGGTATGATGTGAGTCCAACGGCTGATAAAATTCAGGAAAAATCCCACTAACAATTTAAAGACACATAGAGCAGAGCCGTAGTAATGACATTTTTCATTACAAAGGAGCGGGTGTGCTATACAGTTATAGGGTATGCAGTGATTCCAATGACTGACCAAATTTGGGAAAAACCTCTCTAACAATTTAAAGACACATAGAGCAGGGTCACAGTAATGATATGTTTCCATTACAAAGGAGCTGGTGTGCTATACATTTATAGGGTATGCAGTGAGTCCAACTGCTGACAAAATTTAGGAAAAACCCCTCAAACAATTCAAAGACACATAGAGAAGGGCCACATTAGCGACAAATTTCCATTAGAAAGGAGAGGGTCCCCCATACTGTTTGACTATGCAGTGAAGCAAAGGCTGCTAAAAAATTTGGAGGAACTGCAATGCCCCTTACAAGAGACGTAGAGGTCCCATTATTAGGAAGTGGGTCTCCCTTAGTGCTGGCCTATGCAGTGAATGCAAGGGCTGTCAAAAATTGGGAGGCACTCCAATGTCTCTTGGAAGAGACGTGGAGGAGGGCCTCATAAAAAAATGTTCCCTTTAGAAAGGAGCGGGTCTCCTATACTTGTAATTCCCATGCACTAAGTGTATGGGCTGACAAACATTTACCCCTGGTGGGTATACATGAACATACTTTATAAAATATTTTTTTTACGGCCATCATAAAGATCCTTTAAAAAATTATGTGGGTGTTGCATCACGGACCACGGTCACCCTGGTTATATGGTGGTGCAGGATGAGGATGAGGAGAAGTAGGAGGACAAGAGCAAATAGCCAAAATCAGGAAGTATATACCCATGTGTGGGTGTGAAAAGGTTCATGGGAATACACCTCCCAAAAAAAGACACTGGATTTCAATTTATGTTACGCTGCTATCATTCGGTGGTGTTGAGAAGTCTGGCCCAATCCAGCCCTTGTTCATTTTTATAAGAGGCAGCCTGTCAGCATTTTCAGTTGACAGGTGGATGTGCTTATCAGTTATAATTCCACCAGCGGCGCTAAAAACTCGCTCTGATAAAATGCTAGCAGCAGGGCAGGCCAGGACCTGCAAGGCGTAGAGAGCCAGTTCATGACACGTATCCAGATTGAATCCCAATAATTATAAGGCACAGAGGAATCATGGAGGATGTTGGTAAGGTCGGCAAGGTACTCCCTCAGCATCTTCCTAAATGTTGCACTCCTTGTGAGAGTACCCCATGCCTCAGGGCCTGTGCGATGGGAGGGGCTGAAAAAATTCTCCCAGAACTTTGACAGTGTTCCCTTGCCTCTGCTGGATTGGAGTTGAGTCTCTCTCGCCTGTAGTCCTTGGATGTCCAATGAACTATGACCTCTGCCACCAGTGTTTTCAGATGGGAATTTTTTTAATAGTTCTGCAACAAGGGCCTCCTGGTACTGCCCTATTTTTGTAGATCTGTCTGCCTCAGGAATAAGAGATATAAAGTTCTCCTTGTAGCGTGGGTCTAGAAGTGTCACCAACCAGTAATGACTGTCACCCAAAATTTTGAGAACTCGAGGGTCATGGGAAAGGCGGCGTAACATAAATTCAGCCATGCGTGCCAGGCTGCTAACAGGCAAGACTTCCGTGTCCTCACCAAGAGGACGAGTGACCGTGTTCTCCTCCTCCTCTCTGTCTTCAGGCCATCCATGCTGAACAGATAGTATGGCAGTTGTGCAGGGAGTACCATCTATAGCGCATGAAACTAGCTCCTGTTCTTCCTCCTCCTCCTACTCTTCCTCATTGTCACCCAATCCACGTTGGGATGAGATGAGGCTGGGCTGTGTGTAATCAGCCTGTATGATTCCTTGCTCCATCTTATCGTGCTCCGCTTGCAATGTATCCTCTTTGATAGTGAGCAGAGAATGTTTTAGAAGACAGAGAAGCGGGATGGTGACGCTAATTATTGCGTCATCACCGCTCACCATCTTGGTGGAATCCTCAAAGTTTTGGAGGATGGTACAGATGTCTGACATCCTTGTCCACTCCTGAGGTCTTATGTGTGGAGTCTGAACTGAATAGCGACGGCCTTGTTGATGCTGGTACTCAACAACTGCCTTCTTCTGCTCACAAATCCTTTCCAACATCTGCAGTGTAGAGTTTCAACGCATGGTGACATCACACAACAGTCTGTAAGCAGGGAAGCTGCAAGCGCTGCTGAAACACAGCAAGGGCGACCGAAGCTGTAGGTGACTTTCTAAAATGGGCACACAGGCGGCGTACTTTTACAAGCAGATCCGGCAGCTTCGGGTAGAATTTGAGAAACCGCTGAACCACTAGGTTAAGCACATGGGCAAGGCATGGTATGTGTGTGAGCTCGCCTCAGAGCCGACACCAGGTTCCGGCCATTGTCACACACGACCATGGCTGGCTGTAGGTTCAGCGGTGTGAGCCACAGATCTGCTTGCTCTTTCAGAGCTTTCCACAACTCCTCAGCATTGTGCGGTTTGTCACCTAAGCATATTAGCTTCAACACAGCCTGTTGCCGCTTGGCCGAGGCAGTGCTGCAGTACTTCCCGCTTGTGACTGATGTGGTCATTTCGGAGTTGGAGGCTGAAGAGGAGGAGCAGGCTGACAAGGATGAGGTGCAGGAGCTTTAGATCGTGGTGGCAACCCTGATTGAACTAGGGCCTAAAATCCTTGTCGTTGGGAGGACGTGTTCCCTCCCAAGGTCCGACTGGGTCCCGGCTTCCACTATGTTAACCCAGTGTGCTGTCAGCGAGATGTACCATCTCTGCCCACAAGCACATGTCCACGTGTCCATGATTAGGTGGACTTTCCCGATAACGGCGTTGTTGAGGGCATGGCTAATGTTTTGGGACACTTGCTTGTGTAAAGCGGGGATGGCACACCTGTAGAAATAGTGGCAGCTTGGAACCAACTACCGAGGGACGGCCGCCGCCATCAGGTTGCGGAATGCTTCCGTCTCCATGAGCCTAAAAGGCAACATTTTGAGCGCAAGCAGTCGCGAAATGTGGGAATATAGTACTGTGGCCTATGGGGCATTGGCAGCATATTTTCGCTTGCTTTTACAGGACTGGGGTATGGATAACTGAACGCTGTGCTGGGACAAGGACGTGGACGTGCTTCCTGATGCGGCTACTGGAGAGTGTGCAATGACAGGTGCAGGGAAGGAGGCATCTTCGCATGCACCATGGACAGGGGATAGGCTTGCATGCACAACAGCGGAAGAAGCAGTGGTGCCACCCACAGACACTGTTCCTGAACCCTGGGGTTCGGCCCACAAAGTCGGGTGCTTTGCTGCCATGTGCCTGATCATGCTGGTGGTGGTCAGACTTGTCGTTTTGCCAACCCTGCTGATGCTGGCCTGGCAGATGGTGCACATGGCCTTTTTGGGGTTATCGGCAGAGTCTTTAAAAAACAACCAGACTCGGGAAGACCTAACGGTTGCCTGCCTTTTTTCTGTGGCCACCACACTGCTTCTTCCTGCTCTGCCTCCCTCCCCCTGTGTGCTGCTCTCCTCGCTCTGCATGTCCTCCTGCCAGGTTGGGTCAATTACTATATCATCCACCACCTCGTCTTCCATTTCAGCACCCTGGTCCTCCTCCTGACTTTCTGGCAATTGTGTCTGAACATAGTCCACCTCTTGTGACACTTTCCCACCGTCGCCTTTGTGTGACCGTGGCTGCTCAAATATTTGGGCATCACTACATGCGATCTCCTCTTGCCCCGCTTCAAGTGGACCGGGCGAGAGGCCCGAAACTATAAATGTAAAAGTAAACAGCTCTTCGGAGTGTCCAAGTGTGGGATCAGTTGTCTCTGGGCACTCGGCATGGTGGGAGGAAGGAGTTTCAGGGTGAGGAATATACGGTCCAGACTCACAGCTACTGAGACTTGACCGTGTGGAAGATAGGGTGGTGGTGGTCCTTAAGTGACTGGAAGCATTATCTGCTATCCAACCAATATCCTTTTATACTGCTCTGTGTTCAATAGTGGTGTTCTGCGGTCCCCTATTAATTGAGACAGGAAGGTCGAGCGAGAAGATGTGGGTGTTTGTTGTGGCACAATTTCAGCTTCCCAAGGCCTCGGCATCTGCAAGCACCATCACAATCACGTCCAGTTCCCTGTCCCTTGCCATGTGCCTTGCCCATTTTAAATGGAGGACAATATCTTCCACGCTCACTACAAATAACTGAATTTGGAGTGAACTTATATGTGATCCATGTGACGGACAAACCACAGTTTTAAATACGGGACCTGTATTTAACTATTTTGAACAGCAATCTGGTGTCAATAGCTTCACTGACACACTGAAACTAATTTTTAATGGAGGCCAGAAATGGCAGTATTTTCTGAAAACGTATATGTGATCCATGTGATGGAGAAAACACAGTTTTAAATGGCTGGCCTGTTGGTAACTATTTTGAACAGCAAACTGGTGTCAATCGCTTCACTGACACACTGAAACAAATTTTTAATGGAGGCAAGAAATGGCAGTATTTTCTGAAAATGTATATGTGATGTGAGACGGAGAAAACACAGTTTTAAATAGCTGGCCTGTAGGTAACTATTTTGAACAGCAAACTGGTGTCAGTAGCTTCACTGACACACTGAAAC
The DNA here is from genome assembly GCF_046119375.1 of Phyllobates terribilis. Taxonomy (NCBI): domain Eukaryota; kingdom Metazoa; phylum Chordata; class Amphibia; order Anura; family Dendrobatidae; genus Phyllobates; species Phyllobates terribilis. Next base: position 657,564,262 of record NW_027362764.1, on the reverse strand, counting down.
AAGTTTTTAATGGAGGCCAGAAATGGCAGTATTTTCTGAAAACGTATATGTGATCCATGTGATGGAGAAAACACAGTTTGAAAGAGCTAGCCTGTAGGTAACTATTTTGAACAGCAATCTGGTGTCAATAGCTTCACTGACACACTGAAACAAATTTTTAATGGTGGACAGAAATTGCAGTATTTTCATCGCAATTATATGTGATCCATGTGACGGACAAACCACAGTTTTAAATAGATGGATTTTTAGCGCTGTAATATGGAAAGGACCTGGCTGTATTCTGCAGTGCCAACAAGCAAATGGCGCAGAAAAACGGTGTTCTCTGGATTGCTTTTTAAGCAAATAATGAGGATTAAGATCCAAAAAAAATTATTCCTGGCTCCTGAGACCTGGCCCTTTTTCTAGAAATATCTAACAGCAGCAGCAGACAAAACTGGAATGGAGCCTATTGTGCTATTTGCACTGCAGTCTGCTATATACCCTTCCTGCCTGCCTATATACACTGCCTGCCTGATATCTCTGCAGACGGATTAGTCCTCAGAAGGACAGTTTGTTGAGATGGATATGTGTCTCTAATATAGTTTGGTACACCTATGCTAACTAGAGACAAGCAAATCTCACCCTAGCTCAGCAGCACCTCTCCCTACACTGTCTGATTTCCAGAGAGATTGTGACGAGCATGGCGGCGCCAGGTCTGATATAGACGTGATGACGCTGTGCGGCCAGCCAATCACTGTAATGCTTGTTTCTTATAGCTACTGTGTGCACAGTCCTAATGCGTCCCCAGCCTATTGCTGTGAGTCACTGGATACTTAAAAGCCCTCCACCCTGTAGGAGGTGCCTGAGCAACACTTTCACTCAGTTTGTCTTTTGCAACTGAGGTGCAACTGAGGTTTTGATCCGCTCTGCTTGTTACCGCACCTGCGGTTCTGTTCTGCTCTGCTTGTTCACCTCTCCAGCGGTTCTGCTCTGCTCCGCCTGTTTACCGCACCTGCGGTTCTATTCTGCTCTGCTTGTTCACCGCTCCGGCGGTTCCATTCTGCTCCGCTTGTGTACTGCACCTGCGGTTTTGCTCCGCTCTGCTTGTTCACCACACCTGCGGTTTTGCTCTGCTTTGCTTGCTCACCGCACCTGTGGTTTTTCTCCGCTCTGCTTGTTCACGGCTCTTGCGGTTTTGCTCCGCTCTGCTTGTTCACCGCTCTTGCAGTTTTGCTCTGCTAGTCCACCGCACCTGTGGCTCTGTTCCTGTATCCCAGTCTGTACTGGTCTCAATCCAACCTGCGTTCATGCCTGCCAGTATCTGCCTGTCTGTATTCCAGCCGTGCCTGTCAGCACCCGCCTGTCTGCATACCAGCCGTGCCTGCTAAGTACCCACCTGCCTTCATACCAGCCGTGCCTACTAAGTACACACCTGTCATCATACCAGCTGTGCCTGCAAGTACCCACCTGTCTGCATACCAGCTAACCTGCCTGTTCCTGCATTCACCGGTGTGGGTCAACAGCTGTGACCGGGGTCTGACCTGGAGTAGCACCTGGTCCCTCTGCTCGGTTCCTCCCTGGTTCACGGAGTCGACTGAGCCGCCGTGCGACCTTGGTCGGAGCGGGTTGATACTTAGTTACGCCCCTCCAGGCACTCCTCGGTTCATGGTACAGTGGGATCACTAATCACGCTCACGCCAGTCAGTCCGGGCGCAAGCGTAACAGTCCCAAAATAATATAAATAAAAACGTCACCAAGTAAATAATATGCCCTCACATAGCTCTAATGATATGGGTCTCAAAATATTATAATAGAAGCCAATTTTCTTTCACAAAAAGTTCTGCATTTTTTTTACCACTAAAATTACAAATTTGATAGCACTGTAATCATAGTAACCTGTAGAATCATATTGACAAGTCATTTTTACTGCTCAATGAACGCCATAAAAACAAAGTTAAAAGTGATGGCAGAATTTAGGGGTTTTTTTTTTTTTCAATTTCACTGCAGTTGATTTTTTTTCACTTTTTCCAATACATGATATGGGAGAAAATAACTGAAGCAGCACTGAAGTAGCAATGATTGTAAACCCAAGGATTTTGATCAGGTCCTCTATTGATTTAATTGAAAAACAATTGCCGCACTCCTATCATCTATCTATCTATCTATCTATCTATCTATCTATCTATCTATCTATCTATCTATCTATATCTATTACCCTTAGATGACACTGTTAAAAAACTATAACAAATCTGTCAATTTTTAGACTAAGCAAGGTTAAGAAATCAGCTATATTAACTTAAGCCAAATTATTGTTCCTATTTTAAAGGAAAAAAAGATTACTTAAGCAGCGCCTATATAGCTGAATTTCATGTCCATCATTTCTTTTTAATCTCATTTAATTCTAGGTGCTTTGCATAATCTACGCAGGTTAAAAGGTCATTATCAATGTAGTCACATTTAGAAGAATGAAATACAGAGTGGTAAGTGGAAAAGGTTTCATTAATTACTTTAATGTGATTTGAAGTTGACTTGTCCACTTTTATAATACTTTAGACAATTTGCACATTTTCGAAGAAATAATCCAATAATCTGCTAGTAATTGCACTTAATTTCACAAAGTAGAAGATATATTTAATGGGAAGTGTGATGGATTTTTTTCTTCCAGTTTCAATAACCACACAGTACATGAATTAGACATTACGGATCTGACTACATTTTGTTCTATACATAATTATAATTATTCTGCCCTTAGTTTTTATCAAAACTGCAGATCTAATCACATATTATTGTGCTTTGAAATGGTCTTGATGTTTATTCACAAAGTAAAACTTTACAAAGAATCACATCTTTGAGAAGATGACCCCCTGATCTATTCAATTCTAAATAATTGACCGGATGAAAGAGAACCTGACATGGGAGAATGCTATTCACCTATAGATATAGGGTTAATATGCAGGTAAATAGAGTTAAAAGCATGACTTTAGCCTGTCTGTATAGGAAGCATGGTTACAGAGAGAAAATGAACTTATATCTTCCCTATAGCTGATCTCTTTCAGTCATAGGGGTGTGCATCAGGGGAGGACATGCCATTGGTGCAGCTGCACAGGGGCCCAGGAAGTAAGGTTGCCTACTTCCACCACCAAAGCAGTACACAGCTTCTGTCATAGACACAAAAAAGGCCCATTTATTATTCTTGCACATGGGTCCTATTCACTCGGTGTTCACCACTGGTGTGCATGGAGTGGCTACCATCACCACTCACTATACTGTGAGCATGCAGTAATCACTCCACAACACTTTGATTGACAGCCTGCTCTGCACTCACACACTGCACACATGCTACAGAGCAAGCTATCAATCAGACTACCGGAGAGTGATTACAGCTGCCGCTCATAGTATGGTGTTCTGTGGCTGTAACTGCTTCCTGCATGCCCTATGTCTGAAAGAGAGTGGCTGCAGGGAGGATATAAATTAATTCTTCCCTGTAGCCATGCTTTCAGTAAGGCAGGCAGGCATTGTTTTAATGCGATTTGACTGTATATTAATCCTACCTTTGTAAGTAAATAATATTTCCCGGCATGAATGTTTTCCCTTAACCATACATTTTGAGTAAGTAACACACCAATAAACAAAGAAGAAAAAGAGGGGGGATACAGTTTATCAGTCTAGCAGCTTATGTATTGGAGGTTCTGGAGTAATGATCCCAGTATCAAGTGCACGGAAGCTCCTGGACTATGGACCATTTTTAATGAAACCAAAATGTTAATAAAATTCTTCCACCTGATGTAAAAATGTAATTCTTTATTGAATCATAGTTAAAATCACATGTAGTCATGTGCATCAGTCATGAGCAGAGCCTATGTGTTTTGAATGTGTGAACCATGTTAACTAAGCATATAACATAATAATAATAATTTTTATTTCTAAAGCGCCAACATATTCCGCAGCACTTTACAATTTTAGGGGTAGCTTGAACAGACAAAAAGACATTACCAAATAAGCATAACTCAGAAATTAAAAGTAGTGAGGGCCCTGCTCACAAGCTTACTGTCTATGAGGAAATAGGGGAGGGGGGGGGACACAAAAGGTAAAATGTACAAATATTGTATGATACAGCCGTATGCTAAATAGGGTAAGTACATAGCACTACTTGAACTGGTCGCCAGCCAGTATGTGTACAATACAGACAGAGGCTAATCAGTGCATGGATGGTATGGACATGATTTTGAAGAAAATTTTGATGTGGGCCAAACTGGAACAGTTAGACAAGTGTATTAAGGCGATAGGCCAATCTAAAGAAATTAGGTTTTAGGGCATGCTTAAAGCTGTGGGCATTGGGAATTAATCAAATTGTCCTGGGTAGTGCATTCCAAAGAATTGGCACAGTACGTGAGAAATCTTGGAGACGGGAGTGGGAGGTTCGGATTACGGAGGATTTTAGTTTTAAGTCATTAGCAGAACGGAGGGCACGGGAAGGGTGGTAGACTGAGATGTGGGAGGAGATGTAGAGTGGTGCTGAATCGTGGAGAGCTTTGTGGGTAAGAGTGATAAGTTTTTATTGAACTCTGTATTGGATGGGCAACCAGTGCAATGACTGGCACAGGGAAGAGGCATCGGTGTATCAGTTGGAGAGGAATATGATCCTTGCTGCAGAATTCAGGATGGATTGGAGAGGGGGAAGTTTATAAAGAGGGAGCCAGATTAGTAAAGAGTTGCAGTAGTCCAGACGAGAATGAATAAGAGCTACAGAAAGAGTTTTTGCCGAGTTAAAGGTAAGAAAAGTTCAGATTCTAGAGATGTTTTTGAGGTGTAGATGACACGAGCGAGTGATTTATTTGATGTGAGGAGTGAAGGAAAGATCTGAATCGAGTATGACCCCAAGACAGCGGGCTTGTTGCTGGGGAGTAATGGTGGAGCCACAAACGGGAATGGCAATATCGGGCACAGGTAGTTTAGTGGAGGGAGGAAATATGAGTAGTTCAGTTTTTGACAGATTCAATTTTAGATAGAGGGAGGACATAGTGTTAGAGACAGCGGAAAGACAATCACTGGTATTTTGTAATAATGCAGGGGTGATGTCTGGAGAAGAGGTGTATAATTGGGTGTCATCAGCATAGAGATGATACTGAAAACCAAATCTGCTGATTGTTTGTCAAATAGGAGCGGTGTATAAGGAGAAAAGAAGAGGGCCTAGGACTGATCCTTGAGGGACCCCGACAATAAGGGGAAGTGAAGAGGAAGAGGAGTCAGCAAAATATACAGTGAAGGAGCGGTCAGAGAGGTAGAAGGAGAACCAGGGTAGAACAGTGTCCTTTATGCCAATAGAGCGGAGCATAGTGAGGAGGAGCTGGTGATCCACAGTGTCAAATACTGCAGAGAGATCTATGATAGAGCTTGATATCCAGGACTCTTATTAGGTAGAGCTAACAGCATCATTCCCATGGTTTATATTGACAACCACTAATTCAATTGAAGTTGTGTAATAATTAAATTCCCCTGCAGAGTTGCTGTATGAGAAATCAACACTTGTTACCAAATTCACATTCAGATTAACACTTAGCCAACTAAACCTCTGTATATATGCATGTATCATCTACCACTGTATTCTCGGGTACCTAGCGCTGTTCTGCTTATCTTCTCAGCGACGTCACCGCTTTATAGACTCTCTAGGTCACTCTTCATTATGTGTGACTCAGGCATGGCTTTTACAATGTAAGTCAATGGAGCTTCAGATCGAGGCTTCATAGATTTACATTGTAATAGACACTTCCGTCTCATGCATAGTCTGAACAGCGGTGACGTCACTGACTAGAGGAGCAGGATGGTACTGGATCCTGGAGAAGGCTGCGATAGGTGAGTATATTAACAAACTCACACTACACTACATACTGGTGCATCTCACTAAATTAGAATATCATCAAAAAGTTAATTTATTTCAGTTCTTGAATACAAAAAGTGAAACTCATATATTATATAGAGTCATTAAAAACAGAGTGATCTATTTCAAGTGTTTATTTCTGTTAATATTGAGGATTATGGCTTACAGCCAATGAAAACACAAAAGTCATTATCTCAGTAAATTAGAATACTTTATAACAACAGCTTGAAAAATGTTTTTAAAATCTGAAATGTTTGCCTACTGAAATGTATGTTCAGTAAATGCACTCAATACTTGGTCGGGGCTCCTTTGTGAATAAGTGAATGTGCATATGTGTGACATTTTTAATGATTAAATTCAGGCATTAAAAAGCATAATTTATACTAAAAGCACCACAAAAAATGCAAAACATGTACCTTTAAAAAATAACTGCAAAGGCAGTGAAGGTAGAGATATACGTCCGCGCCGCTGAAAAATCCTCAAATCAGGAACATATAATAAAATCCTTGTTTATTGGTAAATGCCTACGCGTTTCTGGGTGTTCCATACCCCTTCATCAGGGCACCAACAGATATATCAAATTTTGATATATCTGTTGGTGCCCTGATGAAGGGATGTGGAACACCCAGAAACGCGTAGGCATTTACCAATAAACAAGGATTTTATTATATGTTCCTGATTTGAGGATTTTTCAGCGGTGCGGATGTATATCTCTACCTTCACCGCCTTTGGATTTATTCTGGTCCTGTGGGACACCTATTGGAGAGCCGCTGCAGCTGCCTTTTATATGTTATGGTAGTTGTGACCTCACACAACCTAACCAGGTGAGAACCACCTTTTTACTATTATTCCCTATGTCTACAGGTGTAACCCTATTGGGCTTTGCCCTCTCTCTCTCTTAGTATTTTAAAAAATAACTGCCATTTTTAGATGCAAAATGAATAAATAATGAATAAATAAATAGCTATAATGTTATTTATAGCAAAAATATAATAGAAAACCAAAAAAATTCTCACCTCTAATAAAGTTAATAATAGTAAATCATTAAAGAAATCAATTCAAAGATTACTCTATAAGCTCAGTGGCACAAAACAACCCGCAAAAAATTAGGTTTTATTCCTTCTATGGACTCTGTTGATTGACTGCAGCTGTGAGGGTTCGTATGCAGCACTGTAGTCAATCACTGAACTCAGCATCTGATATAGACATCACAAGTCACTAAACTCAGTGATAGATTACAGCACTGTAGACATGAAGTCACTGCTGCAGCCAATCAGCAAAAGCAAGAGCAGCGGCAAAAGGCATCCGTGGACCCTAGGAGAAGATTTTTTTGTCAGAAAAATACCTGTAAAAGTGCAAAAAAAAAAAAAAACAATGCAAAGAAGAATCACCAAATGAACTGCAATGTAAAAATGACTTGTAGGGCATAAGTTCAGTATTTTTTAGTTTCTTCTATTTGCTTTTGGTTTTCAAAGATAACAAATGGCTAAAAGAAGTCAGCCATCCATTTTTGTGGCATCTTCTGCTTCGAATAAGCTCACTAGTAACACTCACAATATTAAAAAAAGACATCTGAGAAGATGTCTAAAAAGTTGCTTCAGGTCTTTTTTGTTTCCGTTAGGGTGTCCAACTTTTTAATGAAAAAATAAAATGTGCAGCACGATGCATCTGTTCTTCCAGTGAATATGATGGAACATACGACTGAGCCTCCCAACAAATAATACAACATGAGTGTGAACCTATCCTGAGCATTGAAATTTACAGTTGGCCCCTAGACTCTGTTGTACTGGTGGGCACTTGGTACTATCTCTGGTACTACAGTAGGCTGGATTATAAATATTCATCAATTGAAAAATGTGTAGTTTTACAATATGTTGTGTGATATTTGTAATTTAAATTCTTTATTGCGTTGTGTTTAAAGGAATTGTCCCACATACACCCACACACTGGATAGGAAATAAACATATGGTCGATGGGGGGTCCAACTGATCAGCCTCCAACTGATTCCAAGAATGGAGTGGTAGTGAGTTTGTGCACTTGCCACTTTTATAAAACAGTAGTCACACATACTCACTACTGCTCCTTTCACATCTGGAACTTTGGAGTCCATGGTCTCATTATTGGAGACTCTGTATTTATCATGTGGATACCACCGTTGTATATATGTTGTTTTATAGAATCATAGAATCATAGAATGGTAGAGTTGGAAGGGACCTAGTGGGACATCTGGTCCAACCCCCTGCTCAAAGCAGGATTCACTAAATCTTTCCAGACAAATGTCTGTCCAGCCTCTTTTTGAAGACGTCCATTGAAGGAGAGTTCACCACCTCTCGTGGCAGCCTGTTCCACTCATTTATCACCCTAACTGTCAAAAAGTTTTTTCTGATATCTAATCTGTGTCTCCTCCCATTCAGTTTCATCCGATTGCTTCTAGTTTTTCCTTGTGCAAATGAGAATAAAGATGATCCTTCTACAATGTGACAGCCCTTGAGATATTTGTAGACAGCTAATAAGACTCCTCTCAGTGTTCTTTTTTGCAAGCTAAACATTCCCAAATCATGTAACAGTTCCTCATAGGACATGGTTTGCAGACCAGTCACCTTTCTGGTCGCTCTTCTCTGAACTTGCTCCAGTTTGTTGATGTCTTTTTTAAAATGTGGTGCCCAAAACTGGACTCAGTATTCCAGATGAAGTCTGACCAAAGAGAAGTAAAGTGCGATAGTGTGAGAGTGTGAAATGTGATAACAGCTGGAGAGCTCTAGGACCCTGTGACTTTTGCATGGCTGGGCTCAGAGAAGGGGCAGGGCTAGAAACTGTGTGTATTTTGAGAGCATCTGATGTGTGAGTCTAGACAGGAAGTCTGAGAGAAGGAGCTGCAAGAAGACGCTGTCTTTACTCTCTTCTGTGTGGAGTTTGTTGACCCCTATCCCTGTTTAAGGACAAGTGCTGAGCTGGGGAAGCTGTGTGGCTCTGTGGAGTTTTGTGAAAGTCCATGCTGAGTGGATTATAGACTTTGTGCTTGGGGAGTCACTGTCGGGTGATGAAGAGGCTGAGCAATCCATCTCTGTTACTGAACACGTGTATGGTGTACTGGATAACAGTGAGAGACTTCGGGAGGAAAGACGATTTCTGGTGCTATTTCCACTGAGAGGATATTGACAAGACTTTGTGAAGAGATCTTCCCAGACCTTAATCTGAGGCTACAGGACTTAAGTCCCCGGCGTGTGGGCTCAGCTCAGCATCGGCCGACAAGACAAGGAATTTTTGCTGTTATGTGAACTCTGTTTTTGTTTTGGCGCCAAAGTTTTCCGGGACTAGCTGCAGCCACCATGATTCACAGGCCTGTGATAGACTGCATCCGAGGTTAACGGTGCCATAACTTTAAGATATCTGGATATCCTAATAATAAGAGCAATTGATATAGTTTCATGCATTATTATTGTTTATAGTGGTAGGATTGTATGCAATGTGCCATCTCAGGGGGTTCCCATATACCGCCCTCACTAGTCTGACACTGTTTTTAAGTAAAATTGTTCCAGATCTTTAGAATAATTTACATGAGCTGAAAACCTTGAGATTGGCACTAGTGTTGAGCCCCCCGTAGTGTTCAAGTTCGGTTCGGTTCGTCGAACACCCGTGTGTTCGCCGAACTGTTCGTCGAACTGTTCGTCGAACACCTTCGAACACCGTTAAAACCAATGGCAGGCAAACAAAAACACATAGAAACACATAGAAAACACCTTCAAAGGTGTCCAAAAGCTGACAAACTGCTCTGAAGACACAACTAACACATGGAAAAGTGACAAGTACATATAGTCATGCGAAAAGAAAAGAGGTGGAGGAGTAAAAGGAGGGGGAGACACAGATATAGCCATGTCATGCCCTTCTAAGATCCAAAAAGTGAGAAGCCAACACGTTCAGTCCGCTCCTGCCCGTGCCACCTCCGTGTCGCCGGGTTTGTGCCAGAGCCGCGGTGAACCCTGACGGCCAGCCCCCCTCTCCCAATACTGGTGCCTGTCCGCTGGTGGGTCGAGCGAGCCCCCCTGTGGTGGAGGCAGCTCTAAGCTTTTTAATTTAAATTGTCTCTCTAATTTGAATGAATACACTTTAAATCCATTTACAAGGATCTATTGGAGGGCAAGTCTCATGCCAGCAGCCGCGTAATTCCAGCTCCAGTAGCGTCCACTAAAGCTGCTGCAGTTAAAAAGCTTTTATAAGGATCGAGCTCGGCTGTCCACCGCAAGGCATCCTACTGCCAGTCGCAGCCCCTATGCCTTGGCGTGCCTCCTGATGCTCTTCACTGAGTATCCCGTGGTCCCGAAGCATTTCCTTTGAAAAAATTAAGTGTCAAAACTACAGGTGGTGTAGCTTGCTTAACAGCCGGGATAATCCGCTGACTAGCAGACACTGCTACTAGGCACAAAGTATTTCCTGGGCTAGATGCAGTTAAAAATTTGTAATTAGATACTCTAGTTGGATGCTGAGAAAGCATTCCGTAGAGTCTCCTGGCACGCCATATATGATTCTCTTAAAAAGCTTGGGGTAGGGGTCTAGGGGACCCTTTTATAGCCAAAATCACGGCCCTGTATCGCAATACGTCACCTAGGCTGAAGATAAATGGAACTGTATTACCCTGAGGGCTCGGCTGCTGCAGAGGTATTGCATCTCACCCAGAGGTGTGATATCTCACTCTCAGGTAAGGATGGAGTGTGGATCAGGACCCGACACCTGCATGCATTACACCACATTGCCGTGGGGCAGGGCGACCAATATGCCCCTGAGATGGGCACGACAGTCCCTGTCCCTGGCTGGAGTGGGGGGAGGGAACACTGAGGAAGGGGAACCCTGTAGTGCAGGAGCAGGGAGGAAGCAGTTCCTGGGTGCATTGAGAAGGGAGTATAAAAGGTGGGCACCATTTTAGTTCAGTGCAGAGAAGTCTGAGCAGAAGTGGCAGGGAGCAGGGGCTCTGCATGAGCTCTGCTCCGGAGGTGGGCCTAGTAACAGAGGCCCAGGCCTGGAAGAGGGAGAAGGAAGGAAGAGGAGCGGAGAAGGCTCCAGGAACGAGGAACGAAGGGATCTCAGGGGTGCGGACGGGCGAGTCGCCACCGCACGCCCGAATCCACCTGCGTGGAGGGGTCAGGCCAAAGGGGAGACCGGTCCCCGAAACTAGTGGAGGCAGGAAACGACCATCAGCTAGAAACCGGAGGCTGTGACATTTTATGTGGCGCAGCCCCTCGCTACACCCGCTAGGAAGGCACCACATAGGGTCAGGGAAACTGGCGCCAAGTTTACCAAGAGGAGGCCCGAGGCAGGTGGACAGAAGGGTTGGTAAGAAAGGCCAGACAAAGGACACACAAAGGGGGTCCTGTGAAGCGCTCCAAAGTTATCTGGGAGTTGTCTGAGCCCCTCACCTGGTGAGCACAGTACGACGTGGGCAGCCGTTACCTGCAGACGTGGTCTGGATAATAAGAACTGTGAGTAAAGGCCCTGGACTGCATCACTGACTCCGTGTCATTACTGCTGCCGCCCTGCACCATCAACCCCATCCTCCGCATACACTGCCCTGAGGCTATACTCCTCTCGTGGGGAGTTATGCTACGCTCTGCTGCACCCACAACACCAGCCTCAGCGGTTTGCCCTGGAGCGGCGGTTCACTCTGACCGCAATCCACGGGTGGTGTAGTCGGACATTTAAACATCAAAACCACATAAATAGTTCCGCCACTGGTTTGACCGCCCTGAGCCACGGAACCGGGTCGCCGCCACGGAGACTACAACCACCAGCATCCACCAAAAAGGGTCCGGCTCCCGGTGTCCCAAGGCCCAGGGGGCGCGTCAGAACATTTTCATCACCTTTTACAATCACCAATGGGACAAGGCAGGGATGTTCTCTGTCCCCTCTCTTATACATCCTAGTGACGGAGCACCTGCTCTCATCAATTCGCCATAACCCCAATATTAGGTGGATTGAGGTGGGAGGCACCGAGTACAAGTGCTCTCTATTTGCTGATGATGTCCTAGTATATATCACTCAATCACATACAGTACAGACCAAAAGTTTGGACACACCTTCTCATTTAAAGATTTTTCTGTATTTTCATAACTATGAAAATTGTACATTCACACTGAAGGCATCAAAACTATGAATTAACACATGTGGAATTATATACTTAACAAAAAAGTGTGAAACAACTGAAAATATGTCTTATATTCTTGGTTCTTCAAAGTAGCCACCTTTTGCTTTGATGACTGCTTTGCACACTCTTGGCATTCTCTTGATGAGCTTCAAGAGGTAGTCACCGGAAATGGTTTTCACTTCACAGGTGTGCCCTTTCAGGTTTAATAAGTGGGATTTCTTGCCTTATAAATGGGGTTGGGACCGTCAGTTGTGTTGTGCAGAAGTCAGGTGGATACACAGCTGATAGTCCTACTGAATAGACTGTTAGCTGCTTTTTTCTTGCCATAATACCAATTCTAAGTAAAGAAAAACGAGTGGCCATCATTACTTTAAGAAATGAAGGTCAGTCAGTGCGAAAAATTGGGCAATCTTTGAAACTGTCCCCAAGTGCAGTTGCAAAAACCATCAAGCGCTACAAAGAAACTGGCTGACATGAGGACCGCCCCAGGAAAGAAAGACCAAGAGTCACCTCTGCTTCTGAGGATACGTTTATCCGAGTCACCAGCCTCAGAAATCCCATGTTAACAGCAGCTCAGATTAGAGACCAGGTCAATGCCACACAGAGTTCTAGCAGCAACACATCTCTACAACAACTGTTAAGAGGAGACTTTGTGCAGCAGGCCTTCATGGTAAAATAGCTGCTAGGAAACCACTGCGAAGGACAGGCAACAAGCAGAAGAGACTTGTTTGGGCTAAAGAACACAAGGAATGGACATTAGACCAGTGGAAATCTGTGCTTTGGTCTGATGAGTCCAAATTTGAGATCTTTGGTTCCAACCACTGTCTTTGTGCGACACCGAAAAGGTGAACGGATGGACTCTACATGCCTGGTTCCCACCGTGAAGCATGGAGGAGGAGGTGTGATGGTGTGGGGATGCTTTGCTGGTGACACTGCTGGGGATTTATTCAAAATTGAAGGCATACTGAACCAGCATGGCTACCACAGCATCTTGCAGCAGCATGCTATTCCATCCGGTTTGCGTTTAGTTGGACCATCATTTATTTTTCAACAGGACAATGACCCCAAACACACCTCCAGGCTGTGTAAGGGCTATTTAACTGTAGCGCCGGCGTCCCTGCCCTCTGCTAGGCAGGGACGCTGTTCCCCTCACCTCTCTGCTCCGTGCCCGGCGTCCTCCTCCCGCTCTGCTGGCAGCGCGCGCTCCTTCCCGGCCACTGTGCTTAGGGCGCGTGCGCGCTCCCTCCCTCTTAAAGGGGCCGCGCGCGCCATCCTAAGGAGTCCCCGGCCAATGGCCGGAGGACTTCACCATATATAAGGCACCTCCTCCAAAATGGAGGTGCCCGAGCAATGTTGTTGCACTGTTCACTACTCTGCTTCAGCCCTCAGGTCCCGTTGCCAGTTACCTGCCAGATACCTGCCAGATTCCTGCCAGCTTGCTGCCTTATTCCTGCCTGATTATCTGCTACCTGCCTGCTAGTCTGAGTTCCTGTCAGTCTGTCTAAGGACCAGCCTGCCCGCTCACCTGGGAGCGCACATCAGCCACCTGCCTGCTTGCCTGAGGTCCGACGGTCTGCCTTCTAACTCCTGTCAGTCTGTCTATGGACCAGCTTGCCTGCTCACCTGGGAGCACACATCTGCTACCTGCCTGCTAGCCTACCTGGAGGCTCCGCCGTCACGTGCTGTGACCACCTGCCTGTCCAGTGACTCCTGCCCGCTCACCTGGGAGTGCTCATCTGTTGCCTGTCTGCTAGCCTACCTGGAGGCTCTGCCGTCACGTGCTGTGACCACCCGCCTGTCCAGAGACTTCTGCCCGCTCACCTGGGAGCGCTCATCTGCCGCCTGTCTGTTGGTCTTCCTGGAGGCTCCGCCGTCACATGCTGTGACCACCCGTTCATCCAGAGACTCTCGCCTGCTCACCTGGGAGCTCACGTCTATCATCAGCCGCCACAGGTCGTACCAACCCTTTACCTAGAGACTGCCCCGGTCACTTGCCGTGACCATCTGCCCGTTCATCCAGAGACTGCCCCGGTCACTTGCCGTGACCATCTGCCCGTTCATTCAGAGACTGCCCCGGTCACTTGCCGTGACCATCTGCCCGTTCATTCAGAGACTGCCCCGGTCACTTGCCGTGACCATCTGCCCGTTCACCCAGAGACTGCCCCGGTCACTTGCCGTGACCTCCAGCCCGTTCACTCAGAGACTGTCCCGGTCACCTGCTGTGACTTCCTGCCCGTCTTCCCTGGTTGCCACCCGCTCCCTTACAAGGACCGCCCCCTTGTATAGTAGCTCAGAGGTTCCGCCTCCCAGACCCGTTACAGTTTGCTCGGGCCATGGAACCCGGTGGCACCCAAGCTCCCTCGCTCTCGGACCTGTGTCATGAACTGTCCCGTCAAAGGTCCCAACAGGAGTCTATCCTGGGTCACCTGCGGAATGTCAATACTCGCCTGGACACTCTGACTGCTCCACCAGCAACCTCCGCCAGTGCCATGTCTCGCAATCCGGCAGCTCCGCTGCCCACTAATACCATGGTATCCTACCCTGGACCCCGGCTTTCTGCACCTCCTCGCTTCGGAGGCGACTCCGCCCAGGCTCGCGGGCTTCATAAATCAGTGCACCCTGCACTTTGAACTTTTGTCCCACCAGTTTAACTCCGACCGGGCCAAAATTGCATTCATCATGTCCCATCTCACCGGGGAGGCCCTGGCCTGGCTAAATCCTCTATGGGAGAGAGGAGACCCCCTGGTGTCCAACTTGCCTGCTTTTCTCACGGCTTTCCGGAAAGTCTTCGACGAACCCGGACGGAAGACCTCATCCGCATCATCACTGCTACGCCTCCGTCAGGGAAGTCTCACCGTGGGCCAATATGCCATACGGTTCCGTACCCTTGCCTCGGAGCTGGCCTGGGATAACGACGCTCTGGTATCCGTCTTCTGGGAGGGTCTGTCCGGCCGTATTAAAGATGAACTTGCCGGTCGGGACATTCCTACCACTCTCGATGACCTAATAACTCTTGCCACCCGGATTGACCTACGGTTCCAGGAGCGTGCCAAAGAGGTCACCCGTGAGAGGAGGTTACCACGTCTAGCTCCTACTTTTCAGAAACCCGTCACTCCCTCCGTCTCTACCCAGGTACACTCTCCTGAGCCTATGCAGGTCGACCAGACCAAGATGGTCAAAACCCGTCAGGACTTACGCCGTGCCGAGGGGAGCTGCTTCTACTGTGGCAGTAAGGAGCACCGGATCCGTGCCTGCCCGGAGAGGTCGGGAAACGCCTGTGTCTAGGTTCGCTCAGAGAGGTCGACCTAGACAAGAATAAATCCTCTCCATCTCTGCTGTTGTCAGTCTCAATCGTCTGCGGGGAGAACCGTTATTTCGAACTAGCCCAACTTGACTCTGGAGCAGCCGGGAATCTTATTTCACAGTCCCTGGTAGAGAAATACCGCATCCCCACCAAACCTCTGGCTGTACCCTTGTCTGTTGCTGCCGTGGACGGGGGTCTCTTACCACGCCCCATCCAACTCATCACCGAATCCATTACTCTGCAGGTGGGAATGCTGCATTCTGAGAGTATCTCCTTTCATGTTCTGCCTGGACTCTCTCACGCCCTCTTGTTAGGCCTACCTTGGCTCCAGAGACATGCACCCGTGCTTGACTGGCAGACCGGAGAAGTCCTTCGCTGGGGACAGGACTGCCATAAGACCTGTCTGGTTCCCGTCCATCCCGTCCGTCCTTCTCCTACCCCAGCTAATCTACCTGGACTTCCGATTCCTTATTGGTCTTATGCTGATGTCTTTAATAAAAAGGAAGCAGAGACACTACCCCCTCATAGACCATACGACTGCCCTATCGACCTGTTACCTGGTACTACTCCTCCCCGTGGGCGTATTTATCCATTATCCGCTGCTGAGACCCGGTCGATGTCCGAATATATTGAGGAGAATCTGGCCAGGGGATTCATCCGGAAATCTACCTCCCCGGCGGGAGCAGGCTTCTTTTTCGTCAAAAAGAAGGACGGCTCTCTCCGTCCCTGTATAGACTATAGAGGCCTTAACCAGATCACGGTGAAGAATAAGTACCCCCTTCCGCTCATTCCGGAGTTATTTGATCGTCTGAGGGGGGCTAGAATCTTCACCAAACTGGACCTCCGTGGGGCGTACAACCTGGTTCGTATCCGTCAGGGGGATGAATGGAAGACGGCATTCAACACCCGGGACGGCCACTATGAATATCTGGTAATGCCCTTTGGTCTCTGTAACGCTCCTGCCGTCTTTCAAGAGTTGGTCAATGACATCTTCCGGGACCTTCTCTACTCCTGCGTAGTGGTGTACCTGGACGACATCTTGGTCTTCTCTCCGGATCTCCAGACTCACCGGAGGGACGTTCGTCAGGTCCTGCTCAGGCTCAGGCAGAATCACCTCTTCGCTAAATACGAGAAGTGCCTCTTTGAGCAGACCTCGCTTCCGTTTTTGGGCTACATTATTTCTCAGACCGGCCTACGAATGGATCCAGAGAAACTGTCTGCCATCGAGAAATGGCCTCGACCGGAGGGGTTGAAGGCCATTCAGCGATTCCTGGGCTTCGCCAACTACTACCGCCTCTTCATACCACACTTCTCTTCCCGGACTGCCCCAATTTCCGCGCTCACCCGTAAGGGTACTAATCCCAAAGAGTGGCCGCCCGAAGCAGAGGAGGCCTTTCTTTCCCTAAAACAGGCCTTCTCTTCCGCCCCGGTGCTGCATCGCCTGGACGGCAACAAGCAGTTCTTCCTGGAAGTTGACGCCTCCTCCTCTGGAGCCGGAGTGGTACTTACTCAAAAATCATCTTCCGGGAGAATGGTAACTTGTGGCTTCTTCTCCAAACTCTTCTCCTCTTCTGAGCGCAACTATTCCATAGGAGACCGAGAGTTATTGGCCATCAAGCTGGCATTGGAGGAGTGGCATTACCTACTCGAGGGGGCTCTTCACCCGGTAATAATTTACACTGACCACAAGAACTTGGCTTACCTCCAGCATGCCCAGAGACTTAACCCGCGCCAAGCCCGGTGGTCCTTGTTTTTTGCTCGCTTTGATTTTGTTCTTCATTTTCGCCCGGCTGACAAAAACGTCAAAGCAGATGCCTTGTCCCGATCCTTTCTGGTGTCCGATCTCTAGGAAGAACCTAAACATATCATCGATCCCACCAGAGTAATGCAGGTGGCTCCCGTGAGTCTAAATCGTCTCCCTCCCGGTAAGACGTTCGTATCAGTACCTGATCGGGAGAAGATCCTACACTGGGGTCACTCGTCTAAACTAGCTGGCCACGCCGGTCAGAAAAAGACCCTCCAGCTTATTGCCCGGCACTACTGGTGGCCTACCCTGCACAAGGACGTAATAGACTTTGTTTCTGCCTGTGTGTCCTGCGCCCGCAACAAAGTCCCGAGACACCTGCCAGCCGGTCGTCTTCTTCCGCTTCCTGTGCCTGCTGCCCCCTGGCAGCATATTGCTATGGACTTCATAACTGATCTCCCCGTCTCTGCCGGTTGTACGGTCATTTGGGTGGTCGCTGACCGCTTTTCCAAGATGGCTCACTTTATTCCCCTGCCAGGCCTCCCGTCTGCACCCGAGCTGGCTAAAGACTTTATCCGCCACATCTTCCGTCTTCATGGCCTGCCCCTCCACATCGTGTCGGATCGTGGGGTACAGTTCACCTCACGTTTCTGGAGAGCCACTTGTAAACTGCTAGACGTGACCCTGGACTTCTCTTCCGCTTACCACCCACAGTCCAATGGTCAAGTGGAGCGGATCAATCAGAACCTGACCAGTTACCTCCGGCACTTCGTTAATGCCCACCATTCTGACTGGGTGGATCTCCTACCTTGGGCCGAGTTCTCCTATAACAATCACGAGAGCGAATCCTCCTCCAAATCCCCGTTTTTTGTAGTCTTCGATCAGCATCCTCGGATTCCTTTTCCTGTCTCCACCTCTGTGGACAACCCGGCTGTGGAATCTCTCGTTAGCAAATTTTCCTCCATTTGGGAGAGTACCCGATCCGCACTCCTTCAGTCGTCCGAACGGATGAAAAGACACGCTGACAAAAAACGCCTGGATCCTCCACAATTTCGTCCTGGAGATAAAGTCTGGCTCTCATCTAAATATGTCCGACTCAAGATACCTTCTTACAAGTTAGGGCCTCGGTTCATCGGTCCTCTGGAGGTCATCAGTCAGATCAACCCGGTGGCCTATAAATTGAAACTCCCGGCCAACTTACAGATCCCTAACTCCTTCCATGTATCTCTCCTCAAACCTGTGGTACTTAACTCTTTTTCCAAGTCTACAGGTACACCTCCTGCTCCGGTTTCTGCTGAGGACGAGTTTGAGGTAGAGAACATTCTTGCCACCAAAAGGGTAAGAGGAAAGACCTTTTTTCTAGTAGATTGGAAGGGGTTTGGTCCTGAGGAGAGAACGTGGGAGCCCCGGGAGAACATCCATGCCCCTCTTATCCTAGCTAAATTTCTGTCTGGCCTAAAAAAGGGGGGGCCTAAAGGGGGGGGTACTGTAGCGCCGGCGTCCCTGCCCTCTGCTAGGCAGGGACGCTGTTCCCCTCACCTCTCTGCTCCGTGCCCGGCGTCCTCCTCCCGCTCTGCTGGCAGCGCGCGCTCCCTCCCGGGCACTGTGCTTAGGGCGCGCGCGTGCGCTCTCCCTCCCTCTTAAAGGGGCCACGCGCGCCGTCCTAAGGAGTCCCCGGCCAATGGCCGGAGGACTTCACCATATATAAGGCACCTCCTGCAAAATGGAGGTGCCCGAGCAATGTTGTTGCACTGTTCACTACTCTGCTTCAGCCCTCAGGTCCCGTTGCCAGTTACCTGCCAGATACCTGCCAGATTCCTGCCAGCTTGCTGTCTTATTCCTGCCTGATTATCTGCTACCTGCCTGCTAGTCTGAGGTCCTGTCAGTCTGTCTAAGGACCAGCCTGCCCGCTCACCTGGGAGCGCACATCAGCCACCTGCCTGCTTGCCTGAGGTCCGACGGTCTGCCTTCCAACTCCTGTCAGTCTGTCTATGGACCAGCTTGCCTGCTCACCTGGGAGCACACATCTGCTACCTGCCTGCTAGCCTACCTGGAGGCTCCGCCGTCACGTGCTGTGACCACCTGCCTGTCCAGTGACTCCTGCCCGCTCACCTGGGAGCGCTCATCTGTTGCCTGTCTGCTAGCCTACCTGGAGGCTCTGCCGTCACGTGCTGTGATCACCCGCCTGTCCAGAGACTTCTGCCCGCTCACCTGGGAGCGCTCATCTGCCGCCTGTCTGTTGGTCTTCCTGGAGGCTCCGCCGTCACATGCTGTGACCACCCGTTCATCCAGAGACTCTCGCCTGCTCACCTGGGAGCTCACGTCTATCATCAGCCGCCACAGGTCATACCAACCCTTTACCTAGAGACTGCCCCGGTCACTTGCCGTGACCATCTGCCCGTTCATCCAGAGACTGCCCCGGTCACTTGCCGTGACCATCTGCCCGTTCATCCAGAGACTGCCCCGGTCACTTGCCGTGACCATCTGCCCGTTCATTCAGAAACTGCCCCGGTCACTTGCCGTGACCATCTGCCCGTTCATTCAGAGACTGCCCCGGTCACTTGCCGTGACCATCTGCCCGTTCACCCAGAGACTGCCCCGGTCACTTGCCGTGACCTCCAGCCCGTTCACTCAGAGACTGTCCCGGTCACCTGCTGTGACTTCCTGCCCGTCTTCCCTGGTCGCCACCCGCTCCCTTACAAGGAACGCCCCCTTGTATAGTAGCTCAGAGGTTCCACCTCCCAGACCCGTTACATTAACCAAGAAGGAGAGTGATGGGGTGCTACGCCAGATGACCTGGCCTCCACAGTCACCAGACCTGAACCCAATCGAGATGGTTTGGGGTGAGCTGGACCGAAGAGTGAAGGCAAAAGTGCCAACAAGTGCTAAGCATCTCTGGGAACTCCTTCAAGATTGTTGGAAGACCATTTCCGGTGACTACCTCTTGAAGCTCATCGAGAGAATGCCAAGAGTGTGCAAAGCAGTCATCAAAGCAAAAGGTGGCTACTTTGAAGAACCTACAATATAAGACATATTTTCAGTTGTTTCACACTTTTTTGTTAAGTATATAATTCCACATGTGTTAATTCATAGTTTGATGCCTTCAGTGTGAATGTACAATTTTCATAGTCATGAAAATACAGAAAAATCTTTAAATGAGAAGGTGTGTCCAAACTTTTGGTCTGTACTGTATATCCATCCATGCTGTTATGGCTGAAATAGATCACTTTGTTACATGGTCAAATTTTAAAATCAATGCAGCGAAGTCTGAGGCCCTAGATGTCTCCCTCCCCAAATCCATATAGGATTCCATCCAGTCCAACTTTCCCTTTGCCTGGCCCTCACAGGGTATCAAATACTTAGGAATTCCTATTCATAGAGACCTCTCCCATCTATGTTATCTTAATTTTGGGCCCTTTATTGAACAACTCCATACAGACCACGGTTGGCAAGTTAGAACTGTAAGAATCACTACGTGAACCACTGGTGTTTTGTGGAAAAGCACATGTACACTGTGTTCCAAATTATTATGCAAAAAGTGTTTAGGAGTGATAAGGGAAGAATTTGTTTGTTTGTCAGTTAAACTCATTGATGGTGATGTGTGTCAGGGCTCTTTATATCACTGTAAGCAATTGCAGACACCTGTGCTAATTAGTTTGGCAGGTGTGTCCAATGAAAGGCAAGACTACTTAAGAAGGCTGTCTCACATTATTAAGCAGCCTACATTTTCTGCCAAAATGGGAAAGAAAAAGGATGTGTCGGCTGCTGAGAAGCAACAAATTGTGGAGTGTTTAGGTCAAGGCATGACTACAATCAACATTGTGCGATGATCAGGATGAAGTGTCTTGGCAATCAAGAAGTATGTAGCTGATTCACAGTACACACGTGTGCGTGCTGATAAGGGCAAATTGAGGACTCTTTCCTACAAGCAATTACGTCAGGTTAAAAGAGCAGCGGCAAAAAAGCCTTGTCATAGCAGCAGACAAGTTTTTGAAGCTGCTGGTGCCACCAACATCCCCCGAACAACAAGATGCAGGGTCCTTCAGAGGTTTGCAGCTGTGCATACGCCATCCTGTCGACCTCCTCTATCCACTTCACACAAGCAGAAACGGCTCCAGTGGGCCAAACATTACATGAAGACTAATTTCAAAACTGTTTTGTTCATGGATGAGTGCCGTGCAGCGCTCGATGGTCCAGATGGATGGAGTGGAGGATGGCTGGTTGATGGACACCCCACGCAAACACGGCTACAGCGCCAACAAGGACGAGGTGGAGTAATGTTTTGGGCTGGAATCATGGGGAGAGAGATTGTTGGCCCCTTTAGGATCCCTGAAGGCGCTAAAGATGTACTCCATAATGTATGTGGATTTTCTCAAACAGCACTTCCTGCCATGGTTCAAGAAGAAGAACCGTGTATTTCACAGCAAGATCATTTTTTTGCATGATAATGCACCATCTCATGCTGCACATAAAACATCTGCATCTCTGGCTGATATGGGCATAAAAGGGGACAAACTTATGGTGTGACCCCCATGCTCCCCTGACCTCTACCCCATTCAGAACCTCTGGAGCATCATCAAAAGGAGTGTCTATGATGGCGGGAGGCAGTTCACATCTAAGCAACAGCACGGGAGGGTATTCTGTCCTCATGCAAAACAATTGAAGCAGAAACCATCCAAAACCTGACAAATTCAATGGACGAGAGAGTTCAGAAGCTCCTTTTCGAACAAGGGGTCCTATGTGAAAATGTAACATCACCTAGAATAAAGTTTTGAGTTGAAAACTGTTTGATTTCAGTTTCTAATAACCTGCTAATGCTTATAATTTCAAAAATGACCATTTTTTTGGTCTTTATTAAAATGAAAAGGTTGATCGAAAAGTTTGGCGGATCTAAGAGTGTGGCAACCCAGTAGTCATGATTTCTTCGAATTCTGACAATATGAGGGTCATGTTGCAGGTAGTGGAGCAAGAAGGCACTTATGTGTCTTGCGCATCTCGGAGCCCCAAAATTATTTTCCGGGCTAGATGCAGCTAAAAATTATTATTAATTTTAAATCTGGTGGAGCTTAGTATAGAAGGCCTAATAGGATCAGTGCTGCACACTGCTACAAAGCCCAAATTATTTTCCAGCAAGATACAGATAAACATGATTAGTAATTTTAAATCTGGTGGAGCTTATTAAAGATGGCCTAATAGAATCAGTGCTGCACACTGCTACAAAGCCCAAATTATTTTCCAGCCAAGATACAGATAAACATGATTAGTAATTTGAAAGCTTAAAACGTTTGGTAGGGTGATTTTAACCAATCATCCATCTTTTACTCTCCCCAGGATGACACAGGGGTAGAAAAGTCGTTTCGGATCCATGATTTGTTCATCTTTATGAACGTGAGTCTGTCTACATTATCAGTGGAGAGCCGCGTGCGCTTATCTGTCAGCACACCACCAGCAGCGCTGAACACACGTTCAGATAGAACGTTGGCTGCGGGGCATGACAAGATCTCCAAGGCGTAAGTGGCTAGCTCCGGCCATTTATCCAGATTGGAAGCCCAAAAAGAGCAAGGGTCCAGTGACACAGTCATGTCTTCAATGTTTACTTGGAGATACTCCTGTACCATCATCTCTAGGCGTTGACTATGTGTCAGACTTCTTGTCTCCTGTGGCCTTGCAAAGGATGGGCTAAAAAATTGGTGAAATGATTGCGCAAAATTGATGTTACCAGCAGATACTGTGGTTCTGTTATGGTTTGAGTGCTGAACACTTGACGGTCCCACGGTTGGCAAGTTGGAACTGTGAGATTCACTATGTGCACCACTGGTGTTTTGTGGAAAAACACATGTAAGATTCTGCAACAGTCTCTGCTGATACTCCTGCATGCGTGCATCCCTTTCTATGGCAGGAAAAATTTCTGCAAATTTACTTTTGTACCGGGGATCTAACATTGTGGCAACCCAGTAGTCAGGATTATTTCTAATTCTCCCAATTCGAGGGTTATGTTGCAGGTAGTGCAGCAAGAAGGCACTCATGTGTGTTGCGCATCCAGGAGCACCAAGTCCCTGTTGTGTTGGTGGCGAGGTAACAATCATGCTTCCTTCCTCTGTCCTCTCCCTCCAACCTCGCACAACAGAAATGTGATCAAGGTCTCCCTCATCTGATGAGTCTTCCATCAGTTCGTCCTCCACTTCTTCCTGGGCTCCTGCACCTTCCTCACTAGTTTGGCTGCTACCATGCACCCTGGTAAAACCATCTCCCCCACCCTCACATGCCTGCCGCCTTGGTGCTGCCGACCGTCTGGACCTTGCAGATGTTAGCCCTTCCGCATACAACTCCTCCTCCTCTACTTCCTCCACCTCCTCTTGTGCCACCACCTGACTCCGAATTCTGTTTAACATGTGCTCCAGCATGTAAGTCACCGGAATAGTCATGCTGATAATGGCATCGTCAGCACTAAACATCTTCGTCGCCATTTCAAAACTGTGCAGAAGGGTGCATAGGTCCGTGATCTGAGACCACTCCTCCAGCGTGATTTGCCCCACGTCTGGATCTCGTTGGCCCAGGCTATACGTCAGAACGTATTGCACCAGGGCTTGTCGGTGCTGCCACAGTCGCTGCAACATGTGCAGAGTTGAATTCCACCGAGTAGGCACATCGCATTTTAGCCGGTGAAGTGGCAGGCCCAACGACTTCTGTAGAGATGTAAGTCGCTGAGCTGCGGGATGCGAACGGCGGAAGTGAGCACACAGCGACCGTGCCCTCTGCAGAAGGCCATCTAGTCTGGGATAGTGGGCTAAAAATTGCTGGACAACCAGGTTCAACACGTGAGCCATACAAGGCACGTGTGTGACATTGCCACGGCGAAGGGCCGCACCCAGGTTTGCAGCATTGTCGCACACGGCCTTCCCTGGTTTCAGGTCCAGTGGAGACAACCATTCATGAAATTGTTTCTCCAGAGCTGATCACAACTCCTCAGCTGTGTGACTCACATTTCCCAGACATTTCAAAGTAAAAACCACCTGATGACGTTGAGCCCTACTGCCAGCATAGTAAGGAGGTGTGCAGGATCCCTTCTGCGCAGTTAGAAAGCTTGTGGCATGACCAGACAGGCTTTGGATGCAGGTGGAAGACCGAGAGGAGGTTGAGGAGGCAGAAGCAGTGGAGGAACTTTGACATAAAGAGGATTGACGCACAACTCGTGGGGACGGCAAGACTTGGACAGCAGCCCCTTGTCCTGCTGTCACCATAGTTACCCAGTGCCCAGTCAGCGACATGTAACGCCCCTGTCCATGCCTACTCGTCCAAGTGTCTGTGGTGAAATGCACCCTGTCACACACAGAGTTTCTCAAAGAAGCGGTGATGTTGTGTGCGACATGCTGGTGGAGCGCAGGCACACCTTTCTTTGAGAAGTAGTGCCGACTGGGCATCTGGTACTGGGGCACTGCGACGGACATAAGGTCTCAAAAATCCTCTGTGTCCACCAGATGGAAAGGCAGCATTTCTGTAGCCAAGAGCTTGCAGATGGTGAAATTCAACCTCTTAGCTTTCTCATGGCTAGGAGGAAATGGTCTTTTACTTGTCCACATCTGAGGGACCGAGGGCAGGCTATTGTGCTTAGATGGGGTTGATAAGGGTGTCCCCGGCAAACTGCCGGTCTGTGAGGAAGATGCAGGCGGACATGTTAGGTTGCCTTGATCCAAAGGTGGTGCTATCGATGTCGGACAGCGCTCAACACCAGCTGGTGTTACCACCTCCAAAGAAAATGATGACCTGCCAATCACGCTGGCTGTTGCGGGTAAAGAGTTGGCAGGTCTGCGCCCTAAAACAGGTGTGACTGCTGTCCCCCCAGTCACAGAGGATGAAGAGGCCGCGGATGCACAAGATATGGCAGACGGTGGTTGGCCCGGCCGGCTAGGCCGCATTGTAGCACACTGAGCTTCCCACTGCAACTTATGCTTCATGTCCATGTGCCGGTTCATGCATGAAGTACTCAAACTATGTATTTTTTGGCCTCTACTTAGCTTTTGCTGACAAATGTTACAGATAACACGAGTTGGGTCATCTTTATCGATCTGAAAAAATGCCCAGGCTATGCAAGGCTTAGCACCCATGCGACCTAAAGAGCCACCACGACTTGTGGTGAGAGGCAGAGTTGTGTTTGAGGATGCAGTTGTTGACGTGCTTCCAGTACTGCGTCTCTGTCCAGGAAGGCGCAACCTGACCTCGTCATCACTAGCATCTTCCTCCACCTCCTCTGCTGACCTCATCTCTTGGCTGACTGTGGGTTGACAGTAAGTGGGATCTCCAACCTCATCATCATCACCCTGTGCGTTATCACACCCGTCGTCCTCAGAGCCAACCTGTTCCTGCCCTGACAAAAAACTAAAGTTGTCGCTCCAATCAGGTATTTGAGTCTCATAATCGTCTTCCTCATTGTCTCCACCAACAGGAGTTACGGTTTGGGAATGAGGGTCTATATTATGGTCAGAACCTTCTGCGTCTGGTCCTGGATCCGACTCATAAAGATTCTGGGCATCAGTGCAGATCATTTCCTCGTCTGGATTCACAGAAGCGCTGGAGTTGACCTCTGATTCCCAGGCTATAGTATGAGTAAACAGCTCTGCAGACTCAACCATTTGTTCTACCTCATACTCAGACGGGCAGCTGGAGATTTGGGAGCTGTGAGGAAGCAAGTGCGATTGGGGTGACACCTTTGAGGACTGGAGTATTTGTGATGTTGAAGTTGATGTGGAGGAGAGCCCACTTAAAGGAGCACTTGATATTCGTTGAAGCACCTGCTGTTTTTGTGCCTCATCTGGAATTTGTAGCGATTGGCGTGGCCGTAAGAAAGGGATCTTATCACATTGTCCGCTAAAAGAAGTAGACATTTTAGTTTGGCTGGAAGATGGTCTTTCTTCTGCAGAAGTTACTGTTGCTTTAACACCTACCCCACGGACACAACCTTTTTTCCCCTTCCCAACACGCCTATTCCCCTTTCCACCAGCAGCAGGCCTTTTTCCACTCATTTTGGTGGTTAACTAATTCACAACTCTGGAGTTGTTTGCACAAAAAAACAATGGATGGGAACCGAGCAGAGCTGAGTGGCCAAACTGTGGTATTAGGCCAAAACTATTGGCTGGGTTAGATGCAAAAAAAAATTATATTCAATTTGCAACCTGATGGAGGTCAGTATAGATGGACTAATAGAACAAGTCCCACACACAGCTAGAAGCCCAAATATTTTTTCAGAGGTAGATGCAGAAAAAAAAATATTCAGTTTGCAACCTGATGGAGGTCAGTATAGATGGACTAATAGAGAAAATCCCACACACTGCTAGAAGGCCAAATATTTTTTCAGAGCTAGATGCAGAAAAAAATTATATTCAGTTTGCAACCTGATGGAGGTCTGTATAAATGGATTAATAGAACAAGTCCCACACACAGCTAGAAGCCCAATATTTTTTCAGAGGTAGATGCAGAAGAAAATATATTCAGTTTGCAACCTGATGGAGGTCAGTATAGATGGACTAATACAACAAGTCCCACACACAGCTAGAAGCCCAATATTTTTTCAGAGCTAGATGCAGAAAAAATTATATTCAATTTGCAACCTGATGGAGGTCAGTATAGATGGAGTAATAGAACAAGTCCCAGACACAGCTAGAAGCCTAAATATTTTTTCAGAGGTAGATGCAGATAAAAATTATTTTTAATTTGCAACCTGATGGAGGTCAGTATAGATGGACTAATACAGAAAGTCCCACACACTGCTAGAAGGCCAAATATTTTTTCAGAGCTAGATGCAGAAAAAAATTATATTCAGTTTGCAACCTGATGGAGGTCAGTATAGATGGACTAATACAGAAAGTCCCACACACTGCTAGACGGCCAAATATTTTTTCAGAGCTAGATGCAGAAAAAAATTATATTCAGTTTGCAACCTGATGGAGGTCAGTATAGATGGACTAATAGAGAAAGTCCCACACACTGCTAGAAGGCCAAATATTTTTTCAGAGCTAGATGCAGAAAAAAATTATATTCAGTTTGCAACCTGATGGAGGTCTGTATAGATGGATTAATAGAACAAGTCCCACACACAGCTAGAAGCCCAATATTTTTTCAGAGGTAGATGCAGAAAAAAATATACTCAGTTTTCAACCTGATGGAGGTCAGTATAGATGGACTAATACAACAAGTCCCACACACAGCTAGAAGCCCAATATTTTTTCAGAGCTAGATGCAGAAAAAAATTATATTCAATTTGCAACCTGATGGAGGTCAGTATAGATGGAGTAATAGAACAAGTCCCACACACAGCTAGAAGCCCAAATATTTTTTCAGAGCTAGATGCAGATAAAAATTATTTTTAATTTGCAACCTGATGGAGGTCAGTATAGATGGACTAATAGAGAAAGTCCCACACACTGCTAGAAGGCCAAATATTTTTTCAGAGCTAGATGCAGAAAAAAAATTATATTCAGTTTGCAACCTGATGGAGGTCAGTATAGATGGACTAATACAGAAAGTCCCACACACTGCTAGACGGCCAAATATTTTTTCAGAGCTAGATGCAGAAAAAAATTATATTCAGTTTGCAACCTGATGGAGGTCAGTATAGATGGACTAATAGAGAAAGTCCCACACACTGCTAGAAGGCCAAATATTTTTTCAGAGCTAGATGCAGAAAAAAATTATATTCAGTTTGCAACCTGATGGAGGTCTGTATAGATGGATTAATAGAACAAGTCCCACACACAGCTAGAAGCCCAATATTTTTTCAGAGGTAGATGCAGAAAAAAATATATTCAGTTTGCAACCTGATGGAGGTCAGTATAGATGGACTAATACAACAAGTCCCACACACAGCTAGAAGCCCAATATTTTTTCAGAGCTAGATGCAGAAAAAAATTATATTCAATTTGCAACCTGATGGAGGTCAGTATCGATGGAGTAATAGAACAAGTCCCACACACAGCTAGAAGCCCAAATATTTTTTCAGAGCTAGATGCAGATAAAAATTATTTTTAATTTGCAACCTGATGGAGGTCAGTATAGATGGACTAATACAGAAAGTCCCACACACTGCTAGACGGCCAAATATTTTTTCAGAGCTAGATGCAGAAAAAAATTATATTCAGTTTGCAACCTGATGGAGGTCAGTATAGATGGACTAATAGAGAAAGTCCCACACACTGCTAGAAGGCCAAATATTTTTTCAGAGCTAGATGCAGAAAAAAATTATATTCAGTTTGCAACCTGATGGAGGTCTGTATAGATGGATTAATAGAACAAGTCCCACACACATCTAGAAGCCCAATATTTTTTCAGAGGTAGATGCAGAAAAAATTATATTCAGTTTGCAACCTGATGGAGGTCAGTATAGATGGACTAATACAACAAGTCCCACACACAGCTAGAAGCCCAATATTTTTTCAGAGCTAGATGCAGAAAAAAATTAAATTCAATTTGCAACCTGATGGAGGTCAGTATCGATGGAGTAATAGAACAAGTCCCACACACAGCTAGAAGCCCAAATATGTTTTCAGAGCTAGATGCAGATAAAAATTATTTTTAATTTGCAACCTGATGGAGGTCAGTATAGATGGACTAATAGAGAAAGTCTCACACACTGCTAGAAGGCCAAATATTTTTTCAGAGCTAGATGCAGAAAAAAATTATATTCAGTTTGCAACCTGATGGAGGTCTGTATAGATGGATTAATAGAACAAGTCCCACACACAGCTAGAAGCCCAATATTTTTTCAGAGGTAGATGCAGAAAAAAATATATTCAGTTTGCAACCTGATGGAGGTCAGTATAGATGGACTAATACAACAAGTCCCACACACAGCTAGAAGCCCAATATTTTTTCAGAGCTAGATGCAGAAAGAAATTATATTCAATTTGCAACCTGATGGAGGTCAGTATCGATGGAGTAATAGAACAAGTCCCACACACAGCTAGAAGCCCAAATATTTTTTCAGAGCTAGATGCAGATAAAAATTATTTTTAATTTGCAACCTGATGGAGGTCAGTATAGATGGACTAATAGAGAAAGTCCCACACACTGCTAGAAGGCCAAATATTTTTTCAGAGCTAGATGCAGAAAAAAATTATATTCAGTTTGCAACCTGATGGAGGTCAGTATAGATGGACTAATAGAGAAAGTCCCATACACTGCTAGAAGGCCAAATATTTTTTCAGAGCTAGATGCAGAAAAAAATTATATTCAGTTTGCAACCTGATGGAGGTCTGTATAGATGGATTAATAGAACAAGTCCCACACACAGCTAGAAGCCCAATATTTTTTCAGAGGTTGATGCAGAAAAAAATATATTCAGTTTGCAACCTGATGGAGGTCAGTATAGATGGACTAATACAACAAGTCCCACACACAGCTAGAAGCCCAATATTTTTTCAGAGCTAGATGTAGAAAAAAATGATATTCAATTTGCAACCTGATGGAGGTCAGTATAGATGGAGTAATAGAACAAGTCCCACACACAGCTAGAAGCCCAAATATTTTTTCAGAGGTAGATGCAGAAAAAAATTATATTCAGTTTGCAACCTGATGGAGGTCTGTAAAGATGGATTAATAGAACAAGTCCCACACACAGCTACAAGCCCAATATTTTTTCAGAGGTAGATGCAGAAAAAAATATATTCAGTTTGCAACCTGATGGAGGTCAGTATAGATGGACTAATAGAGAAAGTCCCACACACTGCTAGAAGGCCAAATATTTTTTCAGAGCTAGATGCAGAAAAAAATTATATTCAGTTTGCAACCTGATGGAGGTCAGTATAGATGGACTAATACAGAAAGTCCCACACACTGCTAGACGGCCAAATATTTTTTCAGAGCTAGATGCAGAAAAAAATTATATTCAGTTTGCAACCTGATGGAGGTCAGTATAGATGGACTAATAGAGAAAGTCCCACACACTGCTAGAAGGCCAAATATTTTTTCAGAGCTAGATGCAGAAAAAAATTATATTCAGTTTGCAACCTGATGGAGGTCTGTATAGATGGATTAATAGAACAAGTCCCACACACAGCTAGTAGCCCAATATTTTTTCAGAGGTAGATGCAGAAAAAAATATATTCAGTTTGCAACCTGATGGAGGTCAGTATAGATGGACTAATACAACAAGTCCCACACACAGCTAGAAGCCCAATATTTTTTCAGAGCTAGATGCAGAAAGAAATTATATTCAATTTGCAACCTGATGGAGGTCAGTATCGATGGAGTAATAGAACAAGTCCCACACACAGCTAGAAGCCCAAATATTTTTTCAGAGCTAGATGCAGATAAAAATTATTTTTAATTTGCAACCTGATGGAGGTCAGTATAGATGGACTAATAGAGAAGGTCCCACACACTGCTAGAAGGCCAAATATTTTTTCAGAGCTAGATGCAGAAAAAAATTATATTCAGTTTGCAACCTGATGGAGGTCAGTATAGATGGACTAATAGAGAAAGTCCCATACACTGTTAGAAGGCCAAATATTTTTTCAGAGCTAGATGCAGAAAAAAATTATATTCAGTTTGCAACCTGATGGAGGTCTGTATAGATGGATTAATAGAACAAGTCCCACACACAGCTAGAAGCCCAATATTTTTTCAGAGGTTGATGCAGAAAAAAATATATTCAGTTTGCAACCTGATGGAGGTCAGTATAGATGGACTAATACAACAAGTCCCACACACAGCTAGAAGCCCAATATTTTTTCAGAGCTAGATGTAGAAAAAAATGATATTCAATTTGCAACCTGATGGAGGTCAGTATAGATGGAGTAATAGATCAAGTCCCACACACAGCTAGAAGCCCAAATATTTTTTCAGAGGTAGATGCAGAAAAAAATTATATTCAGTTTGCAACCTGATGGAGGTCTGTATAGATGGATTAATAGAACAAGTCCCACACACAGCTACAAGCCCAATATTTTTTCAGAGGTAGATGCAGAAAAAAATATATTCAGTTTGCAACCTGATGGAGGTCAGTATAGATGGACTAATAGAGAAAGTCCCACACACTGCTAGAAGGCCAAATATTTTTTCAGAGCTAGATGCAGAAAAAAATTATATTCAATTTGCAACCTGATGGAGGTCAGTATAGATGGACTAATAGAATGATGCTATGCCCAAAAGATTTTACTTCACTAGGTGCAGTAAAAAAATTGGTATTCTATACACAGGTGGTATATCTTGCAACACAGATAGGCTACTCCACTGACTAACACACTCTGCAATAGGCCAAAAAGGATTAGCTTTGCTAGATTCAGCCAAATGCTGTGAAAAAAACTTGCACAGCACTGGCACAGACCTGCCTGGCAAAAACTGATAGGAACTGATGTAACCTAGCCCTGAAAAGGACTCCAATTACAATTAATCTTTACTCCCACAACCTATCTATTTAAGAGCACAGACCTGCCTGATAAAAGTCGTAGGAAATGCTGTAACCTAGTCCTTAAAAGGACTGCAATCACAACTATTCCCTACTCCCAAGCTATCTGTAGATTTGTGCGAAAATTGGCTTGAAATTAACAAGGTATAGCGCACACAGCAACAGCGGTGCCGTCTAACACGCAGCTGCAGCAGTGAGAAAATGGTGGCGACGGGGAAAATGGCTTGGTCTTATAGGGCAAGGACATGTGACATACACTGCCAATGACACATGCCCTTGCTTGTGTGAAAAAAAGCACTTCGCTCCGTGTGTGCGCTGTTGATAGGCTGACAGATTGCACCTCCCCACTGTAAATGCGGGAAAGAGAAAAAAAAATGGAGATCTTCATTATTCCTGCAGAGATCCATCCCCTGCCCCTCCCCCCACCCCGCTGTACACTCAAACTGCGTATTAACATTAATTTTCATCATTACTGAGAAAAAATCCAGTTATGATTTTGGTGCACGAACAGTTATCGAACATAACATCGAACAGCCGAATTTTTCTCAAATCGTTCGTGTTCGCCGAACGGCTCGAACACCGCCCAAAACAGCTCGAAATTGAGATTGGCGAACAGTTCGAGTTGAACAACGCTCATCTCTAATTGGCACATTGATTTCAGCTCTTGCTGATTGTGTGTATTTAGTAGAGACAGTGTCCCAGGCAGAACCTGAGACTGATTCATCCAATTCTGAATTTTAGTCTAATCTTTGTTTTAGTAAAGAAAGTGTTGTTTATTTCTGTCTCTGTCTCAGTTTGTGACTCACTGGATCTCTCTCGGACCACCGGTCATTACATTTTTGGCATAGTCGGCAGGATCCAGTGCTTGTCATGGACGGAGACGAGGGAAGAAATTACTCTCCCGCACCAGCAGCCCTCCCGCTGGTAGCGGAACCCCTAGCAGCCGCGACGACTGTGGGAGGATATGTGCCGGTAGGAGCTTTACTCCAGCACATGCCAAAATACGGCGAGCGTAACATGCCGTTGCAGGATTGGGCTGAGAGGGTTCAGAGTGTGCTGCGGATGTGTAATCTGGCCCCCGCATTACGGGCAGAGTTGGCATTAAATGCATTAGAGGGCGACGCTAGGCGGATGGTTATGGTACGTCCAGAGTCAGAGAGGAGCACGTTAGAGAAAATCTTGGAGCTGTTAGAGGGGAGTTCAGGAGGCCGGGCTCGTGTGGCCCAGCTTCGTTCCTTGTTTTTCAATCGTCCCCAAAGGGAATGTGAGACTTTGATGCAGTACTCGAACACTTTACAGGAATACGTTGAATGAGGTGCAGCGACTAGACCCTGGGGCTATGGGGGCATTCCGAGAGGTAGACCGCTTACTCCGGGATCAATTCATAATGGGGTTAGCCAATAGACTCCTTCGAGACAAACTGATGGAGATGTCCCGAGCTACCCCGGAATTATCCTTCTGGCAGATTTATCGGGCCGCGGTGGAAAGGGAGGAGTCTACTCTGGTGGCCGTGGGGGCAGTGGACAGTGCACAGCTGGAGGGAGGTTTGGCGCCAGTTTCAGGAGGGGGTGGACTGGTAAACGTTGAACAGGCTCTGCGTGCCGAACTGAAGGAGTTAAAGCTGGAGGTGTATAAACTCAGAGCTGGGCTGGTCCCTACTCCTACGGAAGGGCCACCCGCCCCGTCCTCTGGAATGGTGGTTCCACAGTCTGCCAGGTCGCCCCCCTCGGATGATCCAAGTTCTCGTCCACGAGGAGCAGTCACCTGCTGGAGGTGTGGGCGTCGGAGACACATCTCCCGGTACTGCCGGATGTCTGCAGCCCCGGAGCCTCCTTCACCGGCGTTAAACTCCCAGCCGCTGCCATGAGAGGGCGAGCAGCA
Organism: Phyllobates terribilis; assembly: GCF_046119375.1. NCBI lineage: Eukaryota > Metazoa > Chordata > Amphibia > Anura > Dendrobatidae > Phyllobates > Phyllobates terribilis. The sequence goes on along the minus strand of NW_027362764.1, from coordinate 657,530,942 downwards.
GCGGCCCACCCCACACAAAGCCCTCGACGGGAAGAACAAGATTTGTTTGCATGCAGTCCAGTGCTGGAAGCAGAGTTTGAAGGGCGGAAGATGAGATGCTTGGTCGACACAGGATCCGAATGTACCATAATGCCCTTAGAGGTGTACGAAAGGCATTTCAGTCAACTCGTGGTTCCCGATGATGGCTGAGTAATAAGGCTTACAGCCGCTAACAATGGCCAACAGTCGGTGAAGGGGATCGTGTGGATGCAACTGAAAATGTTTGGTCAAGAGCTGGGTCAGAAAGGGATGGTGCCGGTGGACCACCCTCCCAGAAGAGGGATGGAGGTGACGCTCGGAATGAACGTTCTGCGAGATTTAAATCATCAGATGTATGCCAGAGAGGGACCCAGATACTGGGCAAGTGCTACCCACCATCGACCAACCCAGAGAATGTTACACCGTCTAGTGCTGAGTTGCGATCTCCTGAAGAGTGCGGTCCCTGGGGGTCGGGTGGGCCTGGTCCGAGTGCCATCGCGGACCACGATCTCGCTAGCGCCCCGGCATGAAGAACTCTTAATGTTACCGGGGGGGGCTGCGCAGAGACTAAATGGGCTTGAAGTACTCGTCGAGCCAGCCCCAGAGAAGTCCTCGTTCGCGAAGGCGCATGTGGCCCGGTCTCTGGCGATTGTGAAGAATGGACGGGTGCCAGTCAGATGTATCAATGTTTTAGATGAGGCTGTTACAATTCCTGCTGGGACCATTCTGTCTGAATTGTTCGTGCCAGCAGGGAAGGTGCCTGATAAGACAGTGTTTGAACTTCGCTCAGATGAACAGTCTTCCTGGACATTTGCGGTTGAAGTAGGCCAGACCGAATCTCCTACTGAAGAATGGAATGGTCGTGTGATCATGGACCAGATGGGAGTGGATCAGGAGAAACTGACCCCCGTGCAATTGGAACAGCTGGAGAGGGTCTTGTGGGAACATCAAGAGACCTTTTCGCGACATGCGGAGGATTTTGGTTGTTCCCGGACAATTGAGCATGAGATTCCCACAGGGGATACTCCTCCTATTAGGGAACGTTATCGTCAAATCCCCCCAACACTCTATCAAGAGGTGAAGCGCATGGTGGCCAGTATGCTTGACAACCAAGTGATCCGAGAAAGCCAGAGCCCCTGGGCGGCCCCCGTGGTCTTGGTGCGGAAGAAGGATGGAACCCTTTTTTGTTTTGTGTGGACTATCGCAAATTGAATGCTCACACGGTGAGGGACGCATATCCATTACCTCGCATAAAAGAGTCTCTGTCGGCATTGGGTCGGGCCAAATATTTCTCAACGTTGGATTTAGCAAGTGGCTATTGGCAGGTACCAATGGCCGAAAAAGATCAAGCCAAGACGGCGTTTGTCCTACCAATGGGGCTCTTTGAATTCAACCGGATGCCCTTCGGGCTCACTAACGCCACGGGAACTTTTCAGCGCCTGATGGAACATTGCTTAGGTGACCTGAATTTTGAATCAGTCCTGATATACCTAGATGACATTGTGGTGTTCGGGGCCTCATTTGAAGACCATCTTGAGAAGTTACGTCAAGTTCTCTGACGGCTCAGTTGTTATGGCCTAAAAATAAAACCCAAGAAGTGCCAACTGTTACAGAGTCAGATTGAGTATCTAGGTCACGTGGTGACTCCGGACGGGGTTCTGCCCACGACCAGTAAGGTCATGGTTGTGCAGAAGTGGCCACCCCCCCGTACCCTGCGAGAGGTTCGGGCCTTCTTAGGTTTAGCGGGGTACTATCGGCGATTTGTACCTAAGTTTTCACAAGTAGTGAGTCCCCTGAATGAGCTCTTAAGAGGGACTGCACAAGGCCCCCAAAATTGCCCCATCCCATGGGGACCCCAGCAGGGAAAGGCATTTGAGGAGGTGAAGGCCGCTCTAACAAGTGCTCCGGTGTTAGCGTATGCCCGGTTCGATTGCCCTTTCCTGCTATATACCGATGGCAGTCTGCATGGGCTGGGGGCGGTACTAGCACAAGTGCAGGATGGTCAGGAGCGAGTAATCGCCTATGGCAGCAGGTCTTTGAGAGACACTGAACGCAACCCAGCTAACTACAGTTCGGTTCGCCTAGAGCTACTGGCCCTGGTGTGGGCGATGATGGAACGCTTTGCCGAGTATTTAACGGGAGCTGAGGTGCTGGTCATGACTGATAATAACCCTCTGGCTCACCTAGAAAACGCAAAGCTGGGAGTGCTGGAGCAGCGGTGGGTTGCTCACCTTGCTAAGTTTAACTATCGAATTAAGTTTCGATCTGGGCGGGAAAACGGAAATGCGGATGCACTCTCAAGGGTGCCCCTTAGGTCCTCAGGGGAAAATGTTGATGACCAGCTGGAGGACACTGAAACCCCTGACTTGGGGCAGGTACCTATCTTCCGAAGTGTGGTACATTCAAGTGGGGTGGCGTCAGGGATGCCGTGTGTTCTGGGGAAAACACCCTCGGATTGGGCGAAGGACCAGAACGATTGCTTTGACATTGCACTAGTGCGCAGTTGGGTACAAAAAGGGGTCTGGCCGCGTGCAGAGGAAAAGGCCCAGCTGTCCGTGGAAGGAGTGAAACTACTGCGACAGTGGGATAAGTTGTGCGTGGAACAGGGCCTCTTGTACCGTAAGGTGCACCTGCCATCTGAGCTGCAGCACCGGTACCAGCTAGTAATTCCTATGGTGATGGGTCCGGTAGTCGCTCGCGAGGCGCATGAGAAGGGGGCCCACTTTGGGAGTGAAAAGACACTCCAGTGGCTGCAGCGAGTCCTCTATTGTCCTGAATTGGGGGAGATGGTGACAGAGGCGTGTCGGCAGTGTCGGGTCTGTGGTCTCAGTAAGAGCCCTGAGCAGCGGGCGCCACGCAATCTATTAAGACTTCCTTTCCTTTAGAGCTGCTCATGATTGACTATGTCCTGATAGGATACTCAACGTCTGGGTATTCCTATTGCTTGGTAATGACAGACCACTTCACCAAGTATGCTGTAGCAGTGCCGACAAGAGATCAGACGGCGGAGTCTGCGGCAGAAGCCGTGTGTCGATATTTCATTCAGGTGTTTGGGTGTCCGCAAAGAATACACTCAGATCAAGGGGCATGTTTTCATGGGGCATTGATGAAGGAGCTGTACCAGCTGTATGGTGTCGCACAGTCGAGAACGACACCTTACCACCCCCAAGGTAACGGAGCTTGTGAGCGCTTTAATCGGACTCTGTTGCAGATGTTGAGGATGTTGGAGGGTAAACAACAGGTACGCTGGCTTGAGTATCTTCCCGAATTGATGTGGGCCTACAATAATAGAGTGCACAGCACTACTGGATACTCACCACACATGTTGATGTTCGGAAGGCCAGGGCAGGACATTGAGGATTTGAGCATGTCAGATCCCTCCTCCAATCCCCCTCGGACCACGTCAGAATGGGTTCGGGAACACCGGCGCCGATTGAGGGTGGTGTATCAGGTGGTGGGTGATCGACTCAGTCGGGTGACCCATAAGGACACGCGCCCTGTGCAAACCGAGCCTTTCTCCCCGGGGGATAGAGTGTTGGTGAGAATCAAACAACGGTTCGGAAAGCTGTGTGAACGGTGGGAGGCGACTCCGTACCTGGTAAAAAAACGACTGAACCCTGAGACTCCAATCTACGAGGTTGAACCAGTGCAGACAGGGGGACTATCCCGTAATCTTCATAGTAACATGCTACAACGGTGCTGGTTTAAAGATGCTGTCCCCGTTTCCCCGGAACCACCGGCTGTGTCCCGAGGGGTGGGCATCCCTAATACTCTCGAATTTGATGGTGAGTCTGTCTCCGCCCCTGCTTACTCGCCCCCTGCAACCGATCTGTCCCCGTGTGGAGAGAGTATTGAGAATGTGGTATGTCCTACAGAGAACGGGGACTCAGGTCAGTTACCTGATCCGTCTGGTGTGGCACAGGGCGCCAGACCTCAGGAGGGAGCAGCCTCATTGGCTCCCGTTGAAGAGACATCTGCTCCCTCGAGAGCCGAGCCTGTTGGGGTGGGTCTCAGGAGAACTACTCGAGCTACGGCGGGTATACCACCACGACGCTATGCACAAGACGACTTTGAGTGGGGAGGTGTGTCGAGGACGCCAACCTCTAGTGGGGTGGCATGTGAGAGTGTGAAATGTGATAACAGCTGGAGAGCTCTAGGACCCTGTGACTTTTGCATGGCTGGGCTTAGAGGAGGGGCAGGGCTAGAAACTGTGTGTATTTTGAAAGCGTCTGATGTGTGAGTCTAGACAGGAAGTCTGAGAGAAGGAGCTGCAAGAAGACGCTGTCTTTACTCTCTTCTGTGTGGAGTTTGTTGACCCCTATCCCTGTTTAAGGACAAGTGCTGAGCTGGGGAAGCTGTGTGGCTCTGTGGAGTTTTGTGAAAGTCCATGCTGAGTGGATTATAGACTTTGCGCTTGGGGAGTCACTGTCGGGTGATGAAGAGGCTGAGCAATCCATCTCTGTTACTGAACACGTGTATGGTGTACTGGATAACAGTGAGAGACTTCGGGAGGAAAGACAACTTCTGGTGCTATTTCCACTGAGAGGATATTGACAAGACTTTGTGAAGAGATCTTCCCAGACCTTAATCTGAGGCTACAGGACTTAAGTCCCCGGCGTGTGGGCTCGGCATCGGCCGACAAGACAAGGAATTTTTGCTGTTTTGTGAACACTGTTTTTGTTTTGGCGCCAAAGTTTTCCGGGACTAGCTGCAGCCACCATGATTCACAGGCCTGTGATAGACTGCATCCGAGGTTAACGGTACCATAACTTTAAGATATCCGGATATCCTAATAATAAGAGCAATTGATATAGTTTCATGCATTATTATTGTTTATAGTGGTAGGATTGTATGCAGTGTGCCATCTCAGTGGGTCCCCATATACCGCCCTCACTAGTCTGACACTGTTTTTAGGTAAAATTGTTCCAGATCTTTAGAATAATTTACATGAGCTGGAAACCTTGAGATTGGCACATTGATTTCAGCTCTTGCTGATTGTGTGTATTTAGTAGAGACAGTCTCCCAGGCAGAACCTGAGACTGATTCATCCAATACTGAATTTTAGTATTTTAGTCTAATCTCTGTTTTAGTAAAGAAAGTGTTGTTTATTTCTGTCTCTGTCTCAGTTTGTGACTCACTGGATCTCTCTCGGACCACCGGTCATTACAATAGTTTTGTGCGATAAGTTTGTGGGAGAACATCTCAAAAATATATTTTCCACAATACAGAAGTCTTATAGTATGCAGGCACTTATTGAACCTTCAGAAGCTAAAGGTCTCTGTAAGGTATTATGATCTGCAGTCAAATAAATAAGAATAGATCATTAAATGAGTCATAATTTTACTATATACTTTTTACAGCATATGTAAATTAACTAAACTATTGCAATCCATATAACATGCTTTCAATTATGATGTTTCTCCGGGCAATCCATGTTGTTTAATGTCTGTGAAGCTTTAAAGACTGCTTCCTCATTCTCTTTGTGAGCCTAAGCCCATTGCTAAAAGCATTCTTGTGCATAGGCAAATGCTACTTTGTATATTTTACAATGGAAGTCCTTGAGTTTTGTCTTGTATATTTTGGAGGCCATATTGACTTAGTATAATGTATAATTTAAGCATGGAAATAGATTTTTACCTAACAAGATATATTAAATGCGTGGACTGTATGTTCGCTATTTGCAAGTGTAGACTCCAGAAGGTTTTGTGTACTTTTTTTTTTCTGGGTTTTCAGAACAAAGTGACTCCTGAATGGATATGAAGGTCTACTTTATATTATTGTCCGTATCCACATTTGTAAAGGAATATTGTCAGTGACTTAACATTAACAATTTGCTTCAAGGACTTTTGTTAAACAATTACTGAAAAGAATTGCTGATTTTTTTTTCTTCTGAATGGAGCTTAGCATGAATACCCCTGATACTGCTACAGAATAGCTTTGTACAGTTGTGATTTATTTTTTTATATACATTTCAAATGAATAAATGACATAAAGAACATGTTTAATACAATGTTACCATTGACATTCAGAGTTAACAGTGCCAAAGATGTTAAAACATTTACAAATGACAATACAATACAAATGTCATAGATTATTACACACACTAGACCACTGGCACTTCTATGAATCACATATCTATTATTTACACAATTAACTATTAACATGGATAAAAAACATAATTGCAATTCTGGTGTTTATATGATGTACAATAAAAAATTATATTGTTGTATCGTGTTAAGCAGAATATCGATGCAAATTCTTTTATGCCCAAAAATTACAAAATTATTCCAGGAGTGATACCTTTATTGGCTAACCAGAAGAATTATGTTTGCAAGCTTTCAGAGCACAGAGGCTCCTTCTTCAGGCTGGTTTAGATTAGTTTGTAATCCAACCTGAAGAAGGAGCCTCTGTGCTCTGAAAGCTTGCAAACATAATTCTTCTGGTTAGCCAATAAAAGAATCACTCCTAGAATACATTTTTTGGGTATAAAAATATTTACATTTGTGTTGATAAACAATGTATAATATTTAAATGTTACATTTGAAATTAAGACACTTCACTCACCTTATAAACAGTTCTAAGTTATGAATTAAGTAACAAGCAGCATGCAAAATTATTATAAAATGAATCTTCATCTCTATAGCTACTACAGTAGCAGCTTGCTAAATAAGGGAGGAATTGTGCAACCTGTACAGGTGGTCCTACAGGCATAAGGCCAATGGCTACCAAAAATTATAACATAGAGTGGCTCTAAAAATGTATAGACACCAGAGATGAGGAAATAAATATTCGAGTGGAATTGAATTGTACAATTCTCTAAAGTGTATAATTTTTGGAATTTGCTTCCATGATGGCCACTAGGCGCTATTTTCTAAACAGTAAAGGGCTATCAAAAAGATAAAAAATTCCTTATACCTGCCTTACCACCCGCCTGGTCCTCTTCGTATCTTTCAATTGCTGCTGCCGTTTATACTGCATGTCATCATGACATAGTGATATTTTTGCGTAATTGCAAGGAATCATACTGGGCCTCTTCAAAACAAGCCTTGAAAGGTCCAGAGATTTCAGCACTCTCAACGGTGATAAGAAGATGTGAGGATTGGATGGGTGATGGTGGGGAATGAAAGGTCTGGAGAGGTGAGGATTAAGGTGAGTTAAAAGAATTGTTTCATTTTTAAAAGTTAAATTTATTATATTCTGAAGTCTGAAGAGACCCTAGAGCATAAACAAAAACATTAAATTTGAGGCAAATAACTTCTCTGTGAATTGCATTTTCTGAGAAAAATCACGCTAACCATTGAATTTGAATTTTGCTTGAGCCACTCATCTTTAATAACCACTTTAATAATGGTTATTTATCCTTTTTAAAAATCCATGTTGAATTATGGCAGCAATATCTAGCATTATGTTTTCTCTAAAGATATATGTAGTCAAATGATTGCTAGATTCCCCATGTGGCCATCAGGAGAGTCAAATAAAATGGTGGCGGTAATCTAGACATTTGAGCGATGCAAGACCACTTTGAAGTGATATTGGAAATTTGTGAAAGTGTAAAGTACGACAATGGCAAATTTCCATCTTTTTCCCCTGACTTAACACCTCTTTCCTTCTACCTGTGAGGAATCCTAAAGGATGTTGTATATTATAAGAAATCAGCTACACTGGCTGCACTATGGGAAGAAATTGAAATGTCATGCAGCTTTATGTTATCTGCATAAATCTAATAATACAGATTTTATATAATTTTTTTTATATTGTAGTGTGTATACATTTTTGGGCTACCCTATAGTGCTTCCTACTGTTTTTATCACCTGTAAGGATCTAAGCTTTCATATCCAGGTCCCGCAATTACTGGTGGATTGATAAAGAAGTAAGGTACTTTCTAGAAAAGTCATGAATAAGGAGGCCTATGTCACTGGAATCTAATTAGTACAGATGACTGAATCTTTTGAAATAAAAATTTGCCAGGTTTGGCAAATCCATTTGCTGTGAATCACAAGCACTGTAAAGCCTCCAATTGTCCTGAAAAGGATAACACTTTGAGGTCTCCTACGACTGTATTAAATTCCTTTCTAGCTCTCTTAACACAAATCTAACCTTAGTAATGTCCAGATAACTTTAACATATATGTCTATGGGTAAACGGATGGTAACTGGTATTAACCAACAGCCTGTTTAATAATATACTGCACATGCAGAATATTTTATGGTTTTTAAAATATAAAAATAGTCCAAAAATGATACCACTGGAAGGCAGATGTGTTTATAAACAGGTGATGTACACAAAACAGGCATACATTTTTGACATGCAGTGTTCCAAAAATCAGTTTTTGGAGACTAGCAGCTGGTTTGCTATTTGGAAAATGAAGAATCAATAGCTTTGTTAATATGTTGTCCAAAAATGAATCTTTATTTGGTAGTAACTACAGGCCTGCTCTTTTTAACAAGCCATTGAAAAATAATCCCTTTTTTGGAATTAGAAACAGGTTTGACATTTAGAAAATGAAGAAGCAATAGCTTTTCATGCAATACAAAAATTATTCACTTTTTAGAAGCAGCAACAGGTTTTCTGTTTGGAAATTGAAGAAATAATGGCTTTTTACAAAAATATTTGTAAATACCTGTATGCCAAAAATGACAAAAGTATTCTTGGGGTGATACCTTTATTGGCTAACCAGAAAATATATATATATGCAAGCTTTCAGAGCACAAAGGCTCCTTCTTTTTTTTGTAATCTTGCCTGAAGAAGGAGCCTCTGTGCTCTGAAAGCTTGCATATATATATATTTTCTGGTTAGCCAATAAAGGTATCACCCCAAGAATACTTTTGTCATTTTTGGCATACAAGTATTTACATCAATTTTTCTGACTAGCACGGTACCACAATATAACTTGGTATTGTACATCATTACAAAGATATTTATAACCTATCCCTTTTTAGGATCGATTTTAGGTTTATTTACCCTGTTCATGATAGCGGCAGTACGGTATAGTCATAGAACACAATGGACTGCCTGGAGATATGTGGCTGTCTACCATCAGTGGCAGTAGCTGCAACTTCACAGTTTAGAATATGAACAGATACTCAAATTACTGGTAGCAGAACACTATGAATATAACAAGAACAGGCAGGAAATGAATGGTTTGTATGAGCATTGGCACTGGTGGCAGCAGAACAGTGTAGAACACAATGGATAGGAAGAAGTTGTGGCTAATTTAATCATTAAAATCAGCAGTAAGTAAATGAAAATCGGAACTGAACCATGCCTGATTAATTTTGATAAATGTAATGCATTCCAGACTTGCAGAGAACAACCTTCTCTGACAGTACACTCGAGGCAGGACAACACAGTACCCAACAGAGAACTGTGCAGGTTCTTGTTAATGATCCATTCTGCTGAGTCAGGTGTCCAGATAAACTGTACATAGTTAGAGATGAGCGTTGTTCGACTCGAAATGTTCACCAATCTCAAATTTGAGCTGTTTTGGGCGGTGTTCGAGCCGTTCGGCGAACACGAACGATTTGAAAAAAATTCGGCTGTTCGAGGTTATGTTCGATAACTGTTCGGGCACCAAAATCATAACTGGATTTTTTCTCAGTAATGCTGAAAATTAATGTTAATACGCAGTTTGAGTGTACAGCGGGGCGGGGGGAGGGGCAGGGGATGGATCTCTGTAGGAATAATGAAGATCTCCATTTTTTTTTCTCTTTCCCGCATTTACAGTGGGAAGGTGCAATCTGTCAGCCTATCAGCAGAGCACACACGGAGCGAACTGCTTTTTTTCACACGAGCAAGGGCATGAGTCATTGGCAGTGTATGTCACATGTGCTTGCCCTATAAGACCCAGCCATTTTCCCCGTCGCCACCATTTTCTCACTGCTGCAGCTGCGTGTTAGACGGCACCGCTGTTGCTGTGTGCGCTATACCTTGCTAATTTTAAGCCAATTTTTGCACAAATCTACAGATAGCTTGGGAGTAGGGAATAGTTGTGATTGCAGTCCTTTTAAGGACTAGGTTACAGCATTTCCTACGAATTTTATCAGGCAGGTCTGTGCTCTTAAATAGATAGATTGTGGGAGTAAAGACTAATTGTAATTGCAGTCCTTTTCAGGACTAGGTTACGACAGTTCCTCTCAGTTTTTGCCAGGCAGGTCTGTGCCAGTGCTGTGCAAGTTTTTTTTCACAGCATTTGGCTGAATCTAGCAAAACTAATCCTTTTTGGCCTATTGCAGAGTGTGTTAGTCAGTGGAGTAGCCACCACCTGTGTATAGATTACCAATTTTTTTACTGCACCTAGTGAAGTAAAACCTTTTGGGCATAGCATCATTCTATTAGTCCATCTATACTGACCTCCATAAGGCTGCAAATTGAATATAATTTTTTTCTGCATCTAGCTCTGAAAAAATATTTGTCCTCCTAGCAGTGTGTGGGACTTGTTCTACTTGTCCATCTATACTGACCTCCATCAGGTTGTAAATTCAAAATAATTTTTTGTCTGCATCTAGCTCTGAAAAATTATTTGGGCTTCTAACAGTGTGTGTGATTTGTTCTTTTAGTCCATCTATACTGACCTCCATAAGGTTGCAAATTAAAAATATTTTTTTGTCTGCATCTAGCTTTGAAAAAATATTTGGCCTTCTAGCAGTGTGTGGGACTTTGTCTATTAGTCCATCTATACTGACCTCCATCAGGTTGCAAATTGAATAAAAAAAATTTCTGCATCTAGCTCTGAAAAAATATGTGTCCTTCTAGCAGTGTGTGGGACTTGTTCTACTAGTCCATCTATACTGACCTCCATCAGGTTGCAAATTCAAAATAATTTTTTGTCTGCATCTAGCTCTGAAAAAATATTTGGCCTTCCAGCAGTGTGTGGGACTTGTTCTATTAGTCCATCTATACTGACCTCCATCAGGTTGCAAACTGAATATAATTTTTTTCTGCATCTACCTCTGAAAAAATATTTGGGCTTCTAGCTGTGTGTGGGACTTGTTCTATTCGTCCATCTATACTGACCTCCATCAGGTTGCAAATTGAATATAATTTTTTTCTGCATCTAGCTCTCAAAAAATATTTGGGCTTCTAGCAGTGTGTGGGACTTGGTCTATTAGTCCATCTATACTGACCTCCATCAGGTTGCAAATTGAATATAATTATTTTCTGCATCTAGCTCTGAAAAAATATTTGGCCTTCTAGCAGTGTGTGGGACTTGTTCTATTAGTCCATCTATACTGACCTCCATCAGGTTGCAAACTGAATATAATTTTTTTCTGCATCTACCTCTGAAAAAATATTTGGGCTTCTAGCTGTGTGTGGGACTTGTTCTATTAGTCCATCTATACTGACCTCCATCAGGTTGCAAATTGAATTTAATTTTTTTCTGCATCTAGCTCTGAAAAAATAATTGTCCTTCTAGCAGTGTGTGGGACTTGTTCTACTAGTCCATCTATACTGACCTCCATCAGGTTGCAAATTCAAAATAGTTTTTTGCCTGCATCTAGCTCTGAAAAAATATTTGGCCTTCTAGCAGTGTGTGGGACTTGTTCTATTAGTCCATCTATACTGACCTCCATCAGGTTGCAAACTGAATATAATTTTTTTCTGCATCTACCTCTGAAAAAATATTTGGGCTTCTAGCTGTGTGTGGTACTTGTTCTATTAGTCCATCTATACTGACCTCCATCAGTTTGCAAATTGAATATAATTTTTTTCTGCATCTAGCTCTGAAAAAATATTTGGGCTTCTAGCAGTGTGTGGGACTTGGTCTATTAGTCCATCTATACTGACCTCCATCAGGTTGCAAATTGAATATAATATTTTTCTGCATCTAGCTCTGAAAAAATATTTGGCCTTCTAGCAGTGTGTGGGACTAGTTCTAGTAGTCCATCTATACTGACCTCCATCAGGTTGCAAACTGAATATAATTTTTGTCTACATCTACCTCTGAAAAAATATTTGGGCTTCTAGCTGTATGTGGGACTTGTTCTATTAGTCCATCAATACTGACATCCATCAGGTTGCAAATTGAAAATAATTTTTTTCAGCATCTAGCTCTGAAAAATATTTGTCCTTCTAGCAGTGTGTGGGACTTGTTCTACTAGTCCATCTATACTGACCTCCATCAGTTTGCAAATTCAAAATAATTTTTTGTCTGCATCTAGCTCTGAAAAAATATTTGGCCTTCTAGCAGTGTGTGGGGCTTGGTCTATTAGTCCATCTATACTGACCTCCATCAGGTTGCAAATTGAATATATTTTTTTTCTGCATCTACCTCTGAAAAAATATTTGGGCTTCTAGCTGTGTGTGGGACTTGTTCTATTAGTCCATCTATACTGACCTCCATCAGGATGCAAACTGAATATAATTTTTTTCTGCATCTAGCTCTGAAAAAATATTTGTCCTTCTAGCAGTGTGTGGGACTTGTTCTACTAGTCCATCTATACTGACCTCCATCAGGTTGCAAATTCAAAATAATTTTTTGTCTGCATCTAGCTCTGAAAAAATATTTGGCCTTCTAGCAGTGTGTGGGACTTGTTCTATTAGTCCATCTATACTGACCTCCATCAGGTTGCAAGCTGAATATATTTTTTTTCTGCATCTACCTCTGAAAAAATATTTGGGCTTCTAGCTGTGTGTGGGACTTGTTCTATTAGTCCATCTATACTGACCTCCATCAGGTTGCAAACTGAATATAATTTTTTTCTGCATCTAGCTCTGAAAAAATATTTGGGCTTCTAGCAGTGTGTGGGACTTGGTCTATTAGTCCATCTATACTGACCTCCATCAGGTTGCAAATTCAATATAATATTTTTCTGCATCTAGCTCTGAAAAAATATTTGGCCTTCTAGCAGTGTGTGGGACTTGTTCTATTAGTCCATCTATACTGACCTCCATCAGGTTGCAAACTAAATATAATTTTTTTCTGCATCTACCTCTGAAAAAATATTTGGGCTTCTAGCTGTGTGTGGGACTTGTTCTATTAGTCCATCTATACTGACCTCCATCAGGTTGCAAATTGAATATATTTTTTTTCTGCATCTCACCCAGCCAATAGTTTTGGCCTAATACCACAGTTTGGCCACTCAGCTCTGCTCGGTTCCCATCCATTGTTTTTTTGTGCAAACAACTCCAGAGTTGTGAATTAGTTAACCATCAAAATGAGTGGAAAAAGGCCTGCTGCTGGTGGAAAGGGGAATAGGCGTGTTGGGAAGGAGATAAAAGGTTGTGTCCGTGGTGTAGGTGTTAAAGCAACAGTAACATCTGCAGAAGAAAGACCATCTTCCAGCCAAACTAAAATGTCTACTTCTTTTAGCGGACAATGTGATAAGATCCCTTTCTTACGGCCACACCAATCGCTACAAATTCCAGATGAGGCACAAAAACAGCAGGTGCTTCAACGGATATCAAGTGTTCCTTTAAGTGGGCTCTCCTCCACATCAACTTCAACATCACAAATACTCCAGTCCTCAAAGTGTCACCCCAATCGCACTTGCTTCCTCACAGCTCCCAAATCTCCAGCTGCCCGTCTGAGTATGAAGTAGAACAGATGGTTGAGTCTGCAGAGCTGTTTACTCATACTATAGCCTGGGAATCAGAGGTCGGCTCCAGCGCTTCTGTGAATCCAGACGAGAAAATGATCAGCACTGATGCCCAGAATCTTTATGAGTCGGATCCAGGACCAGACGCTGAAGGTTCTGACCATAATGTAGACCCTCATTCCCAAACTGTAACTCCTGTTGGTGGAGACAATGAGGAAGACGATGATGAGACTCAAATACCTCATTGGAGCAACAACTTTAGTTTTTTGTCAGGGCAGGAACAGGTTGGCTCTGAGGACGACGGGTGTGATAACGCACAGGGTGATGATGATGAGGTTGGAGATCCCACTTACTGTCAACCCACAGTCAGCCAAGACATGAGGTCAGCAGAGGAGGTGGAGGAGAATGCTAGTGATGACCTGGTCAAGTTGCGTCTTCCTGGACAGAGACGTAGTACTGGAAGCACGTCAACAACTGCATCCTCAAACACAACTCTGCCTCTCACCACAAGTCGTGGTGGCTCTTCGGGTCGCATGGGTGCTAAGCCTTGCATAGCCTGGGCATTTTTTCAGATCGATAAAGATGACCCAACTCGTGTTTTCTGTAACATTTGTCAGCAAAAGCTAAGTAAAGGCCAAAAAATACATAGTTTGAGTACTTCATGCATGAACTGGCACATGGACATGAAGCATAAGTTGCAGTGGGAAGCTCACTGTGCTACAATGCGGCCTAGCCGGCCGGGCCAACCACCGTCTGCCATATCTGTTGCATCCGCGGCCTCTTCATCCTCTGTGACTGGGGGGACAGCAGTCACACCTGTTTTGGGGCACAGACCTGCCACCTCTTTACCCGCAACAGCCAGCGTGATTGGCAGGTCATCATTTTCTTTGGAGGTGGTATCACCAGCTGGTGTTGAGCACTGTCCGGCATCGATAGCACCACCTATGGATCAAATCAACCTAACATGTCCGCCTGCATCTTCCTCACAGACCGGCAGTTTGCCGGGGACTAGTGTTGAGCCACCCCCGTAGTGTTCGAGTTCGGTTCGGTTCGTCGAACACCCGTGTGTTCGCCGAACTGTTCGTCGAACTGTTCGTCGAACACCTTCGAACACCGTTAAAACCAATGGCAGGCAAACAAAAACACATAGAAAAACATAGAAAACACCTTCAAAGGTGTCCAAAAGCTGACAAACTGCTCAGAAGACACAACTAACACATGGAAAAGTGACAAGTACATATAGTCATGCGAAAAGAAAAGAGGTGGAGGAGTAAAAGGAGGGGGAGACACAGATATAGGCATGTCATGCCCTTCTAAAATCCAAAAAGTGAGAAGCCGAGACGTCCAGTCCGCTCCTGCCCGTGCCACCTCCGTGTCGCCGGGTTTGTGCCAGAGCCGCGGTGAACCCTGACGGCCAGCCCCCCTCTCCCAATACTGGTGCCTGTCCGCTGGTGGGTCGAGAGAGCCCCCCTGTGGTGGAGGCAGCTCTAAGCTTTTTAATTTAAATTGTCCCTCTAATTTGAATGAATACACTTTAAATCCATTTACAAGGATCTATTGGAGGGCAAGTCTCATGCCAGCAGCCGCGTAATTCCAGCTCCAGTAGCGTCCACTAAAGCTGCTGCAGTTAAAAAGCTTTTATAAGGATCGAGCTCGGCTGTCCACCGCAAGGCATCCTAGTGCCAGTCCCAGCCCCTATGCCTTGGGGTGCCTCCTGATGCTCTTCACTAAGTATCCCGTGGTCCCGAAGCATTTCCTTTGAAAAAATTAAGTGTCCAAACTACAGGTGGTGTAGCTTGCTTAACAGCCGGGATAATCCGCTGACTAGCAGACACTGCTACCAGGCACAAAGTATTTCCTGGGCTAGATGCAGTTAAAAATTTGTAAGTAGATACTCTCGTTGGATGCTGAGAAAGCATTCCATAGAGTCTCCTGGCACGCCATATATGATTCTCTTAAAAAGCTTGGGGTAGGGGTCTAGGGGACCCTTTTATAGCCAAAATCACGGCCCTGTATCACAATACGTCACCTAGGCTGAAGATAAATGGAACTGTAGCACCGAGGGCTCGGTTGCTACAGACGTATTGCACCTCACCCAGAGGTGTGATATCTCACTCTCAGATAAGGATGGAGTGTGGATCAGGACCCGACACCTGCATGCATTACACCACATTGCCGTGGGGCAGGGCGACCAATATGCCCCTGAGATGGGCACGACAGTCCCTGTCCCTGGCTGGAGTGGGGGGAGGGAACACTGAGGAAGGGTAACCCTGCAGTGCAGGAGCAGGGAGGAAGCAGTTCCTGGGTGCATTGAGAAGGGAGTATAAAAGGTGGGCACCATCTTAGTTCAGTGCAGAGAAGTCTGAGCAGAAGTGGCAGGGAGCAGGGGCTCTGCATGAGCTCTGCTCCGGAGGCGGGCCTAGTAACAGAGGCCCAGGCCTGCAAGAGGGAGAAGGAAGGAAGAGGAGCGGAGAAGGCTCCAGGAACGAGGAATGAAGGGATCCCAGGGGTGCGGACGGGCGAGTCGCCACCGCACGCCCGAACCCACCTGCGTGGAGGGGTCAGGCCAAAGGGGGAGACCGGTCCCCGAACTAGTGGAGGCAGGAAACGACCCTCAGCTAGAAACCGGAGGCTCTGACATTTTATGTGGCGCAGCCCCTTGCTCCACCCGCTAGGAAGGCACCACATAGGGTCAGGGAAACTGGCGCCAAGTTTACCAAGAGGAGGCCCGAGGCAGCCGGACAGAAGTGTTGGTAAGAAAGGCCAGACAAAGGACACACAAAGGGGGTCCTGTGAAGCGCTCCAAAGTTATCTGGGAGTTGTCTGAGCCCCTCACCTGGTGAGCACAGTACGACGTGGGCAGCCATTACCTGCAGACGTGGTCTGGATAATAAGAACTGTGAGTAAAGGCCCTGAACTGCATCACTGACTCCGTGTCGTTACTGCTGCCCTGCACCATCACCCCCATCCTCCGCATACACTGCCCTGAGGCTATACTCCTCCCGTGGGGAGTTATGCTACGCTCTGCTGCACCCACAACACCAGCCTTAGCGGTCTGCCCTGTAGCGGCGGTTCACTCTGACCGCAATCCACGGGTGGCGTAGTCGGACATTTAAACATCAAAACCACATAAATAGTTCCGCCACTGGTTTGACCGCCCTGAGCCACGGAACCGGATCGCCGCCACGAAGACTACAACCACCAGCATCCACCAAAAAGGGTCCGGCTCCGGGTGTCCCAAGGCCCAGGGGGTGCGTCAGAACATTTTCATCACCTTTCACAATCACCAATGGGACAAGGCAGGGATGTCCTCTGTCCCCTCTCTTATACATCCTAGTGACGGAGCACCTGCTCTCATCAATTCGCCATAACCCCAATATTAGGTGGATTGAGGTGGGAGGCACCGAGTACAAGTGCTCTCTATTTGCTGATGATGTCCTAGTATATATCACTCAATCACATATATCCATCCCTGCTGTTATGGCTGAAATAGATCACTTTGTTACATGGTAAAATTTTAAAATCAATGCAGCGAAGTCTGAGGCCCTCGATGTCTCCCTCCCTAAATCCATATAGGATTCCATCCAGTCCAACTTTCCCTTTGCCTGGCCCTCACAGGGTATCAAATACTTAGGAATTCCTATTCATAGAGACCTCTCCCATCTATGTTATCTTAATTTTGGGCCCTTTATTGAACAATTCCATACAGACCACGGTTGGCAAGTTGGAACTGTGAGATTCACTACGTGCACCACTGGTATTTTGCAACAGTCTCTGCTGATACTCCTGCATGCGTGCATCCCTTTCTATGGCAGGAATAATTTCTGCAAATTTACTTTTGTACCGGGGATCTAACAGTGTGGCAACCCAGTAGTCAGGATTATTTCTAATTCTCACAATTCGAGGGTCATGTTGCAAGTAGTGCAGCAAGAAGGCACTCATGTGTGTTGCGCATCCAGGAGCACCAAGTCCCTGTTGTGTTGGTGGCGAGGTAACAATCATGCTTCCTTCCTCTGTCCTCTCCCCCCAACCTCGCACAACAGAAATGTGATCAAGGTCTCCCTCATCTGATGAGTCTTCCATCAGTTCGTCCTCCACTTCTTCCTGGGCTCCTGCACCTTCCTCACTAGTTTGGCTGCTACCATGCGCCCTGGTAAAATCATCTCCCCCACCCTCACATGCCTGCCGCCCTGGTGCTGCCGACCGTCTGGACCTTGCAGATGTTAGCCCTTCCGCATACAACTCCTCCTCCTCTACTTCCTCCACCTCCTCTTGTGCCACCACCTGACTCCGAATTCTGTTTAACATGTGCTCCAGCATGTAAATCACCGGAATAGTCATGCTGATAATGGCATCGTCAGCACTAAACATCTTCGTCGCCATTTCAAAACTGTGCAGAAGGGTGCATAGGTCCCTGATCTGAGACCACTCCTCCAGCGTGATTTGCCCCACCTCTGAATCTCGTTGGCCCAGGCTATACGTCAGAACGTATTGCACCAGGGCTTGTCGGTGCTGCCACAGTCGCTGCAACATGTGCAGAGTTGAATTCCACCGGGTAGGCACATCGCATTTTAGCCGGTGAAGTGGCAGGCCCAACGACTTCTGTAGAGATGTAAGTCGCTGAGCTGCGGGATGCGAACGGCGGAAGTGAGCACACAGCGACCGTGCCCTCTGCAGAAGGCCATCTAGTCTGGGATAGTGGGCTAAAAATTGCTGGACAACCAGGTTCAACACGTGAGCCATACAAGGCACGTGTGTGACATTGCCCCGGCGAAGGGCCGCACCCAGGTTTGCAGCATTGTCGCACACGGCCTTCCCTGGTTTCAGGTCCAGTGGAGACAACCATTCATGAAATTGGTTCTCCAGAGCTGACCACAACTCCTCAGCTGTGTGACTCACATTTCCCAGACATTTCAATGTAAAAACCGCCTGATGACGTTGAGCCCTACTGCCAGCATAGTAAGGAGGTGTGCAGGATCCCTTCTGCGCAGTTAGAAAGCTTGTGGCATGACCAGACAGGCTTTGGGTGCAGGTGGAAGACCGAGAGGAGGTTGAGGAGGCAGAAGCAGTGGAGGAAAAATGACATAAAGAGGATTGACGCACAACTCGTGGGGACGGCAAGACTTGGACAGCAGCCCCTTGTCCTGCTGTCACCATAGTTACCCAGTGCCCAGTCAGCGACATGTAACGCCCCTGTCCATGCCTACTCGTCCAAGTGTCTGTGGTGAAATGCACCCTGTCACACACAGAGTTTCTCAAAGAAGCGGTGATGTTGTGTGCGACATGCTGGTGGAGCGCAGGCACACCTTTCTTTGAGAAGTAGTGCCGACTGGGCATCTGGTACTGGGGCACTGCGACGGACATAAGGTCTCGAAAATCCTCTGTGTCCACCAGGCGGAAAGGCAGCATTTCTGTAGCCAAGAGCTTGCAGATGGTGAAATTCAACCTCTTAGCTTTCTCATGGCTAGGAGGAAATGGTCTTTTACTTGTCCACATCTGAGGGACCGAGGGCTGGCTATTGTGCTTAGACGGGGTTGATAAGGGTGTCCCCGGCAAACTGCCGGTCTGTGAGGAAGATGCAGGCGGACATGTTAGGTTGCCTTGATCCAAAGGTGGTGCTATCGATGTCGGACAGCGCTCAAGACCAGCTGGTGCTACCACCTCCAAAGAAAATGATGACCTGCCAATCACGCTGGCTGTTGCGGGTAAAGAGGTGGCAGGTCTGCGCCCCAAAACAGGTGTGACTGCTGTCCCCCCAGTCACAGAGGATGAAGAGGCCGCGGATGCACAAGATATGGCAGACGGTGGTTGGCCCGGCCGGCTAGACCGCATTGTAGCACACTGAGCTTCCCACTGCAACTTATGCTTCATGTCCATGTGCCGGTTCATGCATGAAGTACTCAAACTATGTATTTTTTTGGCCTCTACTTAGCTTTTGCTGACAAATGTTACAGATAACACGAGTTGGGTCATCTTTATCGATCTGAAAAAATGCCCAGGCTATGCAAGGCTTAGCACCCATGCGACCTGAATAGCCACCACGACTTGTGGTGAGAGGCAGAGTTGTGTTTGAGGATGCAGTTGTTGACGTGCTTCCAGTACTACGTCTCTGTCCAGGAAGGCGCAACCTGACCTCGTCGTCACTAGCATCTTCCTCCACCTCCTCTGCTGACCTCATCTCTTGGCTGACTGTGGGTTGACAGTAAGTGGGATATCCGACCTCATCATCATCACCCTGTGCGTTATCACACCCGTCGTCCTCAGAGCCAACCTGTTCCTGCCCTGACAAAAAACTAAAGTTGTCGCTCCAATCAGGTATTTGAGTCTTATCATCGTCTTCCTCATTGTCTCCACCAACAGGAGTTACAGTTTGGGAATGAGGGTCTACATTATGGTCAGAACCTTCTGCGTCTGGTCCTGGATCCGACTCATAAAGATTCTGGGCATCAGTGCAGATCATTTCCTCGTCTGGATTCACAGAAGCGCTGGAGTCGACCTCTGATGCCCAGGCTATAGTATGAGTAAACAGCTCTGCAGACTCAACCATCTGTTCTACCTCATACTCAGACGGGCAGCTGGAGATTTGGGAGCTGTGAGGAAGCAAGTGCGATTTGGGTGACACCTTTGAGGACTGGAGTATTTGTGATGTTGAAGTTGATGTGGAGGAGAGCCCACTTAAAGGAGCAAATGATATCCGTTGAAGCACCTGCTGTTTTTGTGCCTCATCTGGAATTTGTAGCGATTGGCGTGGCCGTAAGAAAGGGATCTTATCACATTGTCCGCTAAAAGAAGTAGACATTTTAGTTTGGCTGGAAGATGGTCTTTCTTCTGCACCTACCCCACGGACACAGCCTTTTTTCCCCTTCCCAACACGCCTATTCCCCTTTCCACCAGCAGCAGGCCTTTTTCCACTCATTTTGGTGGTTAACTAATTCACAACTCTGGAGTTGTTTGCACAAAAAAACAATGGATGGTAACCGAGCAGAGCTGAGTGGACAAACTGTGGTATTAGGCCAAAACTATTGGCTGGGTTAGATGCAGAAAAAAATTATTTTTAATTTGCAACCTGATGGAGGTCAGTATAGATGGACTAATAGACCAAGTCCCACACACCGCTAGAAGCCCAAATATTTTTTCAGAGCTAGATGCAGAAAAATTTTTTATTCAATTTGCAACCTGATGGAGGTCAGTATAGATGGACTAATAGACCAAGTCCCACACACTGCTAGAAGCCCAAATATTTTTTCAGAGCTAGATGCAGAAAAAAATTATTTTTAATTTGCAACCTGATGGAGGTCAGTATAGATGGACTAATAGACCAAGTCCCACACACTGCTAGAAGCCCAAATATTTTTTCAGAGCTAGATGCAGAAAAAAATTATTTTTAATTTGCAACCTGATGGAGGTCAGTATAGATGGACTAATAGAACAAGTCCCACACGCTGCTAGAAGCCCAAATATTTTTTCAGAGATAAATGAAGAAAAAAATTATTTTTAATTTGCAACCTGATGGAGGTCAGTATAGATGGACTAATAGACCAAGTCCCACACACTGCTAGAAGCCCAAATATTTTTTCAGAGCTAGATGCAGAAAAAAATAATTTTTAATTTGCAACCTGATGGAGGTCAGTATAGATGGACTAATAGACCAAGTCCCACACACCGCTAGAAGCCCAAATATTTTTTCAGAGCTAGATGCAGAAAAAAATTATATTCAATTTGCAACCTGCTGGAGGTCAGTATAGAAGGACTAATAGAACAAGTCCCACACACTGCTAGAAGCCCAAATATTTTTTCAGAGCTAAATGAAGAAAAAAATTATTTTTAATTTGCAACCTGATGGAGGTCAGTATAGATGGACTAATAGACCAAGTCCCACACACTGCTAGAAGCCTAAATATTTTTTCAGAGCTAGATGCAGAAAAAAATTATATTCAGTTTGCAACCTGATGGAGGTCAGTATAGATGGACTAATAGAATGATGCTATGCCCAAAAGATTTTACTTCACTAGGTGCAGTAAAAAAATTGGTATTCTATACACAGGTGGTATATCTTGCAACACAGATAGGCTACTCCACTGACTAACACACTCTGCAATAGGCCAAAAAGGATTAGCTTTGCTAGATTCAGCCAAATGCTGTGAAAAAAACTTGCACAGCACTGGCACAGACATGCCTGGCAAAAACTGATAGGAACTCATGTAACCTAGTCCTGAAAAGGACTCCAATTACAATTAGTCTTTACTCCCACAATCTATCTATTTAAGAGCACAGACCTGCCTGATAAAAGTCGTAGGAAATGCTGTAACCTAGTCCTTAAAAGGACTGCAATCACAACTATTCCCTACTCCCAAGCTATCTGTATATTTGTGCGAAAATTGGCTTGAAATTAACAAGGTATAGCGCACACAGCAACAGCGGTGCCGTCTAACACGCAGCTGCAGCAGTGAGAAAATGGTGGCGACGGGGAAAATGGCTTGGTCTTATAGGGCAAGGACATGTGACATACACTGCCAATCACACATGCCCTTGCTTGTGTGAAAAAAAGCACTTCGCTCCGTGTGTGCGCTGCTGATAGGCTGACAGATTGCACCTCCCCACTGCAAATGCGGGAAAGAGAAAAAAAAATGGAGATCTTCATTGTTCCTGCAGAGATCCATCCCCTGCCCCTCCCCCCGCCCCGCTGTACACTCAAACTGCGTATTAACATTAATTTTCATCATTACTGAGAAAAAATCCAGTTATGATTTTGGTGCACGAACAGTTATCGAACATAACCTCGAACAGCCGAATTTTTCTCAAATTGTTCGTGTTCGCCGACCGGCTCGAACACCGCCCAAAACAGCTCGAATTTGAGATTGGCGAACAGTTCGAGTAGAACAACGCTCATCTCTACCGGGGACACCCTTACCAACCCCGTCTAAGCACAATAGCCCGCCCTCGGTCCCTCAGATGTGGACAAGTAAAAGACCATTTCCTCCTAGCCATGAGAAAGCTAAGAGGTTGAATTTCACCATCTGCAAGCTCTTGGCTACAGAAATGCTGCCTTTCCGCCTGGTGGACACAGAGGATTTTCGAGACCTTATGTCCGTCGCAGTGCCCCAGTACCAGATGCCCAGTCGGCTCTACTTCTCAAAGAAAGGTGTGCCTGCGCTCCACCAGCATGTCGCACACAACATCACCGCTTCTTTGAGAAACTCTGTGTGTGACAGGGTGCATTTCACCAAAAAGACATTTGGACGAGTAGGCATGGACAGGGGCGTTAAATGTCGCTGACTGGGCACTGGGTAACTATGGTGACAGCAGGACAAGGGGCTGCTGTCCAAGTCTTGCCGTCCCCACGAGTTGTGAATCAATCCTCTTTATCTCAAAGTTCCTCCACTGCTTCTGCCTCCTCAACCTCCTCTCGGTCCTCCACCTGTACCCAAAGCCTGTCTGGTCATGCCACAAGCTTTCTAACTGTGCAGAAGGGATCCTGCACACCTCCTTACTATGCTGGCAGTAGGGCTCAATGTCATCAGGCGGTTTTTACTTTGAAATGTCTGGGAAATGTGAGTCCCACAGCTGAGGAATTGTGGTCAGCTCTGGAGAACCAATTTCATGAATGGTTGTTTCCACTGGACCTGAAACCAGGGAAGGCAGTGTGCGACAATGCTGCAAACCTGGGTGCGGCCCTTCGCCGGGGCAATGTCACACACGTGCCTTGTATGGCTCACGTGTTGAACCTGGTTGTCCAGCAATTTTTAGCCCACTGTCCCGGACTAGATGGCCTTCTGCAGAGGTCAAGGTCGCTGTGTGCTCACTTCCGCCGTTCACATCCCGCAGCTCAGCGACTTACATCTCTACAGAAGTCGTTGGGCCTGCCTCTTCACCGGCTAAAATGCGACGTGCCTACCCGGTGGAATTCAACTCTGCACATGTTGCAGCGACTGTGGCAGCACCAACAAGCCCTGGTGTAATACGTTCTGAAGTATAACCTGGGCCAACGAGATCCAGAGGTGGGGCAAATCACGCTGGAGGAGTGGTCTCAGATCAGGGACCTATGCACCCTTCTGCACAGTTTTGAAATGGCGACGAAGATGTTTAGTGCTGACGATGCCATTACCAGCATGACTATTCCAGTGATATACATGCTGGAGCACATGTTAAACAGAATTCGGAGTCAGGTGGTGGCACAAGAGGAGGTGGAGGAAGTAGAGGAGGAGGAGTTGTATGCGGAAGGGCTAACATCTGCAAGGTCCAGACGGTCGGCATCACCAAGGCGACAGGCATGTGAGGGTGGGGGAGATGGTTTTACCAGGGCGCATGGTAGCAGCCAAACTAGTGAGGAAGGTGCAGGAGCCCAGGAAGAAGTGGAGGACGAACTGATGGAAGACTCATCAGATGAGGGAGACCTTGATCACATTTCTGTTGTGCGAGGTTGGGGGGAGAGGACAGAGGAAGGAAGCATGGTTGTTACCTCGCCACCAGCACAACAGGGACTTGGTGCTCCTGGATGCACAACACACATGAGTGCCTTCTTGCTGCACTACCTGCAACATGACCCTCGAATTGTGAGAATTAGAAATAATCCTGACTACTGGGTTGCCACATTGTTAGATCCCTGGTACTAAAGTAATTTTGCAGAAATTATTCCTGCCATAGAAAGGGATGCACGCATGCAGGAGTATCAGCAGAAACTGTTGCAGAATCTTACATGTGATTTTCCACAAAACACCAGTGGTGCACATACTGAATCTCACAGTTCCAACTTGCCAACCGTGAGACCGTTGAGTGTTCTGCACTCAAACCGTAACAGAAACACAGTATCTGCTGGTAACAGCAATTTTGCGGAATCATTTCACCACTTTTTTAGCCCATCCTTTGCAAGGCCACAGGAGACAAGAAGTCTGACACATAGTCAATGCCTAGAGACGATGGTACAGGAGTATCTCCAAGTAAACATTGAAGCCATGACTGTGTCTTTGGACCCTTGCTCTTTTTGGGCTTCCAATCTGGATAAATGGCCGGAGCTAGCCACTTACGCCTTGGAGATCTTGTCATGCCCCGCAGCCAGCGTTCTGTCTGAACGTGTGTTCAGCGCTGCTGGTGGTGTGCTGACAGATAAGCGCACGAGGCTCTCCACTGATAATGTAGACAGACTCACGTTTATAAAGATGAACAAATCATGGATCTGAAACAACGTTTCTACCCCTGTGTCATCCTGGGGAGAGTAAAAGCTTGATGATTGGTTAAAATCACCTCACCAACCATTTTAAGCTTTCAAATTACTAATCATGTTTATCTGTATCTTGGCTGGAAAATTATTTGGGCATTGTAGCAGTGTGCAGTACTGATTATATTAGGCCATCTATGCTAAGCTCCACCAGATTTAAAATTACTAATCATGTTTATCTGTATCTTGGCTGGAAAATAATTTGGGCTTTGAAGCAGTGTGCAGTACTGGTTCTATTAGGCCATCTATACTAAGCTCCACCAGATTTAAAATTAATAATCATTTTTAGCTGCATCTAGCCCGGAAAATAATTTTGGGGCTCCGAGATGCACAAGACACATAAGTGCCTTCTTGCTGCACTACCTACAACATGACCCTCAGATTGTCAGAATTCGAAGTAATCCTGACTACTGGGTTGCCACACTCTTAGATCCCCCACACTCTTCGATCAACCTTTTCATTTTAATAAAGACCAAAAAAATGGTCATTTTTGAAATTATAAGCATTAGCAGGTTATTAGAAACTGAAATCAAACAGTTTTCAACTCAAAACTTTATTCTAGGTGATGTTACATTTGCACATATGACCCCTTGTTCGAAAGGAGCTTCTGAACTCTCTCGTCCATTGAATTTGTCAGGTTTTGGATGGTTTCTGCTTCAATTGTTTTGCATGAGGACAGAATACCCTCCCAGAGCAGTTGCTTAGATGTGAACTGCCTCCCGCCATCATAGACACTCCTTTTGATGATGCTCCAGAGGTTCTGAATGGGGTAGAGGTCAGGGGAGCATTGGGGTCACACCATAAGTTTGTCCCCTTTTATGCCCATATCAGCCAGAGATGCAGATGTGCTATGTGCAGCATGAGACGGTGCATTATCATGCATAAAAATTATCTTGCTGTGGAATACACGGTTCTTCTTCTTGAACCATGGCAGGAAGTGCTGTTTGAGAAATTCCACATACATTATGGAGTTCATCTTTACCCCTTCAGGGATCCTAAAGGGGCCGACAATCTCTCTCCCCATGATTCCAGCCCAAAACATTACTCCACCTCCTCCTTGTTGGAGCTGTAGCTGTGTTTGCGTGGGGTGTCCATCAACCAGCCATCCTCCACTCCATCCATCTGGACCATCGAGCGTTGAACGGCACTCATCCGTGAACAAAACAGTTTTTAAATCAGTCTTCATGTAATGTTTGGCCCACTGGAGCCGTTTCTGCTTGTGTGAAGTGGATAGAGGAGGTCGACAGGATGGCGTATGCATAGCTGCAAACCTCTGAAGGACCCTGCATCTTGTTGTTCGGGGGACGTTGGAGGCACCAGCAGCTTCAAAAACTTGTCTGCTGCTATGACAAGGCTTTTTTGCAACTGCTCTTTTAACCTGATGTAATTGCCTGTAGGAAAGAGTGCTCAATTTGCCCTTATCAGCACGCACACATGTGTACTGTGAATCAGCTACATACTTCTTGATTGCCAAGACACTTCATCCTGATCATCGCACAATGTTGATTGTAGTCATGCCTTGACCTAAACAATCCACAATTTGTTGCTTCTCAGCAGCCGACACATCCTTTTTCTTTCCCATTTTGGCAGAAAATGTAGGCTGCTTAATAATGTGGGACAGCCTTCTTAAGTAGTCTTGCCTTTCATTGGACACACCTGCCAAACTAATTAGCACAGGTGTCTGCAATTGCTTACAGTGATATAAAGAGCCCTGACACACATCACCATCAATGAGTTTAACTGACAAACAAACAAATTCTTCCCTTATCACTTCTAAACACTTTTTGCATAATAATTTGGAACACAGTGTACATGTGCTTTTCCACAAAACACCAGTGGTTCACGTAGTGAATCTTACAGTCCTAACTTGCCAACCGTGGTCTGTATGGAGTTGTTCAATAAAGGGCCCAAAATTAAGATAACATAGATGGGAGAGGTCTCTCTGAATAGGAATTCCTAAGTATTTGATACCCTGTGAGGGCCAGGCAAAGGGAAAGTTGGACTGGATGGAATCCTGTATGGATTTGGGGAGGGAGACATCGAGGGCCTCAGACTTCGCTGCATTGATTTTAAAATTTGACCATGTAACAAACTGATCTATTTCAGCCATAACAGCAGGGATGGATATATGTGATTGAGTGATATATACTAGGACATCATCAGCAAATAGAGAGCACTTGTACTCGGTGCCTCCCACCTCAATGCACCTAATATAGGGTTATGGCGAATTGATGAGAGCAGGTGCTCCGTCACTAGGATGTATAAGAGAGGGGACAGAGGACATCCCTGCCTTGTCCCATTGGTGAATATGAAAGGTGATGAAAATGTTCTGACGTGCCCCCTGGGCCTTGGGACACCCGGAGTCGGACCCTTTTTGGTGGATGCTGGTGGTTGTAGTCTCCGTGGCGGCGACCCGTTTCCGTGGCTCAGGGAGGTCAAACCAGTGGCGGAACTACTTATGTGGTTTTGATGTTTAAATGTCCGACTACGCCACCCGTGGATTGCGGTCAGAGTGAACCGCCGCTGCAGGGCAGACCGCTGAGGCTGGTGTTGTGGGTGCAGCAGTGCGTAGCATAACTCCCCACGAGAGGAGTATAGCCTTAGGGCAGTGTATGCGGAGGATGGGGGTGATGGTGCAGGGCAGCAGCAGTAACGACACGGAGTCAGTGATGCAGTCCAGGGCCTTTACTCACAGTTCTTATTATCCAGACCACGTCTGCAGGTAATGGCTGCCCACGTCGTACTGTACTCACCAGGTGAGGGGCTCAGACAACTCCCAGATAACTTTGGAGCGCTTCACAGGACCCCCTTTGTGTGTCCTTTGTCTGGCCTTTCTTACCAACCCTTCTGTCCGGCTGCCTCGAGCCTCCTCTTGGTAAACTTGGAGCCAGTTTCCCTGACCCTATGTGGTGCCTTCCTAGCGGGTGTAGCGAGGGGCTGCGCCACATACAATGTCACAGCCTCCGGTTTCCAGTTGAGGGTCGTTTCCCGCCTCCACTAGTTTCGGGGACCGGTCTCCCCCTTTGGCCTGACCCCTCCACGCAGGTGGATTCGGGCGTGCGGTGGCGACTCGCCCGTCCGCACTCCTGGGATCCCTTCGTTCCTCATTCCTGGAGCCTTCTCCGCTCCTCTTCCTTCCTTCTCCCTCTTCCAGGCCTAGTCCTCTGTTACTAGGCCCACCTCCGGAGCAGAGCTCATGCAGAGCCCCTGCTCCCTGTCACTTCTGCTCAGACTTCTCTGCACTGAACTAAGATGGTGCCCACCTTTTATACTCCCTTCTCAATGCACCCAGGAACTGCTTCCTCCCTGCTCCTGCACTACAGGTTTCCCCTTCCTCAGTGTTCCCTCCTCCCACTCCAGCCAGGGACAGGGACTGTCGTGCCCATCTCAGGGGCATATTGGTCACCCTGCCCACGGCAATGTGGTGTAATGCATGCAGGTGTCGGGTCCTGATCCACACTCCATCCTTACCTGAGAGTGAGATATCACACCTCTGGGTGAGGTGCAATACCTCTGTAGCAACGGAGCCTTCAGGGTGCTACAGTTGCATTTATCTTCAGCCTAGGTGACGTATTGCGATACAGGGCCGTGATTTTGGCTATAAAAGGGTCCCCTAGTCCCCTACCCCAAACTTTTTAAGAGAATAATATATGGCGTGCCAGGAGACTCTATGGAATGCTTTCTCAGCATCCAACGAGAGTATCTGATTACAAATTTTTAACTGCATCTAGCCCAGGAAATACTTTGTGCCTAGTAGCAGTGTCTGCTAGTCAGCGGATTATCCTGGCTGTTAAGCAAGCTACACTACCTGTAGTTTGGACAGTTAATTTTTTCAAAGGAAATGCTTCGGGACCACGGGATACTCAGTGAAGAGCATCAGGAGGCAGCCCAAGGCATAGGGGCTGGGACTGGCAGTAGGATGCCTTGCGGTGGACAGCCGAGCTCGATCCTTATAAAAGCTTTTTAACTGCAGCAGCTTTAGTGGACGCTACTGGAGCTGGAATTACGCGGCTGCTGGCATGAGACTTGCCCTCCAATAGATCCTTGTAAATGGATTTAAAGTGTATTCATTCAAATTAGAGAGACAATTTAAATTAAAAAGCTTAGAGCTGCCTCCACCACAGGGGGGCTCGCTCGACCCACCAGCGGACAGGCACCAGTATTGGGAGAGGGGGGCTGGCCGTCAGGGTTCACCGCGGCTCTGGCACAAACCCGGCGACACGGAGGTGGCACGGGCAGGAGCGGACTGGCCATGTCGGCTTCTCACTTTTTGGATTTTAGAAGGGCATGACATGCCTATATCTGTGTCTCCCCCTCCTTTTACTCCTCCACCTCTTTTCTTTTCGCATGACTGTATGTACTTGTCACTTTTCCATGTGTTAGTTGTGTCTTCAGGGCAGTTTGTCAGCTTTTGGACACCTTTGAAGGTGTTTTCTATGTGTTTCTATGTTTTTTTGTTTGCCTGCCATTGGTTTTAACGGTGTTCGAAGATGTTCGACGAACAGTTCGACGAACAGTTCGGCGAACACACAGGTGTTCGACGAACCGAACCGAACTCGAACAGTACGGGGGTAGCTCAACACTAGTTGCATATTAAAAATAATTTTTATCTGCATCTACCTCTGAAAAAATATTTGGGCTTCTAACAGTGTGTGGGACTTGTTCTATTAGTCCATCTATGCTGACCTCCATCAGGTTGCAAATTGAATATAATTTTTTTCTGCATTTGCTCTGAAAAAATATTTGGGCTTCTAGCAGTGTGTGGGAATTGTTCTATTAGTCCATCTATACTGACCTCCATCAGGTTGCAAATTGAATATAATTTTTTTCTGCATCTAGCTCTGTAAAAATATTTGGGCTTCTAGCAGTGTGTGGGACTTGTTCTATTAGTCCATCTATACTGACCTCCATCAGGTTGCAAATGAAAAATAATTTTTATCTGCATCTAGCTCTGAAAAAATATTTGGGCTTCAAGCAGTGTGTGGGACTTGTTCTATTAGTCCATCTATACTGACCTCCATCAGGTTGCAAATGAAAAATAATTTTTATCTGCATCTAGCTCTGAAAAAATATTTGGGCTTCTAGCTGTGTGTGGGACTTGTTCTATTAGTCTATCTATACTGACCTCCATCAGTTTGCAAATTGAATATAATTTTTTTCTGCATCTAGCTCTGAAAAAATATTTGGGCTTCTAGCAGTGTGTGGGACTTGGTCTATTAGTCCATCTATACTGACCTCCATCAGGTTGCAAATTGAATATAATTATTTTCTGCATCTAGCTCTGAAAAAATATTTGGGCTTCTAGCAGTGTGTGGGACTTGGACTATTAGTCCATCTATACTGAACTCCATCAGGTTGCAAATTGAATATAATTTTTTTCTGCATCTAACCCAGACAATAGTTTTGGCCTAATACCACAATTTGGCCACTCAGCTCTGCTCGGTTCCCATCCATTGTTTTTTTGTGCAAACAACTCCAGAGTTGTGAATTAGTTAACCACCAAAATGAGTGGAAAAAGGCCTTCTGCTGGTGGAAAGGGGAATAGGCGTGTTTGGAAGGGAAAAAAAGGTTGTGTCCGTGGGGTAGGTGTTAAAGCAACAGTAACATCTGCAGAAGAAAGACCATCTTCCAGCCAAACTAAAATGTCTACTTCTTTTAGCGGACAATGTGATAAGATCCCTTTCTTACGGCCACGCCAATCGCTACAAATTCCAGATGAGGCACAAAAACAGCAGGTGCTTCAGCGAATATCAAGTGCTCCTTTAAGTGGGCTCTCCTCCACATGAACTTCAACATCACAAATACTCCAGTCCTCAGAGGTGTCACCCCAATCGCACTTGCTTCCTCACAGCTCCCAAATCTCCAGCTGCCCGTCTGAGTATGAAGTAGAACAAATGGTTGAGTCTGCAGAGCTGTTTACTCATACTATAGCCTGGGAACCAGAGGTCGGCTCCAGCGCTTCTGTGAATCCAGACGAGGAAATGATCTGCACTGATGCCCAGAATCTTTATGAGTCGGATCCAGGACCAGACGCAGAAGTTTCTGACCATAATGTAGACCCTCATTCCCAAACTGTAACACCTGTTGGTGGAGACAATGAGGAAGACGATGATGAGACTCAAATACCTGATTTGAGCGACAACTTTAGTTTTTTGTCAGGGCAGGAACAGGTTGGCTCTGAGGACGACGGGTGTGATAACACACAGGGTGATGATTATGAGGTTGGAGATCCCACTTACTGTCAACCCACAGTCAGCCAAGAGATGAGGTCAGCAGAGGAGGTGGAGGAGGATGCTAGTGACGTCGAGGTCAGGTTGCGCCTTCCTGGACAGAGACATAGTACTGGAAGCATGTCAACAACTGCATCCTCAAACACAACTCTGCATCTGACCACAAGTCGTGGTGGCTCTTCAGGTCGTATGGGTGCTAAGCTTTGCATAGCCTGGGCATTTTTTCAGATCGATAAAGATGACCCAACTCGTGTTATCTGTAACATTTGTCAACAAAAGCTAAGTAGAGGCCAAAAAATACATAGTTTGAGTACTTCATGCATGAACCGGCACATGGACATGAAGCATAAGCTGCATTGGGAAGCTCACTGTGCTACAATGTGGCCTAGCCAGCCGGGCCAACCACCGTCTGCCCCATCTTGTGCATCTGCGGCCTCTTCATCCTCTGTGACTGGGGGGACAGCAGTCACACCTGTTTTGGGACGCAGACCTGCCACCAGGTCATCATTTTCTTTGGAGGTGGTGTCACCAGCTGGTGTTGAGCGCTGTCCGACATCGAGAGCACCACCTTTGGATCAAGGCAACCTAACATGTCTGCCTGCATCTTCCTCACAGACCGGCAGTTTGCCGGGGACACCCTTATCAACCCCGTCTAAGCATAACAGCCAGCCCTCTGTCCCTCAGATGTGGACAAGTAAAAGACCATTTCCTCCTAGCCATGAGAAAGTTAAGAGGTTGAATTTCACCATCTGCAAGCTCTTGGCTACAGAAATGCTGCCTTTCCGCCTGGTGGACACAGAGGATTTTCGAAACCTTATGTCCGTCGCAGTGCCCCAGTACCGGATGCCCAGTCGGCACTTCCTCTCAAAGAAAGGTGTGCCTGCGCTCCACCAGCATGTCGCACACAACATCACCGCTTCTTTGAGAAACTCTGTGTGTGACAGGGTGCATTTCACCACAGACACTTGGACGAGTAGGCATGGACAGGGGCGTTACATGTCGCTGACTGGGCACTGGGTAACTATGGTGACAGCAGGACAAGGGGCTGCTGTCCAAGTCTTGCCGTCCCCACGAGTTGTGCGTCAATCCTCTTTATCTCTAAGTTCCTCCACTGTTTCTGCCTTCTCAACCTCCTCTCGGTCCTCCACCTGCACCCAAAGCCTGTCTGGTCATGCCACAAGCTTTCTAACTGCGCAGAAGGGATCCTGCACACCTCCTTACTATGCTGGCAGTAGGGCTCAAAGTCATCAGGCGGTTTTTACTTTGAAATGTCTGGGAAATGTGAGTCACACAGCTGAGGAGTTGTAGTCAGCTTTGGAGAACCAATTTCATGAATGGTTGTCTCCACTGGACCTGAAACCAGGGAAGGCCGTGTGCGACAATGCTGCAAACCTGGGTGCGGCCCTTTGCCGGGGCAATGTCACACACTTGCCTTGTATGGCTCACGTGTTGAACCTGGTTGTCCAGCAATTTTTAGCCCACTATCCCGGACTAGATGGCCTTCTGCAGAGGGCACGGTCGCTGTGTGCTCACTTCCGCCATTTGCATCCCGCAGCTCAGCGACTTACATCTCAACAGAAGTCGTTGGGCCTGCCACTTCACCGGCTAAAATGCGATGTGCCTACCCGGTGGAATTCAACTCTGCACATGTTGCAGCAACTGTGGCAGCACCGACAAGCCCTGGTGCAATACGTTCTGATGTATAGCCCGGGCCAACGAGATCCAGAGGTGGGGCAAATCACGCTGGAGAAGTGGTCTCAGATCAGGGACCTATGCACCCTTCTGCACAGTTTTGAAATGGCGACGAAGATGTTTAGTGCTGACGATGCCATTATCAGCATGACTATTCCGGTGATTTACATGCTGGAGCACATGTTAAACAGAATTCGGAGTCAGGTGGTGGCACAAGAGGAGGTGGAGGAAGTAGAGGAGGAGGAGTTGTATGCGCAAGGGCTAACATCTGCAAGGTCCAGACAGTCGGCAGCACTAAGGTAGCAGGCATGTGAGGGTGGGGGAGATGGTTTTACCAGGGCGCATGGTAGCAGCCAAACTAGTGAGGAAGGTGCAGGAGCCCAGGAAGAAGTGGAGGACGAACTGATGGAAGACTCATCAGATGAGGGAGACCTTGATCACATTTCTGTTGTGTGAGGTTGGGGGGAGAGGACAGAAGAAGGAAGCATGATTGCTTCCTCGCCATCAACACAACAGGGACTTGGTGCTCCTGGATGCGCAAGAGACATGAATGCCTTCTTGCTGCACTACCTGCAACATGACCCTCGAATTGTGAGAATTAGAAATAATCCTGACTACTGGGTTGCCACACTGTTAGATCACCGATACAAAAGTAAATTTGCAGAAATTATTCCTGCCATAGAAAGGGATGCACGCATGCAGGAGTATCAGCAGAGACTGTTGCAGAATCTTACATGTGCTTTTCCACAAAACCCCAGTGGTGCACGTACTGAATCTCACAGTTCCAACTTGCCAACCGTGGGACCGTCGAGTGTTCAGCACTCAAACCGTAACAGAAACACAGTATCTGCTGGTAACATCAATTTTGCGGAATCATTTCACCACTTTTTTTGCCCATCCTTTGCAAGGCCACAGGAGACAAGAAGTCTGACACATAGTCAACGCCTAGAGACAATGGTACAGGAGTATCTCCAAGTAAACATTGAAGCCATGACTGTGTCACTGGACCCTTGCTCTTTTTGGGCTTCCAATCTGGAAAAATGGCCGGAGCTCGCCACTTATGCCTTGGAGATCTTGTCATGCCCCGCAGCCAGCGTTCTGTCTGAACGTGTGTTCAGCGCTGCTGGAGGTGTGCTGACAGATAAGCGCACGCGGCTCTCCACTGATAATGTAGACAGACTCACGTTCATAAAGATGAACAAATCATGGATCCGAAACAACTTTTCTACCCCTGTGTCATCCTGGGGAGAGTAAAAGCTTGATTGTTGGTTATAATCACCTCAACAACCGTTTTAAGCTTTCAATTTACTAATCATGTTTTTCTGTATCTTGGCTGGAAAATAATTTGGGCTATGTAGCAGTGTGCAGTACTGATTCTATTAGGCCATCTATACTAAGCTCCACCAGATTTAAAATTACTAATCATGTTTATCTGTATCTAGGCTGGAAAATAATTTGGGCTTTGTAGCAGTGTGCAGTACTCATTCTATTAGGCCATCTATACTAAGCTCCACCAGATTTAAAATTAATAATAATTTTTAGCTGCATCTAGCCCGGAAAATAATTTTGGGGCTCCGAGATGCGCAAGACACATAAGTGCCTTCTTGCTGCACTACCTGCAACATAACCCTCAGATTGTCAGAATTCGAAGTAATCCAGACTACTGGGTTGCCACACTCTTAGATCCCCCACACTCTTCGATCAACCTTTTCATTTTAATAAAGACCAAAAAAATGGTCATTTTTGAAATTATAAGCATTAGCAGGTTATTAGAAACTGAAATCAAACAGTTTTCAACTCAAAACTTTATTCTTGGTTATGTTACATTTGCACATAGGAACCCTTGTTCGAAAGGAGCTTCTGAACTCTCTCGTCCATTGAATTTTTCAGGTTTTGGATGGTTTCTGCTTCAATCGTTTTGCATGAGGACAGAATAACATCCCAGAGCTGTTGCTTAGATGTGAACTGCCTCCCGCCATCATAAACACACCTTTTGATGATGCTCCAGAGGTTCTGAATGGGGTAGAGGTCAGGGGAGCATGTGGGTCACACCATTAGTTTGTCCCCTTTTATGCCCATATCAGCCAGAGATGCAGATGTGTTATGTGCAGCATGAGACGTTGCATTATCATGCATGAAAATGATGTTGCTGTGGAATACACGGTTCTTCTTCTTAAACCATGGCAGGAAGTGCTGTTTGAGAAACTCCATATACATTATGGAGTTCATCTTTACCCCTTCAGGGATCCTAAAGGGGCCGACAATCTCTCTTCCCATGATTCCAGCCCAAAACATTACTCCACCTCCTCCTTGTTGGCGCTGTAGCCGTGTTTGCGTGGGGTGTCTATCAACCAGCAATCCTCCACTCCATCAATCTGGACCATCGAGCGTTGCACATCACTCATCCATGAACAAAACAGTTTTGAAGTCAGTCTTCATGTATTGTTTGGCCCACTGGAGCCGTTTCTGCTTGTGTGCAGTGGATAGAAGAGGTCGACAGGATGGCGTACGCACAGCTGCAAACCTCTGAAGGACCCTGCATCTTGTTGTTCGGGGGACGTTGGAGGCACCAGCAGCTTCAAAAACTTGTCTGCTGCTATGACAAGGCTTTTTTGCCGCTGCTCTTTTAACCTGACGTAATTGCCTGTAGGAAAGAGTCCTCAATTTTCCCTTATCAGCACGCACACGTGTGTACTGTGAATCAGCTACATACTTCTTGATTGCCAAGACACTTCATCCTGATCATCGCACAATGTTGATTGTAGTCATGCCTTGACCTAAACAATCCACAATTTGTTGCTTCTCAGCAGCCGACACATCCTTTTTCTTTCCCATTTTGGCAGAAAATGTAGGCTGCTTAATAATGTGGGACAGCCTTCTTAAGTAGTCTTGCCTTTCATTGGACACACCTGCCAAACTAATTAGCACAGGTGTCTGCAATTGCTTACAGTGATATAAAGAGCCCTGACACACATCACCATCAATGAGTTTAACAGACAAACAAACAAATTCTTCCCTTATCACTCCTAAACACTTTTTGCATAATAATTTGGAACACAGTGTACATGTGCTTTTCAACAAAACACCAGTGGTTCACGTAGTGAATCTTACAGTTCTAACTTGCCAAACGTGGTCTGTATGGAGTTGTTCAATAAAGGGCCAAAATTAAGATAACATAGACAGGAGAGGTCTAAATGAATAGGAATTCCTAATATTTGATACCCTGTGAGGGCCAGGCAAAGGGAAAGTTGGACTGGATGGAATCCTGTATGGATTTGGGGAGGGAGACATCGAGGGCCTCAGACTTCGCTGCATTGATTTTAAAATTTGACCATGTAACAAAGTGATCTATTTCAGCCATAACAGCAGGGATGGCTATATGTGATTGAGTGATATATACTAGGACATCATCAGCAAATAGAGAGCACTTGTACTCGGTGCCTCTCACCTCAATCCACCTAATATTGGGGTTATGGCGAATTGATGAGAGCAGGTGCTCCGTCACTAGGATGTATAAGAGAGGGGACAGAGGACATCCCTGCCTTGTCCCATTGGTGATTATGAAAGGTGATGAAAATGTTCTGACGCGCCCCCTGGGCCTTGGGACATCCGGAGCCGGACCCTTTTTGGTGGATGCTGGTGGTTTTAGTCTCCGTGGTGGCGACCCGGTACCGTGGCTCAGGGCAGACAAACCAGTGGCGGAACTATTTATGTGGTTTTGATGTTTAAATGTCTGACTACGCCACCCGTGGATTGCGGTCAGAGTGAACCGCTGCAGCAGGGCAGACTGCTGAGGCTATTGTTGTGGGTGCAGCAGAGCGTAGCATAACTCCCCACGGGAGGAGTATAGCCTCAGGGCAGTGTATGCGGAGGATGGGGGTGATGGTGCAGGGCAGCAGCAGTAACGACACGGAGTCAGTGATGCAGTCCAGGGCCTTTATTCACAGTTCTTATTATCCAGACCACTTCTGCAGGTAACGGCTGCCCACGTCGTACTGCGCTCACCAGCTGAGGGGCTCAGACAACTCCCAGATAACTTTGGAGCGCTTCACAGGACCCCCTTTGTGTGTGCTTTGTCTGGCCTTTCTTACCAACCCTTTTGTCCGGCTGCCTCGGGCCTCCTCTTGGTAAACTTGGTGCCAGTTTCCCTGACCCTATGTGGTGCCTTCCTAGCGGGTGTAGCGAGGGGCTGTGCCCCCTTTGGCCTGACCCCTCCATGCAGGTGGATTCAGGCGTGCGGTGGCGACTCGCCTGTCCGCACCCCTGGGATCCCTTCGTTCCTCATTCCTGGAGCCTTCTCCGCTCCTCTTCCTTCCTTCTCCCTCTTCCAGGCCTGGGCCTTTGCTACTAGGCCCACCTCCAGAGCAGAGCTCATGCAGAGCCCCTGCTCCCTGTCACTTCTGCTCAGACTTCTCTGCACTGAACTAAGATGGTGCCTACCTTTTATACTCCCTTCTCAATGCACCCAGGAACTGCTTCCTCCCTGCTCCAGCACTACAGGGTTCCCCTTACTCAGTGTTCCCTCCCCCCACTCCAGCCAGGGAAAAGGACTGTCGTGCCCATCTCAGGGGCATATTGGTCACCCTGCCCCATGGCAATGTGGTGTAATCCATGCAGTTGTCGGGTCCTGATCCACACTCCATCCTTACCTGAGAGTGAGATATCACACCGCTGGGTGAGGTGCAATACCTCTGTAGCAACCGAGTTCTCAGGGTGCTACAGTTCCATTTATCTTCAGCCTAGGTGACGTATTGCAATACAGGGCCGTGATTTTGGCTATAAAAGGGTCCCCTAGACCCCTACCCCAAGCGTTTTAAGAGAATAATATATGGCGTGCCAGGAGACTCTATGGAATGCTTTCTCAGCATCCAAAGAGAGTATCTAATTACAAATTTTTAACTGCATCTAGCCCAGGAAATACTTTGTGCCTAGTAGCAGTGTCTGCTAGTCAGCGGATTATCCCGGCTGTTAAGCAAGCTACACCACCTGTAGTTTGGACAGTTAATTTTTTCAAAGAAAATGCTTCGGGACCACGGGATACTCAGTGAAGAGCATCAGTAGGCACCCCAAGGCATAGGGGCTGGGGCTGGCGGTAGGACGCCTTGCGGTGGACAGCCGAGCTCGATCCATTTAAAAGCTTTTTAACTGAAGCAGCTTTAGTGGACGCTACTGGAGCTGGAATTACGCGGCTGCTGGCATGAGACTTGCCCTCCAATAGATCCTTGTAAAAGGATTTAAAGTGTATTCATTCAAATTAGAGAGACAATTTAAATTAAAAAGCTTAGAGCTGCCTCCACCACAGGGGGGCTCGCTCGACCCACCAGCGGACAGGCACCAGTATTGAGAGAGGGGGGCTGGCCGTCAGGGTCCACCGCGGCTCTGGCACAAACCCGGCGACACGGAGGTGGCACGGGCAGGAACGGACTGGCCGTGTAGGCTTCTCACTTTTTGGATTTTAGAAGGGCATGACATGCCTATATCTGTGTCTCCCCCTCCTTTTACTCCTCCACCTCTTTTCTTTTCGCATGACTATATGTACTTGTCACTTTTCCATGTGTTAGTTATGTCTTCTGAGCAGTTTGTCAGCTTTTGGACACCTTTGAAGGTGTTTTCTATGTGTTTCTATGTGTTTTTGTTTGCCTGCCATTGGTTTTAACGGTGTTCGAAGGTGTTCGACGAACAGTTCGATGAACAGTTCGGCGAACACACGGGTGTTCGACGAACCGAACCGAACTCGAACACTACGGGGGTGGCTCAACACTATACATAGTGTCAGGTCTCAGGGTACCTGCCAGGGAAGGCACACAGTCAAGGTATGACTGAACCTGGTTGGTTTAGATACTGCATTTTTGTTTTCTGATGTATATCAGGTTGGTGTAGCAGCTGATAAAACATCTGGTCCATTATGTCACATATACTGTGAATATTGATTTTGCCTTGGCTTGTTATAACAGTGGTAGCGCTGGTACAGGTGGGGAAGCATTGGCTCTATGATGAGAGGAGAGGAATTATCTGGTCAGACATGCTGTTGGCTGGAGTCGGCTTGACAAAATCTTAGTTGAGCAGGGAGCACAGCTTATCTTTCTATTTTGTCAGTTTTGACTCTCTTTCAGAAGTCCTCCAAAATTCCCCTATTGTGCTTTTTAGACAGGGTCTGAAAACAGGTCTAGCCAGTATTCATCTATTTGCTTGATGCTAACTGTACACCTGTCAGCCCACAAGCAATCAAGCATGAAATTTGCCATGCTCACCAGCATGAATGAGATGCTCACTAGTTCACCACTGCGATGGACAGTTGCCATAACCATGCTTGATTTCCACCTCTTGATTAGCCCTGACTTGGAGTACCAATACTCTGCCAGTACCTGCACTACCAAGGCTCCCAGAGCCAACAAAAAAAGGCATTTGAATTGTCTTCCATCTCCTCTTGCCTCGTGTAATCTGAGTACAAAGTCTGACTGTTCATCTTATCCAATAAATAAACTGGAAGAACTTGTTCTTGTGAAATATCTTCCTTAACCTCTTTGGTTGCTGTGGGTTATAGGAATAAGGGACAGAACAAATAGAGCTGTCATTAATGGAATTAAAACCAAACTATGTAAAAGATTATGTGGTTTTGAAGCAGAGAAAGTAGACTGTGCTTAACACTGATTAAAACTGACGGTGTCACTCTCAGAGGTAACATCATCCTGCTGTGACTAAGAAGTGATGTGCCAAATATTTCATTATGTCCTCCACTTGCTCCCAAAAAATACATTTCATTGAAAATAGGACAAAAATTAATTAAAGACATCACTGAAAAAGAAAATAATACCCATACTTGCAATACCATGTCCAGACACAAAGGCACAACAGGATGGAGCAGGTCCCACATGCCTGCAGTAATGTGGGGGTTGGAAGTTGGTTGCTAAAATGGACAAGTAAAGCAGGTATGCAAAAAGTAAGATATGTGTATTCATTTTTTTTAAAAATTTGGTCATTTTACTTCCCTTTCTTACAAAAGTCATGGCCATGAATACCACGCTGGTACGTAGGTCGATATTATGAAAGGAAAATGTAGCTACTGACCACAGTATTGTTGTGGGGTGTATGGTTGCTAAAATTGACTAGAAAAACAGGTATGCAAAAAGTACAGCGGGCGTATAGTATTTCATATTTTAAAAACTTTAAATACCATTACTATACTATCCCTCTCCCAAAAAAAAGCATAACCAAGAATGCTACTTTGGTTTGTAGGTACACAGATGTATAGGAAACGGCACAAACAGCCCGCAATATTGTTGTGGAACGCGCAGTTGTAAAATAGATATGCAAAACAAACCTTTTTTTTAATTTTATATACATTTTTCAAAGAATTCTCCTCCCTTCCTTGACAAAAGGGTCATAAAGAAAAATAGCTATGTTTCTAGGTGGAAGAAAACAGCACCAGTTATATATATAACAAAAAGAGCAAATGAGGGTGCAAAGCTTCCCAGGCCTAAGCCTAACCTGAATAGTGGAAACAAAAAATGGAAGTAACACTCCAAAAATAGTTCAAAATATAGGACTTTAATGGCACATGTTGTGATGTTTCGGTTCATTATGTAAACTTTTCCAAAGCAGTTAAACAAGTTTGTAAGCCAAGAATTTAATGGTATAACAATTAGAAACATAATTAGACATCATTAAGCCTGGATCACACTAGCGTATAGCATCCAATGAGAGAGCAACAGATGTGATATGCTAATGACACTCGGCTCCAGCTCTGCTGCAAGTGTGATCCGAGTGTCAGTGCATTGTGCTCCGATTCTCTCGAATGAGAATATTGCAGTACAGGTGCGGAGGAGATGGAGAAATTAATTTCTCCATCTCCTCCACTGCCGGCGTCCTCAGGAATCGCACTGCACTGTGATGACATTCGAGCTCAGTTCGATGCTTCATACACACCCGTAGATTTCTATGGGTGTGTGCTATCCAATTCTCTCAGCTACTCGCAGCATGTGAATCGGCATGAGAAAATAATCACAGATGTGCACTGCCCCATAGAATAATACTGGGCCGAGTGCTATGCGATGTATTATCGGATTGCACACATCCAATATATTCGCTTGTGTTAGCAAGCCCTTTATTGACAAAAAATTAATTAGCATTTTGTGTAATCAGTGTAGAATAGATATAAATAAAGATAATCAAACATAGTAATTTATCATAACATAGTACAGAACATTACGACATAATCCCAGATAAATAAATTGCATAATGCATAAATTGGTTGTGAAACCACACGTGTATACCTAATTTTGAAAGCAATTCACTTCATTAAAACTGTCTAAAAAAACTCCCTATGTAGATCCAAATCCAGCCTCCACTGAAAACCACTGCACATATCAATAAAGTTAGACCCAATTGAAAGAAAGAAAAAGGTCCTGAGAACCACACTTTCTGGCACCATCTTGGAAAAGGGAAAGGCCCATGGCCAGACTGGGACTAAAAAGGGGTCCTGGCACACAAACTCGACCAGCTCACATACAATACGATCCCTCATCCCAATGAAGAAAGATAGCAGAGTACAATATAAAGTTCGGCAAATTTGGCTTTAGCCTCATCCTGGCATCAATTTTTCTCTCATGTGTGACAACAACTGACGAACGTTCAGCAATTCTTTGGTCAATATGTCAATTTTTAGGCTAAATTCATATTTTCTTTCCATCCACGAAAATAGGACTGGTCAAACTCTCATCAGAGTGGGATCCAATTTTCTCGGAGGTGGAGAGGACAAAAAAAAAAGTTTAGCCATTATGTCAGTCCATGAATATTACACTGCTATCGGATATCATTCTATTCTTAGACGCAAATTTCGCATGCTGCTACTTTTTCCTTGGACCGGATGGTCCAAAAATCAGACATCTGAACAGCCCCAAAGAATAACGTGAGTACAAGTGCTATACATGAGAAACATCCAGGTACAAGTGCTGTATATCAAAATTATGGATAGCACTCGTCTGATTTATATGGTTGTCTGCATGAGCCCTTACAATTAGTGATTTTGTCAGATATCAAAAAAAAATATGCAAAGCTACCATTACAATGTTAAAATCAGATAGCATACAGATGACAATGTGTGCTGTCCATGATTTTCATGGAAGCATAGACATGTATAGGTGATTTTGATCCATAACTTAAATCAAAAACAGACATATCTCCATCATTTTTTGCAGATACACAGTCTTCAAAAAAATAAAGACATGTGAACAGCTCCACAGACTATAAAGGATGCCTGTTCTATCCTTGAAAATCAAAAATAGGACACATTCATGAAAAGCGGACATCTGAGGCTTTAATTTGGCATGTCCTTCAACACTCACTTAAAGAAGCATTCTTTAATATTTTATTCCCTAAACCTGAGTAAATGTATATGTAACATAGTGCAAGTGCATTAATATACTCAACGTTAGTCGTCCTCCAGTTTCTACTTTTTGTTCCTCTTCTCGGTCACGTGACTTCTGTTCCTACTTATCAATTCACACAAGTCACATGACCCATGAGAAGACTGGAGTGGCGCTAGAAACCGTGGAAGACTGTGTTTGGTGAGTAAAGAGTATATTACCGCATTTAGGCTTTGCTCACATCAGCATATAAATTGGACGAGTGCAATCTGCTAAAAAATCGGATTACACTTGTACCAATGTTATTCAATGAGTCAGTGCTGTTCTGTGATTTTTTTCTCAGACAGAATCAGGAAGAGAGAAAATCCAAGCATACTGTGAGTGGCCGCGTATATTAAACAAGACTCACCAATGCAAGTCAATGGGTGTGAGAGAAAAAACGAAAAGCACACGGACCGTGGGTGTGCCGTGCGATTTTTACGTACATATCTCAAAGGAAACCTAACATTTCATCAGCCAACTACAGTAAATTAACAGCCCAAACCATCAGAATAAAATAGGTAGAATAGATATAGATATTGAATATATAGATAGAATAGATATATAGAATAGATATATACAGTGGGGAAAAAAAGTATTTAGTCAGCCACCAATTGTGCAAAATCTCCCACTTAAAAAGATGAGAGAGGCCTGTAAATGACGTCATAGGTAGACCTCAACTATGGGATACAAAATGAGAAAAGAAATTATGAAAATCACATTGTCTGATTTGGAAAGAATTTTTTTTAAATTTTGGTGGAAAATAAGTATTTGGTAAATTACAAAAGTTCATCTCAATACTTTGTTATATATCCTTTGCTGGCAATGACAGAGGTCGAACGTTTTCTGTAAGTCTTTACAAAGCTGGCACACACTGTCGCTGGTATGTTGGCCCATTCCTCCATGCAGATCGCCTCTAGAGCAGTGATGTTTTGGGGCTGTTGCTGGGCAACACAGACTTTCAACTCCTTCCAAAGGTTTTCTATAGTGTTTAGATATGGAGACTGGCTAGGCCACTCCAGGACCTTGAAATGCTTCTTTCAAAGCCACTTTGTTGCCCTGGTGGTGTGCTTGGGATCATTCAATCCCCTTGCTGATGGAAGGAGGTTTGCACTCAAAATCTCATGATACATGGCCCCATTCATTCTTTCATGTACATGGATCAGTCTTCCTGGTTCCTTGGCAGAGAAACAGCCCCAAAGCATGATATTGCCACCCCCATGCTTCACAGTAGGTATGGTGTTCTTTAGATGCAACTCAGCATTCTTTCTCCTCCAAACACGACTAGTTGTGTTCCTACCAAACAGTTCTACTTTGGTTTCATCTGACCATATGACATTCTCCCAATACTTTTCTGGATCATCCAAATGCTCTCTAGAAAACTTCAGATGGGCCCGGACATGTAATGGCTTAAGCAGGGGGACACGACTGGCACTGCAGGATCTGAGTCCCTGGCGGCGTAGTGTGTTACTGATGGTAGCCTGTGTAATGTTGGTCCCAGCTCTCTACAGGTCATTCACTAGGTCCCCCCGTGTGGTTCTGGGATTTTTGCTCACCCTTCTTGAGATCATTTTGACCCCACTGGGTGAGATCTTGTGTGGAGCCCCAGATCGAGGGA
Source organism: Phyllobates terribilis (assembly GCF_046119375.1). Taxonomy (NCBI): domain Eukaryota; kingdom Metazoa; phylum Chordata; class Amphibia; order Anura; family Dendrobatidae; genus Phyllobates; species Phyllobates terribilis. Next base: position 657,487,230 of record NW_027362764.1, on the reverse strand, counting down.
GATTATCAGTGGTCTTGTATGTCTTACATTTTTTAAATATTGCTCCCACAGTTGATTTCTTCACACCAAGCTGCTTGCCTATTGCAGATTCAGTCTTCCCAGCCTGATGATGGGCTACAATTTTGTTTTTGGTGTCCTTCGACAGCTCTTTGGTAATCACCGTAGTGGAGTTTGCAATGTGACTGTTTGAGGTTGCAGATTGGTGTCTTTTATACTGAGTGATAACAAGTTCAAACAGGTGCCAGTACTAGAGGTAATAAGTGGAGGACAGAGGAGTCTCTTAAAGAAGAAGTTACAGGTCTGTGAGAGCCAGAAATCTTGCTTGTTTGTAATTGACCAAATACTTATTTTCCACCAAAATTTGAAAAACAATTATTTCCAAATCAGACAATGTGATTTTCAAGATTTGTTTTCTCATTTTGTCTCTCATAGTTGAGGTCTACCTATGAAGTCAATTACAGGCCTCTCTCATCTTTTTAAGTGGGAGAACCTGCACAATTGGTGGCTGACTAATTATGTTTTTTCCTCACTGTATATTGAATAGGTAGATAGATTGATAGCATAGAATAGGGTGTTTAGCCTTATTAAAACTATTAAATAAATAAATATTTAAAAAAAAATTATGTGGGATCCCCCCTATTTTTAATAACCAGCTAAGGGAAAGCAGACAGCTATGGGCTTTTATTATTAGCCTGGGAAGTGCAAGATAACCATGTACCTTCCAAGGCTATTAATATCAGCTTACACCTGTCTGCTTTGCTGGTTATAAAAAGTGGGGTGACCCTATAAAAAAGACGTGGGGTTCCCCAAAGATTTGATAACCAGTAAAGGTAAAGCAGACAGCTGAGAGTTCATATTAATAGGCTCGGAAGGTCCATGAGTATCTGGCCCTTCTCAGCCTAAAAATACCAGTCCGCAGCTGCCTCAGAATTGGCGCTTTGCATCGTCTCTTCCCGATTGTCCTGGTTCATTGGCAACCGAGATAATGGTTTATAAGGATGATGTCAACTTTGTGAGGTCCGCTGGCATTCAGCCCAGAAGTTAGTAATGGAGAGGCATCTATCAGACAACCTCATTACTAACCCAGTAATCAAAAATAACAAAATACACAAAAATAAATAGTTTATATTTAAAAACACTCCCCATACCTCATTCACCCGCGAAACCCGGTGGCTCTGAGCAGCGGTGACATCTGTAACTACATCTCTCATCAGAGTCGCCAAGTCTCATGGAGTCTAAAGACTCTTCACCACCAGTCTAAAGACTTCAATGCACAAGAACGTAAGTAAATGTGGTTGCTGGTTACAAAAAAACAAAATGATTTGTTTTTTATCCACTTGTGTGTCATGGTATAGAAAACTTGCCAGATGCAATGCAACCATATTCCCTTACATTATAGTGCATTGTAGCAGCAGCATAATGTGATTTTGGCCACACAGTGAATTATGGACAAAGTTGCTGTGTTGCTCCTGCAAACTTTTACCTCTGTGTGGTATGCACACATGACACACACGTCAAACATGACACAAATGCCACACAAGCACCATTCACACATGATGCACATGACACACATGACACAAGCACCATGCACACATGACACACACCTCACAAGCACCATGCACACATGACACAAACGTCACACAAGTAAAGTGCACACACGGCATATGGCACACAAGCACCATGCACATACGGCACACAACCACCATGAACACACAGCACACAAGCACCATGCCCACATGACACACGTAACACAAGCACCATGTACACACAACACACATGTCAAACATGACATACATGTTACACATGACACATATGTCACACAAGCACTATGCACTCATGACACACGTCATACACATGAAACAAGTGTAGTGTACATAAGTACAGGATATACACAGCACAAACACATTCTAAACATGATAGTAAAGTCACATTGTTGCTTACTTACCTCATCCAATCCTGTCTCCATCCCTCTATGATGTATCCTGGACATGGAGTAAAATTCCCCAAACATTAAGCCCCACCCACAATGCCATTATGCATCACCCCCAGGTCAACAAATTAAAACACTCTTCTTCATCCTTATGCCACGCACTGGTCACTGTGCAGGTGTTCTGAGTCTGGAGACTCCTTACCACTCACAGACATAGAGCAGACTGCAGAGTCTCCATATTATAGACAGACAACATCGCATTAGAGGAGGAGCCTGGAGGGTGAGGCAGCCTTAGCTGCACACTCAGAGGACATCCTGCTGCCTGTGCCAAGCGAAGAAGGACACTGTGCTGACTGCAGGAGCTGTCAGTCATGGACTGAAGGGGCCAGAAGAGATGAGGGTGGGTGGCCTACGTTGGCTACAGCAGCGTAGCCTATTAGGCATTTGCCTGAATGGGCAGATTTGCAATATGGGCCTTTCATACTGTATGTTCAGTTAGCATTTTCAACTATGCAAATACCATATTGTATAAGATAAACAGCTATATATACATATGAAAAGGGTGGAATAAGTAAAGTCAATGAGTATAATGATTCTTTTATGTGCTGTAGTGCGGCGGTGTTCACACTGTGCGGTAATGAGGCAGTGACCCAAGGAAAGTTCAAATTAAATGTCTTTATTTTCAAAACTCACTACTCAAATGCAAAAGATGTCCTCCGGATCGCAGCCGGGTGATCCAAAAAGTCCGTGTAAACCTGTTGGCGTGGGAGAAGGCCGCGCCGTTTCACTCTAAGGTGCACCAGTTACGCTGCCTCACGGGCCTGTGTTGTGCCTTCACACAGGCTTGCCGTGCACAGATCATCCTGTTCAGCAGCTTACAAACAAACCACTGACACACCCAAACCTTTGCTGCAGGTTTTTAAATAAAAACTGTGGACATGAGCCACTTGTAAGACCCAGCTGGAGGGAGCGACCCGTCCCACTTACATCCTGTAGATCGCTCCAAAAAATAAAAGACCATGCCGTATTTTCTTAAATCTGACTTGGCCAAATAGCTTGTCCAACTCCAAACTTACTTTCATTTTGCACTGCAACCACATCTGTTTCTATGATTGCAATGCACTCCAGCGGGTTCAATATGCCTCTATGCGCATCCTAGGGGATAAATACCATCTCTCGCATATAATTCACCTCACTGCCTCACAGCGCCTACATAACTTTTAACATGGCCAGAGCCAGGATTCTTATAGAAACATCACACTAATGCAAAACATAATCCACGGACACCCTGGTCTCCAAAAGTGGTATAATCCAGAGAGACATACCTCTTAATGGGAATCAGAACCGAAAGTAACAGACAGCCTGGAAACCAGGTTAAGTTTAAAGTGCCAGAGTCTGTAGCTCCAATGTGAGTAGGGTATTACAAAACCAACTTAAAGGGCCGCACGTAATAGATAACTCAAATATGAACAAGGTGTTACAGAAACAAATAAATCCCTAAAGGTCATAGTACAAAAAAAGAGAAATAAATTCAAAACAAACTTTTATTAAAGAAAAATATACAAAAAAAGAAAAGAACAAATGGACATTAAAAGGTGCTAGACTGGCAATAAATGAGTCTCTGTGTTGAGTGTGAATGTCATAAAAGATCAGTAAAGATAAATCTGTAAAGAAAAAAAGTAGTGTTAATATTAAAGAAGCACTCCCATCAAAGATTCTATTCTCTTAATGCATAGCAGTCATCATATTATATAGCACTGTGCACTTACAATTCCTCATTCTGCATTTCTACTCAGTTAATTCTGCTCTTTTCTCTGCTCTATGTACAAACAGGAAGTCTCTTATGCCTGCTGAAATCATTCTCCTCTTCAACTTCTGACCCATCTGCTCTGCCCCTACCCCCTGTCATTGACTTTTGCAGTTAATGGTGAGTCATACAGGGAAAAATGACTTCTTGTTTCTACATAGAACTTAGAAGGATTCAGCTAGTCAGTTTTTAATGTGATGTCACAGACCTAAAAGAAAACAGAAGAATTAATTGTGTAGAAAGGCAGAATGAGCAATTGCAAGTACACAGTGCTATATATTATGATGACTGCAATATATTAAGGGGACAAAACTTTGATGGGAGTTATTTAAGAATATACATTATAAAAACTCCCATACAGGATGAAACTCTTAACAAAAGGCCAAAAACATTCCAACATAATAGTATTTAATTTAAAATCAACCATTGGGTTTTAAAGTATTCAGTTTGTAAATGCATTGTAATTCTTTTTTAGTTTTTAAAAGGTGGACTGTATCTCTACCTCTTCTTAGTGAAGAAACATGGTCAATAATGAGGAACTTCAACTGTTTTTCCATAGATCCACAGTCTGTGAAATTCTGTAATATGTTTCTAGGTAGGTACACTCCCAGAGAGGAAAATGCAGTAGCTCAGTATTGTTGTAGGGTGTACGATTGCTAAACTGGACTATTAAAACAGGTAAGCTAAAATTAAAATGAGTGTTTTTTTTTTTAAGATTTTATTTTCTTTCTGGGAGGGAGCAGTAAAAAAATCCTCATTTCCCCCCAAAAATGTGACAAGAATGCTTGATAGGTATATATTCTAAAGTCTAGTAAATGCAATGGAGCATTATTGACCTACTTGAATGTCACCTTCACATACAGAATAACAATGTATCATTATGCATTTATATCCAGTAGTTTTACTAGATACCTAAAGTAATAAATCTATCTTATCTGATTCATTAGTGAGACTAAGATATGGATCGGATAAAAATACCTTTCTAGAATATTTGTTCAGATAGAAATTATGCCATGATTATGATGTTCTAGATTTCACAATTTCTACAGCTGGGCAAATATTTTAAAATTTGAATTTGCCAGTTTAACTGAATTTTTTTTAAGAAAGAAAAACAATTTTGCACGAATCAAAAATACTGAAAAACTTTGAATTGTCCTGAAAAGACATTTTTGACAATCTGAGGTCTCCTAGGACTGTCTCTAACCCTTTTCAAGCACTTTAATACAAGCACATCCTTACTAGGGTATTTGCATCTTCAAGATCCTATCTCAATATGTAGTAGGTGTAATAATAATAATATTTCAAACACCTCCAATTAGAAAAGTAGTATAGTAATATTATTATTATTACACCTACTACATATTGAGATAGGATCTTGAAGATGGGAATACCAGTCTCATTCAAACTTCCAAGAATCACATATGTGTTTTATCAGTGATTTTCATGTATAGAACATGTACCCATTAAAGTCTGTGATTCTATGCAAATGTCTGTGTTTTTATGTGAATCGTGTGTCTTCAAAAAAATAATGAAAACATGTCCGTTTTTAATCGGAGTCACCCATACAAGTCTATGGGTCCGTGAAATTCGCAGACAGAACATGGATAGCATCCATGTGCAATCAGAAGCTGTCATAGATTAAAATTACAATGAAATGATTTGGAGGGTAAAGCAATAAAAAATTGATATCAAGTGATTTGAAGATTGTCTGTTTATCACACCATCTACTGTATCAAATGAGATCAAGTTGCCTAAAAGTACAGTCATCTCTTAACCCCTTTACCCCCGAAGGCTCTTTGGACGTTAATGACCAGGACAATTTTTACAATTCTAACCAGTGTCAATTTATGAGATAATAACTGTGGAACTCTTCAACGGATCCCATTAATTCTGAGATTGTTTTTTCGTGACAAATAGTACTTCATGATAGTGGTAAAATTTATTTGATATGACTTGCATTACTTTGTGAAAAAATTGGAAATTTGGCGAAAATTTAGCAATTTTCAAACTTTGAATTTTCATGCCCTTAAGTTAGTGAGATATCTCACACAAAATAGTTAATAAATAACATTTCCCACAAGCCTACTTCATCAGCACAATTTTGGAACCAAATTTTTTTTTGTTAGAAATAGTGTTGAGCCACCCGTAGTGTTCGGGTTCGATTCGGATGTTCGTGGTACTGTTCGTCGAACACCTTAGAACACTGTCAAACACTGTCGAACACCGTTAAAACCATAGGCAGGCAAATAACATAGAAAACACCTTCAAAGGTGTCCAAAAGCTGACAAACTGCTCAGAAGACACTTTCTTTAAAAAAGCCGGCCGGCAATTCAGCATCGGTACCCGACAATTTAGAACAGAAAGAATAGAGCATCACACATAGATTAGATAGATAGAAACATGTCAGTCACATATATAATAAGTACAGTGATAGTGTTGATTACTGTACTTGTCGTTTAGTGTTAAAATAAAGGATTTATTATAAAAAAATTGGTGTGGGGTTCCCCGTAATTTTAGTCTCTAGCGGAGGTTAAGCAGATGGCTGGGGCAGTGGTTTGAAGCCTGGGAAGGGGTAATACCCACGGAGCTTCCCAGGGTACTAATATCAGCCCCCAGCTGAATATCTAGCCTTTACTAGCTATTAAAATGGGGGACCCCCCCAAAAAATGACGTGGGGTCCCCCCTCTAATATTAGCTAGCAAAGGCTAGGCAGACAGCTGGGGGCTGATATTAATAGCCCAGGAAGGGTGCCTTGAATATTGGCAGCTCCCAGGCTAGAAACATCAGCCGTCAGTCGCACCAGAAATGGCACATCCTGACACTTAGCCTCGCTCTTCCCATTGCCTTGTAGCAGTGGCAGTGGGGTAATAGGGCTGGGGTTGATGTCAGCTTATAATGCCAGCTGACATCAAGCCCAGGTTAGTAATGAATAGGTGACTATAAGACACCCCCATTACTAACCCCATAGTCAAAGTTAAAAAAAACACAAACACCCAGAATAAAGTAATTTAATTGAAATAAGCACACAATTCTTTATTGTTTTAAATTAAACCATACATACCATCACGCCCATTCCAGCTGAAGCCAACGATCTCCTGCAATAAAAGTAAAATAATAAACCAACCTTATCCTTACCTTTCCATGGTTCCCAGGATGGCTCCAGCTCTGCTACATTGAGATAACAGGCTGGATCGCAGCAGAAAGCTGCCATCCAGATTGCAATGCGGCAGACACTAAGAAGTGCAGGCATGCTTGCGCTCCTCAGTATCTGGCTGTGAAGGCATCCAGAAGAGCCAAGTTTATGTCCAATGAACTCAGCTCACCTCATGCACATCACTGACAGCGTGGGAGAATTCTCCTGCGCATGCGGTGAGCGTGAGAGAATTCTCCTGCGCTCACGGCAAGAGCAAGTGCAGGAGAATTTTTCCACGCTGTCAGTGATGTGCATGAGGTGAGCTGAGTTCATTGAACTCAGCTCACGTTATGCACGTCACTGACAGCGTGGGAAAATTCTCCTGCGCTTGCCGTGAGCGCAGGAGAATTTTCCCACACTCACCGCAAGCGCAGGAGAATTTTCCCTCGCTGTCAGTGACGTGCATGAGGCGAGCCAAGTTCATTGGACATGAACTTGGCTCATCTGGATGCCGTCACAGCCAGACACTGAGGAGCGCAAGCATGCCTGCTCTTCTCAGTGTCTGCAGCATGGCAAGCTCGATGGAAGCTTTCGACTGTGATCCAGCCTGTCATGTGAATGTAGCAGAGCTGGAGCCGTCCTGGGAACCATGGAAAGGTAAGGATGAAGTGGGTTTATTATTTTACTTTTATTGCAGGAGATATTGTCTTTAGCTGGAATGGGCGTGATGGTAAGTATGGTTTAATTTAGAACATTAAAGAATTGTGTGTTTATTTCAATTAAAGGACTTTATTCTGGGTGTTGTGTTTTTTTAAATACTTTACTAGAAATTCATGGCGGTCATGTCTAATATTGGCGTGACCCCATGAATTTCGGGCTTAGGGTCAGCTGATAATGCCAATCTGGCCCTAACCCCTTTATTACCCATTTAGCCACCGCACCAGGGCCCTGGATGAGTTGGGTACAGCGCCAGAAGATGGCGCTTCTATGAAAATTCAAAGAACTCAGCTCACCTCATGCACGTCACTGACAGCGTGGGAAAATTCTCCTGCACTCAGCGCTTCAGCGTGGGAGAATTCTCACACGGAAGCGCTGAGTGCAGGAGAATTCTCCCACGCTGTCAGTGACGTGCAGGAGGTGAGCTGAGTTCATTGGACATGAGCTCACCTTATGCACGTCACTGACAGCGTGGGAAAATTCTCCTGCACTCAGCGCTTCAGCGTGGGAGAATTCTCACGCTGAAGCGCTGAGTGCAGGAGAATTCTCCCACGCTGTCAGTGACTTGCATGAGGTGAGCTGAGTTCATTGGACATGAACTCGGCTCATTTGGATGTCGTCACTGCCAGACACTGAGGAGCGCAAGCATTCCTGCACTTCTCAGTGTCTGCGGCATGGCAAGCTCGATGGCAGCTTTCAGCTGCGATCCAGCCTGTCATCTCGATGCAGCAGAGCTGGAGCCATCCTGGGAACCATGGAAAGGTAAGGATGATGTTGGTTTATTATTTTTCTTTTACTGCAGGAGATCGTTGGCTTCAGCTGGAATGGGCATGACTTTATTCTGGGTGTTTGTGTTTTTTTTTAACTTTGACTATGGGGTTAGTAATGGGGGTGTCTTATAGACGCCTCTCCATTACTAACCTGGGCTTGATGTCAGCTGGCATTATAAGCTGACATCAACCCCAGCCCTATTACCCCACTGCCACTGCTACAAGGCAGTGGGAAGAGCGAGGCTAAGTGCTAGAATTGGCGCATCCTATGGATGTGCCTTTTCTGGGGCGGCTGACGGTTGGTGTTTCTAGCCTGGGAGGGGGCCAATATTCATGGCACCCTTCCTGGGCTATTAATATCAGCCCCCAGCTGTCTGCCTAGCCTTTTCTAGCTATTAAAATAGGGGGGACCCCACGTCATTGTTTGGGGGTCCCCCATTTTAATAGCTAGTAAAGGCTAGGTATTCAGCTGGGGGCTGATATTAGTAACCTGGGAAGCTCCGTGGGTATTACCCCCTTCCCAGGCTTCAAACCACTGCCCCAACTATCTGCTTAACCTCTGCTAGAGACTAAAATTACGGGGAACCCCACGCCAATTTTTTTTTAATAAATCCTTTATTTTAACATTAAATGACAAGTACAGTAATCAACACTATCACTGTACTTATTATATATGTGACTGACATGTTTCTATCTAATCTGTGTGATGCTCTATTCTTTCTGTTCTAAATTGTCGGGTACCGATGCTGAATTGCCGGCCGGCTTTTTTAAAGAGACGGTGCATGAAAACACTATTATTTTTTTTAATAAATCCTTTAACACTAAATGACAAGTACAGTAACCAACACTGTCACTGTACTTCTTATATATGTGACTGACATGTTTCTATCTATCTAATCTATGTGTGATGCTCTATTCTTTCTGTTCTAAATTGTCAGGTACCGGTGTATGCCGCTGCTGAATTGCTGGCTTTTCATGTTTCACTGTGAGCACTGTTCCCATCGATTTGGGCAACCACTGTAATGCCACAACCACCATGGCTGTGACATTACAGTGAGTGGCAGTCAATCCCTGCATGATGTGAAAAAATCCAGTTACGCTTCTGGTGCACGAACAGTTATCGAACATAACCTCGAACAGCCGAATTGTTTGCAAATCGTTCGTGTTCGTCGAACGACTCGAACACCGCCCAAAATAGCTCGAATTTGAGATTGGCGAACATTTCTAGTCGAACACCGCTCATCTCTAGATAGGAAGATAGAAAGCTTAAAAGTTGACCAGCGATTTCAAATTTTTCCAACAAAATTTACAAAACCATTTTTTTAGGGACCACATCACATTTGAAGTGACTTTGAGGGGCCTTTTTGACAGAAAATAACCAAGAGTGACATCATTCAAAAAACTGTACCCGTCAAGATGCTCAAAATCACATTCAAGAAGTTTATTATCCTTCAGGTGCTCCACAGGAATTGAAATTTATTAACTATTCAGGTGCTCCACAGGAATTTTTGAAATGTGGAAGAGAACAATGAACATTTAATGTTTTTTCACAAAAATTTTACTTTAGACCCAATTTTTTTTATTTTGCAAGGGTAACAGGAAAAAATGGACCACGAAATTTGTTATGCAATGTCTCCTGAGCACGCCTATAGCCTATATGTGAGGGAAAAAAACTGTTTGTTTGCACAGAATTGTCATGCTGGGTATGGGGATAACCCATCGTATAATGACAGGAAAATGTAATGGTGCCCTACAAGTAGGGAAAGGGGGAGTGGAGACCCCTAAAAGCTCAAACGACAAACACCCCTATGGACCATAAATAGGTTCTGCACCTATAGTCGAGCAGGAAGCCTGGCACTAGCTGACCTTAAACCTAGACCCTAAGTAGGGTGGGGGAGGGGTGAGCATTAGTCAGTCCCACTGCAAACTAAAGTACAGACAAGGAAAACAAACTAGGGAATACACTTAGCTTTAAGATGACACCAAAGAGAAAAGAGCAACAATACACAAATGAACTCCAAGGAAATTCTAGCCGACTACTAGAATTCCAGGCTACAATAGAAGAACACTCTTTTAGCAGTAACTCTCTGGAGAAACTGAGTTTATTTAAGGATACAGCAAGGGTGTGGTAATTAGCAGCAGAAGGTGAGGATCACCACTGGTTCCTAAAGGTATAATCACCAAGCAAGGTGAAGATCACCACTAGGTCCTAGAGAAAGAGAGATCATGATAGGATCAGGAAGTTGTTTGCAAGGACAAACACAGCGACGTTATACAGCCGGACCCCTTATGACTGTCTGTCAAACCTGACACACTCGTAAAAGGCATGGTTCAGAAGGGAAGGAACCCCATTTGACTTTTTGAATGGAAAATTTGCTTGAATAATTAGCGGATGCCATGTTGCTTTTGGGGAGCCCCTGATGTGCCTAAACAGTGGAAACCCCCTATAAGTGACACCATTTTGGAAACTAGATCCCTCAAGGAACTTATCTAGATGTGTGATGAGCACCCTGAACCCCCAGGTGCTTCACAAAAGTTTATAACATTGAGCCGTAAAAGTTAAATTTTCATATTTTTCCCACAAAAAAGGATTTTTAACCCCAAATTTTGCATTTTCATGAGGGTAACAGGTGAACTTTCACCAAACCATTTATTTTGCAATTTCTCCTCAGTAAGCCAATACCCCATATGTGGGGAAAAAACACTATTTGGGCGCACGGTATGGTTTGGAAGGGAAGGAACGCCATTTGACTTTTTGAATGTAAAATTTGCTTGAAAAATTAGCGGTTGCCTTGTCACGTTTGGGGAGCCCCTGATGTGCCTAAACAGTGGAAACCCCCTACAAATGATCCCATTTTGGAAACTAGACCCCTCAAAGAACTTATCTAGATGTGTGGTGAGCACCTTGAACCCCCAGGGAACTTGAGCATGTCATTCGAGCACGGGCGATACTCAGTGCATACCCGAGCAACCGATGCAAACTCAAGTAGCGAGCACTTGCGCTCAACACTAGTCGCTATATCGTCATCAATTTGTTTCCTTTACTTTTGAAAAGATCCCAACCCCAACACAACCCTAACCCCAACCCTAATACAACACTAACAGTAACACAACCCTAACCCTAATCCTAACAGTAACCCTAATCCTAACAATAACATAACCCTAATCTTAACACAAGCCTAATCCTAACACAACCCTAATCCTAACTGTAACCTTAATCCTAACACTAACACAACCTTAACCCTAACACAACCCTAACTCCAACACAACCCTAACCCTAACACAACCCTAACCCTAATCCTAACTCTAACACATCCCTAATCCTAACCCTAACACAACCCTAACCCTATCCCAAGGGATCCATTCACTATAATGAGGCAGCAGAGTAACTCTGGACTCCCTCTGTTTAGCGGTGTCCTTTTTTTCAGAGATTCATAAAACTGTAGCCGAAGGCACTTTTATGCACGCCTAATAAAAAGATGGACACCGTGAGATCACAGGCCAGGTGGCGTCCACGGTGTCTCCATCTGCCTCATTACACGGAGTCTTCCGCAGGGGTTTCCGTCTGAATCTTGTATTTCAGAGATTTACATGGAAACCCCGGTGTAAGTGCTCAGCGCAGAGAGCACTATAGATGTTAGCTGAGCCATACTGTGATCTTTGGGAGGAAGAATGAACAAATCAACAGCATGTGAAAAATTGTTTTTGTTTATTTTTACATAGTTCCTCATGCGGTATAGGTGATTAGATGACTTTATTCTTCGGGTCAGTGCGATTACAGTAATACCAGATTTATATCTGGGTTTTTAGGTTCGGCTGCTATCACACACTAAAAAAGCTTTTTTTTTTGCAAATACTAGTTTTTGCATCGCCATATTTTGAGTAGTGTTGAGCCACCCCCGTAGTGTTCGAGTTCGGTTCGGTTCGTCGAACACCCGTGTGTTCGCCGAACTGTTCGTCGAACTGTTCATCGAACACCTTCGAACACCGTTAAAACCAATGGCAGGCAAACAAAAACACATAGAAACACATAGAAAACACCTTCAAAGGTGTCCAAAAGCTGACAAACTGCTCAGAAGACACAACTAACACATGGAAAAGTGACAAGTACATATAGTCATGCGAAAAGAAAAGAGGTGGAGGAGTAAAAGGAGGGGGAGACACAGATATAGGCATGTCATGCCCTTCTAAAATCCAAAAAGTGAGAAGCCGACACGGCCAGTCCGTTCCTGCCCGTGCCACCTCTGTGCCAGGGTTTGTGCCAGAGCCGCGGTGGACCCTGACGGCCAGCCCCCCTATCCCAATACTAATGCCTGTCCGCTGGTGGGTCGAGGCCCCCCACGGTGGGGGGGGGGTAACATCTGCAGAAGAAAGACCATCTTCCAGCCAAACTAAGATATCGACTTCTTTTCGTGGACAATGTGATACGATCCCATTCTTACGGACACGCCCATCGCTACAAATTCTAAATGAGGCACAAAAACAGCAGGTGCTTCAACGGATATCAAGTGCTCCTTCAAGTGGGCTCTCCATCACCTCAATTTCAACATCACAAATACTCCAGTCCTCAGAGGTGTCACCCCAATCGCACTTGCTTCCTCACAGCTCCCAAGTCTCCAGCTGCCCGTCTGAGTATGGGGTAGCACAGATGGTTGAGTCTGCACAGCTGTTTACTCATACTATAGCCTGGGAAATGGAGGTCTGCTCCAGAGCTTCTGTTAATCCAGATGAGGAAATGATCTGATCTGATGCCCAGAATCTTTATAAGTCGGATCCAGGACCAGATGTAGAAGGTTCTGAGCATAATGTAGACCCTTGTTCCCAAACTGTAACTCCTGTTGGTGGAGACAATGATGAAGACGATGATGAGACTCAAATACCTGATTGGAGCGACAACTTGACTTTTCGGTCAGAGCAGGAAGAGGTTGGCTCTGAGGACGACGGGTGTGATAACACACAGGGTGATGATGACGAGGTTGGAGATCCCACTTACTGTCAACCCACAGTCAGCCAGTCGATGAGGTCAGCAGAGGAGGTGGAGGAGGATGTGACTAGCCCTGGGGATGGGGATGACTCGATACCCGGGCATTTGCCTGGCCTTAGGGATGTCGCGGTGGTCGGCTCCCTGGCCCGTACCCTGGGGTCTCTCTTTAAAAGGGTGGATAATTGTTAATTTTATAAGAGTTCATGACGCCACCTGTGGTATCTGGTGACAAGCACCAGCGCTGCAGCAGTCCACTGAGGCCGGTGATAAGGCAGCTCGATGGTATAGCTCCCCACAGGTGGACCTAGGTCTCAGGGCAGCGTATGCAGGGGGAATGCAGGACAGGCGAGACCCAGCTGGGTCAGAGCAAGAACGGGAACGGACACGGTAGTCACTTCAGTACCTTTTACTGGTGGAAATTCAGGCACATCCCGGAGCACTGTAGGGTGAAGGGTGCATATCAGGATCCTCCCCAATGAGCGGGTGTAGGGCCTCCTGCTTCTTGCCTCTGCGTAGTAAGTTTCTGACCTGCCTGGAGCTAGGCCTAACTTTGTCTCTGTCCTGCGCTGGCTGACCTTGTGGTAGGGCCTTCTCTTGGAGTTCACGCTCCCAGTATGCGGGGCCTAAGCGTCTCCTGGCTCTGTTACATATCAGCACCTTAGCGATCCTGGGACTTGTAGTTCTCCAGGGATTCCGGTTATGCCTTACTGGGTCATAGAGATACCGGTAAGCTCGGATCCTGTGTCCGGTAAATCCTTCGGGGTGAGCTGGTTAAGCTCCTCTGCCCCTTATGTACTAACTCGCCACTCGCCTTCGGCCTACTCGGTCCCTCACTAGGCTATACACACTAACGGCAGCTTGCCGCGCTTCACTGATCTTACGGCACCGGCACACCTTAAGCTCTATCTGGGCTCCCTAAATCTAGCAAGCAGGAGCCTCGTGCTCCACTGCTGAACTATTAACTGCGTTCTCTAGACTAGACTGAGCTCCACTGCAGACTGACCTCTCTTAGGCTTCTCTACTGCAGGAACTCTTCAGAGGAACTGAACTGCCTAGCTCCACCTTCCCTATTTATATCCCTAACGGGCTCCCTCTGCTGGTCTGAGGTGGAAGGTGGAGATGTGTGAATGTTTATGGGGGCCTCTTGTGGAGGATTCCATCAATGCACTCTTCTAGGATCTGTGATACCAAGCGCAGCGGGGCATCACAGATGCTATTGACGACGAGGTTAGGTTGCGCCTTCCTGAACAGAGACGGAGTACTGGAAGCACGTCAACAACTGCATCCTCAACCACAACTCTGCCTCTGACCACAAGTCGTAGTGGCTCTTCAGGTCACATGGGCTCTAAGCCTTGCATAGCCTGGGGATTTATTCAGATCGATAAGGATGACCCAACTCGTGTTATCTGTAATATTTGTCAGCAAAAGCTAAGTAGAGGCCAAAAAATCCATAGTTTGAGTACTTCATGCATGTACCGTCACACGGATATGAAGCATAAGTTGCAGTGGGAAGCTCACTGTGCTACAATGCGGCCTAGCCGGCTGGGCCAACCACCGTCTGCCCCATCTTGTGCATCCGCAGCCTCTTCATCCTCTGTGACTGGGGGGACAGCAGTCACACATGTTTTTGGACGCAGACCTGCCACCTCTTTACCCGCAACAGCCAGTGTGATTGGCAGGTCGTCAGTTCATTGGGAAGTGGAAACACCTGCTAGTGTTGAGCGCTCTCCGACATCGAGAGCACCACCTTTGGATCAAGGCAACCTAACATGTCCGCCTGCATCTTCCTCACAGACCGGCAGTTTGCCGGGGACACCCTACTCAACACCGTCTAAGCACAACAGCCAGCCCTCGGTCCCTCAGATGTGGAAAAGTAAAAGACCATTTCCTCCTAGCCATGAGAAAGCTAAGAGGTTGAATTTCACCATCTGCAAGCTGTTGGCTACAGAAATGCTGCCTTTTCACCTGGAGGACACAGAGGATTTTCAAGACCTTATGTCCGTCACAGTGCCCCAGTACCAGATGCCCAGTCGGCACTACTTCTCAAAGAAAGGTGTGCCTGCGCTCCACTAGCATGTCGCACACAACATCACAGCATCTTTGAGAAACTCTGTGTGTGACAGGGTGCACTTCACCACAGACACTTGGACGAGAAGGCATGGACAGGGGCGTTACATGTCGCTGACTGGGCACTGGGTAACTATGGTGACAGCAGGACAAGGGGCTGCTGTCCAAGTCTTACCGTCCCCACGAGTTGTGCGTCAATCCTCTTTATCTCGAAGTTCCTCCACTGCTTCTGCCTCCTCAACCTCCTCTCGGTCCTCCACCTGCACCCAAAGCCTGTCTGGTAATGCCACCTGCTTTCTAACTGCGCAGAAGGAATCCTGCACACCTCCTTACTATGCTGGCAGCAGGGCTCAACGGCATCAGTGTTTACTTTGAAATGTCTGGGAAATGTGAGTCACACAGCTGAGGAGTTGTGGTCAGCTCTGGAGACCCAGTTTCATGAAAGGTTGTCTCCACTGGACCTGCAACCAGGGAAGGCCATGTGCGACAATGCTGCAAACCTGGGTGCGGCACTTCGCCGGGGCAATGTCACACACGTGCCTTGTATGGCTCACGTGTTGAACCTGGTTGTCCAGCAATTTTTAGCCCACTATCCCGGACTAGATGGCCTTCTGCAGAGGGCACGGTCGCTGTGGGCTCACTTCCGCCGTTCGCATCCCGCAGTTCAACGACTTACATCTCTACAGAAGTCGTTGGGCCTGCCAGTTCACCAGCTGAAATGCGATGTGCCGACACGGTGGAATTCAACTCTGCACATTTTGCAGCGACTGTGGCAGCACCGACAAGCCCTGGTGCAATACGTTCTGACGTATAGCCTGGGCCAACGAAATCCAGAGGTGGGGCAAATCACGCTGCAGGAGTGGTCTCAGATCAGGGACCTATGAAGTTGACGCGCCCCCTGGGCCATGGGGAACCCTGAGCCGGGCCGGTAGACGCTGGGGGTTGTAGTCACTGTGGCGGTGACCCTGTCCGTGACCCAGGGCGGTCAATCCAAGGGTAATTTGTATATATGGATTTTATAATGTCTGACTACGCCACCTGTGGAGTGCGGCCAAAGGGGCCGTCGCTGCGGAACAGTCCTCTGAAGCTGGTGGTTTTGCAGCAACGGTATTATTACTCACCACAGGAAGAGTGTAGCTTCAGGGCAGTGTGGGTGGATGATGGTGCTTGTAGTGCAGGGAGTCAGTAATGAACACAGAGTCCGTGTGATGCCGTCTCAAGATATTACTCACAGTTGTTGTAGTCCAGATTACAGGTACCAGAGCAATCTCCCCCGTCGTGCTGTGCATACTCAGTGAGGGGCTCAGTCCACCCCCAGATAGCTCCGGAGTACTTAGCAGGACCCCCTTCTGTGTGTCCTTTCTCTGGCCTTCTCCCTGCACCTCACACCCAGTGACACTTCTATCCGGTATCCTCGGGCCTTGGCGGGTGACGTGTGTTCCGTCCCCTGGGTCCTATGTGGCTACCTTCTTAGTGAGACTGGTGTGGACTTTGGCCTGCAGTACATGAAATGCAGCAGCCTCCGGTTTCTAGTTGAGCCTTGCTGTTTCTCCGCTAGTTGAGGGACCTGTTCCCCTTATCTGGCCTGACCCCTCTACCTCCTGGTAGCAGCGGGAGTACGGGTGGCCTTCTGCACGGCCCGTAGCCGTAGGGTCCCTTCGGTTCCTGGAGCCTTCCAGCTCCCACTCCTCTCTTCTCTCCTTCAGTCCTGGGCCTCCCAGGCTAGGCCCGCCTCCGGAGCAGAGCTCATGCCTAGTCTCTGCTCCTGTCACTTTTCCTCCTCTGTCTGGCTTGATCTTTCTAAGATGGCTTACTATTTATACTCTCCTTGTCATGTGCTCCCCTAAGCTGCTCCCCTAAGCACCCACTACATAGGACCCTCAAACCAGCTAGGGACCTGGGACTGTGCTCTCCCTTAGGAGCAATCTCGCCCTACCCCCACTGCGGGTATGTGTTGGATGCAGGAGTCAGGGTCCCGAGCCATACGCCTTCCTTACCTGAGGGTGAGATACCACACCTCTGGGTGAGATGCAGTAACTCTGTGGCGACTGAACCCTCAGGGGCGCCACACACCCTTCTGCACAGTTTTGAAATGGCGACGAAGATGTTTAGTGCTGACGACGATGCCATTATCAGCATGACTATTCCGGTGATATACATGCTGGAGCACACATTAAATAGAATTCAGAGTCAGGTGGTGGGACAAGAGGAGGTGGAGGAAGTAGAGGAGGAGTCCTATGCGGAAGGGATAACATCTCCAAGGTCCAGACGGTTGGCAGCACCAAGGCGGCAGGCATGGGAGGGTGGGGGAGAGGGATTAACCAGGGCGCATGGTAGCAGCCAAACTGTTGAGGAAGGTGCAGGAGCCGAGGAAGAAGTGGAGGACGAACTGGCGATGGGCATGGAAGACTCATCAGATGAGGGAGACCTTGATCACATTTCTGTTGTGCGAGGTTGGAGGGAGAGGGCAGAGGAAGGAAGCATGATTCTTACCTCGCTACCAACACAACAAGGACTTGGTACTTCTGGATGCGCAAGACACATGAGTGCCTTCTTGCTGCACTACCTGCAACATGACCCCCGGATTGTCAGAATTCAAAGTAATCCCGACTACTGGGTTGCCACACTCTTAGATCCGAAATATATATATTTGCCGAAATAATTCCTGCCATAAAAAGGTATTGACGAATGCAGGAGTATCTGCAGACACTGTTGCAGAATCTTACATGTGCTTTTCCACAAAACATCAGTGGTGCACGTAGTGAATAGTGTTGAGCCACCCCCGTAGTGTTCGAGTTCGGTTCGGTTCGTCGAACACCCGTGTGTTCGCCGAACTGTTCGTCGAACTGTTCGTCGAACACCTTCGAACACCGTTAAAACCAATGGCAGGCAAACAAAAACACATAGAAACACATAGAAAACACCTTCAAAGGTGTCCAAAAGCTGACAAACTGCTCAGAAGACACAACTAACACATGGAAAAGTGACAAGTACATATAGTCATGCGAAAAGAAAAGAGGTGGAGGAGTAAAAGGAGGGGGAGACACAGATATAGGCATGTCATGCCCTTCAAAAATCCAAAAAGTGAGAAGCCGAGACGGCCAGTCCGCTCCTGCCCGTGCCACCTCCGTGTCGCCGGGTTTGTGCCAGAGCCGCGGTGAACCCTGACGGCCAGCCCCCCTCTCCCAATACTGGTGCCTGTCCGCTGGTGGGTCGAGAGAGGCCCCCTGTGGTGGAGGCAGCTCTAAGCTTTTTAAATTAAATTGTCCCTCTAATTTGAATGAATACACTTTAAATCCATTTACAAGGATCTATTGGAGGGCAAGTCTCATGCCAGCAGCCGCGTAATTCCAGCTCCAGTAGCGTCCACTAAAGCTGCTGCAGTTAAAAAGCTTTTATAAGGATCGAGCTCGGCTGTCCACCGCAAGGCATCCTAGTGCCAGTCCCAGCCCCTATGCCTTGGGGTGCCTCCTGATGCTCTTCACTAAGTATCCCGTGGTCCCGAAGCATTTCCTTTGAAAAAATTAAGTGTCCAAACTACAGGTGGTGTAGCTTGCTTAACAGCCGTGATAATCCGCTGACTAGCAGACACTGCTACTAGGCACAAAGTATTTCCTGGGCTAGATGCAGTTAAAAATTTGTAAGTAGATACTCTCGTTGGATGCTGAGAAAGCATTCCATAGAGTCTCCTGGCACGCCATATATGATTCTCTTAAAAAGCTTGGGGTAGGGGTCTAGGGGACCCTTTTATAGCCAAAATCACGGCCCTGTATCACAATACGTCACCTAGGCTGAAGATAAATGGAATTGTAGCACCGAGGGCTCGGTTGCTACAGACGTATTGCACCTCACCCAGAGGTGTGATATCTCACTCTCAGATAAGGATGGAGTGTGGATCAGGACCCGACACCTGCATGCATTACACCACATTGCCGTGGGGCAGGGAGACCAATATGCCCCTGAGATGGGCACGACAGTCCCTGTCCCTGGCTGTAGTGGGGGGAGGGAACACTGAGGAAGGGGAACCCTGCAGTGCAGGAGCAGGGAGGAAGCAGTTCCTGGGTGCATTGAGAAGGGAGTATAAAAGGTGGGCACCATCTTAGTTCAGTGCAGAGAAGTCTGAGCAGAAGTGGCAGGGAGCAGGGGCTCTGCATGAGCTCTGCTCCGGAGGCGGGCCTAGTAACAGAGGCCCAGGCCTGCAAGAGGGAGAAGGAAGGAAGAGGAGCGGAGAAGGCTCCAGGAACGAGGAATGAAGGGATCCCAGGGGTGCGGATGGGCGAGTCGCCACCGCACGCCCGAATCCACCTGCGTGGAGGGGTCAGGCCAAAGGGGGAGACCGGTCCCCGAACTAGTGGAGGCAGGAAACGACCCTCAGCTAGAAACCGGAGGCTCTGACATTTTATGTGGCGCAGCCCCTTGCTCCACCCGCTAGGAAGGCACCACATAGGGTCAGGGAAACTGGCGCCAAGTTTACCAAGAGGAGGCCCGAGGCAGCCGGACAGAAGTGTTGGTAAGAAAGGCCAGACAAAGGACACACAAAGGGGGTCCTGTGAAGCGCTCCAAAGTTATCTGGGAGTTGTCTGAGCCCCTCACCTGGTGAGCACAGTACGACGTGGGCAGCCGTTACCTGCAGACGTGGTCTGGATAATAAGAACTGTGAGTAAAGGCCCTGAACTGCATCACTGACTCCGTGTCGTTACTGCTGCTGCCCTGCACCATCACCCCCATCCTCCGCATACACTGCCCTGAGGCTATACTCCTCCCGTGGGGAGTTATGCTACGCTCTGCTGCACCCACAACACCAGCCTTAGCGGTCTGCCCTGTAGCGGCGGTTCACTCTGACCGCAATCCACGGGTGGCGTAGTCGGACATTTAAACATCAAAACCACATAAATAGTTCCGCCACTGGTTTGACCGCCCTGAGCCACGGAACCGGATCGCCGCCACGGAGACTACAACCACCAGCATCCACCAAAAAGGGTCCGGCTCCGGGTGTCCCAAGGCCCAGGGGGTGCGTCAGAACATTTTCATCACCTTTCACAATCACCAATGGGACAAGGCAGGGATGTCCTCTGTCCCCTCTCTTATACATCCTAGTGACGTAGCACCTGCTCTCATCAATTCGCCATAACCCCAATATTAGGTGGATTGAGGTGGGAGGCACCGAGTACAAGTGCTCTCTATTTGCTGATGATGTCCTAGTATATATCACTCAATCACATATATCCATCCCTGCTGTTATGGCTGAAATAGATCACTTTGTTACATGGTAAAATTTTAAAATCAATGCAGCGAAGTCTGAGGCCCTCGATGTCTCCCTCCCTAAATCCATATAGGATTCCATCCAGTCCAACTTTCCCTTTGCCTGGCCCTCACAGGGTATCAAATACTTAGGAATTCCTATTCATAGAGACCTCTCCCATCTATGTTATCTTAATTTTGGGCCCTTTATTGAACAATTCCATACAGACCACGGTTGGCAAGTTGGAACTGTGAGATTCACTACGTGCACCACTGGTATTTTGTGGAAAAGCACATGTAAGATTCTGCAACAGTCTCTGCTGATACTCCTGCATGCGTGCATCCCTTTCTATGGCAGGAATAATTTCTGCAAATTTACTTTTGTACCGGGGATCTAACAGTGTGGCAACCCAGTAGTCAGGATTATTTCTAATTCTCACAATTCGAGGGTCATGTTGCAGGTAGTGCAGCAAGAAGGCACTCATGTGTGTTGCGCATCCAGGAGCACCAAGTCCCTGTTGTGTTGGTGGCGAGGTAACAATCATGCTTCCTTCCTCTGTCCTCTCCCCCCAACCTCGCACAACAGAAATGTGATCAAGGTCTCCCTCATCTGATGAGTCTTCCATCAGTTCGTCCTCCACTTCTTCCTGGGCTCCTGCACCTTCCTCACTAGTTTGGCTGCTACCATGCGCCCTGGTAAAATCATCTCCCCCACCCTCACATGCCTGCCGCCCTGGTGCTGCCGACCGTCTGGACCTTGCAGATGTTAGCCCTTCCGCATACAACTCCTCCTCCTCTACTTCCTCCACCTCCTCTTGTGCCACCACCTGACTCCGAATTCTGTTTAACATGTGCTCCAGCATGTAAATCACCGGAATAGTCATGCTGATAATGGCATCGTCAGCACTAAACATCTTCGTCGCCATTTCAAAACTGTGCAGAAGGGTGCATAGGTCCCTGATCTGAGACCACTCCTCCAGCGTGATTTGCCCCACCTCTGAATCTCGTTGGCCCAGGCTATACGTCAGAACGTATTGCACCAGGGCTTGTCGGTGCTGCCACAGTCGCTGCAACATGTGCAGAGTTGAATTCCACCGGGTAGGCACATCGCATTTTAGCCGGTGAAGTGGCAGGCCCAACGACTTCTGTAGAGATGTAAGTCGCTGAGCTGCGGGATGCGAACGGCGGAAGTGAGCACACAGCGACCGTGCCCTCTGCAGAAGGCCATCTAGTCTGGGATAGTGGGCTAAAAATTGCTGGACAACCAGGTTCAACACGTGAGCCATACAAGGCACGTGTGTGACATTGCCCCGGTGAAGGGCCACACCCAGGTTTGCAGCATTGTCGCACACGGCCTTCCCTGGTTTCAGGTCCAGTGGAGACAACCATTCATGAAATTGGTTCTCCAGAGCTGACCACAACTCCTCAGCTGTGTGACTCACATTTCCCAGACATTTCAATGTAAAAACCGCCTGATGACGTTGAGCCCTACTGCCAGCATAGTAAGGAGGTGTGCAGGATCCCTTCTGCGCAGTTAGAAAGCTTGTGGCATGACCAGACAGGCTTTGGGTGCAGGTGGAAGACCGAGAGGAGGTTGAGGAGGCAGAAGCAGTGGAGGAAAAATGACATAAAGAGGATTGACGCACAACTCGTGGGGACGGCAAGACTTGGACAGCAGCCCCTTGTCCTGCTGTCACCATAGTTACCCAGTGCCCAGTCAGCGACATGTAACGCCCCTGTCCATGCCTACTCGTCCAAGTGTCTGTGGTGAAATGCACCCTGTCACACACAGAGTTTCTCAAAGAAGCGGTGATGTTGTGTGCGACATGCTGGTGGAGCGCAGGCACACCTTTCTTTGAGAAGTAGTGCCGACTGGGCATCTGGTACTGGGGCACTGCGACGGACATAAGGTCTCGAAAATCCTCTGTGTCCACCAGGCGGAAAGGCAGCATTTCTGTAGCCAAGAGCTTGCAGATGGTGAAATTCAACCTCTTAGCTTTCTCATGGCTAGGAGGAAATGGTCTTTTACTTGTCCACATCTGAGGGACCTCGGGCTGGCTATTGTGCTTAGACGGGGTTCATAAGGGTGTCCCCGGCAAACTGCCGGTCTGTGAGGAAGATGCAGGCGGACATGTTAGGTTGCCTTGATCCAAAGGTGGTGCTATCGATGTCGGACAGCGCTCAAGACCAGCTGGTGTTACCACCTCCAAAGAAAATGATGACCTGCCAATCACGCTGGCTGTTGCGGGTAAAGAGGTGGCAGGTCTGCGCCCCAAAACAGGTGTGACTGCTGTCCCCCCAGTCACAGAGGATGAAGAGGCCGCGGATGCACAAGATATGGCAGACGGTGGTTGGCCCGGCCGGCTAGACCGCATTGTAGCACACTGAGCTTCCCACTGCAACTTATGCTTCATGTCCATGTGCCGGTTCATGCATGAAGTACTCAAACTATGTATTTTTTGGCCTCTACTTAGCTTTTGCTGACAAATGTTACAGATAACACGAGTTGGGTCATCTTTATCGATCTGAAAAAATGCCCAGGCTATGCAAGGCTTAGCACCCATGCGACCTGAAGAGCCACCACGACTTGTGGTGAGAGGCAGAGTTGTGTTTGAGGATGCAGTTGTTGACGTGCTTCCAGTACTACGTCTCTGTCCAGGAAGGCGCAACCTGACCTCGTCGTCACTAGCATCTTCCTCCACCTCCTCTGCTGACCTCATCTCTTGGCTGACTGTGGGTTGACAGTAAGTGGGAAAAAAAAAGCACTTCGCTCCGTGTGTGCGCTGCTGATAGGCTGACAGATTGCACCTCCCCACTGCAAATGCGGGAAAGAGAAAAAAAAATGGAGATCTTCATTGTTCCTGCAGAGATCCATCCCCTGCCCCTCCCCCCGCCCCGCTGTACACTCAAACTGCGTATTAACATTAATTTTCATCATTACTGAGAAAAAATCCAGTTATGATTTTGGTGCACGAACAGTTATCGAACATAACCTCGAACAGCCGAATTTTTCTCAAATTGTTCGTGTTCGCCGACCGGCTCGAACACCGCCCAAAACAGCTCGAATTTGAGATTGGCGAACAGTTCGAGTAGAACAACGCTCATCTCTAGTAGTGAATCTCACAGTTCTAACTTGCCAACGGTGGGAATGTCGAGTCTTCATCACTCAAACAGTAACAGTAACACAGTATCTGCTGGTAACAGCAATTTTGTGGAATCGTTTCACCACTTTTTTAGACCATCCTTTGCAAGGCCACAGGAGACAAGAAGTCTGACACATAGTCAATGCCTAGAGAGGATGGTACAGGAGAATCTCCAAGTGAACATCGAAGCCATGACTGTGTCACTGGACCCTTGCTCATTTTGGTATTCCAATCTGGAATAATCGCCGGAGCTCGCCACTCACGCCTTGGAGATCTTGTCATGCCATGCAGCCAGCGTTCTCTCTGAACGTGTGTTCAGCGCTGCTGGTGGTGTGCTGACAGATAAGCGGACGCGGCTGTCCACTGAGAATGTAGACAGACTCACGTTCATAAAGATGAACAAATCATGGATTCCCAAGGACATTTCTACCCCTGTGTCATCCTTGGGAGACTAAAAGCTTGGGGATTTGGTAAAATCACCTCACCAACCGTTTTAAGCAACAGTGGGGCAATTGATGCCACTTAACCCTAGAACGCATGACCATAAAAATCTACACTTTCACATACCTGGGGCCCTTTAGGCCCGTGTGCAAATAACATGGAATAACTCAAACTCAAATGACAAACAACTATATACATGAAGAATACCTAGAGTTTCAAAATTCTAACTAAAGTAATCTTGCAGAAAATAGAAAACAATTAACTGGGCGGGCCTGCAAGGCCACAGGTATGCGTTCTAGGGTTAAGTGGTGTCTGTGCCACAATTTTGGGAGTCCCCTTGCTGTGTCTTACGTGACGTTGGCATCGTCAATTCCAGGTGGGTTGGGTCGCACCCCCCCCTTTTAACTGTAAGAAACTACATACACTATGGCTTGGGGTAACACAGATGGTTGAGTCTGAAGAGCTGTTTACTCAGAGGTCTGCTCCAAATCTTCAGTGTCTGCTAGTCAGCGTAGAATTTTTAACTGCATCTAGCCTAGGCAACACTTTGGGCGTAGTAGCCCAGCTGCGAAGCAAGCTGCACCGCCTGTGTATCTAATAAGAATTTTTAAATGAATCTAGCCTAGGCAGACTGTGGGGACCCCCAACCAAACCCAGACGCTCAGCCCCCCTACCGCCCCCCTTTCATGGACAATACAATAATGTAACTCTTACAACTGGATGGGTGAGGATCAGTCACAGCTTTATTAACTCTTTATACTCATTCCATTAGAAAGGCATTTTATTTCTAAAATAATTCAGCTTGTTGCAGCATGCCCTGGGTCCCCACTCCGGCAAGTTGGCCAACAAGTGTCCTTTCCATTTCCAGGCCACGGAGGATCCAGCATACTCGTATGCAGGACTCTGACCCCCACCCATCACTCTTAACGCTTGTTCCACTCCGTCCTGGAGTCCTGACAGGAATATGTCCAGTCCAATATCTATTAAGTGAACACCGTCGGGCCGTATGAGGCCTGGTTTATCTGCTTCCAGTTGTCGGTGTCGTATCACTACACCGTCTCTGTCTCTTCTAAATTTTGCCATCCGAATATTTATTACCCGCCTTGTCCATTCGATGGCCGTGATGTCTCGCGCACCTTGCCATACCGCTATCGGCACAATCTCTGACCATTCTATAGCTAATTTTGTGAAAAATTCTCTGAAGCGCTCAGTGTCTAGTTTCATTATTGCCATTAGTTATGCGCTCTTGTGATGACCTAGGTTGTTTCCCCCGGCCTGTATAGCTAAGATGACCGGACCTCTTGCCTCTCTCCCTACCTTTATTACCTCCATTAGTACCTGTGGCCATAGCAGGCCTCTAATACCTCTCCAGTTGAAATCTGTGTTATGAAACTCTAATTTCCTCCCGCCTGGGCGGACTTTCGCCCGTTTTTGTGCCCAATATATATACGAGTGGCCTATCACTCACACTGTTGGCTTAGCGTCACCTGTAAAAGAAACAAACCACGTTAGGATAACAAGTCCGGTCTTATGTATCTCGCCAAACACGTGGATCGCCATCTCCCTATCCTCTGAACTTCCGTTTCTGACAGTCCTGCTCTTGCTGCTTCCGTGGGAGCACCTATGCGGAATGAGTGTGTCCCGTAATCTTTGGGGTGGTTCCCTGCCGATGTTATGCATTTATTAAATATAGCTTGGAACAGGTATCTTGATAATGGCGTTCCATCAATGTGTGATAGGAAGAAATTACTTTGTGATCTGATGGTTAGATATGTTTTTACTATTGTTACCCGACTCAGTGTACCGTTGGTGGGTTATAGAAGTACCCAAGTACCCCTGCCCGCTGGGACCGTTTTCGATTGGTGTATGCGTAGACGTATTGCATTATTGGCTATGACTACGTCCTGGTGTAATAAGCCTCCACTGGTGGTAATTTTGGATTGAGGGACTAATTCGCTTATACATAGCGCCCCGAAGAAGGCGATCACAAATGCAGTAGACATTAGTGTTGCTTCAAATTGTGAGTGTCATGTTAATGGTGTTAGGGATATGATGTGAGAAATCAGTTTTAGTGACACGGGACGGGACGTCTACATTCCTGACTTGGCTGACCCCTTTTCCACCCTTTTATGGATTGTCTGATGATGAATCTTTGTCACATCTCCCCAATTCAGTAGTTGGAAGTGAAATGCTACTCCGGTCAGACACCGCTGCGCTGACGCTCCTGATATGCCCCTCATCATTAGCTGGTGGAGAAATTCTATGGTGACTTGTGATCTGGCTTGTTCACATTGGTCAACCCGTCTGCCTGCTACTAGTGGTGTCCACTCTTCCCATGCCTTACCGTATGCTTGCCACGTTGACGGGGCAACTGACGCTCTGATTAATGGCATCAACTATTCGCCACTAGATCCCATAGGGAGGGTGAGCAACTGTTACCCGATGGGTGGGCGTTGTGGAAGAGCTCTGTGAAAATCTGCCAATTGAATTGTTATAAAGCGTTAGCAGCAGCTTTATACCCCTCAGCATAGTGGCTAGCGCGGACCCATACATTGTGTTTTAGGAACAGGAATGCTAGCCTGCGTAGTAGGCCTAGCACTGGGAGAGACGATGATGCCATCTTATTAATGCAGTGCGCTAGGCTGGTGTTTTGTGTTATGAAGCGTATATTTTTGTTAGCCAGGCGCGCGCCCCATATTTCTATTGCTACCACTATTGGGAAAAATTATTTTCAGGGCTAGATGCAGCTAAAAATTATTATTAATTTAAAAGCTGGTGGAGCTTGGTATAGATGGCCTAATACAATGAGTCCCACACACTGCTAGAAGCCCAAATATTTTTTCAGAGCTAGATGCAGATAAAAATTATTTTTAATTTGCAACCTGATGGAGGTCAGTATAGATGAACTAATAGAACAAGTCCCACTCACTGCTAGAAGCCCAAATATTTTTTCAGAGCTAGATGCAGAAAAAAATGATATTCAATTTGCAACCTGATGGAGGTCAGTATAGATGGACTAATAGACCAAGTCCCACACACTGCTAGAAGCCCAAATACTTTTTCAGAGCTAGATGCAGATAAAAATTATTTTTAATTTGCAACCTGATGGAGATCAGTATAGATGGACTAATATACCAAGCCCCACACACTGCTAGAAGCCCAAATATTTTTTCAGAGCTAGATGCAGATAAAAATTATTTTTAATTTGCAACCTGATGGAGGTCAGTGTAGATGGACTAATATACCAAGTCCCACACACTGCTAGAAGCCCAAATATTTTTTCAGAAGTAGATGCAGAAAAAAATTATATTCAATTTGCAACCTGATGGAGCTCAGTATAGATGGACTAATAGAACAAGTCCCACACACTGCTAGAAGCCCAAATTTTTTTTCTGATTTAGATGCAGAAAAAAATTATATTCAGTTTGCAACCTGATGGAGGTCAGTATAGATGGACTAATAGAACAAGTCCCACACACAGCTAGAAGCCCAAATATTTTTTCAGAGCTAGATGCAGAATAAAATTATATTGAATTTGCAACCTGGTGTAGGTTAGTATAGATGGACTAATAGAACAAGTCCCACACACTGCTAGAAGCCCAAATTTTTTTTCTGAGGTAGATGCAGAAAAAAATGATATTCAGTTTGCAACCTGATGGAGGTCAGTATAGATGGACTAATAGAACAAGTCCCACACACAGCTAGAAGCCCAAATATTTTTTCAGAGCTAGATGCAGAATAAAATTATATTGAATTTGCAATCTGGTGTAGGTTAGTATAGATGGACTAATATAACAAGTCCCACACACTGCTAGAAGCCCAAATATTTTTTCAGAACTAGATGCAGTAAAAAATGATATTCAATTTGCAACCTGATGGAGGTCAGTATAGATGGACTAATAGACCAAGTCCCACACACTGCTAGAAGCCCAAATACTTTTTCAGAGCTAGATGCAGATAAAAATTATTTTTAATTTGCAACCTGATGGTGATCAGTATAGATGGACTAATAGACCAAGTCCCACACACTACTAGAAGCCCAAATATTTTTTCAGAGCTAGATGCAGATAAAAATTATTTTTAATTTGCAACCTGATGGAGGTCAGTGTAGATGGACTAATAGACCAAGTCCCACACACTGCTAGAAGCCCAAATATTTTTTCAGAAGTAGATGGAGAAAAAAATTATATTCAATTTGCAATCTGATGGAGGTCAGTATAGATGGACTAATAGAACAAGTCCCACACACTGCTAGAAGCCCAAATTTTTTTTCTGATTTAGATGCAGAAAAAAATTATATTCAGTTTGCAACCTGATGGAGGTCAGTATAGATGGACTAATAGAACAAGTCCCACACACAGCTAGAAGCCCAAATATTTTTCAGAGCTAGATGCAGATAAAAATTATTTTTAATATGCATCCTGATGGAGATCAGTATAGATGGACTAATAGACCAAGTCCCACACACTGCTAGAAGCCCAAACATTTTTTCAGAAGTAGATGCAGAAAAAAATGATATTCAATTTGCAACCTGATGGAGGTCAGTATAGATGGACTAATAGAACAAGTCCCACACACTGTTTGAAGGCCAAATATTTTTTCAGAGCTAGATGCAGATAAAAATTATTTTTAATTTGCAACCTGATGGAGATCAGTATAGATGGACTAATAGACCAAGTCCCACACACTGCTAGAAGCCCAAATATTTTTTCAGAAGTAGATGCAGAAAAAAATGATATTCAATTTGCAACCTGATGGAGGTCAGTATAGATGGACTAATAGACCAAGTCCCACACACTGCTAGAAGCCCAAATATTTTTTTCAGAGGTAGATGCAGATAAAAATTATTTTTAATTTGCAGCCTGATGGAGGTCAGTATAGATGGACTAATAGAGAAAGTCCCACACACTGCTAGAAGGCCAAATATTTTTTCAGAGCTAGATGCAGACAAAAAATTATTTTGAATTTGCAACCTGATGGAGATCAGTATAGATGGACTAATAGACCAATTCCCACACACTGCTAGAAGCCCAAACATTTTTTCAGAAGTAGAAGCAGAAAAAAATGATATTCAATTTGCAACCTGATGGAAGTCAGTATAGATGGACTAATAGAACAAGTCCCACACACTGCTAG
This sequence comes from Phyllobates terribilis, assembly GCF_046119375.1. NCBI lineage: Eukaryota > Metazoa > Chordata > Amphibia > Anura > Dendrobatidae > Phyllobates > Phyllobates terribilis. Next base: position 657,457,861 of record NW_027362764.1, on the reverse strand, counting down.
AAGGCCAAATATTTTTTCAGAGGTAGATGCAGATAAAAATTATTTTTAATTTGCAGCCTGATGGAGGTCAGTATAGATGGACTAATAGAGAAAGTCCCACACACTGCTAGAAGGCCAAATATTTTTTCAGAGCTAGATGCAGACAAAAAATTATTTTTAATTTGCAACCTGATGGAGGTCAGTATAGATGGACTAATAGAGAAAGTCCCACACACTGCTAAAAGGCCAAATATTTTTTCAGAGCTAGATGCAGATATAAATTATTTTTAATTTGCAACCTGATGGAGGTCAGTATAGATGGACTAATAGAGAAAGTCTCACACACTGCTAGAAGGCCAAATATTTTTTCAGAGCTAGATGCAGAAAAAAATTATATTCAGTTTGCAACCTGATGGAGATCAGTATAGATGGACTAATAGAACAAGTCCCACACACAGCTAGAAGCCCAAATATTTTTTCAGAGCTAGATGCAGATAAAAATAATTTTTAATTTGCAACCTGATGGAGATCAGTATAGATGGACTAATAGACCAAGTCCCACACACTACTAGCAGCCCAAACATTTTTTCAGAAGTAGATGCAGAAAAAAATGATATTCAATTTGCAACCTGGTGGAGGTCAGTATAGATGGACTAATAGAACAAGTCCCACACACTGCTAGAAGGCCAAATATTTTTTCAGAGGTAGATGCAGATAAAAATTATTTTTAATTTGCAGCCTGATGGAGGTCAGTATAGATGGACTAATAGAGAAAGTCCCACACACTGCTAGAAGGCCAAATATTTTTTCAGAGCTAGATGCAGACAAAAAATTATTTTTAATTTGCAACCTGATGGAGGTCAGTATAGATGGACTAATAGAGAAAGTCCCACACACTGCTAGAAGGCCAAATATTTTTTCAGAGCTAGATGCAGATATAAATTATTTTTAATTTGCAACCTGATGGAGGTCAGTATAGATGGACTAATAGAGAAAGTCCCACACACTGCTAGAAGGCCAAATATTTTTTCAGAGCTAGATGCAGAAAAAAATTATATTCAGTTTGCAACCTGATGGAGGTCAGTATAGATGGACTTATAGAACAAGTCCCACACACAGCTAGAAGGCCAAATATTTTTTCAGAGGTAGATGCAGATAAAAATTATTTTTAATTTGCAGCCTGATGGAGGTCAGTATAGATGGACTAATAGAGAAAGTCCCACACACTGCTAGAAGGCCAAATATTTTTTCAGAGCTAGATGCAGACAAAAAATTATTTTGAATTTGCAACGTGATGGAGGTCAGTATATATGGACTAATAGAACAAGTCCCACACACTGCTAGAAGGCCAAATATTTTATCAGAGCTAGATGCAGAAAAAAATTATATTCAGTTTGCAACCTGATGGAGGTCAGTATAGATGGACTAATAGAACAAGTCCCACACACTGCTAGAAGCCCAAATATTTTTTCAGAGTTAGATGCAGAAAAAAATTATATTCAATTTGCAACCTGATGGAGGTCAGTATAGATGGACTAATAGAATGATGCTATGCCCAGAAGATTTTACTTCACTAGGTGCAGTAAAAAAATTGGTATTCTATGCACAGGTGGTATGTCTTGCAACACAGATAGGCTACTCCACTGACTAACACACTCTGCAATAGGCCAAAAAGGATTAGCTTTGCTAGATTCAGCCAAATGCTGTGAAAAAAACTTGCACAGCACTGGCACAGACCTGCCTGGCAAAAACTGATAGGAACTGATGTAACCTAGTCCTGAAAATGACTGCAATTACAATTAGTCTTTACTCCCACAATCTATCTATTTAAGAGCACAGACCTGCCTGATAAAAGTCGTAGGAAATGCTGTAACCTAGTCCTTAAAAGGACTGCAATCACAACTATTCCCTACTCCCAAGCTATCTGTAGATTTGTGCGAAAATTGGCTTGAAGTTAAAAAGGTATAGCGCACAAAGCAACAGCAGTGCCGTCTAACACGCAGCTGCAGCAGTGAGAAAATGGTGGCGACAGGGAAAATGGCTGGGTCTTATAGGGCAAGGACATGTGACATACACTGCCAATGACACATGCCCTTGCTTGTGTTAAAAAAAGCACTTCGCTCCGTGTGTGCGCTGCTGATAGGCTTACAGATTGCACCTCCCCACTGTAAATGCGGGAAAGAGAAAAAAAAATGGAGTTCTTCATTATTCCTGCAGAGATCCATCCCCTGCCCCTCCCCCCACCCCGCTGTACACTCAAACTGCGTATTAACATTAATTTTCATCATTACTGAGAAAAAATCCAGTTATGATTTTGGTGCACGAACAGTTATCGAACATAACCTCGAACAGCCGAATTTTTCTCAAATCGTTCGTGTTCGCTGAACGGCTCGAACACCGCCCAAAACAGCTCGAATTTGAGATTGGCGAACAGTTTGAGTAGAACAACGCTCATCTCTAATTTTGAGAGCTATAATTTTTCCATATTTTGGCAGACAGAGTCATGTAATGGATTGTTTTTTGCGGGACAAGTTTACGTTTTTATTGGTCCAATTTTTGGGCATGTGACATTTTTTGATCGCTTCCTATTACGATTTTTGGGAGGCAGAATAAACAAAAGCCAGCAATTCAGGAATTGTTTTTTGGGATTTTTTTTATGCCGTTCCTTGTGTGGTATTATTGATAAGGCAGCTTTATTCTTTGGGTCAGTACGGTTACAGCGATACTACATTCATATTTTTTTCATGTTTTCGCGCTTTTACACAAAGAAAACTATTTTATAGACATAATATTTATTTTTGCATCATTTTATTCTGAGAGCTATAACTTTTTTAGTTTTCGACTGGTCAAGCAGTAATGGGGCATGTTTTTTGCAGGACAAACTGAACGCAATTTAAATTTACATTCATCTTTTTGATCGCGTTTTATTCCACTTATTGTTTGGTGGTATGATGATAAAACATCCTTTGTACTTCATTTTTTTTTGTTGTTTTTTTACTGTTTTCACTAAAGGGGTTAACTAGTAAGTAGGCAAGAGCGAACATTTCAATGTTCGGTACAGAAAAGTTCGCCGAACAAATTGATATTAGCCGAATTTATTCACCAAATGTTAGTTAAACAATTCCGAATCACATAGGAGTCAAGGGGTGACCAAAAAAACGCATATACAACACCTAGAAACAGGACCAAAAGCTGACAAAACACAGCAGGCAGAGTCTGTATCAGAGTGCAGCAGGCAGAGTCTGTGTCAGCGTGCAGCAGGCAGAGTCTGTATCAGAGTGCAGCACGCAGAGTCTGTATCAGAGTGCAGCAGGCAGAGTCTGTATAAGGAGTGGAGTAGGCAGAGTCTGTATCAGAGTGCAGCAGACAGAGTCTGTATCAGAGTGCAGCAGGCAGAGTCTGTATCAGAATGCAGCAGGCAGAGTCTGTATCAGAGTGCAGTAGGCAGAGTCTGTAGCTGGAGTGCAGCAGGCACAGTCTGTATCAGAGTGCAGCAGGCCGAGTCTGTATCAGAGTGCAGCAGGCCGAGTCTGTATCAGGAGTGAAGCAGGCAGAGTCTGTATCAGGAGTGCAGCAGGCAGAGTCTGTATCAGAGTGCAGCAGGCAGAGTCTGTATCAGAGTGCAGTAGGCAGAGTCTGTATCAGAGTGCAGCAGACAAAGTCTGTATCAGAGTGCAGCAGGCAGAGTCTGTATCAGAGTGCAGCAGGCAGAGTCTGTATCAGAGTGCAGTAGGCAGAGTCTGTAGCAGGAGTGCAGCAGGCAGAGTCTGTATCAGAGTGCAGCAGGCCGAGTCTGTATCAGAGTGCAGCAGGCCGAGTCTGTATCAGAGTGCAGCAGGCAGAGTCTGTAACAGAGTGTAGTAGGCAGAGTTTGTAGCAGGAGTGCAGCAGGCAGAGTCTTTATCAGAGTGCAGCAGGCCGAGTCTGTATCAGAGTGCAGCAGACAGAGTCTGTATCAGAGTGCAGCAGGCCGAGTCTGTATCAGAGTGCAGCAGGCAGAGTCTGTATCAGAGTGCAGTAGGCAGAGTCTGTAGCAGGAGTGCAGCAGGCAGAGTGTGTATCAGAGTGCAGCAGGCAGAGTCTGTATAAGGAGTGCAGTAGGCAGAGTCTGTATCAGAGTGCAGCAGACAGAGTCTGTATCAGAGTGAAGCTGGCAGAGTCTGTATCAGAGTGCAGCAGGCAGAGTCTGTATCAGAGTGCAGCAGGCAGAGTCTGTATCAGAGTACAGCAGGCAGAGTCTGTATCAGGAGTGAAGCAGGCAGAGTCTGTATCAGGAGTGCAGCAGGCAGAGTCTGTATCAGAGTGCAGCAGGCAGAGTCTGTATCAGAGTGCAGTAGGCAGAGTCTGTATCAGAGTGCAGTAGACAGAGTCTGTATCAGAGTGCAGCAGGCAGAGTCTGTATCAGAGTGCAGCAGGCAGAGTCTGTATCAGAGTGCAGTAGGCAGAGTCTGTAGCAGGAGTGCAGCAGGCAGAGTCTGTATCAGAGTGCAGCAGGCCGAGTCTGTATCAGAGTGCAGCAGGCAGAGTCTGTATCAGAGTGCAGCAGACAGAGTCTGTATCAGATTGCAGCAGGCAGAGTCTGTATCAGAGTGCAGCAGGCAGAGTCTGTATCAGAGTGCAGTAGGCAGAGCCTGTAGCAGGAGTGCAGCAGGCAGAGTCTGTATCAGAGTGCAGCAGGCCGAGTCTGTATCAGAGTGCAGCAGGCAGAGTCTGTATCAGGAGTGAAGCAGGCAGAGTCTGTATCAGGAGTGCAGCAGGCTGAGTCTGTATCAGAGTGCAGCAGGCAGAGTCTGTATCAGAGTGCAGTAGGCAGAGCCTGTATCAGAGTGCAGCAGGCAGAGTCTGTATCAGGAGTGCAGCAGGCAGAGTCTGTATCAGAGTGCAGCAGGCAGAGTCTGTATCAGAGTGCAGCAGGCAGAGTCTGTAACAGAAGTGCAACAGGCAGAGTCTGTATCAGGAGTGCAGCAGGCAGAGTCTGTATCAGGAGTGCAGCAGTCAGAGTCTGTATCACAGTGCAGCAGGCAGAGTCTGTATCAGAGTGCAGCAGACAGAGTCTGTATCAGAGTGCAGCTGGCAGAGTCTGTATCAGAGTGCAGCAGGCAGAGTCTGCATCAGAGTGCAGCAGGCAGAGTCTTCAGCTGGAGTGCAGCAGGCAGAGTCTGTATCAGAGTGCAGCAGGCCGAGTCTGTGTCAGAGTGCAGCAGGCAGAGTCTGTATCAGGAGTGAAGCAGGCAGAGTCTGTATCAGGAGTGCAGCAGGCAGAGTCTGTATCAGAGTGCAGCAGGCAGAGTCTTCAGCTGGAGTGCAGCAGGCAGAGTCTGTATCAGAGTGCAGCAGGCTGAGTCTGTATCAGAGTGCAGCAGGCAGAGTCTGTATCAGGAGTGAAGCAGGCAGAGTCTGTATCAGGAGTGCAGCAGGCAGAGTCGGTATCAGAGTGCAGCAGGCAGAGTCTGTATCAGAGTGCAGTAGGCAGAGTCTGTATCAGAGTGCAGCAGACAGAGTCTGTATCAGAGTGCAGCAGGCAGAGTCTGTGTCAGAGTGCAGTAGGCAGAGTCTGTAGCAGGAGTGCAGCAGGCAGAGTCTGTATCAGAGTGCATCAGGCCGAGTCTGTATCAGAGTGCAGCAGGCAGAGTCTGTATCAGAGTGCAGTAGGCAGAGGCTGTAGAAGGAGTGCAGCAGGCAGAGTCTGTATCAGAGTGCAGCAGGCCAAGTCTGTATTAGGAGTGCAGCAGGCAGAGTCTGTATCAGTAGTGAAGCAGGCAGAGTCTGTATCAGGAGTGCAGCAGGCTGAGTCTGTATCAGAGTGCAGCAGGCAGAGTCTGTATCAGAGTGCAGTAGGCAGAGCCTGTATCAGAGTGCAGCAGGCAGAGTCTGTATCAGGAGTGCAGCAGGCAGAGTCTGTATCAGAGTGCAACAGGCAGAGTCTGTAACAAAGTGCAGTAGGCAGAGTCTGTAGCAGGAGTGCAGCAGGCAGAGTCTGTATCAGAGTCCAGCAGGCCAAGTCTGCATTAGGAGTGCAGCAGGCAGAGTCTGTATAAGGAGTGCAGTAGACAGAGTCTGTATCAGAGTGCAGCAGGCAGAGTCTGTATCAGGAGTGAAGCAGGCAGAGTCTGTATCAGGAGTGCAGCAGGCAGAGTCGGTATCAGAGTGCAGCAGGCAGAGTCTGTATCAGAGTGCAGTAGGCAGAGTCTGTATCAGAGTGCAGCAGACAGAGTCTGTATCAGAGTGCAGCAGGCAGAGTCTGTGTCAGAGTGCAGTAGGCAGAGTCTGTAGCAGGAGTGCAGCAGGCAGAGTCTGTATCAGAGTGCAGCAGGCTGAGTCTGTATCAGAGTGCAGCAGGCAGAGTCTGTATCAGAGTGCAGTAGGCAGAGTCTGTAGCAGGAGTGCAGCAGGCAGAGTCTGTATCAGAGTGCAGCAGGCCAAGTCTGTATTAGGAGTGCAGCAGGCAGAGTCTGTATCAGTAGTGAAGCAGGCAGAGTCTGTATCAGGAGTGCAGCAGGCTGAGTCTGTATCAGAGTGCAGCAGGCTGAGTCTGTATCAGAGTGCAGCAGGCAGAGTCTGTATCAGAGTGGAGTAGGCAGAGTCTGTAGCAGGAGTGCAGCAGGCAGAGTCTGTATCAGAGTGCAGCAGGCCAAGTCTGTATTAGGAGTGCAGCAGGCAGAGTCTGTATCAGTAGTGAAGCAGGCAGAGTCTGTATCAGGAGTGCAGCAGGCTGAGTCTGTATCAGAGTGCAGCAGGCAGAGTCTGTATCAGAGTGCAGTAGGCAGAGCCTGTATCAGAGTGCAGCAGGCAGAGTCTGTATCAGGAGTGCAGCAGGCAGAGTCTGTATCAGAGTGCAGCAGGCAGAGTCTGTATCAAAGTGCAGTAGGCAGATTCTGTAGCAGGAGTGCAGCAGGCAGAGTCTGTATCAGAGTGCAGCAGGCCAAGTCTGTATTAGGAGTGCAGCAGGCAGAGTCTGTATAAGGAGTGCAGTAGACAGAGTCTGTATCAGAGTGCAGCAGACAGAGTCTGTATCAGATTGCAGCAGGCCGAGTCTGTATCAGAGTGCAGCAGGCAGAGTCTGTATCAGAGTGCAGTAGGCAGAGTCTGTAGCAGGAGTGCAGCAGGCAGAGTCTGTATCAGAGTGCAGCAGGCCGAGTCTGTATCAGAGTGCAGCAGGCAGAGTCTGTATCAGGAGTGAAGCAGGCAGAGTCTGTATCAGGAGTGCAGCAGGCTGAGTCTGTATCAGAGTGCAGCAGGCAGAGTCTGTTTCAGAGTGCAGTAGGCAGAGCCTGTATCAGAGTGCAGCAGGCAGAGTCTATATCAGGAGTGCAGCAGGCAGAGTCTGTATCAGAGTGCAGCAGGCAGAGTCTGTATCAGAGTGCAGCAGGCAGAGTCTGTAACAGAAGTGCAACAGGCAGAGTCTGTATCAGGAGTGCAGCAGGCCGAGTCTGTATCAGGAGTGCAGCAGGCAGAGTCTGTATCACAGTGCAGCAGGCAGAGTCTGTATCACAGTGCAGCAGGCAGAGTCTATATCAGGAGTGCAGCAGGCAGAGTCAGTATCAGGAGTGCAGCAGGCACAGTCTGCATCAGAGTGCAGCAGGCAGAGTCTGTATCAGAGTGCAGCAGGCAGAGTTTATCAGAGTACAGCAGGCAGAATCTGTATCAGGAGTGCAGCAGGTAGAGTCTGTATTAGAGTGCAGCAGGCAGAGTCTGTATCAGGAGTGCAGCAGGCAGAGTCTGTATCAGAGTGCAGCAGGCAGAGTCTGTATCAGGAGTGCAGCAGGCAGAGACTGTGTCAGGAGTGCAGCAGGCAGAGTCTGCTTCAGGAGTTGCGCAGTCAGAGTCTGTATCAGAGTTCAGCAGTCAGAGTCTGTATCAGAGTGCAGCAGGTAGAGTCTGTATCACAGTGCAGCAGGCAGAGTCTATATCAGGAGTGCAGCAGGCAGAGTCAGTATCAGGAGTGCAGCAGGCACAGTCTGCATCAGAGTGCAGCAGGCAGAGTCTGTATCAGAGTGCAGCAGGCAGAGTCTATCAGAGTGCAGCAGGCAGAATCTGTATCAGGAGTGCATCAGGTAGAGTCTGTATTAGAGTGCAGCAGGCAGAGTCTGTATCAGGAGTGCAGCACGCAGAGTCTGTATCAGAGTGCAGCAGGCAGAGTCTGTATCAGGAGTGCAGCAGGCAGAGACTGTGTCAGGAGTGCAGCAGGCAGAGTCTGCTTCAGGAGTTGCGCAGTCAGAGTCTGTATCAGAGTTCAGCAGTCAGAGTCTGTATCAGAGTGCAGCAGGCAGAGTCTGTATCAGAGTGCAGCAGGCAGAGTGTGTATCAGAGTGCATCAGGCAGAGTCTAACAGGAGTGCAACAGGCAGAGTCTGTATCAGGAGTGCAGCAGGCAGAGTCTGTATCCGGAGTGCAGCAGTCAGAGTCTGTATTAGAGTGCAGAAGGCAGAGTCGGTATGAGGAGTCCAGCAGGCCGAGACTGTATCAGGAGTGCAGCAGGCAGAGTCTGTATCAGAGTGCAGCAAGCAGAGTCTATAAGAGTGCAGCAGGCAGAATCTGTATCTGGAGTGCAGCAGGTAGAGTCTATATCAGAGTGCAGCAGTCAGAGTCTGTATCAGAGTGCAGCAGGCAGAGTCTGTATCAGAGTGTAGCAGGCAGAATGTGTATCAGAGTGCAGCAGGCAGAGTCTAACAGGAGTGCAACAGGCAGAGTCTGTATCAGGAGTGCAGCTGGCAGAGTCTGTATCAGGAGTGCAGCAGGCAGAGTCTGTATCAGGAATGCAACAGGCAGAGTCTGTATCAGGAGTGCAGCAAGGACTGTTACGCAACCTTACACAACTTAGACTGCAGAACAGGAAGGTTCCACTACAGCCAATCCAATAGATAGAGAGACAATCAGGATTCCTCACATTTAACAAAAATTGTGACAGACGCCAGCAAAGTGTTATCAATTTCACTACTGTAGAAATAGTGTAAATAAGACCCACACCTCTTCCAGTACAGCCAGCCCAGGAGATGGAGACCTGACCAGAAGTGTTCACATTGCCCTAAATGAGGGATTAACACCACCAAAGTGGCATCAATGTCATCAGACTACAAGTAGTTTAATGCAGACCCAAACCTGTCCCACTACAGCTAACCCAATGGATGGAGACAGAATCAGAATTGTCCACATTTCCGAAAATTAGGGCCTAAAAAGTGCAGCACCAGCAAGAGCATGCACAGAAGCAATATAACAGACTGCAATTTCAAGAAATCAATGCAGCACACTCAAAACGACAACATCGCCTACTCTGTACAGTCTGCAATTGGGGTGCAAAAGTCCATGGAGATCCATGACTTGTTCATCTTGATGAAAGTTAGGCGGTCTATACTTTCAGGGGACAGCCGGGTGTGCTTTTCCGTCAAGACACTACCAGCAGCGCTGAAGACATGTTCAGAGAGAACGTTGGCTGCCGGGCATGATAAAACGTCCAAGGCGTGAGAGGCGAGCTCAGGCCATTCATCCATTGTTGAAGACCAAAATGTAAAAGGGACCAAACCCTCCCAGATGGTATTGATATTGAACTCTAGATACTCCTGCAGCATCCTCTCTATTCATTCACTTCATGTTTGACTTGTACTCTGTTGTGCTGGTGCACGAGCTGGTGCAAAAAATGTGTGAAAGGACTCCCAGAAATTGCTTCTGCCACTTACTCTGCCGCTGCTGCTAATGTTTTGGTGTTGACGAACTGATGTGCCGAAGGTTGAAAGACTACAGCTGCGATACGCCAACATAAGCGGGTCCCTTTCCAGGGTAGGAAGCATCTGGCAAAATTGACTCTTATAACGTGGATCTAACAGAGTGGCAACCCAGTAGTCACTATTATTTTAAATCCTAAATATACGGGCATCATGTTGCAGATAGTGCATCAAGAAGGCACTCATATGTCGTGTTCTTCCAGAAGGTCCAAAGCCAGGATGTATTGTGGGCTGCATAATACTGATGCTTGTTTCCTCCGTCCCCTCCTGCCAACCACGTTCAAACGAGAGGGGATGAAGATTCTCTTTATCCTCTGACAGCTGCTCGCCCAACACCTATTCCTCCTCCATTAGTTCCTCAGCTCTTGCACCTTCACTAACAGTTTGCCTGGTATCACTAAACCCCCTTAATCGCTGTAATCCACCATCACTTGGCATCCGCCTGTGTGGCGACAGTCTGGAAATTTGAGACATTGGTATCCCTTACGCATCCTCCTCTTCTTCTGGGGCCACCACCTCCTGCCGCAGGTTATTCAAAGATTTCTCCAGCATGTATATGACCGGAATAGTGATGCTGATGATGGCATCATCAGCGCTAACCAGTTTAGTAGCCATTTGAAAACCGTGCAGAAGGTTGTAGAGGTCCTTAATCTGTTCCCACTCCGCAAACGTGATATGCCCAAGTCCGTACTGCGTTGCCCCAAGCTATACGTCATGACATACTGCATCAGAGCTCATTGCTGCTGGAACAGACACTGCAACATGTGCAGAGTGGAATTCCACCGCGTCGGCACATCGCAGATCAACCTGTTAACTGTCGATGACTTGAGTGGTGCAAACGGAGGAAGTGAGCACACAGCTTCAGTACTTTGTGAAGAAGCTCATCCAGGCCAGGATAGTGGTGGAGAAATCGCTGTGTCACCAGGTTGAGGACATGAGCCATGCAAGGAACGTGTGCAAGCTTGCCTTGGCCTAGGGCCGCTAACAGGTTTGCACCATTATCGCACACAGCCTTCCCTGGCTCTAGATTCAGGGGAGACAGCCTTTGGTCAAACTGAGCCTGGAGAGTTGCCCGCGACTCTTCACCTGTATGACTGCGATCTCCAAGGCATATTAATTTCAAGACTGCCTGATTATGGTGAGTCCTGACTGCACAGTACGCTGGTGGTGTGTATTCGCTCTGCACCCTTGGAATGCTTGTCTCGTTAAGGCAGAGGTTGAGTGCGCAGGTGGAGGCCCTAGAGGAGGTGAAAGACGCAGAACCAGCGGAGGAAGTGGGAAATACCGAGGTTTCTTCTGCAAGCCTTGGGGATTCCAAGATTTGTGGAGCAGCCCCTTCCCCGCCTGCCCCCCCAGCCACCAGAGTCACCCAGTGCCCAGTCAGCAAGATGTAACGCCCTTGACCATGCTTACTCGCCCCGGTGTCCCGGTGTCTGTGGTGAAATGCACCCTGACACATGTAGATTTAGACAAGGAATGGGTGATGTTGTCTGAGACATTCTGGTGTAGTGCGGTCACAGCTTTCTTAGAGAAGTAATGGCGACTGGGCAACTGGTACTGTGGGACTGCGATGGCCAACTGTCTGTATCTACCAGGCGGAAAGGCAGCATTTCTGTGGCCAACAGATTGGAGATGGTGGAGTTCAACCTCTTAGCTTTGTTATGCGTAGAATGAAACAATCTTTTACGTGACCACAACTACGGGACCGAGGGCTGGCTAAGGTGCTGAGAGAGGGTGGAGTATGGTGAACCAGAAAAACTGGTGGAGCGTGAGTGAGGTGCAGATGTTACAGTGGATTGAGAAACATGCGTGTCATCGGTGAAAAAAACACAGCAGGCGTGTCCACTTCCAATACAGCTGACGGGCTGTCACTCAGCCTGACTGGAGTGGGTAAAGAACTGGAGTTTCTGCAATGGGAGACCTGCGTGACAATACTTGGCATGGTAACAGAGGAGGAGGAAGAAGCAGCGGATGCGTTTGATGGGGCAGCTGATGGTTGCTGAGCTGCACTGGTCCGCATTTCAGCACGGTAAGATTCCCAGCGTAAAGAATGTTGTTTGAGCATGTGAACGTTCATGCATGTAGTAGTCAAATTATTGCAGATTTTCCCTCTACTGAGTTTTTTATTCCAAAGTTTGCAGATAACTTGAGTTGGCTCATCCTTTGCAGTGAAGAAAAAAGGCCCATGCTAGGCAACCCTTGCTGCCCCTGCGAGCTGCAGATCCGTGACTGCTGCTGGTGACAGCCATGGTTGTGGTTAAGGATGCAGTGGTCCTCGTGCTTGTATCTCTCTGTGTCTGTGCCATAGGGCAAAATGTAACCTCCTCGTCTTCCTCCTCCACCTCCTCAGATGAGCTACTTGCCTGCTGATTCTAGGTTCACACCAAGTAGGATCTTCAATCACGTCATCATCCAATGTGTTATCCCATTCCTTGCCCTCAGAGTGACCCCTCTCCTCTTGTTGCGCTGACAGCACAGTACAGTCCGCAATAACCTCAGGTATCTGAGTCTCATCAGGATCACCTCCCTCCCCTGCGGTTAACGTCTAGTGATGAGGGTCAGGAACCTGCTCGGACCCTAGTTCGTCCTGCCCCGAATCCAAGCTAAAAAAATTTTTGGCATCAGTGCAGATGCTTTCCTCCCCTTGACTCTGTGACTGTTTGGGGAACACTTCTGATGCCCATGGTGTAGAATGGGTGAAGAGTTCTACAGACTTGTCCATCTGTGGTTTCCTACAGTCAGTTGGACAGTTGGCCAGTTGTGACACAGGGGGAAGCATGGATAATTGGGGTGCTACCTCTGTGGACTGTACTGCGTGTGATGTTGAGGTGGAGGAAGAAGAGGAGAGGGCACTGGAAGCAGAGCTTGCCATGCACTGGACTACCTGCCTTTTCTGGGCCTTATCAACAAGGCGTATCACTGTGCTGCTGCCAAAGGAAGGGAGTGCAGTAGGCCATCCACTAAAATAAGTTGTCAATTGTCTTTGGATAGGAACTGTTTGTGTTGGTTCACCAGTGCTTTCACTAACATTACCACTACCCCACGTACACCTTGAACACCAAGCCTATTCCGCCTTCCACCACACCCTCTCTTTTTCCCACTCATGTTGGTGAGATACAGTTGTAGGGGCACGCAATTAACTAAACAAAAATACGTTTTTTTCCTGTGCAATAGTTCAGCACACACCTGAATTTCAGTGACACTAAATGACAAGGTAAGATATGGCCTGCCGTATAACGTTACTAACAGACAAAAAAAATTTGTTAGTGCGCATGAGGCCGATAAAACCTACGAGATATTCTCCAAACAATTTCAAACTGAGATGTCCCCTGCTGTATTACTTTAGGAAGAGAAGAATTTTTTTTTTTTGAATGTGGATGAGGCCAGTATGATATAGAATACATGCTCCAAAATATTTCAAACTCAGATCTAGCCTGCTGTATCACCCAAATATTTTTGGGTTACTCTGCAAAAGCTCTGCATCCAGCTGACTTTGACCGCCACTGTCGAAGTAGCTGGCTTATAGCACTGTATGACTTTGGGCACAGGAAAAAATATTTTTTGGACTGGGCCTAGTAAGAGAAGTTTTTTTTTACTGTAAAACCAGGACAAGTTCATCGCCACTAAAATAGGATCTGCCTTTTTGTAGACTGGATCAACTTTGCCACAGTAAAAAACCTTTGGTGGACTCTGCCTGCCAACCAAAAATATATATAGGTTTGACTGTGCGTACAAGCTGAATTTGACCGCCACTGACGTAGTAGCTGGCTTATAGCACTGTATGACTTTTGGCACAGGAAAAAATATTTTTTGGACTGGGCATAGTAAGAGAAAAAAAATTTTTTTTTTACTCTGAAGCCACCTGAAGTTCAACTCCACTAAAAAAGTATCTGACACTAAAAAAAACTTTAGTGCACACAGCTTTCCATATCACAATAGCAACAGAAAAAAAACCGATTTTGTGCTCTGCAATAATAAGCTCTGCAGACTGTGCAGAGCACAAGTTCAACCCCACTAAATGAAAAGGTGCACTGCTCTTGCTTGATCACATTAGCAAGTGCAAAAAAAGATTCAAGGTATACTGAGACATGGAGCTTTATACCAGCGGTGCACAGCACTATTGTATGGCATGAGCCCTCTGTTTCTGTCAGAATCTCAGTACTTGCACAAGAACATCAAAAATGTGCTGCACCAGTGGTTGCAGAGGTACACAGGCCAGGAATTATCTGCACTATCTGACTAACACACAATTGCCCATCTATCTAGCTAATATCTCTCATTACACAGGAGAACACTGAGCTGCATCTGTCTCCAGCAGTGACATGGATATAATGGTGCTGAGGGAACATGGTTGCTTTTTATATTGAGAGGACAAGTGATTTCTGCAGCCAGTTGCAGAAGCCCTTATGTCTGGACAGTGTAGATGCTTCCTGCGCTATGATTGGCTGGCCGCGCTTTCCTCAGTTAAAGTTACCGCCCACAGGAAATAAAAAAAAAAAAACAGTGCGCTGCTGATCTGACCTGTTCTAAGCTCTCCACAGCTGCCACACTCACCTGGCACATGTCACCGCTCATCATACACTTGCACAACAAAGCTGTTCAAAAGGCATGGTTTCCCTGTATTCACGGTCAGGCACAAATTCGTCGAGCTTTTTCGATTTTAAGAAAATTTGCTCGCCTTTGCAATCACGAATCCGAATGTGCCATATTTGTGCCGAATTTGAAACTTTTGAAGATTCGCTGAACAAATTTGCTCAACACTACTAGTAAGACAGTTTTATAGGACAGGTCTTTCTGGATGCGGCTATACCTGCTATCTGTACTTTTATTGTTTATTTTTTCATAACAATATTTATTCATGGGTGTAATATATATATTTTTTTGATTAGTTTTTCATTTTTTTTAACATTTTTGCAATTGTTTTTCACTTTCTTTCACTTTTTTACTGTGTCCCACTATGGGACTTTCATTTTTTGCAAGCTGATCGCTTGTATAGCATAGGGATGCAGCAGCAGCTCTATTCTATGCGGGTTGTCAGCGCTGCACTGCGCATGATCTAACTAATTTGCTGGTGCCTGGTGACCCAGATTTCGTCAAGACGACATCGGGTCACCATGGCAATGATCGGGACCTTGCAATAATGTCACGGCGTCTCCAATACAAGGTAAGAGGGACTGTCTTACCTCTGCCTGCCCCTGAAATGATGCAATCAACTACAATCATAGCATTTCGGGGGTTAATGTGTCGGGAGCAGTGCGACACCGCTTCTGGTACATTTTTCTGCATTGTGCCAGCGGAGCGGAAGTCTCAGTGACTCACCGTCGCTTGCGCAATACAAGGCTTCTGCGCAGTACGCAGCCAAATGGGGCCAGAGTGAAACAAAGCGCACCCCATGGGAGCGGCGCTTTGGGCATGCGTGGGAAGGGAGGCTGGGCAGGGCATGTCACAGGCCATGTCACAGGGCCCTGTGACATGCAGGGGAGGGGGGGAATAAGGTAATTTAGCACAGAGGCGGCGATTTAGGGGAATAGTAAGCAGATAGGAGGGATTTGCTTGGCATCCCCCGGGCACCAAACCTCTGGAAAACAGACTTTATAAAACCAGATTTCTCTGCAATCAGACCTCTGCTATGGGCCATACTGGTTAGTATAGATTTACTTTTCTATCACCTGTATGGCCATAGTAGAGGTCTGATATCGCCCAGGGGGTTGACACATTCCCTTTAATTCTATAGCCTCGTGGGGATTTATAAGTCTGCAGTCACACAGAGTGACTGCAGACTTTTTGTTTTGAGGTCAGGACACCCACGACTGGTCCTAAAATTATAGCTCATACCGTGAAACAAGAATGTCTGAATTGAGCCTAACTTTTTGCTACTGGGTCATAATACAATATCTAAATTGAAGTCTTACTACTTTCATGAGGCATAAAATAGAAGTCTACTCATGTGACAATGGTATATTTCCTGTCCTTTAGGTACCAGGACTTGGCTGCAACACCCACCTAAATCTGCAAAGGTTGTAGACCTTATTTTAAAAGAGGACCTGACACCAAGTAAAAAGGTTTTGCTTTCATTTAATTCCCACTGCTCCCTTGAGTGTAATTTTTTTTATTTGCTTGTTTATTTATTTGTTTTATTCAAATCCACGATCAAGTTCCAGAGATATGGGCTTTTTATTTAGTGCTAATTTTATGGTCTTTACTAAGGGGATTTTGCCACTAGGTGATTACGCGAACAGCCGACAAACACACTCCACAGAGTTTTCTGTAAGCAATGCCCCCTTTGTAGAATTCATAACAACTAAGTCTAAACTAAAAGGCCCATATCTCTGGAACAGCATGGTGGATTTAAATAAATAAAATGGCATACTCAGAAGGGTGGGGGAATAACATAAGAGCAAATACTGGCCACTTTTGATCTGATGACAGGTCCTCTTTAAACCATAATTTTAATGAACTTCTCAAAATATTATTAAGACGGATTAGTATAAAGAACAAACAACATGTTTGTGCTGGTCTTCTAATTAACATAGAATATAAGACCTCAACATGTAAAACTCCAGTCTCAGTTTATCAAACGACACCAAAAAGTATTAATACTGTTCTCATATTCTTTCACATCAATAATAAATACTTAAAAATTTAAAATTCTGTTTTGTGTTGCCTGACTCCAGCTACAATTGCGCATTTGCAATCCTGCGCCACTCATAATGGATCCATAAATTAGATGAACATTCTGAAGCTTTTTTAATAATTAAAAAATCTTTTACTTTTTTCAACCGGCAAACAAGTATTACAGTAAATAGTTTCCCATCTTCATCTAACATGACATCTAACCAATACAGGCATCACAAAATTAATAATTTATGGAAAATATTTATTTAAAGGGCTGTAATTTACCTTGCATTTACCATATGTCATTCATCCAAGTATCAATATAAAATATTCATTAGAAAAACTCATTAAATCAAACTTCTATACAATGAGGCGGTAGGCCAAAAAATACATCAATCACAAGATTCCAAAGCTTTAAGTTGTGCAAATATTTCTAACTACCAAATTATGAATGTTTTTGCTTAGGCGGTGGAATAACCATCTATTCTCAAAGGCCAGTAAATGTTTTCCCTTCATTTGTTTTAATTTTAGTCAAGAAGGCAGTGACAGTACAAAAGATCTATTTTCTAAATGATGAAATAAAGCGGATATAATAATTAATGAGAAATCTATAGTTAATCTGAAGGGCAGAAGAACTAGGCTTGTATAATGGTCAACTTTGGCGTGGCGTAACTCTTAGTAATTGGTCATGACAGCACATATTGCAGAAAAGCAATCAGTAAACATTAGCAAAACACCCATAGCATCTAGATCAAGATATATACATTAGAGCTCCAAATGAAGTAACGTGGGGTGGAAATTAGTATATGAAATGTCAATAACTAGATTCATCAAGATTGTTTTCCAGTAAGTTTAATCAGTATATCTTCTATTCTATCTTTATATTTTCTTTATGTGGTAAGCGCGCCCTTGCAAACTAATTTTCTTTTAAGGGAAATAGAGCCTTTTATTATGCTAAGTGCGATACATTAATATGTACACAATAAATTCTAACTGGAATGATGCAGATAAAGTGCATTAGCTAGTTTTTTAATTCCTATTTAAAGGGATTATCTGGAGCCTCTTTAGACGCGTGTCCGATTGACAGTTATCGGGCACGTATCATACTAAGTGTGATACGATAAAATGTACATGATGAATTCGAACTAGAATGATGCATGTAAAATGCGTTAGCTATGTTTTTAATTTTTATATAAAGGGGTCACTCACTCTTGTATCACTCTGATGTGAAAGTGAGGAGCGCCGAATAACCCTTTTTATTTTTGTACAAAGTGATGTTAAAAGTTTTTTCAATCCAACTTAGCGAATTAAAAGCAAGCAGTTATTTATAGCGACTATATTAAAATATGAGAGTGGGCATAGAAAAATAACAGACGCGTTTTGAGCCTGACTGACCCTTAGGGCTTGTGCAGACAAGTGTATTTTCAGTCCAAGTATGATTGCATTGGATTGTACTTGAATCAATGTCAGTTTATGGGGTCGCGCTCATGTCTCATTTTGCTATTCAGACACAGACTGTCCAATGGAAAAATCGCAGCATGTCTGAGCTTGATCCAATATTTGGAGCGCAATCGACAATGCAAGTCAATGAGTGCATGGAAACCATCTAATTGCACTCGGATGACATCTCAGTGCAATCCGATTTTTGCCCACTCACAGAATGGAGAAGATGGAGCAATTTTTTCTTCATCTTCTCAACCAAGAGAATTGGATCACAATATGATAAAACTCTGATCAGACTCCTTTCAAAACGTCATTTGTATAATTGGCCTGGTTCTCTAGGATGAGAGAATATACAGCCGGCTACACCTACTCTTAATTGTAGATAAAGTTCAAAAATGCCAAAACTACTGGACTAAAAGCACATAAATCCCATTAATTAGATGCCCTCACATATTGACAGCACCTGAAAAGCAAAGTATCAACCCTTGAATGGGATGTTGTGGACAGTCATATGACCACAGACAACCGTGTAAAAGAAAACCCTTTGTAATGGGATTTATGTTCTTAAAAGTGGTTCTGTGCAGCATTTGAACCCTAGGTTTGAATCCATTTGCATCTACATGATGTTTGTATGTTCTCCCTCTTTGTCGAACATATATTTTCCAGTTCTCCCTATATGTCCTGTAATGCAGCGGCTTGCTTGGCATTACGGTAATGGTCCAGGATGTGTTTTGCCTGACCATGTACCTTCCCCCTCAGGTGACTGGTCACATGACTGTGACATAGTGCAGGTCCTGTATGCACAGAATGTCTGATCACATGACTGTGACATCAGCACCGGTCCTGTGGGTGTGTACTACAGGATATAAACCCAGGCAGTCTTGACACAGGTGTGTGTGTAAGGCCTGAGGCCTGATCCTGTGTGGGACGCTGCTAGAGTGTGAGACCTAGTGAGGCCTATAGAAGCCTGAAAGGCAAAGGCTGGATGTTGGTGGTGTAAGCATACCAGTAGCCTTGGATGGTGCGAGGGCTGTAGACCCCCACCTGGGAAGTCTAAAAGCCACAGTGGTGGCAGACTAAACCTGATGCAGCTAAAACCTGCCAAAGGTAAAAACACTGCGTTATATGGACACTTATGTTGTTGCCTAGCTGAGGGCTGTAACTGGAGCCAAGTAGACGTGACTGTCGCTGGAAAGGCTCCCGAATGTTATGTGTGTAATATGCTGGGGAGCCACTAAGATGGACTGTGTGATAAGCGGTTTATGATAAATAATAAACTGCTGCATTGTGGAAAAACCGGAAAGACATTGCATGTGTGCTTTACTTGACCTGGTGTAGCGAGTATCCCCCAGTATGACGACTAGCGCTGCCTTACAGTCCCCAGGTGCAATGCAAAAGACTGCAAATATGGAGATTTGTGTTTATGAAATTAACTCTAATGTGTGTTTATCGAGGTTGTCCATTACTTTATTAGTGATGAGTGACCAATCCTTAGGATAGGTCATCAATGTCTGATCGGTCAGGGTCCAACACCTGGTTCCCCCGCTGATCAGCTGCTCTCGTTGTCGGTAGCAGCAGCCACCAGCTGGAAATGCTCAATTGCAGAGCTGCTCCATCCACTGATAGTGGTCATGGCTGGATACTGCACATCCACCTCCTATTAAAATCATTATGATACGGATGTGCCCGGCCAAGATCCAGTATCAGAAGATGGAGCAACTCCACAACTGAGTATTTCTGGCCAGCGACACTTAGAACGGCTGATTGGCGAGGGTATCGGGAGTCGGACCCTGACCAATCAGAGATTGATGACCTATCCTACAGATAGGCCATCAATGATAAAGTAGTGGACAACCTCTTTAGTATAAGGAAATTAGATTGTGCAGCCCTTTGCAGGCTGATGGAAGTAATGGAAATCATTAAACAGGAACCTCAGTATATTTTGGTGTTGTCTAAATCACTGGAAAGAAAAAAATAAATGGAACACATTTATTAAAATAAGACACCTGTACAATGACTAATTTATAAGTTCACATGTAGAGTAAATGCTATGGATTTTCTGCGCTGAAGTGTTCATAGAAAATCTGCAACATGTTCCAGCCAGGAAGATGAGATTTTAACTAATCCCATATATAAACTGTGAAGATTTTATAGGCGGAAACTAACTTGTCATATCAAAATCTGGAAATGTTTCACCACAGACTTCACCTCTTGCAAAGCAAGACCAAAGCAAAACCAAATCTGCCACACTTGCAGCAAATGCTGATTTTACTTAGAATTCACCAAGTGTGGAGAAATCAGCCATCATAATTGTAGCACAGAACTCTGCATAATGTGCAGCTGCCCTGAAAGCTGAACTAGTGTCTGAACTGGCAGACGATAAATAGTAATTAAAGGGAATCTGTCACCAGATTTTTCTTTTTGATAAAAACACTGTTTTATCAGCAGGAGATTGTCATTAGAGGACTAATAAATGTGCTGCCATGTAGCCCTTCATATTTATGAGCTGTGTATAACTCGACTCCCAAAACTGATTCGCAACTTTCTGCCTATACACAGTGTTGGCAGAAAGTTGTCAATCAGTGGTGTGGGTGGGGTTATACAGAGCTCAGCATTCAGACAACTGCTAGATCTGCAGCAGAGAAAACTGTGACGTTATCAAAACTGCACTAAGCAACTCAGTAAGTAACTCTGCTGGAATCAGGATGTCAGCCCCTATATCACGCTTCTCTCAGATAAGGTTGCAAAAATGTGATGACAGATTCCATTTAAGTTGCAAATGTGGACCATGAGAAAGGACCTCCTCATAGCTGCTGCTAAGTGCTTAAATTTAAATCCCTAACCTACCAAAAATCTCTAAAAAGACTCAAAGAAGGGATCAGCATATGCAACTGAATAGTTTGCAGATCCATAATTGGCTATTTGGAAGCTTGTTTGATATATTTAAAGGAAATCTGTTACCGGGTAGGTAGGAAAAGAGACCCTGATTCCAGATATGTGTCACTTAGTTTACTGGGTGCAGCAGTTGTGACACAGCTAGAGTTCTTAGATGTAGCATGAAGCAAAGTTCAGAAAGCTAACCCCGCCCACACTACAGCTGACCCTGCTCACGTCACAGCTTTCTATGTACATTGTCTATTGACAGTGAGCTGCTTATCAGAGGAGGGGGCATGGTTGGACCACTTGGCATGAGGGGCAGTGATAAACTTCAGATGATTAAACCTTTATTGTAAGTAAATAACAGCACATAGATAAAAAAGTGACACATCATTACAAACAGTGTCTCAGCTACTATCTCCTGCTGACAAATTTTCTTAATTACTTTAATTAGGTAAGCTTTACCGGACTTGTTTAGGTTCTCTTAATATGTAAATGTATAGCATTACATTACACTGCTCAAAAAAATAAAGGGAACACTCAAATAACACATCCTAGATCTGAATGAATGAAATATTCTCATTGAATACTTTGTTCTGTACAAAGTTGAATGTGCTGACAACAAAATCACACAAAATTCATCAATGGAAATAAAATTTATTAACCAATGGAGGCCTGGATTTGGAGTCACCCCCAAAATTAAAGTGGAAAAACACACTACAGGCTGATCCAACTTTGATGTAATGTCCTTAAAACAAGTCAAAATGAGGCTCAGTATTGTGTGTGGCCTCCACGTGCCTGTATGACCTCCCTACAATGCCTGAGCATGCTCCTGATGAGGTTGCTGATGGTCTCCTGTGGGATCTCCTCCCAGACCTGGACTAAAGCGTTCGCCAACTCCTGGACAGTCTGTGGTGTAACGTGACATTGGTGGATGGAGCGAGACATGATGTCCCAGATGTTCTCAATCGGATTCAGGTCTGGGGAACGGGTGGGCCAATCCATAGCTTAAATGCCTTCATCTTGCATGAACTGCTGACACACTCCAGCCACATGAGGTCTGGCATTGTCCTGCATTAGGAGAAACCCAGGGCCAACCGCACCATCATATGGTCTCACAAGGGGTCTGAGGATCTCATCTCGGTACCTAATGGCAGTCAGGCTACCTCTGGCGAGCACATGGAGGGCTGTGCGGCCCTCCAAAGAAATACCACCCCACACCATTACTGACCCACTGCCAAACCGGTCATGCTGAAGGATGTTGCATGCAGCAGATCACTCTCCACGGCGTCTCCAGACTCTGTCACGTCTGTCACATGTGCTCAATGTGAACCTGCTTTCATCTGTGAAGAGCACAGGGCGCCAGTGGAGACTTTGCCAATCCTGGTGTTCTGTATCAAATGCCAAGTGTCCTGCACGGTGTTGGGCTGTGAGCACAACCCCCATCTGTGGACGTCAAGCCCTCATACCACCCCCATGGAGTCGGTTTCTAACGGTTTGTGCAGACACATGCACATTTGTGGCCTGCTGGAGGTCATTTTGCAGGCCTCTGGCAGTGCTCCTCCTGTTCCTCTTTGCACAAAGGCAGAGGTAGCGGTCCTGCTGCTGGATTGTTGCCCTCCTGCGGCCCCCTCCACATCTCCTGGTGTACTGGCCTGTCTCCTGGTAGCGCCTCCAGCCTCTGGACACTACGCTGACAGACACATCAAACCTTCTTGCCACAGTTCGCATTGATGTGCCATTCTGGATGAGCTGCACTATCTGAGCAACTTCTGTGGGTTGTAGAGTCCGTCTCAGGCTACCACGAGTGTGAAAGCACAACCAACATTCAAAAGTGACCAAAACATCAGCCAGAAAGCATTAGTACTGAGATGTGGTCTGTGGTCTCCACCTGCAGAACCATTACTTTATTCAGGGTGTCTTGATAACTGCCAATATTTTCCATCTATTGTCTATTCCATTTGCAAAACAGCATGTGAAATTGATTGTCAATCAGTGTTGCTTCCTAAATGAACAGTTTGATTTCACAGATATTTGATTTACTTGGAGTTATATTCTGTTGTTTAAGTGTTCCCTTTATTTTTTTGAGCAATGTACAGTACAGACCAAAAGTTTGGACACACCTTCTCATTTAAAGATTTTTCTGTATTTTCTTGACTATGATAATTGTATATTCGCATTGAAGGCATCAAAACTATGAATTAACACATGTGGAATTATATACTTAACAAAAGAGTGTGAAACAACTGAAAATATGTCTTATATTCTAGGTTCTTCAAAGTAGCCACCTTTTGCTTTGATGACTGCTTTGCACACTCTTGGCATTCTCTTGATGATCTTCAAGAGGTAGTCACCGGAAATGGTCTTCTAACAATCTTGAAGGAGTTCCCAGACATGCTTAGCACTTGTTGGCCCTTTTGCCTTCACTCTGCGGTCCCGCTCACCCCAAACGTTCTCGATTGGGTTCAGGTCTGGTGACTGTGGAGGCCAGGTCATCTGGCGTAGCACTCCATCACTCTACTTCTAGGTCAAATAGCCCTTACACAGCCTGGAGGTGTGTTTGGGGTCATTGCCCTGTTGAAAAATATATGATGGTCCAACTAAACGCAAACCAGGAGGAATAACATGCCGCTGCAAGATGCTGTGGTAGCCATGCTGGTTCAGTATGCCTTCAATTTTGAATAAATCCCCAACAGTGTCACCAGCAAAGCACCCCCACACCATCACACCTCCTCCTCCATGCTTCACGGTGGGAACCAGGCATGTAGAGTCCTTCCGTTCACCTTTTCTGCGTTGCACAAAGACACGGTGGTTGGAACCACAGATCTCAAATTTGGACTCATCAGACCAAAGCACTGATTTCCACTGGTCTAATGTCCATTCCTTGTGTTCTTTAGCCCAAACAAGTCTCTTATGCTTGTTGCCTGTCCTTAGCAGTGGTTTCCTAGCAGCTATTTTACCATGAAGGCCTGCTGCACAAAGTCTCCTCTTAACAGGTCTTGAAGAGATGTGTCTGCTGCTAGAACTCTGTATGGCATTGACCTGGTCTCTAATCTGAGCTGCTGTTAACTAGTGTTGAGCCACCCCCGTAGTGTTCGGGTTCGGTTCGGTTCGTCGAACACCGGGATGTTCGAGGAACTGTTCGTCGAACTGTTCGTCGAACACCTTAGAACACCGTCGAACACCGTTAAAACCAATGGCAGGCAAACAAAAACACATAGAAACACATAGAAAACACCTTCAAAGGTGTCCAAAAGCTGACAAACTGCTCAGAAGACGCTTTCTTTAAAAAAGCCGGCCGGCAACTCAGCAGCGCCATACACCGGTACCCGACAATTTAGACAAGAAGGAATAGAGCCTCACACATAGATTAGATAGATAGAAACATGTCAGACACACATATAAGAAGCACAGTGACAGTGTTGCTTACTGTACTTGTCATTTAGTGTAAAGGATTTATTAAAAAATATAATAGTGTTTTCATGCACTGTCTCTTTAAAAAAGCCGGCCGGCAATTCAGCATCTGTACCCGACAATTTATAACAGACAGAATAGAGCTTCACACATAGATTAGATAGATAGAAACATGTCAGTCACATATATATGAAGTACAGTGATAGTGTTGGTTACTGTACTTGTCATTTAGTATTAAAATGAAGGATTTATTATTAAAAAAAATTGGCGTGGGGTTCCCCTTAATTTTAGTCTCTAGCGGAGGTTAAGCAGACAGCTGGGGCAGATGTTTGAAGCCTGGGAAGGGGGTAATACCCACGGAGCTTCCCAGGCTACTAATATGAGCCCCCAGCTGAATACATAGCCTTTACTAGCTATTAAAATGGGGGACCCCCCCAAAAAAATGATGTGGGGTCCCCCCTAATTTAATAGCTAGCAAAGGCTAGGCAGACAGCTGGGGGCTGATATTAATAGCCCAGGAAGGGTGCCATGAATATTGGCCCCCTCCCAGGCTAGAAACACCAGCCGTCAGCCGCCCCAGAAATGGCGCATTCATAGGATACGCCAATTCTGGCACTTAGCCTCGCTCTTCCACGCTGCCCTGTAGCGGTGGCAGGGGGTAATAGGGCTGGGGTTGATGTCAGCTTATAATGCCAGCTGACATCAAGCCCAGGTTAGTAATGGAGAGGCGTCTATAAGACACCCCCATTACTAACCCCATAGTCAAAGTTAAAAGAAAACACAAACACCCAGAATAAAGTCCTTTAATTGAAATAAAGACACAATCCTTTATTGTTCTAAATTAAACCATACTTACCATCACGCCCATTCCAGCTGAAGCCAACGATCTCCTGCAATAAAAGAAAAATAATAAAGCAACATCATCCTTACCTTTCCATGGTTCCCACGACAGCTTCAGCTCTGCTACATCGAGATGACAGGCTGGACCGCAGCAGAACGCTGCCATCCAGCCTGTCATCCCGCAGACACTGAGAAGCGCAGGCTTGCTTGCGCTCTGCAGTGTCTGGCTGTGACGGCATAAAGATGAGACGAGTTCATGTCCAATAAACTCGGCGCACCTCATGCACGTCACTGACAGCGTGGGAAAATTCTCACGCTGAAGCGCTGAGTGCAGGAGAATTCTCCCACGCTGTCAGTGACGTGCATAAGGTGAGCTCATGTCCAATGAACTCAGCTCACCTCCTGCACGTCACTGACAGCGTGGGAGAATTCTCCTGCACTCAGCGCTTCAGCGTGAGAATTCTCCCACGCTGAAGCGCTGAGTGCAGGAGAATTTTCCCACGCTGTCAGTGACGTGCATAAGGTGAGCTCATGTCCAATGAACTCAGCTCACCTCCTGCACATCACTGACAGCGTGGGAGAATTCTCCTGCACTCAGCGCTTCAGTGTGAGAATTCTCCCACGCTGAAGCGCTGAGTGCAGGAGAATTTTCCCACGCTGTCAGTGACGTGCATGAGGTGAGCCGAGTTCATTGGACATTAACTCGGCTCATCTGGATGCCCTCACAGAGAGACACTGTGGAGCGCAAGCAAGCCTGCGCTTCTCAGTGTCTGCGGGATGACAGGCTGGATGGCAGCGTTCTGCTGCGGTCCAGCCTGTCATCTCGATGTAGCAGAGCTGAAGCTGTCATGGGAACCATGGAAAGGTAAGGATGATGTTGCTTTATTATTTTTCTTTTATTTCAGGAGATCGTTGGCTTCAGCTGGAATGGGCGTGATGGTAAGTATGGTTTAATTTAGAACAATAAAGAATTGTGTGTTTATTTCAATTAAAGGACTTTTTTCTAGGTGTTGTGTTTTTTTTAAATACTTTACTAGAAATTCATGGTGGTCATGTCTAATATTGGCGTGACCCCATGAATTTTGGGCTTAGGGCCAGCTGATAATGCCAAGCTGGCCCTAACCCCTTTATTACCCAGTGAGCCACCGCATCAGGGCCCTGGATGAGTTGGGTACAGCGCCAGAAGATGGCGCTTCTATGAACGCGTCATTTTCCGGGGTGGCTGCGGACTGCAATTTGCAGCGGGGGTGGACCAGAAAGCTTGGGCCTCCCTGCGCTGCGGATTCCAGCCCCCAGCTGCATAGTTGTACCTGGCTGGACACAAAAACAGGGCGAAGCCCCACGTCAATTTTCTTTAAATTATTTCATGAAATAATTAAGAAAAAAAGGGCTTCCCTATATTGTTGTGTCCGGCCAGGTACAAATAGGCAGCTGGTGGTTGGGGGCAGCCCGTTCCTGCCTGCTGTACCTGACTGGACACAAATATAGTGCGAAGCCCCACGTCAATTTTTTTTTAATTATTTCATGAATTTCCTGAAATAATTTAAAAAAATTGAAGTGGGGCTTCGCACTATATTTGTGTCCAGCCAGGTACAGCAGGCAGGAATGGGCTGCCCCCAACCACCAGCTGCCTATTTGTACCTGGCCGGACACAACAATATAGGGAAGGCCTTTTTTTCTTAATTATTTCATGAATTTCATGAAATAATTAAAAAAAAAATACGTGGGGCTTCGCCCTATTTTTGTGTCCAGCCAGGTACAACTAGGCAGCTGGGGGCTGGAATCTGCAGCGCAGGGAGGCCCAAGCTTTCTGGGACCCCCCCGCTGCAAATTGCAGTCCGCAGCCACCCCGGAAAATGGCGCGTTCATAGAAGCGCCATCTTCTGGCGCTGTACCCAACTCATCCAGGGCCCTGGTGCGGTGGCTCACTGGGTAATAAAGGGGTTAGGGCCAGCTTGGTATTATCAGCTGGCCCCAAGCCCAAAATTCATGGAGTCACGGCAGTATTAGACATGACCGCCATGAATTTCTAGTAAAGTATTTAAAAAAAACACAACACCCAGAATAAAGTCCTTTAATTGAAATAAACACACAATTCTTTATTGTTCTAAATTAAACCATACTTACCTTCACGCCCATTCCAGCTGAAGCCAACGATCTCCTGCAATAAAAGAAAAATAATAAACCAACCTCATCCTTACCTTTCCATGGTTCCCACGACAGCTTCAGCTCTGCTACATCGAGATGACAGGCTGGACCGCAGCAGAACGCTGCCATCCAGCCTGTCATGCCGCAGACAGTGAGAAGAGCAGGCATGCTTGCGCTCCTCAGTGTCTCGCTGTGACGGCATCCAGATGAGCCGAGGTCATGTCCAATGAACTCGGCTCACCTCATGCACGTCACTGACAGCGTGGGAAAATTCTCACGCTGAAGTGCTGAGTGCAGGAGAATTCTCCCACGCTGTCAGTGACGTGCATGAGGTGAGCCGAGTTCATTGGACATGACCTCGGCTCATCTTTATGCCGTCACAGAGAGACAATGTGGAGCGCAAGCAAGCCTGCTCTTCTCAGTGTCTGCGGGATGACAGGCTGGATGGCGGCGTTCTGCTGCGGTCCAGCCTGTCATCTCGATGTAGCAGAGCTGAAGCTGTCGTGGGAACCATGGAAAGGTAAGGATGAGGTTGCTTTATTATTTTATTTTTATTACAGGAGATCGTTGGCTTCAGCTGGAATGGGCGTGACGGTAAGTATGGTTTAATTTAGAACAATAAAGAATTGTGTCTTTATTTCAATTAAAGGACTTTATTCTGGGTGTTTGTGTTTTTTATAACTTTGACTATGGGGTTAGTAATGAGGGTGTCTTATAGACGCCTCTCCATTACTAACCTGGGCTTGATGTCAGCTGGCATTATAAGCTGACATCAACCCCAGCCCTATTACCCCCTGCCACCGCTACAGGGCAGCGTGGAAGAGCGAGGCTAAGTGCCAGAATTGGCGCATCCTATGAATGCGCCATTTCTGGGGCGGCTGACGGCTGGTGTTTCTAGCCTGGGAGGGGGCCAATATTCATGGCTCCCTTCCTGGGCTATTAATATCAGCCCCCAGCTGTCTGCCTAGCCTTTGCTAGCTATTAAATTAGGGGGGACCCCACGTCATTTTTTGGGGGGGGTCCCCCATTTTAATAGCTAGTAAAGGCTATGTATTCAGCTGGGGGCTCATATTAGTAGCCTGGGAAGCTCCGTGGGTATTACCCCCTTACCAGGCTTCAAACATCTGTCCCAGCTGTCTGCTTAACCTCCGCTAGAGCCTAAAATTAAGGGGAACCCCACGCCAATTTTTTTAATAATAAATCCTTTATTTTAATACTAAATGACAAGTACAGTAACCAACACTATCACTGTACTTCATATATATGTGACTGACATGTTTCTATCTATCTAATCTATGTGTGAAGCTCTATTCTGTCTGTTATAAATTGTCGGGTACAGATGCTGAATTGCCGGCCGGCTTTCTTAAAGAGACGGTGCATGAAAACACTATTATTTTTTTTAATAAATCCTTTACACTAAATGACAAGTACAGTAAGCAACACTGTCACTGTACTTCATATGTATGTGACTGACATGTTTCTATCTATCTAATCTATGTGTGATTCTCTATTCCTTCTATTCTAAATTGTCGGGTACCGCTGCTGAATTGCCGGCCGGCTTTTTTAAAGAGACGGTGCATGAAAACACTATTATTTTTTTTGATAAATCCTTTACGCTAAATGACAAGTACAGTAAGCAGCACTTTCACTGTACTTCGTATATATGTGGCTGACATGTTTATATCTATCTAATCTATGTGTGAAGCTCTATTCTTTCGGTTCTAAATTGTCGGGTACCGGTGTATGCCGCTGCTGAATTGCCGGCTTTTCATGTTTCACTGTATGCACTGTTCCCATCGATTTCGGCAATCACTGTAATGCCACAACCACCATGGCTGTGGCATTACAGTGAGTGGCAGACAATCCCTGCATGATTGGTGCTCTAAATAGCGCCAGACATGCAGGACACGCTTTTGGTGGACGAACAGTTATCGAACATAACCTCGAACAGCCGAATTTTTTGCAAATCGTTCGGGTTCGTCGAACAACTCGAACACCGCCCAAAACAGCTCGAATTTGAGATTGGCGAACAGTTCTAGTCGAACACCACTCATCTCTACTGTTAACCTCGATTTCTGAGGCTGTTGACTCGGATAAACTTATCCTCAGAAGCAGAGGTGACTCTTGGTCTTCCTTTCCTTGGGAGGTCCTCATGTGAGCCAGTTTCTTTTTAGCACTTGATTGTTTTTGCAACTGCACTTGGGGACACACTCAAAGTTTGCCCAATTTTTCGCACTGACTGACCTTCATTTCTTAAAGTAATGATGGCCACTCATTTTTCTTTACTTAGCTGCTTTTTTCTTGTCATAGTACAGATTCTAACAGTCTATTCAGTAGGACTATCAGCTGCGTATCCACCAGACTTCTGCACAACACAACTGATGGTCCCAACCCCATTTATAAGGCAAGAAATCCCACTTATTAAACCTGACAGGGCACACCTGTGAAGTGAAAATCATTTCTGGAGACTATGATTTCCGATTTCTCTACAGAATCACCACAAGAAAAGGTGAAGCATTAGGCAGGTCCCATTGAAATAAAAGTCATGTGAATGTTGGGCATGTCCATTCCTGATCTCCATTTGAAGACATCACCGAACTCCCATAGGGTTTGCTACTAATGCTGCATTCCCAAGGTGAGCATTTTGTGATTTTTTTTGATGTTGCAGATTTTCTGCCCCATTTCTGCACCTATTATGTGAATAAGGTTCCTTGTGTTTTTTCATTTTGTTTTTCATTGCGTTATTTACATACATTTTTATTGCATTTTTAATGCTGCTGTTTTTATATGTCATGTTTTAAATAAAGCTGCTTTGTTTTTGATATTACCTCATATTTGGCTTTGACAAATGTTTATTATTACAGCCATATGCGGCTTACATGCATTTTTGATGCGTCTATGCAGCTGAAACGCACTTAAAACACATGTTCATTTGTTACCTGTGGATCTAATAAAAACATATCTAATAAAAGTCTATGGGAAAAATCTGCACATAATACTCAGTGTATCTGCAAAAATTATTGACGTGTTGCGGATGTGAAACACACACCGCAGGTCAGATTACACTGAGTGAAAAAAGAAGCATAGTGGGCAGGAGATTTCTATAAATCCAATCTACTTTGCTGGAAAATACGCAATTTCAAAAAGTCACCTAATTGTAATCTAGAACAAATATTGGATTCTACCCTACTAAAACGCAGCAATTTCTTCACCTTTGTGTAGAAAATAGACTTTGATTATGATTATGTTCTCTGACACCTGCATTTAATGGGGTTGATCCATAAATGTATCCACTGAATAGGTCATATCCCAGCAATGGGACCTCCAACCATAAGTAATGCCACAGCCCCACTATCAGTATTTGGTCTGTATTTTTTCTCAGGAGTGGGAGCCAAAACCAGGAGAGGGTGATAAATGCAGAATTGGTGACTTGTTTCTATTATATCTTTTCTCTGATTGTTCCTCACCTGGTTTTGGCTCCCACTCTTGAGAAAAAATACTGATGAAATACTGATTAAATACTGATAGTGGGACAGTGGCCTAATCCTGAGAACTGACCCCATTTGAATGGAGAAATGATCTCTCTTGTCCATCATCCCTGTCCCTATACTCATCCCTACACTCATTGTATACAGACAGCCAAGAGCGCACCACTTTCATTCAGGGTTGCCAACTTGATTTTTTATTTTTTCTGGACACCTTCTCAAAAAATCACAGACAGAAAACTTCTTTACAGACTCATTAGATAGCCATAAAAAATCATTAAGGTAATAAGTGACACATGTCCACAGATCATAAATCCTATATGAAGACATCATCTGTATTCACAGTGGGCTGTAAAAGGATGATAAATACAGTCATAAAAGTCTGTACAATTCTCTCCAGCTTAAAAAAAAATAACGGGCATATTGAAAAACTTTTAAGGGCAGGGAAAAAAAGTGGCCTATTTTTACGGACTGTCCAGGAATTTCTGGAGGATTGACAACCCTGCATTCATTGTTTATGGGAGTGAATGCTGTAGGACCTCCGGTAGTCTACTCATGGTCCACAATTCTGTTGTCTATTGATGTTCTGTTTTTTGTGAAGTACAGTATCTATCTTTTTCCAGTTTCAGATTACCTGAAAGCCTCACTGGGACCCATGAAGCTGTCAGTTTGGCTCTTTAGACCTGCGGTCAGACCTGGCATTTCATCCATAATAAGCTCATCTGAAGATGGCTTGTCTGTGTTTCTTTCTCTCTCTATCCTCATGCAACCACAAATTTACAGTAAGCTCTTACTATTTTCATTGAATACAGATTCTCAGTAAATTTAAACATTTCTACATATGGCAACATAAGCAAATACCTGAATTATTCAGGAAAAGTGACGAGCCAAAAATAAATGTATAGATTTATGGTATATGGCGGAAAAAAGAATTTCAGCTTTCCGTAGAAAGTTATTCATTATGAAGTTCTGTTAAACATCTACTTCATGTGTACTGTATTTCTAGTGTGTTGTTGATCTGTGATTAAATGCTTTAATAAAATTAACTGGCCAGGCTACAAACAGAACATCTGGAGTTATGTTTAAGTCAATGTCAAACTTAGACAGGAAACACCTGTCTAGGTGAAGCACATTTTTTTTTCTGTAAATGACATTAATCCATCTGTTGTGGAAATGTATGTCACATTTGTCACATTAAACAGTAATGTCAACAAACGCAGAGAGCCTAAATTGCTAAGGACATAATACCTTTAAAATTAATCCAATTTTTTTTTTTCACTTATGCCAGTTTTGTTGTGACAGGGTACTTTTGGACTGAATAGGGACCCTTCTTCTTGTATCCAGGAATTTTTTCCGTTGCCTTTTTTTTTTTTTTTACAACTGCTAAGTGCTAAAATTTCCAGATGTGAAATTAGTCTATAACAAATTAGAAGATTAGAAGCTTTTTATATAGCCCGCCTTCTACTAAAAGAAGAAAAAAACAACGCCTTTACCAATAAATGTTGTAAAAGATCATTAAAGTCACTTAAACACAGCTGTAAAGTTACATGGTAGTCAAGTTAAAAGAAAGACGAAAGCGAGAAGGATGTTTACCAAGCAAAGTCATGGCTGTTTCAGTTAAATAAATCAGGTTTGTTTTATTCCTGCACCAGGTGGCAGGATTATAAATTATAATTTTCCATAGGAATGAGCGAGTGGGAAGTTTTCATAGATTCCATTGTCTAAAGAGTCCTTTCATTGTTTAACCTGAAGTAGCTCCAAAAGTAAGTCTGCTGAAAAGTGTATCTGGTTAGTTACTGATAAAGCTCTGTCTAAATAAATATTACTTTTACATGTTATTCTAGACTTTAGAGGAAGTCTGTCAGCACAAAAATGACTCTTCAAACCAAGCACCGCGCTTTGTAGGAGACATATGTAGTCTTAATAAAAATCATATCATTAGGGCTTGTGCACACAACTGCATTCTCAATCTTAGCGTGATCAGATCACACTCGGACCATTGTTATTCTATGGAGCCATGATTATGTCTGATTTTTTTCTCCGAGGAAAAAATCGCAGCATTCACGAATTGCATCTGATATTTGGATTGCACTCGGCCATGTAAGTCAATGAGTCTATGGAAAAAATCGGACGGTACTCGGATGACATCTGAGTGCGGTCTGGTTTTTGCGGAATGACTGAATGGAGAAAATTTTTTAATTTTCTCATCCGAGAAAATTGGATCATACTGTGATCACAATCTTATCAAATTCTGATTAAAGTGTAATCTGCATAATCAGATGATTTTCTTGGATGAGAGAAAATGCAATCGTCTGAGCCCAACCTTAGAGTCAAAATCCATTGTTGGAATTGCCTTAAATACTTATTTATTCAAACATGTTAAAGAGGTGCTCGGTGCACCTTCCTGGTTACTTGTTTTGCATCTATCTTTGCCCTCCTATGGCTCCTATAAAACCAGAACTGTCAATCAAGAAGGAATGAATGGACCTAGAAGCACAGCAAGTAGGTGGGAAGGTGTACTGAACTGCTCGCTATGCCAAAGGCTTCAGGCAAATGCAACAATGGATTTGAATTCTAAAGGATATTAAAGGTTTTTATTAGGGTTATGTCCTTTACAAAGTGCTGTGCTTGTTTTGAACAGTCATTTTGTGTTGACAGACGCCTTTTACTATAAGCACTGTATTTCTATATACAGCCAAGTTTTCCAAAGGGAAGTATTACAACATAAGGGACAACCAGCACATAACACAATCAGCAAGTGTATCATGAAGCTGAAATGACAATGAATAAAGACCCAGAAGTTCCAGTAATTACATCCATATTAGTAGGGCCACGTAATAGGAAGGACAAATGAGGCATATAACTTGGTGACTAGTCTGTGCAGTCTGCATTGAATTGGACTTTATTACTGTTATATAGGCAGAGTATGTGTTGTTTTTATTATTGCACTCTGTTGCATTTTTATTTAAGCAATATATAGTTTTTAACTGTGACACCAATAATTGATGTTTATTTAATGTAGTGTATTTTACCACAATATATCCCATTAAGGGTATTCACACATTACATCTAGCCATCATAAATGCATTAAAGGGGCTGTACAAGGTCCTTGGGATAGGTGATAACTTACTGATCGGTGGGGGTCCAACCAACAGCAGAATAGGAAATTTTTATCCTTAATGAAGCACTTTTATCCCTGCTACAAAGTAGTTCAGCAGGTTGGATGCTCAACCACTGCAACATTCATTCTTTATCAGTCAACCATAAAAAGGCAAAATGCAGCCCTCAGCAGCCCCATAGGGAATGAATGGAGCATGAGATAAGTCGAGCACATGCATTGTCATTTCATTGTAATGTGGTATTTTGACACATATTGCCTATCTAAACATTGTTTCAAATCAATTGTACCCCTTTATGGCAATAGTGTTCCATAATGGTAGTGGCCTGTTCCTTATGGATAACACTCCCTGCCATAATATCAGGAAGGGTTTGAAAGATATGTCTAGTTTTCATACTGTAAACTTTACCTCCAAATTTCCAAACCTTGATCTACTCAAGATCTGTGAAATGTGCTGGAAAACCAAATCTGATCCTGACATGTCTGACAGATGGAGCTCAGAATTTGACTACAAACTGCTATTTACACTGCATGTGATGCTACGTGTTGTCAGAATTTGAGATTGTGATGGAGATCTGTCTAATGTATGAAAGGACACTGTTTTGGCATATGTTTGCCCCAGAGAAAGCGAGCACAACTTTGTAGTGAAAACATATCCATCTGACATATGGAGTAAGGTAAAGTGTACATAGCCTAAGGATAGTAGAAAATTTTAATGTAATCTTTAACATTTATGAGGTGTGACCCTCATAAAGAAATGCTTTCAGAATTGAAAATTGTCCACTTAACCACTTTATAAGAGTTTCTTTTTTATATATTATACTTATTTTTTTCTTTTGATTATTTTCTTTTACATTTTTCCTTTTGTTATAATAAGCTTTTTTACATACTGCATGTTTCCACCGTTAAATTTTCTTGATATAAAATTCAATAAAATAAAACAATTTGCTAGCAAAACCCTGCAAGTCACATCATAATCATTGGGTGGTCACACATAGCACATAGAACACAGACAGACATCTTGTATCACAAAATTATATTAATTTATTTACTTTTTTATTTTTTTTAGAAAGCAGCTAATTTTATTCAACACATATTGGATATTGATGAACCAAGGGGAAAGATAAAGGAGGACATATCTGTAAAATAACCTTTTATGGTAGAAAGCAGCTCAATCAATTTGACAATTGTCATAGTCATTGGGCCCTGATTCATTAAGACTGATGTTTCATAAGCCAGTTTTAAAGAGTAAGGCTGTGTGCCCACTATGCGTTTTTTAAGAGTTTCCGCAGTGGCAATTCCACCGCGAAAACGCTTAAAAAATGCTTGGTAGAAGGTCTGCAATGTTCCCCAATGATAATCCGCATGTACTGAGCACATGCTGCCGAAATTTCTGCTGCAAATTATCATTGTTGAAAAATCCGTAGCACAACCAATTATTTTGCGTAATCGCAGCATTTTCGCCGCCATTGACTTGCATTGAATCGCTTAATATCCGCATGACTACATGTGCACATTCAGATATTAAGCGATTCACTGTGCAGATGGTACCCGGGTCTGGAGAAGAGGAGACTCTCATCCAGACCCAGGTACCATAGTACCTGTTAAAAAAAAAATAAAAAATAAAAAAAAACATTATACTCACCTTCTGATGGCCCTCGGACTCTGGTACCGTTCGTCCTGGCTCCTCGGCGGCTCTCAATGGTGTAAAAGGACCTTCCATAACATCATTTAGTCATGTGATAGGTCACGTGACCGCTGACGTTGGCGGTCGCGTGACCTGTCACATGACTAAATGATGTCATGGAAGGTCCTTTTACACCACCGCGAGCAGCCGAAGACACCAGAGAAGGAGACCAGGGGCCATCAGAAGGTGAGTATAATGTTTTTTTTTTATTTTTTACCATTTCTACTCTTTTTTTTTAACTTAACTTGGTCACACTATATAAATCCATGCCGGTTGCATGGATTTATATAGTGTGACCAAGTTGTCAAGCACTTTTCCAAGTGATGCTAAAATCGCTTGGAAAAGCACTTGACAATCTGCATGCAAAATCGCATGTGCAAAACGCTTGACAAACGCTTGTCCCTGACTGAAAAAACGCATGTAAAATCCGCATGCATTTTTCCTGCCAGGGGGATGCAGAAACGGTCAGGAAAAATCCAGAGCATTTCTGCATCGTGGGCACTTAGCCTTACCATCATTTTACTTTTTAGTTCATAAATCAATAGTCCAATAAGAAACTTTGTAATATATCTTATCAGAGAGATCTGCTTCTTTCTCCTCCAAGACTGATCTTTCATTCTCAAAATTCTCAATTTCTGCATTAAATCTGTCTTCAGTTAATACAGATTTTTACATTACTGATCTAGGAGGTGACAGTTGGCACCCATCAAGTAGATGGATCGGAATACTGGGCAACAATTATCCACTATACATGCAACTTGATAGTGTTGTACAGAAATGAATTAATCGGTTTTGTACTAAATCAAGTTTAACTTGAGTTTTATGATAAATTCAGATTCAATAAAATCCGTATTTTTTGGGGAACCAACAAAATGGCAGCCAGCTTATTGCCAATTTGATGGGTTACTTTGAGGCCCCTGACCACGTGAGGTCAGCACTGAAATATCTGAAGACCAGAACCTGGCAGATTTGAAGACCAGAGGCCTGAAGATCTAAAGCAAACACAGGATGACCAGTTGGGCAGCTATGGTGACAGGAATACATCAGGGGTGGGTCTAGGACAGGTAAATATAATTTTCATTGTTGTTTAATCCTTTTCCTCCCCTCTTTTGTTGGGGAGGAAAGTTGTATGGCCTGCAGAGCCCTCAGAGCAATAATAAATGTCTTTTCGAGGCTCTTTCGACTGATGATGAATAAAATTGGACCAAATTTTTTAGCCAATACCGACTAATTGAACCTGAAACTAATCTTTAAAAATTTGATCATCTCCAATGTAGTGTTTATTCAAGAAAAACCATGGAAGGTGAGCTCAGCTCCACAATCCAAATAATCCATTTCACTTGTCCAAATATATTATCCAGATGTACCACCTTGTATGTTTCATTGAAGGTGTATGTGTCATTTTATCGTAAACAGTGGCTCAAATTTTACAATGACATAAAGATTAAGCGACTTTAACTTTAATTTTATAAATGAATAGTACTCATGAAATAACACAATTTCTAATATATTTTATCAAAGAAATCTGCTTCTTTCTCCTCTGTGACTGATCATTTTCAAAATTCTCAATTCTTAGGTAAAAATCTGTATTCAGTGAAGACAGATTATTACATTACCGAGATAGGAGGTGGCAATTGCTATTGATAAGATTCTATAGAGAAGGAAGAGAGAAAGAGGAGGAAGGAGATCCATTCTACCCCTAACTACTGCTCCATTCTACCTAGATACCGATGAGGAGCAACTGCCATCTCCTATCTCAGTACTGACGGAGAAAGAGGCAGATTTCTCTTATAAGATATAATACAAAATTTCTTATTTTCACATGTACTATTAACTTATAAAAAATAAAAATTAAAGTAATGGTTACTCTTTAACATTACCATTTTGGTACTCATGAAGATAAGAAAGGTGAATGATACCAAAGTGTATATAAGTTATATGTTTTCTACTAGACAGTGACCACAATAATGTAACAAAAATAAAATGACTTAAGTAGTCAGAAATGGAACAATGTACGTTACAATACATGACTGATTTACAGCATATATTTTTGCATCCAGATAAAAGGCAAATGTGCACTGAATGTTTGGGCTCGGTTTATTTTATACTGATTTAAAAAATGTTTAATG
This sequence comes from Phyllobates terribilis, assembly GCF_046119375.1. NCBI lineage: Eukaryota > Metazoa > Chordata > Amphibia > Anura > Dendrobatidae > Phyllobates > Phyllobates terribilis. The sequence continues at coordinate 657,420,408 of NW_027362764.1, read as the reverse complement.
CTTTCTAAGTCTGATTTGTGCTTACACAAGATAAAAGGTACTTTGTTTTGACAGCTTCTTTATATAATCGTAAGACTTCTGTGCTGCTGATCATTCTACATCTCCTCGGCCGTGTGCAGCTGTAAAAACAACTTTTTAAAAGTTAAAAAGTCAGTGGGGTAGAGCATCTTAGAGTACTTAACAATGCATATGTCTGATCTAATTTCCAGCACTGCCAAAAATAAGACAGACAACAAAAGAGGATATATAACAAAGTTTTCACTTCTTGCAGACTGTTGCTATACTTAGTAGGACGAGCTACATGTAAAAGATAGATACTTTATATATATAAGCCAATAAAAATACTAATATCTAGGTTATGTTGGCACGGAACTGCTTTATTAGGAAACATGAAAATGCAGAAGTTAGCTAGATAAAAAATAAATAAATATGTTAAATATACCACGATGTAGAAAAATACCTTGATGCAGAAAACTAATATGTCTGATAACACTGATAATCTGCAGATAGGACAATATGTGCAAGAAATTTGTATGTTCTCCCCGTGTTTGCTTGAGTTTCCTCCGGGTTCTTCTGTTTCCTGCTATACTCCAAAGACATATGGATAGGGAATTTAGATTGTGAGCCCCAATGGTGACAGTGATGATGTCTGTAAAGCACTGTGGAATTAAAGGGGGAAATAAATAAATAAATTATTAAATATTGGGTTAATCAGCAAGTTAATGGCATTATTATTGTGCTCTGTACTGAAAGTGCAGCACCTGAGAGAAAATGAACTTTATTCCTCCTAGGAGCCGATGGTTCTCAGTCATAGAGGCGGGCTGGTGCGGCTTCACTATACTGACTATAAGCACACTCTGGCACTTTCACTGACAGCCGACTGAACAGTGCATCACTGCACAGCTGGCTGTCAGTTGAAGTTCTGGGGCATGCTTGCAGCCACTGCTCACAGTATACTGAGCGGTGACTGTAGCCATGTCAGCATGCCTGCATGACTGAAAGGAAGGAATAAAGTTAATTTTCTCCTGGGTGTTGCACTTTCAGTACAGCGTCTGGGCACCTTCATAACACTATTAACCTGCAGATTAACCCTATATCTGCAGGTTATTAGTGTTATCAAAGATGACAGGTTCCCTTTCAAGAGAATATCTGTCAGTAAGATTTTACACCCCAAACTATTTACGTGTTCATATAGCTCTTTAAAAGACAAGTCCTGAAATACCTTTACCTAGACAGTCCGTTCCTCCATTTCTGAGAAATCAACATTTGAATTTAGCCTCTATGCTGTGTGACTTCAGGGAAAGGAGTCTTCAATTCAGTAGGAAGACATAGCGCTGGGTGGGGAATAGAGCTGGAGTGACAGAGGCTTCAGATCTACAACCTAATTTGCATAACAATTCAAACGCTTGTTTCTCAGTAATGGAGGAACAGACTGGCCATGTAAAGGTATTGCTGGACATGTCTTTGAAAAAGCTTCATGTGCATATAAATAGTTTGGGGGTAAAATCCTGCTGACAGATTTTCTTCAATAAAGTGCGAGCCGCTGAATATGTCAAGTTAGGTGTCGAGTTACAGTATTCTTCATGAAAATATCTTCCTTCATTGTGGTATCTGTGTCTAGTTAGAAAATGCTATCTCTGTATTCAATCCATTTTAAGTGCCTCATCCAGGTGGATTGTATTAGGGTGATTTCAGAGGGCTGATCTGCTGCAGAAATATGATTGTAAATCAGTTCCATGCATCTGAAAAAACTTATTGTAAAAAAATGATTACACACTTACTCACAGTGCCAAAAATGTTTCTATCTTTTATATTATTATTATTATTATTTATTTATATAGCGCCATTGATTCCATGGTGCTGTACAAGAGAAGGGGTTACATACAAAATAAAGATATCACTTACAGTAACAAATAAACAATGACAGACTGGTACTGAGGGAAGAGGACCCTGCCTTTGCGGGCTTACATTATATGAAATCTTCATAGGGCTCCTATAGAGGTACATGGGACCTTTAGTCTACATGTTAACATAAGTGGTCATAATGAGTATTATTTTATATAAAAACTCATGAAAAACTTTTGATGCAAGGTGCAAAGGTGACATGCGCCAGAAGAAGCGATTAGTGAAACGGTGTCCATTTTGTGTGGGGAGATACACAGCTTTCCTAATGCTCCTCTATTGACTGCATTACCAGGTACAAATGCCTTAAAACATTCTCTCTCTCATTATTCTTGCATTTGGCAAATATTAAAAATTATGGTAATCCTAATTGACCTAAAACGGGAAAGGTTTATTCTGATTTCATGTGAGATATTGAGAAAAACATCCATATGTGTCTTTTTATATAGTGTATGTAAACTTCTGGTTTCAACTGTAATACCTCCTGAGTAACAGGATATATAGCTATCCCTATACATAGGAATTAGGAATTAGAAACTAGGCATAGCTCTGATATAGTCTAAATTTTTGGTGGCATTTATACTGATGCACTTGTATGTTACTTTTATTGCTGCCTTTCTACTTTGTCTAATCCTCGTGTATTGGTACACAGATTACATTGGACATTAATAGACCTTTTACCTCAGTTGTCCTTGCCTTTATTTGGAAATATTCTGCTTTCAAACCTATTTTTATCTGTGTACCCTTACTAATCGGGCTATTTTCTGCTGTGTTTCATTTCCCCTGTTCTTTGAGGTTTTTGCCCTGTCTTTTAATATTTTCCATTTTTAATATTGTATTTAATAAAATGTAATGTATGTTTTAATATCACTTTGGTTAGAGTCTCTTCTTATCTGGCGGTTATATGCCGCAACAGGTCATGTTGCTGTATAATGAGTGAAGTGTCTAACAGCATCAATTTGTTGTGGACAATAGGAGTAAAGTACAACTACAGTATCTCCATATACAACTTTCTCTTCCGGAGCAAGACAACTGCAAACAGAGGCCACCTGGCACCCATTGCTCTATTACACCTGTAAGATATGTAGCAATGAATGTGGGACCTTCAGTCCTTCTTTTTCATTTAGATTAGATGTTTTGCTTCAAATAACCTCTTAAAACACAATATACTAATAATGAAGAGGAACAATAGGGGGTCTTATGTAGAAGCTCAGCGCAAAAGTATTATCCTGACATGTGTCGATGCTTTGTCATACTAGCATTTTATTATTTTAGGTCTGAGGGATTCTATACTCCCATTAACTCCAACTTTGTCTAGTCATCGTACTGTACATATGAAAGGCTTCTGTACAATGATAAACAATCCACTTAAGTGGCAGCAATATAGAAATTAATTGAACTGAAAGTCCTTTGCATAGAAATCATTCTTGGTTCCACTCTACAACACATACTGGCAGATGATAACAGGAGAGAAATAAGTGGTATCATTTACATATAGCTTAATAAATAAACCTAATTGTAGACAAATAGAAGTCTACAAGCATCATTGTATTACCCTTTTCATCTTATGCATGAAATCTAAAATTTCCAACTTTTATTTTTTGCTGGCTTAAGATTTCAGTTTAGATATAAATTGCCCTTCTTCAGTCAGGCTAACTAAAGTAGATGGATGCCAGTTACTAAATGCTTCACATGTGCTGTCAGCTGGAAAAAGAGGTCAAAACACTTTCAAGTGGCGTAAAAGCCATGTTCTCTACTCACAATTCGCATGATTCAAATAGAAATTGACTGTATGGTAATAGAAATTATTTTTCAAAATTATTTCCTTGAAATATGTTGGTCATTTTAGACTTGATTATATTTATCTTACATGACTGTTTTCTGACTCTTATACAAAAATCAAAAAGGTGTACTCTTCATTAGAATTCACATGATTTTATTTGTGCATAGGTATCACTGAGCCAGTTTAGTATGGCACTATTCAGGAATGACCTCAGGACCAAAATTTACTGTCATGGCAGGGAAAGAGTTACCAGCTTTTATGATTTACATTATAGGAAACATAATAAGAAATTGCGATAACATCTTACTGAGCAATTAGTACCAACAAAAACTATTAACGTGATTCCAAATATGATTCCAATCGATTGTAATGGAATACCAAAAATGATTTTGCATTGAAAGAGGACCTGTGACCATTTTTTTTCTTGTTGAACTAGACACACAATGTAATAGTGACAACAGAGCAGGAAAAAAAGTTTTTTTTGGTTGTTTTTGTTAGTTTGCCTCTCCATTGCGGAGATATTAGAAATCTAATTATTTGGCACCTAATGAGTTAACTTTTCCTAAGTCTGAGTGGGTGTTATCAGATAGCAACTCATTAAAGGAGAAGAAGTACACGCCCCCAGTGAAAACTATCTAATACCAAAAGTTAACTCATTAGGTTGCAAATACTTTGACTTCAAATATCTTCACAACGGAGAGGCGAAATTAAAAAAATAACAAAACATTCTGCACTCTTGCCACTATAGCAATGATGAGACATGGCACTTCTGGGCAATGGTGCTCAAGCAGGATCCTATCCCCAAATTTCAGTAGATACAAAACTTAGCACTCAGATTTAATGAAGATGTACAATACAAAGTTATATTGTGGTCCCGTGTTAGCCAGAAAAATCAATGTGAATACTTTTATGCCCAAAAAGTATTCTCGGAGTGATACTTTTATTGGCTTAACAGAAAAAAATATATATGTGCAAGCTTTCAGAGCACAGAGGCTCCTTCTTCAAGCAATATTACAAATAATCTATAATATTATACAAATTATTATTTGTAATATTGCCGGAAGAAGGAGCCGCTGTGCTCTGAAAGCTTGCACATATATTTTTTTCTGGTTAGCCAATAAAGGTATCACTCCGAGAATACTTTTGTCATTTTTGGGCATAGAAGTATTTACATCGATATAATGAAGAGATGATTTTTTATTATTGATGACAGCAATCCAGAAATAAACCGACGTTTCAGTCTATGTAAACCTTTTTCAGTATACAGATTGCCAGGGAGAGACTGCCTCAATTCGGATGAAAGTGCTGAAGTGAACAAGCAGTGTCCACCGCAGTGAGGGTGGACACTGTGGTGCACACCACTTGCCAATTTTTGTAATTTTGATGAGGCAATCCCATAGGTTGGGGAGAAAAGGGTAAGGGCTTTTGAAAACCTTACCCAAAAGTATGTGTTTTGAGTCTTCCTGGACACTATGAGGCTTTATGAGTGTTTGTGCTTAAAGAGAACCTGTCAGCAGGTTTTTGCTATGTAATCTGAAGAGAGCAGGAGATAAAGGCTGAGACACAGAGTTTAACAATGTGTAATTTATTACTCTGTGTGGTGTTGTTTACTTATAGTGAAGGTTTTATCACTTGTGATTAGAATTGCCAGACTACACTAGTCAAACTATGACCACTCCCCCTGTAATAAGCAGCTCAGCGTTAATAGCCATTATATACAGAGAGCCTCCTGTAGGTGGGGTTAGCTTTCTCAGCTCTGCTTCATTACTAAATCTAAAAGCTCTGATTGTGTCAGAACTGCTGCACCCAGTAATCTAAGTGATACTGTAACATACATAACATAGTAACATAGTTTTTAAGGTTGAAGGAAGACTAAGTCCATCTAGTCCAACCCATAGCCTAACTTGTTGATCCAGAGGAAGGCAAAAAAAAACCATGTGGCAAACACTAAGCTCCACATTGGGGAAAAAAATTCCTTCCCGACTCCATACGACAATCAGACTAGTTCCCTGGATCAACGCCCTATCAAGGAATCTAGTATTTATAACCTGTAATATTATACTTTTCAAGAAAGGCATCCATGCCCTTCTTAAATTTTAACAGTGAATCACTCATTACAACATTACATAGTTTACATAGTTTATAAGGCCGAAAAAAGACAAGCGTACATCCAGTTCAGCCTATTTCTTGTGCACTGCAGCTATTCCGCAGCGTTGATCCAGGGGAAGGCAAAAAAAAACCATGCGGTATAGGCCAATTCACATCATTGAGGAAAAATTCACTTCCCGACACCAATCTGGCAGTCAGATTAAATCCCTGGATTAATTAACTAAGCATAAGATGTAATTTTATTGTTCTCAAGAAAGGCGTCCAGGCCTCTCTTGAACTCATTAAGTGAGTTGGACATCACCACTTCCTCTCCCAGAGAGTTCCAGAGTCTCATGGCTCTGACCGTAAAGAATCCCCTTCTATGCTGGTGCAGGAACCTCCTTTCCTCCAGACGCATAGTGTGCCCCCTCGTCTTTGTCACCATCCTTGGTATAAACCGGTCATGGGAGAGATCTCTGTACTGCCCCCTGATGTATTTATACATGTTTATGAGGTCTCCCCTAAGCCTTCTCTTTTCCAATGTAAATAGGCCTAATTTTGACAACCTCTCTGGGTATTCTAGTCCCTCCATTCCCTTTATTACCTTAGTCGCCCTCCTTTGTACCCTCTCTAGCTCCAATATGTCTTTCCTGAGCACCGGAGACCAGAACTGTGCACAATATTCTAAGTGCGGCCTTACCAGCGCTTTATACAGAGGAAGAACAATGTTCTCATCATATGCCCCTATTCCTCTTCTGATGCATGCCATGTCTCTATTTGCCTTCGCAGCTGCTGCCAGACACTGGGCACTCCAATTTAATTTGCTATTAACCAAGACGCCCAGGTCCTTCTCCATGTCAGATTTCCCCAACGGTTTCCCATTTAATATGTATGGGTGACTGCTGTTTTTCTTTCCCATGTGCATGACCTTACATTTATCGGCATTGAACCCCATTTGCCACTTTTTGGCCCAACTCCCCAATTTATCTAAATCCTCCTGTAGCTGTGCCCTATCCTCATCTGTATTAACTACTTTACAAAGTTTAGTATCATCTGCAAATATTGCTATTTTACTATGCAACCCTTCCACTATATCATTAATAAATATATTAAATAATATAGGGCCCAAGACAGACCCTTGAGGCACCCCGCTAGTTACCCTGACACACCCTGAGCTTACTCCATTGATAACCACCCTCTGCTTTCTATCACTCAGCCAGCTATTTACCCACTTGCACACATTATCCCCCAGACCAAGCATTCTCATTTTATATACCAACCTTTTGTGTGGCACGGTATCAAACGCTTTTGAGAAGTCAAGGTATACAACATCCACTGACTCTTCCCGGTCCAGCTGTGAGCTCACCTCCTCGTAGAAGGCGATCAGGTTTGTTTGGCAGGAGCGATCCCTCATGAATCCATGTTGATATGGAGTTAGACAGTTATTATCATTAAGATATTCTACAATAGCATCTCTAAGAAATCCTTCAAACAATTTACCCACAACAGACGTTAAGCTGACTGGTCTATAGTTCCCAGGGTCACTTTTAGACCCCTTTTTGAATATTGGTACCACATTTGCTGGGCGCCAGTCTAGTGGGACAGTCCCTGTCCATAAAGAGTGCTTGAATATAAGATACAGCGGTCTGTCTATCACATTACTTAATTCTTTTAGTACCCGGGGGTGTTTGCCATCTGGGCCTGGTGACTTGTCTATTTTGATATTATTTAGGCGTTTCTGAACTTCCTCCTGGGTTAGGTGGGTGATATTTAGCGGAGGGTTTACTTTATCACTCTGCATTTCCTCCGATAAATTGTTTTCTTTTGTGAAAACAGTGGAGAAGAAGCTATTGAGTAGGTTTGCTTTACCCTCATCGCCCTCTATGATTTTACCCAGGTTATTCTTCAATGGGCCAACTCCATCAGTTTTAATCCTTTTACTGTTTATATAGTTAAAGAACAGTTTGGGATTCGTTTTACTTTCCTTGGCAATTAGTCTCTCCGTCTCCTCTTTTGCTATTCCTATTTGATTCTTACAGATTTTTTTTTTTCCCTATAAGATATTAGCGCTTCCTTGCTGCCTTCTTCTTTAAGTTTACCGAAAGCCCTTTTTTTGTTTTTCATTGCCCTCTTGACTTCCTTATTTAGCATCATTGGCTTCCTCCTATTCCTAGCCCTTTTATTCCCGTAAGGTATGTACCTTCTACAGTGACTATGTAGGACTGTTTTGAAAATTTCCCATTTTCTATCCGTGCTCCTATTTCTAAAGATACTATCCCAGTCTATAAGGTGAAGGGCATCTCTTAGCTGATCAAACTTTGCCCTCCTGAAGTTCAGTGTTTTTGTGACTCCCTTGCTGGGCACCCTACTGAAGCACATGTGGAATTGTATAATGTTGTGGTCACTATTTCCCAGGTGCCCCCCGACCTGCACCTCAGTTATTCTGTCTGGCCTGTTAGTTAATATTAAGTCTAAAAGGGCCGTCCCTCTAGTTGGTTCCTGCACAAGTTGTGACAAATAATTGTCTTTGATAATTGACAGAAACCTGTTTCCTTTCTGAGATCTACAGCTTTCGGTTTCCCAGTCTATATCGGGGTAGTTGAAGTCCCCCATAATAATCACCTCGTTATTTTTTGCTACTTCGGCTATTTGTCTCATTAATAGACTTTCCATGGCTTCTGCTATATTTGGTGGTTTATAACAGACTCCTATGATAATTTTATTATTGTTTTTTGCCCCATGTATCTCCACCCATAAGGACTCGACCTCCTCATTTCCCTCCCATACATCCTCCCATATTGTAGGCTTTAGACACGTCTTTACATATAGACAGACTCCACCCCCTTTCCGACTTCTTCGATCCCTTCTAAACAGACTTTAACCATGTAAGTTAACTGCCCAGTCATAGCTTTCATCTAACCATGTCTCGATTATTCCCACTATGTCATAGTTACCTGTAGATATTTCTGCTTCCAGTTCATCCATCTTGTTTGTCAGGCTCCGGGCATTTGCTAGCACGCAGTTTACACGATTTTGTTTTGTTCCAATCTTCTCCCTGTGGATTGTATTAGAAATTTTCTTACCTCCCTTCCAAGTATCTTGTCTTGGACCTTCTTTTTCGCACTTCATATCTTTAATTAGTATGTTCTCTGGTTGCATGTTCGTGTCCGGCATTGGTCTTCCTATCCCCTCTTCTTCTTGTTTAACGCCCTCCTGATGAGTGCTGCGAGTCTCCTGGCGAATGTGTGTTTCCCGGGTTTGTTGAGGTGTAGTCCGTCTCTGGCAAGGAGTCCGTCATAGAGGTAATTCACACCGTGGTCCAGGAATCCATATCCTTGTTGTCTGCACCATCGTCTCAGCCAGTTGTTCACATCAAGGATCCTGTTCCATCTCCTGACGCCATGCCAGTCTACTGGAAGGATTGAAGAAAAAACTACCTGCGCATCCAGTTCTTTTACTTTCTTCCCCAATGCTTCAAAGTCCTTGCAGATTGTCGGTGGGTCCTTCTTTGCGGTGTCATTGGTGCCAACATGTATCAGAAGAAATGGGTGGACATCCTTGGAACTGATGAGCTTCGGTATCCTCTCAGTAACATCCTTGATCTTCGCCCCTGGGAGGCAGCATACTTCTCTTGCGGTTATGTCCGGTCTGCAGATAGCTGCTTCTGTTCCTCTCAGTAGTGAGTCTCCCACCACCACCACTCTTCTTCCCTTCTTAGCTGTCCTTTTTCTTGTCGCTTCTGGGTGTTTCTGGGTACTCTTTTCTTTTTTGCTTGCTGGTAGTTCCTCATCCTTAGGTGTGCCATCTTCGTCCTCCACAAGTCCTTGGAATCTGTTTCTCAGTTGTGTGGTTGGTGGTGTCTCCATGGTCTTCTTGCTTCTTTTGGTCACTTGCCTCCACTTGTCTGCCTCTGGAGGTTCTCTGACGCTTCCTTCACTTTCCGTGACCAGTAGTGATGCTTCTGTTCTGTCCAGGAAGTCTTCATTTTCCTTGATGAGTTTTAATGTCGCAATTCTTTCTTCCAGTCCCCGCACCTTTTCTTCTAAAGCAGCCAGGAGTCTACACTTCTGGCAGGTGAAGTTTGTTTCAGCTTCTGGTCGATCTGTCAACATGTAGCACATGTTGCAGCTCACCATGTAGGTTGTCACATCTGCCATGCTGCTCCTTGTCCCTGCTGACTTGATGTCTGTCTCCTTTCCTGTGATTTTTTTTTATCGAAAGCCCGAATTCGTGTATAAAACCCGAGTGCGCTTAAAATAGTGACAAGTGCCACAAAAAAAGTGCACTAGGATGCTGGTCTTCTTGAAACCCTCTCCAAAAGGAGAAGGGTCCCCCAAACCATTCCCCGTCCCTCCGAGCCAGAAGGCCACAGCGAGGAACAGGGACAAATAGCCACCTCCAGCCGAAGCCAGAGGCGACCCAATCTTACCCCCAGCACCTGCCCGAGTTCTCACCCAAGCAAGGCACTGGGAGCCAAAGACTGTGCTCCCCTCCCGGAAGAGGGGAGCCAACAACGCTCTCCTCCTGAAAGAGGAGAGCCAGGGGGGTTCAGGGGGGAGCAGAACCTGATGGCCACACACTCCCCCCTAGACCTGCCAAGAGAGGAACCCATAAGGGAACCGCATCCCGACAAAATCCTAGTAAGGATGTGGACACACGTGAAAAAGTGGACACACAGTGACAAAAAAAATTCAATAAATAGTGAAGGTTTCACAGTATAATACTGCCCGGACCTTCGACCGGGAATTGAAAAATTCCCCATCCTAAGGCCAGAAGGCCCGGAATAAGGGTGTGTGTGAAGAAAGAAATATTGAAGTGCTAGTGCAAATGTGCCATAAACTCAAGTGGGGTTCCCAATCCCAGTGAGTTAAGGCACCCCAGGGTCACCACTCCTGGGGCACTTCACACTTCGGGCTTTCGATCTTCCCCGGCCCAATGGCGTCGATCCTGGGGGGCCATGCTTTCCACCAGATGACTATATTAGCCACCTGGCGTACTAACAAGCGCCTAAACCCCAGTGTGCATAATGTATCAATCTACTAGGTCGGCCAACATCCAAAACCGCCTTTTCAAAAGATACTACACTTGATCTTAGCCAAAAGGCCGAGAAGCGATTTCTTGTGATACCCTAGCATAAACAAATTAAACAAACCGGTTTGGCGGTGCTTTCCAAGCAGCTGGTCCCGGCTGTACCCAATGATCTTCTAGCTGAAGGAGACTCTTCGCTTTTCCCAGAAGGCACCTGGAATATGCAAATTGTCCTCTTCAAGCTTCAATCTCTGGATTGGCGGTGCTTTCCAAGCAGCTGGTCCCGGCTGTACCCAATGATCTTCTAGCTGAAGGAGACTCTTCGCTTTTCCCAGAAGGCACCTGGATTATGCAAATTGTCCTCTTCAAGCTTCAATCCCTGGTTTGGCGGAGCTTTCCAAGCAGCTGGTTCCGGCTGTACACAATGATCTTCTAGCTGAAGGAGACTCTTCGCTTTTCCCAGAAGGCACCTGGAATATGCAAATTGTCCTCTTCAAACTTCAATCCCTGGTTTGGCGGTGCTTTCCAAGCAGCTGGTCCCGGCTGTACCCAATGATCTTCTAGCTGAAGGAGACTCTTCGCTTTTCCCAGAAGGCACCTGGAATATGCAAATTGTCCTCTTCAAGCTTCAATCCCTGGTTTGGCAGTGCTTTCCAAGCAGCTGGTCCCGGCTGTACCCAACGATCTTCTAGCTGAAGGAGACTCTTCGCTTTTCCCAGAAGGCACCTGGAATATGCAAATTGTCCTCTTCAAGCTTCAATCCCTGGTTTGGCGATGCTTTCCAAGCAGCTGGTCCCGGCTGTACCCAACGATCTTCTAGCTGAAGGAGACTCTTCGCTTTTCCCAGAAGGCACCTGGAATATGCAAATTGTCCTCTTCAAGCTTCAATCTCTGGTTTGGCGATGCTTTCCAAGCAGCTGGTCCCGGCTGTACCCAACGATCTTCTAGCTGAAGGAGACTCTTTGCTTTTCCCAGAAGGCACCTGGAATATGCAAATTGTCCTCTTCAAGCTTCAATCCCTGGTTTGGCGATGCTTTCCAAGCAGCTGGTCCCGGCTGTACCCAACGATCTTCTAGCTGAAGGAGACTCTTCGCTTTTCCCAGAAGGCACCTGGAATATGCAAATTGTCCTCTTCAAGCTTCAATCCCTGGTTTGGCGGTGCTTTCCAAGAAGCTGGTCCCGGCTGTACCCAACGATCTTCTAGCTGAAGGAGACTCTTCGCTTTTCCCAGAAGGCACCTGGAATATGAAATTGTCCTCTTCAAGCTTCAATCCCTGGTTTGGCGATGCTTTCCAAGCAGCTGGTCCCGGCTGTACCCAACGATCTTCTAGCTGAAGGAGACTCTTCGCTTTTCCCAGAAGGCACCTGGAATATGCAAATTGTCCTCTTCAAGCTTCAATCCCTGGTTACTGTACATCATTAGATTCAGGTTCTCTTTGCCTACATCAGGCTGCTCTCAGATAAAGTAGCAAAAACCTGAAAACAGATTCCCTTTAAGGGACTGAATGTTCGATATCCCCTCATGTTATGCACAAATGTGTTTTTAGCACTCTTCTGTTAACGCCATTCCTAAATTTTCTAATTTTCCTCCACTGACAACTAGGCATCATTTTACTTCTGTTTGTCCCATCACTCATCTTAAGATTGATAAGAGTCTAGAAATGTATCAACTATGTATTTGCTTTCCTTGATCCCTACATGTTTATACTTATTCTTATTAACCCCTTTCTGACCCAGGGCGTATTAGTACGTATCTGTGTCCTGGGCCTTATGGGCCTGATACGTATTAATACGCCCTGGCAATTTCGCTCGCACACAAGCGGTGCGGGCGAGATCGCCGCCGAGTGTCAGCTGATTGTTACAGCTGACACCCTGTGCTATGTGCAGGGAGTGGTCCCGCACCGCTCCCGGCACATTAACCCCTGAAATGCTGCAATCGAAATCGATCGCAGCATTCCGGTGGCAAGAGGAGGTAAGCGTGATACTTACCTTCTCTGCCGGCGTCCAGGATGTTGCCATGGTGACCCGACGTCATCATGACAACATCCGGGTCACCAGGAGGCAGGAAGTTGCTTTGGTCATGCGCAGTGTACGACCAAAGTAACTTCTCCCTATGCAGGGCTGACAGGCTGCATGGCATAGGGAGCTGCTGCTCTCTATGCCATGCAGGCGATGAGGCTGCAAAAAGTGAAAGTCCCATAGTCTGACAATGTGAACAAGTAATAAAAATGTCAGAAAGTGAAAAAAAAAATAAAAAAAACATTTTAAAAATATTTAAAAAAAAAATGAAAAAAATAATAATAAAATATATATATATATTGTACCCATAAATAAATAATCTTATGAAAAAAAAACAAAAAAACAATGAAAGTACACATATTTGGTATCGACGCGTCCAGAACGACCTGACCTATAAAACTGTCCCACTAGTTAACCCCTTTAGTGAACACGGTTAAAAAAAAAAAAACGAAACATAAAACGATGTTTTATCATCATACTGCCAAACAAAAAATGGAATAAAATGCGATCAAAAAGACGAATGTAAATAAAAATGGTACCGCTGAAAACGTCATCTTGTCCCGCAAAAAACAAGCTGCAATACAGCTCCAACAACAGAAAAATAAAAAAGTTATAGCTCTCAGAATAAAGCAATGCAAAAACAATTCTTTTTTCTACAAAATAGTTTTTATTGTGTAAAAGCGGCAAAATATAAAAAAAAAAAAAAAAATGCGGTAGCGCTGTAAACATATTGACCCGAATAATAAAGCTACCTTATCAATTTTACCACATGCAGAACGACATAAAAAAAAAAAAAAAAATTCCTGAATTGTTGGCTTTTGTTTATTTTACCTCCCAAAAATCGGAATAGAAAGCGATCAAAAAATGTCATTTGCCTGAAAATGATACCGATAAAAACGTCAACTTGTCCCGCAAAAAGCAAGCTGTCACAAGACTCTGTCGGCCAAAATATGGAAAAATTATAGCTCTCAAAATATGGCGATGCAAAAACTAGTCTTTGCAAAAAAATGCATCTTTTAGTTTGTGACAGCTGTCAATCATAAAAACCCGATATGAATCTGGCATCGCTGTAATTGCACCGACCCGAAGAATAATGTCGTCTAATCACTTATACCACACGAGGAACGGCATAAAAAATAAACTTTAGGGTTAGGGTTGTGCTAGGGTTAGGGTTGTGCTAGGGTTTGGGTTAACGTTGGGCTAGGGTTAGGGTTGGGCTAGGGTTGGGGTTAGGGTTGGGCTAGGGTTGGGCTAGGGTTAGGGTTGGGCGAGGGTTAGGGTTGGGCTAGGGTTAGGGTTGGGCTAGGGTTAGGGTTAGGCTAGGGTTAGACTAAGGTTAGGGTTAGGCTAGGATTAGGGTTGGGCTAAGGTTCAAGTTGGGGTTGGCATTTTTTCAGAAGTAAAGAAAATAAAAATGATGACGATATGGTGACTAGTGAGCGCAAGTACTCGCTACTTGAGTTTGCATCGGGTGCTTGGGTGTGCACCGAGTATGGCGGGTGCTCGAGTGACATGCTCGAGGCTCCTCCCCAAATGTTTTGCAGCTGTTATACAGCCAAAAAAATCTTGCGGGGATTGCCTGCCATGCACTAGCGATCCCCGCATGGTTTTTTTGGGTTTCTAATAAAAAAAACATGGGGGGCAGGGACTCGAGCATGTCACTTGAGCACCTGCGATACTTGGTGCATACCCTAGTACCTGATGCAAACTCAAATAGTGAGCACTTGCATTCAAGACTAATGACAACTTGTTCAATATGATGACCTAATGTTATCACATTCTGTATCGCACCTCTGGGTTCAAAATGTTCACTATACCCCTTGATAAAATCCTGGAGGGGTGTAGCTTCCAAAATGGAGTCACTGGGGGAAGGGTGGGGTAGTTTCCACTATTTAGTCACATTAGGTACTCCCGAAACGCAACCTGTTACCCTTGTGAGAATGTAAAATAGGGGGCTGAAAACATTTTTGTTGAAAAAATGTGAGTTATTTTTACGTTTCAATGTTATAAACTTCTGTGAAGCACCTGGGGGTTCAGGGTGCTCTCCACACATCTAGATAAGTTCCCTAAGGGGTCTAGTTTCTAAAATGGTGTCACTTGTGGGGGGTTTCTACTGCTTAGGCACATCAGGGGCACATCCGCTAATTATTCAAGCTAATTTTACATTCAAAAAGTCAATTGGTGCTCCTACCCTTCCGAACTCTGCTGTGTGTCCAAGCAGCAGTTTTCCCCCACCTATAGGGTATCAGCTTACTCAGGAGAAATTTCACAACAAACTGCATGGTGCAATTTCTCCTGTTACCCTTATGAAAATGCAAAATTGGGGGCTGAAAAACATTTTTGTTGGAAAAATGTGAAAATTTTAGTTTTACGGCTCAATGTTATAAACTTCTGTGAAGCACCTGGAGGTTCAAGGTTCTCACCACACATCTAGATAAGTTCCCAAAGGGGTCTAGTTTCCTAAATGGGATCGCTTGTGGGGGTTTCCACTGTTTAGGCACATCAGGGGCTCCCCAAACGCAACATGGTGTCAGCTAATTATTCAAGCAAATTTAACATTCAAAAAGTCGAATGGCGTTCTTTCCCTTCCAAACCCTGCCGTGCGCCCAAACAGTGGTTTTTCCTCACATATCAGGTATCTGCGTGCTCAGGGGAAATTGCACAATAAATTTTGGGGTCCATTTTTTCTTGTTACCCCTGCGAAAATAAAAAAATTTGTGTCTAAAGTAACATTTTTGTGAAAAAAGTTAAATGTTCATTTTTTTCTTCCACATTCCAAAAATTCCTGTGAAGCACCTGAAGGGTTAATAAACTTCTTGAATGTGGTTTTGAGCACCTTGAGGGGTGCAGTTTTTAGAATGGTGTCACTTTTGGGTATTTCTGTCATAAAGCCCCTCAAAGTCACGTCAAATGTGATGTGGTCTCTAAAAAAATGGTTTTGTAAATTTTGTTGTTAAAATGAGAAATCGCTGGTCAACTTTTAACCCTTATAGCTCCCTACTAAAAATTTTTTTTTTTCGAAAATTGTGCTGATGTAAAGTAGACATGTGGGAAATGTTATTTATTAACTATTTTGTGTGACATATCTCTTTGATTTAAGGCCATAAAAATTAAAATTTTGAAAATTGCAAAATTTTCAACATTTTTGCCAAATTTCTGATTTTTTCACAAATAAACGCAAGTGATATCGAAGAAATTTTACCACTATCATGAAGTACAATATGTCATGAAAAAAAATCTCAGAATCAGGGGGATCCGTTGAAGCGTTCCAGAGTAATTACCTCATAAAGTGACAGTGGTCAGAAATGTAAAAATTGGCCTTGTCATTAACATACAAACCACCCTCGGGGGGGTAAAGCGGTTAATGGAGAATGTTTGCTGCTTTCTCATTCTGCACTATTACTAAACTAATAAAAAATAGACTTACAAAGAAAAGTTTATACATCTTCTACGAGGGACAAATTGTCCTTAGATTTTCTGTATAAAGCTGATAAATAATGCCAGGTATCCCGCTATTAATAAAATTGCTTTTAAAGTTTTTGTTCAAACTAAACAATGCAGCCATCAAATGTAATTCAATTATGTTAATATACATCAAAGCTAAAATATTTAATGAGGTATTTTATTTGTATTTTCTACACTTAAGATGTTTGAGGTGTAAGTAAGATGGTAATAAAGACAAAGGCTTCTGTTTCGTTGGAGTAATATGCACCAAGTAAATCCTATGTAGCTGGTTAAAAGAAATGGCACTATATCTGGTTGCAGACCAAGATTAAGGTTAATATAATAACCAGCTCTCCAGTATGAGTGAAAAAAAGAACAGAATTACTTAGAAGTAGCAGAAATGTAACATAGATTAAAAACACCTGTACTAAAATGGCTCCAATTTTCTAGATGAAAAATATCTACACAAACGTTTTTCATCTGCTACCTGCCTAGTATTTGTGCCAGGTTATTTAATTTCCCAGATGTTTTGAGACAATTAGCTGAATGACTTCAAGAAAAGTATAGATTCCACAAATGTCTCCAAGAGTGACTGTAGTATAACAGATGGTTTAAATCTACTAAATAAATAATTCAATAATATAATGAAAATGACTGAAATGTTCAAAAAGAACTTACAGTATCTCATCAATAACCAGTGCAGGAGACGCTTTATGTTATACCGAATGTTACGAATTAAAATGAGTGGGCGTAAGAATTTAAATATGTATCATTGTATATTATATTATCAATTCTGATCATTTTTACTTCTGTCCTTAAAGAATGGTGTCTTTATACTGTATATTAGCTTCAGTTTTTCATAGGAGCCTTCAAATTATTCTGGAGTCATAAAATCATTGATTGCAATGCTCTATAGCACCTGAGCACAAGTTTGCCCACACTTAAAGAGAACCTGTCATGTAAAAAAATGCTAATAACCTGCAGATATGGGGTTAATCTGTAGGTTAATAGTGTTCTGAAGCTGCCGGTTGCCCACACTGAGAGCCCCGTTGCCGAGAGGAAATGAATTTTATTCCTCCCGGCAGCCTAGGGAGCGGACCGGTGCGGCTTTAGTCACCGCTCAG
This sequence comes from Phyllobates terribilis, assembly GCF_046119375.1. Taxonomy (NCBI): domain Eukaryota; kingdom Metazoa; phylum Chordata; class Amphibia; order Anura; family Dendrobatidae; genus Phyllobates; species Phyllobates terribilis. The sequence continues at coordinate 657,403,020 of NW_027362764.1, read as the reverse complement.
TGAATAGTGAGTGGTGGCTGAAACCATGCTCCCGCACTGACTAACTGCCTGCTGTAATGCTGAGCTGGTGGTAAGTCAATGCCGGGGGCATGGTCACAGCCGGCAGGCTACAGCCAGTTTGTGTCTGATGACACTTCTACAGTACTGTAGACGTGTCAGTAGTCATGAAATGACTGTAGCATGCTGTTGTTTGCCTGTACTATACCCACCTGATTTTTATTGCTAGTATGAAATAGTTAAAAAGATTTTTCCATGATGTGGTGAGCGCCATCATTGTCATCTTCACTTCTACTACTTGGGACTTCCAGTGACTTTTCGTATAATGATGGAGCACCACTAATTACTACGACAGCTAGCTATGTGCATGGACTACATTTGTGTATATCTGTATGCATATATAGGAGGAAGACGGCAGTGGCATGTGGCTTCATCTGTGCCTGTTTACACTAACAGCTCAGCGTTACATTGATTTGGTCGTGGAACCAGTTCACCAAAGTGCCCCAAGCGTTTTTAAACATGACAATGCCAGGCCGCTACTGTGAGCATTGTGAGGATAGTTAGGCTACCACCACTGAATGGCAAATGATGCATTGGCAAATCTAAACTATTAAACAACTACCAATCAGCTTACATAGGGGGTTGTTAAACTACCATGATCTGCCAGTGTGAATGCATGCTAAGAATGTGCTCACTATAATTATTTTGTAGCATTTTATAGCATTGGGGACAGGCTCCGATGTGAGTAAATACGTATATAACTGATCCTTGTACAGTGCTGTGGAATATGTGTGTGCAACAGAAGCTGTGGTAAATAAACAAGAAGGAAATAATGTGTCTGTGTAAGCACAACAGAATATTATGACAAAGTTGAGACTAATTTTGCTGCAATGTCTTCGATCACAACTTTGAAGTCAACTAAATTTTACACTATTGATATTCACATGCAGTAAAGTGAACTGCATTCCACAAAGAAAATAATTCTGCATTTTTAAACACATTAGGAAAAAAATCAATGTTATCACATTTTACAGAGCATATTAAAACTGCATTTTGATTATATGTCTCAGTAGTTCATCCTCTTAGATTTTAATATTGATTAAAACATTACCTCTTGGATTTGGCGAGCATATGTGTAGAAATTCAGGATATTATTTTCTCACTGTGTGTGCACTGTTCAGTTTGTGTAAAGATTTTCAATCTATAAAAAGGGTGGTTAAACAGGCTAACCATTAGAGTACTGTCCTTATAGCGCCAATAAATGTAATATTATTCTCATAACTTTAGTGTGATTAATGCTGTGTGCTTTGGTTCTGCAGGTGGTACTTTGATCTTGCATTCTTTCCACATATTTATGAGTCAATCAGAAATTATGCAGAATCGTGCACCGCACCTGTACGTGACAGGAAAAAAATTATACCAAACAATAAGTCATTTTTCTCTACAGTTAAACTTGGAGACCTGCAGTTTAGATTCTTTTTTACTTTTAACTTTTTGCACATTCATGCTAAAAATAAAATAATAAAAGAATCACATTTACACAACATTTTCTGTCCTATATAACATAAAGTGGAGACCCGATTCAACAAATTTCACAGAATTTTGCAAATTGAAAATAGTAGGTAAGATTTTGGTTTTCCTGGTCTATTTACTATGATAATTCTGTAATAGACATCTAGTCAAAAATAAAGGTTGGTCTACTATTCAGAACCTTAGTCCATTACCCTAGCCATTTGTTTAGCTGTATTAGGGCTTGTTTCTTTTCCGGGGATGACTTATATTTTTTTGTCGGCACCTATATTTTAGTACATATACAGTTAGGTCCAGAAATATTTGGACAGTGACCAAAGCTTCATGATGCATGTCACTATGTTTAATTTAAAATGAAAAAATTAATATGCAATTGAAGTGTAGACTTTGGCTGCGTGCACACGATGCGTTTTTCATGCGTTTATGCTGCGGAATTTACGCAGCGGAAACGCATCAAAAACGCATGGTAATCCGCACCCCATGGTCCCCAATGGCATTCCGCAATGTCAATGCACATGCTGCGGATTTTTCCGCAGCGTTTCTGCAGCGCTCATAAATCCACAGCATGTTCATTAATTTTGCGGAAGCGCAGCGGAAGCGCCGCCATTGACTTGCATTGAGACGCATAGAATGTGCGTCTGTACATTTGTACAAGCGGATTCTATGCGTCTCTATCTGCGGATGGTACCCAGTTCTGGAGGAGAGAAGACTCTCATCCAGACCTGGGTACCATTGTACCTGTAAAAAAAAGAATAAAATAAAACATAAAGTTTATATTCACCTTTCCGACGTCTTCTCTCTGCATGCCGGCAGCGCTGAAGGACCTTCGGTGACGTCACAGTCATGTGACCGCAGGCCCTTCACTGCTGTGTCTCGCGATATGCCGGCAGCCGGGAACCAGACAGGAACGAGCGCTGCAGCACACGCCGGGGCATTGGGGGTGAGTATAGCTTTATTTTAAGCATTGCTTTACGGTCACACTGTATAAATCCATGCTGTTTGCATGGATTTATATAGTGTGACCTAGTTGTCAAGCACTTTCCAAGTGATGCTAATCGCCTGGAAAGCGCTTGTCAATCTGCATGCGGAAACGCATGTGAATCCGCATGTATTCCACATGTATTCTGCAGGAAAAACACATGCACAATCTGCATGCGTTTTTTTCTGCCAGGGAGATGCAGAAATGCTGCAGAAATTTTCTGCTTCATTTCTGCATCGTGGGCACATAGCCTTTCAGGTTTATTTGAACAAAAATATCCTGTGAAACGTTTAGGAATTGCAGCCATTTTTCTGCAAAGCTGCCTTATTTCAGGGACTTAGAAGTAATTGTCCAAATAATGCTTTTTATGAATTTGGTGGCTTTTTTAGATGCTTTTTTGGCAAAGTGTAATCTGGCCTTTATATTTTTAAGGCTGATTAATGGTTTGGACCTTATGGTGAACCCTCTGTATTTGTCTTATGAAGTCTTCTCTTTATGATAAACTTAGATACTGAAACATATGCTTAACCCTAGAACGCATGACCATAAAAATCTACATTTTCACATACCTGGGGCCTTTTAGGCCCGTGTGCAAATAACATGGAATAACTTAAACAAAAATAACAAACAACTATATACCTGAGGAATACCTAGAGTTTCAAAATTCTAACTAAAGTAATCTTGCAGAAAATAGAAAACAATTAACAGGGCAGGCCTGCGAGGCCCCAGGTATGCGTTCTAGGGTTAATAGAGAGTGTTCTTTACTTGGGTGGATGTTGTGAAGGGGTTTTGCTTCACCATGGAAAGGATTCTGCGATTATCCACAACTGTTGTCTTCAGTGGATGTCAAGGCCTTTTTTGAGCTCCCAAGCTCACCAGTGCACTCATTTTTTTTCCGCAGAATGTACCAAACTGTTGATTTGGCCACTCCTAACATTTCTGCTGCCTCTCTTATGGATTTTTTTTTTCAGCCTAATGATAATCTGTTTCTCATCCATTGAAAGCTCCTTTGACTTCATGTTGTGGGTTCACAGCAACATATTCCAAATGCAAATGCTACACCTGGAATCAGCTCCAGACATTTTATCTGCTTAATTGATGTTGGAATAACAAGCGAATAGTACATTCAGCCCATTAAAGAGCTTTAGAGATAATTTCCAATTGTGTTACCTGGAAAAAAAGACAGTTACATATTAATGACCTTTAATTCCTAAACCCTTACTCCAATTAGCATGTGAATACTCTCAAATTAAAGCTGAGAGTCTGCACTTTAAGGCCATAATGATTATATAACTATATCTAAAATACGTTTGGTAAACAGATAAAATGCAAAAACTTGTGTCTGTGCCCAAATATTTCTGAACCTAAGTGTATTTTATTGATTAACTTTTCTTAACTTTTAGGGAGTGGAAATGTTATTGTGCAGTAAAAGTAACAAGCTGTCTTTATGTTACAGATTGTTATGATTTTGGTGGCACTGAAAATGTACTTTAAGGTTTTTTTTAGAAAAATAAAACTAGGGTAACAATAATTTATTTTTAGTTAATATAATTGTGGCTTTTATTTAAACAAAATTTTACAAAGAAAAATATAACTAGGATCTTTGATATCTCGAATAATGCTTTGAAATGCATGGTATTTGAAGGCATTGTTGCCTGCTACTGACATGGATTCTCTTGGTCCTTAACTTTGGTGAAATGACAAACCCAGGGGCTATTTAATACTAGAATTGTAGGAATATATCTAAGTGGAACTGAATTCTACTTACATTTTACAAAAATCGTAATTTGCCAAAATTCAGATTTTTTTGTAATTCACTTCTGCGGCAATTCAGCAACATGTCAGTCGCTGAATGTCATTTTTGTGAACCATAAAGGACTATTCACAGGTTAAAAGATAAAAAATATATTTATACTCACTTTACTGTTCACCTCTCTGGCCCCCCAGCTCCTCACCGTCACCCATCCGCTCTTCGTTGCATCTTCTGATCTCCATATCAAGTGTTGAAATCCTGCTAAACCAGGACTTCTGGCTCTGATGAGGCCCAAAATGGTTCATTGTATTTGAGTGCATTATCAAGGTGCACATCGTGACATCAAGACATCATGACCTTTCAATTACTTGCACAGAATCGGTCTGGTCCTAGCGACATCTTCTTATTAATGCATCTCGTGCTGGACTTTCTGCTCTTATACGGCCCAGGCATGAGTTGCTGTGATGTGAAGATGCGTTGAGAACCGAGTGGGTGACAGTGAGAAGGATTTTTTTTAACATATTTTGTTTATTATGCACTATAGTCTGTAAAGGCTCCAGAGCATAACGAGGGACATTCAATTAGAGGAGAATTACTTTTATGCAAATTGAATTTTTCTATAAAACCTCCAATTTGAATTTTGTTATATCCACTAATATTTACTTGCTACCATAGTAAAGAATCTTCTCTATCTCCACAATCACAGGTATGGGTGCTGCCCATAGGCTGATCTCATTCTTAAACACTTTAGCTGTCATGATCACCATTAATTTGCTACCATCTTTTTTCACTCCCTCTGCTTCTCCTTCTTTCGGGCATTGTTGCTCCTTTTTTATGATTGATGCAGGGCGATAATGAAGCAGTTCTGGCTCATATTTTGGGATTACTTGTTGTGCCATTCAGGCAAGAAGTCTGAGGATTAATTCCAACTTAGACTTGTGAGCACATTCATGATTTTCATCAGAAAAATCTTCTGCATGTCCAGGGGCGGACAAAGACTGCAGAGGGCCCATGTGCAAGAAATAGTTCTGGGCCCCCACCTTCATAATGCAGCAATGTTATGTAAACATCTAGATTGTTATATTTATTAGTAGTTTAGAACACAATTATAAAATGTAAACACTAAATGTAAGCTCTATATTTAAGAACTGAATATAACACAAAGCAGTCATGTCATTGATACCTCGTATTTGGATGTGCTTATCGTGGCCTATCACTTATCAAGTGGTCCAGACTCTCACTACTTTACATATTGGAGGAAATAATACTGTAGTTAGGAGAAATGGTATTTTTTTTCAAAACTCTAAGGGATTATCCGGAACGGTTTCTTTTTTTTTTACTATGGGCCTATGAGCTAACAGGCAGATTGTTGCTAACTTCCTGTCTGATTACAGAAATAGGATAACCTAATGGGTATATAATTATATCTCACATCAAAAAAAATAATAATAATAATAATAATAATAAAAAAATAATAAAATAAAAAACGAATAAAAATAATAATAAAAAAAACATAAAAAATAACCTTTACTAGATATCATTAAAATATTGCCTTAAGGCACACAAACAAATACTGTATAACATAGAAATAGACATAAAATTTGTGAAAAGATGATCAAATGCTGTTAGCTCAGATGGATATATAGAAAGACATCAAGCTATAGGCTATAACGTCTAACAAGATGACATGTAGTCCAGAGAGACTCAACCATTCAGAGTCTCTCACAAAAGCCTATTCTTATATAACAGTCATAGATCATAATAGCAAGATTAGCCACTAAGAGTACCGCTAGAATATATTACTAATTTATTTTGATTCAAAAAAGATCCCCGGTGGAGGCGACATCAGTACAATATAAGATGATTCCTGAATCCTCTAATTTATCTCAGCATATCACCTGTTAATGTTAATATGCTCAATAACTAGCTGCAGTTAGCAGTATAATCACCAGGTGATAGTAGTACTCCAAAATTACTAACTAATATATAAATAAATAACTTCCCCAAGCTGGGATATAACAGCAGGTTCCCTTGCAAACAAAACAAAACAAAAAAAAAAAGGTACATATAGTATGAAGTATGCACAGATGAAGCAATACCTCCCACTCTAGTTGTAGATATTTCAGATAAAGTGCATATAGAGTTAAAGTGCATAAATAATTACTAGTGATGAGCTCGGGTGCTCGAAGCTCGGGTCGAGCACATTGGAATACTCGGGTGCTCGACCCGAGCAACGAGCCCAATGTAAGTCTATGAGAAACTCGAGCATTTTTCTGGTGGTCCCCCCGGCAGTCTGCAGAGGGTCAAAAATTGCCCAAATCGATGGGAACAGTGCTCAATTAAACATCAGGAAGGCAGAATATATAGGCAGACAGGCAGGGAGGGTATATAGGAGGGTGCATGAAAAACATAGCAGGGCACTGGAAACACACTAGTGCCCTCCGATTTTCATGCACCCGTCTCTTTAAAAAAGCCGGCCGGCAATTCATCAGCGGCATACACCGGTACCCAACAATTTAGAACAGAAAGAATAGAGCATCCCACATAGATTAGATAGATAGAAACATGTCAGTCACATATATAATAAGTACAGTGACAGTGTTGGTTACTGTACTTGTTATTTAGTGTTAAAATAAAGGATTTATTTAAAAAAAATAATAGTGTTTTTGTCTCTTGAAAAAAGCCGGCCGGCAATTCATCACCAGCATACATCGGTACCCGACAATTTAGAACAGAAAGAATAGAGCATCACACATAGATTAGATAGATAGAAGCATGTCAGTCACATATATATTAAGTACAGTGATAGTGTTAATTATGGTACTTGTCATTTAGCATTAAAATAAGGGATTTATTAAAAAAAAAATTGGCGTGGGGTTCCCCGTAATTTTAGTCTCTAGTGGAGGTTAAGCAGACGGCTGGGGCAGATGTTTGAAGCCTGGGAAGGGGGTAATACCTGTACTTGTCATTTAGTGTTAAAATAAAGGATTTACCCCCCTATTTTAATATCTAGCAAAGGCTAGGCAGACAGCTGGGGGCTGATATTAATAGCAGAGGAAGGGTGCCATGAATATTGGCCCCCTCCCAGGCTAGAAACACCAGCCGTCAGCCGCCCCAGAAATGGTGCATCCAGTCTGCAAACCATCAGCAGGATACCTAATTACATTATCATCCCATTTTCTCTCCTGATGAACCTTGATTTACACGGGGAAACGCGTCGAGGAATGTGGAACCCCTATGCTATACTGGGAAGGCAGTGTCCCTGCATATTAAGATGAGCAATTATTTATGCACTTTAACTCTATATGCTCTTTATCTGAAATATCTACAACTGTAGTGGGAGATATTGCTTCATCTGTGCATACTTCATACTATGTGAACCTTTTTTTTTTTGTTTGTTTTGTTTTGTTTGCAAGGGAACCTGCTGTTATATCCCAGCTTGGGGAAGTTATTTATCTTTATATTAGTTAGTAATTTTGGAGTGCTACTATCACCTGGTGATTATACTGCTAACAGCAGCTAGTTATTAAGCATATTCACATTAACAGGTGATATGCTGAGATGAATTAGAGGATTCAGGAATCATCTTATATTGTACTGATGTCACCTCCACTGGGGATCTTTTTTGAATCAAAATAAATGAGTAATATATTATGAGTAAATATATATTAGTAATATATGAGTAATATTCTAGCGGTACTCTTAGTGGCTAATCTTGCTATTATGATCTGTGACTGTTATATAAGAATAGGCTTTTGTGAGAGACTCTGAATGGTTGGGTCTCTCTGGACTACATGTCGTCTTGTTAGACGTTATAGCCTATAGCTTGATGTCTTTCTATATATCCATCTGAGCTAACAGCATTTGATCATCTTTTCACAAATTTTATGTCTATTTCTATGTTATACAGTATTTGTTTGTTTGTCTTAAGGCAATATTTTAATGATATCTAGTAAAGGTTATTTTTTATGGGTTTTTTGAGGTGAGATATAACTTCCTGTCTGTCCTACCCAGTGCTGACATAGAGGGATCACTGATGGCTTCGGCTTGTGATTCTGCTGCTTCACATCAACAGAGCATCTTTTTTTCCGGGCTGATCTGTTGATGGGAGATCACTACCAACGTCATGATGATTGGCAGGGGGCTTCTCCCCGGAGAAGCTGCTGAATCACCGAACAGGAGTCGTCTGTGATCGCTGTCTGCTAGCAGAGATCAGCGTTTAAATGAATATAGTTCTTTAAAATGGACCATTCATTTTATTTAGTAGTATAACAATTTTTTTGTTAAATATACAATAGGCACTGCAAATAGCTTGTGATCGTTGGGCATCTGGGTCCTGAGACCCCACCATTTGCTCAAAACACCGATGTGAAGTACGCTGTTCTTGTAAGCAGCACAAGAATAGAACAGTGTATGGGGTGAATAGTAATCCTATAGGTCCACACACTGTGTACATGCTGCTTACAACAGCAGCGAAAATCACATGCAAGCGATCATGCGGCCGTCCACTTGCACTGGAAATCAGGACTGCAAATTATTTTAAGAGATGTAACAGGCTCATTTGAACAATTATACTGTACATTGAGTCAGTATGATGCCCATGTTTAACAGATAGCAAACTGACCCCATAATGACCAGTGTACCAGGGGACCTGAGCGATTCTTAATACAGACTCATGGTCTATGTGAGATTGCAGCTTGTCCTAGCCAGATACAGAACACACTAGTGCATGTCACTGGCAGCCGCTGTGCACACAACTTGTGGATATGTGACCGGCACTTTCCGCAGGTGACCACTGCTGCCAACATGTTCATATAGGAATTTTTGATTTCTTTAAAACAATACTATTCCACAACTTCCACAGGAGAGGCTGAGGTCTTACCACCCTGTCAGTCTGGGCCACAGAGAACCTCTGCTGAAGCTTCCTGGCTGCTCCAAACTGTGACTTCAGGGCACAGAGCACACAGGGATAGCATTCCCTGTCAGCCAATCACAGATGTGCTTATAAAGCAAAGTCTGTGATTGGCTGCCAGGCAATGAGGCACAAATGTCACTGGGTGCAGTGCCTATAACTTTATAATGGTTCTGAAGTAGTGCACTGGAGATCCCTCTTATAGTGATCAGGACATGGTTAATGTCCTGCTTCAGGGATCCCCTCTCCCTACCAGCAACTCCCTCTCTTCTCACATCCTCAGATCAGCAGCAAGGCACAGGTAGGTCAGGTGTCAGAAGAAAAGAGGGAATCACAGCATGATTCCCTCCTCCCTGGAGTGTCTGCACATAGATAAGACTGGACAGCAGCATTAACCCTTAAGGCTATGTGCCCACGTAGCAGATTTGATGCAGAACATTTTTGCCTCTCTCTGGCAGAAAAAAACGCATGCAGATTTACATGCGTTTTTTCTGCCAGAGAGAAGCGTTTTTTCAGAGTTTTTTCATGTGTTTTCACATGCGTTTTTTCAAGCACTTTCCAAGCGATTTTGAGCATCACTTGGAGAAGTGCTGGACAAGTTGATCACACAATATAAATCCATGCAACCGGCATGGATTTATAATGTGTGAACAACTTAGATGCTTTAAATGCAGCATCTATAGTAAAAAAAAAGAATTAAAACGTTAAAAATAAAAAAAAAACTGTATATTCACCTCTCCGGCGGCCCCCGGTCTGCTCTCCGGTCTCCTCCAGTCTGCTCCCGGCCACGTCTTCTCTCTTCAGCATCCCGCAGTGTACTGTCAGTATATGCGGTGACGTCATTTAGTCAGCTGATGGTCACGCGACCATCACCTGATCGCCGACGTCAGCAGTCACGTGACCATGAGCTGACCAAATGACGTCACCGCAGGTCCTGACAGTACACTGTGGGACGCTGAAGAGAGAAGACGCGGCCGGGAGCAGACTAGAGAAGCCAGGAGAGGTGAGTATACAGGTTTTGTTTATTTTTAAATTTTTTATTTCTTTTTTTCACCGCGTGGTAGCCCGGATGAAGAGGAGTTGTAGTCTCCTCTTCATCCCAGGTACCACACGCACCGCGATTATGCTGCAGCGTAATCGCGGTAGAAATGGTCATGCTGCGTTTTGCAAAGCAATGCGAATTTGGTGCGCAAATTAGCACATGATGTGCACGGCACATCCGAATTCACATTGCTTTGCATGGCAGACTGTTTTACAAGCGTTTTTGCGGCGTTTTCGCGGCCGTAAAAACGCCACAAAAATGCTACAAAAAAGCTAAGTGGGCACATAGCCTAACAGGTGAGGACAGAGGCCCCTTTCATCATAATCTTGTGTAGTGTTCAGCAGAGCGGGCCTTGCCTGTCCTGTTAAGTGTTAATGCTGCTGACTGCTCTGTGATGGATCTCCTGGGCCCCCCTCCTACTGGGGGGGGCCCTGGTGCAGCTTCACCGGTTGCAGAAGTGATGTGGCCGCCCCTGTGCAAATCCTATGTGTTAGCAGGAAAAAAAGCTGCTTAAAAAATGTACATTTTTGCTGCGTGTTTTCCCACTCATTAAAATGGGTGAGAAAGACTCCAAAAATGCTGAAAGATTGGAAATTGCTTCTGATTTGCAAGGAAAAGCTAAACAACATGTGCAATGGATTTCATAAATCTCCATCATTTTGCTGGGACAGTAAAATGCTGCATTTTTCACAGCAAAAACGAAATAAAATGCAACGTAGGAACATACCCATAGTACTCTAATTATCTCCCTTCTTTGAGCCTTGAGTAGGGTTCACACTATATAACCCTCTAGCTCTCTAACTCCAGTTGCCAGTTATAGATTTTACCAACCTTGGATTGTTAGTCTATTGCCTTTTGCCATTCTCAGGTTATGACTCCTCCTGCAGTCACTCTGTGGACTCAACCCAGGGGGCTCTATGTAAGTCTCGATGCATTTTACACAGGTTAAAACTAAATGCCAGTGGTCCTCTGGAACCTCATAGACAGAGTGTCTAGACAAAGCCTGTCTGTGGAAACCCTAATAGGAGCTGCTAGGCTATCACGAACAGAACTAAATTATATGACTGCACATTTGAAAGGGTTAAACATTTTAAGATCAAATTAGTCTCCAATGTCTGCTCAATGCCCAGCACATAGCACTGCAACCTTTCTATGGTAGAGCATCAGAAGCCTCTTTAACCCCTTTACAACCCAAGGTGGTTTGCACGTTAATAACCCGGCCAATTTTTACAATTCTGACCACAGTCACTTTATGTGTAGTGTTGAGCATTCCGATACTGAAATATCGGGTATCGGCCGATATTCGCGGTATCGGAATTCCGATACTTAATTCCGATACTTTTGCAATATCGTATACCGGAATCGGAAGTTCCCATAATGCAATGAGCCATTTTCATTTTATTCAGCCAATGAGGATTCTAAGAAGTGTGGGCACATCCTGTTAGGCATGTAGGCATCTTAACTAATGGCATGGCTGTGATTGGCTGCTGAAATGATGTCATGATGCACTATAAAAGCCGCCGCCGCCATTTTGAGCTCACTCTGCTGTGAATTCAGTTAGGATGCTGTTGTTCTGAGGGACAGTTTTAGCTACCTATTTGGTCTATTCTGCTTTACCCAAGCTACTTTATAAATCGCTGTGCCTTGCAGTGCTAGTGCACAGTTCTCTGTGCTGTTCACCGCTTTCTGCAAGGTCTCTGTGTGTGAGTGCAGCTCACCCTGTAGTGTGTGCTTCAGCCACGTCTGGTTATAGTGCACTCAGTGTGTGTCACTGCCTCATACATTGTCCTTTTTTGGGCAATTCATAATTTTTCCTGATATCTCCTATTAGTGTGGTGGTTCCATCCGTATTCAGCTAAATTGGTTCCAAACACACTATATAGGAGTAGATAGAGAAATTTTTTTGGTCTTGCAACGCTAGTGCACAGTGCTCTGCATCTGTACTGTTCACCGCTGTCTGCAAGGTCTGGTGTGTGAGTGCAGCTCACCCTGTAGTGTGTGCTTCAACCACGTCTGGTTGTAGTGCACTCAGTGTGTGTCACTGCCTCATACATTGTCCTTTTTTGCCAATTCATAATTTTTCCTGATTTCTCCTATTAGTGTGGTGGTTCCATCCGTATTCAGCTAAATTGGTTCCAAACACACTATATAGGAGTAGTTAGAGGAGCCTTTCTGCAGCATTGGGCCCTGCAGCCCCAGCCAGATTAGTATTAGCCTATTTTTTGCAGCCTCATCTATTGCATTGTAGGTTACCTTCCTACATTGTAATAGCTACAAAAAGTTTGTGATACTATCGTTATTACATCTTTAGGCACATCCAGTGTCTTTTTGTGACAAAAAAAACCTAAATAAAGTTCTCCAAACACTCCACTTTACAGTTGTGTAGGCCACATTAGCTCATATTAAAGTCTAGTCCACACTTTATAAAATTAGTGTTTCTTACACCTGTTAGCAGCTGTTCAGGAATAAGCACACTAAGCCCATAGTACTTTTCTGCCTATCTTTATCAGTCTACCAAAATGAAGAAGGCAGGGAGTAAGGCATGTGGTCTTGGGCGTGGGCGTGGGCGTGGAGTTTCTGCAGGGAGAGGACGTGAGGATTCTGTGCCTGCAGGGAGAAGACGTGGGGATTCTGTGCCTGCTGCTGGCACCAGTGACTCAGCATCCCCCAGTTTTACCAGGGAACAGTCCTTTATGCGCAGCTTTGTAGGAGCTAGCCGTACCCCACTGCTGCGGGAGGACCAAATTGAAGCCGTTGTCGGATGGATGGCAGCTAACGCATCGACTTCAATTAGTTCCAGATCCTCTCAGGTCCTGAGCACTGAAGAGCACCCATCTGTCTCTTCACCACCTGCCAAATTGCCCAGGCTGTCAGAGAGCCCTGGACAGGAGCCATCTCTACTTCTGTTCTCTGAATCTCTTGGCTTGGAAAGAGGGGGCCAGCCAAGCAGAATTCGAGAATTTGAAGAAGAGTTAGTATGCAGTGATGCGCAACCGTTTTGTCTCTCTGAATCTGAAGAGGCGGGTGGGCCAGTGCCTATGGTCAGCAGCACACCTCAGTACGCATCTGATGATGAGACTCAGGTGCCACTTTCTGGTGCGCACTGTGCTGTCGAGACTACCCAGGAGAAGCAGTTGTTTGAAGAGGGTGGTGTAGATGATGAGGTCCTTGACCCATCATGGCGTGAGGGACAGGAAGGTGGTGGGAGCAGCTCTGAGGAAGAGATTCCCCGAACAGCCCAAAAAGGAGGGAGAGGGAGGGGGCAGACTTGGTTGCCTGTAGCCTCCACTTCGGCACCCATTAGGAGCATGGCTCTTCCAAAATCCAAAGCGGGCGCTCCCAAGACTTGCAGTGCCTGGTCCTTTTTTGACACAGTTGCAGATGACATTTGCTTTGTCAAATGCAAGCTGTGTAATCAGAAGGTGAAAAGAGGGAAAAGTGTCAGCAACCTCAATACCACAAATATGTGGAAACATGTGCGGACCAAGCACGTGGTGGAGTTACAAAAACACACTGAAGACCTAGGCCAACCTAGAGCGCCACCTACCACCTCTTCAGCTCGTGTTGTAGCCTCTTCCTCCAGCTCACACACAGCTGGTTCGGCTTCCTCACAGGATCGCCATGGAAGAATCTCTGGCACTGTTGTACAGAGACACAGTGTAATTCCACCCACAGCACCACTTTCCCAGTCATCCTCACACTACCAGGCCAGTCTACAGCCATCGTTAGCACAGGCATGGGAGAAAAGGCGCCCATACTCGGCAAACCACCCCCGAGCACAGGCTCTGAATGCTGGCATTGCTAAACTACTGGCCCTTGAAATGCTATCATTCAGGCTTGTGGAGACTGACACATTTCGTAACTTTATGGCATTGGCAGTCCCACAATACAACGTGCCAAGCCGATTTTATTTCAGCAGGCAAGCCGTCCCTGCCCTGCAACATCATGTGGAGGGAAAAATTAAACATGCGCTACAAAACGCCGTCAGTAGCAAGGTCCACCTGACCACCGATGCGTGGTCCAGTAAGCATGGACAGAGACGATACCTTTTCCTCACTGCCCATTGGGTAAATGTTGTGGAGCCGGGTACAGATCTTGAGAGTGGCGCTGTACGTGTTCTGCCAACTCCAAGGATTGCAGGAATCCAGTCTGTACTCATTGACTCCTCCTCATACTCCAGTTCCTCTGAATCAGCGCTGCAGGAGCCATCACGGTCTACCTCCACATCGACCCGTGAACGGTTACCTGTTATGGTGACCAATATGAGCACAGCCGTGGCCAAACGTCAACAGGCCGTATTAAAATTAATTTCTTTGTGGAATCGAAGCCACACAGTGCAGGAGCTCTGGAATGCCATCAAGCAGCAGAGCGACGTGTGGTTTGTGCCAGCGAATCTCCAGCCAGGCATGGTAGTGTGTGACAATGGCCGAAATCTGGTGGCAGCTCTGGGCCTAGGCAACCTCACTCACATCCCATGTCTGGCACATGTGCTCAACTTGGTCGTGCAGAGTTTTTTGAGGGACTATCCGGATCTTGATGCACTGCTTCACAAGGTCCGCATAGAGTGCGCTCACTTGCGGCGTTCCAGCAATGCAAGATCACGCATTGCAGCTCTGCAGTGCCGATTACGTCTTCCGGAACATCGCATCATATGTGACCTACCCACTAGGTGGAATTCAACGTTACATATGTTGGAGAGGTTGTGTGAGCAGAAGGCAGCAGTAATGGAGTACCAGCTGCAGCAGGCGCAAAGAAGTCGCAGTGCGCGCCGTTCACACTTCACCACCACTGAGTGGGCCTCTATGAAGGACATTTGCCACGTTTTGCGTGCCTTCGATTATTCCACGCGGATGGCGAGTGCAGATGATGCACTAGTCAGCATGACTATCCCCCTTATCTGCCTGCTTGAAAAAACACTGCAAGCACTAAGGGACGAGGTTTTGGAAGAGGTGGAGGATGAGGAGTCACAAATGCCATCTGCTTCTCTACAGTCTGCGCAACGTGGTTCCTCACAAAGGCCTAGGCAGGGGACACTTTGTGAGGAGGATGAGGAGGAGTCAATGGATGAGGAAGACATCTGTCCAGAGGAGGGAGGTACACAATGCTCTAGTAGTCAGTATCTAGAGCGAGGGTGGGGTGATGCAGAGCAGGCAGAGATCACGCCTCAAGCAGGGGACAGCGTTTCTTGGCCAGTTGGCAGTCTGCAGCATATGGTTGATTTCATGCTGCAGTGCCTGAGAAACGACCGCCGCATCGCCCACATTCTCAACACGGCTGATTATTGGGTGTCCACCCTCCTAGATCCTCGCTACCGGGACAACTTACAAAGCCTCATAACACCGTTGAACCGGGAGCGTAAAATGCGGGAGTACCAAGACGCACTGGTGCATTCCATCATGTTCCAACCAAGAGCAGTGCTGCTAGTGCTTTACAAAGCAGCTCAGTGCGTCGAGGCAGTGGAGGAAGCTCTGCACAAAGAGGGAGCAGAAGCAGCGCCTCAGCACAAGGCAAGACCAGTATGGCCGAAATGTGGCAAAGTTTTGTGTCCCCACCGCCACAAATGTCTACACCATCACAGACGGCTCCAGTCAGCAGGAGGCAACGTTTCCGTCAGATGGTGACAGACAACATGTCTTGCCCTCTTAGTGTACTCCCAGACGGCTCTTCTCCCTTCAAGTTTTGGGTCTGTAAGCTATATACATGGCCAGAGCTAAGTCAGTATGCATTGGAGGTGCTAGATTGCCCTGCTGCTAGTGTATTATCGGAACGCGTCTTTAGTGCCGCAGGTGGTGTACTAACAGACCGTCGCATGCTACTATCCTCCGATAACATTGACCGGCTTACTTTTCTCAAAATGAACAAGGGCTGGATCTCTCATGAATTTGCCAGTCCTCTTCCAGAATAAATAATTGCTGGCAAAAGTATCCAGGTCTCCTGTTCTGTTCATGTTTCTACCACCTGAACTGTAATCCCTGAGCTCCAACACCGCCAGTTGGCGCTCGGAAGTGCCGTCTGCACAGTCAACACTTGCTGCCGTGTCATTGGGGTTCAGTAACGTCAGCTGTTCCCCGGCTGTGCGGACGGCAATTTCTCCTGCTCTGTCCACATTCTCACTACTACAGATTTTAAAGTTGCTCCAATTACACCTCTGGCTCCTCTGTTTTCAGTATTATCCCTGAGCTCCAACACCGCCAGTTGACGCTCGGAAGTGCCGTCTGCAAAGTCAACACTTGCTGCCATGTCATTGGGGTTCAGTAACGTCAGCTGTTCCCCTGCTGTGCGGACGGAAATTTCTCCTGCTCTGTCCACATTCTCACTACTACTGCTCTGTCCACATTCTCACTACTACAGATTTTAGAGTTGCTCCAATTACACCTCTGGCTCCTCTGTTTTCAGTATTATCCCTGAGCTCCAACACCGCCAGTTGGCGCTCGGAAGTGCCGTCTGCACAGTCAACACTTGCTGCCGTGTCATTGGGGTTCAGTAACGTCAGCTGTTCCCCCGCTGTGCGGATGGCAATTTCTCCTGCTCTGTCCACATTCTCACTACTACAGATTTTAAAGTTGCTCCAATTACACCTCTGGCTCCTCTGTTTTCAGTATTATCCCTGAGCTCCAACACCGCCAGTTGGCGCTCGGAAGTGCCGTCTGCACAGTCAACACTTGCTGCCGTGTCATTGGGGTTCAGTAACGTCAGCTTTTCCCCTGCTGTGCGGACGGCAATTTCTCCTGCTCTGTCCACATTCTCACTACTACAGATTTTAGAGTTGCTCCAATTACACCTCTGGCTCGTCTGTTTTCAGTATTATCCCTGAGCTCCAACACCGCCAGTTGGCGCTCGGAAGTGCCGTCTGCACAGTCAACACTCGCTGCCGTGTCATTGGGGTTCAGTAACGTCAGCTTTTCCCCTGCTGTGCCGACGGCAATTTCTCCTGCTCTGTCCACATTCTCACTACTACAGATTTTAAAGTTGCTCCAATTACACCTCTGGCTCCTCTGTTTTCAGTATTATCCCTGAGCTCCAACACCGTCAGTTGGCGCTCGGAAGTGCCGTCTGCACAGTCAACACTTGCTGCCGTGTCATTGGGGTTCAGTAACGTCAGCTGTTCCCCTGCTGTGCGGACGGCAATTTCTCCTGCTCTGTCCACATTCTCACTACTACAGATTTTAGATTTGCTCCAATTACACCTCTGGCTCCTCTGTTTTCAGTATTATCCCTGAGCTCCAACACCGCCAGTTGGCGCTCGGAAGTGCCGTCTGCACAGTCAACACTTGCTGCCGTGTCATTGGGGTTCAGTAACGTCAGCTGTTCCCCTGCTGTGCGGACGGCAATTTCTCCTGCTCTGTCCACATTCTCACTACTACAGATTTTAAAGTTGCTCCAATTACACCTCTGGCTCCTCTGTTTTCAGTATTATCCCTGAGCTCCAACACCGCCAGTTGGCGCTCGGAAGTGCCGTCTGCACAGTCAACACTTGCTGCCGTGTCATTGGGGTTCAGTAACGTCAGCTTTTCCCCTGCTGTGCGGACGGCAATTTCTCCTGTTCTGTCCACATTCTCACTACTACAGATTTTAGAGTTGCTCCAATTACACCTCTGGCTCCTCTGTTTTCAGTATTATCCCTGAGCTCCAACACCGCCAGTTGGCGCTCGGAAGTGCCGTCTGCACAGTCAACACTCGCTGCCGTGTCATTGGGGTTCAGTAACGTCAGCTTTTCCCCTGCTGTGCCGACGGCAATTTCTCCTGCTCTGTCCACATTCTCACTACTACAGATTTTAGAGTTGCTCCAATTACACCTCTGGCTCCTCTGTTTTCAGTATTATCCCTGAGCTCCAACACCGCCAGTTGGCGCTCGGAAGTGCCGTCTGCACAGTCAACACTTGCTGCCGTGTCATTGGGGTTCAGTAACGTCAGCTTTTCCCCTGCTGTGCGGACGGCAATTTCTCCTGCTCTGTCCACATTCTCACTACTACAGATTTTAGAGTTGCTCCAATTACACCTCTGGCTCCTCTGTTTTCAGTATTATCCCTGAGCTCCAACACCGCCAGTTGGCGCTCGGAAGTGCCGTCTGCACAGTCAACACTCGCTGCCGTGTCATTGGGGTTCAGTAACGTCAGCTTTTCCCCTGCTGTGCCGACGGCAATTTCTCCTGCTCTGTCCACATTCTCACTACTACAGATTTTAAAGTTGCTCCAATTACACCTCTGGCTCCTCTGTTTTCAGTATTATCCCTGAGCTCCAACACCGTCAGTTGGCGCTCGGAAGTGCCGTCTGCACAGTCAACACTTGCTGCCGTGTCATTGGGGTTCAGTAACGTCAGCTGTTCCCTTGCTGTGCGGACGGCAATTTCTCCTGCTCTGTCCACATTCTCACTACTACAGATTTTAGATTTGCTCCAATTACACCTCTGGCTCCTCTGTTTTCAGTATTATCCCTGAGCTCCAACACCGCCAGTTGGCGCTCGGAAGTGCCGTCTGCACAGTCAACACTTGCTGCCGTGTCATTGGGGTTCAGTAACGTCAGCTGTTCCCCTGCTGTGCGGACGGCAATTTCTCCTGCTCTGTCCACATTCTCACTACTACAGATTTTAAAGTTGCTCCAATTACACCTCTGGCTCCTCTGTTTTCAGTATTATCCCTGAGCTCCAACACCGCCAGTTGGCGCTCGGAAGTGCCGTCTGCACAGTCAACACTCGCTGCCGTGTCATTGGGGTTCAGTAACGTCAGCTTTTCCCCTGCTGTGCCGACGGCAATTTCTCCTGCTCTGTCCACATTCTCACTACTACAGATTTTAGAGTTGCTCCAATTACACCTCTGGCTCCTCTGTTTTCAGTATTATCCCTGAGCTCCAACACCGCCAGTTGGCGCTCGGAAGTGCCGTCTGCACAGTCAACACTTGCTGCCGTGTCATTGGGGTTCAGTAACGTCAGCTTTTCCCCTGCTGTGCGGACGGCAATTTCTCCTGCTCTGTCCACATTCTCACTACTACAGATTTTAGAGTTGCTCCAATTACACCTCTGGCTCCTCTGTTTTCAGTATTATCCCTGAGCTCCAACACCGCCAGTTGGCGCTCGGAAGTGCCGTCTGCACAGTCAACACTCGCTGCCGTGTCATTGGGGTTCAGTAACGTCAGCTTTTCCCCTGCTGTGCCGACGGCAATTTCTCCTGCTCTGTCCACATTCTCACTACTACAGATTTTAAAGTTGCTCCAATTACACCTCTGGCTCCTCTGTTTTCAGTATTATCCCTGAGCTCCAACACCGTCAGTTGGCGCTCGGAAGTGCCGTCTGCACAGTCAACACTTGCTGCCGTGTCATTGGGGTTCAGTAACGTCAGCTGTTCCCTTGCTGTGCGGACGGCAATTTCTCCTGCTCTGTCCACATTCTCACTACTACAGATTTTAGATTTGCTCCAATTACACCTCTGGCTCCTCTGTTTTCAGTATTATCCCTGAGCTCCAACACCGCCAGTTGGCGCTCGGAAGTGCCGTCTGCACAGTCAACACTTGCTGCCGTGTCATTGGGGTTCAGTAACGTCAGCTGTTCCCCTGCTGTGCGGACGGCAATTTCTCCTGCTCTGTCCACATTCTCACTACTACAGATTTTAAAGTTGCTCCAATTACACCTCTGGCTCCTCTGTTTTCAGTATTATCCCTGAGCTCCAACACCGCCAGTTGGCGCTCGGAAGTGCCGTCTGCACAGTCAACACTTGCTGCCGTGTCATTGGGGTTCAGTAACGTCAGCTCTTCCCCTGCTGTGCGGACGGCAATTTCTCCTGCTCTGTCCACATCCACTGTACTACTGATTTAAAACCTCCTCCAAATACACCTCTGGCTCCTCTGTTTTTAGTATTTACCCTGGGCTCCAATACCGCTAGTTGCTGCTCAGAAGTGCCGTCTGCACAGTCAACGCTTGCTCCAGTGTTATTGGGGTTCAGTAACGTCAGCTGTTCCCCTGCTGTGTGTCCGGCAAATTCTCCTGCTTTGTCCACATCCACTGTACTACTGATTTAAAACTTGCTCCAATTACACCTCTGGCTCCACTCTGTTTTTAGTATTTACCCTGGGTTCCAGCACCGCCAGCTGGTTCTCGGTAGTTCCATTTGCTCTTGTACCTTCTACTACTCATCCGGGTTCCAGTACCGTCAGCTGGTTCTCGGCAGTGCCTTTGGATTAGGTGCCTCCTTCTCAGTATCCAAGTTCCACCAACGTCTGCTGGTTCTTGGTAGTGCTTTCTGGCACAGGTACCTCCTGCTTAGTAACCGAGTTCCAGTACCATCAGCTGGTCTTCGGCAGTTCCATTGGCTCTTGTACCTTCTGCTACCCATCCGGGTTCCAGTACCGTCAGCTGGTTCTCGGTAGTTCCTCAGCTTTCTTGTACCTTCTGCTACATTTCCAAGTTCAAGCTTTTTGAAATGGTTCTTGGTAATCACTCTGGATCTCCCTGACGAGGACCCTGAAGACGAGGACCCTGAAGACCAACCCTAAGAAGACGAGGACCCCGAAGACAACGACCCTGAAGACGAGGACCCTGAAGACCACCCCGAAGAAGACGAGGACCCTGAAGACCACCCCGAAGAAGATGAGGACCCTGAAGACCACCCCGAAGAAGACGAGGACCCTGAAGACCACCCCAAAGAAGACGAGGACCCCGAAGACGAGGACCCAGAAGACCAACACGAAGAAGACGAGGACCCCGAAGACGAGGACCCCCGAAGATGACGACCCTGAAGACCACCCCGAAGAAGACCAAGAAGATGACCCTGAAGAAGTTGACCAAGAGGACAAAGAAGAGAAGACAAGCACCAAGATACAGAAGAACAAGAGACAGAAAACCAAGAAGCAGAAATACAAGAAGCTGCAGAACAAAAAGCGGAAGAACATTAAGCATAAGACTAAAAATCAGAGCAAAAGATAATATCTAAATTATAAGCAGAAGATGACTAAGCAGTGTATGGGGGTGAGTCCGTTCCTCCTCGTGGTGCCCCTGGAAAAGACCTGCTGCTGCAGGCCAAACTGAACACGGACAAATCCTGTTGTAAATCTTTTGTGATGGGCAGAATGAAAGGTGTAATGTCCAACCTTTTATAGATAACAACTACAGGAATGCCTGTCACAAATAAGAATATGATGAAGAAGAAGAATATGAAGAAGATGAAGAAGTAGAATATGAAGAATGTAAAAAAAAAGAATAATACGAAGAAGGTGAAGAAGAAGAAGATGAAGAAGGTGAAGAAGAAGAGGATGAAAAAGATGCTGAGGATGATGAAGGAGAAAGTGTGGGAGAAGTAAAAAAGAAGGTGAAGAGCATGGAAGTAGTGAAACATAAATATCTGACAAAATATAAAAATACTTAACATAGTCAATATTTCCGTAACTCAGAACGTCTTAAAAAAAATATTAATTCCTGCTATTCCATTTGATTGGGCTAAACCTCTATGCCTTTATTGTGTCCCCCACCTCCCCCAAAACATTCTACATTATTCTTAGTTGTTTTCCTTCATGTAGAATTAACCTACAAGGAAAGAAAGGGTTTATTTTCATTCCCATATTTCTGTCCCATTGACTTGCATTGGTTTCCGGTATCGGAATCGGCGATATCCGATACTTTTTCGGTATCGGTCCGATCCAATCCGATCAGATATTTCCCGATATCGGAAGGTATCGCTCAACACTATTTATGAGGTAATTACTCTGGAACGCTTCAACAGATCCCCCTGATTCTGAGATTGTCTTTTCACGACATATTGTACTTCATGATTGTGTTACAATTTCTTTGATATCACTTGTGTTTATTTGTGAAAAAAACTGAAATTTGGCAAAAATTTTGAAAATTTTGCAATTTTTAAAATTTTAATTTTTATGCCCTTAAATCAGAGAGATATGTCACACAAAATAGTTAATAAATAACATTTCCCACATGTCTACTTTACATCAGCACTATTTTGGAACCAACATTTTTTTTATTAGGGAGCTGTAAGGGTTAAAAGTTGACCAGCGATTTCTCATTTTTCCAACAAAATTTACAAAACCATTTTTTTAGGGACCACATCACATTTGATGTCACTTTGAAGGGTCTTTATGACAGAAAATACCAAAAAGTGACACCATTCTAAAAACTGCACTCCTCAAGGTGCTCAAAACCACATTCAAGAACTTTATTAACCCTTCAGGTGCTTCACAGGAATTTTTGGAATGTAGAAGAAAAAAATTAACATTTAACTTTTTTCACAAAAATGTTAATTTACACCCAATTTTTTTATTTTCACAGGGGTAACAGGAAAAAATGGACCCCAAAATTTGTTGTGAAATTTCCCCTTAGCAGGCCGATATCCAATATGTGGGGAAAATACAGTGTTTGGGCGCACGGCAGAGTTCAGATGGGAAGGAGCACTGTGTGACTTTTTGAACGCAAAATTGGCTGGAATTGAGAGCGGACACCATGTCACGTTTGAGAGCCCCTGATGTGCCTAAATAGTGGAAACCCCACACAAGTGACCCCATTTTGGAAATTACACCCCCAAGGATTTTATCAAGGGGTATAGTGAACATTTTTAACCCAGAGGTACGACATAGAATTTGATAACATTAGGTCATCATATTGAATTCGTTGTCATTAGTCTTGAGCGCAAGTGCTCGCTACCTGAATTTGCATTGGGTACTCAGGTATGCACAATGTATCGCGCGTGCTCGAGTGACATGCTCGAGTCCCCGTCCGCATGTTTCATGGTTATTAGACACCCAAAAAAACACATGCGGGGATCGCTCGTGCATGGCAGGCAATCCCCGCAAGGTTTTTTTGGCTGCGAAGCATATGGGGTGGAGACTCGAGCATGTCACTTGAGCACCCGTGATACTCTGTGCATACCCAAGCACCCGATGCAAACTCAAGTATCGAGCACTTGCGCTCAACACTAGTAACCATATCGTAATTTTTTTTTTTTACTTTTGAAAAAAATCCCTACCCTAACCCCAACCCTAATACAACCCCAACCCTAACCCTAGCCCAACCCTAACCCTAACCCCAATCTTAACCCTAACCCTAGCACAACCCAAACCCTAGAGTTTATTTTTTACACCATTCCTCGTGCGGTATAAGTGATTATATGACTTTATTCTTCGGGTCGGTGCGATTACAGCGATATCAGAATCATATCAGATTTTTACGATTGACAGCTGTCACACACTAAAAGACGCATTTTTTTGCAAAATCTAGTTTTTGCATTGCCATATTTTGAGAGCTATAATTTTTCCATATTTTGCCTGACAGAGTTTTATGATGGCTTGTTTTTTGTGGGATGAGTTGAAGATTTTATTGGTTCCATTTTCAGGCACGTGACATTTTTTGATCGCTTTCTTTTCCGATTTTTGGGAGGCAGAATAAACAAAAACCAACAATTCAGGAATTGTTTTTTTTTTTTTTTTTTTTTTTATGCTGTTCCGCGTGTGGTAAAATTAATAAGGTAGCTTTATTCTTCTGGTCCGTACATTTACAGCGGTACCACATTTATATCGTTTTTCTATGTTTTGGTGCTTTTACACAATGAAAGCTATTTTATAGAAAAAATAATTTTTTTGCATCGCTTTATTCTGAGAGCTATAACTTTTTTATTTTTCGGCTGATGGACCTGTATTGCAGCTTGTTTTTTGCAGGACAAGATGTCGTTTTCAGCGGTACCATTTTTATTTATATTTGTCTTTTTGGTCACGTCTAATTCCATTTTTTGTTTGGCGGTATGATGATAAAGCATTGTTTTTTTATTCATTTTTTATTTATTTATTTTTACTGTGTTCACTAAAGGGGTTAACTAGTGGAACAGTTGTATAGGTCAGGTCGTTCCGGACGCAGCGATACCAAATATGTGTACTTTTATTGTTTTTTTTTTTTTCATAATAATATTTCTTGATGGGTACATTATGTTTTTATTTTTGCTGGATTATTTTTTTTAGTTTTTTTTTAAATATATATATATATTTTTTTTTCATTTTTTGAGACTTTCATTTTTTTTACTCTGATCGCCTGTATAGCATAGGGATGGAGCACCATCCCTGTGTTGTACACGACTGTCAGCGCTGCATTTGTAGAAGATACTTTGGTCATGCACTGCGCATGACCAAAGTATCTTCCTGCTGTCTGGTGACCCGGATGTTGTCATGCTGACAGGAGAGGTGAGTATCGGCGATCACCTCCCATTGCCCCCACAATGCTGCGATAGACTATGTTCCTCTCAATTGTGCAGCATATGAATTCATATACTTTCTGTACACAGCATACTCCCATCAAGTCTCTTCATTTTTTGGATTGAGTAGTCACATAGTTACAGCACTCAGACCTCTGTCAGTCAAAACTTTAATTTCCCTTGTGGTGACACATAACGTATTTTACATATTTACTATTTGAATTATCCATATGGTATAGGAGCAATTAAATGTGATCAGCTTATCATAGAGACACTGCATGTAATGCTTAGATGAAATAGATCATAGTGGGAAAGAGATTATTGTAAATGATAGTTATTCTTTGTCTGATTGCTGGAGGTCTGAATTCTGGAACCTCCACTGACCAAGAGAACGGGAGTCCTGTATCTTCCATCTGAATGAAGTGTGGGTCACACTGTTGCTCCAGTCATGCCTACAAGACTGATGGAGATAGTCGTGTACAGTGTAGACCTCCAGTCTTGGTTTAGAAATCAGAGACTTATACTGTGGATTGGTCATAAATTGTGAGACAACCCCTTTAAGTACATAGTAAAACTTTTATTATATTTATGTAGTATTTTTCTAAACAAATTTTAAAAAGAAATTAAAATGGAGAAATGATTCAGGTCAGCTCCTGGTACACCTGACTGTTACACTATGTGTTCTTTTGCCGTCAATAAACTAACTCATTTTCTGAAACTTCTACTAAAATTACTGTGTTGCTCAAGGGAAAACTAATTGGAATAGTGCTGACGGTAGTGTGTGTGTAAACCTACTAAATGATAGATTAATATCTTCAATATATGTTTTAAATCTATGGTACTCTTTTTCCACATAGCTGTTTCACTTCCTACTCACATTTTATTTCTATATCTAGCGGCACACTTTTTGTGCTTCCTAAACTTGCTGACACGGGTGTTATTGTAAACCATTAATTTAATACAGATGAGAAAACATATTTATAAAAAGTGACTAGATATGAATATTTGTAAGCACTTCAGGTAATGAAATTTACGGTACTGGACTTTGTATTCACTTTATGTTATTGTACAAATGTAAAAATTGCAAATTGTAGAAAATAATAGATAGATAGATAGATAGATAGATAGATAGATAGATAGATAGATAGATAGATAGATGGATAGATAAGCAGCAATGGGGTGAATAGATGATAAATTGTTAAATGTTTAAATATAATAATTAATGATGAAGCAATCAGTGTTCAAAATTAATGATTTTGTTGAGAATATTCTTGCAGATAATTAGATTATTAGCATCATTAACCCCTTAAAGGGAGTCTATCAGTAGGCTCAACCCTCCTAAGCAGTCTATATGGACATGCAGGTCATAAGGAGCAGAATAAAATGATACCTTGATATCTGTGATTCGATGTCTTATTCCGGAGAAATCCACATTTGTCTTAATATGTACGTAAATGAGCTGTTTCAAGAAGCATAATTTTTCCAAGTGCGATGAAATTGCAAAAAAAAATCTCAATTCTGCCATAGTTTGTTTTAGGTTTTGTTTTTACATTGTTCTTTTTATGATAAAAATTACCTGACAACATGATTCTCCAGGTTCTCTCAATGATGATGATGTCAAACTTGTCCAGTTTTTTAATATTTTAGTTGTAAAAGAAATTTATAAAATGAAATGTTGTAATTTTGTTTGCATCACCATCTTCTGAGACCATAACTTTTTTAGTTTTCATCAATTAAGCTGTGTTACAGCTTGACTTTTGCACCTTAAAGAGTAACCGTCATTTTAATTTTCATTTTATAAATCAATAGTACACATGAAAATTAGCGATTTGGTAATATATCTTATCAGCGAAATCTGCTTCTTTCTCCATCAGAATTGATCAGTCATTATCAAAATTCTAAATTCTGAGGTAAAAACTGTATTCAGTGAAGACAGACTTTCCCATTACTGAGATAGATGTCAGTTACTTTGGATACACGTCTCTGTAGACAGGATAAGAGAGGAGCTATGTCTGCATAACTTCAACCATAGTCCTTCTTTGAAGCTCAGTCATCGACACCATGCATTTGCTTCACTGAAGTGCCGTTGGGTGTCTGTAACGGATGCCTGAACAAGGTTGCGTGATTTAACAGGTTAACAGCAGCGATTGGTGCTTGCTCTGGCCACTGCTGTTTGCGGCAAGTACTGGCTATGTTACGCACTGGAATCTGACAAGTGTTGAGTGATTTCCGCTCCTGAACCTGCTCCATACATCTACATCTACTTTGTGACATAATAGCATGTCATGGAGGGGAAAGGGGTTGATTTAAAAAGAATATTGAGGTCTTAAGCTGGTCATAGCCATCAGATGGCATTTTACCATCAACTAAATTTCTCTCCATGCATGTTTGACTTGGCTGCAAAGGGAGTAGACCAATGTCATACACATCTGATGTTGGCTTACATCTTTAAATTCAAACTAAATGTCCTTATACTGAGGGAAAGTGAGAAGGACCCCATTCACACAAGATGAATGTCCTGTCTAAGTTTTGACTATCTCTATATTCTATTTTTTATGTTCCATCCTATAGTTCAAGCATTTGTCCTCCCAATTTAAAACATGACTATGGCTTCTTCTGGTTTCATGGATGTAGAATCTTTGCATCATTCTCTCAAATCCCTTGTTTATTTTTTTCTGTCACTAAATTGGCCTTTTTGATTGTCTAGAATAGTAGAATTCACTGACAATCTACAGTACAGTACCTGTGAAGGAAGTTTTGAAAATTTTATCCATTGGGTAATGGTTAAAATTGGAAACAATTGGACCACAAACTTGGCACATTTTATTCACCTGTCATTGCAAAAAAATGCTGGGCCTTGCTGCCTTCTACAATGGCCACCTCCCTTTGCAGTAGTCCAAGCTAGGTTTCTTTGGTAACTTGTCTGAAATCATCACCTTTCAAGGCCAGGTCTGTCATCAATCAGGTGCTTGTGTATTAAGTAATATTGTCCACACTTATCTCAAGTTTGGCAGGAATTTGTTGCTACTTCTCTTGGCTCTGCTCCAGCCAAGTGTCTGATACCTCCTCTGCATCGTCTGACTTCCATGCAATAACCAGAGCTATTTTTAATGTCAGAATACAAACCACAAAAGAAAGGTATAACAAGGGACTACCGCACTATCAAGTGTAATTCATATATTTTATTCAATCAAGATAAAATAAAAACAGACAACAAGACAAACAGTTAAAAATATATAGAAAACCTACATAAAATACAGCTCAGGAGGGGGGAGGGGGATGTCCACAATAAATATTACACATGAGTCTTCTCTGAGAAAAATATATATTGTGCCAACCAGATTTAAATTGCCAATATTATACAAATACACATGATCACCTCTATTAGCAGCTTATTTAAATAAATAATAATGTTTTTCTTGGCCTGCCACTTCTGGCCTTAACAAGAACTGTCCCTGTGTTCTTCCATTTCCTTACTATGTTCCTCACAGTGGAAACTGACAGGTTAAATCTCTGAGACAGCTTTTTGTATCCTTCCCCTGAACAACTATGTTGAATAATCTTTGTTTTCAGATCATTTGACAGTTGTTTTGAGGAGCCCATGATGCCACTCTTCAGAGGAGATTCAAACAGGAGAACAACTTGCAAGTGGCCACTTTAAGTAGCTTTTCTCATGATTGCATACACCTGGCTATGAAGTTCAAAGCTCAATGAGGTTACAAAACCAAAAAAAGGTGCTTTAGTAAGTCAGTAAAAAGTAGGTAGGAGTATTTAAAACAAGAAAATGATAAGGGTGCCCATTCTTATGCACCTGTCAAATTTTGTTTGAATGCAGATTGCACATTTTCTGTTAATACAATAAACCTCATTTCAAGGCAGAAACATTACTGTGTCCAACAGTTATTACATACTGTATCAATTGATTACCAAGTGTATGGATTCCATATTAAGAAAAAAAAAGTATATTTATTACTGCTGCAGAATGGAAGTTCCAAAAAGAGGTTTAACTGAAAAGAACCAATTCATGTCTAAACCCCCAAAAAGGGGACATGCATTAATAGCATGGAAACAATGAGAGGCCACAATACAATAAAAGTAAAATTGGAGACATAACCCGGCCCCCTCACACCACTCCAACGCCGTTTCGCTCCTTGCTTCATCATTTTTGCTTCGTTATTTTTAATCTCAGTCCAGATTTTTTGATGTTGTCCACATCAACCTTTCAGCAATTTCTTGCAATTGCTCTGTGTCATGTTCAAACCTGGCCTCTGCAATCATGGGAACACATCTCTTCAAACGAATCTCAAGTTTGTCTATACTACACTGATACACTGCAGCTATCTATTAGTGTTGAGCCACCCCCGTAGTGTTCGAGTTCGGTTCGGTTCGTCGAACACCCGTGTGTTCGCCGAACTGTTCGTCGAACTGTTCGTCGAACACCTTCGAACACCGTTAAAACCAATGGCAGGCAAACAAAAACACATAGAAACACATAGAAAACACCTTCAAAGGTGTCCAAAAGCTGACAAACTGCTCAGAAGACACAACTAACACATGGAAAAGTGACAAGTACATATAGTCATGCGAAAAGAAAAGAGGTGGAGGAGTAAAAGGAGGGGGAGACACAGATATAGGCATGTCATGCCCTTCTAAAATCCAAAAAGTGAGAAGCCGAGACGGCCAGTCCGCTCCTGCCCGTGCCACCTCCGTGTCGCCGGGTTTGTGCCAGAGCCGCGGTGAACCCTGACGGCCAGCCCCCCTCTCCCAATACTGGTGCCTGTCCGCTGGTGGGTCGAGAGAGCCCCCCTGTGGTGGAGGCAGCTCTAAGCTTTTTAATTTAAATTGTCCCTCTAATTTGAATGAATACACTTTAAATCCATTTACAAGGATCTATTGGAGGGCAAGTCTCATGCCAGCAGCCGCGTAATTCCAGCTCCAGTAGCGTCCACTAAAGCTGCTGCAGTTAAAAAGCTTTTATAAGGATCGAGCTCGGCTGTCCACCGCAAGGCATCCTAGTGCCAGTCCCAGCCCCTATGCCTTGGGGTGCCTCCTGATGCTCTTCACTAAGTATCCCGTGGTCCCGAAGCATTTCCTTTGAAAAAATTAAGTGTCCAAACTACAGGTGGTGTAGCTTGCTTAACAGCCGGGATAATCCGCTGACTAGCAGACACTGCTACTAGGCACAAAGTATTTCCTGGGCTAGATGCAGTTAAAAATTTGTAAGTAGATACTCTCGTTGGATGCTGAGAAAACATTCCATAGAGTCTCCTGGCACGCCATATATGATTCTCTTAAAAAGCTTGGGGTAGGGGTCTAGGGGACCCTTTTATAGCCAAAATCACGGCCCTGTATCACAATACGTCACCTAGGCTGAAGATAAATGGAACTGTAGCACCGAGGGCTCGGTTGCTACAGACGTATTGCACCTCACCCAGAGGTGTGATATCTCACTCTCAGATAAGGATGGAGTGTGGATCAGGACCCGACACCTGCATGCATTACACCACATTGCCGTGGGGCAGGGCGACCAATATGCCCCTGAGATGGGCACGACAGTCCCTGTCCCTGGCTGGAGTGGGGGGAGGGAACACTGAGGAAGGGGAACCCTGCAGTGCAGGAGCAGGGAGGAAGCAATTCCTGGGTGCATTGAGAAGGGAGTATAAAAGGTGGGCACCATCTTAGTTCAGTGCAGAGAAGTCTGAGCAGAAGTGGCAGGGAGCAGGGGCTCTGCATGAGCTTTGCTCCGGAGGCGGGCCTAGTAACAGAGGCCCAGGCCTGCAAGAGGGAGAAGGAAGGAAGAGGAGCGGAGAAGGCTCCAGGAACGAGGAATGAAGGGATCCCAGGGGTGCGGACGGGCGAGTCGCCACCGCACGCCCGAATCCACCTGCGTGGAGGGGTCAGGCCAAAGGGGGAGACCGGTCCCCGAACTAGTGGAGGCAGGAAACGACCCTCAGCTAGAAACCGGAGGCTCTGACATTTTATGTGGCGCAGCCCCTTGCTCCACCCGCTAGGAAGGCACCACATAGGGTCAGGGAAACTGGCGCCAAGTTTACCAAGAGGAGGCCCGAGGCAGCCGGACAGAAGTGTTGGTAAGAAAGGCCAGACAAAGGACACACAAAGGGGGTCCTGTGAAGCGCTCCAAAGTTATCTGGGAGTTGTCTGAGCCCCTCACCTGGTGAGCACAGTACGACGTGGGCAGCTGTTACCTGCAGACGTGGTCTGGATAATAAGAACTGTGAGTAAAGGCCCTGAACTGCATCACTGACTCCGTGTCGTTACTGCTGCTGCCCTGCACCATCACCCCCATCCTCCGCATACACTGCCCTGAGGCTATACTCCTCCCGTGGGGATTTATGCTACGCTCTGCTGCACCCACAACACCAGCCTTAGCGGTCTGCCCTGTAGCGGCGGTTCACTCTGACCGCAATCCACGGGTGGCGTAGTCGGACATTTAAACATCAAAACCACATAAATAGTTCCGCCACTGGTTTGACCGCCCTGAGCCACGGAACCGGATCGCCGCCACGAAGACTACAACCACCAGCATCCACCAAAAAGTGTCCGGCTCCGGGTGTCCCAAGGCCCAGGGGGTGCGTCAGAACATTTTCATCACCTTTCACAATCACCAATGGGACAAGGCAGGGATGTCCTCTGTCCCCTCTCTTATACATCCTAGTGACGGAGCACCTGCTCTCATCAATTCGCCATAACCCCAATATTAGGTGGATTGAGGTGGGAGGCACCGAGTACAAGTGCTCTCTATTTGCTGATGATGTCCTAGTATATATCACTCAATCACATATATCCATCCCTGCTGTTATGGCTGAAATAGATCACTTTGTTACATGGTAAAATTTTAAAATCAATGCAGCGAAGTCTGAGGCCCTCGATGTCTCCCTCCCTAAATCCATATAGGATTCCATCCAGTCCAACTTTCCCTTTGCCTGGCCCTCACAGGGTATCAAATACTTAGGAATTCCTATTCATAGAGACCTCTCCCATCTATGTTATCTTAATTTTGGGCCCTTTATTGAACAATTCCATACAGACCACGGTTGGCAAGTAAGAACTGTAAGATTCACTACGTGAACCACTGGTGTTTTGTGGAAAAGCACATGTACACCGCGTTCCAAATTATTATGCAAAAAGTGTTTAGGAGTGATAAGGGAAGAATTTGTTTGTTTGTCAGTTAAACTCATTGATGGTGATGTGTGTCAGGGCTCTTTATATCACTGTAAGCAATTGCAGACACCTGTGCTAATTAGTTTGGCAGGTGTGTCCAATGAAAGGCAAGACTACTTAAGAAGGCTCTCTCACATTATTAAGCAGCCTACATTTTCTGCCAAAATGGGAAAGAAAAAGGATGTGTCGGCTGCTGAGAAGCAACAAATTGTGGAGTGTTTAGGTCAAGGCATGACTACAATCAACATTGTGCGATGATCAGGATGAAGTGTCTTGGCAATCAAGAAGTATGTAGCTGATTCACAGTACACACGTGTGCGTGCTGATAAGGGCAAATTGAGGACTCTTTCCTACAGGCAATTACGTCAGGTTGAAACAGCAGCGGCAAAAAAGCCTTGTCATAGCAGCAGACAAGTTTTTGAAGCTGCTTGTGCCTCCAACGTCCCCCGAACAACAAGATGCAGGGTCCTTCAGAGGTTTGCAGCTGTGCATATGCCATCCTGTCGACCTCCTCTATCCACTTCACACAAGCAGAAACGGCTCCAGTGGGCCAAACATTACATGAAGACTGATTTCAAAACTGTTTTGTTCACGGATGAGTGCCGTGCAGCGCTCGATGGTCCAGATGAATGGAGTGGAGGATGGCTGGTTGATGGACACCCCACGCAAACACGGCTACAGCGCCAACAAGGAGGAGGTGGAGTAATGTTTTGGGCTGGAATCATGGGGAGAGAGATTGTCGGCCCCTTTAGGATCCCTGAAGGCGCTAAAGATGAACTCCATAATGTATGTGGATTTTCTCAAACAGCACTTCCTGCCATGGTTCAAGAAGAAGAACCGTGTATTTCACAGCAAGATCATTTTTCTGCATGATAATGCACCATCTCATGCTGCACATAAAACATCTGCATCTCTGGCTGATATGGGCATAAAAGGGGACAAACTTATGGTGTGACCCCCATGCTCCCCTGACCTCTACCCCATTCAGAACCTTTGGAGCATCATTAAAAGGAGTGTCTATGATGGCGGGAGGCAGTTCACATCTAAGCAACAGCTCTGGGAGGGTATTCTGTCCTCATGCAAAACAATTGAAGCAGAAACCATCCAAAACCTGACAAATTCAATGGACGAGAGAGTTCAGAAGCTCCTTTCGAACAAGGGGTCCTATGTGAAAATGTAACATCACCTAGAATAAAGTTTTGAGTTGAAAACTGTTTGATTTCAGTTTCTAACAACCTGCTAATGCTTATAATTTCAAAAATGACCATTTTTTTGGTCTTTATTAAAATGAAAAGGTTGATCGAAAAGTTTGGGGGATCTAAGAGTGTGGCAACCCAGTAGTCATAAATTACTTCGAATTCTGACAATATGAGGGTCATGCTGCAGGTAGTGCAGCAAGAAGGCACTTATGTGTCTTGCGCATCTCGGAGCCCCAAAATTATTTTCCGGGCTAGATGCAGCTAAAAATTATTTTTAATTTTAAATCTGGTGAAGCTTATTATAGATGGCCTAATAGGATCAGTGCTGCACACTGCTACAAAGCCCAAATTATTTTCCAGTCAAGATACAGATAAACATGATTAGTAATTTGAAAGCTTAAAACGGTTGGTAGGGTGATTTTAACCAATCATCAAGCTTTTACTCTCCCCAGGATGACACAGGGGTAGAAAAGTCGTTTCGGATCCATGATTTGTTCATCTTTATGAACGTGAGTCTGTCTACATTATCAGTGGAGAGCCGCGTGCGCTTATCTGTCAGCACACCACCAGCAGCGCTGAACACACGTTCAGACAGAACGCTGGCTGCGGGGCATGACAAGATCTCCAAGGCGTAAGTGGCTAGCTCCGGCCATTTATCCAGATTGGAAGCCCAAAAAGAGCAAGGGTCCAGTGACACAGTCGTGGCTTCAATGTTTACTTGGAGATACTCCTGTACCATCGTCTCTAGGCGTTGACTATGTGTCAGACTTGTTGTCTCCTGTGGCCTTGCAAAGGATGGGCTAAAAAAGTGGTGAAATGATTCCGCAAAATTGATGTTACCAGCAGATACTGTGGTTCTGTTACGGTTTGAGTGCTGAACACTTGACGGTCCCACGGTTGGCAAGTTGGAACTGTGAGATTCACTACGTGCACCACTGGTATTTTGTGGAAAAGCACATGTAATATTCTGCAACAGTCTCTGCTGATACTCCTGCATGCGTGCATCCCTTTCTATGGCAGGAATAATTTCTGCAAATTTACTTTTGTACCGGGGATCTAACAGTGTGGCAACCCAGTAGTCAGGATTATTTCTAATTCTCACAATTCGAGGGTCATGTTGCAGGTAGTGCAGCAAGAAGGCACTCATGTGTGTTGCGCATCCAGGAGCACCAAGTCCCTGTTGTGTTGGTGGCGAGGTAACAATCATGCTTCCTTCCTCTGTCCTCTCCCCCCAACCTCGCACAACAGAAATGTGATCAAGGTCTCCCTCATCTGATGAGTCTTCCATCAGTTCGTCCTCCACTTCTTCCTGGGCTCCTGCACCTTCCTCACTAGTTTGGCTGCTACCATGCGCCCTGGTAAAACCATCTCCCCCACCCTCACATGCCTGCCGCCTTGGTGCTGCCGACCGTCTGGACCTTGCAGATGTTAGCCCTTCCGCATACAACTCCTCCTCCTCTACTTCCTCCACCTCCTCTTGTGCCACCACCTGACTCCGAATTCTGTTTAACATGTGCTCCAGCATGTAAATCACCGGAATAGTCATGCTGATAATGGCATCGTCAGCACTAAACATCTTCGTCGCCATTTCAAAACTGTGCAGAAGGGTGCATAGGTTCCTGATCTGAGACCACTCCTCCAGCGTGATTTGCCCCACCTCTGAATCTCGTTGGCCCAGGCTATACGTCAGAACGTATTGCACCAGGGCTTGTCGGTGCTGCCACAGTCGCTGCAACATGTGCAGAGTTGAATTCCACCTGGTAGGCACATCGCATTTTAGCCGGTGAAGTGGCAGGCCCAACGACTTCTGTAGAGATGTAAGTCGCTGAGCTGCGGGATGCGAACGGCGGAAGTGAGCACACAGCGACCGTGCCCTCTGCAGAAGGCCATCTAGTCTGGGATAGTGGGCTAAAAATTGCTGGACAACCAGGTTCAACACGTGAGCCATACAAGGCACGTGTGTGACATTGCCCCGGCGAAGGGCCGCACCCAGGTTTGCAGCATTGTCGCACACGGCCTTCCCTGGTTTCAGGTCCAGTGGAGACAACCATTCATGAAATTGGTTCTCCAGAGCTGACCACAACTCCTCAGCTGTGTGACTCACATTTCCCAGACATTTCAATGTAAAAACCGCCTGATGACGTTGAGCCCTACTGCCAGCATAGTAAGGAGGTGTGCAGGATCCCTTCTGCGCAGTTAGAAAGCTTGTGGCATGACCAGACAGGCTTTGGGTGCAGGTGGAAGACCGAGAGGAGGTTGAGGAGGCAGAAGCAGTGGAGGAACTTTGACATAAAGAGGATTGACGCACAACTCGTGGGGACGGCAAGACTTGGACAGCAGCCCCTTGTCCTGCTGTCACCATAGTTACCCAGTGCCCAGTCAGCGACATGTAACGCCCCTGTCCATGCCTACTCGTCCAAGTGTCTGTGGTGAAATGCACCCTGTCACACACAGAGTTTCTCAAAGAAGCGGTGATGTTGTGTGCGACATGCTGGTGGAGCGCAGGCACACCTTTCTTTGAGAAGTAGTGCCGACTGGGCATCTGGTACTGGGGCACTGCGACGGACATAAGGTCTCGAAAATCCTCTGTGTCCACCAGGCGGAAAGGCAGCATTTCTGTAGCCAAGAGCTTGCAGATGGTGAAATTCAACCTCTTAGCTTTCTCATGGCTAGGAGGAAATGGTCTTTTACTTGTCCACATCTGAGGGACCGAGGGCTGGCTATTGTGCTTAGACGGGGTTGATAAGGGTGTCCCCGGCAAACTGCCGGTCTGTGAGGAAGATGCAGGCGGACATGTTAGGTTGCCTTGATCCAAAGGTGGTGCTATCGATGTCGGACAGCGCTCAACACCAGCTGGTGTTACCACCTCCAAAGAAAATGATGACCTGCCAATCACGCTGGCTGTTGCGGGTAAAGAGGTGGCAGGTCTGCGCCCCAAAACAGGTGTGACTGCTGTCCCCCCAGTCACAGAGGATGAAGAGGCCGCGGATGCACAAGATATGGCAGACGGTGATTGGCCCGGCCGGCTAGGCCGCATTGTAGCACACTGAGCTTCCCACTGCAACTTATGCTTCATGTCCATGTGCCGGTTCATGCATGAAGTACTCAAACTATGTATTTTTTGGCCTCTACTTAGCTTTTGCTGACAAATGTTACAGATAACACGAGTTGGGTCATCTTTATCGATCTGAAAAAATGCCCAGGCTATGCAAGGCTTAGCACCCATGCGACCTGAAGAGCCACCACGACTTGTGGTGAGAGGCAGAGTTGTGTTTGAGGATGCAGTTGTTGACGTGCTTCCAGTACTACGTCTCTGTCCAGGAAGGCGCAACCTGACCTCGTCGTCACTAGCATCTTCCTCCACCTCCTCTGCTGACCTCATCTCTTGGCTGACTGTAGGTTGACAGTAAGTGGGATCTCCGACCTCATCATCATCACCCTGTGCGTTATCACACCCGTCGTCCTCAGAGCCAACCTGTTCCTGCCCTGACAAAAAACTAAAGTTGTCGCTCCAATCAGGTATTTGAGTCTTATCATCGTCTTCCTCATTGTCTCCACCAACAGGAGTTACAGTTTGGGAATGAGGGTCTACATTATGGTCAGAACCTTCTGCGTCTGGTCCTGGATCCGACTCATAAAGATTCTGGGCATCAGTGCAGATCATTTCCTCGTCTGGATTCACAGAAGCGCTGGAGTCGACCTCTGATTCCCAGGCTATAGTATGAGTAAACAGCTCTGCAGACTCAACCATCTGTTCTACCTCATACTCAGACGGGCAGCTGGAGATTTGGGAGCTGTGAGGAAGCAAGTGCGATTTGGGTGACACCTTTGAGGACTGGAGTATTTGTGATGTTGAAGTTGATGTGGAGGAGAGCCCACTTAAAGGAGCACTTGATATCCGTTGAAGCACCTGCTGTTTTTGTGCCTCATCTGGAATTTGTAGCGATTGGCGTGGCCGTAAGAAAGGGATCTTATCACATTGTCCGCTAAAAGAAGTAGACATTTTAGTTTGGCTGGAAGATGGTCTTTCTTCTGCACCTACCCCACGGACACAACCTTTTTTCCCCTTCCCAACACGCCTATTCCCCTTTCCACCAGCAGCAGGCCTTTTTCCACTCATTTTGGTGGTTAACTAATTCACAACTCTGGAGTTGTTTGCACAAAAAAACAATGGATGGTAACCGAGCAGAGCTGAGTGGCCAAACTGTGGTATTAGGCCAAAACTATTGGCTGGGCTAGATGCAGAAAAAAATTATTTTTAATTTGCAACCTGATGGAGGTCAGTATAGATGGACTAATAGAACAAGTCCCACACGCTGCTAGAAGCCCAAATATTTTTTCAGAGATAAATGAAGAAAAAAATTATTTTTAATTTGCAACCTGATGGAGGTCAGTATAGATGGACTAATAGACCAAGTCCCACACACTGCTAGAAGCCCAAATATTTTTTCAGAGCTAGATGCAGAAAAAAAATATTTTTAATTTGCAACCTGATGGAGGTCAGTATAGATGGACTAATAGACCAAGTCCCACACACTGCTAGAAGCCCAAATATTTTTTCAGAGCTAGATGCAGAAAAAAATAATTTTTAATTTGCAACCTGATGGAGGTCAGTATAGATGGACTAATAGAACAAGTCCCACACGCTGCTAGAAGCCCAAATATTTTTTCAGAGATAAATGAAGAAAAAAATTATTTTTAATTTGCAACCTGATGGAGGTCAGTATAGATGGACTAATATACCAAGTCCCACACACTACTAGAAGCCCAAATATTTTTTCAGAGCTAGATGCAGAAAAAAATTATTTTTAATTTGCAACCTGATGGAGGTCAGTATAGATGGACTAATAGACCAAGTCCCACACACTGCTAGAAACCCAAATATTTTTTCAGAGCTAGATGCAGAAAAAAATTATTTTTAATTTGCAACCTGATGGAGGTCAGTATAGATGGACTAATAGACCAAGTCCCACACACCGCTAGAAGCCCAAATATTTTTTCAGAGCTAGATGCAGAAAAAAATTATATTCAGTTTGCAACCTGATGGAGGTCAGTATAGATGGACTAATAGAATGATGCTATGCCCAAAAGATTTTACTTCACTAGGTGCAGTAAAAAAATTGGTATTCTATACACAGGTGGTATATCTTGCAACACAGATAGGCTACTCCACTGACTAACACACTCTGCAATAGGCCAAAAAGGATTAGCTTTGCTAGATTCAGCCAAATGCTGTGAAAAAAACTTGCACAGCACTGGCACAGACCTGCCTGGCAAAAACTGATAGGAACTGATGTAACCTAGTCCTGAAAAGGACTCCAATTACAATTAGTCTTTACTCCCACAATCTATCTATTTAAGAGCACAGACCTGCCTGATAAAAGTCGTAGGAAATGCTGTAACCTAGTCCTTAAAAGGACTGCAATCACAACTATTCCCTACTCCCAAGCTATCTGTATATTTGTGCGAAAATTGGCTTGAAATTAACAAGGTATAGCGCACACAGCAACAGCGGTGCCGTCTAACACGCAGCTGCAGCAGTGAGAAAATGGTGGCGACGGGGAAAATGGCTTGGTCTTATAGGGCAAGGACATGTGACATACACTGCCAATCACACATGCCCTTGCTTGTGTGAAAAAAAGCACTTCGCTCCGTGTGTGCGCTGCTGATAGGCTGACAGATTGCACCTCCCCACTGCAAATGCGGGAAAGAGAAAAAAAAATGGAGATCTTCATTGTTCCTGCAGAGATCCATCCCCTGCCCCTCCCCCCGCCCCGCTGTACACTCAAACTGCGTATTAACATTAATTTTCATCATTACTGAGAAAAAATCCAGTTATGATTTTGGTGCACGAACAGTTATCGAACATAACCTCGAACAGCCGAATTTTTCTCAAATTGTTCGTGTTCGCCGACCGGCTCGAACACCGCCCAAAACAGCTCTAATTTGAGATTGGCGAACAGTTCGAGTAGAACAACGCTCATCTCTACTATCTATTTCCTCCCTACAAATCTCAGTTTGCATACATTGTGGCTAATAACCAGTGCCCTACTTGAAGATACCAAACTGCATTCTTGTGATTAACTGCAACCCTATGGAAGATAGCAGATTCTCAACTCTGCTTCATATTTGTGTCTGCTTACCTGGCTCTGCTTCATCTGTGTTACCTGCTCTGCT
Organism: Phyllobates terribilis; assembly: GCF_046119375.1. Lineage (NCBI taxonomy): Eukaryota > Metazoa > Chordata > Amphibia > Anura > Dendrobatidae > Phyllobates > Phyllobates terribilis. Next base: position 657,364,072 of record NW_027362764.1, on the reverse strand, counting down.
TGTTTGCCTGCTATCCTGCAGATGGTTAGGTGTGTTAGGAGATGGTATTCCATGATTACTCTGACAGGAAGTGATGTGAATTAATTGGAAAATGCAGATACGAGGACATTATTAGGATCTGTATGGGTTATCACACAGAGAAGCTAAAACAATCCAATTATATGCCGTTTTGTTGGCATAGCTTAGTTTTCTGGTCAAATGAAATGTCATGGCCGCTGCACTTCAGCATTATCCTCCAGTAAAACTAGCGACAGAAATATAGAATTTTTCTATAGAATACCCTTGGACTATACTTTGTCTAAACTACATTCATTCGATTCAATAACACGCAGACTTTTTGATAAATCTGGTCATCATTTCCATACAGTGCATAGTGAAAAAGATTTCTGGATTGAAGAAATGGTGGTCACAAGTTATATGAACCATTTGAATATTGCATCAATCAAATTATGGCTTATTGTTCATCTCATCCACCCCAGGCCATACAATTCTGAAAACTGTCATTTAGGAAACATTACATTTTTTTCTGTCACATTATATTCCAAGTCATGGCCATAAAAAATGTCCTAGCATTGCTGCCTTTAATATTCCTTAATTTAGAGAATTCTAATTCATCTGCAGGGTGTGCGGTGTGCTCACTATGTTGAGTATGTAACAGTGTTAGGTTACTCTAATATCATTAGACTACATTAGTGCCTTTATTATTTCCTAGATAATGATTTTCCAAATTCAATTAAGAACAGGATGGATGCTTAAAACAGTTGTTTAATGTAAGATTTAAAATCAACTTTACATTTTGGAAATTTAATATTTAAATTTCACTGTTTGTTTCAACAATAAATTGAGGCTAATTACATTACGTGTATCCTTTGCTATGAAAACACTGTAGTGCATTTTAATGCACTCAGATGGGAATGGATTACGCTTTCCTGCTATGTGATAGAGCCAGGTAATAAATAACTTAGTGAATGCATAATTAAAAAAATATCTATCTGAAATCTACATTTTTCGGTGTTTTTAAATATTGACAGTTAATTATAAAAGCCGTTGAAAAGATTTTACTTTCAAAACCAGCCACTTTCTAACCGCTATTATGTTGGGATTTCTGAGTCCCTAGCTATACCATTAAAATGAAATAGGATTCATTTTCTCGAAGTGAGCATCTTAGTGCAGACCTTACAACTAAAGAAAGAGAATATCATTACCGGTCTTTTTTTAATTTGCATAATGGGTATATGCAGCCATAGAAATAGAACAGAACACCTAATACAGGAAGACGCTTATTAAAAATGTATTATGTTCCAGCAGCTTGCTATAATGTTTATTCTAAATGTTTTTTATATATACATTATTTCAAGAGAGTCTAAAAATGATGTGAGAAATTGAAAGGAATGCATGTAAGTAAAAGCTGTAAGAAATGATCCAATACTTTTGTTGTGACTCGATTAATTCCAATGATGTGCGATAGAATAATTCATGCTAATGTATTGATTTTATCCATCCATCCATCTATATATCTTTCTGTCTGTCTATATATCTATTTTTCACCATGTTTCTAGGGAATTGCGTGACTTGCGGTCATTCTTAGCAACAGCTAATGTTGAAACAGATGACCAGTTTCGAGCACCAAAACACTAGGCAGAGTTCTCCACTTAAGAGGCAAAAAGTCAGGACTGGCAGAGTGCCCTTAACACAGGCAAAACTTTAGGGAAGGTGAAGTTCATTTAATATGGGTAACAGGTAGAAGGTCAAGGCAAGTGGCAAACCAGAAGTCATAGTCAATATTCAGGTCCTTATAAATACAGAAATTAGGACATATAGCTTTGCATGTAACAGTAACTTTATACTTCATTGTTCAGACAATATGCAATGGGGTAAAGGCCTCTTAAGAAATTTAGGTTTACAGGAAATTGGCAAGGCAATTTCTTAAAGTCAGATATGAGTTAAGGGCTGCGCCAGAGGTCACAGCAGGGGCAAACAGCATGGAAAGTCATGACCCTAGTGTGGCAGGTGTCAGGTTCACTTAGTGAGGTGAATTGACAAAGCTGCAGGTCAGGTAGATACATGTACCCTGTGCATTTGCACAGCAGGCTGGAAGGCATGCAAAACTGTAAGGATCCAGACAACATCTGCATCTAGAGTTGAGCAGCTAGATCTGCGAAGGATCGAATTTGAGTCAAATTTCTGCTGCAAATTCAAACATTTTTGAGATTCAGTTTGGGGTTCGCAAAAAAATGACTTGCCCAGCTCAATTTCCCACATTGAGGAAGCAATGAAGAGTGGGCTTTGGGTTGCTGTGGGCCTCACCTTTATGTACTGCAGCTATGACATCTTACAGATTATCATATCTTGTACAGTGATGGTCAGCACCTGTACAATCACAGATCAGCAGATCCAAGTGGAGCACAGTTTGCATGGCAGTTATTTTCCATCTCCTGAATCACTGGATAAGCCTGACTCTTCTGTAACGTGTAAGCTATTATGCTCAGCAGGGTCCTCTCTCTCTTTCTTCTGTAGTGAGTAAGCTCTTATGGCAAGCAGGGCCTGTAAAGTATAAGCTTTTATAGTCAGCGGTGGCATCTCTTTTGCCTGTAAAGTGGTCAGTAGGATTATTTTTCTCCCTCCAACAGCCCCCCATGTATTCTCTGAGTAATTACAAGCTTTGTAGTAGTAATGGGAAGGAGGGGAAGGGAGGTTATAAATAGTGTTGAGTGAATTTGTTCGGCATTTCAAATTCGTGTTCGGGGGTTCCACATGTTATGTGCATGCCAGCCTGGCAATTCAGGGATCTTCGAGGGTGGAGCCAATTTTTTGGTGTGAACAAGCCGGAACCCTCGGACATGAACCCGAATTTGAAATGCAGAACAAATTCGCTCAATATTAGTTATAAAGCTTACCGCGCTGTAAATCAAGGGATCAGTATTTCAACCGGAGTTCATCCTGAGGGTACCGCACCCACTGGTGATCACAGGCAAATGGTAGAGAAAAGGGGAGGCCATCGGACATCCAACCAGGATAAATATCCTTTTTGGATGTGCCGCTGGCCTCCTCTTTTCTCTACAATTACAAGCTTTCTACTATTGAGATTCATTCAAATTTATTCACCTCAAGTCTTATTTTTGGAGAAAATATGGGAAAGTTGACAAATTAGAATTTGTAAAGATCCACTCACCTCCATCTGCATCTTCAGGGTCATCTCAAGAATCAAAGGACATGGATAGGGCATCAGCCTTTCAGTTTTTCTAATCTAAATCGTACGTGAGGATGAAGTCAAACTGTGAGAAGAAAATTGACCATCTAGCTTGGCAGGCATTCAGTCTATGTGCTAACTGAATATACTCCAGATTTTTGTGATCAGTAGAGATGATCTCCAGGAATTTAGCTCTTTCAAGTAGATGTCACCATTCCCGAAGAGCTAATTTTATGGCTAAGAGTTCTTCGTCACTAATGTTACAATTCCGTTCTGCTGGAGAAAATGTCTTGGACAAGAATCAGCAGGGATGATTTCTTGATTTAGAGAAATTGTGTGAGAAAACTACTCCTGCACCAATAACAAATGCATCCACTTAAAGATAAAAGTGTCTCTTGACATCAGGGTAGTGCAGGACAGAGTCAGTGGAAAACATGTGTTAAGGTTCTTGGATGGCCTAAACAGTGACATTTGATTGGTTCTAAGAATTATAGCCCTTCCAAATAAAGGTTATAGGATGATAAACCACTTATGAATAGTTGTTAATCAACTGGTGGTAATAATTTGAAAAGCCGAAGAGTCTTTGGAGGTTATTGAGACTAATGGGTTATGGGCAATAAAAAGTACAATACATTTCTTTTAAATTCTTACATAGACCTCCAGATGAGATAATGTATCTGACGAATGGCAGTTCATGATGCTCAAAGAGATATTTTTCCAACTTGCATAAAGATTTTGTCACAGTCTCTTTAAAACACAGCAGACATGAAGATGAGATGAGGTGACAGTCTTTGGACACGATCGTGATTGACTAAGACATACTGGTACAGGATATTATGAAAGATCTCATTCACAAAGTGCTGTAACACAGCTAATTCATTGCATGATCTGACAGACATAACTAGATATCCATAGTTACCATCACTGGTATTGTATGCTATCTTCAATTTGTCACCCTCTTTAATACGGATTAGATTATAAGCTCCATACAATTCTAATTTGGTCCAAATGGTTGCATCTTAATTCCTGTCAAATAATTCAGAGATGAGGGACAATGCATATTGATCTTTCAGCATGATTTTATTAAGACCCAATAGTGTATGTATGGACTTAGAGATCCATCTTTCTTTTTTACAAAAAAGCCTGTACCAGCCTCTTTAATACTACTACTACACTACCTCAGTCTCCATGAAAGATAAAGGATAATCTTTACTTCTGGATGGTTTAGTACCTGGAAAAGGAGGAATGGAGCACTCGAATGGCCAATGTGATAGAAGTAGAGCCTCAGCCTTTTGCTTAGAGAAAACTTCTGCATGCAGGGCATGCAAATTTGAGTCAACAGAGTGAGAGCAGAGTTTCAGAGAAAGCTGTTGAGGTAGAGGTAAAAGGCAATTATGAAAACAAGATGATCCTCTCTGGGCAATCTGTTCAGAAAACTGTAGCTTATAGCCTGAGCCAGAGTAGTCCCAAAAGCACTGGTGCATCAGAAAGAGCCAAAAATAAAAGATTAAATATCCTCAATGTGTAGTACTTGTAATGCACACGCCCGGGCTGAGCGGCGTGTGCGTGTGATTGTAGTGATTCCACTGGACCATGCCGGAGAGTGAATGCCTGGAGGGGCGTAACTAGGTATTCACCCGATCCGACCAGGGTCGCACGACTGCATACGACGCCAGTGCACCAAGGAGGAACCGAGCAGAGGGACCAGGTGCTACTCCAGGACAGACCCCGGACAAAGCTGTTGACCCACACAGGGGAATACAGGAACAGACTGGTAGGCTGGCACACAGACTGGAGGGTATAGGCAGGCACGACTGGTATGCAGGCAGGCAGGTATGCAGGCAGGGGGGTACAGGCAAGCACGGCTAGAGTGCAGACAGGAAGGCACTAGCAGGTAGGAACACAGGCGGGATAGGACCCAGTACACACTGGGAGTCTGGAACAGAACCACAGATGTGGCAGACAAACAGCAGAGTGAGGCCGCCCAGAGAGGTGAGCGAGAACAGGGCGGGACAAGGCCGCCTGGAGCGGTGAGCGAGAGTAGAGCAGGACAAGACCGCCAGGAGCGGTGAGCAAGAGTAGAGCAGGACAAGGCCGCCAGGAGCGGTGAGCAAAGGGTCAGAGCTGAGCGAGACTGCCGAAGCAGTGAGCAAGAGTAAAGCAGGATGAGACCGCCTGGAGCGGTGAGCAAGAGTGGAGCAAGACTGCCGGAGCAGTGAGCAAAAGGATAAGAGTGGAGCGAGACTGCCGGAGCAGTGAGCAAAAGGATAAGAGCGGAGCAAGGCTGCCGGAGCAGCGAGCAAAGGAGTCAGAGCAGGCTAGAACCGCCGGAGCGGTAAGCAAAGGAGTAAGAGCAGGCTAGAACCGCCGGAGCGGTGAGCAAAGGAGTCAGAGCAGGCAAGGCTGAGCAGGGGGGACAGGGATCTGTTCACACGGAACAGACAGGAAGGGAAAGGCAGAGCCAGATACCCACAGGGTACTTGCAGTGAAGTAGCGAGTGGACAACAAACGGGAGTACAGAGACAACAAGCAGGAGTTAGGTACGAGTTCAGACTCTGCAGAAAAAGGAAGGGAACGGACATAGAGGCAAAGCAGGTAAAGGATAGGAGAGAGTTCAGACTGGAACTGAGTGTACGGAGGAGACCGACACTGCAGCGGAATACAGGAGCGGGTCTGGGAATACGGCCCCCAGAGAGGCAGGACAAACAGGCAAAGAGCGTGTTCAGACAGGACAGACAAGATACAGGAGCGGGTCTAGGTAATCGGCCCCTAGAAGGCGGGAGGAACAGGCTAGGAGCGTGTTCAGACAGGACAGACAAGATACAGGAGCGGGTCTAGGTAATCGGCCCCTAGAAGGCGGGAGGAACAGGCTAGGAGCGTGTTCAGACATTCCTGGAAATACAGCCTCCAGGATAGGCAAACAAGAGAACACAGACAGGACTCAGTTCAGACACGGGAACTGATACCGCAAGGCAGGAGACATAGACAGGACTCAGTTCAGACACGGGAACTGATACTGCAAGGCAGGAGACAAAGACAGGACTCAGTTCAGACACGGGCACTGATACCGCAAGGCAGGAGACATAGACAGGACTCAGTTCAGACACGGGAACTGATACCGCAAGGCAGGAGACATAGACAGGACTCAGCTCAGACACAGGAACTGATACCGCAAGGCAGGAGACATAGACAGGACTCAGTTCAGACACGGGAACTGATACCGCAAAGCAGGAGACAAAGAACGGGACCTGGCACCTTCAGAGTGCAAGCACACACTGAAAGAAACACTATGCTCAGGCAGGGATAGATGGGAGCAGCTGAGCTATATACCAGGTGACAGACAGCAATAGGCTGAGGACGCACAAGGGGTGTGACCCACAGCAGGTACAAAAAGCAGGAAGTGATTGGGCGCCGCCCTTAAGCAGCAGAAACAGACACAAACAGACAGCATGGAGGGAAGCCAGAGAGACATTCTGGACTGGAGATCAAGTGCGCGCTCTTGCACAGTGGGAGATGGACCACCATGCAAGGACGCCGCCAGGTATGTTACAGTACCCCCCCCTTACGCCCCCTCTTCTTCAGGCCTGCCAGAATCTTACGCAGGGAATTCGAGGACCAGTCGTTCACTTCAAGGAGATCACTTCCACTGTCCACAGGAAAAACTGATCTCATCTGGTTAGCTAGGATGCTACCTCCTATCCAGCCATCCTCAGCAACAGACGAAACGGGTCGAGTACCAGGAACAGCACACAAGGAAGTCTCTCTCCACATATTTTCAGGTGGCACCCCAGAAGGTACAGGAGACAACTGGAAGTCCTTCACCGGGTTGGAGGGGGACAGAGACTTGGGGGTAATCTCTGCTTCGAGGTACATCTTGTCAAGCTCACAGGAAGAAATAGACGGGTTATCAGGTACATAATGAGGAAAAGTCACTGTCTCTTTGTTATCTGGTGGTACCCCGGAGGATTCAGGAAACAACTGGAGGTCCTCCGCCGGGTCAGAAGAGTGCAGAGGCTCAGAGAAAACATCTGCTTCAGAGTACACTAGGTCGGACTCACTGGACGAAGCAGGCGAGGTATCGGGTACCGAGTATAGGAAAGTCTCTGTCCATTCACCACCAGGTGGCACCCCGAAGGGTTCTGGAGACAACTGGCGGTCCTCCGCCTGGTCAGAGGGGTGTAGAGACTCACGAGTAACCACTGCTTCGGAGTACACTAGGTTGGACTCAGTGGACGAAGCGAGCGAGGTATCAGGTACAGAGTATAGGAGAGTCTCTGTCCTTTCGCTACCAGGTAGCACCCCGAAGGGTTCTGGAGACAACTGGAGGTCCTCTGCCTGGTCGGAGGGGTGTAGAGACTCGGGGGTAACTACCACTTTGGGTTACCCATTGTCAGGCTCACAGGACGAAGCGGACAAAGTATCGAGTACCGGGTGTAGAGAAGTCTCTCTCCATTTGTCATCGAGTGGTATCCCGGAGGATTCAGGAGGCAACAGGGGGTCCTCCACCAGGTAGTAGAGGTGCACAGACTCTGAGGTAACCACAGCTTTGGAGCATCCTTGGACATGCACACTGGTTAAAGTGGGTGAAGCATCTGATGCCGGGTGCAGGAAGTTCTCCTGTGTGGAGTCTGGATGGGCAGAAGTCTCCTCGGGCAGGAGAACTGGTGCACTACCCACGCATATTACCCGTTGGGGCTTCTCCGGGATACAGGGAGATGAAGCTTCAGTAGGGACTTCAAGGTTGGGGTCAGGAGGTCTCAGGGAGGACAGACCCTGGCGTGACGGCTTGCCTCTACGTCTAGCACATCTGGACTGCCTCTTGAGGTTGGGAGAAGTATTCCGGAAAGCGTAGTCACCCTGTGAGGATTCTGGGTGGGCAGTAGTCTCATTGGGCTGGAGGACTATTGCGCTACCCACACACATTACCCGTCGGGGCTGCTCCGGGATATTGGGAAGTGAAGCTTCAGCAGGGGCTTCAGGGTTAGGGTCCTCAAAGACCATACGAAAGGCCACCAGGAAGGCCTGCAGGTCAAGGACGACAGGATCCCATGCTTCCCATAGGGGGGTGACCCATTTCAAGGCATCACCCGCTAGGTAGTCAATCATAAAGGCCACTTTAGCCCAATCGGAAGGAAAATAGAGAGGGTAGGCCTTAAAGTGTAGCATGCATTGCTCCACAAATGCACGACACTGTCTTGGATCCCCATAGTAACGTGGCGGATCCGCAGGAACGAGAGCTGATAGATCCATCTGGACGGTGCGTAATTCGCCTGGAACTCAGCTAAGGAAAAAAAAAAAAAAAATTTATTTATTTTAATGCATGTATTCGCTGGAAAACTTCTCAGAGAGCGAAGGCCGTGGGGCTCAACGGGAACCATGGCCTGAGCATGCTGTAATGCACACGCCCGGGCTGAGCGGCGTGTGCGTGTGATTGTAGTGATTCCACTGGACCATGCTGGAGAGTGAATGCCTGGAGGGGCGTAACTAGGTATTCACCCGATCCGACCAGGGTCGCACGACGGCATACGACGCCAGTGCACCAAGGAGGAACCGAACAGAGGGACCAGGTGCTACTCCAGGACAGACCCCGGACAAGGCTGTTGACCCACACAGGGGAATACAGGAACAGACTGGTAGGCTGGCACACAGACTGGAGGGTATAGGCAGGCACGACTGGTATGCAGGCAGGCGGGTATGCAGGCAGGGGGGTACAGGCAAGCACGGCTAGAGTGCAGACAGGAAGGCACTAGCAGGTAGGAACACAGGCGGGATAGGACCCAGTACACACTGGGACTCTGGAACAGAACCACAGATGTGGCAGACAAACAGCAGAGTGAGGCCGCCCAGAGAGGTGAGCGAGAACAGGGCGGGACAAGGCCGCCTGGAGCGGTGAGCAAGAGTAGAGCAGGACAAGACCGCCAGGAGCGGTGAGCAAGAGTAGAGCAGGACAAGGCCGCCAGGAGCGGTGAGCAAAGGGTCAGAGCTGAGCGAGACTGCCGGAGCAGTGAGCAAGAGTAAAGCAGGACGAGACCGCCTGGAGCGGTGAGCAAGAGTGGAGCAAGACTGCCGGAGAAGTGAGAAAAGGATAAGAGTGGAGCGAGACTGCCGGACCAGTGAGCAAAAGGATAAGAGCGGAGCAAGGCTGCCGGAGCAGCGAGCAAAGGAGTCAGAGCAGGCTAGAACCGCCGGAGAGGTAAGCAAAGGAGTAAGAGCAGGCTAGAACCGCCGGAGCGGTGAGCAAAGGAGTCAGAGCAGGCAAGGCTGAGCAGGGGGGACAGGGCTCTGTTCACACGGAACAGACAGGAAGGGAAAGGCAGAGCCAGATACCCACAGGGTACTTGCAGTGAAGTAGCGAGTGGACCACAAACGGGAGTACAGAGACAACAAGCAGGAGTTAGGTACGAGTTCAGACTCTGCAGAAAAAGGAAGGGAACGGACATAGAGGCAAAACAGGTAAAGGATAGGAGAGAGTTCAGACTGGAACTGAGTGTACGGAGGAGACCGACACTGCAGCGGAATACAGGAGCGGGTCTGGGAATACGGCCCCCAGAGAGGCAGGACAAACAGGCAAAGAGCGTGTTCAGACAGGACAGACAAGATACAGGAGCGGGTCTAGGTAATCGGCCCCTAGAAGGCGGGAGGAACAGGCTAGGAGCGTGTTCAGACAGGACAGACAAGATACAGGAGCGGGTCTAGGTAATCGGCCCCTAGAAGGCGGGAGGAACAGGCTAGGAGCGTGTTCAGACAGGCCTGGAAATACAGCCTCCAGGATAGGCAGACAAGAGAACACAGACAGGACTCAGTTCAGACACGGGAACTGATACCGCAAGGCAGGAGACATAGACAGGACTCAGTTCAGACACGGGAACTGATACCGCAAGGCAGGAGACATAGACAGGACTCAGCTCAGACACAGGAACTGATACCGCAAGGCAGGAGACATAGACAGGACTCAGTTCAGACACGGGAACTGATACCGCAAAGCAGGTGTCACACTGTCACAGAATACTGGAGGTAGGGGGCCTAAGCTGACCCTAAGCTGGGACCCTGACTAACCCCTCAACCTGGAGGTACTGTTAAAGGTACAGAGGTCCAGGCCGCCAGCGTAACCCCTACCTCCTGAGGATCCCTGCACCTAAGTAATCTAGTCCTGAGAAGGACCCCGATCACAACAATAGGGAACCAGAAATAATATGCCCACACACAGTATTTAGACGAACGAGACAGTACAAGGGAAAAACCAAAACCACCTTGCATACAACTTCTACACAACTACAACAGAGGGAACACCAACGGGAAAGGAGATAAATGATAAAGCGAGGAAAGGGAAAAAACACTTCCAAATACACTTATCTCAGCAACTCCAAACACCACGATCCGCTCTGTAAGTCTGAATGAAAAGCTTTCACCGACACCTCCCAAACAGACCTGCAGGAATATAAAGGAGTCTCACTAAAGAAGCATTGATTGCAGCTGGGCGAGGCTGGACCTCAGCTAGCCCAGAGAGAGAGAGAATTAACTCCTACACTGCCGAGAAAACACAAAGCACCAACAAGTCAGCTGCGAGAAGTCAGGCTGTGTACTCGTGACGATCTTCGTGGCAACACACCCGTGACAGTACCCCCCCTTCTACGAGGGGCCTCCGGACCCTCAGGGCCAGGTTTATCCGGGTGAGTCGAGTGGAAGGCCCGAACTAATCGGTCTGCGTTAATATCCGATGCAGGAACCCACATCCTCTCCTCAGGACCATACCCCTTCCAATGAACCAAGTACTGAAGGGACCGGCGATTAAAGCGTGAATCAATGACCCTCGCTACCTGGAACTCCAAGTTACCATTGACAACCACAGGAGGGGGAGGTAAAGGTGACGGTACCACCGGCGCCACATACCTCTTAAGCAATGATCTGTGAAACACGTTGTGAATTTTAAACGTAGGGGGGAGGTCAAGACGGAATGCCACCGGATTAATAACAGAACTGATTCTGTACGGCCCGATGAACCTGGGACCCAGTTTCCAGGAGGGAACCTTAAGTTTAATATTCCTGGTAGACAACCATACCTGATCGTTCACACTTAGGTCCGGACCAGACACTCTCCTCCTATCAGCCATACGTTTGTATCGGTTCCCCATAGTATTCAGATTCTTCAGCACCCCTCTCCATACTGAAGCGAGAGATGAGGAAAATCGTTCCTCCTCCGGAACCCCCGAAGAGCCCCCCCTACTGAAAGTACAAAACTGGGGGTGAAAACCATATGCCCCAAAAAACGGGGACTTACCAGTGGACTCGCTCCGCCTATTATTGAGAGCAAACTCTGCCAGAGGTAGGAAAGAAGCCCAGTCCTCCTGGTTCTCTGACACAAAACACCGAAGATATGTCTCCAAGCTCTGGTTCATACGTTCCGTCTGACCATTGGTCTGAGGATGAAAAGCCGACGAGAATGACAAATGCATCCCCCGCCGAGCACAAAACGCCTTCCAGAACTTGGACACAAACTGAGACCCCCGATCAGACACCACCTCGGAGGGTACCCCGTGAAGCCTCACAATCTCCCCAATGAACACCTGCGCAAGAGTTTTAGCATTAGGGAGAGCCGGAAGAGCGATAAAATGTGCCATCTTGCTGAACCTGTCCACTACAACGAGTATGACCGTTTTACCCGAAGACGGAGGGAGGTCCGTAATAAAGTCCATAGACAGATGAGTCCAAGGACGCTCCGGGATCTTCAAAGGTAAGAGGGCCCCAGACGGACGGGTATGTGAGGTCTTAGAGCGCGCACAAACCCCACAGGACGCGACAAAAGTTACCACCTCTTTATGTAAGTTAGGCCACCAAAACCGACGCGAGAGGAGATCCACAGTTGCTTTACTCCCCGGGTGTCCTGCAAAAACTGAGTTATGGTGTGCCTCGATCACCTTTTGTCGCAACTGATCTGGAACGAACAGTCTCCCCGAAGGTCCAACAGGGGCGTCCCCCTGAGCCTCCAATATCTCCTCCTCCAGCTCAGAGCATACTGCCGAAACCACCACCCCCTCCTGAAGAATAGGAATCGGGTCGTCCGTATTCCCGGCCCCAGGGAAACTGCGAGATAAGGCATCCGCCTTTACATTTTTAGACCCAGGACGATATGTAACGACGAAATTAAACCTGGTAAAAAACAATGACCACCTAGCTTGTCTGGGATTCAGACGTTTAGCGGACTCCAGATATAGCAGGTTCTTGTGATCGGTGATGACGGTGACCGGATGAACTGCCCCCTCCAAAAAATGGCGCCACTCCTCAAAAGCTAACTTAATGGCCAAGAGTTCCCTATTGCCGACATCGTAATTCCTCTCAGCGGACGACAACTTTTTAGAGAAAAAGGCGCACGGATGCCACTTACCAGGGGACGAACCCTGTGACAATACTGCTCCCACCCCTACCTCGGAAGCGTCTACCTCTACAAAGAATGGCTGAGACGCATCAGGTTGAATGAGTATGGGTGCCGAGGCAAAACATTTTTTCAAGGAGGAGAATGCTTGACAAGCCTTGTCAGACCACCTAGAAAAATCCGTCCCCTTTTTAGTCATGTCTGTGAGAGGCTTAACCATGGACGAGAAATTACGAATGAACTTCCGGTAATAGTTAGCAAACCCCAGGAAACGTTGTAGTGCCTTAAGATTCTCCGGCCGATCCCACTCAAGAACTGCCCGCACTTTCCCAGGGTCCATACGAAAACCGGACGCTGAAACCAGGAAGCCTAAAAACTGGAGTTCCTGTACGGCGAACACACACTTTTCCCATTTGGCATACAGTTTATTATCCCGCAAGATCTGTAACACCTGTCTAACGTGCTCCTGATGAGACACCAGATCCGGCGAGTAAATTAAGATATCATCCAGATATATGACAACAAACTGTCCCACCAGGTGGCGAAAAATATCATTAACAAAGTGTTGAAACACCGCCGGGGCATTAGTCAGACCGAATGGCATGACAAGGTTCTCATAATGCCCCTCCGGAGTGTTAAAAGCCGTCTTCCACTCATCCCCCTCCTTCATCCTAATCAGATTGTACGCCCCCCTGAGATCCAACTTAGAGAACCATTTGGCGCCCACGATCTGATTAAAGAGATCGGGAATAAGTGGGAGCGGATACGGATCTCGGACCGTAATCCGATTAAGTTCACGGAAATCCAGGCAAGGGCGTAGGCCTCCATCTTTCTTCTTAACAAAGAAGAACCCCGCGGCCACCGGTGAAGATGAAGGTCTAATATGCCCCTTAGCCAGACTTTCAGAAATATAATCCTTCATGGCCTGCCTCTCAGGACCAGAAAGGTTATACAACCTAGCTTTAGGTAACTTGGCCTCAGGGAGCAGTTTTACAGAACAGTCATACTCGCGATGAGGAGGTAGTTCCTGACACCCATTCTCCGAGAATACATCCTCAAAGTCCGCCAGAAATGGAGGTAAGACCCAAGGAGTAACCGCACCGATGACCGTGTTCATGCAGTTTTTATTACAGAATTTACTCCATTGGCTTATCTCTCTGGTTTGCCAATTAATAACCGGGTTATGCTTAGCTAACCAAGGAAGGCCCAACACTATAGGAGTGGGAAGACCCTCCAACACGTAGCAAGACAACAGTTCTTTATGTATTGCCCCCACTTGAAGTTTTACACCATGCACAGCTTGCAAAAAACTTCCCTGACCGAGAGGCCTGGCATCGATCGAGAATATGGGGATGGGTTTAGCCAACTCACTCAATCGCATACCTTGAACCCGGGCAAACCGAGCATCAACCAGATTAGCCCCGGCCCCACTATCCAGAAGAACAGATATCCTCTCAGTTCTCGTACCCACCACCACCTCCGCCGGTACGAGAAACTGAGACGAACCTAGGGACGAAATACCTACTCCCAGATTGCCGTCCACCACACAACCTGGGATCAACAGTTTTTTCGACGACTCTTTACTCTGCAAGGGACGGGATGGACACCCCCCAATAAAATGTCCCTTTTTCCCGCAGAGGAAACACCTTCCTGTCTTATGGCACACCACCGGTCCCCTTCCCCGAAATGATGTCCCTCCTAATTGCATAGGCTCCTCCGGACTGACCAGGGGAACCACCATATGAGGGGACCTTGTAGGAGGTGGAGACATTACAGGGGGTAGAGTTATCCCGCACCTCTCCCGAAGCCGTCTGTCAACACGAATAGCAAGGGCCATAGCGGCTTCCAGTGACGCGGGAGAGTCATACTGTGCCAACACATCCTGTAATTTGTCGGATAAACCATGACAAAACTGGCTCCTAAGAGCCGGGTCATTCCACTGGGTGTCCGTGGCCCACCTACGGAACTCCGAACAGAATTCCTCCGCCGGACGATCTCCCTGCTGAATCCTACGTAACTTAGACTCAGCAAGGGAGATCCGATCTGGGTCATCATATACGAGTCCCAGAGCAGCGAAAAACCTATCCACTGACTGGAGAACCGGGGAGCTTGGGGGAAGAGAGAACGCCCAAGATTGAGGGTCCCCTTGTAGGAGCGAGATGACAATTCCCACCCTTTGTTCTTCACTGCCCGATGACCGAGGCCGCAGCCGAAAGTACAATTTGCATGCCTCCCGGAAAACAAAAAACTTGTCCCGCCCCCCAGTGAACTTGTCAGGGAGAGCTACTTTAGGTTCTGGTCCGGCTTGCTCCAGAGGATGCAAAACCTTGGACTTAACGTCCGCCAGCCCCATGGACAAACTCTGCAACTGCCGAGCTAGACCGGCTACTGGATCCATGGTAGCTGGAGAAAACTAAGTGGGTCGGTGAAAATGTCACACTGTCACAGAATACTGGAGGTAGGGGGCCTAAGCTGACCCTAAGCTGGGACCCTGACTAACCCCTCAACCTGGAGGTACTGTTAAAGGTACAG
Organism: Phyllobates terribilis; assembly: GCF_046119375.1. Lineage (NCBI taxonomy): Eukaryota > Metazoa > Chordata > Amphibia > Anura > Dendrobatidae > Phyllobates > Phyllobates terribilis. Next base: position 657,348,980 of record NW_027362764.1, on the reverse strand, counting down.
AGGTCCAGGCCGCCAGCGTAACCCCTACCTCCTGAGGATCCCTGCACCTAAGTAATCTAGTCCTGAGAAGGACCCCGATCACAACAATAGGGAACCAGAAATAATATGCCCACACACAGTATTTAGACGAACGAGACAGTACAAGGGAAAAACCAAAACCACCTTGCATACAACTTCTACACAACTACAACAGAGGGAACACCAACGGGAAAGGAGATAAATGATAAAGCGAGGAAAGGGAAAAAACACTTCCAAATACACTTATCTCAGCAACTCCAAACACCACGATCCGCTCTGTAAGTCTGAATGAAAAGCTTTCACCGACACCTCCCAAACAGACCTGCAGGAATATAAAGGAGTCTCACTAAAGAAGCATTGATTGCAGCTGGGCGAGGCTGGACCTCAGCTAGCCCAGAGAGAGAGAGAATTAACTCCTACACTGCCGAGAAAACACAAAGCACCAACAAGTCAGCTGCGAGAAGTCAGGCTGTGTACTCGTGACGATCTTCGTGGCAACACACCCGTGACAGCAGGAGACAAAGAACGGGACCTGGCACCTTCAGAGTGCAAGCACACACTGAAAGAAACACTATGCTCAGGCATGGATAGATGGGAGCAGCTGAGCTATATACCAGGTGACAGACAGCAATAGGCTGAGGACGCACAAGGGGTGTGACCCACAGCAGGTACAAAAAGCAGGAAGTGATCGGGCGCCGCCCTTAAGCAGCAGAAACAGACACAAACAGACAGCATGGAGGGAAGCCAGAGAGACATTCTGGACTGGAGATCAAGTGCGCGCTCTTGCACAGTGGGAGATGGACCACCATGCAAGGACGCCGCCAGGTATGTTACAGTACTGCAGTCCGGAGAGTCACTTTTTTGGTCCGGAATTGGATATGACCATCTTGCATCAAATATTGTCTGTCCAGTGAACACAGAGCAAATGAAGGAAATGGATATAGGCACAAGAAGTTTGTCTTTAGTGGTTGATAAAATTACTCCCAAGGCAAACCCTCCTATTTGGCCTTCAGTATGGAACAATTTATGTGAGAATGATCCCAATATAAAACCCTTTAGTAAAACAACAGGATCTTTTAGCCAATCATAATCTCTACTGGCCAATTTGAATGGGTTCCAGTTTGATCATTTTGGGAGGAGAATTTGAAGATGCTCTGGAATGTGGGACACAGGAATCTATGGCTTTGTCAGTTGACCACTCAGGTGGTAAGGGAAATTAAATCCTTAAAGGAGGAATGAAAAGATCTACTAGCAAGTTCATCTTCTATTTGACTGGATAGGCTGGCAAAGAAGATGGCCACAGAGCATCATTGCTTCAGACCAATTCAGCAGACAGGGTAAGGGACTGGACTGCAATATCCTACAAAGGTAATCGCTTGTCTATGCAACAAAATGGAATCAGCGGCTGAGGGGACACAGCCTCGTTAGTCAAATATTCTACTGAAGGCAAACAGAAAAGAGGGTAGAGGTCACATCATAGGATCGGCTCACTCTAATCATTGTACAGTCCACACCAAGCCTTTTACCGATAACAAAGAAAAAATGCATGCCACTTTTGACAGGTCAGAAAAAAATTGCTGGGTACAAAGATGAAAGTGTACAGTGCATTGGTTCACAAAACCCTGGCAGGCCTTAGGATCTTTATAAATATGGGCAAGCATAGGTATATATGGAGATGTTTCCCTGATTATAATTAGACTGTGACAGGTGTTCAGGAGAAGGTGGTGAAACCACAGAAATTTAAGGAAGTGCATCAATACAGGATGAAAGGTCTTACACATCATGGAAAAGCTCCCTTTGTCTCAGAGCAAGTTGCAAAGTCAGTCCATATAACTCCTCTGTAGCTAATTGCAATGGTGTTGTTGTTGCTGCATCTTTGAAATCCATGGTCTTAATATTCTGATTTTCTCATCTGGCAACATGCATTCATGAAGCCACAGGTCAGAATGCACACATGATCCCAAGGCACTGGCACAGCAATGCTGGAAGGCACATTGAAAAGTAAGGACCTACACAACAGGCTAAGCAGGACAGCAGATAATCAAGCAAGGCAGGACACAACTGATGCCACAGAAACAGGAGGGCAGAAGAAGGAAACAGCAAGTGTGAAAAGCACTCAGACGTAGCAAGGTAATGTGAAAATTGTTAGAACCCTCCTGTTACTTTTTGCTGTCTTTTGTTTTGCGGTCACGTGACCAGCTGTCTATATATTCCAGCTCCGCCCTTCTGGCTTTGCTGGACTTCAGTGTTTTTTGCCTGTCTCTCTAGCCAGGTTCTTCGGTGCCTATCTCTGTCTAGTTTGCTTGGTCCTCTTGGACCTCTAGTACTTTTTGTCAGTTTGTCTTTTTGCTCTGCAACAACTTCTGTTAGGAGGTGTCCCATTTTTGTCCCAGTACTTAGTTCTTTTAGGGACCACTCCCTTTATTCTATAGGTCTCCGTTCAGACTAGCCGAGGACAAAGGTGGGTCTGTTCACAAGGAACAGGTTGCCCGCTACATTGTAGGGATTCAGCTTCGTCTTACTGTAGGGACAACTTTTCCCATTCTTTCCTTAGTTTATGTTGCAGATCATAACAGTAAGTCCAGCCCCCCCAAAAATAAAAAATAAAAGGAAAGAAATTCGGGGATCAGTATGGTTTCCATCAAGGATTTGGCTCAACGCCTGCAGGGATTGTCTCTGGAGGTGGCCGAGCTTCAGCAACACGTGAGTAGCTGTCCTGGAGCGCATTTTGTTGAACCCAAGGTAGGACTGCCTGATATTTTTTATGGTAAACAGCATGATTTTTTTTCCTTTAAAAATGCTTGTTTGTTATATTTTCGTTGGAGACCAAGGTCCTCTGGGAATGAATCACAGCGCATTGGTTTTATTATGTCACTTTTGCACAAAGAACCACAGGGGTGAGCCTTTTCTCTCCAACCTAATGACCCGTGTTTTAGTTCTGTTGAAGAATATTTTTCTGCTATGGGGCTATTATATGACGATCCTGATCGAATCTCATCTGCTGAATCAGAACTTAGACGTTTGAATCAGGGGTCAGATGATGTTGAAATTTATTGCACACACTTCAGGAGATGGGCTTAAGAAGTTAAGTGGAATGGTTCGGCGCTGAAAAGTTTATTTCTTGCTGGTCTGAGTGAAAGGGTTAAGGATTTGCTAATTGCATTCCCTGCACCTGAGACTCTGCAGGAAGCTATGCAATTAGCTGTTCATGTGGACAGGAGAATAAGGTTCTGGGTCAATGATGTAAAAACTCCTGTAACTTCATGTCCTAGTTTCCAGAAAATCTGCTCTGACAGCAGAGAACCTATGGAGGTTGGGGCGATGTCACTTCGCTCTCAAGAAACAGATGGGAGATTTGCCGAAGGTTTGTGTCTTTATTGTGGTAAAGCTGATCATTTGATTAAGTATTGTGAGCCTCGTTTAAGCAAAAAAAAAAAAAAAGGTCAGTTACGCCCGTATAGCTTGTTTATGCTCTGCAGGAGTGTTCCTTTCTGGGTGTACCACTCTGCAGGGAGATTTGATTGCATTTCAGGTATTTGTGGATTGTGGTTCAACACTTAATGTGATTGATAAAGGGTTTTTGGAAAACTTAAATTGAAATCCACACCTTTGTCATCTCTTATTTCTGTGGCTGCAATTGATAGCACTCCTTTGAAATGTATTACTCACAAGACTGCTGCATTTACTCTCACTATCAATGGCGTTCACCAATAAATTTTGGACTTGGTTGTTTTGGATAATTTGACCTCTCCAGTTGTTCTAGGATTGCCTTAGTTAAAACTGCACAATCCTTTGTTGGACTGGTCTACTAATGTGATTAAGTCTTGGAGTCTGAAGTGCTATGATAAATGTTGTAATGGTCGCATTGCGGCTGTGGAAAAAGGGGAATTACCAGTACCTATTCAAGATTTTTGGAGGGTTTTTTCGGAGGAGGAGTCGCAAGTTTTTCCTCCTCTTAGGGATTATGATTGCGCCATTGAGTTTGTTCCGGGTGCTACTCTTCCCAAAAGTCGCTTGTTTAATCTGACTATCCCTGAAAGAAAGGCCTTGGAGGAGTACATAGAGACTAGTTTAACCAGTTAGTGTGAGCCAAGTGGTTCTCAAAAATTGATCTCCGAGGGGCATACAATTTGTTACGTGTGAAGGAGGGTGATAAATGGAAAACTGCTTTTAACACTCCGGTAGGTCATTTTGAGAATCTGGTGATGCCCTTCGGTCTTATCAATGCACCTGCATTTTTTCAGAACCTTATTAATGACATCCTGAGACCTTTGATTGGTAAGAATGTGGTTGTGTATTTGGATGACATTTTGATTTATTCACCAGATTTAGAGTCCCATTGGCAGAGTGTACATAAAGTTTTGCAGTTATTGAGTGATAATTGATTCTTTGCTAAGCTGGAGAAATGTGAGTTCGCTGTGCAGAAAATTAGTTTTTTGGGCTACATTGTCACCAGTGAGGGCTTTGAGATGGACCCTGTGAAGGTTCAGGCTGTGCAAGAATGGCCTAGGCCTATTGGTTTGAAATCTATACAGAGGTTTTTGGGTTTTTCCAATTATTACAGGAAATTCATTAAGAATTTTTCTGTAATTGTTAAACCTCTAACCGATCTCACCAGGAAAGGTGCGAATACGACCCAGTGGACTACTGAAGCCATTGAAGCATTTGAGTATCTCAAAGAGAGGTTCAGTTCTGCCCCTATCCTTATACAGCCTGATGAGACCAAACCATTTTTGGTCGACGTCGATGCTTCATCGGTGGGGGTCGGAGCAGTTTTGTCTCAGGAGAACAAGGGTTGAGTACATCCTTGTGCCTTCTTTTCGAAAAAAATTTCGGAAACCAAACTGAATTATGATGTTGGAAATCGGGAGTTGCTGGCTATTAAACTTGCGTTTGAACACTGGCATCATTTTTTGGAAGGCGCTAGACTTCCTATTCAGGTTTTCACAGATCATAAGAATTTGATCTATCTGGATGCTGCCAAGCGCTTGAATGCCCGTCAAGCTAGGTGGGCACTTTTTTTTTCTCGGTTTCATTTTTCTGTTACCTATATCCCTGGTACTAAGAATGTTAAAGCTGATGCTTTATCTTGCAGCTTCTCTCCTACGGTCGGTGCCGAGGAGGAGGAGAGCATTTTGATGAAAGGAGTTGTGGTGGCGGCATTGGACTCCGATTTGGAGAATGGGATTCTGAATGCTCAAGATGATGCTCCATGTAACACTCCCCATGGGAGGTTGTTCGTGCCTAGAGCCTTTAGGAGAGATTTGTTTGTGGAGTGTCATGAGTCTCGGTTGGCAGGTCATCCAGGAGTTTCGGAGACTAAGAGACTTATCATTCGCAGTTTTTGGTGGCCTGGATGGCAGAAGGAAGTCATCAAGTGGGTGCGTCAGTGTACTGTGTGTGCTAGTTCAAAGGCTTCACATACTCCTGCTGCGGGGTTGCTTTGCCCTCTGGAGGTTCCTAGTGCGCCTTGGACGCATCTCACTATGGATTTTATTACTGATCTTCCTGTGTCTGAGGGTTTTACTGTCATCTGGGTGGTCTTAGACCGTTTTGGTAAGATGTGTCATTTGGTTCTATTCATTAAGTTGCCCTGTGCCAAGACACAGGAGATTGTCAAGCTCCATGGCATTCCCACGGATATTGTTTCTGATAGAGGACCTCAGTTTGTGGCTCACTTTTGGCGTGCTTTTTGTGACATGTTGGGAGTTCATTTGTCATTTTCGTCTGGTTATCATCCTGAATCTAATGGACAGACTGAAAGAAAGAACCAGGATGTTGAACAGTTTTTGCGTTGTTTTGTGGCGGACAATCAAGAGGTGTGGTCTGAGTTTCTGCCCCTCGCAGAATTTGCTCTTAACAATCATACATCCTCCTCTGCTGGGTGTTCTCCTTTTTTTTGTTGCACTGGGAGACATCCGTCTTTTGGTTCATTCTCCAAATTGGGGTCGGCGGTGCCGGAGGAGGAGAATTTTTCCGGTGATTTGGAGAGAGTTTGGACTAATGTACATTGTAACCTGCAAGAGTCTAGCAAGAAGTCCAAGAAGCATTTTGACAGAAAACGTAAAGAGGTTTTGTTTACTGTGGGTGACATGGTTTCGTTGTCCTCGAAGAACTTGCGGTTGAGGATTCCCTCTAAAAAACTGGGTCCTAAGTTTGTGGGTCCATTTAAAGTGCTTCAGGTTGTTAACCCATCTGCTGTCAGGTTGGATGTCCCTACTTCCTGGAAGATTAATCCTGTGTTTCATGTTTCCTTTTTGAAAAAAGCTGACGTTTCTAATAGGGACGCCACTGTCACAGTTCCTCCTGTGGTGGAAGACGGTGAATATGAAATTTCTCGTATTTTGAATTCAAGATGGCATAGAGGGAAATTACAGTATCTTGTCTCCTGGATGGGTTTCGGTCCCGAAGACAACTCCTGGGTAAGGATGGATGATGTCTCTGCTCCTAGGCTTGTTAAAGCTTTCCACAGGAGGTTTCCTGATAGGCCTGGGCCTGGAGGATCCGGAGGATTCTCATAGAAGGGGGGGTACTGTTAGAACCCTCCTGTTAGTTTTTGCTATCTTTTGTTTTGCGGTCACGTGACCAGCTGCCTATATATTCCAGCTCCGCCCTTCTGGCTTTGCTGGACTTCAGTGTTTTTTGCCTGTCTCTCTAGCCAGGTTCGTCAGTGCCTATCTCTGTCTGGTTCACTTGGTCCTCTTGGAACTCTAGTATTTTTTGTCAGTTTGTCTTTTTGCTCTGCAACAACTTCTGTTAGGAGGTGTCCCATTTTTGTCCCAGTCCTTAATTCTTTTAGGGACCCCTCCCTTTATTCAATAGGTCTTCGTTCAGACTAGCCGAGGACGAAGGCGGGTCTGTTCACAAGGAACAGGTTGCCCGCTACATCGTAGGGATTCAGCTTCGTCTTACTCTAGGGACAGTTTTCCCATTCTTTCCTTAGTTTATGTTGCAGATCATAACAAAAATAGTCTAATAACAGTTTGTGATGCTTACAGCAAATGATGGGTTAACCTGCAGGGCACAGAAGCATAAGATGTAAATAATAGTAATCACAGGAGTTTGAGCAGATGATGGCAACAGAAGAAACTGGATGGTGCCAATCTCCAAATGAACAGCAACTGAACACATTACAGTGTCAATACTGTTATACAAAGTGCATTTGGAAATGATGTCACTGAGGAATGCCGGGACACTTGTAAGACTTGACGTAGAGCACAACAAAGCAGGGCGGCTATAGGAGAAGATAACAGAGCCTGACCCCTAAGATGACACAGATACATAACAGGAAGAAATCAAGGAGGGTTAGCTGCAAAAGGAGATCAGTGTTACCATTGGTGGTGAAAGAGAGTAACTATCTATCTGTGTATCTAGCTCTTATTTTTCTCTAATTTATCTATATAATAATAAGCTATATGTCTATCTTTCTATATATCGCCTTTTTATCTATTTTTATCTTTAATATTTCTTAGCAGGACTGACAGGTACTGACCATCATCCATCAAACATCTCTTTTATATGCTGCAAAGCTCAGTGACATTAATTCTTATACCGCAAGGATTCTTTTATATTCTCTGTCTTTTATTACTCACAATAATGGATGGCAACTGCCTTAGGCTCTATGCATTTGCCGTATATAAGATCTACATGCCATGGACCTATATTGTACTTCCATATGTTTCTGAACTTTAAAGGAAACTCAATGACTTTTTCTCACAAAATAGTAAGAAAAATGGCAAAACTCCATGCAATGCTCCATTGCATGTCATTGCACAAGTATTAACTCTGAGTATTGCAGCATGGCTCACAAAGGCATCAAAGCCTGTACACAAAGTGTCAATCCATATTACAGATTCCTAATGTACCCCATTCATGTTTATACCGGTCTATGCAAACAGAATAGTTGCTTATACAAGTTTTAAAAAAAATATTGAGAAATGATATATACCTTAAGTAAACAGTAAAGCAATCAGGTTATAATTACATATAATATTTTATTTTCTGCAGGGTTGGACATATCATTTGTGCAACTTATGCAACCATAGAGTGGCTCAAGAGGCAAAGGGGCCCACTTCTAGCTCCAGCATTCAGTAGAGTAAAAATGATTTGTCAGTGATCTCTTCTATGTATAGAGATATCTGCTTCTGTGAACAGTGGGACGGTCTCATTAAATCTTGAAAATTTAACTGCATGAATTGTTTCTCATTTCTTTAAATTATCGGATTACTGCATGCTTGGCATGTGCAGCTACATACTATACATAGATTGAGATTACATACTGTACATTGGGGCATATAGATGCATATTGTGTAATTCTTAGTGCAATTTAGGCCTCATTCAAATGTCCACGTATATGTTCCATCCCTGTTTTTCATGGACAGAACAAATAATCATTTAATCTATGGAGCTGTTTATATTTCCATGCTTTTTTGGATCGTGTATCCGCAAAAAAATCATTAAGACATGTATGTTTTTGATCTGAATCATGGGTCAAAATCTCCCAAACAAGTCTATGGATGAGTGAAAATCAGCGCACATTGCCAACTCGTGTGCAATCCATTTTCTGTCTGCTCTTAATAATGCCATGGGTATGAGAAGCTTTGCAATTTGTATTTTACATATGAGAAAATCACTGATGAAAAACTGATGGTAAAAACTTACACACTGACTAAACAATGTTCAAAATCTGATTGAAAATACCAATAAAAATCGGTCTGTTGTTCTTCACATATTTGAAAAAAATAGATGTCAGAATTAGGCTGACAAAGTATTAAAATTCACCATAATTCATAATCCCAGTGGTTCATGCAGTTTAATAACTGTGGGGCATTTTTAGACCATCTAGTGAAGTTTACATCACTTATTAGTTGGCTCATTTTGAGTCAAGAAATTGCAATAGAATTTTGTCACACTTTTTGGCTCACAATGTTGCATGTTAAACCATGCCCATGATCATCAGGAAGCAGTCTAAAGCCAGGTTCACACGAGTAAATGGAAAATTGACTGTTTTTTGTCCTGACAAAAATGGACATTTTCACATTGATATTGTGTTCCGTATGCCCATTTTTCATATCCATATTGCATCTGTGTGTCCATTTTTTTACATCCGTGTACCATCCATTTGTGCATTTTGTACATGCGTATGGCACCTGTTTTTTATATTGACAACTTAATAAATAATAAAGGTCAAATACAGTTTCCTATCATAATCATTGTAATGGATCCTGAAAAATGGTATACGAATGTTAATCCATGTATTAAAACGCCTCTGTTATTTGAGCACCTATCGACTTATAATGGGGAATATGGATCAAACTAGTGCATTCTGTGATTTTATACAAGGAGACCATCGGTCCATATTAAATGCAGTACTTGGTTCATACATTCATTTTGGAATAATACAATTTAGATAATTATATCCTGCATTTTTTTGCAGTTTTTGACTTCTAAACTCCTTGAGCTCAGCACTAGAGATGAGCAGTGTTCGACTCGAACTGTTCGCCAATCTCAAATTCGAGCTATTTTGGGCAGTGTTCGAGCCGTTCGGCGAACACGAACAATTTGAAAAAAATTTGGCTGTTCGAGGTTATGTTCGATAACTGTTCGTGCACCAAAATCATAACTGGATTTTTTCTCAGTAATGCTTAAAATTAATATTAATACGCAATTTGAGTGTACAGCGGGGCGGGGGGAGGGGCAGGGGATTGATCTCTGCATAAATAATGAAGATCTCCATTTTTTTTTCTCTTTCCCGCATTTACAGTGGGGATGTGCAATCTGTCAGCCTATCAGCAGAGCACACACGGAGCAAACTGCTTTCTTTCACACAAGGAAGGGCATGTGTCATTGGCAGTGTATGTCAGATGTCCTTGCCCTATAAGACCCAGCCATTTTCCACGTAGCCACCATTTTCTCACTGCTGCAGCTGCATGTTAGACGGCACCGCTGTTGCTGTGTGCGCTATACTTTGAGTGTTAATTTCAAACCAATTTTCGCACAAATCAACAGATAGCTTGGGAGCAGGGAATAGTTGTGATTGCAGTCTTTTTGAGGACTAGGATACATCATTTCCAACGACTTTTGTCAGGCAGGTCTGTGCTCTTAAATAGATAGGTTGGGAGTAAAGACTAATTGTAATTGCAGTCCTTTTGAGGGCTAGGTTACATCAGTTCCTATCACTTTTATCAGGCAGGTCTGTGCTCTTAAATAGATAGGTTGAGAGTAAAGACTAATTGTAATTGCAGTCCTTTTGAGGGCTAGGTTACATCAGTTCCTATCACTTTTATCAGGCAGGTCTGTGCTCTTATATAGATAGGTTGGGAGTAAAGACTAATTGTAATTGCAGTCCTTTTGAGGGCAAGGTTACATCAGTTCCTATCACTTTTTGCCAGGCAGGTCTGTGCTAGTGCTGTGCAAGTATTTTTCAAGGCATTTGGCTAAATCTAGCTAAGCAAATCCTTTTTGGCCTCTTGCAGTGTGTGTTAGTCAGTGGAGTAGCCAATCTGTGTTGCAAGCTACACCACCTGTGTATAGAATACAAATTTTTTTATTGCACCTAGTCAAGTAAAACCTTTTGGGCATAGCATCATTCTATTAGTCCATCTATACTAACCTCCACCTGGTTTCAAATTCAAAATAATGTTTATCTGCATCTAGCTCTGAAAAAATATTTGAGCTTGTAGCAGTGTGTGGGACTTGTTCTATTAGTCCATCTATACTAACCTCCACCAGGTTGCAAATTCAAAATAATTTTTATCTGCATCTAGCTCTGAAAAAATATTTGGACTTGGGCTTGTAGCAGTGTGTGGGATTTGTTCTATTAGTCCATCTATACTAACCTCCACCAGGTTGCAAATTAAAAATAATTTTTATCTGCATCTAGCTCTGAAAAAATATTTGGGCTTGGGCTTGTGGCAGTGTGTGGGACTAGTTCTATTAGTCCATTTGTACTAACCTCCACCAGGTTGCAAATTCAAAATAATTTTTATCTGCATCTAGCTCTGAAAAAATATTTGGGCTTGGGCTTGTAGCAGTGTGTGGGACTTGATCTATTAGTCCATCTATACTAACCTCCACCAGATTGCAAATTAAAAATAATTTTTATCCGCATCTAGCTCTGAAAAAATATTTGGGCTTGTAGCAGTGTGTGGTACTCATTGTATTAAGCCATCTATACCAAGCTCCACCAGCTTTGAAATTAATAATAATTTTTAGCTGTTTCTTGCCTGTAAACTAATTTTGGGCATATTAGCAGTGTGTGGTACTCATTCTATTAGGCCATCTATACTAAGCTCCACCAGCTTTCAAATTACTAATAATTTTTAGCTGCATCTTGCCTGGAAAATAATTTTGGGCATTGTAGTAGTGTGTGGTACTCATTGTATTAGGCCATCTATACCAAGCTCCACCAGCTTTGAAATTAATAATAATTTTTAGCTGCATCTTGCCTGGAAAATAATTTTGGGCACATTAGCAGTGTGTGGTACTTATTCTATTAGGCCATCTATACTAAGCTCCACCAGCTTTCAAATTACTAATAATTTTTAGCTGCATCTTGCCTGGAAAATAATTTTGGGCATAGTAGCTGTGTGTGGTACTCATTGTATTAGGACATCTATACCAAGCTCCACCAGCTTTGAAATTAAAAATAATTTTTAGCTGCATCTTGCCTGTAAACTAATTTTGGGCATATTAGCAGTGTGTGGTACTCATTCTATTAGGCCATCTATACTAAGCTCCACCAGCTTTCAAATTACTAATAATTTTTAGCTGCATCTTGCCTGGAAAATAATTTTGGGCAAAGTAGTAGTGTGTGGTACTCATTGTATTAGCCCATCTATACCAAGCTCCACCAGCTTTGAAATTAATAATAATTTTTAGCTGCATCTTGCCTGTAAAATAATTTTGGGCATATTAGCCGTGTGTGGTACTCTTTCTATTAGGCCATCTATACTAAGCTCCACCAACTTTCAAATTACTAATAATTTTTAGCTGCATCTTGCCTGGAAAATAATTTTGGGCATAGTAGCAGTGTGTGGTACTCATTGTATTAGGCCATCTATACCAAGCTCCACCAGCTTTGAAATTAATAATAATTTTTAGCTGCATCTTGCCTGGAAAATAATTTTGGGCATATTAGCAGTGTGTGGTACTCATTCTCTTAGGCCATCTATACTAAGCTCCACCAGCTTTCAAATTACTAATAATTTTTAGCTGCATCTTGCCTGGAAAATAATTTTGGGCATAGTAGCAGTGTGTGGTACTCATTGTATTAGGCCATCTATACCAAGCTCCACCAGCTTTGAAATTAATAATAATTCTTAGCTGCATCTAGCCCGGAAAATAATTTTTCTTCCCAATAGTGGTAGCAATAGAAATATGGGGCGCGCTCCTGGCTAACAAAAATATACGCTTCATAACAAAAAACACCAGCCTAGCGACCTGCATTAATAAGATGGCATCATCGTCTTTCCCAGTGCTAGGCCTACTACGCCGGCTAGCATTCCTGTGCTTAAAACACAATGTATGGGTCCGCGCTAGCCACGATGCTAAGGGGTCTAAAGCTGCTGCTAATGCTTTATCACAATTCAATTAGCAGATTTTCACAGAGCTCCTCCCCAACGCCCAACCATCGGGCAACAGTTGCCCACCCTCCCTATGGGGTCTAGTGGCGAATAGTTGATGCCATTTATCAGATCGTCAGTTGCCCCGTCGACGTGTCAAGCATACGGTAAGGCATGGGAAGAGTGGACACGACTAGTAGCAGGCAGACGGGTTGACCAATGTGAACAAGCCAGATTACAAGCCACCATAGAATTTCTCCACCAGCTAATGATGAGGGGCATATCAGGGGCATCAGCGCAGCGGTGTCTGACCGGAGTAGCATTTCACTTCCAACTACTGAATTGGGGAGATGTGACAAAGAGATTCATCATCAGACAATCCATAAAATGGTGGAAAAGGGGTCTGCCAAGTCAGGAGTGAAGACGTCCCGTCCCGTGTCACTAAAACTGATTTCTCACATCATATCCCTAACACCATTAACATAATACTCACAATTTGAAGCAACACTACTCTCTACTGCATTTGCGATCGCCTTCTTCGGGGCGCTATGCATAAGCGAATTAGTCCCTCAATCCAAAATTACCACCAGTGGAGGCTTATTACACCAGGATGTAGTCATAGCCAATAATGCAATACGTCTACGCATACGCCAATCGAAAATGGCTCCAGCGGTCAGGGGCACTTTGGTACTTCTACAACCCACAAACGGTACACTGAGTCGGGTAACAATGGTAAAAACATATATAACCATGAGATCACAAAGTAATTTCTTCCTATCACACATTGATGGAACACTGTAACGGGTCTGGGAGGTGGAACCTCTGAGTAACTATACAAAGGGGCAGTCCTTGTAAGGAAGCGGGTGGCTCCCAGGGAAGGCGGGCAGGCAGTCACGGCTAGTGACGGGGACAGTCTATGGGTAAGAGGGCAGAAGGTCACGGCAAGTGACGGGGACAGTCTCTGGGTAAGAGGGCAGGAGGTCACGGCAAGTGACAGGGACAGTCTCTTGACAGGCGGGTGGTCACAGCTAGTGACGGCTGAGCCTCCAGGTAGGCTATCAGGCAGGTAGCAGGTGGACGCTCCCAGGCGAGCGGGCGAGAGTCTCTGGACAGGCAGGTGGTCACAGTAAGTGACGGTTGAGCCTCCAGGTAGGCTAGCAGGCAGGTAGCAGGTGGACGCTCCCAGGTGAGCGAGCGAGATTCTCTGGACAGGCAGGTGGTCACAGCAAGTGACGGCTGAGCCTCCACGTAGGCTAGCAGGCAGGTAGCAGGTGGATGCTCCCAGGTGAGCGAGCGAGAGTCTCTGAACAGGCAGGTGGTCACAGCAAGTGACGGCTGAGCCTCCAGGTAGGCTAGCAGGCAGGTAGCAGGTAGGCGCTCCCAGGTGAGCGGGTAAGAGTCTCTGGACAGGCAGGTGGTCACAGCACGTGACGGCAGAGCCTCCAGGTAGGCTAGCAGGCAGGTAGCAGGTGAGCGCTTCCAGGTGAGCGGGTAAGAGCCTCTGGACAGGCAGGTGGTCACAGCACGTGACGGCAGGGCCTCCAGGTAGGCTAGCAGGCAGGTAGCAGGTGAGCACTCCCAGGTGAGCGGGCAGACAGGTCCATAGACAGACTGGCAGGGCTGGTAGGCAGACTGTCGGACCGCAGGAATGTCAGCAGAAAGACACATATCAGGCAGGTATCAAGCAGGAAACTGGCAGGTAACTGGTAGGTAACTGGCAAGTATCTGGTAACGGGACCTGAGGGCTGAAGCAGAGTGATAGGCTATGCAACAACATTGCTCGGGCACCTCCATTTTGGAGGAGGTGCCTTATATATGGAGAGATCCTCCGGCCATTGGCCGGGGACTCCTTAGGGCGGCACGCGCGGCCCCTTTAAGAGAGGGGGAGCGCGCGAGCCCTAAGCACAGTGACCGGGAAGGAGCGCGCGCTGCCAGCAGAGCGGGAGGAAGACGCCGGGCACGGAGCGGAGAGGTGAGGGGAACAGCGTCCCTGCCTAGCAGGAGGCAGGGACGCCGACGCTACAAACGCCATTATCAAGATACCAGTTCCAAGCTATATTTAATAAATGCATAACATCGGCAGGGAACCACCCCAAAAATTATGGGACACACTCATTCTGCATAGGCGAGGCAACGGAAGCAGCAAGAACAGGACTGTCAGAAACGGAAGTTCAGAGGATAGGGAGATGGCGATCCACGTGATTTGCGAGATACATAAGACCGGACTTGTTATCCTAACGTGGTTTGTTTCTTTTACTGGTGACGCTAAGTCAACAGTGTGGGTGATAGGCCACTCGCATATATATTGGGCAGAAAAAAGGGCGAAAGTCCGCCCAGGCGGGAGGAAATTAGAGTTTCATAACACATATTTCAACTGGAGAGGTATTAGAGGCCTGCTATGGCCACAGGTACTAATGGAGGTAATCAAGATAGGGAGAGAGGCAATAGGTCCGGTCATCTTAGTTATACAGGCCGAGGGAAATGATCTAGGTCATCACAAGAGCGCATAACTAATGGCAATAATGAAACTTGACACTGAGCGCTTCAGAGAATTTTTCACAAAACTAACTATAGTATGGTCAGAGATTGTGCCGATAGCGGTATGGCAAGGTGCGCGAGACATCACGGCCATCGAACGGACAAGGCGGGTAATAAATATTCGGATGGCAAAATTTAGAAGAGAGAGAGGCGGTGTAGTGATACAACACCGACAACTGGAAGGAGATAAATCAGGCCTCATACGGCCCGACGGTGTTCACTTAATGGATATTGGACTGGACATATTCCTGTCTGGACTCCAGGACGGAGTGGAACAAGCGTTAAGAGTGATGGATGGGGGTCAGAGTCCTGCATACGAGAACGCAGGATCCTCCGTGGCCTGGAAATGGAAAGAACATGTTGGAGAGTTACACTTGTTGGCCAACTTGCTGGTGTGGAGACCCAGGACATGCTGCAACAAGCTGAATTATTTTAGAAATGAAATGCCTTTCTAATGGAATGAGTATAAAGAGTTAATAAAGCTGTGACCGATCCTCACCCATCCAGTTGTAAGAGTTACATTATTGTATTGTCAAGGAAAGGGGGGCGGAAGGGGGCCTGAGCATCTGAGTTTGATTGGGGGTCCCCACAGTCTGCCTAGGCTAGATGCATTTAAAAATTCTTATTAGATACACAGGCGGTGCAGCTTCCGTTGCAGCTGGGCTACTACACCCAAAGTATTGCCTAGGCTAGATGCAGTTAAAAATTCTATGCTGACTAGCAGACACTGAAGCTTTGGAGCAGACCTCTGAGTAAACAGCTTTTCAGACTCAACCATCTGTGTTACCCCAAGCCATAGTGTATGTAGTTTCTTACAGTTAAATTCCACCTGGAATTAAAGATGCCAATGTCATGTAAAACACAGCAAGGGGACTCCAAAAAGAGTCTCCATTTTTTCCAAAAATTGTGGCACAGACACCACTTAAGTGTCATCAATTGCCCCAGAGTTGCTTAAAACGGTTGGTGAGGTGATTTTACCAAATCCTCAAGCTTTTAGTCTCCCCAGGATGACACAGGGGTAGAAAAGTCCTTGCGGATCCATGATTTGTTCATCTTTATGAACGTGAGTCTGTCTACATTCTCAGTGGACAGCCGCATGCGCTTATCTGTCAGCACACCACCAGCAGCGCTGAACACACGTTCAGAGAGAACGCTGGATGCAGGGCATGACAAGATCTCCAAGGCGTGAGGGCGAGCTCCAGCCATTTTTCCAGATAGGCGGCCCAAAATGAGCAAGCGTCCAGTGACACAGTCATAGCTTCGATGATCACTTGGAGATACTCCTGTACCATCCTCTCTAGGCGTTGACTATGTGTCAGACTTCTTGTCTCCTGTGGCCTTGCAAAGGATGGTCTAAAACAGTGGAGAAACGATTCCACAAAATTGCTGTTACCAGCAGATACTGTGTTACTGTTACGGTTTCAGTGATGAAGACTCGACAGTCCCACGGTTTGCAAGTTAGAACTGTGAGATTCACTACGTGCACCACTGGTGTTTTGTGGAAAAGCACATGTGAGATTCTGCAAGAGCCTCTGCTGATACTCCTGCATGCGTGAATCCCTTTCTATGGCAGGAATTATTTCGGCAAATTTAATTTTGTACCGGGGATCTAAGAGTGTGGCAACCCAGTAGTCGGGATTACTTCGAATTCTGACAATCCAAGCGTCATGTTGCAGGTAGTGCAGCAAGAAGGCACTCATGTGTCTTGCGCATCCAGGAGGACCAAGTCCTTGTTGTGTTGGTAGCGAGGTAAGAATCATGCTTCCTTCCTCTGCCCTCTCCCCCCAACCTCACACAACAGAAATGTGATCAAAGTCTCCCTCATCTGATGAGTCTTACATGCCCATCGCCAGTTCGTCCTCCACTTCTTCCTCGGCTCCTGCACCTTCCTCAACAGTTTGGCTGCTACCATGCGCCCTGGTTAGTCCCTCTCCCCCACCCTTCCATGCCTGCCGCCTTGGTGCTGCCGACCGTCTGGACCCTAGAGATGTTATCCCTTCTGCATACGACTCCTCCTCTACTTCCTCCACCTCCTCTTGTCCCACCACCTGACTCTGAATTCTGTTTAATGTATGCTTCAGCATATAAATCACCAGAATAGTCATGCTGATAATGGCATCGTCGTCAGCACTAAACATCTTCGTCGCCATTTCACAACTGTGCAAAAGGGTGTGTGGCGCCCCTGAGGGTTTAGTCACCACAGAGGTACTGCATCTCACCCAGAGGTGTGGTATCTCACCCTCAGGTAAGAAAGGGGTATGGCTCGGGACCCTAACACATGCAATCCAAAACATACCCGCAGTGGGGGTAGGGCGAGATTGCTCCTAAGGGAGAGCCCAGTCCCAGGTCCCTAGCTGGTGGGAGGGTCCTATGTAGTGGGTGTGGGTGGAGAAAGCAGCTTAGGGGAGCACATGACAGGGAGAGTATAAATAGGAAGCCATTTTAGAAAGAGCAAGCCAGTCAGAGGAGAAGTGACAGGAGCAGAGGCTCTGCATGAGCTCTGCTCCGGAGGCGGACCTAGCCTGGGAGGCCCATGACTGAAGGAGAGAAGAGAGGAGTGGGAGCAGGAAGGCTCCAGGAACCAAAGGGACCCTAGGGGTACGGGCCATGCCGAAGGCCACCCGTACGCCCCCTGCTACCAGGAGGTAGAGTGGTCAGGCCAGATAAGTGTAACCGGTCCCTCAACTAGCGGAGAAACAGCAAGGTTCAACTAGAAACCGGAGGCTGCAGAATTTCATGTACTGCAGGCCAAAGTCCACACCAGTCTCACTAAGAAGGTAGCCACATAGGACCCAGGGGACGGAACACACGTCGCTCGCCAAGGCCCGGGGATACCGGATAGAAGTGTCACTGGGTGTGAGGTGCAGGGAGAAGGCCAGAGAAAGGACACACAGAAGGGGGTCCTGCTAAGTTCTCCGGAGCTATCTGAGGGTGGACTGAGTCCCTCACAGAGTACGCACAGCACGACGGGGGAGATTGCTCTGGTACCTGTAATCTGGACTGCAACAACTGTGAGTAAAGATCTTGGGACTGCATCACACGGACTTTGTGTTCATTACTGACTCCGTGCACTACAACCACCATCATCCACCCACACTGCCCTGAAGCTACACTCTTCCTGTGGGGAGTAATAATACCATTGCTGCCAAACCACCAGCTTCAGAGGACTGTTCCGCAGCAGCGGCCCCTTTGGCCGCACTCCACAGGTGGCGTAGTCGGACATTATAAAACCCATATATACAAATTACCCTTGGATTGACAGCCCTGGGTCACGGACCGGGTCGCCGCCACAGTGACTACAACCCCCAGCTTCTACCGGCCGGGCTCCGGGTACCCCACGGCCCAGGGGGCGCGTCAACTTCATAGGTCCCTGATCTGAGAACACTCCTGCAGCGTGATTTGCCCCACCTCTGGATCTCGTTGGCCCAGGCTATAAGTCAGAACGTATAGCACCAGGGCTTGTCGGTGCTGCCACAGTCGCTGCAACATGTGCAGAGTTGAATTCCACCATGTCGGTACATTGCATTTCAGCCAGTGAACTGGCAGGCCCAACGACTTCTGTAGATATGTAAGTCAATGAGCTGCGGGATGCGAACGGCGGAAGTGAGCACACAGCGACAGTGCCCTCTGCAGAAGGCCATCTAGTACAGGATAGTGGGCTAAAAATTGCTGGACAGCCAGGTTCAACACGTGAGCCATACAAGGAATGTGTGTGACATTGCCCTGGCGAAGGGCCGCACCCAGGTTTGCAGCATTGTCGCACACGGCCTTCCCTGGTTGCAGGTCCAGTGGAGACAACCATTCTTGAAACTGGGTCTCCAGAGCTGACCACAACTTCTCAGCTGTGTGACTCACATTTCCCAGACATTTCAAAGTAAACACCGCCTCATGCCGTTGATCCCTGCTGCCAGCATAGTAACGAGGTGTGCAGGATTCCTTCTACGCAGTTAGAAAGTGGGTCGCATTTCCAGACAGGCTTTGGGTGCAGGTGGAGGACCAAGAGGAGGTTGAGGAGGCAGAAGCAGTGGAGGAACTTCTAGATAAAGAGTATTGACGTACAACTAGTGGGGACGGCAAGACTTGCACAGCAGCCCCTTGTCCTGCTGTCACCATAGTTATCCAGTGCCCAGTCAGCGACATGTAACGCCCCTGTCCATGCCTACTCGCCAAAGTGTCTGTGGTGAAATGCACCCTGTCACACACAGAGTTTCTCAAAGAAGCGGTGATGTTGTGTGCGACATGCTGGTGGAGCACAGGCACACCTTTCTTTGAGAAGTAGTGCCGACTGGGCATCTGGTACTGGGGCACTGCGACGGACATAAGGTCTCGAAAATCCTCTGTGTCCACAAGGCAGAAAGGCAGCATTTCTGTAGCCAACAGCTTGAAATTGGTGAAATTCAACCTCTTAGCTTTGTCATGGCTAGGAGGAAATGGTCTTTTACTTGTCCACATCTGAGGGACCGAGTGCAGGCTGTTGTGCTTAGACGGGGTTGAGTAGGGTGTCCCCGGCAAACTTGCCAGTCTGTGAGGAAGATGCAGGCGGAAAAGTTAGGTCGCCTTGATCCAAAGGTGGTGCTCTAGATGTCGGAGAGCGCTCAACACCAGCTGGTGTTTCCACTTCCAAATGAAATGATGACCTGCCAATCACACTGGCTGTTGCGGGTAAAGAGGTGGCAGGTCTGCGTCCCAAAACAGGTGTGACTGCTGTCCCCCCAGTCACAGAGGATGAAGAGGCCGCGGATGCACAAGATATGGCAGACGGTGATTGGCCCGGCCCTCTAGGCCGCATTGTAGCACAGTGAGCTTCCCACTGCAACTTATGCTTCATATCCATGTGACGGTTCATGCATGAAGTACTCAAACTATGGATTTTTTGGCCTCTACTTAGCTTTTGGTGACAAATATTTCAGTCATCCTTATCGATCTGAAACAATACCCAGGCTATGCAAGGCTTACAGCCCATGCGACCTGAAGATCCAATACGACTTGTGGTCAGAGGCAGAGTTGTGGTTGAGGATGCAGTTGTTGACGTGCTTCCAGTACTCCGTCTCTGTCCAGGAAGGCGCAACCTAACCTCGTCATCAATAGCATCTGTGACGCCCAGCTGCGCTTGGTATCACAGATCCTAGAAGAGTGCATTGATGGAATCCTCCACAAGAGGCCCCCATAAACATTCACACATCTCCACCTTCCACCTCAGACCAGCCGAGGGAGCCCGTTAGGCATATAAATAGGGAAGGTGGAGCTAGGCAGTTCAGTTCCTCTGATGAGTTTCTGCAGTAGAGAAGCCTAAGAGAGGTCAGTCTGCAGTGGAGCTCAATCTAGTCTAGAGAACTCAGTTAATAGTTCAGCAGTGGAGCACGAGGCTCCTGTTAGCTAGATTCAGGGAGCCCAGTTAGAGCTTAAGGTGTGCTGGCGCCATAAGATGGATGAAGCGCGGCAAGCTGCCATTAGTGTGTATAGCCTAGTGAGAGCCCAAGTAGGCCGAAGGCGAGTGGAGAGTTAGTACATAGGGGGCAGAGGAGCTTAACCAGCTCAGCCCGAAGCATTTACCGGACACCGGATCCGAGCTTACCGGGATCACTATGACCCAGTAAGGCATAACCGGAGCCCTGGAGAAATACAAGTCCCAGGATCGCTAAGGTGCTGATACTTAACAGAGCCAGGAGATGCTTAGGCCCCGCATACTGGGAGCGTGAACTCCAAGACAAGGCCCTATCACAAGGTCAGCCAGCGCAGCACAGAGACAAAGTTAGGCCTACCTCCAGGCAGGTAAGAAACTTACAACGCAGAGGTAAGAACACACCCGCTCATTGGGGAGGATTCTGATATGCACCCTTCACCCTACAGTGCTCTGGGATGTGCCTGAATTTCCACCAGTAAAAGGTACTGAAGTGACTACCGTGTCCGTTCCCGTTCTTGCTCTGACCCAGCTGGGTCTCGCCTGTCCTGCATTCCCCATGCATACGCTTTTCTGAGGCCTAGCTCCACCTGTGGGGAGCTATACCATCGAGCTGCCTTATCACCGGCCTCAGTGTACTACTGCAGCGCTGGTGCTTCTCATCAGATACCACAGGTGGCATCACGAAGTCTTAAAAAATTAACAATTATCCACCCTTTTAAAGAGTGACCCCAGGGTACGGGCCCAGGAGCCAACCACCGCGACATCCCAAAGGCCAGGCAAAGGCCCGGGTACCGAGTCATCCCCATCCCCTGGGCTAGTCACATCCTCCTCCACCTCCTCTGCTGACCTCATCGACTGGCTGACTGTGGGTTGACAGTAAGTATGATCTCCAACCTCGTAATCATCACCCTGTGTGTTCTCACACCCGTCGTCCTCAGAGCCAACTTCTTCCTGCCCTGACCGAAAAGTCAAGCTGTCGCTCCAATCAGGTATTTGAGTCTCATCATCGTCTTCATCATTGTCTCCACCAACTGGAGTTACAGTTTGGGAACGAGGGTCTACATTATGCTCAGAACCTTCTTCATCTGGTCCTGGATCCGACTCATAAAGATTCTGGGCATCAGTGCAGATCATTTCCTTGTCTGGATTAACAGAAGCTCTGGAGCAGACCTCCGTTTCCCAGGCTATAGTATGAGTAAACAGCTGTGCAGACTCAACCATCTGTGTTACCCCATACTCAGATGGGCAGCTGGAGACTTGGGAGATGTGAGGAAGCAAGTGCGATTGGGGTGACGCCTCTAAGGACTGGAGTGTTTGTGATGTTGAAGTTGAGGTGGAGGAGAGCCCACTTGAAGGAGCACTTGATATGCGTTGAAGCACCTGCTGTTTTTGTGCCTCATCTGGAATTTGTAGCAATGGGCGTGTCCGTAAGAAAGGGATCGTATCACATTGTCCACGAAAAGAAGTAGACATCTTAGTTTGGCTGGAAGATGGTCTTTCTTATGCAGATGTTACTCCCCCCCCACCACGGGGGTGCTCGACCCACCAGCGGACAGGCATCAGTATTGGGAGAGGGGGGCTGGCCATCAGGGTCCACCGCGGCTCTGGCACAAACCCGGCGACACTTAGGTCGCACGGGCAGGAACGGACTGGCCGTGTCGGCTTCGCACTAAATCGTAGTCCCTCTGCCCGCTCGTGCCCGTAACCTCAAAGGGATGCGCAAGCGGCTTATCTTCCCAGGGCTGTTCCCCGCCCAGCAGGAACGTGGGGGAGCTCAGGTCGGCCTTCCACTGTACTCCCTTACCTCACTCGCCCTCTTTCCTTCTTCTGTTCTCCTTCTAACTAGTGTTGATCCACCCCCGTAGTGTTCGAGTTCGGTTCGGTTCGTCGAACACCCGTGTGTTCGCCGAACTGTTCGTCGAACTGTTCGTCGAACACCTTCGAACACCGTTAAAACCAATGGCAGGCAAACAAAAACACATAGAAACACATAGAAAACACCTTCAAAGGTGTCCAAAAGCTGACAAACTGCTCAGAAGACACAACTAACACATGGAAAAGTGACAAGTACATATAGTCATGCGAAAAGAAAAGAGGTGGAGGAGTAAAAGGAGGGAGAGACACAGATATAGGCATGTCATGCCCTTCTAAAATCCAAAAAGTGAGAAGCCGAGACGGCCAGTCCGCTCCTGCCCGTGCCACCTCCGTGTCGCCGGGTTTGTGCCAGAGCCGCGGTGAACCCTGACGGCCAGCCCCCCTCTCCCAATACTGGTGCCTGTCCGCTGGTGGGTCGAGAGAGCCCCCCTGTGGTGGAGGCAGCTCTAAGCTTTTTAATTTAAATTGTCCCTCTAATTTGAATGAATACACTTTAAATCCATTTACAAGGATCTATTGGAGGGCAAGTCTCATGCCAGCAGCCGCGTAATTCCAGCTCCAGTAGCGTCCACTAAAGCTGCTGCAGTTAAAAAGCTTTTATAAGGATCGAGCTCGGCTGTCCACCGCAAGGCATCCTAGTGCCAGTCCCAGCCCCTATGCCTTGGGGTGCCTCCTGATGCTCTTCACTGAGTATCCCGTGGTCCCGAAGCATTTCCTTTGAAAAAATTAAGTGTCCAAACTACAGGTGGTGTAGCTTGCTTAACAGCCGGGATAATCCGCTGACTAGCAGACACTGCTACTAGGCACAAAGTATTTCCTGGGCTAGATGCAGTTAAAAATTTGTAAGTAGATACTCTCGTTGGATGCTGAGAAAGCATTCCATATAGTCTCCTGGCACGCCATATATGATTCTCTTAAAAAGCTTGGGGTAGGGGTCTAGGGGACCCTTTTATAGCCAAAATCACGGCCCTGTATCACAATACGTCACCTAGGCTGAAGATAAATGGAACTGTAGCACCGAGGGCTCGGTTGCTACAGACGTATTGCACCTCACCCAGAGGTGTGATATCTCACTCTCAGATAAGGATGGAGTGTGGATCAGGACCCGACACCTGCATGCATTACACCACATTGCCGTGGGGCAGGGCGACCAATATGCCCCTGAGATGGGCACGACAGTCCCTGTCCCTGGCTGGAGTGGGGGGAGGGAACACTGAGGAAGGGGAACCCTGCAGTGCAGGAGCAGGGAGGAAGCAGTTCCTGGGTGCATTGAGAAGGGAGTATAAAAGGTGGGCACCATCTTAGTTCAGTGCAGAGAAGTCTGAGCAGAAGTGGCAGGGAGCAGGGGCTCTGCATGAGCTCTGCTCCGGAGGCGGGCCTAGTAACAGAGGCCCAGGCCTGCAAGAGGGAGAAGGAAGGAAGAGGAGCGGAGAAGGCTCCAGGAACGAGGAATGAAGGGATCCCAGGGGTGCGGACGGGCGAGTCGCCACCGCACGCCCGAATCCACCTGCGTGGAGGGGTCAGGCCAAAGGGGGAGACCGGTCCCTGAACTAGTGGAGGCAGGAAACGACCCTCAGCTAGAAACCGGAGGCTCTGACATTTTATGTGGCGCAGCCCCTTGCTCCACCCGCTAGGAAGGCACCACATAGGGTCAGGGAAACTGGCGCCAAGTTTACCAAGAGGAGGCCCGAGGCAGCCGGACAGAAGTGTTGGTAAGAAAGGCCAGACAAAGGACACACAAAGGGGGTCCTGTGAAGCGCTCCAAAGTTATCTGGGAGTTGTCTGAGCCCCTCACCTGGTGAGCACAGTACGACGTGGGCAGCCGTTACCTGCAGACGTGGTCTGGATAATAAGAACTGTGAGTAAAGGCCCTGAACTGCATCACTGACTCCGTGTCGTTACTGCTGCTGCCCTGCACCATCACCCCCATCCTCCGCATACACTGCCCTGAGGCTATACTCCTCCCATGGGGAGTTATGCTACGCTCTGCTGCACCCACAACACCAGCCTTAGCGGTCTGCCCTGTAGCGGCGGTTCACTCTGACCGCAATCCACGGGTGGCGTAGTCGGACATTTAAACATCAAAACCACATAAATAGTTCCGCCACTGGTTTGACCGCCCTGAGCCACGGAACCGGATCGCCGCCACGAAGACTACAACCACCAGCATCCACCAAAAAGGGTCCGGCTCCGGGTGTCCCAAGGCCCAGGGAGTGCGTCAGAACATTTTCATCACCTTTCACAATCACCAATGGGACAAGGCAGGGATGTCCTCTGTCCCCTCTCTTATACATCCTAGTGACGGAGCACCTGCTCTCATCAATTCGCCATAACCCCAATATTAGGTGGATTGAGGTGGGAGGCACCGAGTACAAGTGCTCTCTATTTGCTGATGATGTCCTAGTATATATCACTCAATCACATATATCCATCCCTGCTGTTATGGCTGAAATAGATCACTTTGTTACATGGTAAAATTTTAAAATCAATGCAGCGAAGTCTGAGGCCCTCGATGTCTCCCTCCCTAAATCCATATAGGATTCCATCCAGTCCAACTTTCCCTTTGCCTGGCCCTCACAGGGTATCAAATACTTAGGAATTCCTATTCATAGAGACCTCTCCCATCTATGTTATCTTAATTTTGGGCCCTTTATTGAACAATTCCATACAGACCACGGTTGGCAAGTTAGAACTGTAAGATTCACTACGTGAACCACTGGTGTTTTGTGGAAAAGCACATGTACACCACGTTCCAAATTATTATGCAAAAAGTGTTTAGGAGTGATAAGGGAAGAATTTGTTTGTTTGTCAGTTAAACTCATTGATGGTGATGTGTGTCAGGGCTCTTTATATCACTGTAAGCAATTGCAGACACCTGTGCTAATTAGTTTGGCAGGTGTGTCCAATGAAAGGCAAGACTACTTAAGAAGGCTCTCTCACATTATTAAGCAGCCTACATTTTCTGCCAAAATGGGAAAGAAAAAGGATGTGTCGGCTGCTGAGAAGCAACAAATTGTGGAGTGTTTAGGTCAAGGCATGACTACAATCAACATTGTGCGATGATCAGGATGAAGTGTCTTGGCAATCAAGAAGTATGTAGCTGATTCACAGTACACACGTGTGCGTGCTGATAAGGGCAAATTGAGGACTCTTTCCTACAGGCAATTACGTCAGGTTGAAAGAGCAGCGGCAAAAAAGCCTTGTCATAGCAGCAGACAAGTTTTTGAAGCTGCTTGTGCCTCCAACGTCCCCCGAACAACAAGATGCAGGGTCCTTCAGAGGTTTGCAGCTGTGCATACGCCATCCTGTCGACCTCCTCTATCCACTTCACACAAGCAGAAACGGCTCCAGTGGGACAAACATTACATGAAGACTGATTTCAAAACTGTTTTGTTCACGGATGAGTGCCGTGCAGCGCTCGATGGTCCAGATGAATGGAGTGGAGGATGGCTGGTTGATGGACACCCCACGCAAACATGGCTACAGCGCCAACAAGGAGGAGGTGGAGAAATGTTTTGGGCTGGAATCATGGGGAGAGAGATTGTCGGCCCCTTTAGGATCCCTGAAGGCGCTAAAGATGAACTCCATAATGTATGTGGATTTTCTCAAACAGCACTTCCTGCCATGGTTCAAGAAGAAGAACCGTGTATTTCACAGCAAGATCATTTTTCTGCATGATAATGCACCATCTCATGCTGCACATAAAACATCTGCATCTCTGGCTGATATGGGCATAAAAGGGGACAAACTTATGGTGTGACCCCCATGCTCCCCTGACCTCTACCCCATTCAGAACCTTTGGAGCATCATTAAAAGGAGTGTCTATGATGGCGGGAGGCAGTTAACATCTAAGCAACAGCTCTGGGAGGGTATTCTGTCCTCATGCAAAACAATTGAAGCAGAAACCATCCAAAACCTGACAAATTCAATGGACGAGAGAGTTCAGAAGCTCCTTTCGAACAAGGGGTCCTATGTGAAAATGTAACATCACCTAGAATAAAGTTTTGAGTTGAAAACTGTTTGATTTCAGTTTCTAACAACCTGCTAATGCTTATAATTTCAAAAATGACCATTTTTTTGGTCTTTATTAAAATGAAAAGGTTGATCGAAAAGTTTGGGGGATCTAAGAGTGTGGCAACCCAGTAGTCATGATTACTTCGAATTCTGACAATATGAGGGTCATGCTGCAGGTAGTGCAGCAAGAAGGCACTTATGTGTCTTGCGCATCTCGGAGCCCCAAAATTATTTTCCGGGCTAGATGCAGCTAAAAATTATTTTTAATTTTAAATCTGGTGAAGCTTATTATAGATGGCCTAATAGGATCAGTGCTGCACACTGCTACAAAGCCCAAATTATTTTCCAGTCAAGATACAGATAAACATGATTAGTAATTTGAAAGCTTAAAACGGTTGGTAGGGTGATTTTAACCAATCATCAAGCTTTTACTCTCCCCAGGATGACACAGGGGTAGAAAAGTCATTTCGGATCCATGATTTGTTCATCTTTATGAACGTGAGTCTGTCTACATTATCAGTGGAGAGCCGCGTGCGCTTATCTGTCAGCACACCACCAGCAGCGCTGAACACACGTTCAGACAGAACACTGGCTGCGGGGCATGACAAGATCTCCAAGGCGTAAGTGGCTAGCTCTGGCCATTTATCCAGATTGGAAGCCCAAAAAGAGCAAGGGTCCAGTGACACAGTCGTGGCTTCAATGTTTACTTGGAGATACTCCTGTACCATCGTCTCTAGGCGTTGACTATGTGTCAGACTTCTTGTCTCCTGTGGCCTTGCAAAGGATGGGCTAAAAAAGTGGTGAAATGATTCCGCAAAATTGATGTTACCAGCAGATACTGTGGTTCTGTTACGGTTTGAGTGCTGAACACTTGACGGTCCCACGGTTGGCAAGTTGGAACTGTGAGATTCACTACGTGCACCACTGGTATTTTGTGGAAAAGCACATGTAAGATTCTGCAACAGTCTCTGCTGATACTCCTGCATGCGTGCATCCCTTTCTATGGCAGGAATAATTTCTGCAAATTTACTTTTGTACCGGGGATCTAACAGTGTGGCAACCCAGTAGTCAGGATTATTTCTAATTCTCACAATTCGAGGGTCATGTTGCAGGTAGTGCAGCAAGAAGGCACTCATGTGTGTTGCGCATCCAGGAGCACCAAGTCCCTGTTGTGTTGGTGGCGAGGTAACAATCATGCTTCCTTCCTCTGTCCTCTCCCCCCAACCTCGCACAACAGAAATGTGATCAAGGTCTCCCTCATCTGATGAGTCTTCCATCAGTTCGTCCTCCACTTCTTCCTGGGCTCCTGCACCTTCCTCACTAGTTTGGCTGCTACCATGCGCCCTGGTAAAATCATCTCCCCCACCCTCACATGCCTGCCGCCTTGGTGCTGCCGACCGTCTGGACCTTGCAGATGTTAGCCCTTCTGCATACAACTCCTCCTCCTCTACTTCCTCCACCTCCTCTTGTGCCACCACCTGACTCCGAATTCTGTTTAACATGTGCTCCAGCATGTAAATCACCGGAATAGTCATGCTGATAATGGCATCGTCAGCACTAAACATCTTCGTCGCCATTTCAAAACTGTGCAGAAGGGTGCATAGGTCCCTGATCTGAGACCACTCCTCCAGCGTGATTTGCCCCACCTCTGAATCTCGTTGGCCCAGGCTATACGTCAGAACGTATTGCACCAGGGCTTGTCGGTGCTGCCACAGTCGCTGCAACATGTGCAGAGTTGAATTCCACCGGGTAGGCACATCGCATTTTAGCCGGTGAAGTGGCAGGCCCAACGACTTCTGTAGAGATGTAAGTCGCTGAGCTGCGGGATGCGAACGGCGGAAGTGAGCACACAGCGACCGTGCCCTCTGCAGAAGGCCATCTAGTCTGGGATAGTGGGCTAAAAATTGCTGGACAACCAGGTTCAACACGTGAGCCATACAAGGCACGTGTGTGACATTGCCCCGGCGAAGGGCCGCACCCAGGTTTGCAGCATTGTCGCACACGGCCTTCCCTGGTTTCAGGTCCAGTGGAGACAACCATTCATGAAATTGGTTCTCCAGAGCTGACCACAACTCCTCAGCTGTGTGACTCACATTTCCCAGACATTTCAATGTAAAAACCGCCTGATGACGTTGAGCCCTACTGCCAGCATAGTAAGGAGGTGTGCAGGATCCCTTCTGCGCAGTTAGAAAGCTTGTGGCATGACCAGACAGGCTTTGGGTGCAGGTGGAAGACCGAGAGGAGGTTGAGGAGGCAGAAGCAGTGGAGGAACTTTGACATAAAGAGGATTGACGCACAACTCGTGGGGACGGCAAGACTTGGACAGCAGCCCCTTGTCCTGCTGTCACCATAGTTACCCAGTGCCCAGTCAGCGACATGTAACGCCCCTGTCCATGCCTACTCGTCCAAGTGTCTGTGGTGAAATGCACCCTGTCACACACAGAGTTTCTCAAAGAAGCGGTGATGTTGTGTGCGACATGCTGGTGGAGCGCAGGCACACCTTTCTTTGAGAAGTAGTGCCGACTGGGCATCTGGTACTGGGGCACTGCGACGGACATAAGGTCTCGAAAATCCTCTGTGTCCACCAGGCGGAAAGGCAGCATTTCTGTAGCCAAGAGCTTGCAGATGGTGAAATTCAACCTCTTAGCTTTCTCATGGCTAGGAGGAAATGGTCTTTTACTTGTCCACATCTGAGGGACCGAGGGCTGGCTATTGTGCTTAGACGGGGTTGATAAGGGTGTCCCCGGCAAACTGCCGGTCTGTGAGGAAGATGCAGGCGGACATGTTAGGTTGCCTTGATCCAAAGGTGGTGCTATCGATGTCGGACAGCGCTCAAGACCAGCTGGTGTTACCACCTCCAAAGAAAATGATGACCTGCCAATCACGCTGGCTGTTGCGGGTAAAGAGGTGGCAGGTCTGCACCCCAAAACAGGTGTGACTGCTGTCCCCCCAGTCACAGAGGATGAAGAGGCCGCGGATGCACAAGATATGGCAGACGGTGGTTGGCCCGGCCGGCTAGGCCGCATTGTAGCACACTGAGCTTCCCACTGCAACTTATGCTTCATGTCCATGTGCCGGTTCATGCATGAAGTACTCAAACTATGTATTTTTTGGCCTCTACTTAGCTTTTGCTGACAAATGTTACAGATAACACGAGTTGGGTCATCTTTATCGATCTGAAAAAATGCCCAGGCTATGCAAGGCTTAGCACCCATGCGACCTGAAGAGCCACCACGACTTGTGGTGAGAGGCAGAGTTGTGTTTGAGGATGCAGTTGTTGACGTGCTTCCAGTACTACGTCTCTGTCCAGGAAGGCGCAACCTGACCTCGTCGTCACTAGCATCTTCCTCCACCTCCTCTGCTGACCTCATCTCTTGGCTGACTGTGGGTTGACAGTAAGTGGGATCTCCGACCTCATCATCTTCACCCTGTGCGTTATCACACCCGTCGTCCTCAGAGCCAACCTGTTCCTGCCCTGACAAAAAACTAAAGTTGTCGCTCCAATCAGGTATTTGAGTCTTATCATCGTCTTCCTCATTGTCTCCACCAACAGGAGTTACAGTTTGGGAATGAGGGTCTACATTATGGTCAGAACCTTCTGCGTCTGGTCCTGGATCCGACTCATAAAGATTCTGGGCATCAGTGCAGATCATTTCCTCGTCTGGATTCACAGAAGCGCTGGAGTCGACCTCTGATTCCCAGGCTATAGTATGAGTAAACAGCTCTGCAGACTCAACCATCTGTTCTACCTCATACTCAGACGGGCAGCTGGAGATTTGGGAGCTGTGAGGAAGCAAGTGCGATTTGGGTGACACCTTTGAGGACTGGAGTATGTGTGATGTTGAAGTTGATGTGGAGGAGAGCCCACTTAAAGGAGCACTTGATATCCGTTGAAGCACCTGCTGTTTTTGTGCCTCATCTGGAATTTGTAGCGATTGGCGTGGCCGTAAGAAAGGGATCTTATCACATTGTCCGCTAAAAGAAGTAGACATTTTAGTTTGGCTGGAAGATGGTCTTTCTTCTGCACCTACCCCACGGACACAACCTTTTTTCCCCTTCCCAACACGCCTATTCCCCTTTCCACCAGCAGCAGGCCTTTTTCCACTCATTTTGGTGGTTAACTAATTCACAACTCTGGAGTTGTTTGCACAAAAAAACAATGGATGGTAACCGAGCAGAGCTGAGTGGCCAAACTGTGGTATTAGGCCAAAACTATTGGCTGGGTTAGATGCAGAAAAAAATTATTTTTAATTTGCAACCTGATGGAGGTCAGTATAGATGGACTAATAGACCAAGTCCCACACACCGCTAGAAGCCCAAATATTTTTTCAGAGCTAGATGCAGAAAATTTTTTTATTCAATTTGCAACCTGATGGAGGTCAGTATAGATGGACTAATAGACCAAGTCCCACACACTGCTAGAAGCCCAAATATTTTTTCAGAGCTAGATGTAGAAAAAAATTATTTTTAATTTGCAACCTGATGAAGGTCAGTATAGATGGACTAATAGACCAAGTCCCACACACCGCTAGAAGCCCAAATATTTTTTCAGAGCTAGATGCAGAAAATTTTTTTATTCAATTTGCAACCTGATGGAGGTCAGTATAGATGGACTAATAGACCAAGTCCCACACACTGCTAGAAGCCCAAATATTTTTTCAGAGCTAGATGCAGAAAAAAATTATTTTTAATTTGCAACCTGATGGAGGTCAGTATAGATGGACTAATAGACCAAGTCCCACACACCGCTAGAAGCCCAAATATTATTTCAGAGCTAGATGCAGAAAAAAATTATATTCAATTTGCAACCTGCTGGAGGTCAG
Organism: Phyllobates terribilis; assembly: GCF_046119375.1. Taxonomy (NCBI): domain Eukaryota; kingdom Metazoa; phylum Chordata; class Amphibia; order Anura; family Dendrobatidae; genus Phyllobates; species Phyllobates terribilis. The sequence continues at coordinate 657,317,745 of NW_027362764.1, read as the reverse complement.
TATAGAAGGACTAATAGAACAAGTCCCACACACTGCTAGAAGCCCAAATATTTTTTCAGAGCTAAATGAAGAAAAAAATTATTTTTAATTTGCAACCTGATGGAGGTCAGTATAGATGGACTAATAGACCAAGTCCCACACACTGCTAGAAGCCCAAATATTTTTTCAGAGCTAGATGCAGAAAAAAATTATTTTTAATTTGCAACCTGATGGAGGTCAGTATAGATGGACTAATAGAACAAGTCCCACACGCTGCTAGAAGCCCAAATATTTTTTCAGAGATAAATGAAGAAAAAAATTATTTTTAATTTGCAACCTGATGGAGGTCAGTATAGATGGACTAATAGACCAAGTCCCACACACTGCTAGAAGCCCAAATATTTTTTCAGAGCTAGATGCAGAAAAAAATTATATTCAGTTTGCAACCTGATGGAGGTCAGTATAGATGGACTAATAGAATGATGCTATGCCCAAAAGATTTTACTTCACTAGGTGCAGTAAAAAAATTGGTATTCTATACACAGGTGGTATATCTTGCAACACAGATAGGCTACTCCACTGACTAACACACTCTGCAATAGGCCAAAAAGGATTAGCTTTGCTAGATTCAGCCAAATGCTGTGAAAAAAACTTGCACAGCACTGGCACAGACCTGCCTGGCAAAAACTGATAGGAACTGATGTAACCTAGTCCTGAAAAGGACTCCAATTACAATTAGTCTTTACTCCCACAATCTATCTATTTAAGAGCACAGACCTGCTTGATAATAGTCGTAGGAAATGCTGTAACCTAGTCCTTAAAAGGACTGCAATCACAACTATTCCCTACTCCCAAGCTATCTGTATATTTGTGCGAAAATTGGCTTGAAATTAATAAGGTATAGCGCACACAGCAACAGCGGTGCCATCTAACACGCAGCTGCAGCAGTGAGAAAATGGTGGCGACGGGGAAAATGGCTTGGTCTTATAGGGCAAGAACATGTGACATACACTGCCAATCACACATGCCCTTGCTTGTGTGAAAAAAAGCACTTCGCTCCGTGTGTGCGCTGCTGATAGGCTGACAGATTGCACCTCCCCACTGCAAATGCGGGAAAGAGAAAAAAAAATGGAGATCTTCATTGTACCTGCAGAGATCCATCCCCTGCCCCTCCCCCCGCCCCGCTGTACACTCAAACTGCGTATTAACATTAATTTTCATCATTACTGAGAAAAAATCCAGTTATGATTTTGGTGCACGAACAGTTATCGAACATAACCTCGAACAGCCGAATTTTTCTCAAATTGTTCGTGTTCGCCGACCGGCTCGAACACCGCCCAAAACAGCTCGAATTTGAGATTGGCGAACAGTTCGAGTAGAACAACGCTCATCTCTACTTCTAACCCCTCGGCTCTGTGGTGTCCGCTCTCCCTTCAGCTCTCTCCTTCTCACAGGTGGACTACCGCGTGTAGTCACACTGTGGCAAATCTTTTGGGCCCAGGCATAAGAAGTTGTCAAGGTAATGGATAATATATGCCCCCTTAGAAGCGTCCATTACAACCCATTCGAGGAAGCAACTAAAAGCCTCAAATAGCGAGCAGGATCTGGAGCACCCCATGGGCAAACAGAGATCTATATAGTAGGCTCCTTCCCAGAAGCAGCCCAAAGGTGGACACTATTCGGAGGCACAGGTAGCAAGTAGAGATGAGCGGTGTTCGACTCGAACTGTTCGCCAATCTCAAATTCGAGCTGTTTTGGGCGGTATTCAAGCTGTTCGGCGAACACGAACGAATTGAAAAAAATTCGGCTGTTCGAGGTTGTGTTCGATAACTGTTTGTGCACCAAAATCAAAACTGGATTTTTTCTCAGTAATGCTGAAAATTAATGTTAATATGCAGTTTGAGTGTACAGCGGGGCGGGGGGAGGGTCAGGGGATGGATCTCTGCAGGAATAATGAATATCTCCATATTTTTTTCTCTTTCCCGCATTTACAGTGGGGAGGTGCAATCTGTCAGCCTATCAGCAGCGCACACATGGAGCGAACTGCTATTTTTCACACAAGCAAGGGCATGTGTCATTGGCAGTGTATGTCACATGTCCTTGCCCTATAAGACCCAGCCATTTTCCCCGTCGCCACCATTTTCTCACTGCTGCAGCTGCGTGTTAGACGGCACCGCTGTTGCTGTGTGCGCTATACTTTGTTAATTTCAAGCCAATTTTCGCACAAATCTACAGATAGCTTGGGAGTAGGGAAGAGATGTGATTGCAGTCCTTTTAAGGACTAGGTTACATAATTTCCTCCGACTTTTATCAGGCAGGTCTGTGCTCTTAAATAGATAGGTTGTGGGAGTAAAGACTAATTGTAATTGCAGTCCTTTTCAGGGCTAGGTTACATCAGTTCCTATCACTTTTTGCCAGGCAGCTTTGTACCAGTGCTGTGCAAGTTTTTTTCACAGCATTTGGCTAAATCTAGCAAAGCAAATCCTTTTTGGCCTATTGCAGAGTGTGTTAGTCAGTGGAGTAGCCTATCTGTGTTGCAAGCTACACCACGTGTGTATAGAATACAATTTTTTTTACTGCACCTAGTGAAGTAAAACCTTTTGGGCATAGCATCATTCTAATAGTCCATCTATACTAATCTCCACCAGGTTGCAAATTCAATATAATATTTTTTTGCATCGAGCTCTGAAAAAATATTTAGGCTTCTAGCAGTGTGTGGGACTTGGTCTATTAGTACATCTATACTAACCTCCACCAGGTTGCAAATTAAAAATAATTTTTATCTGCATCTAGCTCTGAAAAAATATTTAGGCTTCTAGCAGTGTGTGGGTCTTGGTCTATTAGTCTATCTATACTGACCTCCATCTGGTTGCAAATTCAATTTAATTTTTTCCTGCATCTAGCTCTGAAAAAATATTTCAGCTTGTAGCAGTGTGTGGGACTTGTTCTATTAGTCCATCTATACTGACCTCCATCAGGTTGCAAATTCAATCTAATTTTTTTCTGCATCTAGCTCTGAAAAAATATTTCAGCTTGTAGCAGTGTGTGGGACTTGTTCTATTAGTCCATCTATACTAACCTCCATCAGGTTGCAAATTCAATCAAATTTTTTTCTGCATCTAGCTCTGAAAAAATATTTCAGCTTGTAGCAGTGTGTGGGACTTGTTCTATTAGTCCATCTATACTGATCTCCATCAGGTTGCAAATTCAATATAATTTATTCTGCATCTAGCTCTGAAAAAATATTTCAGCTTGTAGCAGTATGTGGGACTTGTTCTATTAGTCCATCTATGCTGACCTCCATCAGGTTGCAAATTCAATCTAATTGTTTTCTGCATCTAGCTCTGAAAAAATATTTAGGCTTCTAGCAGTGTGTGGGACTTGGTCTATTAGTCCATCTATAATAACCTCCACCAGGTTGCAAATTTAAAATAATTTTTATCTGCATCTAGCTCTGAAAAAATATTTAGGCTTCTAGCAGTGTGTGGGACTTGGTCGATTAGTCCATCTATACTGACCTCCATCAGGTTGCAAATTCAATGTAATTTTTTTCTGCATCTAGCTCTGAAAAAATATTTAGGCTTCTAGCAGTGTGTGGGACTTGGTCTATTTGCACATCTATGCTGACCTCCATCAGGTTGGATATCCAATATAATTTTTTTCTGCATCTAGCTCTGAAAAAATATTTCAACTTGTAGTAGTGTGTGGGACTTGGTCTATTAGTCCGTCTATACTGACCTCCATCAGGTTGCAAATTCAATCTAATTTTTTTCTGCATCTAGCTCTGAAAAAATATTTCAGCTTGTAGCAGTGTGTGGGACTTGTTCTATTAGTCCATCTATACTGACCTCCATCAGGTTGCAAATTCAATCTAATTTTTTTCTGCATCTAGCTCTGAAAAAATATTTCAGCTTGTAGCAGTGTGTGGGACTTGTTCTATTAGTCGATCTATACTGACCTCCATCAGGTTGCAAATTCAATATAATTTTTTTCTGCATCTAGCTATGAAAAAATATTTCAGCTTGTAGCAGTATGTGGGACTTGTTCTATTAGTCCATCTATACTGACCTCCATCAGGTTGCAAATTCAATCTAATTGTTTTCTGCATCTAGCTCTGAAAAAATATTTAGGCTTCTAGCAGTGTGTGGGACTTGGTCTATTAGTCCATCCATAATAACCTCCACCAGGTTGCAAATTAAAAATAATTTTAATCTGCACTTAGCTCTGAAAAAATATTTATGCTTCTAGCTGTGTGTGTGACTTGGTCTATTAGTCCATCTATACTGAACTCCATCAGGTTGCAAATTCAATATAATTTTTTTCTTCATCTAGCTCTGGAAAAATATTTAGTTTTCTACCAGTGTGTGTGACTTGTTCTATTAGTCCATCTATACTGACCTCCATCAGGTTGCAAATTCAATCTAATTTTTTTCTGCATCTAGATCTGAAAAAATATTTCAGCTTGAAGCAGTGTGTGGGACTTGTTTTATTAGTCCATCTATACTGACCTCCATCAGGTTGCAAATTCAATCTAATTTTTTTCTGCATCTAGCTCTGAAAAAATATTTAGGCTTCTAGCAGTGTGTGGGACTTGGTCTATTAGTCCATCTATACTGACCTCCATATAGTTGCAAATTCAATATAATTTTTTTCTGCATCTAGCATTGAAAAAATATTTAGGCTTCTAGCAGTGTGTGGGATTTGGTCTATTAGTCCATCTATACTAACCTCCACCAGGTTGCAAATTAAAAATAATTTTTATCTGCATCTAGCTCTGAAAAAATATTTAGGCTTCTAGCAGTGTGTGGGACTTGGTCTATTAGTCCATCTATACTGACCTCCATCAGGTTGCAAATTCAATCTATTTTTTTTTCTGCATCTAGCTCTGAAAAAATATTTCAGCTTGTAGCAGTGTGTGGGACTTGTTCTATTAGTCCATCTATACTGACCTCCATCAGGTTGCAAATTCAATCTATTTTTTTTTCTGCATCTAGCTCTGAAAAAATATTTCAGCTTGTAGCAGTGTGTGGGACTTGTTCTATTAGTCCATCTATACTGACCTCCATCTGGTTGCAAATTCAATCTAATTTTTTTCTGCATCTAGCTCTGAAAAAATATTTCATCTTTTAGCAGTGTGTGGGACTTGGTCTATTAGTCCATCTATACTGACCTCCATCAGGTTGCAAATTCAATATAATTTTTTTCTGCATCTAGCCCTAAAAAAAAATTTAGGCTTCTAGCAGTGTGCGGGAATTAGTCTATTAGTCCATCTATACTAACCTCCACCAGGTTGCAAATTAAAAATAATTTTTATCTGCATCTAGCTCTGAAAAAAATATTTAGTTTTCTAGCAGTGTGTGTGACTTGGTCTATTAGTCCATCTATACTGACCTCCATCAGGTTGCAAATTCAATCTAATTTTTTTCTGCATCTAGCTCTGAAAAAATATTTCAGCTTGAAGCAGTGTGTGGGACTTGTTCTATTAATCCATCTATACTGACCTCGATCAGGTTGCAAATTCAATCTAAATTTTTTCTGCATCTAACTCTGAAAAAATATTTCATCTTTTAGCAGTGTGTGGGACTTGTTCTATTAGTCCATCTATACTGACCTCCATCAGGTTGCAAATTCAATCTATTTTTTTTTCTGCATCTAGCTCTGAAAAAATATTTCAGCTTGTAGCAGTGTGTGGGACTTGTTCTATTAGTCCATCTATACTGACCTCCATCTGGTTGCAAATTCAATCTAATTTTTTTCTGCATCTAGCTCTGAAAAAATATTTCATCTTTTAGCAGTGTGTGGGACTTGGTCTATTAGTCCATCTATACTGACCTCCATCAGGTTGCAAATTCAATATAATTTTTTTCTGCATCTAGCCCTAAAAAAAAATTTAGGCTTCTAGCAGTGTGCGGGAATTAGTCTATTAGTCCATCTATACTAACCTCCACCAGGTTGCAAATTAAAAATAATTTTTATCTGCATCTAGCTCTGAAAAAAATATTTAGTTTTCTAGCAGTGTGTGTGACTTGGTCTATTAGTCCATCTATACTGACCTCCATCAGGTTGCAAATTCAATCTAATTTTTTTCTGCATCTAGCTCTGAAAAAATATTTCAGCTTGAAGCAGTGTGTGGGACTTGTTCTATTAGTCCATCTATACTGACCTCGATCAGGTTGCAAATTCAATCTAAATTTTTTCTGCATCTAACTCTGAAAAAATATTTAATCTTTTAGCAGTGTGTGGGACTTTTTCTATTAGTCCATCTATACTGACCTGCATCAGGTTGCAAATTCAATATAATTTTTTTCTGTATCTAGCTCTGAAAAAAAAACTCAGCTTGTGGCAGTGTGTGGGACTTGTTCTATTAGACCATCTATACTGACCTCCATCAGGTTGCAAATTCAATACAATTTTTTTCTGCTTTTAGCTCTGAAAAAAAGTTTAAGCTTCTAGCAGTGTGTGGGACTCGGTATATTAGTCCATCTATACTGACCTCCATCAGGTTGCAAATTCAATATAATTTTTTTCTGCATCTAGCTCTGCAAAAATATTTAGGCTTCTAGCAGTGTGTGGGACTTGGTCTATTAGTCCATCTATACTAACCTCCACCAGGTTGCAAATAAAAAATAATTTTTATCTGCATCTAGCTCTGATAAAATATTTGGGCTTCTAGCAGTATGTTGGACTTGGTCTATTAGTCCATCTATACTGACCTCCATCAGGTTGCAAATTCAATGTAATTTTTTTCTGCATCTAGCTCTGAAAAAATATTTAGGCTTCTAGCAGTTTGTGGGACTTGGTCTATTAGTCCATCTATACTGACCTCCATCAGGTTACAAATTCAATATAATTTTTTTCTGTATCTAGCTCTGAAAAAATATTTAGGCTTCTAGCAGTGTGTGGGACTTGGTCTATTTGTCCATCTATACTGACCTCCATCAGGTTGCAAATTACATCTAATTTTTTTCTGCATCTAGCTCTGAAAAAATATTTAGACTTCTAGCAGTGTGTGAGACTTGTTCTATTAGTCCATCTATACTAACCTCCACCAGGTTGCAAATTAAAAATAATTTTTATCTGCATCTAGCTCGGAAAAAATATTTGGGCGTCTAGCAGTGTGTGTGACTTGGTCTATTAGTCCATCTATACTGACCTCCATCATGTTGCAAATTCAATGTAATTTTTTTCTGCATCTAGCTCTGCAAAAATATTTAGGCTTCTAGCATTGTGTGGGACTTGTTCTATTACCCAATCTATACTGACCTCCATCAGGTTGCAAATTCAATATAATTTTTATCTGCATCTAGCTCTGGAAAAATATTTAGGCTTCTAGCAGTGTGTGGGTCTTGGTCTATTAGTTTATTTATACTGACCTCCACCTCCATCAGGTTGCAAATTCAATCTAATTTTTTTCTGCATCTTGCTCTGAAAAAATATTTAGGCTTCTAGCAGTGTGTGGGACTTGGTCTATTAATCCATCTATACTGACCTCCATCAGGTTGCAAATTAAAAACATTTTTTTCTGCATCTTGCTCTGAAAAAATATTTAGGCTTCTAGCAGTGTGTGGGACTAGGTCTATTAGTCCATCTATACTGACCTCCATCAGGTTGCAAATTCAATTCTCATTTTTTCCTGCATCTAGCTCTGAAAAAAATTTTCAGCTTGTAGCAGTGTGTGGGACTTGTTCTATTAGTCCATCTATACTGACCTCCATCAGGTTGCAAATTCAATCTATTTTTTTTTCTGCATCTAGCTCTGAAAAAATATTTCAGCTTGTAGCAGTGTGTGGGACTTGTTCTATTAGTCCATCCATACTGACCTCCATCTGGTTGCAAATTCAATCTAATTTTTTTCTGCATCTAGCTCTGAAAAAATATTTCATCTTTTAGCAGTGTGTGGGACTTGTTCTATTAGTCCATCTATACTGACCTGCATCAGGTTGCAAATTCAATATAATTTTTTTCTGTATCTAGCTCTGAAAAAATATTTCAGCTTGTAGCAGTTTGTGGGACTTGTTCTATTAGACCATCTATACTGACCTCCATCAGGTTGCAAATGCAATCTAATTTTTTTCTGCATCTAGCTCTGAAAAAATATTTACGCTTCTAGCAGTGTGTGGGACTTGGTCTATTAGTCCATCTATAATTACTCCCACCAGGTTGCAAATTTAAAATAATTTTTATCTGCATCTAGCTCTGAAAAAATATTTAGGCTTCTAGCAGTGTGTGGGACTTGGTCTATAAGTCCATCTATACTGACCTCCATCAGGTTGCAAATTCAATGAAATTTTTTTCTGCATCTAGCTCTGAAAAAATATTTAGGCTTCTAGCAGTGTGTGGGACTTGGTCTATTAGTCCATCTATACTGACCTCCATCAGGTTGCAAATTCAATATATTTTTTTCTGCATCTAGCTCTGAAAAAATATTTAGACTTCTAGCAGTGTGTGGGACGTGTTCTATTAGTCCATCTATACTAACCTCCACCAGGTTGCAAATTAAAAATAATTTTTATCTGCATCTAGCTCGGAAAAAATATTTGGGCTTCTAGCAGTGTGTGGGACTTGGTCTATTAGTCCATCTATACTCAACTCCATCAGGTTGCAAATTCAATATAATTTTTTTCTGCATCTAGCTCTGAAAAAATATTTAGGCTTCTAGCAGTGTGTGGGACTTGGTCTATTAGTCCATCTATAATAACCTCCACCAGGTTGCAAATTTAAAATAATTTTTATCTGCATCTAGCTTTGAAAAAATATTTAGGCTTCTAGCAGTGTGTGGGACTTCGTCTATTAGTGCATCTATACTGACCTCCATCAGGTTGCAAATTCAATGAAATTCTTTTCTGCATCTAGCTCTGAAAAAATATTTAGGCTTCTAGCAGTGTGTGGGACTTGGTCTATTAGTCCATCTATACTGACCTCCATCAGGTTGCAAATTCAATCTAATTTTTTTCTGCATCTGGCTCTGAAAAAATATTTCAGCTCAGAGCAGTGTGTGGGACTTGTTCTTTTAGTCCATCTATACTGACCTCCATCAGGTTGCAAATTCAATCTAATTTTTTTCTGCATCTAGCTCTGAAAAAATATTTCAGCTTGTAGCAGTGTGTGGGTCTTGTTCTATTAGTCCATCTATACTGATCTCCATCAGGTTGCAAATTCAATATCATTTTTTTCTTCATGTAGCTCTGGAAAAATATTTAGTTTTCTAGCAGTGTGTGTGACTTGGTCTATTAGTCCATCTATACTGACCTCCATCAGGTTGCAAATTCAATCTAATTTTTTTCTGCATCTAGCTCTGAAAAAATATTTCAGCTTGAAGCAGTGTGTGGGACTTGTTTTATTAGTCCATCTATACTGACCTCCATCAGGTTGCAAATTCAATCTAATTTTTTTTTGCATCTAGCTCTGAAAAAATATTTAGACTTCTAGCAGCGTGTGGGACTTGTTCTATTAGTCCATCTATACTATCCTCCACCAGGTTGCAAATTAAAAATAATTTTTATCTGCATCTAGCTCGGAAAAAATATTTGGGCGTCTAGCAGTGTGTGTGACTTGGTCTATTAGTCCATCTATACTGACCTCCATCAGTTTGCAAATTCAATATAATTTTTTTCTGCATCTAGCTCTGAAAAAATATTTAGGCTTCTAGCAGTGTGTGGGACTTGGTCTATTAGCCAATGTATACTGACCTCCATCAGGTTGCAAATTCAATATAATTTTTTTCTGCATCTAGCTCTGAAAAAATATTTAGGCTTCTAGTAGTGTGTGGGAATTGGTCTATTAGTCCATCTATACTAACCTCCACCAGGTTGCAAATTCAATCTAATTTTTTTCTGCATCTAGCTCTGGAAAAATATTTAGGCTTCTAGCAGTGTGTGGGTCTTGGTCTATTAGTCCATTTATACTGACCTCCATCAGGTTGCAAATTCAATCTAATTTTTTTCTGTATCTAGCTCTGAAAACATATTTATGCTTCTAGCAGTGTGTGGGTCTTGGACTATTAGTCCCTCTATACTGACCTCCATCAGGTTGCAAATTCAATCTAATTTTTTTCTGCATCTTGCTCTGAAAAAATATTTAGGCTTCTAGCAGTGTGTGGGACTTGGTCTATTAATCCATCTATACTGACCTCCATCAGGTTACAAATTCAATATAATTTTTTTCTGTATCTAGCTCTGAAAAAATATTTAGGCTTCTAGCAGTGTGTGGGACTTGGTCTATTTGTCCATCTATACTGACCTCCATCAGGTTGCAAATTACATCTAATTTTTTTCTGCATCTAGCTCTGAAAAAATATTTAGACTTCTAGCAGTGTGTGAGACTTGTTCTATTAGTCCATCTATACTAACCTCCACCAGGTTGCAAATTAAAAATAATTTTTATCTGCATCTAGCTCTGAAAAAATATTTAGGCTTCTAGCAGTGTGTGGGACTTGGTCTATTAGTCCATCTATACTGACCTCCATCAGGTTGCAAATTCAATCTATTTTTTTTTCTGCATCTAGCTCTGAAAAAATATTTCAGCTTGTAGCAGTGTGTGGGACTTGTTCTATTAGTCCATCTATACTGACCTCCATCAGGTTGCAAATTCAATCTATTTTTTTTTCTGCATCTAGCTCTGAAAAAATATTTCAGCTTGTAGCAGTGTGTGGGACTTGTTCTATTAGTCCATCTATACTGACCTCCATCTGGTTGCAAATTCAATCTAATTTTTTTCTGCATCTAGCTCTGAAAAAATATTTCATCTTTTAGCAGTGTGTGGGACTTGGTCTATTAGTCCATCTATACTGACCTCCATCAGGTTGCAAATTCAATATAATTTTTTTCTGCATCTAGCCCTAAAAAAAAATTTAGGCTTCTAGCAGTGTGCGGGAATTAGTCTATTAGTCCATCTATACTAACCTCCACCAGGTTGCAAATTAAAAATAATTTTTATCTGCATCTAGCTCTGAAAAAAATATTTAGTTTTCTAGCAGTGTGTGTGACTTGGTCTATTAGTCCATCTATACTGACCTCCATCAGGTTGCAAATTCAATCTAATTTTTTTCTGCATCTAGCTCTGAAAAAATATTTCAGCTTGAAGCAGTGTGTGGGACTTGTTCTATTAATCCATCTATACTGACCTCGATCAGGTTGCAAATTCAATCTAAATTTTTTCTGCATCTAACTCTGAAAAAATATTTCATCTTTTAGCAGTGTGTGGGACTTGTTCTATTAGTCCATCTATACTGACCTCCATCAGGTTGCAAATTCAATCTATTTTTTTTTCTGCATCTAGCTCTGAAAAAATATTTCAGCTTGTAGCAGTGTGTGGGACTTGTTCTATTAGTCCATCTATACTGACCTCCATCTGGTTGCAAATTCAATCTAATTTTTTTCTGCATCTAGCTCTGAAAAAATATTTCATCTTTTAGCAGTGTGTGGGACTTGGTCTATTAGTCCATCTATACTGACCTCCATCAGGTTGCAAATTCAATATAATTTTTTTCTGCATCTAGCCCTAAAAAAAAATTTAGGCTTCTAGCAGTGTGCGGGAATTAGTCTATTAGTCCATCTATACTAACCTCCACCAGGTTGCAAATTAAAAATAATTTTTATCTGCATCTAGCTCTGAAAAAAATATTTAGTTTTCTAGCAGTGTGTGTGACTTGGTCTATTAGTCCATCTATACTGACCTCCATCAGGTTGCAAATTCAATCTAATTTTTTTCTGCATCTAGCTCTGAAAAAATATTTCAGCTTGAAGCAGTGTGTGGGACTTGTTCTATTAGTCCATCTATACTGACCTCGATCAGGTTGCAAATTCAATCTAAATTTTTTCTGCATCTAACTCTGAAAAAATATTTAATCTTTTAGCAGTGTGTGGGACTTTTTCTATTAGTCCATCTATACTGACCTGCATCAGGTTGCAAATTCAATATAATTTTTTTCTGTATCTAGCTCTGAAAAAAAAACTCAGCTTGTGGCAGTGTGTGGGACTTGTTCTATTAGACCATCTATACTGACCTCCATCAGGTTGCAAATTCAATACAATTTTTTTCTGCTTTTAGCTCTGAAAAAAAGTTTAAGCTTCTAGCAGTGTGTGGGACTCGGTATATTAGTCCATCTATACTGACCTCCATCAGGTTGCAAATTCAATATAATTTTTTTCTGCATCTAGCTCTGCAAAAATATTTAGGCTTCTAGCAGTGTGTGGGACTTGGTCTATTAGTCCATCTATACTAACCTCCACCAGGTTGCAAATAAAAAATAATTTTTATCTGCATCTAGCTCTGATAAAATATTTGGGCTTCTAGCAGTATGTTGGACTTGGTCTATTAGTCCATCTATACTGACCTCCATCAGGTTGCAAATTCAATGTAATTTTTTTCTGCATCTAGCTCTGAAAAAATATTTAGGCTTCTAGCAGTTTGTGGGACTTGGTCTATTAGTCCATCTATACTGACCTCCATCAGGTTACAAATTCAATATAATTTTTTTCTGTATCTAGCTCTGAAAAAATATTTAGGCTTCTAGCAGTGTGTGGGACTTGGTCTATTTGTCCATCTATACTGACCTCCATCAGGTTGCAAATTACATCTAATTTTTTTCTGCATCTAGCTCTGAAAAAATATTTAGACTTCTAGCAGTGTGTGAGACTTGTTCTATTAGTCCATCTATACTAACCTCCACCAGGTTGCAAATTAAAAATAATTTTTATCTGCATCTAGCTCGGAAAAAATATTTGGGCGTCTAGCAGTGTGTGTGACTTGGTCTATTAGTCCATCTATACTGACCTCCATCATGTTGCAAATTCAATGTAATTTTTTTCTGCATCTAGCTCTGCAAAAATATTTAGGCTTCTAGCATTGTGTGGGACCTGTTCTATTACCCAATCTATACTGACCTCCATCAGGTTGCAAATTCAATATAATTTTTATCTGCATCTAGCTCTGGAAAAATATTTAGGCTTCTAGCAGTGTGTGGGTCTTGGTCTATTAGTTTATTTATACTGACCTCCACCTCCATCAGGTTGCAAATTCAATCTAATTTTTTTCTGCATCTTGCTCTGAAAAAATATTTAGGCTTCTAGCAGTGTGTGGGACTTGGTCTATTAATCCATCTATACTGACCTCCATCAGGTTGCAAATTAAAAACATTTTTTTCTGCATCTTGCTCTGAAAAAATATTTAGGCTTCTAGCAGTGTGTGGGACTAGGTCTATTAGTCCATCTATACTGACCTCCATCAGGTTGCAAATTCAATTCTCATTTTTTCCTGCATCTAGCTCTGAAAAAAATTTTCAGCTTGTAGCAGTGTGTGGGACTTGTTCTATTAGTCCATCTATACTGACCTCCATCAGGTTGCAAATTCAATCTATTTTTTTTTCTGCATCTAGCTCTGAAAAAATATTTCAGCTTGTAGCAGTGTGTGGGACTTGTTCTATTAGTCCATCCATACTGACCTCCATCTGGTTGCAAATTCAATCTAATTTTTTTCTGCATCTAGCTCTGAAAAAATATTTCATCTTTTAGCAGTGTGTGGGACTTGTTCTATTAGTCCATCTATACTGACCTGCATCAGGTTGCAAATTCAATATAATTTTTTTCTGTATCTAGCTCTGAAAAAATATTTCAGCTTGTAGCAGTTTGTGGGACTTGTTCTATTAGACCATCTATACTGACCTCCATCAGGTTGCAAATGCAATCTAATTTTTTTCTGCATCTAGCTCTGAAAAAATATTTACGCTTCTAGCAGTGTGTGGGACTTGGTCTATTAGTCCATCTATAATTACCTCCACCAGGTTGCAAATTTAAAATAATTTTTATCTGCATCTAGCTCTGAAAAAATATTTAGGCTTCTAGCAGTGTGTGGGACTTGGTCTATTAGTCCATCTATACTGACCTCCATCAGGTTGCAAATTCAATATATTTTTTTCTGCATCTAGCTCTGAAAAAATATTTAGACTTCTAGCAGTGTGTGGGACGTGTTCTATTAGTCCATCTATACTAACCTCCACCAGGTTGCAAATTAAAAATAATTTTTATCTGCATCTAGCTCGGAAAAAATATTTGGGCTTCTAGCAGTGTGTGGGACTTGGTCTATTAGTCCATCTATACTCAACTCCATCAGGTTGCAAATTCAATATAATTTTTTTCTGCATCTAGCTCTGAAAAAATATTTAGGCTTCTAGCAGTGTGTGGGACTTGGTCTATTAGTCCATCTATAATAACCTCCACCAGGTTGCAAATTTAAAATAATTTTTATCTGCATCTAGCTTTGAAAAAATATTTAGGCTTCTAGCAGTGTGTGGGACTTCGTCTATTAGTGCATCTATACTGACCTCCATCAGGTTGCAAATTCAATGAAATTCTTTTCTGCATCTAGCTCTGAAAAAATATTTAGGCTTCTAGCAGTGTGTGGGACTTGGTCTATTAGTCCATCTATACTGACCTCCATCAGGTTGCAAATTCAATCTAATTTTTTTCTGCATCTGGCTCTGAAAAAATATTTCAGCTCAGAGCAGTGTGTGGGACTTGTTCTTTTAGTCCATCTATACTGACCTCCATCAGGTTGCAAATTCAATCTAATTTTTTTCTGCATCTAGCTCTGAAAAAATATTTCAGCTTGTAGCAGTGTGTGGGTCTTGTTCTATTAGTCCATCTATACTGATCTCCATCAGGTTGCAAATTCAATATCATTTTTTTCTTCATGTAGCTCTGGAAAAATATTTAGTTTTCTAGCAGTGTGTGTGACTTGGTCTATTAGTCCATCTATACTGACCTCCATCAGGTTGCAAATTCAATCTAATTTTTTTCTGCATCTAGCTCTGAAAAAATATTTCAGCTTGAAGCAGTGTGTGGGACTTGTTTTATTAGTCCATCTATACTGACCTCCATCAGGTTGCAAATTCAATCTAATTTTTTTTTGCATCTAGCTCTGAAAAAATATTTAGACTTCTAGCAGCGTGTGGGACTTGTTCTATTAGTCCATCTATACTATCCTCCACCAGGTTGCAAATTAAAAATAATTTTTATCTGCATCTAGCTCGGAAAAAATATTTGGGCGTCTAGCAGTGTGTGTGACTTGGTCTATTAGTCCATCTATACTGACCTCCATCAGTTTGCAAATTCAATATAATTTTTTTCTGCATCTAGCTCTGAAAAAATATTTAGGCTTCTAGCAGTGTGTGGGACTTGGTCTATTAGCCAATCTATACTGACCTCCATCAGGTTGCAAATTCAATATAATTTTTTTCTGCATCTAGCTCTGAAAAAATATTTAGGCTTCTAGTAGTGTGTGGGAATTGGTCTATTAGTCCATCTATACTAACCTCCACCAGGTTGCAAATTCAATCTAATTTTTTTCTGCATCTAGCTCTGGAAAAATATTTAGGCTTCTAGCAGTGTGTGGGTCTTGGTCTATTAGTCCATTTATACTGACCTCCATCAGGTTGCAAATTCAATCTAATTTTTTTCTGTATCTAGCTCTGAAAACATATTTATGCTTCTAGCAGTGTGTGGGTCTTGGACTATTAGTCCCTCTATACTGACCTCCATCAGGTTGCAAATTCAATCTAATTTTTTTCTGCATCTTGCTCTGAAAAAATATTTAGGCTTCTAGCAGTGTGTGGGACTTGGTCTATTAATCCATCTATACTGACCTCCAACAGGTTACAAATTCAATATAATTTTTTTCTGTATCTAGCTCTGAAAAAATATTTAGGCTTCTAGCAGTGTGTGGGACTTGGTCTATTTGTCCATCTATACTGACCTCCATCAGGTTGCAAATTACATCTAATTTTTTTCTGCATCTAGCTCTGAAAAAATATTTAGACTTCTAGCAGTGTGTGAGACTTGTTCTATTAGTCCATCTATACTAACCTCCACCAGGTTGCAAATTAAAAATAATTTTTATCTGCATCTAGCTCGGAAAAAATATTTGGGCGTCTAGCAGTGTGTGTGACTTGGTCTATTAGTCCATCTATACTGACCTCCATCATGTTGCAAATTCAATGTAATTTTTTTCTGCATCTAGCTCTGCAAAAATATTTAGGCTTCTAGCATTGTGTGGGACTTGTTCTATTACCCAATCTATACTGACCTCCATCAGGTTGCAAATTCAATATAATTTTTATCTGCATCTAGCTCTGGAAAAATATTTAGGCTTCTAGCAGTGTGTGGGTCTTGGTCTATTAGTTTATTTATACTGACCTCCACCTCCATCAGGTTGCAAATTCAATCTAATTTTTTTCTGCATCTTGCTCTGAAAAAATATTTAGGCTTCTAGCAGTGTGTGGGACTTGGTCTATTAATCCATCTATACTGACCTCCATCAGGTTGCAAATTAAAAACATTTTTTTCTGCATCTTGCTCTGAAAAAATATTTAGGCTTCTAGCAGTGTGTGGGACTAGGTCTATTAGTCCATCTATACTGACCTCCATCAGGTTGCAAATTCAATTCTCATTTTTTCCTGCATCTAGCTCTGAAAAAAATTTTCAGCTTGTAGCAATGTGTGGGACTTGTTCTATTAGTCCATCTATACTGACCTCCATCAGGTTGCAAATTCAATCTATTTTTTTTTCTGCATCTAGCTCTGAAAAAATATTTCAGCTTGTAGCAGTGTGTGGGACTTGTTCTATTAGTCCATCCATACTGACCTCCATCTGGTTGCAAATTCAATCTAATTTTTTTCTGCATCTAGCTCTGAAAAAATATTTCATCTTTTAGCAGTGTGTGGGACTTGTTCTATTAGTCCATCTATACTGACCTGCATCAGGTTGCAAATTCAATATAATTTTTTTCTGTATCTAGCTCTGAAAAAATATTTCAGCTTGTAGCAGTTTGTGGGACTTGTTCTATTAGACCATCTATACTGACCTCCATCAGGTTGCAAATGCAATCTAATTTTTTTCTGCATCTAGCTCTGAAAAAATATTTACGCTTCTAGCAGTGTGTGGGACTTGGTCTATTAGTCCATCTATAATTACCTCCACCAGGTTGCAAATTTAAAATAATTTTTATCTGCATCTAGCTCTGAAAAAATATTTAGGCTTCTAGCAGTGTGTGGGACTTGGTCTATAAGTCCATCTATACTGACCTCCATCAGGTTGCAAATTCAATGAAATTTTTTTCTGCATCTAGCTCTGAAAAAATATTTAGGCTTCTAGCAGTGTGTGGGACTTGGTCTATTAGTCCATCTATACTGACCTCCATCAGGTTGCAAATTCAATATATTTTTTTCTGCATCTAGCTCTGAAAAAATATTTAGACTTCTAGCAGTGTGTGGGACGTGTTCTATTAGTCCATCTATACTAACCTCCACCAGGTTGCAAATTAAAAATAATTTTTATCTGCATCTAGCTCGGAAAAAATATTTGGGCTTCTAGCAGTGTGTGGGACTTGGTCTATTAGTCCATCTATACTCAACTCCATCAGGTTGCAAATTCAATATAATTTTTTTCTGCATCTAGCTCTGAAAAAATATTTAGGCTTCTAGCAGTGTGTGGGACTTGGTCTATTAGTCCATCTATAATAACCTCCACCAGGTTGCAAATTTAAACTAATTTTTATCTGCATCTAGCTTTGAAAAAATAATTAGGCTTCTAGCAGTGTGTGGGACTTCGTCTATTAGTGCATCTATACTGACCTCCATCAGGTTGCAAATTCAATGAAATTCTTTTCTGCATCTAGCTCTGAAAAAATATTTAGGCTTCTAGCAGTGTGTGGGACTTGGTCTATTAGTCCATCTATACTGACCTCCATCAGGTTGCAAATTCAATCTAATTTTTTTCTGCATCTGGCTCTGAAAAAATATTTCAGCTCAGAGCAGTGTGTGGGACTTGTTCTTTTAGTCCATCTATACTGACCTCCATCAGGTTGCAAATTCAATCTAATTTTTTTCTGCATCTAGCTCTGAAAAAATATTTCAGCTTGTAGCAGTGTGTGGGTCTTGTTCTATTAGTCCATCTATACTGATCTCCATCAGGTTGCAAATTCAATATCATTTTTTTCTTCATGTAGCTCTGGAAAAATATTTAGTTTTCTAGCAGTGTGTGTGACTTGGTCTATTAGTCCATCTATACTGACCTCCATCAGGTTGCAAATTCAATCTAATTTTTTTCTGCATCTAGCTCTGAAAAAATATTTCAGCTTGAAGCAGTGTGTGGGACTTGTTTTATTAGTCCATCTATACTGACCTCCATCAGGTTGCAAATTCAATCTAATTTTTTTTTGCATCTAGCTCTGAAAAAATATTTAGACTTCTAGCAGCGTGTGGGACTTGTTCTATTAGTCCATCTATACTAACCTCCACCAGGTTGCAAATTAAAAATAATTTTTATCTGCATCTAGCTCGGAAAAAATATTTGGGCGTCTAGCAGTGTGTGTGACTTGGTCTATTAGTCCATCTATACTGACCTCCATCAGTTTGCAAATTCAATATAATTTTTTTCTGCATCTAGCTCTGAAAAAATATTTAGGCTTCTACCAGTGTGTGGGACTTGGTCTATTAGCCAATCTATACTGACCTCCATCAGGTTGCAAATTCAATATAATTTTTTTCTGCATCTAGCTCTGAAAAAATATTTAGGCTTCTAGTAGTGTGTGGGAATTGGTCTATTAGTCCATCTATACTAACCTCCACCAGGTTGCAAATTAAAAATAATTTTTATCTGCATCTAGCTCTGGAAAAATATTTAGGCTTCTAGCAGTGTGTGGGTCTTGGTCTATTAGTCCATTTATACTGACCTCCATCAGGTTGCAAATTCAATCTAATTTTTTTCTGTATCTAGCTCTGAAAACATATTTATGCTTCTAGCAGTGTGTGGGTCTTGGACTATTAGTCCCTCTATACTGACCTCCATCAGGTTGCAAATTCAATCTAATTTTTTTCTGCATCTTGCTCTGAAAAAATATTTAGGCTTCTAGCAGTGTGTGGGACTTGGTCTATTAATCCATCTATACTGACCTCCATCAGGTTGCAAATTCAATATAATTTTTTTCTGTATCTAGCTCTGAAAAAATATTTAGGCTTCTTGCAGTGTGTGGGACTTGGTCTATTAGTCCAACTATACTAACCTCCACCAGGTTGCAAATTAAAAACATTTTTTTCTGCATCTTGCTCTGAAAAAATATTTAGGCTTCTAGAAGTGTGTGGGACTAGGTCTATTAGTCCATCTATACTGACATCCATCAGGTTGCAATTTCAATTCTCATTTTTCCTGCATCTAGCTCTGAAAAAATATTTCAGCTTGTAGCAGTGTGTGGGACTTGTTCTATTAGTCCATCTATACTGACCTCCATCAGGTTGCAAATTCAATCTATTTTTTTTCTGCATCTAGCTCTGAAAAAATATTTCAGCTTGTAGCAGTGTGTGGGACTTGTTCTATTAGTCCATCTATACTGACCTCCATCAGGTTGCAAATTCAATCTAATTTTTTTCTGCATCTAGCTCTGAAAAAATATTTCAGCTTGTAGCAGTATGTGGGACTTGTTCTATTAGTCCATCTATACTGACCTCCATCAGGTTGCAAATTCAATCTAATTGTTTTCTGCATCTAGCTCTGAAAAAATATTTAGGCTTCTAGCAGTGTGTGGGACTTGGTCTATTAGTCCATCTATAATAACCTCCACCAGGTTGCAAATTTAAAATAATTTTTATCTGCATCTAGCTCTGAAAAAATATTTAGGCTTCTAGCAGTCTGTGGGACTTGGTCTATAAGTCCATCTATACTGACCTCCATCAGGTTGCAAATTCAATCTAAATTTTTTCTGCATCTAGCTCTGAAAAAATATTTAGGCTTCTAGCCGTGTGTGAGACTTGGTCTATTAGTCCATCTATACTGACCTCCATCAAGTTGCAAATTCAATATAATTTTTTTCTGCATCTAGCTCTGAAAAACTATTTAGGCTTCTAGCAGTGTGTGGGACTTGGGCTATTAGTCCATCTACTATACTAACCTCCACCAGGTTGCAAATTCAATATAATTTTTTTCTGCATCTAGCTCTGAAAAAATATTTCAGCTTGAAGCCGTGTGTGGGATTTGTTCTATTAGTCCATCTATACTGACCTCCATCAGGTTGCAAATTCAATCTAATTTTTTTCTGCATCTAGCTCTGAAAAAATATTTAGACTTCTAGCAGTGTGTGGGACTTGTTCTATTAGTCCATCTATACTAACCTCCACCAGGTTGCAAATTAAAAATAATTTTTATCTGCATCTAGCTCGGAAAAAATATTTGGGCGTCTAGCAGTGTGTGTGACTTGGTCTATTAGTCCATCTATACTGACCTCCATCAGGTTGCAAATTCAATATAATTTTTTTCTGCATCTAGCTCTGAAAAAATATTTAGGCTTCTAGCAGTGTGTGGGACTTGGTCTATTAGTCCAACTATACTAACCTCCACCAGGTTGCAAATTAAAAATAATTTTTATCTGCATCTAGCTCTGGAAAAATATTTAGGCTTCTAGCATTGTGTGGGTCTTGGTCTATTAGTCCATCTATACTGACCTCCATCAGGTTGCAAATTCAATCTAATTTTTTTCTGCATCTAGCTCTGAAAAAATATTTAGGCTTCTAGCAGTGTGTGGGACTTGGTCTATTAGTCCATCTATACTGACCTCCATCAGGTTGCAAATTCAATATAATTTTTTTCTGTATCTAGCTCTGAAAAAATATTTAGGCTTCTTGCAGTGTGTGGGACTTGGTCTATTAGTCCAACTATACTAACCTCCACCAGGTTGCAAATTAAAAACATTTTTTTCTGCATCTTGCTCTGAAAAAATATTTAGGCTTCTAGCAGTGTGTGGGACTTGTTCTATTAGTCCATCTATACTGACCTCCATCAGGTTGCAAATTCAATCTAATTTTTTCCTGCATCTAGCTCTGAAAAAATATTTCAGCTTGAAGCAGTGTGTGGGACTTGTTCTATTAGTCCATCTATACTGACCTCCATCAGGTTGCAAATTCAATCTAATTTTTTTTTGCATCTAGCTCTGAAAAAATATTTCAGCTTGTAGCAGTGTGTGGGACTTGATCTATTAGTCCATCTATACTGACCTCCATCAGGTTCCAAATTCAATCTAATTTTTTTCTGAATCTAGCTCTGAAAAAATATTTCAGCTTGTAGCAGTGTGTGGGACTTGATCTATTAGTCCATCTATACTGACCTCAATCAGGTTCCAAATTCAATCTAATTGTTTTCTGCATCTAGCTATGAAAAAATATTTCAGCTGTTAGCAGTATGTGGGACTTGTTCTATTAGTCCATCTATACTGACCTCCATCAGGTTGCAAATTCAATCTAATTGTTTTCTGCATCTAGCTCTGAAAAAATATTTAGGCTTCTAGCAGGGTGTGGGACTTTGTCTATTAGTCCATCTATAATAACCTCCACCAGGTTTCAAATTTAAAATAATTTTTATCTGCATCTAGCTCTGAAAAAATATTTAGGCTACTGGCAGTGTGTGGGCCTTGGTCTATTAGTCCATCTATACTGACCTCCATCAGGTTGCAAATTCAATATAATTTTTTTCTGCATCTAGCTCTGAAAAAATATTTAGACTTCTAGCAGTGTGTGGGACTTGTTCTATTAGTCCATCTATACTAACCTCCACCAGGTTGCAAATTAAAAATAATTTTTATCTGCATCTAGCTCAGAAAAAATATTTGGCCTTCTAGCAGTGTGTGGGACTTGGTCTATTAGTCCATGTATACTGACCTCCATCAGGTTGCAAATTCAATATAATTTTTTTCTGCATCTAGCTCTGAAAAAATATTTAGGCTTCTAGCAGTGTGTGGGACTTGGTCTATTAGTCCATCTATAATAACCTCCACCAGGTTGCAAATTTAAAATACTTTGTATCTGCATCTAGCTCTGAAAAAATATTTAGGCTTCTAGCAGTGTGTGGGACTTGGTCTATTAGTCCATCTATACTGACCTCCATCAGGTTGCAAATTCAATCTAAATTTTTTCTGCATCTAGCTCTGAAAAAATATTTAGGCTTCTAGCCGTGTGTGAGACTTGGTCTATTAGTCCATCTATACTGACCTCCATCAAGTTGCAAATTCAATATAATTTTTTTCTGCATCTAGCTCTGAAAAACTATTTAGGCTTCTAGCAGTGTGTGGGACTTGGGCTATTAGTCCATCTACTATACTAACCTCCACCAGGTTGCAAATTCAATATAATTTTTTTCTGCATCTAGCTCTGAAAAAATATTTCAGCTTGAAGCCGTGTGTGGGATTTGTTCTATTAGTCCATCTATACTGACCTCCATCAGGTTGCAAATTCAATCTAATTTTTTTCTGCATCTAGCTCTGAAAAAATATTTAGACTTCTAGCAGTGTGTGGGACTTGTTCTATTAGTCCATCTATACTAACCTCCACCAGGTTGCAAATTAAAAATAATTTTTATCTGCATCTAGCTCGGAAAAAATATTTGGGCGTCTAGCAGTGTGTGTGACTTGGTCTATTAGTCCATCTATACTGACCTCCATCAGGTTGCAAATTCAATATAATTTTTTTCTGCATCTAGCTCTGAAAAAATATTTAGGCTTCTAGCAGTGTGTGGGACTTGGTCTATTAGTCCAACTATACTAACCTCCACCAGGTTGCAAATTAAAAATAATTTTTATCTGCATCTAGCTCTGGAAAAATATTTAGGCTTCTAGCATTGTGTGGGTCTTGGTCTATTAGTCCATCTATACTGACCTCCATCAGGTTGCAAATTCAATCTAATTTTTTTCTGCATCTAGCTCTGAAAAAATATTTAGGCTTCTAGCAGTGTGTGGGACTTGGTCTATTAGTCCATCTATACTGACCTCCATCAGGTTGCAAATTCAATATAATTTTTTTCTGTATCTAGCTCTGAAAAAATATTTAGGCTTCTTGCAGTGTGTGGGACTTGGTCTATTAGTCCAACTATACTAACCTCCACCAGGTTGCAAATTAAAAACATTTTTTTCTGCATCTTGCTCTGAAAAAATATTTAGGCTTCTAGCAGTGTGTGGGACTTGTTCTATTAGTCCATCTATACTGACCTCCATCAGGTTGCAAATTCAATCTAATTTTTTCCTGCATCTAGCTCTGAAAAAATATTTCAGCTTGAAGCAGTGTGTGGGACTTGTTCTATTAGTCCATCTATACTGACCTCCATCAGGTTGCAAATTCAATCTAATTTTTTTTTGCATCTAGCTCTGAAAAAATATTTCAGCTTGTAGCAGTGTGTGGGACTTGATCTATTAGTCCATCTATACTGACCTCCATCAGGTTCCAAATTCAATCTAATTTTTTTCTGAATCTAGCTCTGAAAAAATATTTCAGCTTGTAGCAGTGTGTGGGACTTGATCTATTAGTCCATCTATACTGACCTCAATCAGGTTCCAAATTCAATCTAATTGTTTTCTGCATCTAGCTATGAAAAAATATTTCAGCTGTTAGCAGTATGTGGGACTTGTTCTATTAGTCCATCTATACTGACCTCCATCAGGTTGCAAATTCAATCTAATTGTTTTCTGCATCTAGCTCTGAAAAAATATTTAGGCTTCTAGCAGGGTGTGGGACTTTGTCTATTAGTCCATCTATAATAACCTCCACCAGGTTTCAAATTTAAAATAATTTTTATCTGCATCTAGCTCTGAAAAAATATTTAGGCTACTGGCAGTGTGTGGGCCTTGGTCTATTAGTCCATCTATACTGACCTCCATCAGGTTGCAAATTCAATATAATTTTTTTCTGCATCTAGCTCTGAAAAAATATTTAGACTTCTAGCAGTGTGTGGGACTTGTTCTATTAGTCCATCTATACTAACCTCCACCAGGTTGCAAATTAAAAATAATTTTTATCTGCATCTAGCTCAGAAAAAATATTTGGCCTTCTAGCAGTGTGTGGGACTTGGTCTATTAGTCCATGTATACTGACCTCCATCAGGTTGCAAATTCAATATAATTTTTTTCTGCATCTAGCTCTGAAAAAATATTTAGGCTTCTAGCAGTGTGTGGGACTTGGTCTATTAGTCCATCTATAATAACCTCCACCAGGTTGCAAATTTAAAATACTTTGTATCTGCATCTAGCTCTGAAAAAATATTTAGGCTTCTAGCAGTGTGTGGGACTTGGTCTATTAGTCCATCTATACTGACCTCCATCAGGTTGCAAATTCAATGAAATTTTTTTCTACATCTAGCTCTGAAAAAATATTTAGGCTTCTAGAAGTGTGTGGGACTAGGTCTATTAGTCCATCTATACTGACATCCATCAGGTTGCAAATTCAATTCTCATTTTTTCCTGCATCTAGCTCTGAAAAAATATTTCAGCTTGTAGCAGTGTGTGGGACTTGTTCTATTAGTCCATCTATACTGACCTCCATCAGGTTGCAAATTCAATCTATTTTTTTTCTGCATCTAGCTCTGAAAAAATATTTCAGCTTGTAGCAGTGTGTGGGACTTGTTCTATTAGTCCATCTATACTGACCTCCATCAGGTTGCAAATTCAATCTAATTTTTTTCTGCATCTAGCTCTGAAAAAATATTTCAGCTTGTAGCAGTGTGTGGGACTTGTTCTATTAGTCCATCTATACTGACCTCCATCAGGTTGCAAATTCAATATAATTTTTTTCTGCATCTAGCTCTGAAAAAATATTTATGCTTCTAGCAGTGTGTGGGTCTTGGTCTATTAGTCCCTCTATACTGACCTCCATCAGGTTGCAAATTCAATCTAATTTTTTTCTGCATCTTGCTCTGAAAAAATATTTAGGCTTCTAGCAGTGTGTGGGACTTGGTCTATTAATCCATCTATACTGACCTCCATCAGGTTGCAAATTCAATATAATTTTTTCTGTATCTAGCTCTGAAAAAATATTTAGGCTTCTTGCAGTGTGTGGGACTTGGTCTATTAGTCCAACTATACTAACCTCCACCAGGTTGCAAATTAAAAACATTTTTTTCTGCATCTTGCTCTGAAAAAATATTTAGGCTTCTAGAAGTGTGTGGGACTAGGTCTATTAGTCCATCTATACTGACATCCATCAGGTTGCAAATTCAATTGTCATTTTTTCCTGCATCTAGCTCTGAAAAAATATTTCAGCTTGTAGCAGTGTGTGGAACTTGTTCTATTAGTCCATCTATACTGACCTCCATCAGGTTGCAAATTCAATCTAATTTTTTTCTGCATCTAGCTCTGAAAAAATATTTCAGCTTGTAGCAGTGTGTGGGACTTGTTCTATTAGTCCATCTATACTGACCTCCATCAGGTTGCAAATTCAATATAATTTTTTTCTGCATCTAGCTATGAAAAAATATTTCAGCTTGTAGCAGTATGTGGGACTTGTTCTATTAGTCCATCTATACTGACCTCCATCAGGTTGCAAATTCAATCTAATTGTTTTCTGCATCTAGCTCTGAAAAAATATTTAGGCTTCTAGCAGTGTGTGGGACTTGGTCTATTAGTCCATCTATAATAACCTCCACCAGGTTGCAAATTTAAAATAATTTTTATCTGCATCTAGCTCTGAAAAAATATATAGGCTTCTAGCAGTCTGTGGGACTTGGTCTATAAGTCCATCTATACTGACCTCCATCAGGTTGCAAATTCAATCTAAATTTTTTCTGCATCTAGCTCTGAAAAAATATTTAGGCTTCTAGCCGTGTGTGAGACTTGGTCTATTAGTCCATCTATACTGACCTCCATCAGGTTGCAAATTCAATATAATTTTTTTCTGCATCTAGCTCTGAAAAACTATTTCGGCTTCTAGCAGTGTGTGGGACTTGGTCTATTAGTCCATCTACTATACTAACCTCCACCAGGTTGCAAATTCAATCTAATTTTTTTCTGCATCTAGCTTTGAAAAAATATTTCAGCTTGAAGCCGTGTGTGGGACTTGTTCTATTAGTCCATCTATACTGACCTCCATCAGGTTGCAAATTAAATCTAATTTTTTTCTTCATCTAGCTCTGAAAAAATATTTAGACTTCTAGCAGTGTGTGGGACTTGTTCTATTAGTCCATCTATACTAACCTCCACCAGGTTGCAAATTAAAAATAATTTTAATCTGCACTTAGCTCTGAAAAAATATTTATGCTTCTAGCTGTGTGTGTGACTTGGTCTATTAGTCCATCTATACTGAACTACATCAGGTTGCAAATTCAATATAATTTTTTTCTTCATCTAGCTCTGGAAAAATATTTAGTTTTCTAGCAGTGTGTGTGACTTGTTCTATTAGTCCATCTATACTGACCTCCATCAGGTTGCAAATTCAATCTAATTTTTTTCTGCATCTAGATCTGAAAAAATATTTCAGCTTGAAGCAGTGTGTGGGACTTGTTTTATTAGTCCATCTATACTGACCTCCATCAGGTTGCAAATTCAATCTAATTTTTTTCTGCATCTAGCTCTGAAAAAATATTTAGACTTCTAGCAGTGTGTGGGACTTGTTCTATTAGTCCATCTATACTAACCTCCACCAGGTTGCAAATTAAAAATAATTTTTATCTGCATCTAGCTCGGAAAAAATATTTGGGCGTCTAGCAGTGTGTGTGACTTGGTCTATTAGTCCATCTATACTGACCTCCATCAGGTTGCAAATTCAATATAATTTTTTTCTGCATCTAGCTCTGAAAAAATATTTAGGCTTCTAGCAGTGTGTGGGACTTGGTCTATTAGTCCATCTATACTAACCTCCACCAGGTTGCAAATTAAAAATAATTTTTATCTGCATCTAGCTCTGGAAAAATATTTAGGCTTCTAGCATTGTGTGGGTCTTGGTCTATTAGTCCATCTATACTGACCTCCATCAGGTTGCAAATTCAATCTAATTTTTTTCTGCATCTAGCTCTGAAAAAATATTTAGGCTTCTAGCAGTGTGTGGGACTTGGTCTATTAGTCCATCTATACTGACCTCCATCAGGTTGCAAATTCAATCTAATTTTTTTCTGTATCTAGCTCTGAAAAAATATTTAGGCTTCTTGCAGTGTGTGGGACTTGGTCTATTAGTCCAACTATACTAACCTCCACCAGGTTGCAAATTAAAAACATTTTTTTCTGCATCTTGCTCTGAAAAAATATTTAGGCTTCTAGCAGTGTGTGGGACTTGTTCTATTAGTCCATCTATACTGACCTCCATCAGGTTGCAAATTCAATCTAATTTTTTCCTGCATCTAGCTCTGAAAAAATATTTCAGCTTGAAGCAGTGTGTGGGACTTGTTCTATTAGTCCATCTATACTGACCTCCATCAGGTTGCAAATTCAATCTAATTTTTTTTTGCATCTAGCTCTGAAAAAATATTTCAGCTTGTAGCAGTGTGTGGGACTTGATCTATTAGTCCATCTATACTGACCTCCATCAGGTTCCAAATTCAATCTAATTTTTTTCTGAATCTAGCTCTGAAAAAATATTTCAGCTTGTAGCAGTGTGTGGGACTTGTTCTATTAGTCCATCTATACTGACGTCCATCAGGTTGCAAATTCAATCTAATTGTTTTCTGCATCTAGCTATGAAAAAATATTTCAGCTGGTAGCAGTATGTGGGACTTGTTCTATTAGTCCATCTATACTGACCTCCATCAGGTTGCAAATTCAATCTAATTGTTTTCTGCATCTAGCTCTGAAAAAATATTTAGGCTTCTAGCAGGGTGTGGGACTTTGTCTATTAGTCCATCTATAATAACCTCCACCAGGTTGCAAATTTAAAATAATTTTTATCTGCATCTAGCTCTGAAAAAATATTTAGGCTACTGGCAGTGTGTGGGCCTTGGTCTATTAGTCCATCTATACTGACCTCCATCAGGTTGCAAATTCAATATAATTTTTTTCTGCATCTAGCTCTGAAAAAATATTTAGACTTCTAGCAGTGTGTGGGACTTGTTCTATTAGTCCATCTATACTAACCTCCACCAGGTTGCAAATTAAAAATAATTTTTATCTGCATCTAGCTCAGAAAAAATATTTGGCCTTCTAGCAGTGTGTGGGACTTGGTCTATTAGTCCATGTATACTGACCTCCATCAGGTTGCAAATTCAATATAATTTTTTTCTGCATCTAGCTCTGAAAAAATATTTAGGCTTCTAGCAGTGTGTGGGACTTGGTCTATTAGTCCATCTATAATAACCTCCACCAGGTTGCAAATTTAAAATACTTTGTATCTGCATCTAGCTCTGAAAAAATATTTAGGCTTCTAGCAGTGTGTGGGACTTGGTCTATTAGTCCATCTATACTGACCTCCATCAGGTTGCAAATTCAATGAAATTTTTTTCTACATCTAGCTCTGAAAAAATATTTAGGCTTCTAGAAGAGTGGGACTAGGTCTATTAGTCCATCTATACTGACATCCATCAGGTTGCACATTCAATTCTCATTTTTTCCTGCATCTAGCTCTGAAAAAATATTTCAGCTTGTAGCAGTGTGTGGGACTTGTTCTATTAGTCCATCTATACTGACCTCCATCAGGTTGCAAATTCAATCTATTTTTTTTCTGCATCTAGCTCTGAAAAAATATTTCAGCTTGTAGCAGTGTGTGGGACTTGTTCTATTAGTCCATCTATACTGACCTCCATCAGGTTGCAAATTCAATCTAATTTTTTTCTGCATCTAGCTCTGAAAAAATATTTCAGCTTGTAGCAGTGTGTGGGACTTGTTCTATTAGTCCATCTATACTGACCTCCATCAGGTTGCAAATTCAATATCATTTTTTTCTGCATCTAGCTCTGAAAAAATATTTATGCTTCTAGCAGTGTGTGGGTCTTGGTCTATTAGTCCCTCTATACTGACCTCCATCAGGTTGCAAATTCAATCTAATTGTTTTCTGCATCTAGCTCTGAAAAAATATTTAGGCTTCTAGCAGTGTGTGGGACTTGGTCTATTAATCCATCTATACTGACCTCCATCAGGTTGCAAATTCAATATAATTTTTTTCTGTATCTAGCTCTGAAAAAATATTTAGGCTTCTTGCAGTGTGTGGGACTTGGTCTATTAGTCCAACTATACTAACCTCCACCAGGTTGCAAATTAAAAACATTTTTTTCTGCATCTTGCTCTGAAAAAATATTTAGGCTTCTAGAAGTGTGTGGGACTAGGTCTATTAGTCCATCTATACTGACATCCATCAGGTTGCAAATTCAATTCTCATTTTTTCCTGCATCTAGCTCTGAAAAAATATTTCAGCTTGTAGCAGTGTGTGGGACTTGTTCTATTAGTCCATCTATACTGACCTCCATCAGGTTGCAAATTCAATCTAATTTTTTTCTGCATCTAGCTCTGAAAAAATATTTCAGCTTGTAGCAGTGTGTGGGACTTGTTCTATTAGTCCATCTATACTGACCTCCATCAGGTTGCAAATTCAATATAATTTTTTTCTGCATCTAGCTATGAAAAAATATTTCAGCTTGTAGCAGTATGTGGGACTTGTTCTATTAGTCCATCTATACTGACCTCCATCAGGTTGCAAATTCAATCTAATTGTTTTCTGCATCTAGCTCTGAAAAAATATTTAGGCTTCTAGCAGTGTGTGGGACTTGGTCTATTAGTCCATCTATAATAACCTCCACCAGGTTGCAAATTTAAAATAATTTTTATCTGCATCTAGCTCTGAAAAAATATTTAGGCTTCTAGCAGTCTGTGGGACTTGGTCTATAAGTCCATCTATACTGACCTCCATCAGGTTGCAAATTCAATCTAAATTTTTTCTGCATCTAGCTCTGTAGCAGTGTGTGGGACTTGTTCTATTAGTCCATCTATACTGACCTCCATCAGGTTGCAAATTCAATCTAATTTTTTTCTGCATCTAGCTCTGAAAAAATATTTCAGCTTGTAGCAGTGTGTGGGACTTGTTCTATTAGTCCATCTATACTGACCTCCATCAGGTTGCAAATTCAATATAATTTTTTTCTGCATCTAGCTATGAAAAAATATTTCAGCTTGTAGCAGTATGTGGGACTTGTTCTATTAGTCCATCTATACTGACCTCCATCAGGTTGCAAATTCAATCTAATTGTTTTCTGCATCTAGCTCTGAAAAAATATTTAGGCTTCTAGCAGTGTGTGGGACTTGGTCTATTAGTCCATCTATAATAACCTCCACCAGGTTGCAAATTTAAAATAATTTTTATCTGCATCTAGCTCTGAAAAAATATTTAGGCTTCTAGCAGTCTGTGGGACTTGGTCTATAAGTCCATCTATACTGACCTCCATCAGGTTGCAAATTCAATCTAAATTTTTTCTGCATCTAGCTCTGAAAAAATATTTAGGCTTCTAGCCGTGTGTGAGACTTGGTCTATTAGTCCATCTATACTGACCTCCATCAGGTTGCAAATTCAATATAATTTTTTTCTGCATCTAGCTCTGAAAAACTATTTAGGCTTCTAGCAGTGTGTGGGACTTGGTCTATTAGTCCATCTACTATACTAACCTCCACCAGGTTGCAAATTCAATCTAATTTTTTTCTGCATCTAGCTTTGAAAAAATATTTCAGCTTGAAGCCGTGTGTGGGACTTGTTCTATTAGTCCATCTATACTGACCTCCATCAGGTTGCAAATTCAATCTAATTTTTTTCTGCATCCAGCTCTGAAAAAATATTTAGACTTCTAGCAGTGTGTGGGACTTGTTCTATTAGTCCATCTATACTAACCTCCACCAGGTTGCAAATTAAAAATAATTTTAATCTGCACTTAGCTCTGAAAAAATATTTATGCTTCTAGCTGTGTGTGTGACTTGGTCTATTAGTCCATCTATACTGAACTACATCAGGTTGCAAATTCAATATAATTTTTTTGTTCATCTAGCTCTGGAAAAATGATTAGTTTTCTAGCAGTGTGTGTGACTTGTTCTATTAGTCCATCTATACTGACCTCCATCAGGTTGCAAATTCAATCAAATTTTTTTCTACATCTAGTTCTGAAAAAATATTTCAGCTTGAAGCAGTGTGTGGGACTTGTTTTATTAGTCCATCTATACTGACCTCCATAAGGTTGCAAATTCAATCTAATTTTTTTTTGCATCTAGCTCTGAAAAAATATTTCAGCTTGTAGCAGTCTTTGGGACTTGTTCTATTAGTCCATCTATACTGACGTCCATCAGGTTGCAAATTCAATCTAATTGTTTTCTGTATCTAGCTCTGAAAAAATATTTAGGCTTCTTGCAGTGTGTGGGACTTGGTCTATTAGTCCAACTATACTAACCTCCACCAGGTTGCAAATTAAAAACATTTTTTTCTGCATCTTGCTCTGAAAAAATATTTAGGCTTCTAGCAGTGTGTGGGACTTGTTCTATTAGTCCATCTATACTGACCTCCATCAGGTTGCAAATTCAATCTAATTTTTTCCTGCATCTAGCTCTGAAAAAATATTTCAGCTTGAAGCAGTGTGTGGGACTTGTTCTATTAGTCCATCTATTCTGACCTCCATCAGGTTGCAAATTCAATCTAATTTTTTTTTGCATCTGGCTCTGAAAAAATATTTCAGCTTGTAGCAGTGTGTGGGACTTGATCTATTAGTCCATCTATACTGACCTCCATCAGGTTCCAAATTCAATCTAATTTTTTTCTGAATCTAGCTCTGAAAAAATATTTCAGCTTGTAGCAGTGTGTGGGACTTGATCTATTAGTCCATCTATACTGACCTCAATCAGGTTCCAAATTCAATCTAATTGTTTTCTGCATCTAGCTATGAAAAAATATTTCAGCTGGTAGCAGTATGTGGGACTTGTTCTATTAGTCCATCTATACTGACCTCCATCAGGTTGCAAATTCAATCTAATTGTTTTCTGCATCTAGCTCTGAAAAAATATTTAGGCTTCTAGCAGGGTGTGGGACTTTGTCTATTAGTCCATCTATAATAACCTCCACCAGGTTGCAAATTTAAAATAATTTTTATCTGCATCTAGCTCTGAAAAAATATTTAGGCTACTGGCAGTGTGTGGGCCTTGGTCTATTAGTCCATCTATACTGACCTCCATCAGGTTGCAAATTCAATATAATTTTTTTCTGCATCTAGCTCTGAAAAAATATTTAGACTTCTAGCAGTGTGTGGGACTTGTTCTATTAGTCCATCTATACTAACCTCCACCAGGTTGCAAATTAAAAATAATTTTTATCTGCATCTAGCTCAGAAAAAATATTTGGCCTTCTAGCAGTGTGTGGGACTTGGTCTATTAGTCCATGTATACTGACCTCCATCAGGTTGCAAATTCAATATAATTTTTTTCTGCATCTAGCTCTGAAAAAATATTTAGGCTTCTAGCAGTGTGTGGGACTTGGTCTATTAGTCCATCTATAATAACCTCCACCAGGTTGCAAATTTAAAATACTTTGTATCTGCATCTAGCTCTGAAAAAATATTTAGGCTTCTAGCAGTGTGTGGGACTTGGTCTATTAGTCCATCTATACTGACCTCCATCAGGTTGCAAATTCAATGAAATTTTTTTCTACATCTAGCTCTGAAAAAATATTTAGGCTTCTAGAAGTGTGTGGGACTAGGTCTATTAGTCCATCTATACTGACATCCATCAGGTTGCAAATTCAATTCTCATTTTTTCCTGCATCTAGCTCTGAAAAAATATTTCAGCTTGTAGCAGTGTGTGGGACTTGTTCTATTAGTCCATCTATACTGACCTCCATCAGGTTGCAAATTCAATCTATTTTTTTTCTGCATCTAGCTCTGAAAAAATATTTCAGCTTGTAGCAGTGTGTGGGACTTGTTCTATTAGTCCATCTATACTGACCTCCATCAGGTTGCAAATTCAATCTAATTTTTTTCTGCATCTAGCTCTGAAAAAATATTTCAGCTTGTAGCAGTGTGTGGGACTTGTTCTATTAGTCCATCTATACTGACCTCCATCAGGTTGCAAATTCAATATAATTTTTTTCTGCATCTAGCTCTGAAAAAATATTTATGCTTCTAGCAGTGTGTGGGTCTTGGTCTATTAGTCCCTCTATACTGACCTCCATCAGGTTGAAAATTCAATCTAATTTTTTTCTGCATCTTGCTCTGAAAAAATATTTAGGCTTCTAGCAGTGTGTGGGACTTGGTCTATTAATCCATCTATACTGACCTCCATCAGGTTGCAAATTCAATATAATTTTTTTCTGTATCTAGCTCTGAAAAAATATTTAGGCTTCTTGCAGTGTGTGGGACTTGGTCTATTAGTCCAACTATACTAACCTCCACCAGGTTGCAAATTAAAAACATTTTTTTCTGCATCTTGCTCTGAAAAAATATTTAGGCTTCTAGAAGTGTGTGGGACTAGGTCTATTAGTCCATCTATACTGACATCCATCAGGTTGCAAATTCAATTGTCATTTTTTCCTGCATCTAGCTCTGAAAAAATATTTCAGCTTGTAGCAGTGTGTGGGACTTGTTCTATTAGTCCATCTATACTGACCTCCATCAGGTTGCAAATTCAATCTAATTTTTTTCTGCATCTAGCTCTGAAAAAATATTTCAGCTTGTAGCAGTGTGTGGGACTTGTTCTATTAGTCCATCTATACTGACCTCCATCAGGTTGCAAATTCAATATAATTTTTTTCTGCATCTAGCTATGAAAAAATATTTCAGCTTGTAGCAGTATGTGGGACTTGTTCTATTAGTCCATCTATACTGACCTCCATCAGGTTGCAAATTCAATCTAATTGTTTTCTGCATCTAGCTCTGAAAAAATATTTAGGCTTCTAGCAGTGTGTGGGACTTGGTCTATTAGTCCATCTATAATAACCTCCACCAGGTTGCAAATTTAAAATAATTTTTATCTGCATCTAGCTCTGAAAAAATATATAGGCTTCTAGCAGTCTGTGGGACTTGGTCTATAAGTCCATCTATACTGACCTCCATCAGGTTGCAAATTCAATCTAAATTTTTTCTGCATCTAGCTCTGAAAAAATATTTAGGCTTCTAGCCGTGTGTGAGACTTGGTCTATTAGTCCATCTATACTGACCTCCATCAGGTTGCAAATTCAATATAATTTTTTTCTGCATCTAGCTCTGAAAAACTATTTCGGCTTCTAGCAGTGTGTGGGACTTGGTCTATTAGTCCATCTACTATACTAACCTCCACCAGGTTGCAAATTCAATCTAATTTTTTTCTGCATCTAGCTTTGAAAAAATATTTCAGCTTGAAGCCGTGTGTGGGACTTGTTCTATTAGTCCATCTATACTGACCTCCATCAGGTTGCAAATTAAATCTAATTTTTTTCTTCATCTAGCTCTGAAAAAATATTTAGACTTCTAGCAGTGTGTGGGACTTGTTCTATTAGTCCATCTATACTAACCTCCACCAGGTTGCAAATTAAAAATAATTTTAATCTGCACTTAGCTCTGAAAAAATATTTATGCTTCTAGCTGTGTGTGTGACTTGGTCTATTAGTCCATCTATACTGAACTACATCAGGTTGCAAATTCAATATAATTTTTTTCTTCATCTAGCTCTGGAAAAATATTTAGTTTTCTAGCAGTGTGTGTGACTTGTTCTATTAGTCCATCTATACTGACCTCCATCAGGTTGCAAATTCAATCTAATTTTTTTCTGCATCTAGATCTGAAAAAATATTTCAGCTTGAAGCAGTGTGTGGGACTTGTTTTATTAGTCCATCTATACTGACCTCCATCAGGTTGCAAATTCAATCTAATTTTTTTCTGCATCTAGCTCTGAAAAAATATTTAGACTTCTAGCAGTGTGTGGGACTTGTTCTATTAGTCCATCTATACTAACCTCCACCAGGTTGCAAATTAAAAATAATTTTTATCTGCATCTAGCTCGGAAAAAATATTTGGGCGTCTAGCAGTGTGTGTGACTTGGTCTATTAGTCCATCTATACTGACCTCCATCAGGTTGCAAATTCAATATAATTTTTTTCTGCATCTAGCTCTGAAAAAATATTTAGGCTTCTAGCAGTGTGTGGGACTTGGTCTATTAGTCCATCTATACTAACCTCCACCAGGTTGCAAATTAAAAATAATTTTTATCTGCATCTAGCTCTGGAAAAATATTTAGGCTTCTAGCATTGTGTGGGTCTTGGTCTATTAGTCCATCTATACTGACCTCCATCAGGTTGCAAATTCAATCTAATTTTTTTCTGCATCTAGCTCTGAAAAAATATTTAGGCTTCTAGCAGTGTGTGGGACTTGGTCTATTAGTCCATCTATACTGACCTCCATCAGGTTGCAAATTCAATATAATTTTTTTCTGTATCTAGCTCTGAAAAAATATTTAGGCTTCTTGCAGTGTGTGGGACTTGGTCTATTAGTCCAACTATACTAACCTCCACCAGGTTGCAAATTAAAAACATTTTTTTCTGCATCTTGCTCTGAAAAAATATTTAGGCTTCTAGCAGTGTGTGGGACTTGTTCTATTAGTCCATCTATACTGACCTCCATCAGGTTGCAAATTCAATCTAATTTTTTCCTGCATCTAGCTCTGAAAAAATATTTCAGCTTGAAGCAGTGTGTGGGACTTGTTCTATTAGTCCATCTATACTGACCTCCATCAGGTTGCAAATTCAATCTAATTTTTTTTTGCATCTAGCTCTGAAAAAATATTTCAGCTTGTAGCAGTGTGTGGGACTTGATCTATTAGTCCATCTATACTGACCTCCATCAGGTTCCAAATTCAATCTAATTTTTTTCTGAATCTAGCTCTGAAAAAATATTTCAGCTTGTAGCAGTGTGTGGGACTTGTTCTATTAGTCCATCTATACTGACGTCCATCAGGTTGCAAATTCAATCTAATTGTTTTCTGCATCTAGCTATGAAAAAATATTTCAGCTGGTAGCAGTATGTGGGACTTGTTCTATTAGTCCATCTATACTGACCTCCATCAGGTTGCAAATTCAATCTAATTGTTTTCTGCATCTAGCTCTGAAAAAATATTTAGGCTTCTAGCAGGGTGTGGGACTTTGTCTATTAGTCCATCTATAATAACCTCCACCAGGTTGCAAATTTAAAATAATTTTTATCTGCATCTAGCTCTGAAAAAATATTTAGGCTACTGGCAGTGTGTGGGCCTTGGTCTATTAGTCCATCTATACTGACCTCCATCAGGTTGCAAATTCAATATAATTTTTTTCTGCATCTAGCTCTGAAAAAATATTTAGACTTCTAGCAGTGTGTGGGACTTGTTCTATTAGTCCATCTATTCTAACCTCCACCAGGTTGCAAATTAAAAATAATTTTTATCTGCATCTAGCTCAGAAAAAATATTTGGCCTTCTAGCAGTGTGTGGGACTTGGTCTATTAGTCCATGTATACTGACCTCCATCAGGTTGCAAATTCAATATAATTTTTTTCTGCATCTAGCTCTGAAAAAATATTTAGGCTTCTAGCAGTGTGTGGGACTTGGTCTATTAGTCCATCTATAATAACCTCCACCAGGTTGCAAATTTAAAATACTTTGTATCTGCATCTAGCTCTGAAAAAATATTTAGGCTTCTAGCAGTGTGTGGGACTTGGTCTATTAGTCCATCTATACTGACCTCCATCAGGTTGCAAATTCAATGAAATTTTTTTCTACATCTAGCTCTGAAAAAATATTTAGGCTTCTAGAAGTGTGTGGGACTAGGTCTATTAGTCCATCTATACTGACATCCATCAGGTTGCACATTCAATTCTCATTTTTTCCTGCATCTAGCTCTGAAAAAATATTTCAGCTTGTAGCAGTGTGTTGGACTTGTTCTATTAGTCCATCTATACTGACCTCCATCAGGTTGCAAATTCAATCTATTTTTTTTCTGCATCTAGCTCTGAAAAAATATTTCAGCTTGTAGCAGTGTGTGGGACTTGTTCTATTAGTCCATCTATACTGACCTCCATCAGGTTGCAAATTCAATCTAATTTTTTTCTGCATCTAGCTCTGAAAAAATATTTCAGCTTGTAGCAGTGTGTGGGACTTGTTCTATTAGTCCATCTATACTGACCTCCATCAGGTTGCAAATTCAATATCATTTTTTTCTGCATCTAGCTCTGAAAAAATATTTATGCTTCTAGCAGTGTGTGGGTCTTGGTCTATTAGTCCCTCTATACTGACCTCCATCAGGTTGCAAATTCAATCTAATTGTTTTCTGCATCTAGCTCTGAAAAAATATTTAGGCTTCTAGCAGTGTGTGGGACTTGGTCTATTAATCCATCTATACTGACCTCCATCAGGTTGCAAATTCAATATAATTTTTTTCTGTATCTAGCTCTGAAAAAATATTTAGGCTTCTTGCAGTGTGTGGGACTTGGTCTATTAGTCCAACTATACTAACCTCCACCAGGTTGCAAATTAAAAACATTTTTTTCTGCATCTTGCTCTGAAAAAATATTTAGGCTTCTAGAAGTGTGTGGGACTAGGTCTATTAGTCCATCTATACTGACATCCATCAGGTTGCAAATTCAATTCTCATTTTTTCCTGCATCTAGCTCTGAAAAAATATTTCAGCTTGTAGCAGTGTGTGGGACTTGTTCTATTAGTCCATCTATACTGACCTCCATCAGGTTGCAAATTCAATCTAATTTTTTTCTGCATCTAGCTCTGAAAAAATATTTCAGCTTGTAGCAGTGTGTGGGACTTGTTCTATTAGTCCATCTATACTGACCTCCATCAGGTTGCAAATTCAATATAATTTTTTTCTGCATCTAGCTATGAAAAAATATTTCAGCTTGTAGCAGTATGTGGGACTTGTTCTATTAGTCCATCTATACTGACCTCCATCAGGTTGCAAATTCAATCTAATTGTTTTCTGCATCTAGCTCTGAAAAAATATTTAGGCTTCTAGCAGTGTGTGGGACTTGGTCTATTAGTCCATCTATAATAACCTCCACCAGGTTGCAAATTTAAAATAATTTTTATCTGCATCTAGCTCTGAAAAAATATTTAGGCTTCTAGCAGTCTGTGGGACTTGGTCTATAAGTCTATCTATACTGACCTCCATCAGGTTGCAAATTCAATCTAAATTTTTTCTGCATCTAGCTCTGTAGCAGTGTGTGGGACTTGTTCTATTAGTCCATCTATACTGACCTCCATCAGGTTGCAAATTCAATCTAATTTTTTTCTGCATCTAGCTCTGAAAAAATATTTCAGCTTGTAGCAGT
Source organism: Phyllobates terribilis (assembly GCF_046119375.1). Lineage (NCBI taxonomy): Eukaryota > Metazoa > Chordata > Amphibia > Anura > Dendrobatidae > Phyllobates > Phyllobates terribilis. Next base: position 657,279,742 of record NW_027362764.1, on the reverse strand, counting down.
GTGTGGGACTTGTTCTATTAGTCCATCTATACTGACCTCCATCAGGTTGCAAATTCAATATAATTTATTTCTGCATCTAGCTATGAAAAAATATTTCAGCTTGTAGCAGTATGTGGGACTTGTTCTATTAGTCCATCTATACTGACCTCCATCAGGTTGCAAATTCAATCTAATTGTTTTCTGCATCTAGCTCTGAAAAAATATTTAGGCTTCTAGCAGTGTGTGGGACTTGGTCTATTAGTCCATCTATAATAACCTCCACCAGGTTGCAAATTTAAAATAATTTTTATCTGCATCTAGCTCTGAAAAAATATTTAGGCTTCTAGCAGTCTGTGGGACTTGGTCTATAAGTCCATCTATACTGACCTCCATCAGGTTGCAAATTCAATCTAAATTTTTTCTGCATCTAGCTCTGAAAAAATATTTAGGCTTCTAGCCGTGTGTGAGACTTGGTCTATTAGTCCATCTATACTGACCTCCATCAGGTTGCAAATTCAATATAATTTTTTTCTGCATCTAGCTCTGAAAAACTATTTAGGCTTCTAGCAGTGTGTGGGACTTGGTCTATTAGTCCATCTACTATACTAACCTCCACCAGGTTGCAAATTCAATCTAATTTTTTTCTGCATCTAGCTTTGAAAAAATATTTCAGCTTGAAGCCGTGTGTGGGACTTGTTCTATTAGTCCATCTATACTGACCTCCATCAGGTTGCAAATTCAATCTAATTTTTTTCTGCATCCAGCTCTGAAAAAATATTTAGACTTCTAGCAGTGTGTGGGACTTGTTCTATTAGTCCATCTATACTAACCTCCACCAGGTTGCAAATTAAAAATAATTTTAATCTGCACTTAGCTCTGAAAAAATATTTATGCTTCTAGCTGTGTGTGTGACTTGGTCTATTAGTCCATCTATACTGAACTACATCAGGTTGCAAATTCAATATAATTTTTTTGTTCATCTAGCTCTGGAAAAATGATTAGTTTTCTAGCAGTGTGTGTGACTTGTTCTATTAGTCCATCTATACTGACCTCCATCAGGTTGCAAATTCAATCAAATTTTTTTCTACATCTAGTTCTGAAAAAATATTTCAGCTTGAAGCAGTGTGTGGGACTTGTTTTATTAGTCCATCTATACTGACCTCCATCAGGTTGCAAATTCAATCTAATTTTTTTTTGCATCTAGCTCTGAAAAAATATTTCAGCTTGTAGCAGTCTTTGGGACTTGTTCTATTAGTCCATCTATACTGACGTCCATCAGGTTGCAAATTCAATCTAATTGTTTTCTGCATCTAGCTATGAAAAAATATTTCAGCTGGTAGCAGTATGTGGGACTTGTTCTATTAGTCCATCTATACTGACCTCCATCAGGTTGCAAATTCAATCTAATTGTTTTCTGCATCTAGCTCTGAAAAAATATTTAGGCTTCTAGCAGGGTGTGGGACTTTGTCTATTAGTCCATCTATAATAACCTCCACCAGGTTGCAAATTTAAAATAATTTTTATCTGCATCTAGCTCTGAAAAAATATTTAGGCTACTAGCAGTGTGTGGGCCTTGGTCTATTAGTCCATCTATACTGACCTCCATCAGGTTGCAAATTCAATCTAATTTTTTTCTGCATCTAGCTCTGAAAAAATATTTCAGCTTGTAGCAGTGTGTGGGACTTGTTCTATTAGTCCATCTATACTGACCTCCATCAGGTTGCAAATTCAATATAATTTTTTTCTGCATCTAGCTATGAAAAAATATTTCAGCTGGTAGCAGTATGTGGGACTTGTTCTATTAGTCCATCTATACTGACCTCCATCAGGTTGCAAATTCAATCTAATTGTTTTCTGCATCTAGCTCTGAAAAAATATTTAGGCTTCTAGCAGGGTGTGGGACTTTGTCTATTAGTCCATCTATAATAACCTCCACCAGGTTGCAAATTTAAAATAATTTTTATCTGCATCTAGCTCTGAAAAAATATTTAGGCTACTAGCAGTGTGTGGGCCTTGGTCTATTAGTCCATCTATACTGACCTCCATCAGGTTGCAAATTCAATCTAATTTTTTTCTGCATCTAGCTCTGAAAAAATATTTCAGCTTGTAGCAGTGTGTGGGACTTGTTCTATTAGTCCATCTATACTGACCTCCATCAGGTTGCAAATTCAATATAATTTTTTTCTGCATCTAGCTCTGAAAAAATATTTATGCTTCTAGCAGTGTGTGGGTCTTGGTCTATTAGTCCCTCTATACTGACCTCCATCAGGTTGCAAATTCAATCTAATTTTTTTCTGCATCTTGCTCTGAAAAAATATTTAGGCTTCTAGCAGTGTGTGGGACTTGGTCTATTAATCCATCTATACTGACCTCCATCAGGTTGCAAATTCAATATAATTTTTTTCTGTATCTAGCTCTGAAAAAATATTTAGGCTTCTTGCAGTGTGTGGGACTTGGTCTATTAGTCCAACTATACTAACCTCCACCAGGTTGCAAATTAAAAACATTTTTTTCTGCATCTTGCTCTGAAAAAATATTTAGGCTTCTAGAAGTGTGTGGGACTAGGTCTATTAGTCCATCTATACTGACATCCATCAGGTTGCAAATCCAATTCTCATTTTTTCCTGCATCTAGCTCTGATAAAATATTTCAGCTTGTAGCAGTGTGTGGGACTTATTCTATTAGTCCATCTATACTGACCTCCATCAGGTTGCAAATTCAATCTAATTTTTTTCTGCATCTAGCTCTGAAAAAATATTTCAGCTTGTAGCAGTGTGTGGGACTTGTTCTATTAGTCCATCTATACTGACCTCCATCAGGTTGCAAATTCAATATAATTTTTTTCTGCATCTAGCCATGAAAAAATATTTCAGCTTATAGCAGTATGTGGGACTTGTTCTATTAGTCCATCTATACTGACCTCCATCAGGTTGCAAATTCAATCTAATTTTTTTCTGCATCTAGCTCTGAAAAAATATTTAGACTTCTAGCAGTGTGTGGGACTTGTTCTATTAGTCCATCTATACTAACCTCCACCAGGTTGCAAATTAAAAATAATTTTAATCTGCACTTAGCTCTGAAAAAATATTTATGCTTCTAGCTGTGTGTGTGACTTGGTCTATTAGTCCATCTATACTGAACTACATCAGGTTGCAAATTCAATATAATTTTTTTCTTCATCTAGCTCTGGAAAAATGATTAGTTTTCTAGCAGTGTGTGTGACTTGTTCTATTAGTCCATCTATACTGACCTCCATCAGGTTGCAAATTCAATCAAATTTTTTTCTGCATCTAGTTCTGAAAAAATATTTCAGCTTGAAGCAGTGTGTGGGACTTGTTTTATTAGTCCATCTATACTGACCTCCATCAGGTTGCAAATTCAATCTAATTTTTTTCTGCATCTAGCTCTGAAAAAATATTTCAGCTTGTAGCAGTGTGTGGGACTTGTTCTATTAGTCCATCTATACTGACCTCCATCAGGTTGCAAATTCAATATAATTTTTTTCTGCATCCAGCTATGAAAAAATATTTCAGCTTGTAGCAGTATTTGGGACTTGTTCTATTATCCATCTATACTGACCTCCATCAGGTTGCAAATTCAATCTAATTGTTTTCTGCATCTAGCTCTGAAAAAATATTTAGGCTTCTAGCAGTGTGTGGGACTTGGTCTATTAGTCCATCTATAATAACCTCCACCAGGTTGCAAATTTAAAATAATTTTTATCTGCATCTAGCTCTGAAAAAATATTTAGGCTTCTAGCAGTCTGTGGGACTTGGTCTATAAGTCCATCTTTACTGACCTCCATCAGGTTGCAAATTCAATCTAATTTTTTCCTGCATCTAGCTCTGAAAAAATATTTAGGCTTCTAGCCGTGTGTGAGACTTGGTCTATTAGTCCATCTATACTGACCTCCATCAGGTTGCAAATTCAATATAATTTTTTTCTGCATCTAGCTCTGAAAAACTATTTAGGCTTCTAGCAGTGTGTGGGACTTGGTCTATTAGTCCATCTACTATACTAACCTCCACCAGGTTGCAAATTCAATCTAATTTTTTTCTGCATCTAGCTTTGAAAAAATATTTCAGCTTGAAGCCGTGTGTGGGACTTGTTCTATTAGTCCATCTATACTGACCTCCATCAGGTTGCAAATTCAATCTAATTTTTTTCTGCATCTAGCTCTGAAAAAATATTTAGACTTCTAGCAGTGTGTGGGACTTGTTCTATTAGTCCATCTATACTAACCTCCACCAGGTTGCAAATTAAAAATAATTTTAATCTGCACTTAGCTCTGAAAAAATATTTATGCTTCTAGCTGTGTGTGTGACTTGGTCTATTAGTCCATCTATACTGAACTCCATCAGGTTGCAAATTCAATATAATTTTTTTCTTCATCTAGCTCTGGAAAAATGTTTAGTTTTCTAGCAGTGTGTGTGACTTGTTCTATTAGTCCATCTATACTGACCTCCATCAGGTTGCAAATTCAATCAAATTTTTTTCTGCATCTAGTTCTGAAAAAATATTTCAGCTTGAAGCAGTGTGTGGGACTTGTTTTATTAGTCCATCTATACTGACCTCCATCAGGTTGCAAATTCAATCTAATTTTTTTCTGCATCTAGCTCTGAAAAAATATTTCAGCTTGTAGCAGTGTGTGGGACTTGTTCTATTAGTCCATCTATACTGACCTCCATCAGGTTGCAAATTCAATATAATTTTTTTCTGCATCTAGCTATGAAAAAATATTTCAGCTTGTAGCAGTATGTGGGACTTGTTCTATTAGTCCATCTATACTGACCTCCATCAGGTTGCAAATTCAATCTAATTGTTTTCTGCATCTAGCTCTGAAAAAATATTTAGGCTTCTAGCAGTGTGTGGGACTTGGTCTATTAGTCCATCTATAATAACCTCCACCAGGTTGCAAATTTAAAATAATTTTTATCTGCATCTAGCTCTGAAAAAATATTTAGGCTTCTAGCAGTCTGTGGGACTTGGTCTATAAGTCCATCTTTACTGACCTCCATCAGGTTGCAAATTCAATCTAAATTTTTTCTGCATCTAGCTCTGAAAAAATATTTAGGCTTCTAGCCGTTTGTGAGACTTGGTCTATTAGTCCATCTATACTGACCTCCATCAGGTTGCAAATTCAATATAATTTTTTTCTGCATCTAGCTCTGAAAAACTATTTAGGCTTCTAGCAGTGTGTGGGACTTGGTCTATTAGTCCATATACTATACTAACCTCCACCAGGTTGCAAATTCAATCTAATTTTTTTCTGCATCTAGCTCTGAAAAAAGATTTCAGCTTGAAGCCGTGTGTGGGACTTGTTCTATTAGTCCATCTATACTGACCTCCATCAGGTTGCAAATTCAATCTAATTTTTTTCTGCATCTAGCTCTGAAAAAATATTTAGACTTCTAGCAGTGTGTGGGACTTGTTTTATTAGTCCATCTATACTAACCTCCACCAGGTTGCAAATTAAAAACAATTTTAATCTGCACTTAGCTCTGAAAAAATATTTATGCTTCTAGCTGCGTGTGTGACTTCGTCTATTAGTCCATCTATACTGAACTCCATCAGGTTGCAAATTCAATATAATTTTTTTCTTCATCTAGCTCTGGAAAAATATTTAGTTTTCTAGCAGTGTGTGTGACTTGTTCTATTAGTCCATCTATTCTGACCTCCATCAGGTTGCAAATTCAATCTAATTTTTTTCTTCATCTAGCTCTGAAAAAATATTTCAGCTTGAAGCAGTGTGTGGGACTTGTTTTATTAGTCCATCTATACTGACCTCCATCAGGTTGCAAATTCAATCTAATTTTTTTCTGCATCTAGCTCTGAAAAAATATTTAGACTTCTAGCAGTGTGTGGGACTTGTTCTATTAGTCCATCTATACTAACCTCCACCAGGTTGCAAACTAAAAATAATTTTTATCTGCATCTAGCTCGGAAAAAATATTTGGGCGTCTAGCAGTGTGTGTGACTTGGTCTATTAGTCCATCTATACTGACCTCCATCAGGTTGCAAATTCAATATAATTTTTTTCTGCATCTAGCTCTGAAAAAATATTTAGGCTTCTAGCAGTGTGTGGGACTTGGTCTATTAGCCAATCTATACTGACCTCCATCAGGTTGCAAATTCAATATAATTTTTTTCTGCATCTAGCTCTGAAAAAATATTTAGGCTTCTAGTAGTGTGTGGGAATTGGTCTATTAGTCCATCTATACTAACCTCCACCAGGTTGCAAATTAAAAATAATTTTTATCTGCATCTAGCTCTGGAAAAATATTTAGGCTTCTAGCAGTGTGTGGGTCTTGGTCTATTAGTCCATCTATACTGACCTCCATCAGGTTGCAAATTCAATCTAATTTTTTTCTGCATCTAGCTCTGAAAAAATATTTAGGCTTCTAGCAGTGTGTGGGACTTGGTCTATTAGTCCATCTATACTGACCTCCATCAGGTTGCAAATTCAATATAATTTTTTTCTGTATCTAGCTCTGAAAAAATATTTAGGCTTCTTGCAGTGTGTGGGACTTGGTCTATTAGTCCAACTATACTAACCTCCACCAGGTTGCAAATTAAAAACATTTTTTTCTGCATCTTGCTCTGAAAAAATATTTAGGCTTCTAGCAGTGTGTGGGACTTGTTCTATTAGTCCATCTATACTGACCTCCATCAGGTTGCAAATTCAATCTAATTTTTTCCTGCATCTAGCTCTGAAAAAATATTTCAGCTTGAAGCAGTGTGTGGGACTTGTTCTATTAGTCGATCTATACTGACCTCCATCAGGTTGCAAATTCAATCTAATTTTTTTCTGCATCTAGCTCTGAAAAAATATTTCAGCTTGTAGCAGTGTGTGGGAGTTGATCTATTAGTCCATCTATACTGACCTCCATCAGGTTGCAAATTCAATCTAATTTTTTTCTGCATCTAGCTCTGAAAAAATATTTCAGCTTGTAGCAGTGTGTTGGACTTGTTCTATTAGTCCATCTATACTGACGTCCATCAGGTTGCAAATTCAATCTAATTGTTTTCTGCAGCTAGCTATGAAAAAATATTTCAGCTGGTAGCAGTATGTGGGACTTGTTCTATTAGTCCATCTATACTGACCTCCATCAGGTTGCAAATTCAATCTAATTGTTTTCTGCATCGAGCTCTGAAAAAATATTTAGGCTTCTAGCAGTGTGTGGGACTTTGTCTATTAGTCCATCTATAATAACCTCCACCAGGTTGCAAATTTAAAATAATTTTTATCTGCATCTAGCTCTGAAAAAATATTTAGGCTACTAGCAGTGTGTGGGACTTGGTCTATTAGTCCATCTATACTGACCTCCATCAGGTTGCAAATTCAATATAATTTTTTTCTGTATCTAGCTCTGAAAAAATATTTAGACTTCTAGCAGTGTGTGGGACTTGTTCTATTAGTCCATCTATACTAACCTCCACCAGGTTGCAAATTAAAAATAATTTTTATCTGCATCTAGCTCGGAAAAAATATTTGGGCTTCTAGCAGTGTGTGGGACTTGGTCTATTAGTCCATGTATACTGACCTCCATCAGGTTGCAAATTCAATCTAATTTTTTTCTGCATCTAGCTCTGAAAAAATATTTAGGCTTCTAGCAGTGTGTGGGAATTGGTCTATTAGTCCATGTATAATAACCTCCACCAGGTTGCAAATTTAAAATAATTTTTATCTGCATCTAGCTCTGAAAAAATATTTAGGCTTCTAGCAGTCTGTGGGACTTGGACTATAAGTCCATCTATACTGACCTCCATCAGGTTGCAAATTCAATCTAAATTTTTTCTGCATCTAGCTCTGAAAAAATATTTAGGCTTCTAGCCGTGTGTGAGACTTGTTCTATTAGTCCATCTATACTAACCTCCACCAGGTTGCAAATTAAAAATAATTTTTATCTGCATCTAGCTCGGAAAAAATATTTGGGCTTCTAGCAGTGTGTGGGACTTGGTCTATTAGTCCATGTATACTGACCTCCATCAGGTTGCAAATTCAATATAATTTTTTTCTGCATCTAGCTCTGAAAAAATATTTAGGCTTCTAGCAGTGTGTGGGACTTGGTCTATTAGTCCATCTATAATAACCTCCACCAGGTTGCAAATTTAAAATAGTTTGTATCTGCATCTAGCTCTGAAAAAATATTTAGGCTTCTAGCAGTGTGTGGGACTTGGTCTATTACTCCATCTATACTGACCTCCATCAGGTTGCAAATTCAATGAAATTTTTTTCTACATCTAGCTCTGAAAAAATATTTAGGCTTCTAGCAGTGTGTGGGAATTGGTCTATTAGTCCATCTATACTGACCTCCATCAGGTTGCAAATTCAATATAATTTTTTTCTGCATCTAGCTCTGAAAAAATATTTATGCTTCTAGCAGTGTGTGGGTCTTGGTCTATTTGTCCCTCTATACTGACCTCCATCAGGTTGCAAATTCAATCTAATTTTTTTCTGCATCTTGCTCTGAAAAAATATTTAGGCTTCTAGCAGTGTGTGGGACTTGGTCTATTAATCCATCTATACTGACCTCCATCAGGTTGCAAATTCAATATAATTTTTTTCTGTATCTAGCTCTGAAAAAATATTTAGGCTTCTTGTAGTGTGTGGGACTTGGTCTATTAGTCCAACTATACTAACCTCCACCAGGTTGCAAATTAAAAACATTTTTTTCTGCATCTTGCTCTGAAAAAATATTTAGGCTTCTAGAAGTGTGTGGGACTAGGTCTATTAGTCCATCTATACTGACATCCATCAGGTTGCAAATTCAATTCTCATTTTTTCCTGCATCTAGCTCTGAAAAAATATTTCAGCTTGTAGCAGTGTGTGGGACTTGTTCTATTAGTCCATCTATACTGACCTCCATCAGGTTGCAAATTCAATCTATTTTTTTTCTGCATCTAGCTCTGAAAAAATATTTCAGCTTGTAGCAGTGTGTGGGACTTGTTCTATTAGTCCATCTATACTGACCTCCATCAGGTTGCAAATTCAATCTAAATTTTTCTGCATCTAGCTCTGAAAAAATATTTCAGCTTGTAGCAGTGTGTGGGACTTGTTCTATTAGTCCATCTATACTGACCTCCATCAGGTTGCAAATTCAATATAATTTTTTTCTGCATCTAGCTATGAAAAAATATTTCAGCTTGTAGCAGTATGTGGGACTTGTTCTATTAGTCCATCTATACTGACCTCCATCAGGTTGCAAATTCAATCTAATTGTTTTCTGCATCTAGCTCTGAAAAAATATTTAGGCTTCTAGCAGTGTGTGGGACTTGGTCTATTAGTCCATCTATAATAACCTCCACCAGGTTGCAAATTTAAAATAATTTTTATCTGCATCTAGCTCTGAAAAAATATTTAGGCTTCTAGCAGTCTGTGGGACTTGGTCTATAAGTCCATCTATACTGACCTCCATCAGGTTGCAAATTCAATCTAAATTTTTTCTGCATCTAGCTCTGAAAAAATATTTAGGCTTCTAGCCGTGTTTGAGACTTGGTCTATTAGTCCATCTATACTGACCTCCATCAGGTTGCAAATTCAATATAATTTTTTTCTGCATCTAGCTCTGAAAAACTATTTAGGCTTCTAGCAGTGTGTGGGACTTGGTCTATTAGTCCATCTACTATACTAACCTCCACCAGGTTGCAAATTCAATCTAATTTTTTTCTGCATCTAGCTCTGAAAAAATATTTCAGCTTGAAGCCGTGTGTGGGACTTGTTCTATTAGTCCATCTATACTGACCTCCATCAGGTTGCAAATTCAATCTAATTTTTTTCTGCATCTAGCTCTGAAAAAATATTTAGACTTCTAGCAGTGTGTGGGACTTGTTCTATTAGTCCATCTATACTAACCTCCACCAGGTTGCAAATTAAAAATAATTTTAATCTGCACTTAGCTCTGAAAAAATATTTATGCTTCTAGCTGTGTGTGTGACTTGGTCTATTAGTCCATCTATACTGAACTCCATCAGGTTGCAAATTCAATATAATTTTTTTCTTCATCTAGCTCTGGAAAAATGTTTAATTTTCTAGCAGTGTGTGTGACTTGTTCTATTAGTCCATCTATACTGACCTCCATCAGGTTGCAAATTCAATCTAATTTTTCTCTGCATCTAGCTCTGAAAAAATATTTCAGCTTGAAGCAGTGTGTGGGACTTGTTTTATTAGTCCATCTATACTGACCTCCATCAGGTTGCAAATTCAATCTAATTTTTTTCTGCGTCTAGCTCTGAAAAAATATTTAGACTTCTAGCAGTGTGTGGGACTTGTTCTATTAGTCCATCTATACTAACCTCCACCAGGTTTCAAATTAAAAATAATTTTTATCTGCATCTAGCTCGGAAAAAATATTTGGGCGTCTAGCAGTGTGTGTGACTTGGTCTATTAGTCCATCTATACTGACCTCCATCAGGTTGCAAATTCAATATAATTTTTTTCTGCATCTAGCTCTGAAAAAATATTTAGGCTTCTAGCAGTGTGTGGGACTTGGTCTATTAGCCAATCTATACTGACCTCCATCAGGTTGCAAATTCAATATAATTTTTTTCTGCATCTAGCTCTGAAAAAATATTTAGGCTTCTAGTAGTGTGTGGGAATTGGTCTATTAGTCCATCTATACTAACCTCCACCAGGTTGCAAATTAAAAATAATTTTTACTGCATCTAGCTCTGGAAAAATATTTAGGCTTCTAGCAGTGTGTGGGTCTTGGTCTATTAGTCCATCTATACTGACCTCCATCAGGTTGCAAATTCAATCTAATTTTTTTCTGCATCTAGCTCTGAAAAAATATTTAGGCTTCTAGCAGTGTGTGGGACTTGGTCTATTAGTCTATCTATACTGACCTCCATCAGGTTGCAAATTCCATATAATTTTTTTCTGTATCTAGCTCTGAAAAAATATTTAGGCTTCTTGCAGTGTGTGGGACTTGGTCTATTAGTCCAACTATACTAACCTCCACCAGGTTGCAAATTAAAAACATTTTTTTCTGCATCTTGCTCTGAAAAAATATTTAGGCTTCTAGCAGTGTGTGGGACTTGTTCTATTAGTCCATCTATACTGACCTCCATCAGGTTGCAAATTCAATCTAATTTTTTCCTGCATCTAGCTCTGAAAAAATATTTCAGCTTGAAGCAGTGTGTGGGACTTGTTCTATTAGTCCATCTATACTGACCTCCATTAGGTTGCAAATTCAATCTAATATTTTTCTGCATCTAGCTCTGAAAAAATATTTCAGCTTGTAGCAGTGTGTGGGACTTGATCTATTAGTCCATCTATACTGACCTCCATCAGGTTGCAAATTCAATCTAATTTTTTTCTGCATCTAGCTCTGAAAAAATATTTCAGCTTGTAGCACTGTGTGGGACCTGTTCTATTAGTCCATCTATACTGACGTCCATCAGGTTGCAAATTCAATCTAATTGTTTTCTGCATCTAGCTCTGAAAAAATATTTAGGCTTCTAGCAGTGTGTGGGACTTTGTCTATTAGTCCATCTATAATAACCTCCACCAGGTTGCAAATTTAAAATAATTTTTATCTGCATCTAGCTCTGAAAAAATATTTAGGCTACTAGCAGTGTGTGGGATTTGGTCTATTAGTCCATCTATAATGACCTCCATCAGGTTGCAAATTCAATATAATTTTTTTCTGCATCTAGCTCTGAAAAAATATTTAGACTTCTAGCAGTGTGTGGGACTTGTTCTATTAATCCATCTATACTAACCTCCACCAGGTTGCAAATTAAAAATAATTTTTATCTGCATCTAGCTCGGAAAAAATATTTGGGCTTCTAGCAGTGTGTGGGACTTGTTCTATTAGTCCATGTATACTGACCTCCATCAGGTTGCAAATTCAATATAATTTTTTTCTGCATCTAGCTCTAAAAAAATATTTAGGCTTCTAGCAGTGTGTGGGACTTGGTCTATTAGTCCATCTATAATAACCTCCACCAGGTTGCAAATTTAAAATACTTTGTATCTGCATCTAGCTCTGAAAAAATATTTAGGCTTCTAGCAGTGTGTGGGACTTGGTCTATTAGTCCATCTATACTGATCTCCATCAGGTTGCAAATTCAATGAAATTTTTTTCTACATCTAGCTCTGAAAAAATATTTAGGCTTCTAGCAGTGTGTGGGAATTGGTCTATTAGTCCATCTATACTGACCTCCATCAGGTTGCAAATTCAATATAATTTTTTTCTGCATCTAGCTCTGAAAAAATATTTAGGCTTCTAGCAGCGTGTGGGACTTGGTCTATTAGTCCATCTATACTGACCTCCATCAGGCTGCAAATTCAATATAATTTTTTTCTGCATCTAGCTCTGAAAAAATATTTAGGCTTCTAGCAGTGTGTGGGACTGGGTCTATTAGTCCATCTATACTCACCTCCACCAGGTTGCAAATTCAATCTAATTTTTATCTGCATCTAGCTCTGAATAAATATTTAGGCTTCTAGCAGTGTGTGGGACTTGATCTATTGGTCCATCTATACTGACCTCCATCAGGTTGCAAATTCAATCTAATTTTTTTCTGCATCTAGCTCTGAAAAAATATTTAGGCTACTAGCCGTGTGTGAGACTTGGTCTATTAGTCCATCTATATTGACCTCCATCAGGTTGCAAATTCAATATAATTTTTTTCTGCATCTAGCTCTGAAAAATTATTTAGGCTTCTAGCAGTGTGTGGGACTTGGTCTATTAGTCCATCTACTATACTAACCTCCACCAGGTTGCAAATTAAAAATAATTTTAATCTGCATTTAGCTCTGAAAAAATATTTATGCTTCTTGCTGTGTGTGTTACTTGGTCTATTAGTCCATCTATACTGAACTCCATCAGGTTGCAAATTCAATATAATTTTTTTCTGCATCTAGCTCTGAAAAAATATTTAGTTTTCTAGCAGTGTGTGTGACTTGGTCTATTAGTCCATCTATACAGACCTCCATCAGGTTGCAAATTCAATCTAATTTTTTTCTGCATCTAGTTCTGAAAAAATATTTCAGCTTGAAGCAGTGTTTGGGACTTTTTTTATTAGTCTATCTATACTGACCTCCATCAGGTTGCAAATTCAATCTAATTTTTTTCTGCATCTAGCTCTGAAAAAATATTTCATCTTTTAGCAGTGTATGGGACTTGTTCTATTAGTCCATCTATAGTGACCTGCATCAGGTTGCAAATTCAATATAATTTTTTTCTGTATCTAGCTCTGAAAAAATATTTCAGCTTGTAGCAGTGTGTGGGACTTGTTCTATTAGACCATCTATACTGACCTCCATCAGGTTGCAAATGCAATCTAATTTTTTTCTGCATCTATCTCTGAAAAAATATTTAGGCTTCTAGCAGTGTGTGTGACTTGTTCTATTAGTCCATCTGTACTAACCTCCACCAGGTTGCAAATTAAAAATAATTTTTATCTGCATCTAGCTCTGAAAAAATATTTTGGCTTCTAGCAGTGTGTGGGACATGGTCTATTAGTCCATCTATACTGACCTCCATCAGGTTGCAAATTCAATACAATTTTTTTCTGCTTTTAGCTCTGAAAAAATGTTTAAGCTTCTAGCAGTGTGTGGGACTCGGTATATTAGTCCATCTATACTGACCTCCATCAGGTTGCAAATTCAATATAATTTTTATCTGCATCTAGCTCTGAAAAAATATTTGGGCTTCTAGCAGTGTGTTGGACTTGGTCTATTAGTCCATCTATACTAACCTCCTTCAGGTTGCAAATTCAATGTAATTTTTTTCTGCATCTAGCTCTGAAAAAATATTTATGCTTCTAGCAGTGTGTGGGACTTGGTCTATTAGTCCATCTATACTGACCTCCATCAGGTTACAAATTCAATATAATTTTTTTCTGTATCTAGCTCTGAAAAAATATTTAGGCTTCTAGCAGTGTGTAGGACTTGGTCTATTAGTCCATCTATACTGACCTCCATCAGGTTGCAAATTCCATCTAATTTTTTTCTGCAACTAGCTCTGAAAAAATATTTAGACTTCTAGCAGTGTGTGGGACTTGTTCAATTAGTCCATCTATACTAACCTCCACCAGGTTGCAAATTAAAAATATTTTTTTTCTGTATCTTGCTCTGAAAAAATATTTAGGCTTCTAGCAGTGTGTGGGACTTGGTCTATTAGTCCATCTATACTGACCTCCATCAGGTTGCAAATTCAATCTAATTTTTTCCTGCATCTAGCTCTGAAAAAATATTTCAGCTTGTAGCAGTGTGTGGGACTTGTTCTATTAGTCCATCTATACTGACCTCCATCAGGTTGCAAATTCAATCTAATTTTTTTCTGCATCTAGCTCTGAAAAAATATTTCAGCTTGTAGCAGTGTGTGGAACTTGTTCTATTTGTCCATCTATACTGACCTCCATCAGGTTGCAAATTCAATATAATTTTTTCTGCATCTAGCTCTGAAAAAATATTTAGACTTCTAGCAGTGTGTGGGACTTGTTCTATTCGTCCATCTATACTAACCTCCACCAGGTTGCAAATTAAAAATAATTTTTATCTGCATCTAGCTCGGAAAAAATATTTGGGCTTCTAGCAGTGTGTGGGACTTGGTCTATTAGTCCATCTATACTGACCTCCATCAGATTGCAAATTCAATCTAATTTTTTTCTTCATCTAGCTCTGAAAAATATTTAGGCTTCTAGCAGTGTGTGGGACTTGGTCTATTAGTCCATCTATAATAACCTCCACCAGGTTGCAAATTTAAAATAATTTTTATCTGCATCTAGCTCTGAAAAAATATTTAGGCTCCTAGCAGTGTGTGGGACTTGGTCTATTAGTCCATCTATACTGACCTCCATCAGGTTGCAAATTCAATGAAATTTTTTTCTGCATCTAGCTCTGAAAAAATATTTAGGCTTCTAGCAGTGTGTGGGACTTGGTCTATTATTCCATCTATACTGACCTCCATCAGGTTGCAAATTCAATATAATTTTTTTCTGCATCTAGCTCTGAAAAAATATTTAGGCTTCTAGAAGCGTGTGGGACTTGTTCTATTAGTCCATCTATACTGACCTCCATCTGGCTGCAAATTCAATATAATTTTTTTCTGCATCTAGCTCTGAAAAAATATTTAGGCTTCTAGCAGAGTGTGGGACTTGGTCTATTAGTCCATCTATAGTAACCTCCACCAGGTTGCAAATTTAAAATAATTTTTATCTGCATCTAGCTCTGAAAAAATATTTAGGCTTCTAGCAGTGTGTGGGACTTGGTCTATTAGTCCATCTATACTGACCTCCATCAGGTTGCAAATTCAATATAATTTTTTCTGCATCTAGCTCTGAAAAAATATTTAGACTTCTAGCAGTGTGTGGGACTTGTTCTATTAGTCCATCTATACTAACCTCCACCAGGTTGCAAATTAAAAATAATTTTTATCTGCATCTAGCTCGGAAAAAATATTTGGGCTTCTAGCAGTGTGTGGGAGTTGGTCTATTAGTCCAACTATACTAACCTCCACCAGGTTGCAAATTAAAAAATTTTTTTCTGCATCTTGCTCTGAAAAAATATTTAGGCTTCTAGCAGTGTGTGGGACTTGGTCTATTAGTCCATCTATACTGACCTCCATCAGGTTGCAAATTCAATTCTCATTTTTTCCTGCATCTAGCTCTGAAAAAATATTTCAGCTTGAAGCAGTGTGTGGGACTTGTTCTATTAGTCCATCTATACTGACCTCCATCAGGTTGAAAATTCAATCTAATTTTTTTCTGCATCTAGCTCTGAAAAAATATTTCAGCTTGTAGCAGTGTGTGGGACTTGTTCTATTAGTCCATCTATACTGACCTCCATCAGGTTGCAAATTCAATCTAATTTTTTTCTGCATCTAGCTCTGAAAAAATATTTTAGCTTGTAGCAGTGTGTGGGACTTGTTCTATTAGTCAATCTATACTGACCTCCATCAGGTTGCAAATTCAATATAATTTTTTTCTGCATCTAGCTATGAAAACATATTTCAGCTTGTAGCAGTATGTGGGACTTGTTCTATTAGTCCATCTATACTGACCTCCATCAGGTTGCAAATTCAACATAATTTTTTTCTGCATCTAGCTCTGAAAAAATATTTAGGCTTCTAGCAGTGTGTGGGACTTGGTCTATTAGTCCATCTATAATAACCTCCACCAGGTTGCAAATTTAAAATAAATTTTATCTGCATCTAGCTCTGAAAAAATATTTAGGCTTCTAGCAGTGTGTGGGACTTGGTCTATTAGTCCATCTATACTGACCTCCATCAGGTTGCAAATTCAATGACATTTTTTTCTGCATCTAGCTTTGAAAAAATATTTAGGCTTCTAGCAGTGTTGGGACTTGGTCTATTAGTCCATCTATACTGACCTCCATCAGGTTGCAAATTCAATATAATTTTTTTCTGCATCTAGTTCTGAAAAAATATTTAGATTTCTAGCAGTGTGTGGGACTTGTTCTATTAGTCCATCTATACTAACCTCCACCAGGTTGCAAATTAAAAATAATTTTTATCTGCATCTAGCTCGGAAAAAATATTTGGGCTTCTAGCAGTGTGTGGGACTTGGTCTATTAGTCCATCTATACTGACCTCCATCAGGTTGCAAATTCAATATAATTTTTTTCTGCATCTAGCTCTGAAAAAATATTTAGGCTTCTAGCAGTGTGTGGGACTTGGTCTATTAGTCCATCTATAATAACCTCCACCAGGTTGCAAATTTAAAATAATTTTTATCTGCATCAAGCTCTGAAAAAATATTTAGGCTTCTAGCAGTGTGTGGGACTTGGTCTATTAGTCGATCTATACTGACCTCCATCAGGTTGCAAATTCAATGAAATTTTTTTCTGCATCTAGCTCTGAAAAAATATTTAGGCTTCTAGCAGTGTGTGTGACTTGGTCTATTAGTCCATCTATACTGACCTCCATCAGGTTGCAAATTCAATCTAATTTTTTTCTGCATCTAGCTCTGAAAAAATATTTCAGCTTGTAGCAGTGTGTGGGACTTGTTCTATTAGTCCATCTATACTGACCTCCATCAGGTTGCAAATTCAATATAATTTTTTTCTGCATCTAGCTCTGAAAAAATATTTATGCTTCTAGCAGCGTGTGGGACTTGGTCTATTAGTCCATCTATACTGACCTCCATTAGGCTGCAAATTCAATATAATTTTTTTCTGCATCTAGCTCTGAAAAAATATTTAGGCTTCTAGCAGTGTGTGGGACTTGGTCTATTAGTCCATCTATACTGACCTCCATCAGGCTGCAAATTCAATATAATTTTTTTCTGCATCTAGCTCTGAAAAAATATTTAGGCTTCTAGCAGTGTGTGGGACTTGGTCTATTAGTCCATCTATACTGACCTCCATCAGGTTGCAAATTCAATGAAATTTTTTTCTGCATCTAGCTCTGAAAAAATATTTAGGCTTCTAGCAGTGTGTGGGACTTGGTCTATTAGTCCATCTATACTGACCTCCATCAGGTTGCAAATTCAATATAATTTTTTTCTGCATCTAGTTCTGAAAAAATATTTAGACTTCTAGCAGTGTGTGGGACTTGTTCTATTAGTCCATCTATACTAACCTCCACCAGGTTGCAAATTAAAAATAATTTTTATCTGCATCTAGCTCGGAAAAAATATTTGGGCTTCTAGCAGTGTGTGGGACTTGGTCTATTAGTCCATCTATACTGACCTCCATCAGGTTGCAAATTCAATATAATTGTTTTCTGCATCTAGCTCTGAAAAAATATTTAGGCTTCTAGCAGTGTGTGGGACTTGGTCTATTAGTCCATCTATAATAACCTGCACCAGGTTGCAAATTTAAAATAATTTTTTTCTGCATCTAGCTCTGAAAAAATATTTAGGCTTCTAACAGTGTGTGGGACTTGGTCTATTAGTCCATCTATACTGACCTCCATCAGGTTGCAAATTCAATAAAAAAATTTTCTGCATCTAGCTCTGAAAAAATATTTTGGCTTCTAGCAGTGTGTGGGACTCGGTCTATTAGTCCATCTATACTGACCTTCATCAGGTTGCAAATTCAATATAATTTTTTTCTGCAGCTAGTTCTGAAAAAATATTTAGACTTCTAGCAGTGTGTGGGACTTGTTCTATTAGTCCATCTATACTAACCTCCACCAGGTTGCAAATTAAAAATAATTTTTATCTGCATCTAGCTCGGAAAAAATATTTGGGCTTCTAGCAGTGTGTGGGAGTTGGTCTATTAGTCCAACTATACTAACCTCCACCAGGTTGCAAATTAAAAACATTTTTTTCTGCAACTTGCTCTGAAAAAATATTTAGGCTTCTAGCAGTGTGTGGGACTTGGTCTATTAGTCCATCTATACTGACCTCCATCAGGTTGCAAATTCAATTATCATTTTTTCCTGCATCTAGCTCTGAAAAAATATTTCAGCTTGAAGCAGTGTGTGGGACTTGTTCTATTAGTCGATCTATACTGACCTCCATCAGGTTGCAAATTCAATCTAATTTTTTTCTGCATCTAGCTCTGAAAAAATATTTCAGCTTGTAGCAGTGTGTGGGACTTGTTCTATTAGTCCATCTATACTGACCTCCATCAGGTTGCAAATTCAATCTAATTTTTTTCTGCATCTAGCTCTGAAAAAATATTTCAGCTTGTAGCAGTGTGTGGGACTTGTTCTATTAGTCCATCTATACTGACCTCCATCAGGTTGCAAATTCAATATAATTTTTTTCTGCATCTAGCTATGAAAACATATTTCAGCTTGTAGCAGTATGTGGGACTTGTTCTATTAGTCCATCTATACTGACCTCCATCAGGTTGCAAATTCAATATAATTTTTTTCTGCATCTAGCTCTGAAAAAATATTTAGGCTTCTAGCAGTGTGTGGGACTTGGTCTATTAGTCCATCTATAATAACCTCCATCAGGTTGCAAATTTAAAATAATTTTTATCTGCATCAAGCTACGAAAAAATATTTAGGCTTCTAGCAGTGTGTGGGACTTGGTCTATTAGTCGATCTATACTGATCTCCATCAGGTTGCAAATTCAATGAAATTTTTTTCTGCATCTAGCTCTGAAAAAATATTTAGGCTTCTAGCAGTGTGTGGGACTTGGTCTATTAGTCCATCTATACTGACCTCCATCAGGTTGCAAATTCAATATAATTTTTTTCTGCATCTAGCTCTGAAAAAATATTTAGGCTTCTAGCAGCGTGTGGGACTTGGTCTATTAGTCCATCTATACTGACCTCCATTAGGCTGCAAATTCAATATAATTTTTTTCTGCATCTAGCTCTGAAAAAATATTTAGGCTTCTAGCAGTGTGTGGGACTTGGTCTATTAGTCCATCTATACTGACCTCCATCAGGCTGCAAATTCAATATAATTTTTTTCTGCATCTAGCTCTGAAAAAATATTTAGGCTTCTAGCAGTGTGTGGGACTTGGTCTATTAGTCCATCTATACTGACCTCCATCAGGTTGCAAATTCAATGAAATTTTTTTCTGCATCTAGCTCTGAAAAAATATTTAGGCTTCTAGCAGTGTGTGGGACTTGGTCTATTAGTCCATCTATACTGACCTCCATCAGGTTGCAAATTCAATATAATTTTTTTCTGCATCTAGTTCTGAAAAAATATTTAGACTTCTAGCAGTGTGTGGGACTTGTTCTATTAGTCCATCTATACTAACCTCCACCAGGTTGCAAATTAAAAATAATTTTTATCTGCATCTAGCTCGGAAAAAATATTTGGGCTTCTAGCAGTGTCTGGGACTTGGTCTATTAGTCCATCTATACTGACCTCCATCAGGTTGCAAATTCAATATAATTGTTTTCTGCATCTAGCTCTGAAAAAATATTTAGGCTTCTAGCAGTGTGTGGGACTTGGTCTATTAGTCCATCTATAATAACCTCCACCAGGTTGCAAATTTAAAATAATTTTTTTCTGCATCTAGCTCTGAAAAAATATTTAGGCTTCTAGCAGTGTGTGGGACTTGGTCTATTAGTCCATCTAAACTGACCTCCATCAGGTTGCAAATTCAATGAAATTTTTTTCTGCATCTAGCACTGAAAAAATATTTAGGCTTCTAGCAGTGTGTGGGACTTGGTCTATTAGTCCATCTATACTGACCTCCATCAGGTTGCAAATTCAATATAATTTTTTTCTGCATCTAGCTTCGAAAAAATATTTAGACTTCTAGTAGTGTGTGGGACTTTCTCTATTAGTCCATCTATACTGACCTCCACCAGGTTGCAAATTAAAAATAATTTTTATCTGCATCTAGCTCGGAAAAAATATTTGGGCTTCTAGCAGTGTGTGGGACTTGGTCTATTAGTCCATCTATACTGACCTCCATCAGGTTGCAAATTCAATATAATTTTTTTCTGCATCTAGCTCTGAAAAATTATTTAGGCTTCTAGCAGTGTGTGGGACTTGGTCTATTAGTCCATCAATAATAACCTCCACCAGGTTGCAAATTTAAAATAATTTTTATCTGCATCTAGCTCTGAAAAAATATTTAGGCTTCTAACAGTGTGTGGGACTTGGTCTATTAGTCCATCTATACTGACCTTCATCAGGTTGCAAATTCAATATAATTTTTTTCTGCAGCTAGTTCTGAAAAAATATTTAGACTTCTAGCAGTGTGTGGGACTTGTTCTATTAGTCCATCTATACTAACCTCCACCAGGTTGCAAATTAAAAATAATTTTTATCTGCATCTAGCTCGGAAAAAATATTTGGGCTTCTAGCAGTGTGTGGGAGTTGGTCTATTAGTCCAACTATACTAACCTCCACCAGGTTGCAAATTAAAAACATTTTTTTCTGCATCTTGCTCTGAAAAAATATTTAGGCTTCTAGCAGTGTGTGGGACTTGGTCTATTAGTCCATCTATACTGACCTCCATCAGGTTGCAAATTCAATTCTCATTTTTTCCTGCATCTAGCTCTGAAAAAATATTTCAGCTTGAAGCAGTGTGTGGGACTTGTTCTATTAGTCCATCTATACTGACCTCCATCAGGTTGCAAATTCAATCTAATTTTTTTCTGCATCTAGCTCTGAAAAAATATTTCAGCTTGTAGCAGTGTGTGGGACTTGTTCTATTAGTCCATCTATACTGACCTCCATCAGGTTGCAAATTCAATCTAATTTTTTTCTGCATCTAGCTCTGAAAAAATATTTCAGCTTGTAGCAGTGTGTGGGACTTGTTCTATTAGTCCATCTATACTGACCTCCATCAGGTTGCAAATTCAATATAATTTTTTTCTGCATCTAGCTATGAAAACATATTTCAGCATGTAGCAGTATGTGGGACTTGTTCTATTAGTCCATCTATACTGACCTCCATCAGGTTGCAAATTCAATATAATTTTTTTCTGCATCTAGCTCTGAAAAAATATTTAGGCTTCTAGCAGTGTGTGGGACTTGGTCTATTAGTCCATCTATAATAACCTCCACCAGGTTGCAAATTTAAAATAATTTTTATCTGCATCTAGCTTTGAAAAAATATTTAGGCTTCTAGCAGTGTGTGGGACTTGGTCTATTAGTCCATCTATACTGACCTCCATCAGGTTGCAAATTCAATGAAATTTTTTTCTGCATCTAGCTCTGAAAAAATATTTAGGCTTCTAGCAGTGTGTGGGACTTGGTCTATTAGTCCATCTATACTGACCTCCATCAGGTTGCAAATTCAATATAATTTTTTTCTGCATCTAGTTCTGAAAAAATATTTAGATTTCTAGCAGTGTGTGGGACTTGTTCTATTAGTCCATCTATACTAACCTCCACCAGGTTGCAAATTAAAAATAATTTTTATCTGCATCTAGCTCGGAAAAAATATTTGGGCTTCTAGCAGTGTGTGGGACTTGGTCTATTAGTCCATCTATACTGACCTCCATCAGGTTGCAAATTCAATATAATTTTTTTCTGCATCTAGCTCTGAAAAAATATTTAGGCTTCTAGCAGTGTGTGGGACTTGGTCTATTAGTCCATCTATAATAACCTCTACCAGGTTGCAAATTTAAAATAATTTTTATCTGCATCTAGCTCTGAAAAAATATTTAGGCTTCTAGCAGTGTGTGGGACTTGGTCTATTAGTCCATCTATACTGACCTCCATCAGGTTGCAAATTCAATGAAATTTTTTTCTGCATCTAGCTCTGAAAAAATATTTAGGCTTCTAGCAGTGTGTGCGACCTGGTCTATTAGTCCATCTATACTGACCTCCATCAGGTTGCAAATTCAATATAATTTTTTTCTGCATCTAGCTCTGAAAAAATATTTAGGCTTCTAGCAGTGTTAGGGACTTGGTCTATTAGTCCATCTATACTAACCTCCACCAGGTTGCAAATTAAAAATAATTTTTCTCTGCATCTAGCTCGGAAAAAATATTTGGGCTTCTAGCAGTGTGTGGGACTTGGTCTATTAGTCCATCTATACTGACCTCCATCAGGTTGCAAATTCAATATAATTGTTTTCTGCATCTAGCTCTGAAAAAATATTTAGGCTTCTAGCAGTGTGTGGGACTTGGTCTATTAGTCCATCTATAATACCCTCCACCAGGTTGCAAATTTAAAATAATTTTTATCTGCATCTAGCTCTGAAAAAATATTTAGGCTTCTAGCAGTGTGTGGGACTTGGTCTATTAGTCCATCTAAACTGACCTCCATCAGGTTGCAAATTCAATGAAATTTTTTTCTGCATCTAGCACTGAAAAAATATTTAGGCTTCTAGCAGTGTGTGGGACTTGGTCTATTAGTCCATCTATACTGACCTCCATCAGGTTGCAAATTCAATATAATTTTTTTCTGCATCTAGCTCTCTAAAAAAATTTAGACTTCTAGCAGTGTGTGGGACTTTCTCTATTAGTCCATCTATACTGACCTCCACCAGGTTGCAAATTAAAAATATTTTTTATCTGCATCTAGCTCGGAAAAAATATTTGGGCTTCTAGCAGTGTGTGGGACTTGGTCTATTAGTCCATCTATACTGACCTCCATCAGGTTGCAAATTCAATGAAATTTTTTTCTGCATCTAGATCTGAAAAAATATTTAGGCTTCTAGCAGTCTGTGGGACGTGGTCTATTAGTCCATCTATACTGACCTCCATCAGGTTGCAAATTCAATATAATTTTTTTCTGCATCTAGCTCTGAAAAAATATTTAGGCTTCTAGCATCGTGTGGTACTTGGTCTATTAGTCGATCTATACTGACCTCCATCAGGCTGCAAATTCAATATAATTTTTTTCTGCATCTAGCTCTGAAAAAATATTTAGGCTTCTAGCAGTGTGTGGGACTTGGTCTATTAGTCCATCTATACTGACCTCCATCAGGTTGCAAATTCAATGAAATGTTTTTCTGCATCTAGCTCTGAAAAAATATTTAGGCTTCTAGCAGTGTGTGGGACTTGTTCTATTAGTCCATCTATACTAACCTCCACCAGGTTGCAAATTAAAAATAATTTTTATCTGCATCTAGCTCGGAAAAAATATTTGGGCTTCTAGCAGTGTGTGGGACTTGGTCTATTAGTCCATCAATAATAACCTCCACCAGGTTGCAAATTTAAAATAATTTTTATCTGCATCTAGCTCTGAAAAAATATTTAGGCTTCTAGCAGTGTGTGGGACTTGGTCTATTAGTCCATCTATACTGACCTCCATCAGGTTGCAAATTCAATCTAATTTTTTTCTGCATCTAGCTCTGAACAAATATTTCAGCTTGAAGCAGTGTGTGGGACTTGTTCTATTAGTCCATCTATACTGACCTCCATCAGGTTGCAAATTCAATCTAATTTTTTTCTGCATCTAGCTATGAAAACATATTTCAGCATGTAGCAGTATGTGGGACTTGTTCTATTAGTCCATCTATACTGACCTCCATCAGGTTGCAAATTCAATATAATTTTTTTCTGCATCTAGCTCTGAAAAAATATTTAGGCTTCTAGCAGTGTGTGGGACTTGGTCTATTAGTCCATCTATAATAACCTCCACCAGGTTGCAAATTTAAAATAATTTTTATCTGCATCTAGCTCTGAAAAAATATTTAGGCTTCTAGCAGTGTGTGGGACTTGGTCTATTAGTCCATCTATACTGACCTCCATCAGGTTGCAAATTCAATGAAATTTTTTTCTGCATCTAGCTCTGAAAAAATATTTAGGCTTCTAGCAGTGTGTGGGACTTGGTCTATTAGTCCATCTATACTGACCTCCATCAGGTTGCAAATTCAATATAATTTTTTTCTGCATCTAGTTCTGAAAAAATATTTAGATTTCTAGCAGTGTGTGGGACTTGTTCTATTAGTCCATCTATACTAACCTCCACCAGGTTGCAAATTAAAAATAATTTTTATCTGCATCTAGCTCGGAAAAAATATTTGGGCTTCTAGCAGTGTGTGGGACTTGGTCTATTAGTCCATCTATACTGACCTCCATCAGGTTGCAAATTCAATATAATTTTTTTCTGCATCTAGCTCTGAAAAAATATTTAGGCTTCTAGCAGTGTGTGGGACTTGGTCTATTAGTCCATCTATAATAACCTCTACCAGGTTGCAAATTTAAAATAATTTTTATCTGCATCTAGCTCTGAAAAAATATTTAGGCTTCTAGCAGTGTGTGGGACTTGGTCTATTAGTCCATCTATACTGACCTCCATCAGGTTGCAAATTCAATGAAATTTTTTTCTGCATCTAGCTCTGAAAAAATATTTAGGCTTCTAGCAGTGTGTGCGACTTGGTCTATTAGTCCATCTATACTGACCTCCATCAGGTTGCAAATTCAATATAATTTTTTTCTGCATCTAGCTCTGAAAAAATATTTAGGCTTCTAGCAGTGTTAGGGACTTGGTCTATTAGTCCATCTATACTAACCTCCACCAGGTTGCAAATTAAAAATAATTTTTCTCTGCATCTAGCTCGGAAAAAATATTTGGGCTTCTAGCAGTGTGTGGGACTTGGTCTATTAGTCCATCTATACTGACCTCCATCAGGTTGCAAATTCAATATAATTGTTTTCTGCATCTAGCTCTGAAAAAATATTTAGGCTTCTAGCAGTGTGTGGGACTTGGTCTATTAGTCCATCTATAATACCCTCCACCAGGTTGCAAATTTAAAATAATTTTTATCTGCATCTAGCTCTGAAAAAATATTTAGGCTTCTAGCAGTGTGTGGGACTTGGTCTATTAGTCCATCTAAACTGACCTCCATCAGGTTGCAAATTCAATGAAATTTTTTTCTGCATCTAGCACTGAAAAAATATTTAGGCTTCTAGCAGTGTGTGGGACTTGGTCTATTAGTCCATCTATACTGACCTCCATCAGGTTGCAAATTCAATATAATTTTTTTCTGCATCTAGCTCTGAAAAAAAATTTAGACTTCTAGCAGTGTGTGGGACTTTCTCTATTAGTCCATCTATACTGACCTCCACCAGGTTGCAAATTAAAAATATTTTTTATCTGCATCTAGCTCGGAAAAAATATTTGGGCTTCTAGCAGTGTGTGGGACTTGGTCTATTAGTCCATCTATACTGACCTCCATCA
Organism: Phyllobates terribilis; assembly: GCF_046119375.1. Lineage (NCBI taxonomy): Eukaryota > Metazoa > Chordata > Amphibia > Anura > Dendrobatidae > Phyllobates > Phyllobates terribilis. Next base: position 657,254,283 of record NW_027362764.1, on the reverse strand, counting down.
GGTTGCAAATTCAATGAAATTTTTTTCTGCATCTGGATCTGAAAAAATATTTAGGCTTCTAGCAGTCTGTGGGACGTGGTCTATTAGTCCATCTATACTGACCTCCATCAGGTTGCAAATTCAATATAATTTTTTTCTGCATCTAGCTCTGAAAAAATATTTAGGCTTCTAGCATCGTGTGGTACTTGGTCTATTAGTCGATCTATACTGACCTCCATCAGGCTGCAAATTCAATATAATTTTTTTCTGCATCTAGCTCTGAAAAAATATTTAGGCTTCTAGCAGTGTGTGGGACTTGGTCTATTAGTCCATCTATACTGACCTCCATCAGGTTGCAAATTCAATGAAATTTTTTTCTGCATCTAGCTCTGAAAAAATATTTAGGCTTCTAGCAGTGTGTGGGACTTGTTCTATTAGTCCATCTATACTAACCTCCACCAGGTTGCAAATTAAAAATAATTTTTATCTGCATCTAGCTCGGAAAAAATATTTGGGCTTCTAGCAGTGTGTGGGACTTGGTCTATTAGTCCATCAATAATAACCTCCACCAGGTTGCAAATTTAAAATAATTTTTATCTGCATCTAGCTCTGAAAAAATATTTAGGCTTCTAGCAGTGTGTGGGACTTGGTCTATTAGTCCATCTATACTGACCTCCATCAGGTTGCAAATTCAATCTAATTTTTTTCTGCATCTAGCTCTGAAAAAATATTTCAGCTTGAAGCAGTGTGTGGGACTTGTTCTATTAGTCCATCTATACTGACCTCCATCAGGTTGCAAATTCAATCTAATTTTTTTCTGCATCTAGCTCTGAAAAAATATTTCAGCTTGTAGCAGTGTGTGGGACTTGTTCTATTAGTCCATCTATACTGACCTCCATCAGGTTGCAAATTCAATCTAATTTTTTTCTGCATCTAGCTCTGAAAAAATATTTCAGCTTGTAGCAGTGTGTGGGACTTGTTCTATTAGTCCATCTATACTGACCTCCATCAGGTTGCAAATTCAATATAATTTTTTTCTGCATCTAGCTATGAAAACATATTTCAGCTTGTAGCAGTATGCTGGACTTGTTCTATTAGTCCATCTATACTGACCTCCATCAGGTTGCAAATTCAATATAATTTTTTTCTGCATCTAGCTCTGAAAAAATATTTAGGCTTCTAGCAGTGTGTGGGACTTGGTCTATTAGTCCATCTATAATAACCTCCACCAGGTTGCAAATTTAAAATAATTTTTATCTGCATCAAGCTATGAAAAAATATTTAGGCTTCTAGCAGTGTGTGGGACTTGGTCTATTAGTCGATCTATACTGACCTCCATCAGGTTGCAAATTCAATGAAATTTTTTTCTGCATCTAGCTCTGAAAAAATATTTAGGCTTCTAGCAGTGTGTGGGACTTGGTCTATTAGTCCATCTATACTGACCTCCATCAGGTTGCAAATTCAATATAATTTTTTTCTGCATCTAGCTCTGAAAAAATATTTAGGCTTCTAGCAGCGTGTGGGACTTGGTCTATTAGTCCATCTATACTGACCTCCATCAGGCTGCAAATTCAATATAATTTTTTTCTGCATCTAGCTCTGAAAAAATATTTAGGCTTCTAGCAGTGTGTGGGACTTGGTCTATTAGTCCATCTATACTGACCTCCATCAGGCTGCAAATTCAATATAATTTTTTTCTGCATCTAGCTCTGAAAAAATATTTAGGCTTCTAGCAGTGTGTGGGACTTGGTCTATTAGTCCATCTATACTGACCTCCATCAGGTTCAAATTCAATGAAATTTTTTTCTGCATCTAGCTCTGAAAAAATATTTAGGCTTCTAGCAGTGTGTGGGACTTGGTCTATTAGTCCATCTATACTGACCTCCATCAGGTTGCAAATTCAATATAATTTTTTTCTGCATCTAGTTCTGAAAAAATATTTAGACTTCTAGCAGTGTGTGGGACTTGTTCTATTAGTCCATCTATACTAACCTCCACCAGGTTGCAAATTAAAAATAATTTTTATCTGCATCTAGCTCGGAAAAAATATTTGGGCTTCTAGCAGTGTGTGGGACTTGGTCTATTAGTCCATCTATACTGACCTCCATCAGGTTGCAAATTCAATATAATTGTTTTCTGCATCTAGCTCTGAAAAAATATTTAGGCTTCTAGCAGTGTGTGGGACTTGGTCTATTAGTCCATCTATAATAACCTCCACCAGGTTGCAAATTTAAAATCATTTTTATCTGCATCTAGCTCTGAAAAAATATTTAGGCTTCTAGCAGTGTGTGGGACTTGGTCTATTAGTCCATCTAAACTGACCTCCATCAGGTTGCAAATTCAATGAAATTTTTTTCTGCATCTAGCACTGAAAAAATATTTAGGCTTCTAGCAGTGTGTGGGACTTGTTCTATTAGTCCATCTATACTAACCTCCACCAGGTTGCAAATTAAAAATAATTTTTATCTGCATCTAGCTCGGAAAAAATATTTTGGCTTCTAGCAGTGTGTGGGACTTGGTCTATTAGTCCATCTATACTGACCTTCATCAGGTTGCAAATTCAATATAATTTTTTTCTGCATCTAGTTCTGAAAAAATATTTAGACTTCTAGCAGTGTGTGGGACTTGTTCTATTAGTCCATCTATACTAACCTCCACCAGGTTGCAAATTAAAAATAATTTTTATCTGCATCTAGCTCGGAAAAAATATTTGGGCTTCTAGCAGTGTGTGGGAGTTGGTCTATTAGTCCAACTATACTAACCTCCACCAGGTTGCAAATTAAAAACATTTTTTTCTGCATCTTGCTCTGAAAAAATATTTAGGCTTCTAGCAGTGTGTGGAACTTGGTCTATTAGTCCATCTATACTGACCTCCATCAGGTTGCAAATTCAATTCTCATTTTTTCCTGCATCTAGCTCTGAAAAAATATTTCAGCTTGAAGCAGTGTGTGGGACTTGTTCTATTAGTCCATCTATACTGACCTCCATCAGGTTGCAAATTCAATCTAATTTTTTTCTGCATCTAGCTCTGAAAAAATATTTCAGCTTGTAGCAGTGTGTGGGACTTGTTCTATTAGTCCATCTATACTGACCTCCATCAGGTTGCAAATTCAATCTAATTTTTTTCTGCATCTAGCTCTGAAAAAATATTTCAGCTTGTAGCAGTGTGTGGGACTTGTTCTATTAGTCCATCTATACTGACCTCCATCAGGTTGCAAATTCAATATAATTTTTTTCTGCATCTAGCTATGAAAACATATTTCAGCTTGTAGCAGTATGTGGGACTTGTTCTATTAGTCCATCTATACTGACCTCCATCAGGTTGCAAATTCAATATAATTTTTTTCTGCATCTAGCTATGAAAACATATTTCAGCTTGTAGCAGTATGTGGGACTTGTTCTATTAGTCCATCTATACTGACCTCCATCAGGTTGCAAATTCAATATAATTTTTTTCTGCATCTAGCTCTGAAAAAATATTTAGGCTTCTAGCAGTGTGTGGGACTTGGTCTATTAGTCCATCTATACTAACCTCCACCAGGTTGCAAATTAAAAATAATTTTTATCTGCATCTAGCTCGGAAAAAATATTTGGGCTTCTAGCAGTGTGTGGGAGTTGGTCTATTAGTCCAACTATACTAACCTCCACCAGGTTGCAAATTAAAAACATTTTTTTCTGCATCTTGCTCTGAAAAAATATTTAGGCTTCTAGCAGTGTGTGGAACTTGGTCTATTAGTCCATCTATACTGACCTCCATCAGGTTGCAAATTCAATTCTCATTTTTTCCTGCATCTAGCTCTGAAAAAATATTTCAGCTTGAAGCAGTGTGTGGGACTTGTTCTATTAGTCCATCTATACTGACCTCCATCAGGTTGCAAATTCAATCTAATTTTTTTCTGCATCTAGCTCTGAAAAAATATTTCAGCTTGTAGCAGTGTGTGGGACTTGTTCTATTAGTCCATCTATACTGACCTCCATCAGGTTGCAAATTCAATCTAATTTTTTTCTGCATCTAGCTCTGAAAAAATATTTCAGCTTGTAGCAGTGTGTGGGACTTGTTCTATTAGTCCATCTATACTGACCTCCATCAGGTTGCAAATTCAATATAATTTTTTTCTGCATCTAGCTATGAAAACATATTTCAGCTTGTAGCAGTATGTGGGACTTGTTCTATTAGTCCATCTATACTGACCTCCATCAGGTTGCAAATTCAATATAATTTTTTTCTGCATCTAGCTATGAAAACATATTTCAGCTTGTAGCAGTATGTGGGACTTGTTCTATTAGTCCATCTATACTGACCTCCATCAGGTTGCAAATTCAATATAATTTTTTTCTGCATCTAGCTCTGAAAAAATATTTAGGCTTCTAGCAGTGTGTGGGACTTGGTCTATTAGTCCATCTATAATAACCTCCACCAGGTTGCAAATTTAAAATAATTTTTATCTGCATCTAGCTCTGAAAAAATATTTAGGCTTCTAGCAGTGTGTGGGACTTGGTCTATTAGTCCATCTATACTGACCTCCATCAGGTTGCAAATTCAATATAATTTTTTTATGCATCTAGTTCTGAAAAAATATTTAGATTTCTAGCAGTGTGTGGGACTTGTTCTATTAGTCCATCTATACTAACCTCCACCAGGTTGCAAATTAAAAATAATTTTTATCTGCATCTAGCTCGGAAAAAATATTTGGGCTTCTAGCAGTGTGTGGGACTTGGTCTATTAGTCCATCTATACTGACCTCCATCAGGTTGCAAATTCAATATAATTTTTTTCTGCATCTAGCTCTGAAAAAATATTTAGGCTTCTAGCAGTGTGTGGGACTTGGTCTATTAGTCCATCTATAATAACCTCCATCAGGTTGCAAATTCAATGAAATTTTTTTCTGCATCTAGCTCTGAAAAAATATTTAGGCTTCTAGCAGTGTGTGGGACTTGGTCTATTAGTCCATCTATACTGACCTCCATCAGGTTGCAAATTCAATATAATTTTTTTCTGCATCTAGCTATGAAAACATATTTCAGCTTGTAGCAGTATGCTGGACTTGTTCTATAAGTCCATCTATACTGACCTCCATCAGGTTGCAAATTCAATATAATTTTTTTCTGCATCTAGCTCTGAAAAAATATTTAGGCTTCTAGCATTGTGTGGGACTTGGTCTATTAGTCCATCTATAATAACCTCCACCAGGTTGCAAATTTAAAATAATTTTTATCTGCATCAAGCTATGAAAAAATATTTAGGCTTCTAGCAGTGTGTGGGACTTGGTCTATTAGTCGATCTATACTGACCTCCATCAGGTTGCAAATTCAATGAAATTTTTTTCTGCATCTAGCTCTGAAAAAATATTTAGGCTTCTAGCAGTGTGTGGGACTTGGTCTATTAGTCCATCTATACTGACCTCCATCAGGTTGCAAATTCAATATAATTTTTTTCTGCATCTAGCTCTGAAAAAATATTTAGGCTTCTAGCAGCGTGTGGGACTTGGTCTATTAGTCCATCTATACTGACCTCCATCAGGCTGCAAATTCAATATAATTTTTTTCTGCATCTAGCTCTGAAAAAATATTTAGGCTTCTAGCAGTGTGTGGGACTTGGTCTATTAGTCCATCTATACTGACCTCCATCAGGCTGCAAATTCAATATAATTTTTTTCTGCATCTAGCTCTGAAAAAATATTTAGGCTTCTAGCAGTGTGTGGGACTTGGTCTATTAGTCCATCTATACTGACCTCCATCAGGTTCAAATTCAATGAAATTTTTTTCTGCATCTAGCTCTGAAAAAATATTTAGGCTTCTAGCAGTGTGTGGGACTTGGTCTATTAGTCCATCTATACTGACCTCCATCAGGTTGCAAATTCAATATAATTTTTTTCTGCATCTAGTTCTGAAAAAATATTTAGACTTCTAGCAGTGTGTGGGACTTGTTCTATTAGTCCATCTATACTAACCTCCACCAGGTTGCAAATTAAAAATAATTTTTATCTGCATCTAGCTCGGAAAAAATATTTGGGCTTCTAGCAGTGTGTGGGACTTGGTCTATTAGTCCATCTATACTGACCTCCATCAGGTTGCAAATTCAATATAATTGTTTTCTGCATCTAGCTCTGAAAAAATATTTAGGCTTCTAGCAGTGTGTGGGACTTGGTCTATTAGTCCATCTATAATAACCTCCACCAGGTTGCAAATTTAAAATCATTTTTATCTGCATCTAGCTCTGAAAAAATATTTAGGCTTCTAGCAGTGTGTGGGACTTGGTCTATTAGTCCATCTAAACTGACCTCCATCAGGTTGCAAATTCAATGAAATTTTTTTCTGCATCTAGCACTGAAAAAATATTTAGGCTTCTAGCAGTGTGTGGGACTTGTTCTATTAGTCCATCTATACTAACCTCCAACAGGTTGCAAATTAAAAATAATTTTTATCTGCATCTAGCTCGGAAAAAATATTTTGGCTTCTAGCAGTGTGTGGGACTTGGTCTATTAGTCCATCTATACTGACCTTCATCAGGTTGCAAATTCAATATAATTTTTTTCTGCATCTAGTTCTGAAAAAATATTTAGACTTCTAGCAGTGTGTGGAACTTGTTCTATTAGTCCATCTATACTAACCTCCACCAGGTTGCAAATTAAAAATAATTTTTATCTGCATCTAGCTCGGAAAAAATATTTGGGCTTCTAGCAGTGTGTGGGAGTTGGTCTATTAGTCCAACTATACTAACCTCCACCAGGTTGCAAATTAAAAACATTTTTTTCTGCATCTTGCTCTGAAAAAATATTTAGGCTTCTAGCAGTGTGTGGGACTTGATATATTAGTCCATCTATACTGACCTCCATCAGGTTGCAAATACAATTCTCATTTTTTCCTGCATCTAGCTCTGAAAAAATATTTCAGCTTGAAGCTGTGTGTGGGACTTGTTCTATTAGTCCATCTATACTGACCTCCATCAGGTTGCAAATTCAATCTAATTTTTTTCTGCATCTAGCTCTGAAAAAATATTTCAGCTTGTAGCAGTGTGTGGGACTTGTTCTATTAGTCCATCTATACTGACCTCCATCAGGTTGCAAATTCAATCTAATTTTTTTCTGCATCTAGCTCTGAAAAAATATTTCAGCTTGTAGCAGTGTGTGGGACTTGTTCTATTAGTCCATCTATACTGACCTCCATCAGGTTGCAAATTCAATATAATTTTTTTCTGCATCTAGCTATGAAAACATATTTCAGCTTGTAGCAGTATGTGGGACTTGTTCTATTAGTCCATCTATACTGACCTCCATCAGGTTGCAAATTCAATATAATTTTTTTCTGCATCTAGCTATGAAAACATATTTCAGCTTGTAGCAGTATGTGGGACTTGTTCTATTAGTCCATCTATACTGACCTCCATCAGGTTGCAAATTCAATATAATTTTTTTCTGCATCTAGCTCTGAAAAAATATTTAGGCTTCTAGCAGTGTGTGGGACTTGGTCTATTAGTCCATCTATAATAACCTCCACCAGGTTGCAAATTTAAAATAATTTTTATCTGCATCTAGCTCTGAAAAAATATTTAGGCTTCTAGCAGTGTGTGGGACTTGGTCTATTAGTCCATCTATACTGACCTCCATCAGGTTGCAAATTCAATACAATTTTTTTCTGCATCTAGTTCTGAAAAAATATTTAGATTTCTAGCAGTGTGTGGGACTTGTTCTATTAGTCCATCTATACTAACCTCCACCAGGTTGCAAATTAAAAATAATTTTTATCTGCATCTAGCTCGGAAAAAATATTTGGGCTTCTAGCAGTGTGTGGGACTTGGTCTATTAGTCCATCTATACTGACCTCCATCAGGTTGCAAATTCAATATAATTTTTTTCTGCATCTAGCTCTGAAAAAATATTTAGGCTTCCAGCAGTGTGTGGGACTTGGTCTATTAGTCCATCTATAATAACCTCCACCAGGTTGCAAATTTAAAATAATTTTTATCTGCATCTAGCTCTGAAAAAATATTTAGGCTTCTAGCAGTGTGTGGGACTTGGTCTATTAGTCCATCTATACTGACCTCCATCAGGTTGCAAATTCAATGAAATTTTTTTCTGCATCTAGCTCTGAAAAAATATTTAGGCTTCTAGCAGTGTGTGGGACTTGGTCTATTAGTCCATCTATACTGACCTCCATCAGGTTGCAAATTCAATATAATTTTTTTCTGCATCTAGCTCTGAAAAAATATTTAGGCTTCTAGCAGTGTTAGGGACTTGGTCTATTAGTCCATCTATACTAACCTCCACCAGGTTGCAAATTAAAAATAATTTTTATCTGCATCTAGCTCGGAAAAAATATTTGGGCTTCTAGCAGTGTGTGGGACTTGGTCTATTAGTCCATCTATACTGACCTCCATCAGGTTGCAAATTCAATATAATTGTTTTCTGCATCTAGCTCTGAAAAAATATTTAGGCTTCTAGCAGTGTGTGGGACTTGGTCTATTAGTCCATCTATAATACCCTCCACCAGGTTGCAAATTTAAAATAATTTTTAACTGCATCTAGCTCTGAAAAAATATTTAGGCTTCTAGCAGTGTGTGGGACTTGGTCTATTAGTCCATCTAAACTGACCTCCATCAGGTTGCAAATTCAATGAAATTTTTTTCTGCATCTAGCACTGAAAAAATATTTAGGCTTCTAGCAGTGTGTGGGACTTGGTCTATTATTCCATCTATACTGACCTCCATCAGGTTGCAAATTCAATATAATTTTTTTCAGCATCTAGCTCTGAAAAAATATTTAGACTTCTAGCAGTGTGTGGGACTTTCTCTATTAGTCCATCTATACTGACCTCCACCAGGTTGCAAATTAAAAATATTTTTTATCTGCATCTAGCTCGGAAAAAATATTTGGGCTTCTAGCAGTGTGTGGGACTTGGTCTATTAGTCCATCTATACTGACCTCCATCAGGTTGCAAATTCAATATAATTTTTTTCTGCATCTAGCTCTGAAAAATTATTTAGGCATCTAGCAGTGTTTGGGACTTGGTCTATTAGTCCATCTATAATAACCTCCACCAGTTTGCAAATTTAAAATAATTTTTATCTGCATCTAGCTCTGAAAAAATATTTAGGCTTCTAGCAGTGTGTGGGACTTGGTCTATTAGTCCATCTATACTGACCTCCATCAGGTTGCAAATTCAATGAAATTTTTTTCTGCATCTAGCTCTGAAAAAATATTTAGGCTTCTAGCATCGTGTGGGACTTGCTCTATTAGTTGATCTATACTGACCTCCATCAGGCTGCAAATTCAATATAATTTTTTTCTGCATCTAGCTCTGAAAAAATATTTAGGCTTCTAGCAGTGTGTGGGACTTGGTCTATTAGTCCATCTATACTGACCTCCATCAGGTTGCAAATTCAATGAAATTTTTTTCTGCATCTAGCTCTGAAAAAATATTTAGGCTTCTAGCAGTGTGTGGGACTTGTTCTATTAGTCCATCTATACTAACCTCCACCAGGTTGCAAATTAAAAATAATTTTTATCTGCATCTAGCTCGGAAAAAATATTTGGGCTTCTAGCAGTGTGTGGGACTTGGTCTATTAGTCCATCTATAATAACCTCCACCAGGTTGCAAATTTAAAATAATTTTTATCTGCATCTAGCTCTGAAAAAATATTTAGGCTTCTAGCAGTGTGTGGGACTTGGTCTATTAGTCCATCTATACTGACCTCCATCAGGTTGCAAATTCAATCTAATTTTTTTCTGCATCTAGCTCTGAAAAAATAATTCAGCTCATAGCAGTGTGTGGGACTTGTTCTTTTAGTCCATCTATACTGACCTCCATCAGGTTGCAATTTCAATCTAAATTTTTTCTACATCTAGCTCTGAAAAACTATTTAGGCTTCTAGCAGTGTGTGGGACTTGGTCTATTAGTCCATCTACTATACTAACCTCCACCAGGTTGCAAATTAAAAATAATTTTAATCTGCATTTAGCTCTGAAAAAATATTTATGCTTCTAGCTGTGTGTGTGACTTGGTCTATTAGTCCATCTATACTGAACTCCATCAGGTTGCAAATTCAATATAATTTTTTTCTGCATCTAGCTCTGAAAAAATATTTAGTTTTCTAGCAGTGTGTGTGACTTGGTCTATTAGTCCATCTATACTGACCTCAATCAGGTTACAAATTCAATATAATTTTTTTCTGTATCTAGCTCTGAAAAAATATTTAGGCTTCTAGCAGTGTGTGGGGTTTGGTCTATTAGTCCATCTATACTGACCTCCATCATGTTGCAAATTCCATCTAATTTTTTTCTGCATCTAGCTTTGAAAAAATATTTAGACTTCTAGCAGTGTGTGGGACTTGTTCTATTAGTCCATCTATACTAACCTCCACCAGGTTGCAAATTAAAAATATTTTTTTTCTGTATCTTGCTCTGAAAAAATATTTAGGCTTCTAGCAGTGTGTGGGACTTGGTCTATTAGTCCATCTATACTGACCTCCATCAGGTTGCAAATTCAATTAAATTTTTTCCTGCATCTAGCTCTGAAAAAAATATTTCAGCTTGTAGCAGTGTGTGGGACTTGTTCTATTAGTCCATCTATACTGACCTCCATCAGGTTGCAAATTCAATTAAATTTTTTCCTGCATCTAGCTCTGAAAAAAATATTTCAGCTTGTAGCAGTGTGTGGGACTTGTTCTATTAGTCCATCTATACTGACCTCCATCAGGTTGCAAATTCAATCTAATTTTTTTCTGCATCTAGCTCTGAAAAAATATTTCAGCTTGTAGCAGTGTGTGGGACTTGTTCTATTAGTCCATCTATACTGACCTCCATCAGGTTGCAAATTCAATCTAATTTTTTTCTGCATCTAGCTCTGAAAAAATATTTCAGCTTGTAGCAGTGTGTGGAACTTGTTCTATTTGTCCATCTATACTGACCTACATCAGGTTGCAAATTTAATATAATTTTTTTCTACATCTAGCTATGAAAAAATATTTCCGCTTGTAGCAGTATGTGGGACTTGTTCTATTAGTCCACCTATACTGACCTCCATCAGGTTGCAAATTCAATCTAATTGTTTTCTGCATATAGCTCTGAAAAAATATTTAGGCTTCTAGCAGTGTGTGGGACTTGGTCTTTTAGTCCATCTATACTGACCTCCATCAGGTTGCAAATTCAATGTAATTTTTTTCTGCATCTAGCTCTGAAAAAATATTTAGGCTTCTAGCAGTGTGTGGTACTAGGTCTATTAGTCCATCTATACTGACCTCCATCAGGTTGCAAATTCTATATAATTTTTTTCTGCATCTAGCTCTGAAAAAATATTTAGGATTCTAGCAGCATGTGGGACTTGGTCTATTAGTCCATCTATACTGAACTCCATCAGGCTGCAAATTCAATATAATTTTTTTCTGTATCTAGCTCTGAAAAAATATTTAGGCTTCTAGCAGTGTGTGGGACTTGGTCTATTAGTCCATCTATACTCATCTCCACCAGGTTGCAAATTCAGTCTAATTTTTTTCTGCATCTAGCTCTGAAAAAATATTTCAGCTCTTAGCGGTGTGTGGGACTTGTTCTTTTAGTCCATCTATACTGACCTCCATCAGGTTGCAAATTCAATCTAAATTTTTTCTGCATCTAGCTCTGAAAAAATATTTAGGCTTCTAGCAGTGTGTGGGACTTGGTCTATTAGTCCATCTATACTAACTTCCACCAGGTTGCAAATTAAAAATAATTTTTATCTGCATTTAGCTCTGAAAAAATATTTATGCTTCTAGCTGTGTGTGTGACTTGGTCTTTTAGTCCGTCTATACTGAACTCCATCAGGTTGCAAATTCAATATAACTTTTTTCTGCTTCTAGCTCTGAAAAAACATTTAGGCTTCTAGCAGTGTGTGGGACTTGGTCTATTAGTCCATCTATACTGAACTCCATCAGGTTGCAAATTCAATCTAATTTTTTTCTGCATCTAGCTCTAAAAAAATATTTAGGCTTCTAGCAGTGTGTGGGAATTGGTCTATTAGTCCATCTATACTAACCTCCACCAGGTTGCAAATTAAAAATAATTTTTTTCTGCGTCTAGCTCTGAAAAAAATATTTAGTTTTCTAGCAGTGTGTGTGACTTGGTCTATTAGTCCATCTATACTGACCTCCATCAGGTTGAAAATTCAATCAAATTTTTTTCTGAATCTAGCTCTGAAAAAATATTTCAGCTTGAAGCAGTGTGTTGGACTTGGTCTATTAGTCCATCTATACTGACCTCCATCAGGTTGCAAATTCAATATAATTTTTTTCTGTATCTAGCTCTGAAAAAATATTTCAGCTTGTTGCAGTGTGTGGGACTTGTTCTATTAGTCCATCTATACTGACCTCCATCAGGTTGCAAATTCAATACAATTTTTTCTGCATTTAGCTCTGAAAAAATATTTAGGCTTCTAGCAGTGTGTGGGACTTGGTCTATTAGTCCATCTATACTAACCTCCACCAGGATGCAAATAAAAAATAATTTTTATCTGCATCTAGCTCTGAAAAAATATTCGTGCTTCTAGCAGTGTGTTGGACTTGGTCTATTAGTCCATATATACTGACCTCCATCAGGTTACACATTCAATATAATTTTTTTCTGTATCTAGCTCTGAAAAAACATTTAGGCTTCTAGCAGTGTGTGGGACTTGGTCTATTAGTCCATATATACTGACCTCCATCAGGTTACAAATTCAATATAATTTTTTTCTGTATCTAGCTCTGAAAAAATATTTCAGCTTGTAGCAGTGTGTGGGACTTCTTCTATTAGTCCATCTATACTGACCTCCATCAGGTTGCAAATTCAATCTAATGTTTTTCTGCATCTAGCTCTGAAAAAATATTTAGGCTTTTAGCAGTGAATGGGACTTGGTCTATTAGTCTATCTATACTATCCTCCACCAGGTTGCAAATTAAAAATAATTTTTATCTGCATCTAGCTCTGTAAAAGTATTTAGGCTTCTAGCAGTGTGTGGGACTTGGTCTATTAGTCAATCTATACTGACCTCCATCAGGTTGCAAATTCAATATAATTTTTTTCTGCATCTAGCTCTGAAAAAATATTTAGGCTTCTAGCAGCGTGTGGGACTTGGTCTATTAGTCCATCTATACTGACCTCCATCAGGTTGCAAATTTAATATAATTTTTTTCTGCATCTAGCTCTGAAAAATTTTTTGGGCTTCTAGCAGTGTGTGGGACTTGGTCTATTAGTCCATCTATACTAACCTCCACCAGGTTGCAAATTAAAAATAATTTTTTTCTACATCTAGCTCTGAAAAAATATTTAGGCTTCTAGCAGTGTGTGGAACTTGGTCTATTAGTCCATCTATACTGACCTCCATCAGGTTGCAAATTTAATCCCATTTGTTTCTGCATCTAGCTCTGAAAAAATATTTAGGCTTCTAGCAGTGTGTGGGACTTGGTCTATTAGTCCATCTATACTGTCCTCCATCAGGTTGCAAATTCAATATAATTTTTTCTGCATCTAGCTCTGAATAAATAATTAGGCTTCTAGCAGTGTGTGGGACTTGATCTATTAGTCCATCTATACTGACCTCCATCAGGTTGCAAATTCAATCTAATTTTTTTCTGCATCTAGCTCTGAAAAAAACATTTCAGCTTGTAGCAGTGTGTGGGACTTGTTCTATTAGTCCATCTATACTGACCTCCATGAGGTTGCAAATTCAATCTAATTTTTTTCTGCATCTAGCTCTGAAAAAATATTTCAGCTTGTAGCAGTGTGTGGGACTTATTCTATTAGTCCATCTATATTGACCTTCATCAGGTTGCAAATTCAATCTAATTTTTTTCTGCATCTAGCTCTGAAAAAATATTGGGCTTCTAGCTGTGTGTGGGACTTGTTGTATTAGTCCATCTATACTGACCTCCATCAGGTTGCAAATTGAATATAATTTTTATCTGCATCTAACCCAGCCAATATTTTTGGCCTAATATCACAGTTTGGCCACTCAGCTCTGCTCGGTTACCATCCATTGTTTTTTTGTGCAAACAACTCCAGAGTTGTGAATTAGTTAACCACCAAAATAAGTGGAAAAAGGCCTGCTGCTGGTGGAAAGTGGAATAATCGTGTTGGGAAGGGGAAAAAGGTTGTGTCCGTGGGGTAGGTGTTAAAGCAACAGTAACATCTGCAGAAGAAAGACCATCTTCCAGCCAAACTAAAATGTCTACTTCTTTTAGCTGACAATGTGATAAGATCCCTTTCTTTCGGCCACGCCAATCGCTACAAATTCCAGATGAGGCACAAAAACAGCAGGTGCTTCAACGGATATCAAGTGCTCCTGTAAGTGGGCTCTCCTCCACATCAACTTCAACATCACAAATACTCCAGTCCTCAAAGGTGTCACCCAAATCGCACTTGCTTCCTCACAGCTCCCAAATCTCCAGCTGCCCGTCTGAGTATGAGGTAGAACAGATGGTTGAGTCTGCAGAGCTGTTTACTCATACTATAGCCTGGGAATCAGAGGTCGACTCCAGCGCTTCTGTGAATCCAGACGAGGAAATGATCTGCACTGATGCCCAGAATCTTTATGAGTCGGATCCAGGACCAGACGCAGAAGGTTCTGACCATAATGTAGACCCTCATTCCCAAACTGTAACTCCTGTTGGTGGAGACAATGAGGAAGACGATGATAAGACTCAAATACCTGATTGGAGCGACAACTTTAGTTTTTTGTCAGGGCAGCAACAGGTTGGCTCTGAGGACAACGGGTTTGATAACACACAGGGTGATGATGATGAGGTTGGAGATCCCACTTACTGTCAACCCACAGTCAGCCAAGAGATGAGGTCAGCAGAGGAGGTGGAGGAAGATGCTAGTGACGACGAGGTCAGGTTGCGCCTTCCTGGACAGAGACGTAGTACTGGAAGCACGTCAACAACTGCATCCTCAAACACAACTCTGCCTCTCACCACAAGTCGTGGTGGCTCTTCAGGTCGCATGGGTGCTAAGCCTTGCATAGCCTGGGCATTTTTTCAGATCGATAAAGATGACCCAACTCGTGTTATCTGTAACATTTGTCAGCAAAAGCTAAGTAGAGGCCAAAAAATACATAGTTTGAGTACTTCATGCATGAACCGGCACATGGACATAAAGCATAAGTTGCAGTGGGAAGCTCAGTGTGCTACAATGCGGCCTAGCCGGCCGGGCCAACCACCGTCTGCCATATCTTGTGCATCCGCGGCCTCTTCATCCTCTGTGACTGGGGGGACAGCAGTCACACCTGTTTTGGGGCGCAGACCTGCCACCTCTTTACCCGCAACAGCCAGCGTGATTGGCAGGTCATCATTTTCTTTGGAGGTGGTAACACCAGCTGGTGTTGAGCACTGTCCGACATCGATAGCACCACCTTTGGATCAAGGCAACCTAACATGTCCGCCTGCATCTTCCTCACAGACCGGCAGTTTGCCGGGGACACCCTTATCAACCCTGTCTAAGCACAATAGCCAGCCCTCGGTCCCTCAGATGTGGACAAGTAAAAGACCATTTCCTCCTAGCCATGAGAATGCTAACAGGTTGAATTTCACCATCTGCAAGCTCTTGGCTACAGAAATGCTGCCTTTCCGCCTGGTGGACACAGAGGATTTTCGAGACCTTATGTCCGTCGCAGTGCCCCAGTACCAGATGCCCAGTCGGCACTACTTCTCAAAGAAAGGTGTGCCTGCGCTCCACCAGCATGTCGCACACAACATCACCGCTTCTTTGAGAAACTCTGTGTGTGACAGGGTGCATTTCACCACAGACACTTGGACGAGTAGGCATAGACAGGGGCGTTACATGTCGCTGACTGGGCACTGGGTAACTATGGTGACAGCAGGACAAGGGGCTGCTGTCCAAGTCTTGCCGTCCCCACGAGTTGTGCGTCAATCCTCTTTATGTCAAAGTTCCTCCACTGCTTCTGCCTCCTCAACCTCCTCTCGGTCTTCCACCTGCACCCAAAGCCTGTCTGGTCATGCCACAAGCTTTCTAACTGCGCAGAAGGGATCCTGCACACCTCCTTACTATGCTGGCAGTAGGGCTCAACGTCATCAGGCGGTTTTTACATTGAAATGTCTGGGAAATGTGAGTCACACAGCTGAGGAGTTGTGGTCAGCTCTGGAGAACCAATTTCATGTATGGTTGTCTCCACTGGACCTGAAACCAGGGAAGGCCGTGTGCGACTATGCTGCAAACCTGGGTGCGGCCCTTCGCCGGGGCAATGTCACACACGTGCCTTGTATGGCTCACGTGTTGAACCTGGTTGTCCAGCAATTTTTAGCCCACTATCCCAGACTAGATGGCCTTCTGCAGAGGGCACGGTCGCTGTGTGCTCACTTCCGCCGTTCGCATCCCGCAGCTCAGCGACTTACATCTCTACAGAAGTCGTTGGGCCTGCCACTTCACCGGCTAAAATGCAATGTGCCTACCCGGTGGAATTCAACTCTGCACATGTTGCAGCGACTGTGGCAGCACCGACAAGCCCTGGTGCAATACGTTCTGACGTATAGCCTGGGCCAACGAGATTCAGAGGTGGGGCAAATCACGCTGGAGAAGTGGTCTCAGATCAGGGACCTATGCACCCTTCTGCACAGTTTTGAAATGGCGACGAAGATGTTTAGTGCTGACGATGCCATTATCAGCATGACTATTCCGGTGATTTACATGCTGGAGCACATGTTAAACAGAATTCGGAGTCAGGTGGTGGCACAAGAGGAGGTGGAGGAAGTAGAGGAGGAGGAGTTGTATGCGGAAGGGCTAACATCTGCAAGGTCCAGAAGGTCGGCAGCACCAAGGCGGCAGGCATGTGAGGGTGGGGGAGATGGTTTTACCAGGGCGCATGGTAGCAGCCAAACTAGTGAGGAAGGTGCAGGAGCCCAGGAAGAAGTGGAGGACGAACTGATGGAAGACTCATCAGATGAGGGAGACCTTGAACACATTTCTGTTGTGCGAGGTTGGGGGGAGAGGACAGAGGAAGGAAGCATGATTGTTACCTCGCCACCAACACAACAGGGACTTGGTGCTCCTGGATGCGCAACACACATGAGTGCCTTCTTGCTGCACTACCTGCAACATGACCCTCGAATTGTGAGAATTAGAAATAATCCTGACTACTGGGTTGCCACACTGTTAGATCCCCGGTACAAAAGTAAATTTGCAGAAATTATTCCTGCCATAGAAAGGGATGCACGCATGCAGGAGTATCAGCAGAGACTGTTGCAGAATCTTACATGTGCTTTTCCACAAAATACCAGTGGTGCACGTAGTGAATCTCACAGTTCCAACTTGCCAACCGTGGACCGTCAAGTGTTCGGCACTCAAACCGTAACAGAACCACAGTATCTGCTGGTAACATCAATTTTGCGGAATCATTTCACCACTTTTTTAGCCCATCCTTTGCAAGGCCACAGGAGACAAGAAGTCTGACACATAGTCAACGCCTAGAGACGATGGTACAGGAGTATCTCCAAGTAAACATTGAAGCCACGACTGTGTCACTGGACCCTTGCTCTTTTTGGGCTTCCAATCTGGATAAATGGCCGGAGCTAGCCACTTACGCCTTGGAGATCTTGTCATGCCCCGCAGCCAGCGTTCTGTCTGAACGTGTGTTCAGCGCTGCTGGTGGTGTGCTGACAGATAAGCGCACGCGGCTCTCCACTGATAATGTAGACAGACTCACGTTCATAAAGATGAACAAATCATGGATCCGAAACGACTTTTCTACCCCTGTGTCATCCTGGGGAGAGTAAAAGCTTGATGATTGGTTAAAATCACCCTACCAACCGTTTTAAGCTTTCAAATTACTAATCATGTTTATCTGTATCTTGACTGGAAAATAATTTGGGCTTTGTAGCAGTGTGCAGCACTGATCCTATTAGGCCATCTATAATAAGCTCCACCAGATTTAAAATTAAAAATAATTTTTAGCTGCATCTAGCCCGGAAAATAATTTTGGGGCTCCGAGATGCGCAAGACACATAAGTGCCTTCTTGCTGCACTACCTGCAGCATGACCCTCATATTGTCAGAATTCGAAGTAATCATGACTACTGGGTTGCCACACTCTTAGATCCCCCAAACTTTTCGATCAACCTTTTCATTTTAATAATGACCAAAAAAATGGTCATTTTTGAAATTATAAGCATTAGCAGGTTGTTAGAAACTGAAATCAAACAGTTTTCAACTCAAAACTTTATTCTAGGTGATGTTACATTTTCACATAGGACCCCTTGTTCGAAAGGAGCTTCTGAACTCTCTCGTCCATTGAATTTGTCAGGTTTTGGATGGTTTCTGCTTCAATTGTTTTGCATGAGGACAGAATACCCTCCCAGAGCTGTTGCTTAGATGTGAACTGCCTCCCGCCATCATAGACACTCCTTTTAATGATGCTCCCAAGGTTCTGAATGGGGTAGAGGTCAGGGGAGCATGGGGGTCACACCATAAGTTTGTCCCCTTTTATGCCCATATCAGCCAGAGATGCAGATGTTTTATGTGCAGCATGAGATGGTGCATTATCATGCAGAATAATGATCTTGCTGTGAAATACACGGTTCTTCTTCTTGAACCATGGCAGGGAGTGCTGTTTGAGAAAATCCACATACATTATGGAGTTCATCTTTAGCGCCTTCAGGGATCCTAAAGGGGCCGACAATCTCTCTCCCCATGATTCCAGCCCAAAACATTTCTCCACCTCCTCCTTGTTGGCGCTGTAGCCATGTTTGCGTGGGGTGTCCATCAACCAGCCATCCTCCACTCCATCCATCTGGACCATCGAGCGCTGCACGGCACTCATCCGTGAACAAAACAGTTTTGAAATCAGTCTTCATGTAATGTTTGGCCCACTGGAGCCGTTTCTGCTTGTGTGAAGTGGATAGAGGAGGTCGACAGGATGGCGTATGCACAGCTGCAAACCTCTGAAGGACCCTGCATCTTGTTGTTCGGGGGACGTTGGAGGCACAGGCAGCTTCAAAAACTTGTCTGCTGCTATGACAAGGTTTTTTTGCTGCTGCTCTTTCAACCTGACGTAATTGCCTGTAGGAAAGAGTCCTCAATTTGCCCTTATCAGCACGCACACGTGTGTACTGTGAATCAGCTACATACTTCTTGATTGCCAAGACACTTCATCCTGATCATCGCACAATGTTGATTGTAGTCATGCCTTGACCTAAACACTCCACAATTTGTTGCTTCTCAGCAGTCGACACATCCTTTTTCTTTCCCATTTTGGCAGAAAATGTAGGCTGCTTAATAATGTGAGAGAGCCTTCTTAAGTAGTCTTGCTTTT
The DNA here is from genome assembly GCF_046119375.1 of Phyllobates terribilis. Classification (NCBI taxonomy): domain Eukaryota; kingdom Metazoa; phylum Chordata; class Amphibia; order Anura; family Dendrobatidae; genus Phyllobates; species Phyllobates terribilis. The sequence continues at coordinate 657,235,036 of NW_027362764.1, read as the reverse complement.
CATTGGACACACCTGCCAAACTAATTAGCACAGGTGTCTGCAATTGCTTACAGTGGTATAAAGAGCCCTGACACACATCACCATCAATGAGTTTAACTGACCAACAAACAAATTCTTCCCTTATCACTCCTAAACACTTTTTGCATAATAATTTGGAACGCAGTGTACATGTGCTTTTCCACAAAACACCAGTGGTTCACGTAGTGAATCTTACAGTTCTAACTTGCCAACCGTGGTCTGTATGGAATTGTTCAATAAAGGGCCCAAAATTAAGATAACATAGATGGGAGAGGTCTCTATGAATAGGAATTCCTAAGTATTTGATACCCTGTGAGGGCCAGGCAAAGGGAAAGTTGGACTGGATGGAATCCTATATGGATTTGGGGAGGGAGACATCGAGGGCCTCAGACTTCGCTGCATTGATTTTAAAATTTTACCATGTAACAAAGTGATCTATTTCAGCCATAACAGCAGGGATGGATATATGTGATTGAGTGATATATACTAGGACATCATCAGCAAATAGAGAGCACTTGTACTCGGTGCCTCCCACCTCAATCCACCTAATATTGGGGTTATGGCGAATTGATGAGAGCAGGTGCTCCATCACTAGGATGTATAAGAGAGGGGACAGAGGACATCCCTGCCTTGTCCCATTGGTGATTGTGAAAGGTGATGAAAATGTTCTGATGCACCCCCTGGGCCTTGGGACACCCGGAGCCGGACCCTTTTTGGTGGATGCTGGTGGTTGTAGTCTTCGTGGCGGCAACCCGGTTCCGTGGCTCAGGGCGGTCAAACCAGTGGCGGAACTATTTATGTGGTTTTGATGTTTAAATGTCCGACTACGCCACCCGTGGATTGCGGTCAGAGTGAACCGCCGCTACAGGGCAGACCGCTAAGGCTGGTGTTGTGGGTGCAGCAGAGCGTAGCATAACTCCCCACGGGAGGAGTATAGCCTCAGGGCAGTGTATGCGGAGGATGGGGGTGATGGTGCAGGGCAGCAGCAGTAACGACACGGAGTCAGTGATGCAGTCCAGGGCCTTTACTCACAGTTCTTATTATCCAGACCACGTCTGCAGGTAACGGCTGCCCACGTCGTACTGTGCTCACCAGGTGAGGGGCTCAGACAACTCCCAGATAACTTTGGAGCACTTCACAGGACCCCCTTTGTGTGTCCTTTGTCTGGACTTTCTTACCAACACTTCTGTCCGGCTGCCTCGGGCCTCCTCTTGGTAAACTTGGCGCGAGTTTCCCTGACCCTATGTGGTGCCTTCCTAGAGGGTGTAGCGAGGGGCTGCGCCACATAAAATGTCAGAGCCTCCGGTTTCTAGCTGAGGGTCATTTCCTGCCTCCACTAGTTCGGGGACGGGTCTCCCCCTTTGGCCTGACCCCTCCACGCAGGTGGATTCGGGCGTGCGGTGGCGACTCGCCCATCCGCACCCCTGGGATCCCTTCATTCCTCGTTCCTGGAGCCTTCTCCGCTCCTCTTCCTTCCTTCTCCCTCTTCCAGGCCTGGGCCTCTGTTACTAGGCCCGCCTCCGGAGCAGAGCTCATGCAGAGCCCCTGCTCCCTGCCACTTCTGCTCAGACTTCACTGCACTGAACTAAGATGGTGCCCACCTTTTATACTCCCTTCTCAATGCACCCAGGAACTGCTTCCTCCCTGCTCCTGCACTACAGGGTTCCCCTTCCTCAGTGTTCCCTCCCCCCACTCCAGCCAGGGACAGGGACTGTCGTGCCCATCTCAGGGGCATATTGGTCGCCCTGCCCCACGGCAATGTGGTGTAATGCATGCAGGTGTCGGGTCCTGATCCACACTCCATCCTTACCTGAGAGTGAGATATCACACCTCTGGGTGAGGTGCAATACGTCTGTAGCAACCGAGCCCTCAGGGTGCTACAGTTCCATTTATCTTCAGCCTAGGTGATGTATTGCGATACAGGGCCGTGATTTTGGCTATAAAAGGGTCCCCTAGACCCCTACCCCAAGCTTTTTAAGAGAATCATATATGGCGTGCCAGGAGACTATGGAATGCTTTCTCAGCATCCAACGAGAGTATCTAATTACAAATTTTTAACTGCATCTAGCCCAGGAAATACTTTGTGCCTAGTAGCAGTGTCTGCTAGTCAGCGGATTATACCGGCTGTTAAGCAAGCTACACCACCTGTAGTTTAGACACTTAATTTTTTCAAAGGAAATGCTTCGGGACCATGGGATACTTAGTGAAGAGCATCAGGAGGCACCCCAAGGCATAGGGGCTGGGACTGGCAGTAGGATGCCTTGCGGTGGACACCCGAGCTCGATCCTTATAAAAGCTTTTTAACTGCAGCAGCTTTAGTGGACGCTACTGGAGCTGGAATTACCGCGGCTGCTGGCATGAGACTTGCCCTCCAATAGATCCTTATAAATGGATTTAAAGTGTATTCATTCAAATTAGAGAGACAATTTAAATTAAAAAGCTTAGAGCTGCCTCCACCACAGGGGGGCTCGCTCGACCCACCAGCGGACAGGCACCAGTATTGGGAGAGGGGGGCTGGCCGTCAGGGTTCACCGCGGCTCTGGCACAAACCCGGCGACACGGAGGTGGCACGGGCAGGAGCGGACTGGCCGTGTCGGCTTCTCACTTTTTGGATTTTAGAAGGGCATGACATGCCTATATCTGTGTCTCCCCCTCCTTTTACTCCTCCACCTCTTTTATTTTCGCATGACTATATGTACTTGTCACTTTTCCATGTGTTAGTTATGTCTTCTGAGCAGTTTGTCAGCTTTTGGACAACTTTGAAGGTGTTTTCTATGTGTTTCTATGTGTTTTTGTTTGCCTGCCATTGGTTTTAACGGTGTTCGAAGGTGTTCGACGAACAGTTCGACGTACAGTTCGGCGAACACACGGGTGTTCGACAAACCGAACCGAACTCGAACACTACGGGGGTGGCTCAACACTACTCAAAAACCTGATTCGAGCGACAACTTTAGTTTTTTGTCAGGGCAGGAACAGGTTGGCTCTGAGGACAATGGGTGTGATAACACACAGGGTGATGATGATGAGGTTGGAGATCCCACTTACTGTCAACCCACAGTCAGCCAAGAGATGAGGTCAGCAGAGGAGGTGGAGGAGGATGCTAGTGACGACGAGGTCAGGTTGCGCCTTCCTGGACAGAGACGTAGTACTGGAAGCACGTCAAAAACTGCATCCTCAAACACAACTCTGCCTCTGACCACAAGTCGTGGTGGCTATTCAGGTCGCATGGGTGCTAAGCCTTGCATAGCCTGGGCATTTTTTCAGATCGATAAAGATGACCCAACTCGTGTTATCTGTAACAACCAAAAGCTAAGTAGAGGCCAAAAAATACATAGTTTGAGAACTTCATGCATGAACCGGCACATGGACATGAAGCGTAAGTTGCAGTTGGAAGCTCACTGTGCTACAATGCGGCCTAGCCGGCCGGGCCAACCACCGTCTGCCCCATCTTGTTCAGCTGCGGCCTCTTCATCCTCTGTGACTGGGGGGACAGCAGTCACACCTGTTTTGGGACGCAGACCTGGAACCTCTTTACCCGCAACAGCCAGCGTGATTGGCAGGTAATCATTTTCTTTGGAGGTGGTAACACCAGCTGGTGTTGAGCGCTGTCTGACATCGATAGCACCACCTTTGAATCAAGGCAACCTAACATGTCCGCATGCATCTTCCTCACAGACCGGCATTTTTCCGGGGACACCCTTCTCAACCCCGTCTAAGCACAACAGCGAGCCCTCGGTCCCTCAGATGTGGACAAGTAAAAGACCATTTCCTCCGAGCCATGAGAAAGCTAAGAGGTTGAATTTCACCATCTGCAAGCTCTTGGCTACAGAAAAGCTGCCTTTCCCCCTTGTGGACACAGAGGATTTTCCAGACCTTATGTCCATCGCAGTGCCCATGTACCAGATGCCCAGTCGGCACTACTTCTCAAAGAAAGGTGTGCCTGCGCTCCACCAGCATGTCGCACAGAACATCACCGCTTCTTTGAGAAACTCTGTGTGCGACAGGGTGCATTTCACCACAGACACTTGGACGAGTAGGCATCTACAGGGGCGTTACATGTCGCTGACTGGGCACTGGGTAACTATGGTGACAGCAGGACAAGGGGCTGCTGTCCAAGTCTTGCCGTACCCACGAGTTGTGCTTCAATCCTCTTTATCTCAAAGTTCCTCCACTGCTCTGCCTCCTCAACCTCCTCTCGGTCCTCCACCTGCACCCAAAGCCTGTCTGGTCATGCCACAAGCTTTCTAACTGCGCAGAAGGGATCCTGCACACCTCCTTACTATGCTGGCAGCAGGGCTCAACGTCAACAGGCGGTTTTTACTTTGAAATGTCTGGGAAATGTGAGTCACACAGCTGAGGAGTTGTGGTCAGCTCTGGAGAACCAGTTTCATGAATGGTTGTCTCCACTGGACCTGAAACCAAGGAAGGCCGTGTGCGACAATGCTGCAAACCTGGGTGTGGCCCTTCGCCGGGGCAATGTCACACACGTGCCTTGTATGGCTCACGTGTTGAACCTGGCTGTCCAGCAATTTTTAGCCCACTATCCCAGACTAGATGGCCTTCTGTAGAGGGCACGGTCGCTGTGTGCTCACTTCCGCCGTTCGCATCCCGCAGCTCAGCGACTTACATCTCTACAGAATTCGTTGGGCCTGCCACTTCACCGGCTAAAATGCGATGTGCCTACCCGGTGGAATTCAACTCTGCACATGTTGCAGCGACTGTGGCAGCACCGACAAGCCCTGTTGCAATACGTTCTGACGTATAGCCTGGGCCAACGAGATCCAGAGGTGGGGAAAATCACGCTGGAGGAGTGGTCTCAGATCAGGGGCCTATGCACCCTTCTGCACAGTTTTGAAATGGCGACGAAGATGTTTAGTGCTGACGATGCCATTATCAGCATGACTATTCCGGTGATTTACATGCTGGAGCACATGTTAAACAGAATTCGGAGTCAGGTGGTGGCACAAGAGGAGGTGGAGGAAGTAGAGGAGGAGGAGTTGTATGCGGAAGGGCTAACATCTGCAAGGTCCAGACGGTCGGCAGAACCAAGGTGGCAGGCATGTGAGGGTGGGGGAGATGGTTTTACCAGGGCGCATGGTAGCAGCCAAACTAGTGAGGAAGGCGCAGGAACCCAGGAAGAAGTGGAGGACGAACTGATGGAATACTAATCAAATGAGGGAGACCTTGATCACATTTCTGTTGTGCGAGGTTGGGGGGAGAGGACAGAGGAAAGAAGCATGATTGTTACCTCGCCACCAACACAACAGGGACTTGGTGCTCCTGGATGCGCAAGACACATGAGTGCCTTCTTGCTGCACTACCTGCAACATGACCCTCGAATTGTGAGAATTAGAAATAATCCTACTGGGTTTCCAAACTGTTAGATCCCCGGTGCAAAAGTAAATTTGCAGAAATTATTCCTGCCATAGAAAGAGATGCACGCGTGCAGGAGTATCAGCAGAGACTGTTGCAGAATCTTACATGTGCTTTTCCACAAAACACCAGTGGTGCACGTAGTGGATCTCACAGTTCCAACTTGCCAATCGTGGGACCGTCGAGTGTTCAGCACTCAAACCATAACAGAAACACAGTATCTGCTGTTAACATCAATTTTGCGGAATCATTTCACCACTTTTTTAGCCCATCCTTTGCAAGGCCACAGGAGACAAGAGGTCTGACTCATAGTCAGCGCCTAGAGACGATGGTACAGGAGTATCTCCAAGTAAACATTGAAGCCATGACTGTGTCACTAGACCCTTGCTCTTTTTGGGCTTCCAATCTGGATAAATGACCGGAGCTCGCCACTTACGCCTTGGAGATTTTGTCATGCCCCGCAGCCAGCGTTCTGTCTGAAGGTGTGTTCAGCGCTGCTGGTGGTGTGCTGACACATAAGCGCACGCGGCTCTCCACTGATAATGTAGACAGACTCACGTTCACAATGATGAACAAATCATGGATCCGAAATGACTTTTCTACCCCTGTGTCATCCTGGGGAGAGTAAAAGCTTGATGATTTGTTAAAATCACCTCACCAACCGTTTTAAGCTTTAAAATTACTAATCATGTTTATCTGTATCTTGGCTGGAAAATAATTTGGGCTTTGTAGCAGTGTGCAGTACTCATTCTATTAGCCCATCTATACTAAGCTCCACCAGATTTAAAATGACTAATCATGTTTATCTGTATCTTGGCTGGAAAATAATTTGGGCTTTGTAGCAGTGTACAGTGCTGATTCTATTAGGCCATCTATGCTAAGCTCCACCAGCTTTCAAATTAATAATAATTTTTAGCTGCATCTAGCCCAGAAAATAATTTTGGGTCTCCTAGATGCGCAAGACACATGAGTGCCTTCTTGCTGCACTACCTGCAACATGACCCTCAGATTGTCAGAATTCAAAATAATCCTGACTACTGGGTTGCCAAACTCTTAGATCCCCCACACTCTTCGATCAACCTTTTCATTTTAATAAAGAACAAAAAAATGGTCATTTTTGAAATTATAAGCATCAGCAGGTTATTAGAAACTGAAATCAAACAGTTTTCAACTCAAAACTTTATTCTAGGTGATGTTACATTTGCACATAGGACCCCTTGATCGAAAGGAGCTTCTGAACTGTCTCGTCCATTGAATTTGTCAGATTTTAGATGGTTTCTGCTTCAATTCTTTTGCATGAGGACAGAATACACTCCCAGAGCTGTTGCTTAGATGTGAACTGCCTCCCGCCATCATAGACACTCCTTTTGATGATGCTCCAGAGGTTCTGAATGGGGTTGCGGTCAGGGGAGCATGGGGGTCACACCATAAGTTTGTCCCCTTTTATGCCCATATCAGCCAGAGATGCAGATGTGTTATGTGCAGCATGAGACGGTGCATTATCATGCATGAAAATGATCTTGCTGTGGAATATACAATTCTTCTTCTTGAACCACGGCAGGAAGTGCTGTTTGAGAAACTCCGCATACACTATGGAGTTCATCTTTACCCCTTCAGGGATCCTAAAGGGGCCGACAATCTCTCTCCCCATGATTCCAGCCCAAAACATTACTCCACCTCCTCCTTGTTGGCGCTGTAGCCGTGTTTGCATGGGGTGTCCATCAACCAGCCATCCTCCACTCCATCCATCTGGACCATCGAGCATTGCATGGCACTCATCGGTGAACAAAACAGTTTTGAAGTTAGTCTTCATGTATTGTTTGGCCCACTGGAGCCATTTCTGCTTGTGTGCAGTGGATAGAGGAGGTCGACAGGATGGCTTACGCACAGCTGCAAACCTCTGAAGGACTCTGCATCTTGTTGTTCTGGGGACGTTGGAGGCACCAGCAGCTTCAAAAACTTGTCTGCTGCTATGACAAGGCATTTTTGCCGCTGCTATGACAAGGCATTTTTGCCGCTGCTCTTTTAACCTGACATAATTGCCTGTAGGAAAGAGTCCTCAATTTTCCCTTATCAGCACGCACACGTGTGTACTGTGAATCAGCTACATACTTCTTGATTGTGCGATGATCAGGATGAAGTGTCTTGGCAATGTTGATTGTAGTCATGCCTTGACCTAAACACTCCACAATTTGTTGCTTCTCAGCAGCCGACACATCCTTTTTCTTTCCCATTTTGGCAGAAAAAATAGGCTGCTTAATAATGTGGGACAGCTTTCTTAAGTAGTCTTGCCTTTCATTGGACACACCTGCCAAACTAATTAGCACAGGTGTCTGCAATTGCTTACAGTGATATAAAGAGCCCTGACACACATCACCATCAATGAGTTTAACTGACAAACAAACAAATTCTTCCCTTATCACTCCTGAACACTTTTTGCATAATAATTTGGAACACAGTGTACATGTGCTTTTCCACAAAACACCAGTGGTTCACGTAGTGAATCTTACAGTCCTAACTTGCCAACTGTGGTCAGTATGGAGTTGTTCAATAAAGGGCCCAAAATTAAGATAACCTAGACAGGAGAGGTCTCTATGAATAGGAATTCCTAAGTATTTGATACCCTGTGAGGGCAGGCAAAGGGAAAGTTGGACTGGATGGAATCCTGTATGGATTTGGGGAGGGAGACATCGAGGGCCTCAGACTTCGCTGCATTGATTTTAAAATTTGACCATGTAACAAATTGATCTATTTCAGCCATAACAGCAGAGATGGATATATGTGATTGAGTGATATATACTAGGACATCATCAGCAAATACAGAGCACTTGTACTCGATGCCTCCCACCTCAATCCACCTAATAATGGGGTTATGGCGAATTGATGAGAGCAGGTGCTCCGTCACTAGGATGCATAAGAGAGGGGACAGAGGACATCCCTGCCTCGTCCCGTTGATGATTATGAAAGGTGATGAAAATGTTCTGACGCGCCCCCTGGGCCTTGGGACACCCGGAGCCGAACCCTTTTTGGTGAATGCTGGTGGTTGTAGTCTCCGTGGCGGCGACCCGGTTCAGTGGCTCAAGGCGGTCAAACCAGTGGCGGAACTATTTATGTGGTTTTGATGTTTAAATGTCCGACTACGCCACCCGTGGATTGTGGTCAGAGTGAACCGCCGCTGCAGGGCAGACCGCTGAGGCTGGTGATGTGGGTGCAGCAGAGCGTAGTATAACTCCCCACGGGAGGAGTATAGCCTCAGGGCAGTGTATGCGGAGGATGGGGGTGATGGTGCAGGGCAGCAGCAGTAACGACACGGAGTCAGTGATGCAGTCCAGGGCCTTTACTCACAGTTCTTATTATCCAGACCACTTCTGCAGGTAATGGCTGCCCATGTCGTACTGTGCTTACCAGGTGAGGGGCTCAGACAACTCCCAGATAACTTTGGAGCGCTTCACAGGACCCCCTTTGTGTGTCCTTTGTCTGGCCTTTCTTACCAACACTTCTGTCCGGCTGTCTCAGGTCTCCTCTTGGTAAACTTGGCGCCAGTTTCCCTGACCCTATGTGGTGCCTTCCTAGCAGGTGTAGCGAGGGGCTGCACCACATAAAATGTCACAGCCTCCGGTTTCTAGCTGAGGGTCGTTTCCAGCCTCCACTGGTTTCGGGGACCGGTCTCCAACTTTGACCTGACCCCTCCACGCAGGTGGATTCGGGCGTGCGGTGGCGACTCGCCCGTCCGCACCCCTGGGATCCCTTCGTTCCTCGTTCCTGGAGCCTTCTCCGCTCCTCTTCCTTCCTTCTCCCTCTTCCAGGCCTAGTCCTCTGTTACTAGGCCCACCTCCGGAGCAGAGCTCATGCAGAGCCCCTGCTCCCTGTCACTTCTGCTCAGACTTCTCTGCACTGAACTAAGATGGTGCCCACCTTTTATACTCCCTTCTCAATGCACCCAGGAACTGCTTCCTCCCTGCTCCTGCACTACAGGGTTCCCCTTCCTCGGTGTTCCCTCCCCCCACTCCAGCCAGGGACAGGGACTGTCGTGCCCATCTTAGGGGCATATTGGTCGCCCTGCCCCACGGCAATGTGGTGTAATGCATGTAGGTGTCGGGGTACTGATCCACACTCCATCCTTACCTGAGAGTGAGATATCACACCTCTGGGTGAGGTGCAATACCTCTGTAGCAACTGAGCCCTCGGAGTGCTACAGTTCCATTTATCTTCAGCCTAGGTTACGTATTGCGATACAGGGCCGTGATTTTGGCTATAAAAGGGTCCCCTAGACCCCTACCCCAAGCTTTTTAAGAGAATAATATATGGCGTGCCAGGAGACTCTATGGAATGCTTTCTCAGCATCCAACGAGAGTATCAAATTACAAATTTTTAACTGCATCTAGCCCAGGAAATACTTTGTGCCTAGTAGCAGTTTCTGCTGGTCAACGAATTATCCCAGCTGTTAAGCAAGCTACACGACCTGTAGTTTGGACACTTCATTTTTTCAAAGGAAATGATTTGGGACCCCGGGATACTCAGTGAAGAGCATCGGGTGGCACCCCAAGGCATAGGGGCTGGGACTGGCGGTAGGACGCCTTGCGGTGGACCGCCAAGCTCGATCCTTATAAAAGCTTTTTAACTGCAGCAGCTTTAGTGGACGCTACTGGAGCTGGAATTACTTGGCTGCTGGCATGAGACTTGCCCTCCAATAGATCCTTGTAAAAGGATTTAAAGTGTATTCATTCAAATTAGAGAGACTATTTAAATTAAAAAGCTTAGACCTGCCTCCACCACAGGGGGGCTCGCTCGACCCACCAGCGGACAGGCACCAGTATTGGGAGAGGGGGGCTGGCCGTCAGGGTCCACTGCAGCTCTGGCACAAAGCCGGCGACACGGAGGTCGTACGGGCAGGAACGGACTGGCCGTGTCGGCTTTGCACTTTTTTGGTTTTAGAAGGGCATGACATGCCTATATCTGTGTCTCCCCCTCCTTTTGCTCCTCCACCTCTTTTCTTTTCGCATGAGTATATGTACTTGTCACTTTTCCATGTGTTAGTTGTGTCTTCTGAGCAGTTTGTCAGCTTTTGGACAACTTTTGAAGTGTTTTCTATGTGTTTCTATGTGTTTTTGTTTGCCTGCCATTGGTTTTAATGTTGTTCGAAGGTGTTCGACGAACAATTCGACGAACAGTTCGGCGAACAAACGGGTGTTCGACGAACCGAACTCGAACGCTACGGGGGTGGCTCAACACTTGTAGTAAGTAACCGGAACGCCACATCAATGTCTGTTTTGGCCATTAGGGTGACCCTTCCCAACTTCTTGATCCGCCTGATTGCCTTGTCAAAGGATTTATAGTATATACTACTGTACTTGGTTCCGCGTCGATGTTGTCGTTTACGGACCTGCCCCTTGGATATGACAAATGGTGGATTAGTCCAAATGTATTGCGTTCCGTTTTTGGCACAAGTCACAACGGGGATACCACTACATCTTGTAAGGAAAGTGTTCTGAATGGAACCACCATTCTACCTAAAGATGTTTCTTTTATTAATTTTCTTGTCACGACGTTTGGGTGTTGGTAGACTGATTTTAGATTTTTACTCCAGCCTTTCTTGATTTTAGAAGGGAATGACATGCCTATATCTGTGTCTCCCCCTCATTTTGCTCCTCCACCTCTTTTCTTTTCGCATGACTATATGTATTTGTCACTTTTCCATGTGTTAGTTGTGTCTTCTGAGCAGTTTGTCAGCTTTTGGACACCTTTGAAGTGTTTTCTATGTGTTTCTATGTGTTTTTGTTTGCCTGCCATTGGTTTTAACGGTGTTCAACGGTGTTCGACGAACAGTTCAGCAAACATACGGGTGTTCGACGAACCGAACCAAACTCGAACACTACGGGAGTGGCTCAACACTACTCAGCACCTGAATTAATGGAAACTAGCTTCTATGGTGTCTCTCATACTCCAATTCTGCTCTCCATATCTCTCTGCAGCATGTGCTTATAAGCTGCCGCAGCAGCATGGAGGACATTATCAGCATTAGAAATCAGGTACTTGGGTGAAGGTAGAATTATGATTGGAAGGCGCAGTCAACATGTGTCACAGGTGTGTCAGAAGTGACAGACAGTCACCCTGCAGTTGGTTGCAGGAGATCTCTATGTTTGTCATTAAAGACATCTTCTTACAGGCTGTCTCTAGGACCCAATGGCTACCTTCTTCTGGCTAAATAACACCCTGCCTGGGTGTATAAATACCTGCTGTATTTCAGAGGGAGGTGCCAGCGATATTCATTACTACTTGTGGAATTAATGCAAAGTGAAATGGAGCAATATTTTTTGTTGCGTCAACCCCAAATTTTTCATTTTCACAATCATTAATAGGAGAATGTTAATCCCACAATGTGTTATGTAATTTCTTCCGAATCCAGTGCTCTTTTATTTTTGAAGCACAAATTTGTCAAAATAAAATGCATATGCTTTGTGGATTTGCACCAAATGGTACCATTATGGTACCGAAACAGCAGAATCCCTCCTACAAGTGACCCAGTATTAAAAACTAAACTATTCCAAGAATGTAAGGATGAGTTTTTTTTATCCCAGAGATACTTCACAAAATTTTATAACATTGGCCCATGAAAATAAAAAAATACTTTTTCCTACTAATTAGAGAAGAATAAATTAAGCAAAATTCGAATTTGCCTATTCACGTGGATTTTTCAGGGAAATTTTATTAGCGGAGAAATTATTCTCCACAAATTTAATGTCCCTTATTGTGATCTGAGACTTCACTACTCTGAGCTCTGTTGTTGGGCTTTTCTGTCTAAATCCAGGAAAATCGTGATTCAGACAAAACCCTTGATGGATGGGGTCATTTGGACTCCCTGACATCTCTCTTCTTGTGGTGTCCCATCTTTTTAGGCATGTACAAAAGTGTGGTCCACCATACTTTTGTGCACCCTTAAAAGGATGGACACTGCTGGAAAAGAGGCCAGACAGAGCCCAAAGTGACACTGACTGTCTCACTTTAGAAAATGATTTTATCTTAATCACATTTTTCTTAAAGTCAAATTATTTTCTTAAAGTCATATCAAGGCATCGTTTTTACAGGACAAGTTTATGTTTTCAATTAAACTATCTTTTACCAACATTTGACTTCTTGGTCGCATTTTATTGTGGTGGCATAATAAAAAAAAGCATATTTTACATGTCTAGTTGTGGGAACTCCATCCACATCATGGCAAATATGTACATCAAATGTCGGGAGGAGGTTAGAGGATAGGTTATATTCTGTTGATAGATTCATTTTAAATATTAATGTCTTTCTAAACCTTTCATTTTTTTCAAAGCTCAACTATTTAAGATCGAAAATGTTTCAACAATACTTGTGGAAAACTACAGTCAATCTGACACCAATCAAAAAATACATATCTCAATAGAAACCCCGCAAAGTAAATGGTAAATGATAAAGACCCTGTGCGCTGTAAGTTATAATGACACCAATTAAAAATTCAATGGAATCTTCTATAATAGTGCGATCTGAGAAACTGTTCAGTGTGAATAAGAAGACAAAAAGCAGGTAATGAACAATCAAACCTGCTGTGATAGCATAGGCTAAAAATGAATTGACATAAAACACAAAATAGAACTTGCCTTATCAATGATACGTCACTCCTTGATTAAATCTTGATATTGGAATGTTATGTCAGTTATAAAAAGAATCAACCAACATAGAATCTTTAGAAAAGGTTATAAGTAGTGATGAGAGAGCATGCTCGTTACTCGAGATTTACGAGCATGCTCGTGTGTTTTCCGAGTAACTTCAGCGTGCTCGGGTGTGATGTTTGAGTCACGTCATGCACATGATTTGCGACTGTTTGACAGCTTTAATACATGTGAGGAATGCTTGTTTCTTAGGCATTCCTCACATGTATTAAAGCTGTCAAACGGTCGCAAATCATGCGCACGGCGTGACTAAAACATAGCACCTGAGCACGCTGAAGTTACTCGGCAAGCACCCGAGCATGCTAGACCGAAAGGGTTAGCAGAACATACTCTCTCATAACTAGTTATAAGTTAACAATTATCTTTATATGACATTTACATTTCAATTTTCCATTTTTCCATTATATTATAGAAGCAAAAAATTGTCTGGTCTTTTCTTAGAGTGAGAAAGCATGGCATATTAATTTTCGACATTAAGGCGATGATAGGGGTGACTTAAATTCAGAGAAAGCAAAATGTGGCTTACATGTGTATTATATTCAGGGAGCATAATATGTTCACAGGGCACTGTGGTGATTAATTTAATATTCTATTTAGGTAGGGCACATTTGTGGTTTTAGTTACGCAGTATGTTGGCTTCAGTGGTTAGCACTCTAGCCCTGAAACACTGGGATTGTGGGGAAAAATAAACCAAGGAAAACCTCTCTAAGGACTTTGTATGTTCTCGCTGTGTCTGCGTGGGTTTTCTCCTGGTACTGTGGTTTCCTCCCACACTCCAAAAATATACTGATAGGGAGTTTTGATTGTGAGCCCCAATGGTGACAGTGATAATAATGTCTGTAATGTTGGGGCACTACGTAAAAGAAAACAAGAAATCAATCATTTGGAAATCTTTTATAGCCATGTTTTATTCACAGCAAAACATAGAGCACAGATCAGAAAAGAGAAAGTTAGACATTTTTTCATTTCATTTGAAAACATTAACTCATTGATGACAGCAAAAGATCTAAAAAAAAGATGGAACCATCGGATGGACTTAGTGATGGACCAGGCGATAAATATACTTCTGAAACATCAATGGTTCAACACAGAAGGGTACAAAACCATCCATCAAAAAACAGACATGACGAGAGGGAACGAAATACTCCAAAATTATATCCACAATATCAGAAAGGCAACTAAAAGAATTAAACACAAGTTTTTGTAACATCCCTGGCGGCGTGCTGGCATGGCTTACCATCTCCCACCATGCAAGACTGCCAACTTACCTATCAGTCCAGGCTTCACACTTTGCTCCTTTACTTGTTGTGTGCATGTCTCTTGTCTGATTGCTTAAGGCGGTGGCCCTGTTACTTCCTGATTCTTAAAGTTACAGTGTGCGCAGTCCTAATGCGTCCCCAGCCTATTGCTATGAGTCGCTGGATACTTAAACCCCCTCCACCCAGTAGGAGGGGCCTGAGCAACACTTTCTTTCAGGGTGTTCTGTGCAACTGAGTTGCCAGGTCCTGTCCTGTATCTTGTCTGCTTCCACCACCCTGGAGGCTGAGTACCCAGGCCCGTTACCTGTATCTGTGACTTCTAGTCTGTTTCCGCCACCCTGGGGGCTGAGTACTCAGGCCCGTTACCTGTATCTGTGACTTCTAGTCTGTTTCTGCCACCCTGGGGGCTGAGTACCCAGGCCCATTACCTGTATCTGTGACTTCTAGTCTGTTTCCGCCACCCTGGAGGCTGAGCACCCAGGCTCATTCCTGTATCTTGTTCCAGGTTCAGTTCCTGTCTGAACTGTGTCCTAGCCCAGTTTGTCTCTATGTCCGATCCTTCCCTTTTCCGGCAGAGTCTGAACCTGCACCTAACTCCAACTCGTTGTCTCTGTACTTCTGTTTGTGAGTTTTGTGTCCACTCTCTACTTCATTGTAAGTACCTTGTGTGTATCTGGTTCTGCTTGTCCCGTTTCCCTGCCCCCGTATCTACCTCCTGTGTTCTAGCTATCTTCCTGTGTTTCCCAGTCTGTTCCATGTGAACAGAGCCCTCTCCTGTCTGCCTGCGCCTGCGGTTCTGCTCTTCTCTGCTCCACTTGTCCTCCATGCCTGCGGTTCTTCTCTGCTCTGCTCTGCTTGTCCTCCGCATCTGCGGTTCTGCTATGCTCTGCTCCGCTTGTCCTCCGTGTCTGTGGTTCTACTCTGCTCTGCTCCGCTTGTCTTCCGCGTCTGCGGTTCTGCTCTGCTCTGTCTGTCCACCGCATCTGCAGCTCTGTTCCTGTATCCCAGTCTGTACTGGTCCCTATCCAGCCTGTTTCCCTACCTGCCAGTAACCGCCTGTCTGCATTATCGGCCTGTCTGCATACCAGCCGTGCCTGCCAGTACCCGCCTGCCTGCATACCAGCTGTGCCTGCCGGTACCCACCTGCCTGCATACCAGCCGCGCCTGCTGGTACCCACCTGTCTGCATACCAGTCGTGCCTGCCAGCACCCGCCTGTCTGCATACCAGCCAAACCTGCCCGTTCCTGCATTCCCCGGTGTGGGTCAACATCTGTGACAAGGATCTGACCTGGAGTAGCACCTGGGCCACCTCCCATGTCCCCCCTCAGACCAAGGAGTCAATTAAACCACCGTATGTTCATGGTCACGGCCCTCCAGGCACTCCTCGGTTCGTGACCCAGTGGGACCTCTAACCACGCTCACACCAGTCAGTCTGGGCATGAGCATAACAACTTTGATGCAATAAATCTATGATCTTATTATGTCAGCAATGAGCAATGTACATTGATGTTGAAAAGTATGGATTTTGCCCCAACCTACTATTTTAAGCTTTATCAAACTGTTTTGGATATGAACAAATTTGATTTTTAAACATTAACAGTAAAATGAACATTTCCTACAGATGCCTTCTGGGGAGGTTAACTTTGATTTTTCAGGAACCTGAGCCAGCTAGGCCCTTAGAGATACAAGTCTGCAGTCACTCTTTGTGCATTGTGAGGTTTCTCTGGCGGCGGCTCCGTGAGTGGTGGGCATATGAAAGCAAGTATGTGATTTACATACATGCGGTAACATGCCAACTAGACATGGGCGGCTCACTCAGCACAAGTGAATTGAGAGAGGAGGAATACGTTTAGTTTGATTGTTTTTTGCTTCATGGTGGGTGGAAAAATATATATACTCAGTGATAAATGCATTTGTTGAGGATTTAGTGTGATATGGCTGATACATGGATTGGCATAATTTGGTCATCTGATGTATCTGCCATACCCCTGATGAAGCACCAGTAAAAGACGAGTTGGGTTGTTGGTGGGTGAATATCAATGTACCCTTTTAATCATTTGCCCTGATTATTCTTTGCACCATTGCACTTGATATATGTTTGTATTTATTGGGACTTATAAATAGTGTTGGCACTGTTAACACACTTTTGTGAAAATGCACCTTACTGTACCTGCCATATTGACTTTCAATATTTACTGCTACTTTTGACACATACAGTGGGTGCAGAAAATATTCAGACTCCTGTAAATTTTTCACTCTTTGTTTCATTGCAGCCATTTGGTAAATTCTAAAAAGTTCATTTTTTTCTCATTAAAGTACATTCTGCACCTCATCTTGCCTGAAAAAATAGAAAGACATTTTTGCAAATTTATTAAAAAAGAAAAACTGAAATATCACATGTTCAAAGTATTCAGACCCTTTGCTCAGACACTCATATTTAAGTCACATGCTGTCCATTTCCTTGTGATCCTCCTTAAGATGGTTCTACTCCTTCATTGGAGTCCAGCTGTGTTTAATTAAACTGATAGGACTTGATTTTGAAAGGCACACACCTGTCTATATAAGACCTCACAGCTCACAGTGCATGTCAGATCAAATGAGAATCATGAGCTCAAAGAAACTGCCCAAGGAACTCAGAGACAGAATTGTGGCAAGGCACCGATCTGGCCAAGGTTATAAAAGAATTTCTGCATTATTGAAGGTTCCTAAGAGCACAGTGGCCTCCATGATCCTTAAATGGAAGAAGTTTGGGACCACCAAAAGTCTTCCTAGACCTGGCTGTCCAGCCAAAATAAGCAATCAAGGGAGAAGAGCCTTGGTGAGAGTTGTAAAGAACCCCAAGTTCACTGTCGCTGAGCTCCAGAGATGCAGTAGGGAGATGGTAGAAAGTTCCACAAAGTCAACTTTCACTGCAGGCCTCCACCAGTCGGGCCTTTATGGCAGAGTAGCCTGGCGGAAGCCTCTCCTCAGTGCAAGACATATGAAAGCCTGCATAGAGTTTGCTCAAAAGCACATGAAGGACTCCCAGACTATAAGACATAAGATTCTCTGGTCTGATGAGACAAAGATAGAACTTTTTGGTGATAATTCTAAGCGGTATGTGAGGAGAAACCAGGCACTGCTCATCACCTGCCCAATACAATCCCAACAGTGAAACATGGTGATGGCAGCATCATGCTATGGGGGTGTTTTTCAGCTGCAGGGACAGGACAACTGGTTGCAATTGAAGGAAACATGAATGCAGCCAAGTACAGAGATATCCTGGATGAAAACCAATTGCAGAGTGCTCTGTACCTCAGACTTGGCCGAAGGTTCACCTTCCAACAAGACAATGACCCTAAGCACACAGCTAAAATAACAAAGGAGTGGCTTCAGAACAACTTTGTGACCATTCTTGACTGGCCCAGCCATAGTCCTGACCTAAACCCAACTCACATCTGGAGAGACCTGAAAATGACTGTCCACCAACGCTCACCATCCAACCTGACGGAACTGGAGAGGATCTGCAAGGAAGAATGGCAGAGGATCCCCAAATCCAGGTGTGAAAAACTTGTTGCATCATTCCCAAGAAAACTCATGGCTGTACTAGCTCAAAAGGGTGCTTCTACTCAATTCTGAGCAAAGGGTCTGAATACTTATGACCATGTCTTATTTCAGTTGTTCTTTTTTAATAAATTTGCAAAAATTTCTACATTTCTGTTTTTTTTTTGTCAAGATGGGATGTAGAGTGTACATTAATGAGAAAAAAAATGAACATTTTAGAATTTACCAAATGGCTGCAATGAAACAAAGAGTGAAAAATTTAAAGGGATCTGAATACTTTCGGTACCCAGCGTACTTTTCTACCTTTTGCCACATTTCTGGCTTCAAACATAAAGATATAAAATTCAAATTTTTTTGGAAAGAATCAACATCAAGTGGGACACAATCGTGAAATGGAACAAAATTTATTGGATATTTTAAACTTTTTCAACAAATTAAAAACTGAAAAGTGGGGCGTGCAATATTATTCGGCCCCCTTGAGTTAATACTTTGTAGCGCCACCTTTTGCTGAGATTACAGCTGC
Source organism: Phyllobates terribilis (assembly GCF_046119375.1). Taxonomy (NCBI): domain Eukaryota; kingdom Metazoa; phylum Chordata; class Amphibia; order Anura; family Dendrobatidae; genus Phyllobates; species Phyllobates terribilis. Next base: position 657,216,620 of record NW_027362764.1, on the reverse strand, counting down.
AAGTTGCTTGGGGTATGCCTCTATCAGTTTTGCACATCGAGAGGTGGAAATTCTTGCCCATTCTTCCTTGCAAAACAGCTTGAGCTCATTGAGGTTGGATGGAGGGCGTTTGTGAACAGCAGTTTTCAGCTCTTTCCACAGATTCTCGATTGGATTCAGATCTGGACTTTGACTTGGCCATTCTAACACCTGGATACGTTTATTTTTGAACCATTCCATTGTAAATTTTGCTTTATGTTTGGGATCATTATTTTGTTGGAAGATAAATCTCGGTCCCAGTCTCAGGTCTTTTGCAGACTCCAACAGGTTTTCTTCCAGAATGGTTCTGTATTTGGCTCTGTCCATCTTCCCATCAATTTTAACCATCTTCCCTGTCCCTGCTGAAGAAAAGCAGGCTCAAACCATGATGCAGCCACCACCATGTTTGACAGTGGGGATGGTGTTTTGAGGGTGATGAGCAGTGTTGCTTTTACGCCAAACATATCGTTTTGCATTGTGGCCAAAAAGTTCAATTTTGGTTTCATCTGACCAGAGCACCTTAGTCCACATGTTTGGTGTATCTCCCAGGTGGCTTGTGGCAAACTTCAAATGAGACTTTTTATGGATATCTTTGAGAAATGGCTTTCTTCTTGCCACTTTTCCATAAAGGCCAGATTTGTGCAGTGTACGACTGATTGTTGTCCTATGGACAGACTCTCCCACCTCAGCTGTAGATCTCTGCAGTTCATCCAGAGTGATCAAGGGCCTTTTGGCTGCATCTCTGATCAGTCTTCTCCTTGTTTGAGATGAAAGTTTAGAGGGACGGCCGGGTCTTGGTAGGTTTACAGTGGTCTGATACTCCGTCCATTTCAATATGATTGCTTGCACAGTGCTCCTTGAGATGTTTAAAACTTGGGAAATCTTTTTGTATCCAAATCCGGCTTTAAACTTCGCCACAACAGTATCTCGTACCTGCCTGGTGTGTTCCTTGGTCTTCATGATGCTCTCTGCACTTGAAACAGAACCCTGAGACTATCACAGAGCAGGTGCATTTATATGGATACTTGATTACACACAGGTGGATTCTATTTATCATTATCAGTCATTTAGGACAACATTGGATCATTCAGAGATCCTCACTGAACTTCTGGAGTGAGTTTGCTGCACTGAAAGTAAAGGGGCCGAATAATATTGCACGCCCCACTTTTCAGTTTTTAATTTGTTAAAAAAGTTTAAAATATCCAATAAATTTCAGTCCACTTCACGATTGTGTCCCACTTGTTGTTGATTCTTCACCAAAAAATTAGAATTTTATATCTTTATGTTTGAAGCCAGAAATGTGGCAAAAGGTAGAAAAGTTCAAGGGGGCCAAATACTTTCACAATGCACTGTTTCTTTGTTTGCTATTTTGGATTTTTACTCTCCCACATATCCCTTTAATATTTAATTTAATTAATAAAGATTTCTACTACTTGTATTGAACTTTGTTTAAGCACACTTTTTTACTTTGTTGGTTTCTATATGCATTCGGTATATGTGGGACAGTTACAGTTCCTATGCTTATAATCTCTTTGCGTTTTTGACTATTTTAATCAAAATTCTTTACATTTTTATTTTACTTATACCTATATGGCATTTCTTTTTTGGATTTGGTTGTGGAGGCTGATATAGAGAGAAATTTTCGCAAAACATACACCTTTCACAAAGACACAGTAGGCAATACTATATTGCAAACTGACTCATGTTACCTTAGACACACTATGATGAGTATACCTGTGGGGGGGTTGAACTGTGCAAAACAGAATTGTTCTGAGGAAAATAAATATCTTTGTGAGAAAAAAGTAAATTGTGATAGGCTTGGTAATTAGGTTACCCTAAATGGAGCTAAATAGGGCAATACAATTTGTACGGGATAAAGCACAATGTTATCTTTATAAATAAAAAGCATAGTATGGACAGGTCCTTAAAGGGACCTGTATTCATAACCACTTTTAGCAAGGAGTTCAATCAAATTAAAATCATTATTAGTAAATCTTTACCAATGTTACATGGAGAGCCACACATACAGTATATGAAATAATTTCAAATTATTGTTATTAATCCAACTTTATCCAATATGTTTTCACCAAGCCTGCCCAGTAGGAAATGTTATAAAAACAGAAGTTGGGTCCCACAGGTGGGATTTTACAAATGTAGAATTAATAAGTGTGATCATGTAAATATGCAAAACAAGTAAAAAATATACGAGTAGCTATCAATTATGGTGAATATTGGATTAATTAATTTATTAACTGAAGCAACACACATGTTGAATATTGTATTCAATGAAATTCATTATTATTATTATTATCATTTACGGCCTTCAGCTCGATCTTGAGAAATGGCAATTTGATGGATGAATGCTCTGCAGGAAGATCGATCTTGTGCAAGCCTAGATAGGTGAACCAGAGTCTTCTCCGCCATTATCGTGATTGTATCAAGCCATCAGGTTGCTGGTCTTCCTCTTAGCCTTGTTCCTTCTATTCTTCTGACCATGATGTTTTTCTCCAATGATTGCTCCCTTCGTATGATGTGTCCAAAGTAGGCAAGTCACAGCTTGGTGAACCTTGCTTCAAGTGACATGTCTGGATTGATTTGTTCTAAAATTGATTTGTTTGTTCTTCTTCCCATCCATGATATTGATAGTATCCTTCTCCAGCACTACATTTCAAAGGTGTTGATTCTTTTTCTGTCTTGTTTCTTTATTGTTCAGTTTTCACATCCATATGTTACTACAGAAAAGACCAGACTATATACGAGCCATGTCTTTGTCGCCAGTGAAATGTTCCTCAATTTTAAGACCATTGATTTCATTGATGATTTACGCATAGCTATTCTCCTATTGACTTCCGATATCGTCGCTGCATCTTGAGTGATCATTGATCCGAGTAGGACTGAAGCCATTCTGTGTGTAGCACAGGTGATCGGATGATCTAGTATCTCATGGAGACTATTGAAGCCTGTGAACAGTAAAAATAAATGTTTTTAAAAATATTTCAAAAATGTAAAAAATATAAAAGTTCATATCATCCCACTTTCGCCCCATTCAAAATAAAAAAAAATCAAATATATTTGGTATCGCCTTTTTCAGAATCGCCCAATGTATCAATATATAGAAAGAATTAATCCAATCAGTAAACGGCGTAACGAGAAATAAAAAGAAAAATGCCAGAATTAAGTTTTTCTGGTCGTTGCAATATTGCAATAAAATGCAATAACATGCGATCATAACATTGTATCTACCCCAAAATAGTATCAATAAAAACAGCATCTCGGCACGCAAAAAATAAACCCTCACCCAGCCCCAGATCCTGAAAAATGGAGACACTACAGGTCATGGAAAATGGCAACTTTTTTTTTTTTTTTACAAACTTTGAACTTTTTTTCACCACTAAAATAAAAAAGAACCTTTACAAGTTTGGTATCTACAAACCCATAGTGACCTGGAGAATCATAATGGCAGTTTTAGCATTTAGTGAACATGGTAAAAAAAACAAAAAACTGTAGAATTGCACTTTTTTTGCAATTTCACCGCACTTGGAATTTTTTCCCTTTTTCCAGTACACAATCTGGTAAAACCAATAATGTCATTCAAAGTACAACTCGCCCCGCAAAAAACAAGCCCTTACACGGCCATATTGACAGAAAAATTAAAAAGTTATGGCTCTGGGAAAAAGAGGAGCAAAAAACGAAAGCACAAAAACTGAAGAGGGCTGCGGCATGAAGGGGTTAAAGGGAACCGGTCAGCAAGTTTTATTATGAAATATGACATCAGCATAAGGTAGGGACAGAGATCCAGATTTACTGGGTGCAGCAGTTATAATAGAGTCACAGTTTTTTTTGTTGCAGATCTAGCAGAGCTCGGAATGCTGTATACAACCTCTCCCACTGTGTACATTGTATAGTTACAGAAAACTGTTCATCGGTGCTGAGGACCTGGCTGGATAATGAGGCATGAGGCCACTTGTCCTGTAGTGATAATATCCTGCTGATAAAACACTGGTTGTATTTAAGCAGAAACACACTCCAGTAAATGACACATCCATGTATTTGGTTCTCTGCTGCTATAATATAGTAATCACAGAATAAATAACAAAATCCTGATTACAAATCTCCTTTACTATGCTGAGATATTGGATATTAATGAGTATTAATGCTTTAATTCCTCTGACCCACAGTGTTTAAATAAATGTAAATATTTGATTTGACATTATTGATAAAGTATCTAATAGTTTCTATTTCTCTGGAAATATTTGTACAGTGATGTCACTGATCAGGTGATGGAGAGGAGTACATCCGGTGGAATTTTTATATTACATTCTAACCAGGTTATGAGTAAGGAGAAATGCGCTTCAAAATATATCAACTGGTAACATCTCCAATGGGATTTGTGGTTTTCTTCTTTTTTTGATTTGGAATCTTCTACTATGAATTTTATGAAAGAAAAATAAAGTGAATGTATTTTGGGCGTGTTGGATCTGACTTTCTTTGGATTGTGCTATACAATGCAACCATTTGCTAGCATTGCTTTTATTTATACATCTAAGCAGCCTGATACATTACATAACATAAATCACTTGTCATAATCCCCCAGACCCAACCCCCATCACAAGTTACATTTCTGGTTGAGGCCCTGTATATATCTACTAATAAATACCAACTTAGATGTGATACCGGAGTACAATGCACATTAGTCATTTTTATATTTTTATGATAGCTGTCCGCTTTATTTGCTAGAAAACATGCTGTTCTTTATTTATTATGTTAGGTTGTTTTAAAGGAACTTTTCAGTTTAGAAGACATATTTTAATATTTAATTTTAAGTTAGGTGATATTGATCCTCTGTTGAATATTTTCATCTCTATGCAAAAATGAAGACTGGCTATAAAGGTTATGTCTCATTTTAGAGGGCACATCTTGTCCTATTTTGCACTGATTTTAATAGACACTGTGTAATTCTCGGATTCCCCTGTGGTGCCCCCCCCCCCCCAAAAAAAAAAAACAGCTGATTGATGGGGGTCTCAACAGTTTGCCACTAAATGCATAACTTTTTGTCAAATGATTCCTAACAAGTAGAAATTGCCTAAAATGAACCCTTTCCTAATATGTGACATGTATGTAATATGCAGGTGTGGTTATATGGAGCAGACTCAGGAGCCGAGCTTATTTCGCACATGGCAAGAGCTGGCTGTGTTACACCGTCAACATCTGCATCTAACAGCAGCGACGAAAGCTTCTCCATTCACTGCTGTTTAGCAACTTAAGGCTACAAACCTACTGTTAGAACCTTGCTGTTAGTTTTTTTTTCCTTTGCTGGTCACATGACCTTGTTGGCCTATTTAATCCTGCTCCGCCCTTCTGGCTTTGCTGGACTTCATTGTATATCTACTTTCTAGCTAGCCTGTGCTCTGTATCTAACTCTGTTAGTTTGCTTGGTCTACGGACCTCTATGTTCTATCTATTTTGTTTGTTCGTCTGTCTGCTACTATTTCTGTTAGGAGGTGTCCCATATTCCTCCCAGTCCTTAGTACTTGTAGGGATTCCCTCCCCAAATCTATAGGTCTCCGTACAGACTAGATTAGGACTTTAGCAGGTCTGATCGCAGGATCAGGTTCCCTGTTACATCGTAGGGATTCAGTTGAGTCTTATAGTAGGGACAGATCTCCTCTCTTTCCTTAGCTTTGGTAGCAGAACATAACAGTAAGTCCAGCCCGTAAATTCTCTAAGGAAAGATTTTTTTTTGTTCCATCATGGTGTCGGTTCAGGATTTGGCTAAACACCTGCAGGGACTCTCTCTGGAAGTGGCCGAGCTCCGTCAGCACGTGAGTAACTGTCCTGGAGCATATTTCTTGGAGCCTAAGGTATGTTTGCCGGATTTATTTTTTGGTGAACATCGAGAATTTTTTTCATTTAAAAATGCTTGCTTATTGTATTTTCGTTTGAGACCCAAGTCCTCTGGGGATGAATCCCAGCGCGTAGGGTTCATAATGTCACTTTTGCGCAAAGAGCCTCAGGAGTGGGCCTTTTCTTTGCAACCTAGTGATACATGCTTCAGATCAGTGGATAGTTTTTTTTCTGCTTTAGGACTATTATATGATGATCCTGACCGTGTGGCATCAGCTGAGACTGAGTTGAGACGTTTAAAACAAGGATCAGGTAATATGGAAAAATATTGTACACATTTTCGTCGTTGGTCCACTCAAACAGGGTGGAACGATTCTGCTCTGAAAAGTCTATTTCTTGCTGGGCTCAGTGAAAAGGTTAAAGACCTGCTAATTGCTTATCCTACACCTGAGGATTTGCAACAGGCTATGCAATTAGCTATACGGGTGGATAGAAGACTGCGTGCTAGGGTTAATGAGAGCAAATCCTCTGCTATGTCAGTTTCTGGTTATGATAATGTGTGTACTAACAGTGGTGAACCGATGGAGATTGGATCGGTGGCACCTCGCTCTCAAGAAAAACACCGTCGTTTTTCAGAAGGCTTGTGTTTCTATTGCGGGAAATCTGGTCATTTGATTAAAGGCTGTGAGCTTCGTATGAAGAAAGAAAAAAAAATGGTCAGTCACGCCCGTATTGCCTGTTTAAATTCCAAGGGTATATTTTTAGCTGCTTCCACGATTGCTCAGGAAAAATTAATGGAATTTCGGGTGTTTGTTGATTGCGGGTCTACACTGAATGTTATTGATGGGGGATTCGTGGAAAAACTCAATTTAAAACCTGAACCTTTATCATCCCCCATTGCTGTGGTTTCTGTGGATGGCTCCCCTTTGAAGAATATTACTCTCAAGGTCTGTGAATTTCCTCTCACTATTAATGGTGTTCACCATGAGAAATTGGATTTGGTAGTGTTGAATAACTTGCCTTCTCCAGTAATATTGGGTTTGCCCTGGTTAAAATTTCACAATCCTGTACTGGATTGGTCTACCAGTGAAATTAAATCCTGGAGCCATAAATGTTATGACAAGTGTTGTAACGGGCGTATTGCAGCTTTGGATAGGGGAGAATTGCCTGTTCCTATTCAGGATTTTTGGAGAGTTTTTTCTGAGAAAGAATCGCAGGTTTTGCCTCCCCATAGAGACTATGATTGTTCTATTGAATTTGTCCCTGGAGCGACTCTTCCTAAAAGTCGTTTATTTAACCTTACTATTCCTGAGAGGAAGGCTTTGGAGGAATACATACAGACAAGTTTGGCCGCCGGTCACATTAGGCCCTCTAAGTCTCCTGTGGCGGTTGGATTTTTTTTTGTAAAAAAAAAGGACGGCGGTTTACGTCCTTGTCTGGATTTTCGTGAGATTAACAAAATTACGGTACGCAATCCTTACCCACTGCCATTGATTCCTGATCTGTTTAACCAGTTATTGGGGGCCAAGTGGTTCTCTAAAATTGACCTTAAGGGGGCATACAATCTGTTGCGCATGAAGGAGGGTGATGAATGGAAGACTGCTTTTAACACTCCTGTGGGTCATTTTGAGAATCTGGTTATGCCTTTTGGTCTTACTAATGCTCCTGCATTTTTTCAGAATCTGATTAATGACATCCTTAGACCTTTGATCGGTAAAAATGTGGTTGTGTATTTGGATGACATTTTGATTTATTCGCCAGATCTGGAGTCTCATTGGCGGAGCGTGCGTGAGGTATTACAGTTATTAATGGACAATTCGCTTTTTGCTAAGCTGGAGAAATGTGAGTTCGCTGTACAGAGAATTAGTTTTTTGGGCTACATTATCTCCAGCAAAGGTTTTGAGATGGATCCGGTTAAGGTTCAGGCTGTGCAGGAATGGCCTAGGCCTATTGGTTTGAAATCGATACAAAGGTTTTTGGGTTTCGCCAATTACTATAGAAAATTCATAAAAAATTTTTCTAGTATTGTCAAACCTCTGACTGATCTCACCAGGAAAGGTGCTGATGCGGTTCAGTGGTCTTCTGAGGCCATTGAAGCTTTTGTGTATCTCAAGGAGAGGTTCACCTCTGCTCCCATCCTTATGCAGCCTGATGTTACTAGGCCGTTTTTGGTTGAGGTTGATGCTTCCTCTGTAGGGGTTGGCGCAGTATTGTCTCAGGATAACGGGGATGGATTACATCCCTGTGCATTTTTTTCAAAAAAATTTTCGGAGACTGAATTGAATTACGATATTGGTAATCGGGAATTATTGGCTATTAAACTCGCATTTGAACACTGGCGCCACTTCTTGGAAGGTGCGGAATTTCCCGTTCAGGTTCTTACGGATCATAAAAATCTGATATATCTTGACGCTGCCAAGCGCCTGAATGCCCGTCAGGCTAGGTGGGCACTGTTTTTCTCGCGGTTTAATTTCTCCGTTACTTACATCCCTGGTACTAAGAACGTTAAGGCGGATGCCTTGTCTCGCAGTTTTTCTCCCATAGTCGGTGCTGAGAAAGAGGAAAACATTTTACAAGAAGGTGTTGTGATAGCTGCTTTAGACTCCGTTTTGGAAGATGAGATTCTTAAAGCTCAGGAGAATGCCCCATCTAACACTCCTCATGGGAGGTTGTTTGTGCCTGGGACCTTTAGGAGAGATTTGTTTGTTGAGTGTCACGAATCTCGGTTGGCAGGTCATCCCGGAATCTCTGAGACCAAGAGACTGGTGGGTCGCAGTTTTTGGTGGCCTGGATGGCAGAAGGAAGTCATTAAGTGGGTGCGCCAATGTACTATATGTGCTAGATCTAAGTCCTCACATACTCCTGCTGCGGGGTTGCTTTGTCCTTTGGAGGTCCCCAGTGCTCCTTGGACACATTTGGCTATGGACTTTATAACTGACCTTCCCCCCTCTGAGGGTTTTACTGTCATCTGGGTGGTCGTGGACCGTTTTAGCAAGATGTGTCACTTGGTTCCCTTCGTCAAACTGCCCTGCGCTAAAACTCTCGCTAAGGCCTTTGTCAAGGAAATTGTCAGACTTCATGGCGTTCCTACTGACATTGTTTCTGATAGGGGTCCTCAGTTCGTGGCTCGTTTTTGGCGTGCCTTTTGTGACAGGTTGGGAATTCATTTGTCGTTTTCGTCCGGATATCATCCTGAATCTAATGGCCAGACAGAAAGGAAAAACCAGGATGTTGAGCAGTTCTTGCGTTGTTTTGTGGCAGACAATCAAGAGGGGTGGTCTGAGTTTCTGCCACTTGCCGAATTTGCTCTGAACAATCATACATCTTCTTCTGCTGGTTGTTCGCCTTTTTTTTGTTGTTCTGGGAGACATCCGTCGTTTGGGTCGTTCTCCAAGTTGGGATCTGCCGTGCCTGAGGAGGAGAATTTTTCCGGTGATTTGGAAAGAGTTTGGACGGATGTGCGTGGTAATCTTCAGGAGGCCAACAGAAAATCTAAAGACTACTTTGATAGGAAACGACAGGAGGTTTTGTTCGCTGTTGGTGACATGGTTTGGTTGTCCTCTAGGAATCTGCGGTTGAGGATTCCTTCAAAGAAATTGGGTCCCAAGTTTGTAGGGCCCTTTAAGGTGCTTCAGGTTGTCAACCAATCTGCTGTTAGGTTGGAGGTTCCTACCTCCTGGAGAATTAATCCGGTCTTTCATGTCTCTTTGTTAAAAAAAGCTGTTGTGTCGGATGGTGACGCCTCTGCCTCTGTTCCTCCGGTGGTGGAGGACGGGGAATATGAAATTTCTCGCATCCTTGACTCTAGACGGTATAGAGGTAGTTTGCAGTATCTTGTGGCCTGGAAAGGTTTCGGACCCGAGGATAACTCTTGGGTGAGGTCAGATGATGTTTCCGCGTCCAGACTTATCAGAGCGTTTCACAGGAGATTTCCTGATAAGCCTGGTCCTAGGGGATCCGGAGGATCCTCTTAGAAGGGGGGGTACTGTTAGAACCTTGCTGTTAGTTTTTTTTTCCTTTGCTGGTCACATGACCTTGTTGGCCTATTTAATCCTGCTCCGCCCTTCTGGCTTTGCTGGACTTCATTGTATATCTACTTTCTAGCTAGCCTGTGCTCTGTATCTAACTCTGTTAGTTTGCTTGGTCTACGGACCTCTATGTTCTATCTATTTTGTTTGTTCGTCTGTCTGCTACTATTTCTGTTAGGAGGTGTCCCATATTCCTCCCAGTCCTTAGTACTTGTAGGGATTCCCTCCCCAAATCTATAGGTCTCCGTACAGACTAGATTAGGACTTTAGCAGGTCTGATCGCAGGATCAGGTTCCCTGTTACATCGTAGGGATTCAGTTGAGTCTTATAGTAGGGACAGATCTCCTCTCTTTCCTTAGCTTTGGTAGCAGAACATAACACCTACGATGAGCTTTTGGTGAGTTTTTGACGCTGCACATTTTTGCTGCATCAAAAGGGCAGTATCTTACAGTTCCATACAGTTCCAGTAAAGTATAGAAATCTCATACTCGCTTTGTTTTTTTTTTACTACCATGGCGGAAATGTATCAAAAACACATGTAATCCGCACCCAAGTATATAAGGCTGCATGACCATTATGCGTTTTTCAAGTGTTTTTGCAGCGAAATTTCCGCAGCGAAAACGCTTAAAAAATGCTTGGTAATACGTGCCCCATGGTCCCAATGATAATCCGCATGTGCTGTGCACATGCTGTGGAAATTTCCGCTGCAGATTATCATTGCGGAAAAATCCACAGCATGTCCATTATTTTTGCAGACACGCAGCGTAATTGCCGCCATTGACTTGCATTGAATCGCTTAATATCCGCATGACTACATGTGCACATGTGGATATTAAGCGATTCAATGTGCGGATGGTTCCCGGGTCTGGATAAGAGGAGACTCTCCTCCAGACCTGGGTACCATAGTACCTGTTAAAAAAAAGAATTTAAAATAAAAAATATACATTATACTCACCTTCTGATTTCCCCCGGTCTCCTGTATGATGCGTCCTGGCACTCCGGCGGCTCACAAAGGTGTAAAAGGACCTTCCATGACGTCATTTAGTCATGTGACAGGTCACGTGACCACTGACGTCGGTGGTTGCGTGACCTGTCACATGACTAAATGACGTCATGGAAGGTCCTTTTACACTACCGCGAGTCGTACAAGAGACTGGATGCACCAGAGAGAAGACCGCGGGTCATCAGAATGTGAGTATAATGTTTTTTTACATTTTTTTTACCATTTTTATTTTTTTTTAACAATTAACTTGGTCACACTATATAAATCCATGCCGGTTGCATGGATTCATATAGTGTGACCAAGTTGTCAAGCACTTTTCCAAGTGATGCTAAAATCGCTTGGAAAGGCGCTTGATAACCACGCTTGCAGAAATGCATGCAAAAACACTTGACAAATGCTTCTACCTGGCAGGAAAAAAGCATGTAAAATCCGCATGCGGTTTTCCTGCCAGGGAGATGCAGAAAAAATCAGCAACATTTCTGCATCTTGGGCACTTAGCCAAAGTATATAAATAAAGTTTTGTCAAAGCCAAATACCAGGAAGTATCAAAAACAAAGCAGCTTTATTTAAACCATGACATATCAAAAAGAGTTTAAAAAAATGCAGCATTAAAAATGAGATTAAATTGCGTTTTAAAAAACGCAATTAAAAACCGCAAGTAAACTAATTTACATAATAAATGTAGAAATGGTTCAGAAAATCTGAACCATCAAAAACTCACCAAAATCTCATAAAGGGAACACAGCCTAAAGGAAAGAGCATTAAAGGCTCATGATTCAGTTGCCATGAGCCATTTAAAGCACTTAATACATCCCCACCAATGCAATTGTGGGGTGCTGCTAATAAGTTTGAGTAACCCTTACCCTCTCAGGTTAAAAATAAAGAAATGTAAAAATTAATATATTTGTTTTTACTGCTTCCATAAATGTTCAATGTATGAAAATATTAAATTATTTCATCCATTTGGTAAACTCAATAAAGAAAAAATATTAAATGCCAGAAGTGCAATAAAAAAGTGATAGAAACATTGTATGTACTCCAAATGGTACAAAAGAATCCCAACATCGCTCTTCTTCAACAGAATAATAAAAAAGTTATAGGTCTCAGAAAATGCTGACTCAAACCTTTTTTTTTAAAGATTTTCTGAAGTTTAGTATCACTGTAATTGTACTCACTTGCAGAATCATGTTTATAAGTAATTTACTAACCTAATGAATGCTGTAAAAAAAATTGCAGTATTGCATTTTTCACCATTTCACTGCACTTTTCCTGCTTTACACTGCATTGTATGGTAAAATGAAAGGTGTCCCTCAAAACTACAACTTGCTACAGCTATATCAACATGAAAATATAAAAAAGTTCTGACTCTTGGAGAAGGAGGAGAAGAAAATTGACATATACAAATAAAACATTGCTGGGTCATAAATGGATTCAAGTATATTACGTGATTTCCTTAACCAAATTTTTTTGCAGCATCACTTAGTTGATATGCTAAAATGACGAGGGATTTTCTTATGCTGCACTGTCTTTGTAATAGTGATAGTCATTTAAAGTCAGTTACTGTTTGCACTTGCACCACAGCCAATACTTTATGCAGGATCATGCCCCTCTGGACAGCTAGACTTCTTATTAGTTATCAGTGAGTGTGTGAGACTTATGTATGGAAATAGCACTGATCAATACTCATTAGTATGTATATGATTTGCCAATAAACCTTTCACTGGGAAAGGATGATTACAAGAACACTGAAACACAAATCTGCAAGGGTGAAGTTTTCCCACTTCTGCATAAAACCAAGCAGAACAGCTTCATTGACATCTTTCGTCTCCTGCAGTGAAGTCCAATAGTAGATCATTATTTACTATTTGTCCGTCACTCATCTAAGTAATGCTGGGAAATGGTTCAATAGTAGAGTTGGTTGAATTTCTTCTAGTTGAATGGAATTCTATTTGTATTTTACAAAAGAATTGTATTCTCTAGAATTCTCAGTGTCAATTCATCAACATGGCAGCCAGCTGATCACCATATTGCTGAATTGTATAGGGCTGGAAACACTTAAAAAAATTAAATAATATCCACCTTACTGCTCACCTCTCTGGCCACCTCCGCTGCTCCCCATCCCCCGCAGGGTCATCAGCACATATTCTTACTGCATCTTCACACTATGCCGGGATTTACTTTTTCTACATCTTACTTTTTTTATTCCCTGGGATCTCTACAGATCTCAAAGCATATTAAGAAACAGTCAACATGCAGAGAAAAAAAATTGCTACAAATCCAACTTCTAAAAATCTAAAACCTTAAATTTCCTAAAATCCATGCAACTTGGCAAATTTGAAACTTGTCTGATCTGCTCACCTTTATTTAGTAAATTCTCTTACAGAATTTGATCACTACTTGTGCTACACATTTAGTTTCACAACTTAACATTATTTTATTGGTAATTTATTAATTATCTCAAGCGTAATTCATTATGCATCTTAAAATGAGTTTTTAGTCATTATTTAGGCATAAACGGTCACAAATCTAGTGTAAAATGTTAAATATCTCAAAATGAATATGGAAGTGAACATGGTAAATCTGAAATAATAAGGTCAACCAAATATATAATATAATAATTCAAATCTGCATGACTTGTGATCAAACATGCAAAGTTATTGACAAAAGCTCGAATGTCAGAAAATAAGCAGAATGCAAGCGGCATGTCATGCCAATAGATGGTCCTGGATGCTATTCATCTTGCCTGTGGCTGTGACAAGCATCAAAGTTGCTTATTGTGTTGGTGTTCAATACTCCAGCAATCAATAATGCATATGTCCTGGTTTTTGATCACAATGTCTTACATATTATTTATTTAATTTATATTGTAGAATGCAATACAAAATAAATGAATAACGCAATGCCACAACACATTTTACTATGTGAATGGTTTAAATATTTGCCACATTTACAAAAGAGGTACTTTGCATCTTTTAATTGTTGCAAATGAAAACCATGATTGTATTCTTAGCATAGGCATTAAAAAAGAAAAACATTAAATGGGGTTTACTCACCAAGGTTACTTTTCAGTATACTACCAGGATCAAGCTCTAAGGGATCATTCAGATGTCTGTGCAAATTGATTACAGTGATACAAATCTTTTTTTTTGTTTTACAGGAAAAAAAAATGCAGGGTTTGTGTTGCCATTTTGAACTTTCTTATTTTTCCATCAATGGAACCATTATTAAAGGTCTTGTTTTTTTTCACGGTAAGTTGTCATTTTCTTATATAGTTTTGGGGTATGTACGTTTTATTAAAATTTTATTGCATTTTGTTAAGAAGGTGCAACAACTAAAAGATGGTTACCCTAGCATGTTGATTTTTTTCTCTTTAGGCTGTTAACCATATGGGTTATTTAATTTAATATTTTCATCGATCAGACTTTTGCAACAATTTGAAATATGTTTATTTATTTCGTTTTTTACCTTTTTAGTCCTCTTAAAATATTTAAAAGAACATTGTTCTATATATTAAATACTACAATAAATGTAAATTAATTACAGTATTGTATTATAAAGGGCTTCATAGGATGACCAAGATGCCAGTGTAAAAATTGCCCATGGCTTCCATGGCAATTGATTTGCACCACATGATCGTGTTGTGGAGGAGGTCAATGGGCCAATGTGAGCTGATACATGAGTGCCCTGACAACTCGTAATTGGCAGCATTATTTAAGTGGTTAAATAACAGCTATCAGAGCTAGCTCTGGTTGCTGCTGTTGCATGCATCAGAAATAAAATGTACTACTACATTTTGCGTTGGAAAAGGATAACGTATGTGGTCAAAATCTTCGGCTAATATGCATGATGTACGATGACAAGTTTAAAGTGTCAAATACAGTTATATGAAAAAGTTTGGGCACCACTATTAATCTTAAGCTTAATGTTTTATAAAAATTGGTGTTTTTGCAACAGCTATTTCAGTTTGATATATGTAATAACTGTTGGACACAGTAATGTTTCTGCCTTGAAATGAGGTTTATTGTACTAACAGAAAATGTGCAATCTGCATTCAAACAAAATTTGACAGGTGCATAAGTATGGGCACCCTTATCATTTTCTTGTTTTAAATACTCCTACTTACTTTTTACTGACGTACTAAAGCACTTTTTTGGTTTTGCAACCTCATTGAGCTTTGAACTTCATAGCCAGGTGTATGCAATCATGAGAAAAGCTACTTAAAGTGGCAACTTGCAAGTTGTTCTCCTGTTTGAATCTCATCTGAAGAGTGGCATCATGGGCTCCTCAAAACAACTGTAAAATGATCTGAAAACAAAGATTATTCAACATAGTTGTTCAGGGGAATGATACAAAAAGCTGTCTCAGAGATTTAACCTGTCAGTTTCCACTGTGAGGAACATAGTAAGGAAATGGAAGAACATAGGGACAGTTCTTGTTAAGGCCAGAAGTGGCAGGCCAAGAAAAACATCAGAAAGGCAGAGAAGAAGAATGGTGAGATCAGTTAAGGACAATCCTCAGGCCACCTCCAGAGAGCTGCAGCATCAACTTGCTGCAGATGGTGTCACTGTGCATCGGTCAACTATACAACACACTTTGCACAAGGAGAAGCTGTATGGGAGAATGATGCGAAAGAAGCCATTTCTGCAAGCACACCACAAACAGAGTCAGCTGAGGTATGCAAAAGCACATTTGGAGAAGCCAATTTCTTTTTGGAAGAAGGTCTTGTGGACTGATGAAACCAAGATTGAGTTGTTTGGTCATACAAAAAGGCGTTATGCATGGCGGCAAAAAAACACAGCATTCCAAGAAAAGTACTTGCTACCCACAGTAAAATTTGGTGGAGGTTCCATCATGCTTTGGGGCTGTGTGGCCAATGCTGGCACCGGGAATCTTGATAAAGTTGAGGGACACATGGATTCCACTCAGTATCAGCAGATTCTTGACAATAATCTTCAAGAATCAGTGACAAAGTTGAAGTTACGCAGGGGATGGATCTTTCAGCAAGACAATAAACCAAAACACCGCTCCAGATCTACTCAGGCATTCATGCAGAGGAACAATTACAATGTTCTGGAATGGCCATCCCAGTCCCCAGACCTGAATATCATTGAACATCTGTGGGATCATTTGAAGAGGGCAGTCCATGCTCGGCGACCATCAAACTTAACTGAACTGGAATTGTTTTGTAAAGAGGAATGGTCAAAAATACCTTCATCCAGGATCCAGGAACTCATTGAAAGCTAGAGGAAGCTACTAGAGGCTGTTATTTTTGAAAAAGGAGGATCTACTAAATATTAATGTCACTTTTCAGGTGAGGTGCCCATACTTATGCACCTGTCAAATTTTGTTTGAATGCAGATTGCACATTTTCTGTTAGTACAATAAACCTCATTTCAAGGCAGAAACATTACTGTGTCCAACAGTTATTACATATATCAAACTGAAATAGCTGTTGCAAAAACACCAATTTTTATAAAACATTAAGCTTAAGATTAATAGGGGTGCCCAAACTTTTTCATATAACTGTAAATGTCAACTAACCATAAAAACACAAAAAAATGTTTCAAATCATGTAGTAAAAAAGGTTTATAGAAATAGGTGGGTTGCAACTCAGAAACATCTGGTGGAACGCTTGATGTTAGGAGGGCCAAACCAAATAATTTTGAGACTGCTGATGTACAATCAGAGCTGATTGTTCTGATGGTAGTAGCTTTGGTACTAATGGTATTAGTCCTGTGAATGCTTTTTTTCAGTGGGAAAACACTACTGGATATGGTGGATGGAACAAATTTTGCTCTTTGATGATTTAATCTTTGAAGTTCTGCATATCAAAAAATTCTTCACCCTCAGGAAAAATGATAATTTAACCAAATATTTCTTTCCATTTTTTAACTGGCTTTGTTCCTCTACTAAAAACTTATGATACTAATAATCATAATATAAATTTTATGTAGCGGCAACATATTCTGCAAAACTTCACAATTCAGAGAGTACATGAGCAAAGTCAGATATTAGAGAATAAGAAATGAAAAGTTCAACCCAAAGGAGTTATAGTCCTGCTCCCAAGAGCTTACAATCTATCAGGAAATGAGAGTGACATACGAGGTAAAGAATACTTGTATTATATTGCCCAGCCATGTTTTGCACTAAAAATACACTAGTAACACCTGGGGATACGCTGAGGGTTGCATCCCTATCTACAGACACAACAGAAAAATGGTGTGTGTGCTGTTACCTTTAAGGTACACCACTGCAGACCACATGCTGCCGCTTGACATGGCAGCCAGCCAGCAAGAACCTGACAAAATAGAGATGAATGACAGAGACTGTAGTGCAAAAATAAACTTCTCTTTACTAAAGGAACTGGTGAAACATATATACACCGCGTGCAGAATTATTAGGCAAATGCGTATTTTGATCACTTTGATACTTTTTAAACATATTGTCCTACTCCAAGCTGCATAGGCTTGAGAGCCAACTACCAATTAAGTAAATCTGGTGGTGTGCACCTCTGTAATGAGGAGGGGTGTTGACTAATGACTAGGGTTGAGCGAGCACTAAAATGCTCGGGTGCTCGAAGCTCGGGCCGAGCTCGCCGTGATACTCGGGTGCTCGACCCGAGCAACGAGCCCAATGTTAGTCTATGGGAGACCCGAACATTTTTGCGGCGGCTCCCCCGGCAGTCTGTAGAAAGCCTAAAAAGTGCCCAAAACGATAGTGACAGTGCTCAAATGACATGGTGACAGCATGGGGATCGCCCCTGGAAGCATTTCTGCCCCCCAGGTCACTGCTGTCAACAACGTGGTCAGAGGTATTAAGCCACTTTTACAGGCTCACAATAAAACGTTCAAAAATGAAAGTGAAAGTGCTTTCCTGTGAAATATGTTAACCCCTTAACGACCATGGGTCTTTCTGTTTTTGTGTTTTCCTTTTTTGCTCCCCTTCTTCCCAGAGCCAGAACTTTTTTAATTTTCGTTCAATATGGCCACGTGAGGGCTTATTTTTTGCGGCACGAGTTGTACTTTTAAACACCATCACTGGTTTTACCATATCGTGTGCTGGAAAATGGGAAAAAAATTCCAAGTGCAGTGAAACTGCGAAAAAAATGCAATTCCACAGTTGTTTTTTGTGTCCTTTTTTTACCACGTTCACAGATTGCTAAAACTGACCTGCCATCATTATTTTCCAGGTCGTTACAAGTTCATATACACCAAACATGTATAGGTTCTTTTTTATTTAAGTGGTGAAAAAAAAATCCAAAGCTTGCTAAAAAAACAAAAAAAAATGACGCCATTTTTCGAGACCCTTAGCTTCTCCATTTTTCGGGAACTGGGGCCAGGTGAGGGCTTATTTTTTGCGTGCCGGGCTGACGTTTTTATTGATACCATTTTGGGGTAGATCCGATGTTTTGATCGCCCGTTATTGCATTTTATTTCAAAGTTGTAGCGACCAAAAAAACGTATTTCTGGCGTTTAAAATTTTTTCTTGTTACGCCGTTTACTGATTGTATTAATTCTTCTTTTATATTGATAGATCGGGCGATTCTGAACGCGGCGATACCAAATATGTGTATGTGTTTTTTTTTTTTATATATATATATTTTATTTTGAATGGGGCGAAAGGGGGGTGACTTAAACTTTTATATATTTTTTATTTTTTAAATATTTTTAAAAACTTTTTTTTTACACTTTCTGCTTGCTTCTATTGTCTCCAGAGGAGACTAGAAGCAGCAGTTGTCTTATTGCTTCTACTGCATACAAGCGATCGCTTGTATGCAGGAGAAATGCTCACTTGCATTGAGCGCTGACCACTAGGTGGCGCTCATAGCAATTGAGACATGACAACCACAGGCGTCTGCTGCAGACCCTGAGTTGTCATGCCCACCCATTGGTGACCCGCGATCACGTGACGGGGTCACTGATGGGAGGGGCTTAGGACTCCCGGAAGCGCAAGTTAAATGCCACTGTCAGAGATTTAACATGTTAACAGCCGTGGGTGGATTGCGATTCCAATAATCAGCTGACATGTGCTCGCTTCAGTGCGGGCTCACCGCCGGAGCCCCCGCTGAACCGGCCATCCCGACCTGGTGCGTACTATTACTGGCCAGGTCGGAAAGCAGTTAAGGAACATCCTTTCCAGGGTAAAGACTTGTGTATAAGGTAAAATAAATAACCAAAAACAAAAATACTCCTCCACACCTTGGGCTATGTTCACAAGTAGCATTTTTTATGCGTTTTTGCATGTTTGTATTGCTTTCAACCGTGACAAATGCATTCACCGGGAAATGTCATTTTAACATTTTACAACCTTATCTGGCCATGTGCTGTGTGATACATGCATACAGTGCTAAAAAGACATGGGAACAGCATGGGGAAGACCCCTGGAAGCATCTCTGACACCCAGGTCACTGCCTAAAAGTGTGCCCATCAGAAGTGATCCTTGCCGTATCAGAAGATGCAGACTTGCAACTATCCCCGTGCAAGTCCTTGTCCCAGGGCAGTGTTCAATTGTACCTCCCCCATAACTTGCAATACAAGCGCAAGTATGCAGCCTGCCACCCACCCACCCCCAGGCTGCAATACCATACTGCTATCTTGCTTGCACTTGAAATTGGGCCTTTTAGGCATGTGGAGGTGGAATCTGGCCACCACGTCATGGCTGCGTCGGTAGCCTGGTATTCATACTCAGTCCCCAGCCGCCCGGCGGCCGGGTGTCCATGCTTGGTCCCCAGCCGCCAGGGGGCGGCCGGGTGTCCATACTCAGTCCCCAGCCGCCCCACGGCCGGGTGCTCACACACATTCCCAGCCGCGTGGGGGTGGCCGGGTGTCCATAAACGGTCCCCAGCCGCCCCTATTTGTCCCGGTGCGCCTTATACACAAGCGCGCATACCAAAACATTACCTGTGCCCTCCCCAGTGCATTTAGTGGGAAGGACAGCCTAACCACAAACACGTGGACAAGTGAATGTGGCCAGGAATGGTCCATCTCACTGACGCCTTCACACTGGGTTAATATTGTGGAAGCCGTGACACAGTTGGACACTGGTATGCAACACGTCCTCCAGACATAGAGGATTGCGGGTCCTGGGTCAATCAGGCTTCAACACAAAGTACAGAAGGTAGACAGCAGCAGTGGTCGGCCTCCTGCACAATGAGTAAATTATTCATGATCATGAGGCCATCCACCTCCTTAGCTTTCTGTTCCTTGGAATGCAAGCGCATGTATGTAGTAGCAGCTAGGCCTCAGGTGGTCAGCGTTTTGGCGCATATTCTACCTCCTTCGAGGATTGCTGGATGTTTTCCTGCTACTATCCCAGTTCTGTGACTCCCGTTAAAACAAAGCTTCAGGTGATGAATGATGGATGAGGTGGTGGCAAAGGAGAAAGAGCAGGAGGAGCAGGGACCATTCACATCAATATCAGGCCAGCCAACCACACATGTCTTGTAGGATATGTTTCTGTACCAAAAGGAGCGGTTCAGCTACACAGTTATAAGGCATACAGTGAATGCAATGCCTACCAAAAATTTCGAGGCACTCCAATGCCCCTTGGAAGTGACATGGAGGTCAGAGGGCCTTAACTAAACCGTTTTTTCCATTTAAAGCAACTGGGTCTCCTGTACACTGTTGGCCTAAGCCGGGAATGGAAGGCTTTCCAAAAATTATTAGGCACTGCAATGCCCCTTGAAACAGACGTGGATTACAGCGTATTAAAAACCTTCTACCCATTATTGGGGAGTGGGTCTCCCTTAGTGTTCGCCTATGCATTGAAAAGCAAAAGCTGACAAAAATTAGGAGGAAATGCAATGCCCGTTGCAAGAGTCGTGGAGGTTAGAGGTAATTAAAAACAACATGTCAATGCCCCTTGGAAGAGCTGTGGAGTTCAGAGTGGTTTAACAAGACGGTTTTAATGCCCCTTAGAAGAGACGTGGAGTTCAGAGTGGTTTAACAAGACAGTTTTAATGCCCCTTGGAAGAGATGTGGAGGTCACAGTAGCATAACAAGATGGTTTTAATGCCCCTTGGAAGAGACGTGGAGTTCAGAGTGGTTTAACAAGACAGTTTTAATGCCCCTTGGAAGAGTGGTGGAGGTTACAGTGGAATAAAAAGACAATATCAATGCCCCGTGGAAGAGACGTGGAGGTCGCAGTAGCTTAACAAGACGGTTTTAATGCCCCTTGGAAGAGTGGTGGAGGTCGCAGTGGAATAAAAAGACAATATCAATGCCCCTTGGAAGAGTGGTGGAGGTTACAGTGGAATAAAAGACAATATCAATGCCCTGTGGAAGAGAAGTGGAGGTCACAGTAGCTTAACAAGACACTTTTAATGCCCCTTGGAAGAGTGGTGGAGGTCGCAGTGGAATAAAAAGACAATATTAACGACCCTTGGAAGAGACGTGGAGGTCACAGTAGCTTAACAAGACGATTTTAATGCCCCTTACAAGAGCCATGCAGTACAGCATATTAAAAACATTAACCCATTATTGGGGAGTGGGTCTCCCATAGTATTTGCTTATGCCTTGCAAGCAAAAGCTGCCAAAAATTAGGACGGAGCAACTTGCAATGCCCCTTACAAGAGCCATGCAGTACAGCATATTACAAACATAAGTCCCATTATTGGGGAGTGGGTCTCCCATAGTCTTTGCCTAAGCCTTCCAAGCAAAAGCTGCCAAAAATTAGGACAGAGGAACTTGCAATGCTGGCAACAAGGACAACGGTCACCCTGGTGGTATAGTGGTCGTGGAGGCTGAGGATAAGGAGAAGAGCAAAAAACAGCCGAAATGAGGAAGCGTATACCCATGTGTGGGTGTGAAGCGATGCATGGGAATACACCTCCCGAAATAACACAGTGAATTTGACTTTATGTTACTCTGCTGTCATTTGGTGGTGATGAGAAGTCTGGCCCAATCCAGCCCTTGTTCATTTTGATAAGGGTCAGCTTGTCAGCATTGTCAGTTGACAGGCGAGTGCGCTTATCAGTTATAATTCCCCCAGCGGCACTATAAACACGCTCCGATAACACGCTAGCGGCAGGGCAGGCCAGGACCTCCAAGGCATACAGAGCGAGTTCATTCCAAGTGTCCAGCTTGGATACCCAATAATTAAAAGGCACAGAGGAATCACGGAGGATGCTGGTACGATCGGCAAGGTACTCCCTCACCATCTTTTGAAACTTTCCACTCCTTGTGAGAGTACCCCGCGCCTCAGGGCCTGTAAGCTGGGCGGGTGTCAGAAAACTGTCCCAGAACGTTGACAGTGTTCCCCTGCCTCTGCTGGATTGGAGTTGCATCTCTCTCGCCTGTACGCCTTGGTTGGGCAACGAACTGTGACCTCTGCCGCTAGCGTGTTCAGATGGGAATTTTTTTAAGAGTTCTGCAGCAAGGGCCTTCTGGTATTGCCCCATTTTTGTAGACCTCTCCACCTCAGGAATAAGAGAGTGAAAGTTCTCCTTGTAGCGGGGGTCTACAAGTGTCACCAACCAGTAATGACTGTCACCCAACATTTTGACAACGCGAGGGTCACGGTTAAGGCAGCGTAACATAAAGTCAGCCATGCGTGCCAGACTGGTAACGGGCAAGATTTCCGTGTCCTCACCAAGATGACGACTGACCATGCTCTCCTCCTCCTCTTCCTCCTCCCCCCTGTCCTCAGGCCACCCACGCTGAACCGACGGTATGACACTTGTACAGGTACTACCGTCTACAACGCATGATAGCAGCTCCTGTTCTTCCTCCTCCTTCTCCTCCTGCTCCTCCTCTCCCTCATTGTCCCCCAATGCACGTTGGGATGAGATGAGGCTGGGATGTGTGTAATCGCCCGCTACGGCTTCTTGATCCATCTCATCATACTCTGGCTGCAATGCCTCCTCTTTAATTCTCTGCAGAGAGCGTTGCAAAAGACAGACAAGTGGGATGCTGACACTAATGATGGCGTCATCGCCACCCACCATCTTGGTGGCCTCCTCAAAATTTGTCAGGATGGTACATATATCAGACATCCAGGTCCACTCCTGAGGTTTTATGTGTGGAGTCTGACCTGATTATCGACGGCCTTGTTGCAGCTTGTACTCCACAACTGCACTCTTCTGCTCACAAATCCTTGGCAACATGTGGAGGGTAGAGTTCCAACGTGTGGGGACATCACACACCAGTCAGTGTGCCGGAAGCTGCAAACGCTGCTGCAACACAGCAAGGGCGGCGGAAGCTGTAGCCGACTTGCGAAAATGAGCTGACAGGTGGCGTACTTTCACGAGCAGATCTGGCAACTCAGGGTATGATTTAAGAAACCACTGAACCACAAGGTTAAGCACATGAGCCAGGCATGGTACGTGTGGGATCTCACCTCGCCTCAGAGCCGCCACTAGGTTACGGCCATTGTCACACACGACCATGCCGGGATGTAGGTTCAGCGGTCTCAGCCACAGATCTGCCTGCTCTTTCACAGCTGTCCACAACTCACAAGCAGTGTGAGGTTTATCACCTAAGCTTATGAGTTTCAGCACAGCCTGTTGCCGCTTGGCGGAGGCAGTACTGCAATGCTTCCAGCTTGTAACTGATGTGGTGATATCTGAGATGGAGGCTGAACATGAGGAGGAGGAGGAGGAGGATGCGCAGGAGCTGTACACTGTGGGGGCAACTCTGACTGACATAGGGCCCACAATCCTCGGTGTGGGGAGGATGTGTTCCGTCCCAAGGTCCGACTGGGTCCCGGCTTCCACTATGTTTACCCAGTGTGCCGTCAGAGAGATGTACCTTCCCTGGCCACAAGCACTTGTCCACGTGTCCGTTGTCAGGTGGACTCTCCCAGTAACTGCGTTGTTGAGGGCACAGCAGATGCTTTGGGACACGTGCTTGTGTAGTGCGGGGATGGCACACCGGGCAAAATAGTGTCGGCTGGGGACCGAGTACCGAGGGATGGCCACAGCCATAAGATTGCAGAAGGATTCTGTCTCCACCATCCTAAAAGGCAGCATTTCCAATGCAAGCAGTCGTGAAATGTGCGAATTTAGGACTGTGGCCTGTGGGGCGTTAGCTGCGAATTTCCGCTTTCGTTCAAAGGTCTGGGATATGGACAATTGAACGCTGCGGTGGGACGTGGATGTGGACGTTGAGGCTGTTTCTTGAGAAACTGCCATAACAATTGAAGACTGAGAGGAGGGGGCATCTTTACATGCAGTATGGACAGGGGATTGCCTTGCACACACAACAGGGGGTTCTATTGCACGCACAACAGTGGAAGAAGCAGTGGTGACACCCGCTGACACTGTTCGTGGACCCTGGGTTTCGCCCCACAAAGTCGGGTGCTTTGCTGCCATGTGCCTGATCATGCTGGTGGTGGTCAGGCTGGTAGTTTTGTCACCCCTGCTGATGCTGGCATGGCAGGTGGAACATATGGCCTTTTTGGGGTTATCAGCAGAGTCTTTAAAAAAATTCCAGACTCTGGAAGACCTACCGCTTGTACTGGCAACGTCCCTCGTGTTTGTGTTACGGGGAACGGTTGCCTGCCTTCTGTCTGCGGACACCACACTGCTTCTTCCTGCCTGTTGGGGTACTCTGCCTCCCTCCCCCTGTGTGCTGCTGGCCTCACTCTGCATGTCCTCCTTCCACGTTGGGTCAGTTACTAGATCATCTACCACCTCCTCCTCTTCCACTTGCGCACCACGATCCTCCTCCTCACTTCCTGGCAATTGTGTCTCGTCATCGTCCACCTCTTGTGACAGATTGCCAACGTCGACTTCCTGTGGCCGTGGCTGTTCAAATATTTGGGCATCGCAACATGGGATCTCCTCTTCCACCACTTCAAGCGTATCAGGCGAGGGGCCCAAATATGGAAATGGACCAGTGAACCGCTCTTCAGAGTGTCCAAGTGTGGGATCACTTGGTGTCTGATGACACTCGGCATGGTGGGAGGAAGGAGCATCAGGGTGAGGAGGAGTATGCGGTCGAGACTCATGGCTACTAAGAGTTGACCGTGTGGAAGACAGACCGGAGGTGGTGGTGCCCAGGTAACTGGAAGTATTGTCTGCTATCCAATTAATAACCTGTTCACACTGATCAGTTCTCAATACTGGTGTTGTTCTGTGCTTCCCTAGTAATTCGGTCAAGAAGTGGGAGCGAGAAGATGTGGCTGTTGGTTGTGGCACATTTTCACCTTGGCCACGGCCCCGTCCTCTGCACGAACCATCACCAGAACGTCCACTTCCACGTCCCTTGCCACGCGCCTTGCCCATTGTAAATGAAGTAAAATAGCTTACACTTGCACTATCAATGGAAAAAGGGTAATAAAGAGTAGATTAGAACCGTGGAAGAGGAAAACCACAGTTATTGTTTACTGGGGTATACCACACTTTTTTAAATAGAGATATTTGTGGCTGAACAGTGAGCGACACACTCAAACTGTTTTTTTTAACCGGTTCCCGACCGCCCACTGTAGATAAACGTCGGCGCTTGCCGGGCTCTGTGCAGCGCCGACGTTTAAAAACGGTGGGTGGTCTCGCAGTGCTCAGGACCCCTAGGGTCCTGCAAGCGCTGCGATTCCGGTGCAGAGCGTTAGCTCTGACAGGGAACATCATCGGGACCTGATTAGATCAGGTCCCAGTGATGTTAACCCTTAGCTGTCTTCTATATGCTGTGATCTATAGTGATCACGGCATATAGGAGACAGCAGGAGGAGAGGGGGTCGTCAACTTACCTCTCCGAAGACCTCCGTGTCCTTCCAGGACCTGGGGTTGCTATGGCAGCTGGAGGTCACATGACCGCCTCCAGCTCTGCCATATATGGTGTCCTGTCTGGCTCAGCTGCAGCTGTAGCCAGACAGGAGACTCTGACTGAAACAGTCAGGGAAGATCTCATGTAATGTAATATATGTCTATTACATTACATGAGATCAGAGATCAGAAAAATAAAAATTAATGTCCCATACAGGGACTAAGAAAAAATGTGAAAAAAAGTAAAAAAAAAGTTTTTAAACTATTAATAAAAAAATCACAAAATAAATAAAAATAAATAAATAAAATATTAAACCAATAAATCCGTATATTTTTACAAAACCAAAAAAAGTACACATATTTGGTATCGCCGCGTCCGAAACAACCCGAGCTATAAAACTGTCACACTAATTAACTCCTTCTGTGCACACCGTAATAAAAATAAATAAAAAACGGAGCAAAAAAATATGCTTTTTCATCATATTGCCAAACAAAAAGTGGAAAAAAATGCGATCAAAAAACAAAATAGAAATAAAAATGGTACCGCTGAAAACGTCATCTTGTTACGCAAAAAAAAAGCCGCCATACAGCTCCATCAGCCGAAAAATAAAAAAGTTATAGCGCTCAGAATAAAGCAATGCAAAAAAAATGTTTTTTTCTATAAAATAGTTTTATTGTGTAAAAACGTCAAAACATAAAAAAAATACAGTAAGTGTAGTATCGCTGTAAACGTACTGACCCGAAGAATAACGCTGCCTGATCACTTTTACCACACGCAGAACGGCATAAAAAAAAACCTCAAAAAACAATTCCTGAATTGTTTGTTTTTGTTAATTTTACCTCCCAAAAAACGGAATAGAAAGCGATCAAAAAATGTCACGTCCCCAAAAATGGTACCAATAAAAATGTCAACTCGTCCCGCAAAAAACAAGCCGTCACATGACTCTGTCGGCCGAAATATGGAAAAATTATAGCTCTCAAAATATGGTGATGCAAAAACTAGATTTTGCAAAAAAAGCGTCTTTTATTGTGTGACAGCTGTCAGTCATAAAAACCCGATATCAATCTGGTATCTCTGTAATCACACCGACCCGAAGAATAAAGTAATCTAATCAGTTATATCACACTAGGAACGGCGTAAAAAATAAATAAAACCAATTCTTCACCTGCTACTGATTTGTTTATTATGTCCCCAAAGATCCCAGTAAGGCTCTGCCCACATTTATCCTGTGCTCTGCGCTGAGCACTTACACCAGAGTTTCCGTGTAAATCTCTGAAATACATGATTCAGCCGGAACCCATGACGGAAGATTCCCTGTAATGAGACAGATATAGGCCACTGTGGACGCCGTCTAGCCTGGGATCCCACGGTGTCATTTGTTTTAGGCGTGCATAAAAGTGCAGTTGGCCACAGTTTTGTGCACTTCTGAAAAAAAGGACACCGCTACACAGAGGCCAGACGGTGTCCAGAGTAACTCTCCTGCCTCATTACAGTGAATGGATCCTGCAGGGGTTTCATCTGAATTACATCACTTGGAAATTTAGATGGAAACCCCGATGTAAGTGCTCAGCCTAGAGCGCCGGATAAATGTTACGTAAAATGTTCCCAATAAAAGCTTCAACTCAGTCCTCAAAAAAAGCTAGTCCCCACTCAGGTCCGTCATCTGTTAAAAATATAAGGGACTTCCAAGTTACTGGTAGCAGAAAGGCTCTGGAAAAGCAAAATGACCCTTGCCCCCCAAAAGAAATTCAGAAAATTTTGTGCTCCCAAATCCAAATGCCTATTCTACAATAATTTGTTCTCCAATTGTCAAATAGCACTCCGTCCCCCCCAGATCTCACCGTATGGCTAAGCGGTACGATACAGCCACATATGGGGTATTGACACTTTTAGAAGAAATTGTGTGACACATTTCGGCACCATTTTTACCCATTGCCCTGTGTGAAAATGTAAAATCTGAGGGTAAAACATTTTTTTGTGGTAAAAATATAATTATGATTTTTTCACTGCCCAATGGTATAAATTTAAAAATTAAAAAATACTCACTACTTCCCTAGATGAATTCCTTGAGAGGTGTAGTTTACAAAATGGGGTCATTTGTGGAGGTTTCTGCTGTTTTGGCATGTCAGCGACTCTTCAAATGTGACATGGTGTCTGCTGCCTATCCCAGCCAACATAGCGCTCCTTTCTCTTCCGAACCCTGCCGTACAATAAAGCAGTGGTTTTCCCCCACATATGGGGTATCGGCGTACTCAGGAGAAATTGTACAACAAATTTCATGGTGCAATTTCTCCGGTTATCCTTATGATAATGCAAAATTAGGGGATGAAAAACATTTTTTATGGGAAAAATGTGAAAATTTTATTTTCACGGCTCAATATTATAAACTTCTGTGAAGCAGCTGGGGGTGCAAGGTGCTCACCACACATCTAGATAAGTTCCCTAAGGGGTCTAGTTTCCAAAATGGTGGCACTTGTGGGGGGTTTCCGCTGTTTAGACACATTAGGGGCTCCACAAATGTGACATGGCGTCCGCTAATTATTCAAATAAATTTTACATTCAAAAAGTCAAATGGCGCTCCTTCCCTTTCAAACCCTGCCATGCGCCCAAACAGTAATTTGCCTCCGCATATGGGGTATCAGCGTGTTCAGGAGAAATTGCACAACAAATTTCATGGTGCAATTTATCCTATTACCCTTATGATAATGCAAAATTAGGGGATGAAAAACATTTTTTATGGGAAAAATGTGAAAATTTTATTTTCACGGCTCAATATTATAAACTTCTGTGAAGCAGCTGGGGGTGCAAGGTGCTCACCACACATCTAGATAAGTTCCCTAAGGGGTCTAGTTTCCAAAATGGTGTCACTTGTGGGGGGTTTCCACTGTTTAGGCACATCAGGAGCTCTCCAAACGCAACATGGCGTCTGCTAATTATTCAGACAAATTTTACATTCAAAAAGTCTAATGGCGCTCCTTCCTTTCCGAGCCCTGCCGTGCGCCCAAACAGTGGTTTTCCCTCACATATGGGGTATCAGCACGCTCAAGAGAAATTGCACAAAAAATTTTGGGGTCCATTTTTTTCCTGTTACCCCTGTGAAAATAAAAAAAATTGGGTCTAAAGTAACATTTTTGTGAAAAAAGTTAAATGTTAATTTTTTTCTTCCACATTCCAAAAATTTCTGTGAAGCACCTGAAGGGTTAATAAAGTTCTTGAATGTGGTTTTGAGCACCTTGAGGGGTGCAGTTTTTAGAACGGTGTCACTTTTGGGTATTTTCTGTCATAAAGACCCCTCAAAGTGACTTCAAATATGATGTGGTCCCTAAAAAAATGTTTTTGTAAATTTTGTTGGAAAAATGAGAAATCGCTGGTCAACTTTTAACCCTTATAGCTCCCTAACAAAAAAAAATTTGGGTTCCAAAATTGTGCTGATGTAAAGTAGACATGTGGGAAATGTTATTTATTAAGTATTTTGTGTGACATATTTCTCTGATTTAAGGGCTTAAAAATTCAAAGTTTGAAAATTGCAAAATTTTCAAAATTTTCGCCAAATTTCCGATTTTTTCACAAATAAACGCATGTGATATCAAAGAAATTTTACCGCTATCATGAAGTACAATATGTCACGAAAAAACATTCTCAGAATCAGGGGGATCCGTTGAAGCGTTCCAGAGTAATTGCTTCATAAAGTGACAGTGGTCAGAATTGAAAAAATTGGCCCGGTCACGAAGGCAAAAACAGGCTCTGGTGCGAAGTGGTTAAAAGACAAATGGCCCAAAAGTGGATAATACAGAGGTTTGTACCGTGGAACTGCAAAACCACACTTGTATTTCTCGGGCCTACACCAGACTATTTTCAACAGATATATTTGTGTCTGAAAAATCATGGAGACACTATTATTTTTTTTTTTTTACAGCAAAAAATGCAAAAAGCAGGATAATAGAGATTTTTTACCGTGGAACAGCAAAAGCACACTTCTGTCTCTCTGGCCTACACCAGACTATTTTCAACAGATATATTTGTGTCTGAAAAATCAGGGAGACGCTATTATTATTTTTATACAGCAAAAAATGCCAAAAACAGGATAATAGAGATGTTTTACCGTGGAACATCAAAACGACAGTAATATTTTACTGGTGTATACCAGGCTTTTTAAAATATATATATATTTGCGGCTGAACAGTGAGCGACACACTCAAACTGCTTTTTTTAGATACAAATGGACCAAAAGTGGATAATACAGAGGTTTCTACCGTGGAACTGCAAAACCACACTTGTATTTCTCGGGCCTACACCAGACTATTTTCAACAGATATATTTGTGTCTGAAAAATCAGGGAGACACTATTATTATTTTTATACAGCAAAAAATGCCAAAAACAGGATAATAGAGATGTTTTACCGTGGAACATCAAAACCACAGTAATAATTTACTGGTGTATACCAGGCTTTTTAAAATATATATATATTTGCGGCTGAACAGTGAGCGACACACTCAAACTGTTTTTTTTAGATACAAATGGCCCAAAAGTGGATAATACAGAGGTTTGTACCGTGGAACTGCAAAACCACCCTAGTATTTCTCGGGCCTACACCAGACTATTTTCAACAGATATATTTGTGTCTGAAAAATAAGGGAGACACTATTTTTTTTTTTTTTACAGCAAAAAATGCAAAAAGCAGGATAATAGAGATTTTTTACCGTGGAACAGCAAAAGCACACTTCTGTCTCTCTGGCCTACACCAGACTATTTTCAACAGATATATTTGTGTCTGAAAAATCAGGGAGACACTATTATTATTTTTATACAGCAAAAAATGCCAAAAACAGGATAATAGAGATGTTTTACCGTGGAACATCAAAACCACAGTAATAATTTTCTGGTGTATACCAGGCTTTTTAAAATATATATATATTTGCGGCTGAACAGTGAGCGACACACTCAAACTGTTTTTTTTAGATACAAATGGCCCATAGAACTGCAAAACCACACTTCTATTTCTCTGGCCTACACCAGACTATTTTCAACAGACATATTTGTGTCTGAAAAATCAGAGGCACACTTTTTTTTTTGGGGGGGTGGGGACACCAAAAGGTTAATAAGATGAGTATTTGTACATTGTAAAGGAGGAAAAAAAAAAGAGGATTTAGTTAAAAAAAGGATTTTTCCTGGCCCCCGGGACCTGGAGCTAAGTCCAGCAATTTCAGCAACAGGAGCAGCACACAGGACTGTAATGCAGCGTTTGCTGGTATAACCACTGCGTCTCCTATACAGCCTGCCTGCCTGCCTGCCTGATATACCTGGGATAGATATTAGGCCTGAGAAGGACTGTTTGTTTGATCTGGCAGCCTTTACAGACCCTACACTAACTATTTTGCAGGATATATCTCTCCCTAAATCAGCAGCGCTGTCCCTACACTGTCTGATCCGGAGCGACTGTGTCCAAGATGGCGGCGCACGGTTTTAAATACTCGAGGTGACGCTGTGCGGCCAGCCAATCACTGTAATGCCCACAAACAACATGGCTGCGGCATTACAGTGACTGGCTGGCAATCCCTGCATGTTCATTGGCTCTGTAAAGAGCACCAAACATGCAGGGCGGAGACCCGAGCTCCCGCCCGAGTAACCCGGAAATGCTCGGTGCTCGCCGAACATCCCGAGTAGCGTGATGCTCGGGTGAGTACCGAGCAGTGTCGAGCATGTTCGCTCAACACTACTAATGACATCAACACCCTATATAAGGTGAGCTTAATTATTAGGCAACTTCCTTTCCTTTGGCAAAATGGGTCAGAAGAGATATTTGACGGGCTCTGAAAAGTCCAAAATTGTGAGATGTCTTTCAGAGGGATGCAGCAATCTTGAAATTTCCAAACTTTTGAAGCGTAATCACCGAACAATCAAGCGTTTCATGGCAAATAGCCAACAGGGTCGCAAGAAGCGTGTTGGCTAAAAAAAGGCGCAAAATAACTGCCCATGAATTGAGGAAAATCAAGCATGAAGCTACCAAGATGCCATTCGCCACCAGTTTTGCCATATTTCAGAGCTGCAACGTTACTGGAGTATCAAAAAGCACAAGGTGCGCGATACTCAGGGACATGGCCAAGGTAAGGAAGGCTGAAAAACGATCACCTTTGAACAAGAAGCATAAGATAAAACATCAAGAATGGGACAAGAAATATCTTAAGACTGATTTTTCAAAGGTTTTATGGCCTGATGAAATGAGAGTGACTCTTGATGGGCCTGATGGATGGGCCAGAGGCTGGATCAGTAAAGGGCAGAGAGCTCCACTCCGACGCAAGCAAGGTGGAGGTGGGGTACTGGTATGGGCTGGTATCATCAAAGATGAACTTGTGGGACCTTTTCGGGTTGAGGATGGAGTGAAGCTCAACTCCCAGACCTACTGCCAGTTTCTGGAAAACAACTTCTTCAAGCAGTGATATGGGAAGAAGTCGGTATTGTTAAAGAAAAACATGATTTTCATGCAGGACAATGCTCCATCACATGTATCCAACTACTACACAGCGCGGCTGGCCAGTAAAGGTCTAAAAGAAGAAAAATAATGACATGGCCCCCTTGTTCACCTGATCTGAACCCCATAGAGAACCTGTGGTCCATCATAAAATGTGAGATCTACAGGGAGGGAATACAGTACACCTCTCGGAACAGTGTCTGGGAGGCTGTGGTGGCTGCTGCACGCAATGTTGATCGAAAAGAGATAAAGCAGCTGATAGAATCTATGGATGGAAGGCTGTTGAGTGTCATCATAAAGAAAGGTGGCTATATTCATCACTAATATTTTTTGTTTTTGTTTTTGCATGTCAGAAATGTTTATTTCTAAATTTTGTGCACTGATATTGGTTTACCTGATGAAAATAAACAAGTGAGATGGGATTATATTTGGTTTTTATTAAGTTGCCTAATAATTCTGCACAGTAATAGTTACCTGCACAAACAGATATCCTCCTAAGATAGCCAAATCTAAAAAAAGCCCACTCCAACTTCCAAAAATATTAAGCTTGGATATGTATGATTCTTTTGTGTTGATTGAGAACAATGGTTGTTGAACAATAATAAAAATAATCCTCTAAAATACAACTTGCCTAATAATTCTGCACACAGTGTACACCCAGTAGAAGGCATGACACTCAAGGAATACATCTTCTGCACAATTCAAAGGAAGGAACTTCATGGTTACATGTGACAAAACATTTCTTCTTTTGCATGTTGCACTAAACAAACAGATCATTATGGAGGCTGACATCTTCTCTTGTGAGGATCGCACCAGTCGAGGTGTGTCGCTATGTCTCCTAACTAGAGATGAGCGTTGTTCTACTCGAACTGTTCGCCAATCTCAAATTCGAGCTGTTTTGGGCGGTGTTCGAGCCGGTCGGCGAACACGAACAATTTGAGAAAAATTCGGCTGTTCGAGGTTATGTTCGATAACTGTTCGTGCACCAAAATCATAACTGGATTTTTTCTCAGTAATGATGAAAATTAATGTTAATACGCAGTTTGAGTGTACAGCGGGGCGGGGGGAGGGGCAGGGGATGGATCTCTGCAGGAACAATGAAGATCTCCATTTTTTTTTCTCTTTCCCGCATTTGCAGTGGGGAGGTGCAATCTGTCAGCCTATCAGCAGCGCACACACGGAGCGAAGTGCTTTTTTTCACACAAGCAAGGGCATGTGTGATTGGCAGTGTATGTCACATGTCCTTGCCCTATAAGACCAAGCCATTTTCCCCGTCGCCACCATTTTCTCACTGCTGCAGCTGCGTGTTAGACGGCACCGCTGTTGCTGTGTGCGCTATACCTTGTTAATTTCAAGCCAATTTTCGCACAAATATACAGATAGCTTGGGAGTAGGGAATAGTTGTGATTGCAGTCCTTTTAAGGACTAGGTTACAGCATTTCCTACGACTTTTATCAGGCAGGTCTGTGCTCTTAAATAGATAGATTGTGGGAGTAAAGACTAATTGTAATTGGAGTCCTTTTCAGGACTAGGTTACATCAGTTCCTATCAGTTTTTGCCAGGCAGGTCTGTGCCAGTGCTGTGCAAGTTTTTTTCACAGCATTTGGCTGAATCTAGCAAAGCTAATCCTTTTTGGCCTATTGCAGAGTGTGTTAGTCAGTGGAGTAGCCTATCTGTGTTGCAAGATATACCACCTGTGTATAGAATACCAATTTTTTTACTGCACCTAGTGAAGTAAAATCTTTTGGGCATAGCATCATTCTATTAGTCCATCTATACTGACCTCCATCAGGTTGCAAACTGAATATAATTTTTTTCTGCATCTAGCTCTGAAAAAATATTTGGGCTTCTAGCGGTGTGTGGGACTTGGTCTATTAGTCCATCTATACTGACCTCCATCAGGTTGCAAATTAAAAATAATTTTTTTCTGCATCTAGCTCTGAAAAAATATTTGGGCTTCTAGCAGTGTGTGGGACTTGGTCTATTAGTCCATCTATACTGACCTCCATCAGGTTGCAAATTAAAAATAATTTTTTTCTGCATCTAGCTCTGAAAAAATATTTGGGCTTCTAGCAGTGTGTGGGACTTGGTCTATTAGTCCATCTATACTGACCTCCATCAGGTTGCAAATTAAAAATAATTTTTTTCTTCATTTATCTCTGAAAAAATATTTGGGCTTCTAGCAGCGTGTGGGACTTGTTCTATTAGTCCATCTATACTGACCTCCATCAGGTTGCAAATTAAAAATAATTTTTTTCTGCATCTAGCTCTGAAAAAATATTTGGGCTTCTAGCAGTGTGTGGGACTTGGTCTATTAGTCCATCTATACTGACCTCCATCAGGTTGCAAATTAAAAATAATTTTTTTCTGCATCTAGCTCTGAAAAAATATTTGGGCTTCTAGCAGTGTGTGGGACTTGGTCTATTAGTCCATCTATACTGACCTCCATCAGGTTGCAAATTAAAAATAATTTTTTTCTTCATTTATCTCTGAAAAAATATTTGGGCTTCTAGCAGCGTGTGGGACTTGTTCTATTAGTCCATCTATACTGACCTCCATCAGGTTGCAAATTAAAAATAATTTTTTTCTGCATGTAGCTCTGAAAAAATATTTGGGCTTCTAGCAGTGTGTGGGACTTGGTCTATTAGTCCATCTATACTGACCTCCATCAGGTTGCAAATTAAAAATATTTTTTTTCTGCATCTAGCTCTGAAAAAATATTTGGGCTTCTAGCAGTGTGTGGGACTTGGTCTATTAGTCCATCTATACTGACCTCCATCAGGTTGCAAATTGAATAAAAAAAATTTCTGCATCTAGCTCTGAAAAAATATTTGGGCTTCTAGCAGTGTGTGGGACTTGGTCTATTAGTCCATCTATACTGACCTCCATCAGGTTGCAAATTGAATAAAAAAAATTTCTGCATCTAGCTCTGAAAAAATATTTGGGCTTCTAGCGGTGTGTGGGACTTGGTCTATTAGTCCATCTATACTGACCTCCATCAGGTTGCAAATTAAAAATAATTTTTTTCTGCATCTAGCTCTGAAAAAATATTTGGGCTTCTAGCAGTGTGTGGGACTTGGTCTATTAGTCCATCTATACTGACCTCCATCAGGTTGCAAATTAAAAATAATTTTTTTCTGCATCTAGCTCTGAAAAAATGTTTGGGCTTCTAGCAGTGTGTGGGACTTGGTCTATTAGTCCATCTATACTGACCTCCATCAGGTTGCAAATTAAAAATAATTTTTTTCTTCATTTATCTCTGAAAAAATATTTGGGCTTCTAGCAGCGTGTGGGACTTGTTCTATTAGTCCATCTATACTGACCTCCATCAGGTTGCAAATTAAAAATAATTTTTTTCTGCATCTAGCTCTGAAAAAATATTTGGGCTTCTAGCAGTGTGTGGGACTTGGTCTATTAGTCCATCTATACTGACCTCCATCAGGTTGCAAATTAAAAATAATTTTTTTCTGCATCTAGCTCTGAAAAAATATTTGGGCTTCTAGCAGTGTGTGGGACTTGGTCTATTAGTCCATCTATACTGACCTCCATCAGGTTGCAAATTAAAAATAATTTTTTTCTTCATTTATCTCTGAAAAAATATTTGGGCTTCTAGCAGCGTGTGGGACTTGTTCTATTAGTCCATCTATACTGACCTCCATCAGGTTGCAAATTAAAAATAATTTTTTTCTGCATGTAGCTCTGAAAAAATATTTGGGCTTCTAGCAGTGTGTGGGACTTGGTCTATTAGTCCATCTATACTGACCTCCATCAGGTTGCAAATTAAAAATAATTTTTTTCTGCATCTAGCTCTGAAAAAATATTTGGGCTTCTAGCAGTGTGTGGGACTTGGTCTATTAGTCCATCTATACTGACCTCCATCAGGTTGCAAATTGAATAAAAAAATTTTCTGCATCTAGCTCTGAAAAAATATTTGGGCTTCTAGCAGTGTGTGGGACTTGGTCTATTAGTCCATCTATACTGACCTCCATCAGGTTGCAAATTGAATAAAAAAAATTTCTGCATCTAGCTCTGAAAAAATATTTGGGCTTCTAGCGGTGTGTGGGACTTGGTCTATTAGTCCATCTATACTGACCTCCATCAGGTTGCAAATTAAAAATAATTTTTTTCTGCATCTAGCTCTGAAAAAATATTTGGGCTTCTAGCAGTGTGTGGGACTTGGTCTATTAGTCCATCTATACTGACCTCCATCAGGTTGCAAATTAAAAATAATTTTTTTCTGCATCTAGCTCTGAAAAAATATTTGGGCTTCTAGCAGTGTGTGGGACTTGGTCTATTAGTCCATCTATACTGACCTCCATCAGGTTGCAAATTAAAAATAATTTTTTTCTGCATCTAGCTCTGAAAAAATATTTGGGCTTCTAGCAGTGTGTGGGACTTGGTCTATTAGTCCATCTATACTGACCTCCATCAGGTTGCAAATTAAAAATAATTTTTTTCTTCATTTATCTCTGAAAAAAATATTTGGGCTTCTAGCAGCGTGTGGGACTTGTTCTATTAGTCCATCTATACTGACCTCCATCAGGTTGCAAATTAAAAATAATTTTTTTCTGCATCTAGCCCAGCCAATAGTTTTGGCCTAATACCACAGTTTGGCCACTCAGCTCTGCTCGGTTACCATCCATTGTTTTTTTGTGCAAACAACTCCAGAGTTGTGAATTAGTTAACCACCAAAATGAGTGGAAAAAGGCCTGCTGCTGGTGGAAAGGGGAATAGGCGTGTTGGGAAGGGGAAAAAAGGTTGTGTCCGTGGGGTAGGTGCAGAAGAAAGACCATCTTCCAGCCAAACTAAAATGTCTACTTCTTTTAGCGGACAATGTGATAAGATCCCTTTCTTACGGCCACGCCAATCGCTACAAATTCCAGATGAGGCACAAAAACAGCAGGTGCTTCAACGGATATCAAGTGCTCCTTTAAGTGGGCTCTCCTCCACATCAACTTCAACATCACAAATACTCCAGTCCTCAAAGGTGTCACCCAAATCGCACTTGCTTCCTCACAGCTCCCAAATCTCCAGCTGCCGGTCTGAGTATGAGGTAGAACAGATGGTTGAGTCTGCAGAGCTGTTTACTCATACTATAGCCTGGGAATCAGAGGTCGACTCCAGCGCTTCTGTGAATCCAGACGAGGAAATGATCTGCACTGATGCCCAGAATCTTTATGAGTCGGATCCAGGACCAGACGCAGAAGGTTCTGACCATAATGTAGACCCTCATTCCCAAACTGTAACTCCTGTTGGTGGAGACAATGAGGAAGACGATGATAAGACTCAAATACCTGATTGGAGCGACAACTTTAGTTTTTGGTCAGGGCAGGAACAGGTTGGCTCTGAGGACGACGGGTGTGATAACGCACAGGGTGATGATGATGAG
Organism: Phyllobates terribilis; assembly: GCF_046119375.1. Taxonomy (NCBI): domain Eukaryota; kingdom Metazoa; phylum Chordata; class Amphibia; order Anura; family Dendrobatidae; genus Phyllobates; species Phyllobates terribilis. The sequence goes on along the minus strand of NW_027362764.1, from coordinate 657,179,166 downwards.
GTCGGAGATCCCACTTACTGTCAACCCACAGTCAGCCAAGAGATGAGGTCAGCAGAGGAGGTGGAGGAAGATGCTAGTGACGACGAGGTCAGGTTGCGCCTTCCTGGACAGAGACGTAGTACTGGAAGCACGTCAACAACTGCATCCTCAAACACAACTCTGCCTCTCACCACAAGTCGTGGTGGCTGTTCAGGTCGCATGGGTGCTAAGCCTTGCATAGCCTGGGCATTTTTTCAGATCGATAAAGATGACCCAACTCGTGTTATCTGTAACATTTGTCAGCAAAAGCTAAGTAGAGGCCAAAAAATACATAGTTTGAGTACTTCATGCATGAACCGGCACATGGACATGAAGCATAAGTTGCAGTGGGAAGCTCAGTGTGCTACAATGCGGCCTAGCCGGCCGGGCCAATCACCGTCTGCCATATCTTGTGCATCCGCGGCCTCTTCATCCTCTGTGACTGGGGGGACAGCAGTCACACCTGTTTTGGGGCGCAGACCTGCCACCTCTTTACCCGCAACAGCCAGCGTGATTGGCAGGTCATCATTTTCTTTGGAGGTGGTAACACCAGCTGGTGTTGAGCGCTGTCCGACATCGATAGCACCACCTTTGGATCAAGGCAACCTAACATGTCCGCCTGCATCTTCCTCACAGACCGGCAGTTTGCCGGGGACACCCTTATCAACCCCGTCTAAGCACAATAGCCAGCCCTCGGTCCCTCAGATGTGGACAAGTAAAAGACCATTTCCTCCTAGCCATGAGAAAGCTAAGAGGTTGAATTTCACCATCTGCAAGATCTTGGCTACAGAAATGCTGCCTTTCCGCCTGGTGGACACAGAGGATTTTCGAGACCTTATGTCCGTCGCAGTGCCCCAGTACCAGATGCCCAGTCGGCACTTCTTCTCAAAGAAAGGTGTGCCTGCGCTCCACCAGCATGTCGCACACAACATCACCGCTTCTTTGAGAAACTCTGTGTGTGACAGGGTGCATTTCACCACAGACACTTGGACGAGTAGGCATGGACAGGGGCGTTACATGTCGCTGACTGGGCACTGGGTAACTATGGTGACAGCAGGACAAGGGGCTGCTGTCCAAGTCTTGCCGTCCCCACGAGTTGTGCGTCAATCCTCTTTATGTCAAAGTTCCTCCACTGCTTCTGCCTCCTCAACCTCCTCTCGGTCTTCCACCTGCACCCAAAGCCTGTCTGGTCATGCCACAAGCTTTCTAACTGCGCAGAAGGGATCCTGCACACCTCCTTACTATGCTGGCAGTAGGGCTCAACGTCATCAGGCGGTTTTTACATTGAAATGTCTGGGAAATGTGAGTCACACTGCTGAGGAGTTGTGGTCAGCTCTGGAGAACCAATTTCATGAATGGTTGTCTCCACTGGACCTGAAACCAGGGAAGGCCGTGTGCGACAATGCTGCAAACCTGGGTGCGGCCCTTCGCCGGGGCAATGTCACACACGTGCCTTGTATGGCTCACGTGTTGAACCTGGTTGTCCAGCAATTTTTAGCCCACTATCCCAGACTAGATGGCCTTCTGCAGAGGGCACGGTCGCTGTGTGCTCACTTCCGCCGTTCGCATCCCGCAGCTCAGCGACTTACATCTCTACAGAAGTCGTTGGGCCTGCCACTTCACCGGCTAAAATGCGATGTGCCTACCCGGTGGAATTCAACTCTGCACATGTTGCAGCGACTGTGGCAGCACCGACAAGCCCTGGTGCAATACGTTCTGACGTATAGCCTGGGCCAACGAGATTCAGAGGTGGGGCAAATCACGCTGGAGGAGTGGTCTCAGATCAGGAACCTATGCACCCTTCTGCACAGTTTTGAAATGGCGACGAAGATGTTTAGTGCTGACGATGCCATTATCAGCATGACTATTCCGGTGATTTACATGCTGGAGCACATGTTAAACAGAATTCGGAGTCAGGTGGTGGCACAAGAGGAGGTGGAGGAAGTAGAGGAGGAGGAGTTGTATGCGGAAGGGCTAACATCTGCAAGGTCCAGACGGTCGGCAGCACCAAGGCGGCAGGCATGTGAGGGTGGGGGAGATGGTTTTACCAGGGCGCATGGTAGTAGCCAAACTAGTGAGGAAGGTGCAGGAGCCGAGGAAGAAGTGGAGGACGAACTGATGGAAGACTCATCAGATGAGGGAGACCTTGATCACATTTCTGTTGTGCGAGGTTGGGGGGAGAGGACAGAGGAAGGAAGCATGATTGTTACCTTGCCACCAACACAACAGGGACTTGGTGCTCCTGGATGCGCAACACACATGAGTGCCTTCTTGCTGCACTACCTGCAACATGACCCTCGAATTGTGAGAATTAGAAATAATCCTGACTACTGGGTTGCCACACTGTTAGATCCCCGGTACAAAAGTAAATTTGCAGAAATTATTCCTGCCATAGAAAGGGATGCACGCATGCAGGAGTATCAGCAGAGACTGTTGCAGAATCTTACATGTGCTTTTCCACAAAATACCAGTGGTGCACGTAGTGAATCTCACAGTTCCAACTTGCCAACCGTGGGACCGTCAAGTGTTCAGCACTCAAACCGTAACAGAACCACAGTATCTGCTGGTAACATCAATTTTGCGGAATCATTTCACCACTTTTTTAGCCCATCCTTTGCAAGGCCACAGGAGACAAGAAGTCTGACACATAGTCAACGCCTAGAGACGATGGTACAGGAGTATCTCCAAGTAAACATTGAAGCCACGACTGTGTCACTGGACCCTTGCTCTTTTTGGGCTTCCAATCTGGATAAATGGCCGGAGCTAGCCACTTACGCCTTGTAGATCTTGTCATGCCCCGCAGCCAGCGTTCTGTCTGAACGTGTGTTCAGCGCTGCTGGTGGTGTGCTGACAGATAAGCGCACGCGGCTCTCCACTGATAATGTAGACAGACTCACGTTCATAAAGATGAACAAATCATGGATCCGAAACGACTTTTCTACCCCTGTGTCATCCTGGGGAGAGTAAAAGCTTGATGATTGGTTAAAATCACCCTACCAACCGTTTTAAGCTTTCAAATTACTAATCATGTTTATCTGTATCTTGACTGGAAAATAATTTGGGCTTTGTAGCAGTGTGCAGCACTGATCCTATTAGGCCATCTATAATAAGCTTCACCAGATTTAAAATTAGAAATAATTTTTAGCTGCATCTAGCCCGGAAAATAATTTTGGGGCTCCGAGATGCGCAAGACACATAAGTGCCTTCTTGCTGCACTACCTGCAGCATGACCCTCATATTGTCAGAATTCGAAGTAATCATGACTACTGGGTTGCCACACTCTTAGATCGCCCAAACTTTTCGATCAACCTTTTCATTTTAATAAAGACCAAAAAAATGGTCATTTTTGAAATTATAAGCATTAGCAGGTTGTTAGAAACTGAAATCAAACAGTTTTCAACTCAAAACTTTATTCTAGGTGATGTTACATTTTCACATAGGACCCCTTGTTCGAAAGGAGCTTCTGAACTCTCTCGTCCATTGAATTTGTCAGGTTTTGGATGGTTTCTGCTTCAATTGTTTTGCATGAGGACAGAATACCCTCCCAGAGCTGTTGCTTAGATGTGAACTGCCTCCCGCCATCATAGACACTCCTTTTAATGATGCTCCAAAGGTTCTGAATGGGGTAGAGGTCAGGGGAGCATGGGGGTCACACCATAAGTTTGTCCCCTTTTATGCCCATATCAGCCAGAGATGCAGATGTTTTATGTGCAGCATGAGATGGTGCATTATCATGCAGAAAAATGATCTTGCTGTGAAATACACGGTTCTTCTTCTTGAACCATGGCAGGAAGTGCTGTTTGAGAAAATCCACATACATTATGGAGTTCATCTTTAGCGCCTTCAGGGATCCTAAAGGGGCCGACAATCTCTCTCCCCATGATTCCAGCCCAAAACATTACTCCACCTCCTCCTTGTTGGCGCTGTAGCCGTGTTTGCGTGGGGTGTCCATCAACCAGCCATCCTCCACTCCATTCATCTGGACCATCGAGCGCTGCACGGCACTCATCCGTGAACAAAACAGTTTTGAAATCAGTCTTCATGTAATGTTTGGCCCACTGGAGCCGTTTCTGCTTGTGTGAAGTGGATAGAGGAGGTCGACAGGATGGCATATGCACAGCTGCAAACCTCTGAAGGACCCTGCATCTTGTTGTTCGGGGGACGTTGGAGGCACAAGCAGCTTCAAAAACTTGTCTGCTGCTATGACAAGGCTTTTTTGCCGCTGCTGTTTCAACCTGACGTAATTGCCTGTAGGAAAGAGTCCTCAATTTGCCCTTATCAGCACGCACACGTGTGTACTGTGAATCAGCTACATACTTCTTGATTGCCAAGACACTTCATCCTGATCATCGCACAATGTTGATTGTAGTCATGCCTTGACCTAAACACTCCACAATTTGTTGCTTCTAAGCAGCCGACACATCCTTTTTCTTTCCCATTTTGGCAGAAAATGTAGGCTGCTTAATAATGTGAGAGAGCCTTCTTAAGTAGTCTTGCCTTTCATTGGACACACCTGCCAAACTAATTAGCACAGGTGTCTGCAATTGCTTACAGTGATATAAAGAGCCCTGACACACATCACCATCAATGAGTTTAACTGACAAACAAACAAATTCTTCCCTTATCACTCCTAAACACTTTTTGCATAATAATTTGGAACGCGGTGTACATGTGCTTTTCCACAAAACACCAGTGGTTCACGTAGTGAATCTTACAGTTCTAACTTGCCAACCGTGGTCTGTATGGAATTGTTCAATAAAGGGCCCAAAATTAAGATAACATAGATGGGAGAGGTCTCTATGAATAGGAATTCCTAAGTATTTGATACCCTGTGAGGGCCAGGCAAAGGGAAAGTTGGACTGGATGGAATCCTATATGGATTTAGGGAGGGAGACATCGAGGGCCTCAGACTTCGCTGCATTGATTTTAAAATTTTACCATGTAACAAAGTGATCTATTTCAGCCATAACAGCAGGGATGGATATATGTGATTGAGTGATATATACTAGGACATCATCAGCAAATAGAGAGCACTTGTACTCGGTGCCTCCCACCTCAATCCACCTAATATTGGGGTTATGGCGAATTGATGAGAGCAGGTGCTCCGTCACTAGGATGTATAAGAGAGGGGACAGAGGACATCCCTGCCTTGTCCCATTGGTGATTGTGAAAGGTGATGAAAATGTTCTGACGCACCCCCTGGGCCTTGGGACACCCGGAGCCGGACACTTTTTGGTGGATGCTGGTGGTTGTAGTCTTCGTGGCGGCGATCCGGTTCCGTGGCTCAGGGCGGTCAAACCAGTGGCGGAACTATTTATGTGGTTTTGATGTTTAAATGTCCGACTACGCCACCCGTGGATTGCGGTCAGAGTGAACCGCCGCTACAGGGCAGACCGCTAAGGCTGGTGTTGTGGGTGCAGCAGAGCGTAGCATAACTCCCCACGGGAGGAGTATAGCCTCAGGGCAGTGTATGCGGAGGATGGGGGTGATGGTGCAGGGCAGCAGCAGTAACGACACGGAGTCAGTGATGCAGTTCAGGGCCTTTACTCACAGTTCTTATTATCCAGACCACGTCTGCAGGTAACGGCTGCCCACGTCGTACTGTGCTCACCAGGTGAGGGGCTCAGACAACTCCCAGATAACTTTGGAGCGCTTCACAGGACCCCCTTTGTGTGTCCTTTGTCTGGCCTTTCTTACCAACACTTCTGTCCGGCTGCCTCGGGCCTCCTCTTGGTAAACTTGGCGCCAGTTTCCCTGACCCTATGTGGTGCCTTCCTAGCGGGTGGAGCAAGGGGCTGCGCCACATAAAATGTCAGAGCCTCCGGTTTCTAGCTGAGGGTCGTTTCCTGCCTCCACTAGTTCGGGGACCGGTCTCCCCCTTTGGCCTGACCCCTCCACGCAGGTGGATTCAGGCGTGCGGTGGCGACTCACCCGTCCGCACCCCTGGGATCCCTTCATTCCTCGTTCCTGGAGCCTTCTCCGCTCCTCTTCCTTCCTTCTCCCTCTTGCAGGCCTGGGCCTCTGTTACTAGGCCCGCCTCCGGAGCAGAGCTCATGCAGAGCCCCTGCTCCCTGCCACTTCTGCTCAGACTTCTCTGCACTGAACTAAGATGGTGCCCACCTTTTATACTCCCTTCTCAATGCACCCAGGAACTGCTTCCTCCCTGCTCCTGCGCTGCAGGGCTCCCCTTCCTCAGTGTTCCCTCCCCCCACTCCAGCCAGGGACAGGGACTGTCGTGCCCATCTCAGGGGCATATTGGTCGCCCTGCCCCACGGCAATGTGGTGTAATGCATGCAGGTGTCGGGTCCTGATCCACACTCCATCCTTATCTGAGAGTGAGATATCACACCTCTGGGTGAGGTGCAATACGTCTGTAGCAACCGAGCCCTCGGTGCTACAGTTCCATTTATCTTCAGCCTAGGTGACGTATTGTGATACAGGGCCGTGATTTTGGCTATAAAAGGGTCCCCTAGACCCCTACCCCAAGCTTTTTAAGAGAATCATATATGGCGTGCCAGGAGACTCTATGGAATGCTTTCTCAGCATCCAACGAGAGTATCTACTTACAAATTTTTAACTGCATCTAGCCCAGGAAATACTTTGTGCCTAGTAGCAGTGTCTGCTAGTCAGCGGATTATCCCGGCTGTTAAGCAAGCTACACCACCTGTAGTTTGGACACTTAATTTTTTCAAAGGAAATGCTTCGGGACCACGGGATACTTAGTGAAGAGCATCAGGAGGCACCCCAAGGCATAGGGGCTGGGACTGGCACTAGGATGCCTTGCGGTGGACAGCCGAGCTCGATCCTTATAAAAGCTTTTTAACTGCAGCAGCTTTAGTGGACGCTACTGGAGCTGGAATTACGCGGCTGCTGGCATGAGACTTGCCCTCCAATAGATCCTTGTAAATGGATTTAAAGTGTATTCATTCAAATTAGAGGGACAATTTAAATTAAAAAGCTTAGAGCTGCCTCCACCACAGGGGGGCTCTCTCGACCCACCAGCGGACAGGCACCAGTATTGGGAGAGGGGGGCTGGCCGTCAGGGTTCACCGCGGCTCTGGCACAAACCCGGCGACACGGAGGTGGCACGGGCAGGAGCGGACTGGCCGTCTCGGCTTCTCACTTTTTGGATTTTAGAAGGGCATGACATGCCTATATCTGTGTCTCCCCCTCCTTTTACTCCTCCACCTCTTTTCTTTTCGCATGACTATATGTACTTGTCACTTTTCCATGTGTTAGTTGTGTCTTCTGAGCAGTTTGTCAGCTTTTGGACACCTTTGAAGGTGTTTTCTATGTGTTTCTATGTGTTTTTGTTTGCCTGCCATTGTTTTTAACGGTGTTCGAAGGTGTTCGACGAACAGTTCGACGAACAGTTCGGCGAACACACGGGTGTTCGACGAACCGAACCGAACTCGAACACTACGGGGGTGGCTCAACACTACTCCTAACAGCTATTCTCAACTTCAAAATTGCATGAGCCACATGCTCCTTGGTGTGCCATTGCATCTTCGTACCTGTTTACAATTGTTGCATCTCCCTTAGGAGAATTGTTATAATCAAAGAGCGAAAAAAATTGTCCTATAATTGCATATATAGTTGCTGAACCAGCATAGGCATAAACATCACATAATTCGGTCCAAGATCTGATAAATTAGTCAGAGACCAAATAAATTCAGCAAGCATTAAATTTTTTTAATAAAATACACAGACATAAATTAGAGAGAAGATAAATGTACCTCCATACTGTGAGGGATCAGTAACTGCATATATGTGCCTAATTAGAAATATATATGTTGTGAGAATAGTACTATGTTTCCATAAGGTGCTACAGTGCAGACTTTGAGTAGAGCATACCCTAACAGTGCAGAGTGCAAAACATGGTATAACAGGTTGATAAACGTACCACAAAACAGCTATGTTGCAGGCACCGAGAAAATGCAGCGTCCCTCAGACCCCTACGCACGTTTCATCATAATGACTTCCCTGCTCGAGATGCTCGGCACTCTGTGAGTATTTCCTGGTTGCTCAGCGGGAGCTCGGGTCCCCTCCCTGCATGGTTGGCGCTGTTTAGAGTGCCAGTGAACATGCAGCGATTGCCTGCCACACACTGTAATGCCATAGCCATGTTGGTTGTGGCATGACAGTGATTGGCTGGCCGCACAGCGTCATCAGGTCTATATAAGACCTGACACCGCCATGCTCATCAGAGTCTACCCCGAAAACAGGCAGAGTAGGGAGAGGTGCTGCTGAGGTAGGGAGAGATTTGCTTCTTTATTAGTTAGTGTAGGTATACCACAACATCTACATATATATAACAGTCCTTCTGAGGACTAATCCAGCAGCATATATTCAGTGGTGACAGCAGAAGTAAAGCAGGCAGGCAGTGTATGTGGCAGACTGCAGTGCATATAGCAATAGGGTCCATTGAACGTCCTGTTAGTCTAGGTATTCCACAACATATATATATCAGAGCTAGGCAGGCAGGCAGTGTATGTGGCAGACTGCAGTTTATACAACACAAGAGGCTCCATTCCTGTTCTGTCTGCTGCTGATGTTACAGATATTCTATAAAGAGCCCCAGGTATCAAGGGCCAAGGATAATTTTTTTTTCATCTTAATCCTGATTGGTTGATTAAAAAGCAATCCAGAGAACACCGTTTTTCATCCTCATCTGCTTGTTGCCACTGCACAATACAGCCAGCTCCTTTCCATATTACAGCGACAAAAATCCAGAAATTTGTAGGGAACATAGAAAATATTGGCCTCCATTTAAATTTTGTTGCAGTGTGTTAGTGAAGTTATTGACACCAGGTCGCTTTGAAAAATAGTAACCTACAGGCCAGCTATTTAAAACTGTGGTTTTCCATCACACGTATCACATACAAGTTCGCTCCAAATTCAGCCATTTCTGGCCTCCACTTAAATTTTGTTGCAGTGTGTCAGTGAAGTTTTTGACATCAGGTCACTGTGAAAAATAGTAACCTACAGGCCAGCTATTTAAAACTGTGGTTTTCCATCACACGCATCACATACAAGTTTGCTCCAAATTCAGCCATTTCTGGCCTCCACTTAAATTTTGTTGCAGTGTGTCAGTGAAGTTATTGACACTAGGTCGCTGTGAAAAATAGTAACCTACAGACCAGCTATTTAAAACTGTGGTTTTCCATCACACGTATCACATACAAGTTCACTCCAAATTCAGCCATTTCTGGCCTCCATTTAAATTTTTTTGCAGTATGTTAGTGAAGTTATTGACACTAGGTCGCTGAGAAAAATAGTAGTTTACAGGCCAGCTATTTAAAACTGTGGTTTTCCATCACACGTATCACATACAAGTTCGCTCCAAATTCAGCCATTTCTGGCCTCCATTTAAATTTTGTTGCAGTGTGTTAGTGAAGTCATTGACACCAGGTCGCTGTGAAAAATAGTAACCTACAGGCCAGCTTTTTAAAACTGTGGTTTTCCTTCACACATATCACATACAAGTTTGCTTCAAATTCAGCCATTTCTGGCCTCCATTTAAATTTTGTTCCAGTGTGTTAGTAAAGTTATTGACACCAGGTCGCGGTGAAAAATTATTAACCTACAGGCCAGCTATTTAAAACTGTGATTTTTATCACATATCACTGTGGTTCAAATCCAGCCATTTGTAGTGAACGTGAAAAATATTCTCCTCCATTAAAAATGGTCAAGGTGTGTGGCAAGGGACGGGGAAGTGTACGTGATGGTGCATGCAGAGGACGAGGCCGAGGCCGTGGGCAAGCTGAAATTGTGCGACAACAAACACCCACATCTTGTCACTCGACTTTCCTGTCCCAATTAATAGGGGAGCGCAGAATACCACTATTGAACACAGAGCAGTGTGAAAAGGTTATTGGTTGGATAGCAGATAATGCTTCCAGTCACTTAGCCACCACCACCACCACCCTGTCTTTCACACGGTCAAGTCTCAGTAGCCGTGATTCTGCATATTGCTCACCCTGATCCTCCTTCCTCCCACCATGTCGAGTACCCGGAGACAACTGATCCCACACTTGGACACTCCGAAGAGCTGTTCACTTTTCCATTAATAGATTCGGGCCTCTCTCCTGGTCCACTTGAAGTGGGGCAAGAGGAGATCGCATGTAGCGATGCCCAAATATTTGAGCAGCCATGGTCACATGAAGGCGACGGTGGAAAACTGTCACAAGAGATGGATGATGGTGAGACACAATTGCCAGAAAGTCAGGAGGAGGACCAGGGTGCGGAAGTTTAAGATGAGGTGGTGGACGATAAAGTCACTGACCTAACCTGGCAAGTAGGCCTGCAGAGCGAGGACAGCAGCATACAGGGGGAGGGAAGCGTAGCACCACAACAGGGAAGAACAAGCAGTGTGGTGGCCACAGACAGAAGACGGGTAAGTATTCCCCGTAACATTAACACGTAGTTGCCAGTACAACTGTTAGGTTTTCCTGAGTCTGGTTGTTTTTTAAAGACTCTGCTGATAACCCCAAGAAGGCCATTTGCACCACATGCCAGGCCAGCATCAGCAGGGACACACAAGGACACAGTAAAACAAATGTATAAAAATACTCTGTTGTAAAAAAGTAACAGTATACAGCAAGTGCTAGTAAAAAGGTGATAAAAAAACAGGGTATTTAGTTGACACGTTTTTGGCAAAAAATGTATACTAAGCCGCTCTACCAACGTCAAGGTAACCCAGATCAGAGCAGTCCCTATCTGATTTAATTAAAAACTGATCATGTGTATAGTACCTATATGAGCAGATCTAACAGGTAATGTCCATGTGGACACGCTGCTGTTTACTGTTACTTTTTTACAACAGAGTATTTTTATACGTTTGTTTTACTGTGTCCTTGGTGTTTCAGTCTTTTGGTGGAGTGAACACTGTCCTACAGACTTGTTCACTGTGTGCATGGCCCATGTGTTTGTATTTAATTCAATTTGTTTCTTGCATTTTCAAGATTAGGGAGGTCTCCACCCCACCCTTGTGGGCCATGCACATAAAATGCCATCCTCTGCAGCGTGTCCACATGGACATTACCTGTTAGATCTGCTCATATAGGTACTATACACATGATCAGTTTTTAAATGCATCAGATAGGGACTGCTCTGATCTGGGTTACCTTGAGCCCAGATCAAGCGGCAACAGGCTGTGCTGAAGCTAATATGCTTAGATGATAAACCACACAAAGCTGAAGAGTTGTGGACAGCTCTGAAAGAGCAGGCAGATCTGTGGCTGACACCGCTGACCCCACAGCCAGGCATGGTTGTGTGTGACAATGGCCAGAATCTGGTGGCGGCTCTGAGGCGAGGCAAGCTCACACACGTACCATGCCTGGCCCATGTGCTTAACCTCATGGTTCAGTGGTTTCTCAAAACCTACCTGGATCTGTCGGATCTGCTTGTCAAAGTATGCCACCAGTGTGCCCATTTTAGAAAGTCACCTACAGCTTCCGCTGCCCTTGCCGTGCTTTAGCAGCATTTGCAGCTTCCGGCTCACAGACTGGTGTGTGATGTCCTCACCTGTTGGAACTCTACATTGCAGATGTTGGGAAGGATTTGTGAGCAGAAGAGGGCAGTTGTTGACTATCTGCATTAACAAGGCCATCTGTATTCAGGTCATACTCCACACATAAAACCTCAGGACTGGACATGGATGTCAGACATCTGTACCATCCTCCAAAACTTTGAGAATTCCACCAAGATGGTGAGCAGCGATGACACTATAATTAACATCACCATCCCGTTTCTCTGTTTTCTGAAACACTCTCTGCTCTCAATTAAAGAGGATGCATTGCAGGCAGAGCACAATGAGATGGAGCAAGGAATCATACAGGGTGATTACACACAGCCCAGCCTCATCTCATCCCAACGTGGATTGGGTGGCAATGAGGAAGAGGAGGAGTATGAGGAAGAACAGGAGCTAGTTTCCTGCGCTATTGACTGCGCTACCTGTTATGATAGGCTACAAGCACTAAGGAAAGACAGGAGATCTGTCCCTACAATAGAACTAAGCTAGATCCCTACGATGTAACGGGGAACCTGATCCTGCGATCAGACCCGCTAAAGTGCTCAGCTAGTCTGAACGAAGACCTATAGATGTGAGGGAGGGATCCCTACAAGAATTAGGGACTGGGAGAAAGATGGACACCTCCTAGCAGAAATTGTAGCAGTAAAAAGACAAACAAACAAACAACATAGAACATAGAGGTCAAAAGACCTAGCTAAACTGACTGAGAAAGGTAACAAAGCACCTGGCTAGCTTAAGAGTAGAAAATACAATGAAGTCCAGCATGGCCAGAAGGGCGGAGCAGGATTAAATAGTCAAAAAAGGTCACGTGACCAGCATAATAGAAAAAACCTAACAGGAGAGTTCTGACACTACCTGCACAACTGTCATACCGCCTGTTCAGTGTGGATGGCCTGAGAACAGGGAGGAGGAAGTTGATGAGGATGAGGAGGAGAGCATGGTCAGTTGTCCTCTTGGTGAGGACATGGAAGTCTTGCCTCTTTGCAGTCTGGCACACATGTCTGAGTTTATGTTACGCTGCCTTACCGGGACCCTTGCATTGTCCAAATTTTGGGTGACAGTCGTTACTGGTTGGTGATGCTTGTAGACCCACGCTACAGGGAGAACTTTCTGTCTCTTATTCCCTTTCAGGACAGGCCTAATAAAATGGTGCAGTACGAGAAGGCCCTTGTTGCGGAATTACTAAAAATATTCCCAACTGAAAACGCTGGTGGCAGAGGTCACAGTTCATTGGACAACCAAGGAGTACAGGCGAGAGCGCCACAAATGCAATCCAGCAGATGTAGGGAACACTGTTAAAGTTCTGGGACAGTTTTCTCAGACCCTCCCATCACACAGGCCCTGAAGCGCAGGGTACTCTCACAAGGAGTGCAAAGTTTCAGAAGATGGTGAGGAAGTACCTTGCCGACCGTACCAACGTCCTCTGTGATTTCTCTGTGCCTTATAATTATTGGGTATCCAAGCTGGACACGTGGCATGAACTGACACTCTATGCCTTGGATGTCCTTGCCTGCCCTGCCGCTAGCGTTTTGTCAGAGCGGGTTTTTAGTGCCGCCGGTGGACTGTAAATGCTGACAGGCTGACTCTTATAAAAATGAACAAGGGCTGGATTGGGCCAGACTTCTCAACACCATTGAATAATAGCAGCGTAACATAAACTCAAATACAGTGTCTTTTCTAGGGGAAGTCTAACTCTATTCCCATTCACCTGTTTTCACACCCAGAAATGGGTATACGCTTCCTGATTTTGTCTATTTGCTCTTGTCCTCCTCCTTCTCCGCATCCTCATCCTCCACCACCATATTACCACCATATGTACCAACATATCTACGTCTCTTGCAAGGGGCATTGGAGTGCCTCCAAATTTTTGGCAGCCCTTGCAGTCACTGCATAGGCAAACACTATTGGAAACCCACTTCCTAATAATGGGAACATTGTTTTTAGGAGGCTCTCTGACCTCTACGTCTCTTGCAATGGGCATTGGAGTGCCTCCAAATTTTTGACAGCGCTTCCAGTCACTGCATAGGCAACCACTGTGGGAGACCCACTTCCTAATAATGGTAACATTATTTTTGGAGGTTCCCTGACCGCTACATTTCTTGCAAGTGGCATTGGAGTGCCTCCAAATTTTTGGCAGCCCTTGCAGCCACTGCATAGGCAAACACTATGGGAGACCCACTTCCTAATAATGGGGAAAAAAATTTTCAGCAGGCTCTCTGACCTCTACGTCTCTTGCAAGGGGCATTGGAGTGCCTCCAAATTTTTGGCAGGCCTTGCAGTCACTGCATACTCATTAACAGTATAGGAGACCCACTCGTTAATAATGGGAACAACAAAGCATAGCCGAATGATGGCTCTCTAACAATAGTGAGGGCCGATTGCTGGCCCTTCAAAAATAGTAAGGGACTCCTGATGGCCCTATAAAAAAGGCTTTGTGACTTTCAGAGTCCCTCCATCATAAATGAAACAGGATGTGTCTGATAATGTGTCACACACCACATGGCCAGATAAGGTTTTAAAATGCTAATTGACATTTCCCAGTGAATGAATTTGTCTTGGTTGAAAGCAATGCAAAAGTGCAAAATCGCATCAAAAACGCTACGTGTGAACATAACCCAAAGTGTGGAGGAGCATTTTTGTTTTTGGTTATTTATTTTGCCTTATATACAAGTCATTACCCTGGAAAGGATGTTCCTTAACATATTTCTCAGGAAAATCCATTTTGGTTTTGCTTTTGTATATTTTATTGAGAGTCCGTAAAAGTGACGCAATACCTTTGACAACGTTGTTGACAGCAGTGACCAGGGAGTCAGAAATGCTTCCAGGGGTCTTCCCCATGCTGTTCCCATGTCATTTGACCACTGTTCCCATCGATTTGGGCAATTTTTAGGCCCTCTGCAGACCGCCGGGGGGAGCCGCCGGAAAAATGCTCGAGGTTCCCATCGACTTACATTGAGCTTGTTACTTGGACCAAGCACTCAAACATTCCAATTTGCTCGACTCGAACAACGAGTACCCGAGCATTTTAGTGCTCGCTCATCACTATAGCTAACACTTGCTGTAAGTCCCCACTTGCCTGAGATAAAGAATATTTCTGCTACTTGATACTTGTTCACTACAGAACTTGCTATCCGAGTATGGTCTCCTCTCCATTCTTCACACATAACACCCTTAATCCATGCAGGTCTGTGAACCATAGGTCCTTCTCCTTTCTATACTTTGCAACAACTGACTGACAAACAGGAACTGAATTCCTTTCCCCATGTAACTCCTCCCACCATGGGCTGAACCCAATAGATAACTCTAACTACTAGCAACAGGCCACATAATAGATAAAACAATACATAAAACATGGCAATGCATTTTATTACTACAGGAGCTTCAGGAGGCGAGTCGGCAACTTTTTTATTGGATTTTAGAGTGTGTTTTATTATGTGCATTTTAATGAGTTTTTGACATTCCGGTTTTTGCAATGTTTACAAATAAAACTGCTGTGCTTTTCATACATACTGGTATTTGGCTTTGACAAAACATTATTGATACAGTCATGTGTGGATTACATGCATTTTAAGCATGCAGATTTTCAACATCTAATAAAATTCTATGGGTGAAAAAATGAACATAAAACTCAGTGTACCTGCAAGAGAAATTAACACGTCATGAATTTAAAAAAAGCACCTCAGGTCAGTTTGTGCAATGTAAAAGAAAGCACAGTGGGCATGAGATTTGCATAAATATCATTCACTTTGTTGGAACTGTACAACCCTGTGTTTCTTTCCCAGTTAAAGTACCCAGTGTGAAAAACTCACCAAAATGTGAGAATTGGTGCAGCCAGAAATAAGTCTTGGAGGTAGGACTAGGAAGCATGACTTATAGAGGATATTTTTATATGTAGATTTTTGGCAGAAAATGCATATAGTGGGATACAGAGTTAAGGGAGGCAATACGGAGAGGTACAGTTATATGAAGAGCTTTGTGATTGTGGGAGAGTTTAAATGAGTTTTTTGGTTTTGGAAAACCCCTCTCATTCAGTTTGTTCTGGAATGGACACAGACAGCAGAAAGTCCCTGTGCAAGAGTAAAAGATAAGACTTTTGCAGTCTAATAATTCATCTTAATGCACACTTTTACCTGCTCTAGACGTGGAAGTGGGCCCCCTTACATCCTGGCCCCTAGTCGACTGTACAGATTGCACTAATGGTATGTCCTCCCTTGCATTTTAAGAAACCACTGCCACCTGGTTGCAAGTCCAGAGCTGATTCTTTACTACTCCCAGTATCTGTTATTTTCTGCTGTGATGATGTTCACATTAATAGCGCTACAGCCAGTAACTGAGCTTAAAGACTCTGCCAGAAGTATAGGCTTGGGCCTCTCAAAGCCCCTGAGGTTAGTCATTGGCTGCAGTGCTGTGACATTAGCGCTGCAGATAATAATAAACACTGGGAGCAGTGGGGGAGCCTATTAATGACGCCCATAATTTTAAATCAAGCGGGCTGCCCAGCACTATATACGTGCACCCCACAAGACAGACACCCCAATTCACCCAACCAACAGTAAAGGATCTGGCTGCATCCTTACGTCATTAATAGGCTGTAAGCCAGACACTGTGTATTACACGTATCTGTGTGACTGGCGTCCTATGCAAGCCCCATGTGTGCTTTTGTAATATTACACAGCCACTCCCTCCATGAATTGGCAGGTTTTGTGAGTGGCTGTCACATCAGTATTTTGCACCTCTGCTGCCCCTGCCTTTATTATGCGGGTCTGTTCCATCCTGCTAGTGCATTAGAAATCTGACCTGGTGTTGATAAGGCTGGGTTTTTTTCTGTTATGTTTTTTTAATTTATGTCCTTTTCTGTGAGAATACAGATGATTGTAAAATTAAAGTAGAATTTAATTTCACCCAAATAAATTTGCTCATATCTAGTAAATACCTGTAAATAATAATAATAATAATAATCTTTATTTATATAGCGCCAACATATTCCACAGCGCCTAACAATTCACAGGTTCATATACAACAGTCATAAGTAACATAGCTAAAGATAATACAATAATTACAGCAAAAATAATGACAACCCTGCTTGTAAGAGCTTACAATCTACAATGAGGTGGGGGTGACACAAAGTACAGTGGCTTATTTACAAGGATGATCCAGCCATCTTGAGGGGATGAGGGATAGATAAAGGCTGCATGAGCTCATCACCAGCCAGTATCTGTAGTGCTTTTGAGTTTGGTGGAGGCTTATGTTTAGAGAAATAAGGGATGGGCTATAAGAAGATAAAAGGACTTTGATTAGGGAAGGTGATAGGCCACCCTAAACAGGTGTGTTTTTAGGGAGCGCCTAAAACTGTGTAAGTTGTGGTTCATCCTAATTTCTTGAGGTAGAGCATTCCAAAGAATAGGTGCAGCTCGGGAGAAGTCTTGAAGTCGGGAGTGGGAGGTACGGATTAGGGCGGATGTTAGTCGAAAGTCGCTTGCGGAGCGTAGAGAACGGGTAGGCCGATAAACAGAAATGAGGGAAGAGATGTAGGGGGGTGCCACACTGTGGAGAGCTTTGTGAGTGAGAACAAGCTATTTAAAATGGATCCTATAATCCATGGGCAGCCAGTGCAATGACTGGCACTGGCACTGTAAAGATACATTACTTACTTATATTTTAGTAGTAAACAACCTAAAAGTAGCAATATTAAGTTTTGCTTTTTCCACTACCTACCAATCCAATACAGGACAGTAGTGGGGACTCCAAGTGCCCCTTTACCAGTTCTCTACCCATTTCATTGCTCTGTACATGAAGTCTTTGTTAATAATTTTACACATTTCATTCAATGCCTTGTATCAGCTTCCTAATCTTCTCATTAATCTACATGCATTTAGCAAACACTGTTCTCCAATTACACCATAATACAGTTTTTCAAAAGTATCCCCAGATGAACTAAATATCACAATTTCTGAAAACAAGCACAAAAACCGCAACAGTATGTGTATCAATTTATGGTTTTTCTAGCATTAGTCATTTGGGTTTCTCATATTTATGTAAAAATTCATGTTATTTTATGTCTGAAGTATAATGTTAAATAGTAAAGAGGCTGCAATCTCTTGGGTACATTCTCAGTAAAATTGCACATTTAGTATACATATTTAATGAAATATATTTTTAATAAATAAATCAACTTTAAATTATGGCATTTAAAGAATGAATGGCACATGTTATTATCTGTTTAATGGAGTCTGCATTTGTACACAGTGTCTTATAAATTCAGAGCCGGGAAGGTAATTATCCCCATGTTTATTAATATTAACTAACCTTGATGGGTTTTTGTAAGACAATATAAGCTAAAATGCTACATAAAAAGTCAGTTGTATGTACTATGTATGTTAACTGGCAGCTGTTTGAATACCTCTGGTAATAAATCACAGGACGCTCTTGATTTTAAAGTACATTTGTTACAGGCTGGAATTATGCACATCCCAAAGATTCAATTATTGAGATATCATCCCAGTGTTTACAACAATCTGTAGAAACCAGATGCATTTGAGACCAATGGCCTATATTAGGGCAATTAAGTATGACAGAGGCTCTTTCTGATTTGTTTTAATGTGTCTTACTAAGATAAATATTCCATTACCTCTGTGATTGTACCATCTTCCATTAATAATTCCTAGACCTGTTCGGGCTTTTTAACATAACAATTTTATTGTAAACTAGATTTAACGGTGCAACCGTCACAACCCGGAAGGAAAGTTCTTGTAGCAAAGCAGAGTCTGTTTTTAGATAGATTTAATGTATTTTGCAACTATAGGGCCCAGAAGGGATAAGTAAGGTAAGTGTGGCCTAATTGTTCAGTTGGCACATGAGGTCATGTCTCCAGACTAGATGCGGAAGTTATTGAATACAGAACATATTAAAATACTTTAGAAATGCAACATCATTTTACTGATCTATTTCTGATTGCAGCATCACGTATTTTTAATATTAGCTATCCTATGTAAAAGTGATGGTTCCATCTGGGACATTTGTGGAAAGCTGAAATCCTTTGTCAGAAATGCCCAATATATGAGTTTCTCCCTGAGAAAGCCAAGGGTGAAACGTATTTCTGAATCTTGGGGTCCCTATTTATATGTTGTTCTATCTTTTATGTTATGTTACTCATTAGATGTATGAAGAGCATTTATTCACTTATATATTTATTACACTACTTGTTCTTATTAATATATCAGCACGGTGGCTCAGTGGTTAGCACTGCAGCGCTGGGGTCCTGGGTTCAAATCCATCCAAGGACAACATCTGCAAGGAATTTGTATGTTCTCCCCATTTTTGCATGCGCTCCCTTCGGGTTCTCCGGTTTCCTGTCACACTCCAAAGACATACTGATAGGGAATGTAGATTGTGAGCCCCAATGGGGACAGTGCAAATAATATCTATAAAAATTGTCCGAATTGTAAAGTGCTGCGGAATATGTTGGCAAAATATAAATAAAAAGATTATTATTATACATGTGTCTGCCATTCCTTACATTATGTATATCGAGAACACAACACCATTATTTTTAGGATACCCTTTTTCTGATACATTTGTCGTGAAATTTTATTTGTGTTTTTTCTCCCCGCTATTTTAATATATACTTTTATCTTTTTATATAAAAAAAATATTTATTTTTATTATTCTATGTGGTCATTCACTCGTTTCTTCTGTGTGTAGTGTATAGATAAGAGTAAACAATATCATCAAAAGAGAAAACATTTTAAGCAAACATATAGCTGACCCAATGCCTCAGTTATAGGGCCCGCTCAATGTCTAAACGGACACTCCTTCAATGGAATGAAAACTAGAAACATGGAGTCAAGGTCCATAAAAAATAAATAAACTTTATTAAATGTACAAAAAGGCGTACACATATATAGCAAAGTAGTAGTGTACTAGTACAAAATCAATTATAACGGAGACACGGATATTAGAGCATGTGTACCACATAAAAATCTAGGGCTGGGAGAGTATACATCATCATACATCAGTACATAAAATGCATATGCATATAGCAGTTTTCCTTCTGCTATTGTGATAGGGTGAAGTAGGAATATCAATGCTAATAAGTGCCCAAACAGTGTATGATTCAAAACAATACCTCAATACCAAGTGGTATTAAAATGGCAGGGATAGTTCCAAACTCATCCAAGCATACTCAGCACAACTATTAAAAAATAATAGCTTGATGTGGTACCACGCTGACAGTCCCAACGTGCGTTTTGCATTGTCTTCCTCAGGGGGCCCTTCCTCAATGTTGCCTTTTTGTACATTTAATAACGTTTATTTATTTTTTATGGAACTTGACTCCATGTTTCTAGTTTTCATTCACGTGTAGTATATAGATGTAGAAGTTATTGAATACAGAACATATTAAAATACTTCAGAAATGCAACATCATTGTACGGTTCTATTTCTGATCGCAGCATCGCGTATTTATAATATTAGCTATCCCATGTAAAAGTGATGGTAGCATCTGGGACATTTATGGCAAATTGACATAATATGTCATAAATGTCTGATAGATGAGTTCTTCCTCTTGAACATCAATCTCAAGAATGGTGCCCTGGTATGTGCCAGGAATGGTGAAGTGGCCGCTCAAGCTACTTCTTAAAGGGGTTGTCCAGTCTAAAAGTCTGCAGTCACTCTACTGTATATAACTGCAGACTTGTGAATCCTCACATCATGTGCACTGAGTGCTTTTAGGATTCTCCAGGAGAGGAGAGTATGTGACCTCAAGTATGTGATTTGCATTCATGTGGTCATGTGCTGACTAAAGTGTATCTTGTCTCATTCAGTGCAAGTATATTGAGTGAGACTGGATACAGTCTAGTCAGAATGTGGCTGCATACTTGTGGTCACATGACCGCTCGTTGCCGACATGATGTAAGGATTCACAAGTCTGCAGTCACATAGCGTGACTGCAGACTTGGAGTTTTACGCCAGACAACCCCTTTTTCCAATTTGAACACTGAAAATTGCACAATGTGCTCACTTGGAATTATTGAAGTTCCTACAGAGCCACATGGAGAAAACTGACAGTACTTACAACTTTTTATCTATACTTTTGATATGCCCAAAATTTCCCAGATGGGAAAATCCCTTCAGCACAAGTATATATAGTGTAGTTAGTTTGTACACATCTGTTGGTACAGCGTACTGTAACTATAAGGGTAAAATATGGATTTTTCTTCCAATTAGTCCTTTCTGGGCATTCTGTGGCAAAATATATCAGTTTATGCAATGCTTGGCAATAGTGAACACTGTATGATTCTATGGCGACACAGTATGGTATTACGTTGGCACCAATTAACATTATATGGCTATGCTATGCACATAAAGCCATATGATGCCCACATAATGCCAGAGCCAAGGAAAGGCCCTTTCTTTCCACATTAAAATAGAGAGCATTGCTGTTTTTGGGCAAAATGAGTCTTACTTAGGCTGTGGCATTACTTGAGCACTTTATGACTTTATGTGAGTGACAAATTGTGCCAAATTAATGCCCATAGACAGTTATACAGAGAGTACTACTTGGGCACCGTATCAGTATGGCTTTACGTGAGTAATATTTTATGTCATTACCTGGGTGACTATGAGTGTTGTAGTGTGCACTGGTTCTGATCAATGATGTCTTGTACTATATATTGTATGTAGTAAATGGATGCTGTATGACAGACTCTGGACATGGGCACTGCCCAAGCAGTATATCCATATGTAAATATGGATGTTACTTTGACACTTGAAAAGTATGAAAAAGGAAGCATAGATCAAATTTTTTAGGACTTGCAAGCTTTTATTCACATTGAAGCAAAAGTAGAAACATTTAACCTATTAATAATATTAGCTAGAGTAACATCAGTATACAATATATCATAATTAGCTCCAGCTTGGAAAGATTGTTAGAATTCTAGATATTACAAAAGTGCAAAATGTATTCACTATTTGGGTGAGTATGTGTGGCTAAATTGGATTTCATTATGTATTACATTGTAATATTAAATGTAATCTGTCACCAGGTTTTTGCCATGTAACCTGTGAGCAACATGATGTAGGGACTGAGACATTGATTCCAGCACTTATCTGCTTGCGGATCTAGCAGTTCTCTGAATGCTGAGCTCTGTATAACCCCGCCCACACCGCTAACTGGCAACTTTCTGTGTACACTGTACATTTTTCCCAGAAAGGTAAGGGATGCAGCTTCCAGTATATATAAAAACATTACATTTTGTTTACTCCATTAAAAAAGTAAAAAAAAACACATACATACTTTGCAAAAGGTTGAAGAGAATACACTCCATAAAAAAACAATGTGTTTTGAACAGTACAGCGTTCTTACTCCTGGTACCTGGACTAAAACTTGCTCTTGTTTTTGAGTTTACAGAGCTTGTTTTTTGCTGGATGAATTGTTGTTTTGTATGACATCATTCAGTATACCATATAATAAACCAAAAAATGAGGAAATAAATCCAACTGATGTGAAATAGTGAAAAAAATCCAACTCCGCCATTATTTTGAAGGTTTTGTTTTTACAATGTTCATTATGCATTAAAAATTACCTAGTAACTTGACTCTCCAGGTTAGTATGAGATTTTACTTTATATTTAAGGGCGTTTTCCACTACTCGAACAACCTTTTCTCTGTCCATATGTTTGCCCCTAGTAAAATAACATCAATGATACCTCCGGTGCCGGTGCCATTCCAGCGGTGTTGGCATTGTCTCTTCCGGGGCTTGTGTAACATTGTCAAACAATCCATGCAGCCAATCATTATGACTCTCCCCACGTTCCGACTTATCATGTACTGTACATCTGGAAGAAATGAAGGAGCAGCAGAAACTACAGTAAACCAATGAAATGAGCCAGAGCATAAGCTGGTATTTGTGCAATGTATAGAAGCATGTTCAAACTGAGGCCATTTCACAGACACAACCCAAGGAAGAAACTAATTGAGCAAATATTCTGTAGTAAGGAAGAAAGTTGTAGTAATAAAATATGTTTTGGTTTGTGTTGCTATTTTTCATGATCTGTAACTTATTGTAACATGCATTCTTACCTGCAGCAGCTAATCAAAACCATATAATTTACTACTTTTTAAAAAAATTATATAAAGTAGTAGATCAAACTACTACTGTTGTTCAGCCCTTGTATTTTGATCAACAGCTCTTAATAAGATATGATGCCCGACAGTGCCAATACACAGTATGATGTCCCCACATTGTGTTATGTCACCGCACAGCCCCTTGAACACCATAATGTTTCAATGTATTGTGTAATCACTGATCTGCTAAGAGATCAAACCATGGCCACCATGTTGAAATGCCACCATGTTGCTTACCAGTGGCATTTAAGGAGTTCAACTGATGCGATCAGAGCTAGCTCTGATCTCATCAGTTAGGGTCATGTGCCGGCTATGTTTCAGACCTGACACCTGTTATATATTGAACAGACTGAGCTCTTGAGCCTGCTCCATACAGAAAAAGCTCAAAGCCACCTTATTTGTATAGTGTCTATCATTGAAAGATTATTACGTTCTATTTAACAATATGATTAATAAATTGCCCAAATAGTCTGTCCATCAAAGTTCTCTTACATGTCTAAAATGGTACAATCATATGGGGGTGGGGGATGTTGAGATAGAATTTTAAGCCTCCTCTTTGAATATGTTAGGTGTGTGAATTTTTCCATCTGTAGCCAAAAATATTGAAAGATGCTTACATATATATATTTTTTTATTTCTCTGAAATTTTTATAACAAAGGTGTCCAATATCTAAAGCTTTGGCCATGAATGATGTACTGTCTCCTAGCATTGGTTTCCGGATGTGGGAGAAGGATTTCTCTTTGGTTAAAATGCCCACTCTCCATTTATTCAAATCATGCCCACTTGTCTCAGCATTGTAAACTTTTCTGCTATTTCACACACACACACACGCACACACACACACACACACACACACACACACACACACACACCATATATCTTTAAAAAATATTTTATACATAATCAATAAAGTTATTTGTGATTAAATTAACAAAAGCAGAGTCAAGTGATTGACTTCAAATCCTGTTACTGGTCATGTACGGCACTTGACATTTGGGATCCTGTTCTCTGTAGTGTCAGAACTATGGTCCATTACAGAATTTCTCTGGTGGACTTGCTCCACCCTCATTGAAAGTCAAGTTTTTTCTTGTTATATAGATGCTCCACCCTCATTGAAAGTCAAGCTTTTTCTTGTTATATAATCTATAACCAAATAATAATTACAATACGTAGCTTTTTTTATTGCAATGCATAAATATTTTTACAGATATGTTCAATTTCCAAGTGCTACAGTGGTGGCCAAAAGTATTGGCACCCCTGCAATTCTGTCAGATAATACTCAGTTTCTTCCTGAAAATGATTGCAATCACAAATTCTTTGGTATTATTACCTTCATTTAATTTGCTTGCAAGGAAAAAACACAAAAGAGAATGAAGCAAAAATCAAATCATTGATCATTTCACACAAAACTCCAAAAATGGGCCAGACAAAAGTATTGGCACACTCAGCCTAATACTTGGTTGCACAACCTTTAGCTAAAATAACTGCGAACAACCGCTTCCGGTAACCCTCAATGAGTTTCTTACAATGCTCTGCTCGAATTGTAGACCATTCTTCTTTGGCAAACTGCTCCAGGTCCCTGATATTTGAAGGGTGCCATCTCCAAACTGCCATTTTGAGATCTCTCCACAGGTGTTCTATGGGATTCAGGTCTGGACTCATTGCTGGCCACCTTAGAAGTCTCCAGTGCTTTCTTTCAAACCATTTTACAGTGCTTTTGGAAGTGAGTTTTGGGTCATTGTCCTGCTGGAAGACCCATGACCTCTGAGGGAGACCCAGCTTTCTCATACTGGGCCCTACATTATGCTGCATAATTTGTTGGTAGTCTTCAGACTTCATAATGCCATGCACACGGTCAAGCAGTCCAGTGCCAGAGGCAGCAAAGCAACCCCAAAACATCAGGGAACCTCCTCCATGTTTGACTGTAGGGACCGTGTTCTTTTCTTTGAATGCCTCTTTTTTTTCCTGTGCACTCTATGTTGAGGCTTTTTCCCAAAAAGCTCTACTTTTGTCTCATCTGACCAGAGAACATTCTTCCAAAACGTTTTAGACTTACTCAGGTAAGTTTTGGCAAACTCCAGTCTGGCTTTTTTATGTCTCGGGGTAAGAAGTGGGGTCTTCCTGGGTATCCTACCATACAGTCCCTTTTCATTCAGATGCCGACGGATAGTACGGGTTGACACTGTTGTACCCTCGGACTGCAGGGCAGCTTGAACTTGTTTGGATGTTAGTCGAGGTTCTTTATCCACCATCCGCACAATGAAATCTCTCGTCAATTTTTCTTTTCTGTCCACATCTAGGGAGGTTAGCCACAGTGCCATGGGCTTTAAACTTCTTGATGACACTGCGCACGGAAGACACAGGAACATTCAGGTCTTCGGAGATGAACTTGTAGCCTTGAGATTGCTCATGCTTCTTCACTATTTGGTTTCTCAAGTCCTCAGACAGTTCTTTGGTCTTCTTTCTTTTCTCCATGCTCAATGTGGTACACACAAGGACACAGGACAGAGGTTGAGTCAACTTTAATCCATGGTAACTGGCTGCAAGTGTGATTTAGTTATTGCCAACACCTGTTAGGTGCCACAGGTAAGTTACAGGTGCTGTTAATTACACGAATTAGAGAAGCATCACATGATTTTTCAAACAGTGCCAATACATTTGTCCACCCCCCTCTTTTAAGTTTGGTGTGGAATTATTTCCAATTTGGCTTTAGGACAATTCTTTTTGTGTTTTTTCATTGAAGACCAATTAAATGAAGATAATAATACCAAAGAATTTGTGATTGCAATCATTTTCAGGAAGAAACTGAGTATTATCTGATAGAATTGCAGGGGTGCCAATACTTTTGGCCACCACTGTACATTTAATAAAAGGCATTAAAATTCCGATTCCTATCTTCTTATAAGATGTTACACACCTGATGAGCGCAGTTCCACTTGAATTGCTGCTTTAATACTGTATTGATGAGTCACACATTTGTTTAGGTTTAAAACCAAAATTGTTGAACCAGCTTTCATTAAGAGAATGGACAACATATAGGATTTGGCTTTTGAATTATCCCCATAAGGTCCTTGGAGATGTAGCTTAATGGCCTTACTTCTAAAGCAATGTGAATGATCTCCCCGTTTAACGTGACAAATCAACTATCAATAATATTGACATCTGAATTGTGTTGTTATATGGACTGACATGACCTTAATTCACTAAATTGTAAATATACAGAAACTCAATCACAATGAAATTCAAGGAATTTACCAATATTTCTATTTTGATTGGTGGAAACCATAGAAACCTTTAAATGAAATGTTAATACTTCTAAAACTGAACATTTTAAAACGCTAATGTAAAAAAACATACTGTAGAAACAATAATTGAAATCTATGTATTTAAACACTTGCTTTAAACAATTGAGCCTGTTGTAATAAAAGGAAAGTAATCATAAAAAAAAATATTGGTGTTGAAATTTAATTGACATTTTACCTATAAATAGTACTTCCCTGCAAAGAGTTCATACCGCGTTCATTCAAGAAAGCATCCAGACTCCCTGAAAGTCACACCTCAAAATCTATATCAATGCCAGTCAATTCTTAAGAATAAAAAGGACACAAATAACTAAAAAATATATTACAGTATAAAAAATATTAAGTCTGAATTGTTAGTACCTAGACAGGTTCACTCTCAAATTATATTTTTTTGAGTTACATTTTTCTGCTAGGTTAACACTATTTTTTGCCAAATGGTTGACAAGATGGAGCTATAACTGATAAATGTCTATGAAGCAAATGTATACCAAAAGGTTCCTTTCAAAGCAAAAGGTAAAACTGAAGAGACAAAAAGCGCAAATAGAGTCTTAACTGGTAATAAGGTGGTGTAAAATATTATAAGTACGCTCACCTGATAGGGTTCTGAAAGTCACAACATCTATAGAAGCATGTAAGGGCTGCTGCAGGACCACCAATGGAATATGATGCAATAAATGAGGAATTCGGTGGTTCAAAATCCGCTCAACCCGAGGTACAATCACACACGGAGGTGAAGCATGAATGCGGTTCATTGTGTTATTCATGCTTCACCTTCGTGTGTGATTGTACCTCGGGCAGTGCGGATTTTGAACCACCATATTCCTCATTTATTGCAAAAGGTTCCTTTAAGGAACACCATTGGCAACTTAACACGTGAGAGGAAATGGACATAAAATCTCAAAAAGTAGATGTTTATATATGCCATTATTATAATGGAGGTCATTTTTTTAAACCCCCTTGTCTAATAGCACACAGAAAAGGACAAGAATTAAAAAAAACATCACAGAAAAAAACAGCCTTACCAACACCAGGTCAGATTACCAAAGCACAAGCAGGACGTGGCAGACCCCCATGATAAAGGCGGGGGCAGCACAGGTGCAAAATACTGATGCGACAGCCACCCCCCCCTCCATAAATTGGCAGATATGCCAGTGGCTGTGTAGTACTAGAAGTGCACACAACTGCAGCTTGTATAGGACGCCAGTCACACAGATAGGCTGTAAGCCAGACACTGTGCACCACACCTATTAATGACGCCCATAATTTTAAATAGAGCGGGCTGCTCGGCACTGTATATGTGCACCACACAGGACCGACACCCCAATTCACTCACCCACAATAAAAATCCTGGCTGTATCCTGCAAAAAATGGAAAATGTGCAATAAAAAGATGAAAAATAATGTACAGGGTGTGCCATTTATATGGATACACCTAAATTAAATGGGAATGGTTGGTGATATCAACTTCCTGTTTGTGGCACATTAGTATATGGGAAGGGGAAAACGTTTCCAGATGGGTGGTGACCTTGCTAGCATTTCTTCTGCAGTATTGCTATCAGTGTGTCAAAAGTGGGAGAAGAGGGTTGCATTGACAATCCAACACAATGGGCAGCACTTTGAACACATTTTATAAGTGGTCATAAACTTGTAAAAAACTAATGAAAGAATAAAGTTACGTTAAAACCAAACACATCATTGTTTTTCTATGAAATTCTCAGTAAGTTTGATGTGTCACATGACCATCTTCCCGTTGAAAAAAATAAAGTTGGACTCAAAATGGCCAACTTCAAAATAGCCACCAAGGTCACCACCCATCTGGAAACGTTTTCCCCTTCTCATATACTAATGTGCCACAAACAGGAAGCTGATATCACCAACCATTCCCTTTTAATTTAGGTGTATCCATATAAATGGCCCACCCTGTATAAGATAAATACATTACATGAGTTATTGGTTGATATGATATTTTGGCCAAAATACGCAAGCTTGCAACCCTCGCCAAGGGTGCTCATACTTGCGAGTCCCTACACTAAAATTAGTAACAGCTCACAGAAAAGGACAAGAATTAAAAAAAAAATCACAGAAAAAAACAGCCTTTCCAACACCAGGTCAGATTACCAAAGCACAAGCAGGACGTGGCAGCACAGGTGCGAAATACTGATGCGACAGTCACCCCCTCCATGAACTGGAAAATATGTGAGTGGCTGTGTAGTGGCTTATACATTATTTTTCATCTTTTTATTGCACATTTTCCATTTTTTGCAGGATGCGGCCAGGCTTTTTATTGTTGGGTGGGTGAATTGGGGCGTCGGTCCTGTGTGGTGCACATATGCAGTGCCGAGCAGCCCGCTCTATTTAAAATTGTGGGCGTCATTAATAGGCTGTAAGCCAGACACTGTGCACCACACCTATCTGTGTGACTGGCGTCCTACACAAGCTGCAGTTGTGTGCACTTCTAGTACCACACAGCCACTTGCATATCTGCCAATTCATGGAGACAGTGGCTGTCACATCAGTATTTCACACCTGTGCTGCCCCCACCTTTATTATGAGGGTCTTCCGCATCCTGCTTGTGCTTTGATAATCAGACCTGGTGTTGGCTGTTTTTTTCTGTGATGTTTTTTTCCCCTTGTCTGATATACAGCAAGCTTTATGTAAAATTACCCAAAATTTGGTCACTGTGAATTTATATTTTTGCTCAACTTTTTCAAAACATAAACTTCTATCACATTCTTAAGGAATTTTCTGTTTCCTCTGGCCATTGCTTATGGGTAATTTCCCTAGCACTAATACTACTTATCCTTTTGAGTAACTTTGCTAAGGAAGTTATAACCTTGGCAACAACTAATTTTGCCACATTTTTAACTCTTTACAGTACATCATGTGCCTTTGCAATGATATTACTTTTTATTCCAAATTAGATATTTCAATAGAAAAGAGCGGATCCTGCAACATTCAAATTTGCCAGTTCACATGGATTTTCCCAGGAAATTCAATTTGCCAAGAAGTTATTTTCCCATCAATTTAATGTCCCTTTTTGTGCTCTAGGGTCCCTCCAGACCAAAGAGCATAATAAAAGTACGATATAAAAAGTAAAAAAAATATATTTACTCTCCTCATTACTCATCTAGCTATTTTTTTGTAAACGTTTGCCAACTGCTTACCTCTCTGGCAGCTCCCGCTGCTCCCTGCCCAATGTACGATCGTCTGTGCCTTTGTCGCAACACAAATCCTGATGCAGCATTCATGCTAGGCTGAGACTTCAGGCTGCAGGTTGGACCTGGAGCATGAAAAGTGAATTGCAGGGCCTTTTCAATGTCTGAAGCCCCGGGATAGAGTAAGCAATGGGCCAGATTTGCAGTGTGATGAAAGCAGAGAGGATTAGTTAGGGAACAGCAGGGCAATCAAAGAGGTAAGGTTTAAAAAGAAAAAAACAAATCACCTCATTGCTCACCTTTCCAGCCATCCTCACGGCTCCCAACCCGCTATCAAGTCCTCCGTGCATTTGTTGGGTCACATTTCCATTATGATGTTTACTCTAGTCCAGGGCTTCTGGCCATGAACAGGCCCCAGAGTACACTGTATATGCACAATAATTTACAGGGCCTGTGACAGGAAGTCACAGCTCGGTGTTCACTCTAGGCTGGGATTTTTGGCTGAGAGTAAGCCCCGGAGCATGAGCAGTGAACTTTGGGGGCTAGTCGTGGCTGGTATCCCCTGCCTAGAGTGATCACCAGGCCAAGAGATGTGGGGCAATAGAGGCTCAGAGGATTTGAGGACCAGACAATGGGTGGGGAGCAGCAGGAGCGACTGAAGAGGTGAGCATTGAGTTAAATTTGTTTTTACTTGTTTTCTTTAACCTTTTACCGGCCAGCTACTGTTCAGTAAGATGGTAGCCCCTCTGCAATCCGTACTTTATCTCTTTGGTATTCAATAAAATATCTACCTTCATTTAAATCCGTTATTGAAGTTTCAGCCTTTAGACTTATTCAGAGAGAGGACTCAACCTTCTTCAGGCTTCTTTTATATACATATAAGAATAAAGAAATAAAATAATGGAGTTTGCTCTACTCTCTCTTATATGGGTACATTGTTTTCCTTTCATGTAAGTTACTTAGAATTGTCTTATTTATTATAGACATTGGTAAGTCATGTCCATGTCTACGTTATAGCGTTTTAGGACTACAATTGTTATTAATGTTTTGGACCAGCAATGAATGCACCTTCCAGATGGGAGTTCTCTATTATGCTATATAAAGCCCAGCTTTTCACAACTGTTTTTTTTTTAACAAGACAATGAGTCCATGCAACAGATGGAGGCTAATAGTATCATTATCTGCATCTCAATCATTTAGCACATGCATATTGCTTTTACATAACTCACGTGGGACGGAGGGACGAAATCTCTGTACATGCACGGTTATTTATTCAATTGCTCTTTATATTCTGATAGGTTCCTTAAGTGTACACAGTATGCTTTAGTTTTATCAGTAATTCACAAATTATGTAAAGCTAAATCAGATAGAGCTGAGCTTCAAACAAGAATATGGTCAATTGAATTACTAGTATTCATCAGAAATTATCATAAGGATGGTCTGAACCTTTGAGCATTAACCAACCTTGTGTACATAGCATGTAATGTATGGTCTTTATGTAAGCACTTCAATGTGCCAGCCTATCTACAGTATGATCGATCTATCTATCGAACTATATATCAACTAATTATCTATCCACTGACGGACACAAACAGAAAAGGGCCCCTGTGCAAGAGCAAAATATGGGCACTTTGCAGTCCAATAACTCATCATAATGCACAATTTGGCCTGATTTAGAGGTGAAAATGGGACCCCCTCACCTCCTGGCCTCTGTGCGGCTATCAATATAAAATAAGCACACCAAAAATATAAAGTGCAGAATTAGTTAGATTTTATTAGACCTTGTGCCACATGGGCTAATAAAACCTAACCAATTTTGCATTTTGACTTTTTAGTGCGCTGCTTCCATTTATTTTTAATTTGGACGGTTTGGTCACTGCCTTGCACCCAGATATCTTTTCAGCTGCTATTTCACTTTTTTATCTATCTATCTATCTATCTATCTATCTATCTATCTATCTATCTATCTATCTATCTATCTATCTATCTACCCATCTGTTCATCTACTATCTATTTTTCTATCTGTCTATTCATCTAAATAACTATCTATCTGTCATTCTGTCTATCAATCTATCGACTCATCTATATGTCAGCCTATCTATCTAACTACATGTTAATCTATTATCTATTAATGTTATCTCTATAATAAATAATTCTTATGTTCATATTTTTCATGCTATCTCTATGTGATTAGTGTCTGTGTCTCTTCCCCTGATGATGCAGTGTAAACGGTGAAACATGTAGGGGGGGGGGGCTATATTTTAATAGTTTACTCTGTTTTGCATATAAACCATGGCACCTGGGATGCCGTTAATTCCAGAATAGTAGCAATAATTGCTCATTATAAAGAGTCTAATTAGCAAACTGGGGGCAAAGCAACTTTTAATTGGTTTACTTCTACACCCTCGTTTATGTATATATACAAGTAAAAGTTAAGTTTTAGGTCCTGTTAGTGAGGGATACTTAGTGGGTGTTCTCCCCTTTTGGTATGTACTGAAGAGTCCCTCCCAGGACTGTATATACCCCACAGTTTTTTCTATCTATATGTGTATCTATATTAAGTATCTATCTATTTATCTATCTATCTATTTATCTACATGTACACTATATGTTTCAAAACTACCAATAAATTCCCTTTTTGCAATAATTACTATAGATTCCTAATTGTGCAATGCCTCTTGTGCTACAGGATAATTGCCACTCATGTTTCAATGATTATTTCCAGATACCAAACGATATACTGCAAAGAATATTGTAACATGGTATAATCCAATTTATGAACCCATCCCTTAAAATGACCTGCAGGCTGATTATGGTACTCTTCCTAATTCATCATTGTAGCTCTGAAACAGCTCAGTGCGTAATGCTGAGTGCAGGTATATATAAGTCTCTTCCATACACTGGTTATTATATGATATATGCTGCACATTAACCAAATAGCATCAGACATATTTATTCCATTGATATACAATGTATTTGCTCACAAGTGGAACTACCTGCAATTTTCCACCGGGCATGGAGTGTAGGTAGGGTGTAAAACCAAGTATAAACATAAATTTTTCACTTTCCCCATGATTTAGTTTGTTTTCCCACGGTTCCAACATTAGCTGGATGCAGTAGGAAGTGTTGGAAGTATATGAAGTGCAAACTGTCCACAGTTCCCCTCTAGTGTTTCCTCCAGAGCCCTGCGAGTCACTGACAGCAGTTCCTCGACAGCAAAAAATTTTCCTTAGTCACATGTCCTGGCGTGCCGTAAAATCCTGGCTGGTGTTTGGAAGTCTTATTGTGACCCAGACTGACATCATGTACTGCAAGCAAAATGAACCAATACAATATGTACAGTCCTGGTACTTTACTGAAACACAAGGCTGAACAATTGAACGAGCCACAATTTACAATGGGAATATCTATTTAATATGCTGCTTGATCTGCCAAGTTTATAGCCTAGCAAATCTGAATACAAATGTCGATGCAAATGAGGATTCATTATTCCTACAATGTCTTTGTGTTTCAGCTTAATGCAGCTTGGTCCCTGTGATAGGCTTCAGGAGCATAGCTTTCAAGACAGGAAGAAATCAGGATGGAGGAAAGGAGAAAGATAGCAGAAATTGAGATAAGAATGGAGATGAAAAAGATGAGGAGCACTAAAATGCAACATTATGGCATTTGTACAGTGTAGAAATGTATCAACTTTAGCCTAGACACAGTAACAGCACATTTGCTTACCTAGATTACCAACGCTGAAAATGAAGGAGTTAAGCAGTGAGGACATTATAATTAGAGCCAGAACAGTCGTTTTTTTCCCCAATCATTATACCATATTGTGCCCATCACCCAGAAAGTGTCCTATTTCTCTCCACGTTTCAAAATTCTTTCATAATTACAGACCTCATCGACTAGAAGACACCATTCATTCAGATCTCTACCAAGATTGCATATAAATGAAAGAAAAAAAAAATCACCTTCTAATTTTCATTCTTCCGTATAATTCTCTCTGCTGAAACATTCTCAGGTAAATGAAATTGCATATAATACGCAGCAAAGTAGAAGAAAAAAAAATAATAATCACTGTAAAAATGCATATGTTTATTATAAAAGGTAAAAAAAAAAAAATAAAAACACAAGGATTACAAAGAATGCATAAGCTAAGAAATCAAATAAACTCCCCTTGCATATAAAACATGATTAAAACATACATCTTTATCATGCAGTCTTCTCGTACTCTGCAGATTTAAATACCTGTTCAAGAAAAAATAATGTACTGTTGGTTCAATATCTAAACGATTTCTGATGTTAAGCATATGCGATAATTCCAAAGTCGATGCTGTAGGCTTGTTTTGTCATCCATAAATAAAGCACATTTGCATCCGTTCAGTCAAATTAACTCCATTAAATTCTGCGGTTATAATTAGCTCCTTTCCCAGTCTCGTATGTTAGGATGCTCGGGTGCTTGCCGTTTTGATTAAATCCACCATTGTCTTCCAATAGCTGGTACTAATTCTTCCAGGGAAATATTCATTTGAGGTGTTATTTTATTCTGCACTGCTGTTAGTTGTTTAATTTACGCCAAGTCCCTGCAGTGCTTTCCTTTAAGCCATCCTCTTTGTCTTGCCTTTGAAATTTACCAAATCGTACAAGAAATCAATACTTAATTGATTATTCACTTTTCTGCAGCTTCAAACAGCAAGCACACATAGGATTCGAAAGTAGGCACCCTGCTTCCATCGCAGAAGGTTTCTTGGTGGCACAAGGATAGACTAGTCTCCAACAGCAGACACTTCATGAGCTGTGCAGTGGTGTATGGTGCCAGCCTCCGATAAAGAAAACGAAGATACTCTAATGAAACAGGAAATGTTCCCTTGTGAGACAGATCCATCTTAATGCTTTAAACAAAAAAAAAAAGCTTAGGCAGATGAAAAAGCATACATACATAGATACTCTCCTCGTTCCAATTCGCCTATTTCTTCGTGTTCTCAGTCCTGACCTGTGGCAAGTTGGAAATGGAAAATCTGGAATGCCACCAAATTTCCTGAACCTCACAATGGAAATGGAGAGGGGGATCGGTACTTTACCTTTTCTTTGCAGTAAGGATGGTAAGCACGTATCATTGCGAAATGTAGGACAATTTTTCCAGCAAGAGAGAGAAAGCAGAGCGAGAGACAGATGGCGGATCTGGCCACTAGCCAAAGTCAGTAAAATGAATTACATTGCTGAATAATTGTACATCATTGATTTTACCACTTGTTGCTGTATAGCTTTAAAAAAAAAAAAAAATGAAAAAAGGCCTTGATGTTGGCAGGAATCCCCATATGCGTCATGCCCCAGACAATTTCAGCTACGTAAGTCACCATGCTGATAGCACTCTAGCAGCGCCGTGTCTTGTGAGGGTGTCTATGAAGATATGAAGATGAAAACAATCACAGCAATCCAGCCATTTTGTGTAATGAAGAATTGAGGACTGGCATTCAGACACGTTGCTATGTGCCGCATATTAATGCATGCTGAGTAGACGTCCTCCCCCTTTGCTATGAGTGGCACTAAGACCTCTCTAGATCAGCCACAGAGTGAGCAAAGATTTGCAAGGCAGCATTTCACCGCTACCATATTTAATGTGGCATGTACAATACCATAGAACAACTGGTTGCTGTCTCGGTAGACAAAAGCAGATCCCCGGGTTACATTGTTTGGCTGTTTTAAAAACATACACACACAAAAAGAGAAAAACAGCCGAAACAGACTGTTCAATAAATGCTTCATACCGAGGATGAAGGGAGATATTATGGCATGCCCAGGGGGGCTTTGGAAATCAAATACAATGTTTGAGTAGCACAATTTGAGGTACATTATAAAAAAGCAATTTGAATTGCCAATGAGGCGACACATATCTGCATGCTAATTAGACCTGTGTCAAACTAAGTCTGCAGGCTTCTCTTGATGGTTAGAACACTCATTCAGCGCTGCGGAGATATTTTCTCCTTCCTGCATAAATTATCAGCTTTGTTCTGCTGATCATTTGCAGCAAACAAACATGAAATGTAAGATCAAAAGGCGATTCTGAAATTAAAATTATTGATTGCTGGAGCCTAGATTTCAGAATCTAATTAGAAGAGGCACAAACAAAAGCTGATATTATTACAGATTGCGCCTGAGCAAGCAGCCAGATAGAACAAGGTCTGTAATTTATCTTTGTTTATGCAGCCAAGGATATTAAAAATGTAATTAAAATGGTAAAATGAGATGATCAGAAATAGCCACCTAGTGGCAAGTATATTATTTTAAATGAATGAGCTGTGTAAATAAAACAGGGCTTTTTCCAATTACAGTTTCAACATCCCATCGAAACATGCAGGACAATTATGTGCTGTTTTTTTTAATGCACTATCTTTTACATCAAGATATATGCGTAATTCACCAAGCAAGCAGAATGAATTAATGCTGTAGCGTCCGAGAGGATGACAGAACTTAAAAATAAAAGACTTTAAGTGGATTATTCCGTAAAGAATTGTGCAATACTTGTTATCATGCCTATTGTATCTTCATTTGTTATTTGTACAAAGGAAGTAGAACTTTAATATTTTATTTCCTTTATAGATCAGCTTCTGGATAAGGTGAAAGTTTATGGATCCCCAATATCATTCTGTACTTTTTGTACTATTGTAAAAGTTTAATATAGTGAAGAACAGTGAAGAACTCAAGAATAAACAGCTGTAATATTTAGTCACGGTAAGGGTTCTGTACAAGCCCCAATATTGGCATCTTTCAAATTTTAAGGCATGGTATGAACATGAACAGGTTCGGACTGGCCCACAGGGGAACAGGAGAATCCTCCGGTAGGCCCATGCGAAGGAAAAATGATGAGCAGTGCTGTAACACCTGATTCACAATTTACAGAAAAACGTATAATCTAATCATTCATTAAACAAGCTAGCTAAATTAATATTGAACAGAAGCAAGAGTACATTTGTGTACTAGGGTCAGGTTATTTTTGCATGCAGATGAACAGTGGGCACAAAGAATCAATGTTATTGATGGGCCTTTGCCAACCCAGTCTGACACTGAACATGAAGCTCGGTGACAGTGCTGTGAAAATTTGGCAAATGACATCAGGAAAATAAAGTGGGACTTGTCTCACGTTTTAAAATGAAATTCACATTAGGAGAAGATAATTAAATATTAGAATAGATAAGCAATAAGCATGGATTGTAGGCTGGAAGGAAACTTCAAAACGCATAGAGATTAAACATCAATACTGAAGATTGTAAATCCTTTTGACTTGTGGTTTTTCTGATGAAGAAGTCAGGAACACTTCGAAACGCGTAGAGATTAAAGCATGGTATTGATTCTAAATCCTTTTCAGGACATTCTCATCCATTGAGATGCCAGCAGTGCAGCATATGCGCTTCTCCACACCATTTGAAAGAATATACATAAATTTTTAGTGTGTGAAGTCATTTTCTAAGGTCTAGATGACGTGAGCCTGTCAGTTTATTTATGCTGCCAAAATCATGGGCAACATGAATCAGACTCTGGCTGTGGCGTCTCATTGATAAACATACTTTAAAAGTTGGGGAGGTATCAGTGACCAGTCTGAGGCACGTCCTGGGCAACTTAGCCTCGCCCCACTTCCCATGACTGACAAGTCTCTCCCTATGTGTGTGGCTAGGGAGAGAACTTCAGTTAAGCTGAGCAAGGTGAGGAGAAGTTGACTGAAACCTAGGTCAACTTGTGACCTGAAACAAATGACCCCCAGCTGGCCTTTCAAAACATATTTTTTTTATAAAATGCTGCAGAGTTTCAGAGTAAAACATACCCGACTGCAAAAACACAGTCAGTGCCTGATTCATGCTACCAATTTTTTGAGCGGCATGAATCAGCAGATAGGTTCCCTTTAAGACTATTTATATGTCTTTAATAGTACAGTCATGGCCAAAAGTTTTGAGAATGACACCAAAATTATATTTTCACATGATCTGCTGGCCTCTGGTTTTTATTAGTGTTTGTCTGTTGTTTATATCACATACAGAAATATAATTGCAATCATATTATGAGTACCAATAGTTTATATTGACAGTTAGAATGAGTTAATACAGCAAGTCAATATTTGCAGTGTTGCCCCTTCTTCTTCAACACCTCTGTAATTCTCCCTGGCATGCTGTCAATCAACTTTTGGACCAAATCCTGACTGATAGCAGTCCATTCTTGCATAATAAATGCCAGAATTTGTTGGATTTTGTTTGTCCACCCGTCTCTTGATGATTGACCACAAGTTCTCAATGGGATTAAGATCTGGGGAGTTTCCAGGCCATGGACCCAAAATCTCTATGTTTTGTTCCATGAGCCATTTAGTTATCACCTTTGCTTTATGGCAAGGTGCTCCATCATGCTGGAAAAGGCATTGTTGGGCGCCAAACTGCTCTTGGACGGTTGGGAGAAGTTGCTCTTGGAGGACATTCTGGTACCATTCTTTATTCATGGCTGTGTTTTTAGGCAAGACTGTGAGTGAGCCGATTCCCTTGGCTGAGAAGCAACCCCACACATGAATGGTTTCAGGATGCTTTACAGTTGGCATGAGACAAGACTGGTGGTAGCACTCACCTCTTCTTCTCCGAATAAGCTGTTTTCCAGATGTCCCAAACAATCGAAAAGGGGATTCATCAGAGAAAATGACTTTGCCCCAGTCCTCAGCAGTCCACTCCCTGTACCTTTTGCAGAATATCAGTCGGAACCCTGATGTTTTTTCTGGAGAGAAGTGGCTTCTTTGCTGCCCTCCTTGAAACCAGCCCTTGCTCAAAGAGTCTCCGCCTCACAGTGCATGCAGAAGCACTCACACCAGCCTGCTGCCATTCCTGAGCAAGCTCGACACTGCTGGTAGTCCGATCCCGCAGCTGAAAGAGTTTTAAGATACGGTCCTGGCGCTTGCTGGTCTTTCTTGGGCGCCCTGGAGCCTTTTTGACAACAATGGAAGCTCTCTCCTTGAAGTTCTTGATGATGCGATAGATTGTTGACTGAGGTGCAATCTTTGTAGCAGGGATACTCTTCCCTGTTAGGCCATTTTTGTGCAGTGCAATGATGGCTGCACGTGTTTCTTTAGAGATAACCATGGTTAACTCAAGAGAAACAATGATACCAAGAACCAGCCTCCTTTTAAAGTGTCCAGTGATGTCATTCTTACTTAATAATGACTGATTGATCGCCAGCCCTGTCCTCATCAACACCCACACCTGTGTTAATGGATCAATCACTAAAACGATGTTAGCTGCTCCTTTTAAGGCAGGACTGCAATGATGTTGAAATGCGTTTTTGGGGGTTAAAGTTCATTTTCTGGGCAAATATTGACTTTGCAAGTACAGTAATTGCTGTTAAGCTGATCACTCTTTGACATTCAGGAGTATATGCAAATTGCCATTACAAAAAATGAAGCAGTAAACTTTGGAAAAATTACTATTTGTCTCATTCTCAATACTTTTGGCCATGACTGTATGTGTACACTACAGATAATAATGACCCTTAGTTTTCCGCAAATTTCATATAACATATTTGTATTTTCTGTATTTTCATGCAGCCATTTATAGGTAAATTAACACTCTAAACAGTATCAATT
This sequence comes from Phyllobates terribilis, assembly GCF_046119375.1. NCBI lineage: Eukaryota > Metazoa > Chordata > Amphibia > Anura > Dendrobatidae > Phyllobates > Phyllobates terribilis. The sequence continues at coordinate 657,140,433 of NW_027362764.1, read as the reverse complement.
TTTTCTAAGCTACAAAGCCAACCATAATCTGCCTCCTCCATATATCTCAGAACTAATTTCCCATTAGCTTCCAAAGTGTAATCTCTGGTCCTCTCAAGACCTTCTTCTTTCTTCCACACTCATACGTTTCTCAACCAATCACCTCCAAGACTTCTGCCGAGCAAGCCCCATTCTCTAGAATTCTGTGCCCCAACATGTCTGATTATCCACTAGTTTTGGAACTTTCAGATGGAACTTGAAAATGTATCTCTTCAAGCAATGTTACCATCACCGGAGCTGCCTTAATCCCCCCAACCTACTGTCTCCCTCTCCATTATCTGGTAGACTGTAATCCCGCAAGGGTAGGGCCCACTCCACTCTGTATCAGTCTGACATTGTTAGTTTGTTCACCGTGTTTTATTTGTATCCTGTCTGTAACCCTTTCTAATGTACAGTATCATGAAATTAATGATGCTCTAAAAATAAATAATAATAAATTAGCTCTCCCATTCCACTTACCTCAAGATATCTTGGACCAAGCAAAAAAATTAGCAATGTTACATCTATATTTGTGAACGGTTAAGATGCCCCAGAGTATAAGCCAATAGAATTTAACTTTTGTACAAGAATTTGATTAAACACATAAGGTAAGAAATGGGCATGGTCTCTAGAAACTGCGTATAATTGATGAGTAAAAGAAAATGTATCAAGGGTTTCTAATAGGACTTCTCTTGGTGTACATTATCATAGTTTAGGTAACAGAACACAGGTTATAGTCCAGTTTCCTGATTTGGTCTACGCTATAGGGTGGTAGAAGGATGATAGCTACAAGGAAGATGGATATTGGTCTGCATGAAAGAGGACACATTGAGTTTTAATAGAAGCCCATATTAAAGAAGGCCATGGTATGTCGGCAATGCATTGTTACGGATAGTTAGATGTGGTCAATGGGATGCAACTTTCATGATTAAGTATAAAACTCCTACAGTTAGTAGACTGAACAGACACTGCAATAAATTGGGCTTTTTCCTTTGTAAAAAATACTTATTTTTACACATTTTAATTATAATTGACACATTTTCAGTACAATTGTAACATGTGTTGCACACTTGGACAAAAAAATGTATTTGAAAGAATTTAGTTCCTTAAAGATACACTACATTGTTGTATATAACATAAGAAGGAAAATAATTAATTAGCAGCATATCTAAAGTATTATTGTACATTTATTACATATAAAGACAAAAAAGCAGAAAAGATGAATTTATTACATTATACTAAATTAGTCTTAAGCATTTTAATTAAAGTGACAGATAGTCATAGTTAGCAAACAAATAAATCATTGTTAGCTTTACATTCTCATCCGCTAATTAGGAAATGAAAATAATTTCAAAATGAATTATTTGTATTAATAAATAGGAGCAGTCCAGGATGATCCATGCTGTAATGTTTTTTGTAATATATTTAAATGTATGTTTCCAGCATAAATTAAAGGTGGGGATTATTTTAATATTTATTTGGTATTTTGTCTTTGTGAGGTCTCGTGCAGTACAAGCTGCACTTAAAATGGCTAATTAATTATTAACATGTGGTTAGAGTTCTGCTTTACTACAAACACTGAATCTATTTTACTAAATCATTATCTGGTGACAGATGCAAGAGATTTCAAGGCGCCAACAGTGCATATTGCCTTCTGCCCATCAATCTGATGGATTACTAATTTCTAGTAAATCAGGCTTGGAGACTAAAAGTTGTAAGAAGATACATGCTTTATAGTGACAGCAGAAACCTCTGCTATCTCAAGCATAAAATCAGTAGCATGCTGGCTTATTTTACCTAGTCACTCAGCTGTTTCTACAATACATGAAATCTGCCATTCACAATTAAGCATTTTCTGGCCAATTAAAGTATATTTTGCTCACTCAAGTAGAAGATTTTATAAAGAAGATTGGCCTTCTGAATACTGATTACGGGTTGTTTCAAAAATTAAATCTCAAGGGCGAATATTATTATAGTCACAAGCTCATGTACTTGACATTTTCTTTTACAAATTTTGCCAAAGTAGGACCCCCTGCTACTTTGGATGGTCTTTCCTTATTAAATTTATTTCATATATATTTAAAGAACCTGAGAATATATTTTATATTTTAAGATTTTTTTTGGCAAGAGTACAAATCGGTTATCCTAACATGTTGATAAGAAATTCAACTGTGCATGGTAAGTCATCATATTAACTATAATATACGAATAGTGAAATCTTTACAATTAGGATATTACTAGAACCTTAACATATCTGAGACACCCAAGGAAACCCTCAACGATGTAAGTTGGAGGTGCATGTCCAACTCTGTGCCAATGTGCCAAATGTATATTTGTGAATGTTGTTTCAAGGGGCAAAGCTAAAAAAGTAATAGATCTTGATTCTTCTACATGCTATAGCCAATGTGCTTCAAGGAAAGAATAAATTCCCAAAATGTGTGATCATGCTGCCGATTACTGTTGAAATTTCTTTTACATGAAACACTGCAACAAATAGATACACCTCTAGGGCAACATGTTAACTCACATTCAATTTTAATCCTACATAGTATTTTTCTATTTGTAAAGTACTTTTAAAAATTAAAAAATTAAAGAGAGCGTGACAATATGGAATGACTTCAAAGTACAGGCACTTGGTGCAATGTTGGCTTTGCCAAACATTTAATTGCAGTCACACCTACTTGTTTTTTCCATATCTTCCCTCATTCTTCCCTCCTTGACAATTCTGTCTTTATAGAGTCAGAGAAGAGCGCAGGTAGATGGAAAAAAAAGTAGGTGGGAAGGTGCACTGAACTGTTTGGCCACTCCAAGGGTGCACCGAGTAACTGTACTTGGTTTGATCATTCAAATTGGTCATTCAATGGTGACAGACTCCTTTTAAATCCATAGTTAAAGGGTTTTAGTATTTCACCTGTCCTATATATAAGGAAGATAACAGTTTTCATCCCATATCTATTATCCAGAGTAGAGAGCCATTAACAGAGATCAGCTCTCACTCTGGAAAATCTGGACTTGTCGATGCATTATGCTGTTGGCCATTCCACTGCTGGAGAAAATAATGGTCATTTTAAGCTACACCCTACAATAGCAGCCAAATTCTGGCATTTACAAAGTTGAACCTGTATCAGCTGATCACAAATTTTAAAATGGGGTTGTCTTGTCTTTTATGAATAATAATTATTTACTGGTGAATAGACACACAATATATAAAAAATCAAGTTGTGGCTCATTTAAATTTCATGTGTCCCTACTGATGTCATCAGTCTCTGATTGTAGATTCTGAACACTGGTGACGCAATACATTTCTCCAAAATGCTGAATATTATGGTAATTTCCAAATAAGGGTTGACTCTGTAATTTATGTTTTTCAAATATGTTAACTACTGCAGAGGAGCATTAAAATTATTGAACTGTGAAAATTTGGAAATATCCATTGTTTTTGTTTATCTCTATGATCTTGCACATAAACTTACTACAGTCATGGATTCTTTAGAGTATAACATTAAGCTAATAATAATAATAATATTTATTTTTATAGCGCCAACATATTCTGCAGCACTTTACAATTTTAGGGGGGACTTATACAGACAATACAGAATAAGCATATTTCATATCGAAAGGAGTGAGGGCCCTGCTCGCAAGCTTACAGAATATGAGGAAATGGGGGAGACACAAAAGGTAAAATGTACATATATTGTATAATGCAGCCTTGATATACTAAAGAGGATAAATAATAATACATGGACTGGTCGCCAGCCAGTATGTGTACAGTCCTGACCGAGGCTGTTAAGTGCATGGAAGGTATGAACCTGAAATTGAAGAAGATTTTAATATGGGCAAAAACTGTGATGGACAGATAGTGTGTTGAGACGATACGGCAGTCTAAAGAAATGGGTTTTTAGGGTCCACTTGAAACTGTGGGTATTGGGAATTAATCGAACTGTCCTGGGTAGTGCATTCCAAAGAATTGGTGCAGCATGCAAGAAATCTTGGAGACGGGAGTAGGAAGTTCAGATTATGGAGGATTTTAGTTTTAACTCCTTTATAGCCTGGGACGTATTTGTACGCCCCCTGTTCAGCGCGGGCTCCGGCGTTGAGCCCACACTGAACCGGGCATATGTCAGCTGATTATTACAGCTGACATGTGCCCGCAACAGCCGTGGGTAGAATCACGATTCACCCACGTCTGTTAACATGTTAAATGCCGCTGTCAATCTCTGACAGCGGCATTTAACATCGCCACTCCGGAAGTGCGTCACTTACCTTAGGTGATTGCGGGTCACCGATGCGTCGGCATGACAACCCTGGGTCTGAAGCAGACTCCAGTGGCTGTTATGAGCTGATTGCTATGAGCGCCACCTAGTAATCGGTGCTCATAGCACAGGAGCATTTCTGCTACATAGAGGTGATCTGCTGATCACCTCTATGTAGCAGAGGCGATCAGACAAGTGCTGCTTCTAGTTTCCTATGAAGACTATAGAAGCAAGCAAAAAGTGAAAAAAAATGTTTTTAAAAATCTAAAAAAAATAAAAAAAATATAAAAGTTTAAATGACCCCCCTTTCACCCGATTCAAAATAAAATAATAATAAAAAAAACCACACACATATTTGTTATTGTTGCATTCAAAATCGCCCGATCTATCAAAATAAAAGAAGAATTAATCTGATCGGTAAACGGCGTAACGAGAAAAAAATTCTAAACGCCAGAATTCCGTTTTTTGGTTGCCGCAACATTGCAATAAAATGCAATAACGGGCGATGAAAACATCAGATCTACCCCAAAATTGTATCAATAAAAACTTCAGCTCGGTGCGCAAAAAATAAGCCCTCACCAGGCCCCAGATCACGAAAAATGGAGACGCTACGGGTCTTGGAAAATGGTGCCATTTATTTTTATTTATTTTTTTTAGCAAACTTTGTAATTTTTTTTCACCACCTAAATAAAAAAAAACCTATACATGTTTGGTGTCTACGAACTCATAATGGCCTGGAGAATAATAATGGTCGGTCAGTTTTAGTATTCAGTGAACATGGTAAAAAAAAATAAAAAAAAAACATCTGTGGTATTGCCCTTTCTTTGCAATTTCACCGCACATGGAATTTTATTCCCGTTTTCCCATACATGATATGGTAAAACCAGTAATGTTGTTCAAAAGTACAACTCATCCCGAAAAAAATAAGCCCTCATATGGCCATAGTGACCAAAAAATAAAAACGATATGGCTCTGGGAACAAGGTGAGCAAAAAACGAAAACACAAAAACGGAAAATCCCAGGGTTGCGAAAGGGTTAAGTCATTGGCAGAACGGAGGGCACGTATAGGGTGGTAGACTGAGACAAGGGAGGAGATGTAGGGGCGTACTGAAGCATGGAACGCTTTGTGAGTAAGCGTGATAAGTTTAAATTGAACTCTATATTGGATGGGCAACCAATGCAATGTCTGGCACAGCGAAGAGGCATCTGTGTAGCGGTTGGCAAGGAATATGATCCTGGCTGCTGCGTTAAGGACAGATTGGAGGGGGGGAGAGTTTATTAAGAGGGAGACCGATTAGTAGATAGTTGCAATAGCCGAGACGAGAATGAATAAGAGGTACATTAAGAGTTTTTGCCGAGTCAAAGGTGAGAAAATTCCTGATTCTTGAGATGTTTTTGAGGTGTAGATGACATGAACGAGCAAGTAATTTGATGTGAGGAGTGAAGGAAAGATCTGAATCAAAAATGACCCCAAGACAGCGGGCTTGTTGCTGGGGAGTAATGGTTGAGCCACAAATGGAAAAGGCAATATCGGGCATAGGTAGGTTAGTGGAGGGAGGAAATACGAGTAGCTCAGTTTTTGACAGATTCAGTTTTAGACAGAGGGAGGACATAATGTTATACACAGCAGAAAGACAATCACTGGTCTTTTGTAGTAATGCAGGGGTGATGTCTGAAGCAGAGGTGTATAATTGGGTGCCATCAGCATAGAGAAGGTACTGAAAACCGCTAACTGCGGTTTTACAATCTGTGGACCAAAGAGTTAATTCTGAGTGTCCAAATAGAAGTTTTTGACTAAAAAATCACATGAAGTTAGCTTCTTCACCACTGTGAAATTTTCCATTTTTTGAATTTTAATTTTGCGAAGGAAGACTTTGGACGTTAATTTCCCTCCTTCAATCAGTGTTTCAAACCACTCTGGAGTTTGTAGTCCTGAAGAATACCCTCCACATAACATAAGAAATATTGTGACACTTAAAAACTTGGGGCCCGATTCATCAGGACGAGTGTTGTTCACATGGGTCTTGATGAGAAGGTGTGCTGAAGTCAGACCTCCTTATTCATGAAGAGGAATAGGCCTCTTCATAAATCAGGAACACCAAAACGAGTGGCATATGCCTCTGTGTGCACCTTGCCACAAATGCTGCTTCAGCCCGTGTTAGAGTAAGATCTTTGGTGTAGCGAATGCTCTGTTGATTTTGTCAGAGCTGGGTGAAAATAGTGTAAGAATGCCAAAAGTCGCATAATTTTAGCTCAGTTGTCAGTGGTGCCAAAACGATGCGTTTTTCAAAGCTTTTCATACCAGAATACTGGTGTAAAAGTTTTGATGAATCAGGCCCTCTGTGTTTTAAACCTTTGTGAACATCATAAAGATGTTCATATTTTAATAGATAATGTTAAAGGGGTTTTCCCACAAATAAAAGTTAATTTTAATCAATAGATCTTGGAATAATAATAAGTTCCACAATTGAATGTATTTGAAAAAAAATTATCTGTGCTGAGATAATCTTATCAATGCTCCCCTGTGTAATGGCTGTGTCTGACCGTGTACGGAACATGGTCTGATCATACCACAGCTCCTGGGTAGGGGAAGAAGCAAAAGAGTATACAGACATTTCAGAAGGGGATTGCAGCAGATTTCTTTTTTCTTTCTTTGAAGTAAAAAATTGTTTTAACAGGCAGGAAATGTTTTACCTCACAAAAATAATCTGCTGTGATCCTGTGCTGTAATGTCTCGTATACTCTTTTGCTCACCCCCTGCCCAGGAGCTGTGGTATGATCAGACCGTGTTACTGCACGGTCAAACACAGCCATTACACAGTACACAGCAGAGGCACATTTATAAGATTATCTCAGCACAGGAACATTTTATTTAAACACATCCAATTGTGGAAATTATTATTATTCCAAGATCTATTGATTAAAATGAACTTTCGTTCGTGGGAAAATCCCCTTTAAACCCTTAATAGCCTATGACGTATTAGTACACTGTATGCTATCATCCCCGGTTCAGCGAGGGCTCCGGCGCTGATCCCGCACTGAACTGGGCACATGTCAGCTGGTTTTTACACCTGACATGTGCCCGCAACAGCCGTGGGTGGAATCGTGATCCACCTGCGGCTGTTAACCAGTTAAACGCCACTGTCAATCTCTGACAGTGGCATTTAACAGTGCCGATCCTAAAGTGCGGCCTTAGCCCCGCCCATCAGTGACCCCGTCACATGATCGCGGGTCACTGATGGGTGAGCATGACAACCCGGGGTCTGCATCAGACCCTTGTGGTTGTCATGTCTCGCTAGCTATAAGCGCCACCTAGTGGTCGGCGCTCATAGCACAGGAGCATTTCTCCTGCATACAGGTGATCTGCTCATCGCCAGTATGCAGTAGAAACAAACAGGAAACTGCAGCTTCTAGTCTCCTATGGAGACTATTGAAGCATGCAGAAAGTATAAAATAAATGGTTTTAAAAATATAAAAAAAAAAATATATATATAAAAGTTTAAATCACCCCCTTTCGCCCCATTCAAAATAAAATAATAAAAAAAAATCCCCACATACACATATTTGGTATCGCCGCTTTCAGAATCGCCCAATATATCAATAGAAAAAAAGAATTAATCCGATCGGTAAACGGCGTAACGGAAAAAAAAATTCTAAATGCCAGAATTACGTTTTTTTGGTCATCGCAAGATTGCAATAAAATGCAATAACGGGTGATCAAAACCGCGGATTTATCCCAAAATGGTATAAATAAAAACGTCAGCTCAGCACGCAAAAATAAGCCCAACTCGGCCCCAGATCACAAAAAATGGAGACGCTACGGGTCTCGGAAAATGCCGCCATTTTTTTTTTCTTTAGCAAAGTTTGGACTTTTTTTTCACCACTTAAATAAAAAATAACCTATACATGTTTGGTGTCTACAAGCTTGTAATGACCTGGAGAATAATAATGGCTGGTTAGTTTTCGCATTCAGTGAATATGGTAAAAAAAAAAAAAAAAAAAATTGCATTTTTTCTGCAATTTCACCGCACTTGGATTTTTTTCCTGCTTTCCAGTACACTATATGGTAAAACCAGTGATGGCGTTTAAAAGTACAGCTCATCCCGCAAAAAATAAGCCCCCATATGGCCATATTGACTGAAAATTAAAAAGGCTATGGCTCTGGGAAGAAGGGGAGCAAAAAACAAAAACGGAAAAACCCAAGGTCCTTAAGGGGTTAAGTTCCCTATTAATGTATAGAATTGTAAACTTCACTTATTAAAATAAAGTCCAAGTAGTAACATTGCTCAAGAGTAAACCTTTTTAGCTAGAAAAAATAAATTAGTTAGATGAAAATTGTAATAAGTTTCTCTAAACTCAATGAAAGTGAATCTTACTGATGTGTTGTGTCAGGAGTATGTATAACACAAAGAATTGTATATTATTAGTCAATTCATAGCAATACTAAAGAAAGTTTTTACAACTTTTATTCATCTTCAGCTTTTTTTCATATTATATCTGATAAGCCACATTTCACCTACACATAAAGGATTATTTCTAGAATTATCAGTACTTGTGTTCTCATTAAACTGTAGCTGCAATTGATTAATGATATTCTGATTGTGCATGAAAAACTTCCAAAAAACTTCATTTTTTATTATTCTGATGGATATTCATATCCATAGGTCATCAGGGAAGGGCTTTCGAACTAAATGAGCTGCCAGTGCTCCATTCAGTTTCTCATAGCTGCATGAAATGGTACTCTGTTGTTTTGATCGGAGGTGATCTCAACAGTCAGACAATCACAAATCTAACAGTGGATAGGTGATAAATAGTTCATACCAAAATACGCTTTAAAATCTTTAATTGGACTGTTCTGAGACATCAGGATTAGTGATTATCGAGTATGCCTCATTAACCCTTTTGGCAAGCACTCGATCATCACTAATCAGGATCATTGGACATGGGCTTGTGAACTTCCAAATCCAAAAGCCTTGGTCTTGAAAGCTTTGGACAATTGGCTAAATTAAAAATACTTTTGCAGTAAGAACTGTAGAATTGTAGTACTGTACTGTCATAATTGGTTTTCATTGGCAATAATTTTGCCGTGTCCTTGAATTTTGTTCGAAAACATTTAAAAATCATAGTCAAACTTGCCTCTCAAGTTGACAAATCCTCATTCATTGCATATTTCTTACCCTGTAGCTTCATCTGGGTCTAAAAAGTTTGCAAATGCTCAACTTTGGATACATTGTGTAGTTTGCAAAGTTAATTGAGTTAATTTATTTCTTTATATTGTCAGGCATGGTAATTGAAGCCAAAAGTCTTACAATGTTTACATTATATTATAAATGGTAAATGGAAGATTGGTTGATTCTGATAATGTTAGTCACTTGTCTCTTCCCCATCACAGTAGATCTACGCTTCTTGTGCGTGGCAGTGATGCATCCCTCTAATGTCATCCTTTTTTAGTTACAGTTGGGTCAAGAAATATTTGGACACTGACACAAGTTTTGGCATTTTAGCTGTTTACCAAAACATATTCAAGATACAGTTATATAATCAATATGATCTTAATGTGCAGACTCTAAGCTTTAATTTGAGAGTATTCACATCTTAATTGGAGTAAGGGTTTAGGAATTACAGCTCTTTAATATGTAGCTGCCACTATTTCAAGGGACCAAAAGTGATTTGACAATTTTTCCAAAAACTCTTTAATGGGCTGCATGGACTATTCTCTCATTAATCCATCATCAATTAAGCTGGTAAAGGGTTTGGAGCTGATTCCAGTAGTGGCATTTGCATTTGGAAGCTGTTGCTGCGAACCCACAACATGCAGTCAAAGGAGCTATCAGTGGAAGAGAAACAGACCTTTAGTAGGCTGAAACAAAAAAGAAATGTTAGGAGTGGCCAATTCAAGAGTTTGGTACATTCTGCAAAAATAAAGGAACACTGGTGAGCTTGGGAACTCAAAAAGGCCTGAACATCCACGGAAAGCAACAGTGGTGGATGATCACAGAATCCTTCCTATGGTGAAAAAAAACCCTTCACAACATCTACCCAAGTGAATAACACTTTCCAGGAAGTAGGTGTTTCACTATCTAAGTTTAACATAAAGAGAGGACCTCATGAGAGCAAATACAGAGAGTTCACCACAAGGTGCAAACCATTATTCAGCCTTAAATATAGAAAGACCAGATCAGACTTTGACAAAAAAATAACTAAAGAAGACTGCCCAGTTCTGGAAAAGCATTCATTGGACAGATAAAACTGAGATCAAACTGTGCCAGAATGATGGGAAGAATAAAGTATGGAGAAGGCTTGGAACAGCTCACAATCCAAAGCACACCCCAACCTCTGTAAAACATGGTGGAGGTAGTGTGATTTCAAGGGCATGCATGACTTCCAATGGCGCTGGGTCACAAGTGTTTATTGGTGATGTAACTGAAAACAGAAGAAGCCGGATGAAGTGTACAGGGCTAGACTTTCTGCTAAGATTCAACCAAATACAACAAAGTTGATTGGAATGCGTTTCACACTACCGATGGACAATGACTAGTGATGAGCGAGCACTAAAATGCTCGGGTACTCGTTGCTTGGGTCGAGCACATTGGAATACTCGGGTGCTCGACCCGAGCAACGAGCCCAATGTAAGTCTATGGGAAACTCAAGCATTTTTCAGGCGACTCCCCCCGGCGGTCTGCAGAGGGTCTAGAAATTGCCCAAATCGATGGGAACAGTGCTCAAATAACATGGGAACAGCATGGGGAAGACCCCTGGAAGCATCTCTGACTCCCAGATCACTGCTGTCAACAACGTTGTCAGAGTATTACGCCACTTTTTCAGACTCACAAAAAAACATACAAGAAGGAAACTAAAATGGATTTTCCTGGGAAATATGTTAAGTAACATCCTTTCCAGGGTAATGACTTGTATAGAAGGCAAAATAAATAACCAAAATCAAAAATACTCCTCCACACCTTGGGCTATGTTCACACGTAGCGTTTTTGATGCGTTTTTGCACTTTTGCATTGCTTTCAACCAAGACAAATGCATTCACCAGGAAATGACATTTTAACATTTTACAACCTTATCTGGCCATGTGGTGTGTGACACATCATCAGACACACGCATATAGTGCTGAAAAGACATGGGAACAGCATGGCGAAGACCTCTGGAAGCATCTCTGACTCCCAGGTCACTACCTAAAAGTGTGCCCATCATAAGTGATCCTTGCCACATGCGAAGATGCCTCCCACCATGCACATCTCATTGCAGACTTGCAACAATCAACGTCCACGTCTTTGTTTCAGTGCAGCGTTCATTTGTTCCTACCCCATTCATTGGAATGCAAGCGCAAATATGCAGCCAGCCACCCACCAACCCACAGGCTGCAATACTATATTGCCAAATTTTTGACAGCAGCTTGCACTTGAAATGTGGCCTTTTAGGCTCATGGAGTCGGAAGATTTTCATAACCTCATGCCGGCGGCGGCCGGGTGTCCATACTCGGTCCCCAGCCACCACTGTTTCTCCCCGTGTCGTCTCTGCCTTCCACAAGCACTGGTCCTACAAAATTACCGGTGCCCTCCCCAGTGCACTCACTGGGAAGGACCGAACAACCACAAACACGTGGACAGGTCAATGTGACCAGGGACGGTACAGAGCCAGTCCACAGCTTTTTTTGCTGAGTTGTGTTTCACCACAGCCATATTCTTTAGCTTTGGTGAAAGGACTTGGGAAACCATATCTACTCCAGCTGTGATTTCTCCCAGGGAATCCTCTAAAACTGCTTTCACTTGACATGTGGCCTTTTAGGCTCATGCAGGTGGAAGACTTTCACAACCTCATGCCTCGTGTCCATACTCAGTCCCCAACCGCCACTATTTCTCCCGGTGTTGTCTCCGCCTTCTACAAGCGCGGGTCCCTGAACATTACTGTTGGTACTTTTCTGTGGGAATCTTCTTGCCTCCTACCAGCCTTGAATATTTCCAGTAAACTATGGTACGATGCCATGGTATTAGCACTGCCCCCAGTACCAGTAGCGAAGCCTTCCCCAATTTCCTTCTTAGGAATTTTATTTGATAGACTGAGTGGCTGCCCAAATACATTAGTTTCTCACAAAGTAGCTGAAGATAGAGTGTCAGTAGGTGAAAGTTTCTTCAGCCTGTTAGATATCAGAGGGTGAACGGCAGCACATTGGATCAGTTGTTAGCACTGAAGCCTTGCAGCGCTGGGATCCTGGGTTCAAATCCTAGCAAGGACAACATCAGCAAGGATTTTGTATGTTCTCGCCGTGTTAGCATGGCTTTCCACCTCAGAAAAAAAGCAGTCATAGTGTGTCCGGGAACCTTCCCACACACTTTTCTTAGCTAGGACTGCTTCTTTGTTGTATTTCACCACAGGCATATTCTTTAGCTTGGTGAAAGGACTTGGGAAACCATATCTACCCAGCTGTCATTTCTCCCAGGAAGTCCTCTAAAGCTGTTTTCACTTGAAATGTGGCCTTTTAGGCTCGTGGAGGCGAAAGCTTTTCATAACATCATGCCAGCAGTGGCCGGGTGTCCATACTCGGTCCCCAGGCACCACTGTTTCTCCCCGTGTCGTCTCCGCCTTCCACAAGCACGGGTCCCACAACATTACCCATGCCCTCCCCAGTGCACTTACTGGGAAGGACCGCCTAACCACAAACACGTGGACAGGTGAAAGTGGCCAGGGACGGTACAGAGCCAGTCCACAGCTTTTTTTGCTGAGTTGTGTTTCACGACAGCCATATTATTTAGCTTGGTGAAAGGACTTGGGAAACCATTTCTACCCAGCTGTCATTTCTGCAAGGAAGTCCTCTAAAGCTGTTTTCAATTGAAATGTGGCCTTTTAGGCTCGTGGAGGCGGAAGCTTTTCATAACCTCATGCCGGCGGTGGCCGGGTGTCCATACTCGGTCACCAGCCACCACTGTTTCTCCCCGTGTAATCTCCGCCTTCCACGAGCACTGGTCCTACAAAATTACCCGTGCCCTCCCCAGTGCACTCACTGGGAAGGACCGCCTAACCACAAACACATGGACAGGTCAATGTGGCCAGAGACGGTACAGAGCCAGTCCACAGCTTTTTTTGCTGAGTTGTATTTCACCACAGCCATATTCTTTAGCTTTGGTGAAAGGACTTGGGAAACCATATCTACTCCAGCTGTGATTTCTCCCAGGGAATCCTCTAAAGCTGCTTTCACTTGAAATGTGGCCTTTTAGGCTCATTCAGGTGGAAGCTTTTCACAACCTCATGCCTCGTGTCCATACTCAGTCCCCAGCTGCCACTGTTTCTCTCGGTGTTGTCTCCGCCTTCTACGGAGGATCTCTCACTTACTGGTTACTTGGCTTAAATTTCCATGGTGTCCTTATAAGCAGTACTCTGTTTATTTTGGGGGTGCATGTGCACCTCCTTTAAATTCCATTCCAGCAGCTTTAATATCAATATTTTTTAGATTCTACCCAGTTCCCCGGGATTAGTTTCTTATTGGACCCTAATGTTTGATGTAGTGGCTATGAGGGGCACGAATGAGTATTTTCCAGTTCTGACTTTTCCAGACTCTCATGGTGCTCTTATATGTGGAATCTTGCCCACTATTGAGGTTTTGATTCACCTTTTTTTTTTTTTTTTTTTTTTTTCCCTCCCATGGGGCCAACTTGTGCAGTTCCATTAGTTTATTGCTTATTTCTTGTATTTGTGATTGTTTAGCTGTGTGCATCTTTTCACATACTTGCACACAGTCTCATATGCATTTATATGTCTTGTCTTTTATCTTAATAAAGGAAGGGGAGGGAAGGAGAGGGGAGGATGGAAAGGGGAAGGAAAAGAAGGGGAAGGGAAAGGAGAAGGAAGGGAAGGGAGAAAGAAAGGAAGAGAAAAAAGGAAAAAGAGGGAAAGGAGAGAGTTTTATTTTAAATGGGATTTTTTTTTTTTTGTTTGTTTTATGTCTGTCTGGTTAGTGAGTCTTATATGTCCAGGTCTGTATTCTGTTATGTGATGCATCTTTGTATCTATCTTTGTATCTATGCATGTTTGGTGATTGTCCTCAGATCATATACTGACTTCTTAGTATTCCTGGTTTGGACTGCAATTCTTTCTTTTTTTTTTTTTTTTAAAGCTAGCACTTTCTTGTGTGATCACTATTATTCTCTGCAGCGGACGCGCTGCTCCTGGGGTTTTTGCGTTCCATCGTGGAACGCAAGCCTCTTCTTTATTATGACTACGTGCATAGTTCATTGCTCTGTGTGTTTACCCTTCTGACTGGATATGACGTTTACTTTACTTCCACCCCCGTTCCACCGTATGGTACGGGTGGGACGCACCTTTGACAATAATAGCTTCAGGGCTGTATTTGGCGCCCTCTGCTTTGGACCGGATATGACGTTTAACCCATTTCCGTTTGCGTTCCACGTGGACTGGGTGGAACACATTCTGATGAGAACAGGCCTGTCTACACACCATAGGGAGACAAACACTCACCTGAAACTTGTCACACCATTTGGGATCAACTATATAACACACACATGTGCTCTTAGACAACATACCCCTGACGAAGCTGCGTCTGAGCAGCGTAACGCGTAGGGTCTCTGGTGCCAGCAGGTAATTATTCTTCCATATATTTTTTATTTACTTATTTTCTTGACTTGACCACTCAGGAATGCCTGGCTTGTTATTTATATGTGGATCAACTGTGCCACGTCATATATGACTTTGGTGACACAATCTGGCCAATACCTCTAAAATATGGACCCCCATTGCCAATAGACCATCTCTCCTACTCATTCCTTGATTCACTTATATTATTTAGGGGGGTTTGCTTTGTCATAAACACATATTTTGACTGGTTATGCTGTGCTATTTATAGCCAGGGTTGCTTAGTTGGTCTACATTAATCGAATGTTATATAAGTGATGTAAAATATACCTGTGGCACATAACATAGTGGGGTTTATTGCTATTTTTATGCATATTATCAATAATTCCCCCATATGAAGATTGCACATGTTTTTGTCTGTTTTAAATGCTTTTAAAAAAAAATTTTCCTTTGTTGTCTAAATGTAATCATGTAATAAAGATTTTTTTCACATTTTCAACATTGGGTGTGCATGGTTATATATCCTGAGTCTTTTTCTTCCGAATAATTTTGTGTCTTTACATCAGGTTACTGTAGCACCCCTTTCTATTTGTGATTATTATTCCCCAGCAGTGCCCACTTTTACTTTTTGTGTACTCCGCCTTCTACAAGCGCGAGTCCTTGAACATTACTGCTGGTACTTTTCTGTGGGAATCTACTTGCCTCCTACCAGCCTGGAATATTTCCAGAAAACTATGGTACGATGCCATGGTATTAGCACTGCCCCCAGTACCAGTAGCGAAGCCTTCCCCAATTTCCTTCTCAGGAATTTTATTTGATAGACTGAGTAGCAGCCCAAATACATTAGTTTCTCACAAAGTAGCTGAAGATAGAGTGTCAGTAGGTGAAAGTTTCTCCAGCCTGTTAGATATCAGAGGGTGAACGGCAGCACATTGGATCAGTTGTTAGCAGTGAAGCCGTGCAGCGCTGGGATCCTGGGTTCAAATCCTAGCAAGGACAACATCTGCAAGGATTTTGTATGTTCTCCACATGTTTGCATGGCTTTCCACCTCAGCAAAAAAGCAGCCATAGTGTGTCCGGGAACCTTCCCACACACTTTTCTTAGCTAGGACTGCTTCTTTGTTGTATTTCACCACAGCCATATTCTTTAGCTTGGTGAAAGGACTTGGGAAACCATATCTACCCAGCTGTTATTTCTCCCAGGAAGTCCTCTAAAGCTGTTTTCACTTGAAATGTGGCCTTTTAGGCTCATGGAGGCGAAAGCTTTTCATAACATCATGTCAGCGGTGGCCGGGTGTCCATACTCGGTCCCCAGCCACCACTGTTTCTCCCGGTGTCGTCTCTGCCTTCCACAAGCACGGGTCCCACAACATTACACGTGCCCTCCCCAGTGCACTTACTGGGAAGGACCGCCTAACCACAAACACGTGGACAGGTGAATGTGGCCAGGGACGGTACAGAGCCAGTCCACAGCTTTTTTTGCTGAGTTGTGTTTCACCACAGCCATATTCTTTAGCTTGGTGAAAGGACTTGGGAAACCATATCTACCCAGCTGTCATTTCTCCCAGGAAGTCCTCTAAAGCTGTTTTCAATTGAAATGTGGCCTTTTAGGCTCGTGGAGGCGGAAGCTATTCATAACCTCATGCCGGCGGCAGCCGGGTGTCCATACTCGGTCGCCAGCCACCACTGTTTCTCCCCGTGTCATCTCCACCTTCCACAAGCATGGGACCCACAACATTTCCCGTGCCCTCCCCAGTGCACTTATTGGGAAGAACTGCCTAACCACAAACACGTGGACAGGTGAATGTGGCCAGGGACGGTTTAGAGCCAGTCCACAGCTTTTTTTCCTGAGTTGTATTTCACCACAGCCATATTCTTTAGCTCGGTGAAAGGACTGGCATAGAGGGAAACCGTATCTACTCTGGGTGTCATTTCTCCCAGGAAGTCCTCTAAAGCAGCTTTTGCAGAAGCAATGGCAGCCCTTCCAACATCAACTCGCACTTCTCGGTGGTGCTTTGACACACAAACATCTTTCTTTGCGCATTTAATTTTATGACTACAGAGTTGGGCAATGGCCTGATCTGAAATTCGGTTTGAGAAATAACATGCATAAGAATGTCCTATCCACATAAAAAAACAGCCATAGGGTGTCCAGGAACCTTCCCCCACACTTTTCTTAGCCAGGGCTGCTTCTCGGACCCACCAGAAAACCGGAGACTCCTCCGGTGGGCCCTGACTTCTCCTTCAGGAGAGTTCATAGTGCTGAGGTGAGGCCATGATGATGATAAAGGCCACCATCTGCTTTGTTTTCTGTTACTTGGAATGCAAGCACAAGTATGCAGCCAGCCACCCACCCACCTACAGGCTGCAATACTAAACTGCCAGATTTCTGGGCAGCTGCTTGCACTTGAAATGGGGCCTTTTAGGCTCGTGGAGGTGGAAGCTTTTCACAGCCTCATGCCGACGGTGGCCAGGTGTCAATAATCGGTCCCCAGCCATCACTATTTCTCTCGGTAGCGTCTCCGCCTTCCACAAGCACGGGTCCCACAACATTACCCGTGCCCTCCCCAGTGAACTTGCTGGGAAGGACCGCCTACCCACAAACATATTGTCAAGTGAATGTGACCAGGGACGGTATGGAGCCAGTCCACAGCTTTTTTTTGCTGAGTTGTATTTCACCACAGCCATATTTTTTAGCTTGGTGAAAGGACTTGGGAAACCATATCTACTCCAGCTGTGATTTCTCCCAGGAAGTCCTCTAAATCTGCTTTCTCTTGAAATGTGGCCTTTTAGGCTCAAGAAGGCGGAAGCTTTTCACAACCTCATGCCTCGTGTCCATACTCAGTCCCCAGCCGCCACTATTTCTCCCGGTGTTGTCTTCGCCTTCTACAAGCGCGGGTCCCTGAACATTACTGCTGGTACTTTTCTGTGGGAATCTTCTTGCCTCCTACCAGCCTGGAATATTTCCAGTAAACTATGGTACGATGCCATGGAATTAGCACTGCCCCCAGTACCAGTAGCGAAGCCTTCCCCAATTTCCTTCTCAGGAATTTTATTTGATAGACTGAGTGGCTGCCCAAATACTTTAGTTTCTCACAAAGTAGCTGAAGATAGAGTGTCAGTAGGTGAAAGTTTCTCCAGCCTGTTAGATATCAGAGGGTGAATGGCAGCACATTGGATCAGTTGTTAGCACTGAAGCCTGGCAGCGCTGGGATCCTGGGTTCAAATCCCAGCAAGGACAACATCTGCAAGGATTTTGTATGTTCTCCCCGTGTTTGCGTGGGTCTCCACCTCAGAAAAAATGCAGCCATAGTGTGTCCGGGAACCTTCCCACACACTTTTCTTTGCCAGGACTGCTTCTCCGCAGGGTTGGACGGTCCCACCAGAGAATCCTCTGGTGTGCCCTGGCTTCTACATCAGGAGAGTTCATGAAAGCCCTATCTTTGCAGCTGCTATGGGGCTCTTGAGCGGGGGAGAAAGGTGAGCCCTCAGAATCAAATCCTCTGGTGGGCCCAATGTTTTTCAATCCAAAACAGCTTCTCAGTGGGAGTTGTATTTCACCACAGCCATATTCTTTAGCTCGGTGAAAGGACTGGCATAGAGGGAAACCGTATCTACTCTGGCTGTCATTTCTCCATCACCAGGTTCCGCCCATTGTCACACACGACCATGCCAGGCTGTATGTTCAGAGGTGAGAGCCACAGATGAACCTGCTGTGTTACAGCTTTCAACAACTCTGCAGCGCTGGGCGGTTTGTCACCTAAGCATTAAGCATGTTATCTTCAGCACAGCCTGTTGCCGCTTGGCCAAGGCAGTGCTGCAGTGCTTTCAGCTTATGACTGATGTGGTCATTTCAGAGATGGAGGAGGAGGTGCAGGAGCTGAACAATGTGATTACATTGAGGTTACATTGGCGACTCTGTTTTTATACTAAAGAAATATCCGACTGTTTTTTTTTTTTTACATTATTTTTTAAGTCAAATGCATTCACCGGGAAATGTCATTTTAACATTTTACAACCTTATCTGGTAATGTGGTGTGTGACACATCATCAGACACATCCTGTTTCATTGATGATGGAGGGACTCTGAAAGACACATAGGCAGGGCCACAGTAACGAGTACGACATGTTCCCATTAGAAAGGAGAGAGTCTGCTATACAGTTATCAGGTATGCAGTGAGTCCAACGGCTAACCAAATTTAGGAAAAACCCCACTAAGAAATTAAAGACACATAGAGCAGGGTCACAGTAATGACAAATTCCCATTAGGAAGGAGAGAGTCTCCCATAGTGTTGGCCTATGCAGTGAATGCAAGGGCTGCCAAAAATTTGGAGGCACTTCAATGCCCCTTGGAAAAGACGTGGAGGAAGGCCTTATAAAAAAATGTTCCCATTAGAAAGGAGCGGGCCTCCTATACTTGTAATGACCATGCACTAAGTGTATGGGCTGACAAACATTTACCCATGGGGGGTATACATGAACATATTGTATTAAAACATTTTTGCTACAGGCATCATAGATTCCCTTTAAAAAAATTATGTGGGTGTTGCATCACGGACCATGGTCACGCTGGTGATATCATGGTGGAGGATGAGGAGAAGGAGAAGGACAAGAGCAAATAGCCAAATTCAGGAAGCGTATACCCATGTGTGGGTGTGAAAAGGTGCATGGGAACAGACATCTAAAGAAAAGACACTGGATTTGAGTTTTTGTTACGCTGCTATCATTCGGTGGTTTTGGGAAGTCTGGCCCAATCCAGCCCTTGTTCATTTTTATAAGAGTCAGCCTGTCAGCATTTTTAGTTGACAGGCGGATGAGCTCATCAGTTATAATTCCACCAGCGGCACTAAAAACCCGCTCTGATAAAACGCAAGGTACTCCCTCAGTATCTTCCCAAACTTTGTACTCATTGTGAGAGCACCCCGTGCCTCAGGGCCTGTGCGGTGGGAGGGTCTGAGAAAA
Source organism: Phyllobates terribilis (assembly GCF_046119375.1). Classification (NCBI taxonomy): domain Eukaryota; kingdom Metazoa; phylum Chordata; class Amphibia; order Anura; family Dendrobatidae; genus Phyllobates; species Phyllobates terribilis. The sequence continues at coordinate 657,120,604 of NW_027362764.1, read as the reverse complement.
CTCTCCCAGAACTTTGACAGTGTTCCCCTGCCTCTGCTGGATTGGAGTTGTGTCTCTTTCCGACAACAAAGGCCTTCTGGTACAGCCCCATTTTTGTCGACCTGTCCGCCTCAGGAATAAGAGATATAAAGTTCTCCTTGTAGCGTGGGTCTAGAAATGTAACCAACCAGTAATGACTGTCACTCAAAATTTTGAGAACGTGAGGGTCATGGGAATGGCAGCCTAACATAAACTCAGCCATGCATGCTAGACTACTAACAGGCAAGACTTCCGTGTCCTCACCAAGAGGATAACTGACCATGCTCTACTCCTCCTCCTACTCCTCCTACTCCTCTCTGTCCTCTGGCCATCCACACTGAACAAATGGTATGACAGCTGTGCAGGTAGTACCATCTACAGTGCTTGAAACTAGCTCCTGTCCTTCCTCCTCTTCCTCTTCCTCATTGTCACCCAATCCACGTTGGGATGAGATGATGCTTTGCTGTGTGTAATCACTCTGTATGATTCCTTGCTCCATCTCATCGTGCTCCAACTGCAATGCATCCTCTTTGATTGTGAGCAGAGATTGTTTCAGAAGACAGAGAAGCGGGATGGTGTTGCTAATTATGGTGTCATCGCCGCTCACCATCTTGGTGAAGTCCTCAAAGTTTTGGAGGATGGTACATATGTCTGACATCCATGTCCACTTCTGAGGTCTTATGTGTTGAGTGTGAACTGAATACCGACGGCCTTGTTGATGCTGGTACTCAACAACTGCCCTATTCTGCTCACAAATCCTTCACAACATCTGCAGTGTAGAGTTCCAATGCGTGGGGACATGACACACCAGTCTGTGACCTGGAAGCTGCAAACGCTGTTGAAACACGGCAAGGGCGGAGGAAGCTGTAGCTGACTTTCTAAAATGGGCACACAGGCAGCGTACTTTAACAAGCAGATCCGGCAGCTCCGGGTAGGATTTGAGAAACCACTGAACCACGAGGTTAAGCACATGGGCCAGGCATGGTACGTGTGTGAGCTCTCAGAGCTGCCACCAGCTTCCGGCTATTGTCACACACGACCGTGCCTGGCTGTAGGTTCAGCGGTGTGAGCCACATATCTGCCTGCTCTTTCAGAGCTGTCCACAAATCTTCAGCATTGTGCGGTTTGTCACCTAAGCATATTAGCTTCAGCACAGCCTGTTGCCACTATGCCGAGGCAGTGCTGCAGTGCTTCCAGCTTGTGACTGATGTTGTCATTTTGGAGATGGAGGCTGAAGAGGAGGAGGAGGCTAAGGAGGATGAGGTGCAGGAGCTGTAGACCATGTGGGCAACCTTGATTGACCTAGGGCCCGCAATCTTGGGCGTCGGGAGGACGTTTTCCGTCCCAAGGTCCGACTGGGTCCCGGCTTCCACTATGTTAACCCAGTGTGCCATCAGCGAGATATACGGTCCCTGCCCACAAGCACTTTTCTACGTGTCGGTGGTTAGGTGGTCTTTACCCGTAAATGCGTTGTTGAGGGCACGGCTAATGTTTTGGGACACGTGATTGTGTAATGCCGGTACGGCACACCGGAAGAAATAGTGGTGGCTGGGAACCGAGTACCGAGGGATGGCCGCCGCCATCAGGTTACGGAATGCTTCAGTCTCCACGAGCCTAAAAGGCAACATTTCGAGTGCAAGCAGTTGTGAAATGTGAGAATTTAGTAGTGTGGCCTGCGGGGCGTTGGCTGCATATTTGCGCTTACGTTCCAAGGACTGGGGTATGGACAACTAAACGCTGCGCTGGGACAAGGACATGGATGTGATTCCTGATGCTGCTACTTGAGAGTGTGCAACGACAGGTGCAGGGCAGGAGGCATCTTCGCATGCACCATGGACAGAGGATTGGCTTGCATGCACAACAGCAGAAAAAGCAATGGTGCCACCCGCAGACACTGTTCCTGGACCCTGGGGTTCGGCCCACAAAGTTGGGTGCTTTGATGCCATGTGCCTGATTATGCTGGTGGTGGTTAGGCTGCTAGTTTTGCCATCCCTGCTGATGCTGGCCTGGCAGGTGGTGCAAATGGCCTTTTTGGGGTTATTGGCAGAGTCTTTAAAAAACAACCAGACTCGGGAAGACCTAACAGCTTTACTGGCAACTTCCTTCGTGTTGGTTTTATGGGGAACGGTTGCCTGCCTTCTGTCTGCGGCCACTACACTGCTTCTTCATGCCTGTTAGTGTGCTCTGCCTCCCTCCCCCTGTGTGCTGCTGTCCTCGCTCTGCATGTCCTCCTGCCAGGTTGGGTCAGTTACTATATTATCCACCACCTTGTCTTCCACTTCCGCACCCTGACTTTCTGACAATTGTATCTCATCATCGTCCACCTCTTGTGACAATTTCTCACCATCGCCTTCCTGTGACCGTGGCTGCTCAAATATTTGGGCATCACTACATGCGATCTCCTCTTGCCCCACTTAAAGTGGACCGGGTGAGAGGCCCGAATCTATAAATGGAAAAGTGAACAGCTCTTCAGAGTGTCCAAGTGTGGGATCAGTTGTCTCCGGGCACTCGACATGGTGGGAGGAAGGAGGATCAGGGTGAGGAATATGCGGTCCAGACTCACGGCTACTGAGACTTGACCGAGTGGAAGACAGTATGGTGGTGGTAGTGGTGGCTAAGTGACTGGAAGCATTATCCGCTATCCAACCAACAACCATTTGACAATGCTCTGGGTTCAATAGCGGTGTGCTACGGTCCCCTAGGAATTGGGACAGGAAGGTCAGGCGAGAAGATGCGGGTATTTTTTCTGGCACAATTTCAGCTTGCCCACGGCCTTGTCCTCGGCCTCTGCATGCACCATTACCATCACGTCCATTTCCCCGCCCCTTGCCACGTGCCTTGCCCATTTTAAATGGGGGACAGTATCTTTCACGCTCAATACAAATGACTGAGTTTGGAGCAAACTTATATGTGATCCGTGTGATGGAGAAAACAGAATTTTAAAAACCTGGCCTGTAGGTAAGTAGCTTGAACAGCAAACTGGTGTGAATTGTTTCACTGACACTATGAAAAAAGTTTTTAATGGAGGCCTGAAATGGCAGTATTTTTTGACAACGTATATGTGATCAGTGTGACGGAGAAAACAGAGTTTTAAATACTTGGCCTGTAGGTAAGTAGTTTGAACAGCAAACTGGTGTGAATAGCTTCACTGACACACTAATGGAAATTTTTAATGGAGGCCAGAAATGGCAGTATTTTCTGGCAATGTATATGTGATCCTTGTGATGGAGAAAACAGAGTTTTAAATACTTGGCCTGTAGGTAAGTAGTTTGAACAGCAAACTGGTGTGAATTGCTTCACTGACACACTAATGGAAATTTTTAATGGAGGCCAGAAATGGCAGTAATTTCTGGCAATGTATATGTGATCCTTGTGATGGAGAAAACAGAGTTTTAAATACCTGGCCTGTAGGTAAGTAGTTTGAACAGCAAACTGGTGTGAATTGCTTCACTGACACACTAATGGAAATTTTTAATGGAGGCCAGAAATGGCAGTAATTTCTGGCAATGTATATGTGATCCGTGTGACGGAGAAAAAGGGTTTTATACACCATACCTGGCCTGTAGGTAAGTAGCTTCAACAGCATACTGGTTGGAATTGTTTCACTGATACACTAATGGAAATTTTTAATGGAGGCCAGAAATGGCAGTATTTTCTGACAACGTATATGTGATCCATGTGACGGAGAAAACAGAGTTTTACATACGTGGTCTGTAGGTATGTAGTTTGAAGAGCAAACTGGTGTGAATTGCTTCACTGACACATTAAAGGAAATTTTTAATAGAGGCCAGAAATGGCAGTATTTTCTGACAATGTATATGTGATCCGTGTGACGGAGAAAAAGGGTTTTATACACCATACCTGGCCTGTAGGTAAGTAGCTTCAACAGCATACTGGTTGGAATTGTTTCACTGATACACTAATGGAAATTTTTAATGGAGGCCAGAAATGGCAGTATTTCCTGACAACGTAAATGTGATCTGTGTGACAAAGAAAACAGAGTTTTAAAAACCTGGCCTGTAGGTAAGTAGTATGAACAGCAAACTGGTGGGAATTGCTACACTGACACACTGAAAGAAATCTTGGCAGTATTTTCTGAATACATATACAGTACGTGTTTCGAGTGATGGAGAAAACAGAGTTTTAAATACAGTACAGACCAATAGTTGGACACACCTTCTCATTTAAAGATTTTTCATAATTTTCATGCCTTTGAAAATTGTACATTCTCACTGAAGGCATCAAAACTATGAATTAACACATGTGGAATTATATACTTAACAAAAAAGTGTGAAACAACTGAAAATATGTCTTATATTCTAGGTTCTTCAAAGTAGCCACCTTTTGCTTTGATGACTGCTTTGCACACTCTTGATGAGCTTCAAGAGGTAGTCACAGGAAATGGTTTTCAATTACACAGGTGTGCCCTGTCAGGTTTAATAAATGGGATTTCTTGCCTTATAAATGGGGTTGGGACCATCACTTGTGTTGTGCAGAAGTCAGGTGGATACACAGCTGATAGTCCCACTGAACAGACTGTTAGAATTTGTATTATGGCAAGAAAAAAGCAGCTAAGAAAAGAAAAATGAGTGGCCATCATTACTTTAAGAAATGAAGGTCAGACAGAAAGAAAAATTGGGAAAACTTTGAAAGTGTCCCCAAGAGCAGTTGCAAAAACCATCAAGCGCTACAAAGAAACTAGCTCACATGAGGACCGCCCCCGGAAAGGAAGACCAAGAGTCACCTCTGCTTCTGAGGATAAGTTTATCCGAGTCACCAGCCTCAGAAATCGCAGGTTAACAGCAGCTCAGATTAGAGACCAGGTCAATGCCACACAGAGTTCTAGCAGCAACACATCTCTACAAAAACTGTTAAGAGGAGACTTTGTGCAGCAGGCCTTCATGGTAAAATAGCTGCTAGGAAACCACTGCTAAGGACAGGCAACAAGCAGAAGAGACTTGTTTGGGCTAAAGAACACAAGGAATGGACAGTAGACCAGTGGAAATCTGTGCTTTGGTCTGATGAGTCCAAATTTGAGGTCTTTGGTTCCAACCACCGTGTCTTTGTGCAACGCAGAAAAGGTGAACGGCTGGAGTCTACATGCCGGGTTCCCACCGTGAAGCATGGAGGATGAGGTGTGATGGTGTGTCGGTGCTTTGCTGGTGACACTGTTGGGGATTTATTCAAAATTGAAGTCATACTTAACCAGCATGGCTACCACAGCATCTTGCAGCGACATGCTATCCCATCCGGTTTGCGTTTAGTTGGACCATCATTTATTTTACAACAGGACAATGACCCCAAACACACCTCCAGGCTGTTTAATGGCTATTTGACCAAGAAATAGAGTGATGGGGTGCTACGCCAGATGACCTGGCCTCCACAGTCACAAGACCTGAACCCAAACGAGATGGTTTGGGGTGAGCAGGACCGCAGAGTGAAGGCAAAAGGACCAACAAGTGCTAAGCATCTCTGGGAACTCCATCAAGATTGTTGGAAGACCATTTCCGGTGACTACCTCTTGAAGCTCAACAAGAGAGTGCCAAGAGTGTGCAAAGCAGTCATCAAAGCAAAAGGTGGCTACTTTGAAGAACCTATAATATAAGACATATTTTCAGTTGTTTCACACTTTTTTGTTAAGTATATAATTCCACATATGTTAATTCATAGTTTTGATGCCTTCAGTGTGAATGTACAATTTTCATAGGCATGAAAATACAGAAAATTCTTTAAATGAGAAGGTGTGTCCAAACTTTTGGTCTGTACTGTACCTGGCCTGTAGGTATGTAGTTTGAACAGCAAACTGGTGTGAATTGCTTCACTGACACACTAAAGGAAATTTTGAATGGAGGTCAGAAATGGTAGTATTTTCTGACAACGTATATGTGATCCGTGTGATAAAGAAAACAGAGTTTTAAATACCTGACCTGTAGGTAAGGAGTTTGAACAGCAAACTGGTGGGAATTGCTTCACTGACACACTGAAAGAAATTTTTCATAGAGGCCAGAAATGGCAATATTTTCTGACGATGTATATGTGATCCAAGTGATGGAGAAAAGAGGGTATTAAATACCTGGCCTGTAGGTATGTAGTTTGAACAGTAAACTGGTGGGAATTGCTTCCCTGACCCACTAAAGGAAATTTTTAATGGAGGCAAGAAATGAAAGCATTTTCTGACAATGTATATGTGATCCGTGTGACGGAGAAAACAGAGTTTTAAATACCTGGCCTCTAGGTAAGTAGTTTGAACAGCAAACTGGTGTGAATTGCTCCATTGAAACACTGAAGGAAATTTTTAATGGAGGCCAGAAATGGCAGTATTTTCTGACAACGTATATGTGATCTGTGTGACGGAGAAAGCAGAGTTTTAAATACCTGGCCTGTAGGTAAGTAGTTTGAACAGCAAACTGGTTTCAATTGCTTCACTGACACTCTAAAGGAAATTTTTAATAGAGGCCAGAAATGGCAGTATTTTCTGACAACGTATATGTGATCCATGTGACGCAGAAAACAGACTTTTAAATACATGGCCTGTAGGTAAGTAGTTTGAATAGCAAACTGGTGTGAATTGCTTCACTGACGCACTAAGGGAAATTTTTAGTGGAGGCCAGAAATGGCAATATTTTCTGACAATGTATATGTGATCTGTGTGACGGAAAAAAAGGGTTTTATATACAATACCTGGCCTGTAGGTAAGTAGTTTGAACAGCATACTGGTGGGAATTGTTTTACTGACACACAAATGGAAATTTTTAATGGAGGCCAGATATGGCAGCATTTCCTGACAACGTATATGTGATCCGTGTGACGAAGAAAACAGAGTTTTAAAAACCTGGCCTGTAGGTAAGTAGTTTGAACAGAAAACTGGTGGGAATTGCTTCTCTGACACACTTGAAGAAATTTTGGCAGCATTTTCAGACAAGGTATGCAGTACAGACCAAAAGTTTTGACACACCTTCTCATTTAAAGATTTTTCTGTATTTTCATGATTATGAAAATTGTACATTCACACTGAAGGCATAAAAACTATGAATTAACACATGTGAAATTATATACTTAACGAAAAATTGTGAAACAACTGAAAATATATCTTTTATACTAGGTTCTTCAAAGTTGCCACCTTTTGCTTTGATGACTATTTTGCATACTCTTGGCATTCTCTTCATGAGCTTCAAGAGGTAGTCACCGGAAATGGTCTTCCAACAATCTTGAAGGAGTTCCCAGAGATGCTTAGCACTTGTTGGTCCTTTTGCCTTCACTCTGCGGTCCAGCTCACCCCAAACAATCTCGATTGGGTTCAGGTCTGGTGACTGAGGAGGCCAGGTCATTTGGCGTAGCACCCCATAACTCTCCTTCTTGGAGAAATAGCCCTTAAACAGCCTGGAGGTGTGTTTAGGGTCATTGTCCTGTTGAAAAATATATGATGGTCCAATTAAACGCAAATCGGATGTAATAGCATGCCGCTGGAAGATGCTATGGTAGCCATGCTGGTTCAGTATGCCATCAATTTTGAATAAATCCCCAACAGTGTCACCAGCAAAGCACCGACACACCATCACACCTCCTCCTCCATGCTTCACGGTGGAAACCAGGCATGCAGAGTCCATCCGTTCACCTTTTCTGCGTCGCACAAAGACACGGTGGTTGGAACCAAAGATCTCAAATTTTGACTCATCAGACCAAAGCACAGATTTCCACTGGTCTAATGTCCATTCCTTGTGTTCTTTAGCCCAAACAAGTCTCTTCTGCTTGTTGCCTGTCTTTAGCAGTGGTTTCCTAGCAGCTATTTTACCATGAAGGCCTGCTGCACAAAGTCTCCTCTTAACAGTTGTTGAAGAGATATGTCTGCTGCTAGAACTCGATGTTGCATTGACCTGGTCTCTAATCTGAGTTGCTGTTAACCTGTGATTTCTGAGGCTGGTGACTCGGGTAAACTTATCTTCAGAAGCAGAGGTGACTCTTGGTCTTCCTTTCCTCATGTGAGCCAGTTTCTTTGCAGCGCTTGATGGTTTTTGCAACTGCACTTGGGCACACTTTCAAAGTTTTCCCAATTTTTCGTACTGACTGACCTTCATTTCTTAAAGTAATGATGGCCACTCGTTTTTCTTTACTTAGCTGCTTTTTTCTTGCCATAATACAAATACTAACAGTCTATTCAGTAGAACTATCAGCTGTGTATCCACCAGACTTCTGCACAACACAACTGATGGTCCCAACCCTGTTTATAAGGCAAGGAATCCACTTATTAAACCTGACAGGGCACACCTGTGAAGTGAAAACCATTTCCGGTGACTACCTCTTGAAGCTCATAAAAGAATGCCAAGAGTGTGCAAAGCAGTCATCAAAGCAAAAGGTGGCTACTTTGAAGAACCTAGCATATAAGACTTATTTTCAGTTGTTTCACACTTTTTTGTTAAGTATATAATTCCACATGTGTTAATTCATAGTTTTGATGCCTTCAGTGTGAATGTACAATTTTCATAGTCATGAATAGTATTGAGCGATACCTTCCGATATCGGGAAATATCGGATTGGATCGGACCGATACCCAAAAAGTATCGGATATCGCCGATTCCGATACCGGAAACCAATGCAAGTCAATGGGACACAAATATCGGAATAAAAATAAACCCTTTCTTTCCTTGTAGGTTAATTCTACATGAAGGAAAACAACTAAGAATAATGTAGAATGTATTGGGGGAGGTGGGGGAGACAATACAGGCATAGAGGTTTAGCCCAATCAAATGGAATAGCAGGAATTAATATTTTTTTTAAGACGCTCTGAGTTATGGAAATATTGACTATGTTAAGTGTTTTTATATTTTGTCAGATATTTATGTTTCACTAGTTCCATGCTCTTCACCTTCTTTTTTACTTCTCCCACACTTTCTCCTTCATTATCATCAACATCAGCATCTTTTTCATCAACTTCTTCTTCACCTGCTTCATCTTCTTCTTCTTCGTAATATTCTTTTTTTTTACATTCTTCATATTCTTCTTATTCAACTATTATTCTTCTTCATATTCTACTTCTTCATCTTCTTCATTTTCTTCTTCTTCATCTTATTCTTATTTGTGACAGGCATTCCTGTAGTTGTTATCTATAAAAGTTTGAACATTACACCTTTCGTTCTGCCCACCACAAAAGATTTACAACAGGATTTGTCCGCGTTCAGTTTTGCCTGCAGCAGCAAGTCTTTTCCAGGGGCACCACGAGGAGGAACGGACTCACCCCCATACACTGCTTAGTCATCTTCTGCTTATAATTTAGATAATATCTTTGCTCTGATTTTTAGTCTTATGCTTAATGTTCTTCCGCTTTTTGTTCTGCAGCTTCTTGTACTTCTGCTTCTTGGCTTTCTGCCTCTTGTTCTTTGTCCTCTTGGTCATCTTCTTCAGGGTCATCTTCTTGGTCTTCTTGGGGGTGGTCTTCAGGGTCGTCGTCTTCAGGGTCGTCATCTTCGGGGTCCTCGTCTTCTTCGGGGTGGTCTTCAGGGTCGTCGTCTTCAGGGCCGTCGTCTTTGGGGTCCTCGTCTTCTTCGGGGTGGTCTTCAGGGTCCTCGTCTTCAGGGTCGTCATCTTCGGGGTCCTTGTCTTCTTCGGGGTGGTCTTCAGGGTCGTCGTCTTCGGGGTCCTCGTCTTCTTCGGGGTGGTCTTTAGGGTCATCGTCTTCAAGGTCCTCGTCTTCGGGGTCCTCGTCATCTTCGGGGTGGTCATCAGGGTCCTTGTCTTCAGGGTCCTCGTCAGGGAGATCCAGAGTGATTACCAAGAACCATTTCAAAAAGCTTGAACTTGGAAATGTAGAAAATAGCAAAAGGCAATGGTACTCACCAGCCAAGGTTTCAAGAAAAAATGCACACCAGGACACGGCCGGCCCCCTTTTGTTAGAAGGAGGTAACACAGGTGCAGAATGCTAATGAACAATCGCCCTCACCCACTCTCACTGGAGGGGCGACTGCCCAGCACTAAAACTGCACACAGATGAAACTTGCAGTAGGGTGCAATTCACACACTCGCGGCACCGTGCCTAGCCAGCATCCTATTATACGCCCCTACTATTCGACTAGGCGGGATGCCCGGCACCCTATCCGTGCATCGCAGAGTTGTGAAGCCCCCACTCACAAGGTCACCATTACTGGGCCTGGCCGTGCCCTAGCAGATAAAAAAAGTGCAAAAAATATCATATGAGGTATTAGTTGATATTTTGGCTAAAGTACGTAAGCTCGCAACCCATAGTCAAGGGTCCTCACGGTTTTGCGAGTCCCTACTCTAATATTAAAAACAGACAGCATAGCCAGAACAATAGACAGAATTTTTAGAAAATGGCAAAAGGCAATGGTACTCACCAGCCAAGGTTTCAAGAAAAAATGCACACCAGGACACGGCCGGCCCCCTTTTGTTAGAAGGAGGTAACACAGGTGCAGAATGCTAATGAACGGCCTGCTAGGGCACGGCCAGGCCCAGTAATGGTGACCTTGTGAGTGGGGGCTTCACAACTCTGCGATGCACGGATAGGGTGCCGGGCATCCCGCCTAGTCGAATAGTAGGGGCGTATAATAGGATGCTGGGTAGGCACGGTGCCGCGAGTGTGTGAATTGCACCCTACTGCAAGTTTCATCTGTGTGCAGTTTTAGTGCTGGGCAGTCGCCCCTCCAGTGAGAGTGGGTGAGGGCGATTGTTCATTAGCATTCTGCACCTGTGTTACCTCCTTCTAACAAAAGGGGGCCGGCCGTGTCCTGGTGTGCATTTTTTCTTGAAACCTTGGCTGGTGAGTACCATTGCCTTTTGCTATTTTCTAAAAATTCTGTCTATTGTTCTGGCTATGCTGTCTGTTTTTAATATTAGAGTAGGGACTCGCAAAACCGTGAGGACCCTTGACGATGGGTTGCGAGCTTACGTACTTTGGCCAAAATATCAACTAATACCTCATATGATATTTTTTGCACTTTTTTTTTCTGCTAGGGCACGGCCAGGCCCAGTAATGGTGACCTTGTGAGTGGGGGCTTCACAACTCTGCGATGCACGGATAGGGTGCCGGGCATCCCGCCTAGTCGAATAGTAGGGGCGTATAATAGGATGCTGGCTAGGCACGATGCCGCGAGTGTGTGAATTGCACCCTACTGCAAGTTTCATCTGTGTGCAGTTTTAGTGCTGGGCAGTCGCCCCTCCAGTGAGAGTGGGTGAGGGCGATTGTTCATTAGCATTCTGCACCTGTGTTACCTCCTTCTAACAAAAGGGGGCCGGCCGTGTCCTGGTGTGCATTTTTTCTTGAAACCTTGGCTGGTGAGTACCATTGCCTTTTGCTATTTTCTAAAAATTCTGTCTATTGTTCTGGCTATGCTGTCTGTTTTTAATATTAGAGTAGGGACTCGCAAAACCGTGAGGACCCTTGACGATGGGTTGCGAGTAGAGATGAGCGTTGTTCTACTCGAACTGTTCGCCAATCTCAAATTCGAGCTGTTTTGGGCGGTGTTCGAGCCGTTCGGCGAACACGAACAATTTGAGAAAAATTCGGCTGTTCGAGGTTATGTTCGATAACTGTTCGTGCACCAAAATCATAACTGGATTTTTTCTCAGTAATGATGAAAATTAATGTTAATACGCAGTTTGAGTGTACAGCGGGGTGGGGGGAGGGGCAGGGGATGGATCTCTGCAGGAACAATGAAGATCTCCATTTTTTTTTCTCTTTCCCGCATTTGCAGTGGGGAGGTGCAATCTGTCAGCCTATCAGCAGCGCACACACGGAGCGAAGTGCTTTTTTTTCACACAAGCAAGTGCATGTGTCATTGGCAGTGTATGTCACATGTCCTTGCCCTATAAGACCCAGCCATTTTCCCCGTCGCCACCATTTTCTCACTTCCGCAGCTGCGTGTTAGACGGCACCGCTGTTGCTGTGTGCGCTATACCTTGTTAATTTCAAGCCAATTTTCGCACAAATCTACAGATAGCTTGGGAGTAGGGAATAGTTGTGATTGCAGTCCTTTTAAGGACTAGGTTACAGCATTTCCTACGACTTTTATCACGCAGGTCTGTGCTCTTAAATAGATAGATTGTGGGAGTAAAGACTAATTGTAATTGGAGTCCTTTTCAGGACTAGGTTACATGAGTTCCTATCAGTTTTTGCCAGGCAGGTCTGTGCCAGTGCTGTGCAAGTTTTTTTCACAGCATTTGGCTGAATCTAGCAAAGCTAATCCTTTTTGGCCTATTGCAGAGTGTGTTAGTCAGTGGAGTAGCCTATCTGTGTTGCAAGATATACCACCTGTGTATAGAATACCAATTTTTTTACTGCACCTAGTGAAGTAAAATCTTTTGGGCATAGCATTATTCTATTAGTCCATCTATACTGACCTCCATCAGGTTGCAAATTGAATATAATTTTTTTCTGCATCTAGCTCTGAAAAAATATTGGGCTTCTAGCTGTGTGTGGGACTTGTTCTATTAATCCATCTATACAGACCTCCATCAGGTTGCAAACTGAATATATTTTTTTCTGCATCTACCTCTGAAAAAATATTGGGCTTCTAGCTGTGTGCGGGACTTGTTGTATTAGTCCATCTATACTGACCTCCATCAGGTTGCAAACTGAATATATTTTTTTCTGCATCTACCTCTGAAAAAATATTGGGCTTCTAGCTGTGTGTGGGACTTGTTGTATTAGTCCATCTATACTGACCTCCATCAGGTTGCAAACTGAATATATTTTTTTATGCATCTACCTCTGAAAAAATATTGGGCTTCTAGCTGTGTGTGGGACTTGTTCTATTAATCCATCTATACAGACCTCCATCAGGTTGCAAACTGAATATATTTTTTTCTGCATCTAGCTCTGAAAAAATATTGGGCTTCTAGCTGTGTGTGGGACTTGTTCTATTAATCCATCTATACAGACCTCCATCAGGTTGCAAACTGAATATATTTTTTTCTGCATCTACCTCTGAAAAAATATTGGGCTTCTAGCTGTGTGTGGGACTTGTTCTATTAATCCATCTATACAGACCTCCATCAGGTTGCAAACTGAATATATTTTTTTCTGCATCTACCTCTGAAAAAATATTGGGCTTCTAGCTGTGTGTGGGACTTGTTCTATTGATCCATCTATACAGACCTCCATCAGGTTGCAAACTGAATATATTTTTTTCTGCATCTACCTCTGAAAAAATATTGGGCTTCTAGCTGTGTGTGGGACTTGTTCTATTGATCCATCTATACAGACCTCCATCAGGTTGCAAACTGAATATATTTTTTTTTGCATCTACCTCTGAAAAAATATTGGGCTTCTAGCTGTGTGTGGGACTTGTTCTATTAATCCATCTATACAGACCTCCATCAGGTTGCAAACTGAATATATTTTTTTCTGCATCTAGCTCTGAAAAAATATTGGGCTTCTAGCTGTGTGTGGGACTTGTTCTATTAATCCATCTATACAGACCTCCATCAGGTTGCAAACTGAATATATTTTTTTCTGCATCTACCTCTGAAAAAATATTGGGCTTCTAGCTGTGTGTGGGACTTGTTCTATTAATCCATCTATACAGACCTCCATCAGGTTGCAAACTGAATAAATTTTTTTCTGCATCTACCTCTGAAAAAATATTGGGCTTCTAGCTGTGTGTGGGACTTGTTCTATTAATCCATCTATACAGACCTCCATCAGGTTGCAAACTGAATATATTTTTTTCTGCATCTACCTCTGAAAAAATATTGGGCTTCTAGCTGTGTGTGGGACTTGTTCTATTGATCCATCTATACAGACCTCCATCAGGTTGCAAACTGAATATATTTTTTTTTGCATCTACCTCTGAAAAAATATTGGGCTTCTAGCTGTGTGTGGGACTTGTTGTATTAGTCCATCTATACTGACCTCCATCAGGTTGCAAACTGAATATATTTTTTTCTGCATCTACCTCTGAAAAAATATTGGGCTTCTAGCTGTGTGTGGGACTTGTTCTATTAATCCATCTATACAGACCTCCATCAGGTTGCAAATTGAATATAAATTTTTTCTGCATCTAACCCAGCCAATAGTTTTGGCCTAATACCACAGTTTGGCCACTCAGCTCTGCTCGGTTCCCATCCATTGTTTTTTTGTGCAAACAACTCCAGAGTTGTGAATTAGTTAACCACCAAAATGAGTGGAAAAAGGCCTGCTGCTGGTGGAAAGGGGAATAGGCGTGTTGGGAAGGGGAAAAAAGGTTGTGTCCGTGGGGTAGGTGTTAAAGCAACAGTAACATCTGCAGAAGAAAAACCATCTTCCAGCCAAACTAAAATGTCTACTTCTTTTAGCGGACAATGTGATAAGATCCCTTTCTTACGGCCACGCCAATCGCTACAAATTCCAGATGAGGCACAAAAACAGCAGGTGCTTCAACGGATATCAAGTGCTCCTTTAAGTGGGCTCTCCTCCACATCAACTTCAACATCACAAATACTCCAGTCCTCAAAGGTGTCACCCCAATCGCACTTGCTTCCTCACAGCTCCCAAATCTCCAGCTGCCCGTCTGAGTATGAGGTAGAACAGATGGTTGAGTCTGCAGAGCTGTTTACTCATACTATAGCCTGGGAATCAGAGGTCGACTCCAGCGCTTCTGTGAATCCAGACGAGGAAATGATCTGCACTGATGCCCAGAATCTTTATGAGTCGGATCCAGGACCAGACGCAGAAGGTTCTGACCATAATGTAGACCCTCATTCCCAAACTGTAACTCCTGTTGGTGGAGACAATGAGGAAGACGATGATAAGACTCAAATACCTGATTGGAGCGACAACTTTAGTTTTTTGTCAGGGCAGGAACAGGTTGGCTCTGAGGACGACGGGTGTGATAACGCACAGGGTGATGATGATGAGGTTGGAGATCCCACTTACTGTCAACCCACAGTCAGCCAAGAGATGAGGTCAGCAGAGGAGGTGGAGGAAGATGCTAGTGACGACGAGGTCAGGTTGCGCCTTCCTGGACAGAGACGTAGTACTGGAATCACGTCAACAACTGCATCCTCAAACACAACTCTGCCTCTCACCACAAGTCGTGGTGGCTCTTCAGGTCGCATGGGTGCTAAGCCTTGCATAGCCTGGGCATTTTTTCAGATCGATAAAGATGACCCAACTCGTGTTATCTGTAACATTTGTCAGCAAAAGCTAAGTAGAGGCCAAAAAATACATAGTTTGAGTACTTCATGCATGAACCGGCACATGGACATGAAGCATAAGTTGCAGTGGGAAGCTCAGTGTGCTAAAATGCGGCCTAGCGGGCCGGGCCAACCACCGTCTGCCATATCTTGTGCATCCGCGGCCTCTTCATCCTCTGTGACTGGGGGGACAGCAGTCACACCTGTTTTGGGGCGCAGACCTGCCACCTCTTTACCCGCAACAGCCAGCGTGATTGGCAGGTCATCATTTTCTTTGGAGGTGGTAACACCAGCTGGTGTTGAGCGCTGTCCGACATCGATAGCACCACCTTTGGATCAAGGCAACCTAACATGTCCTACAAAAGACAAAAGACAAAAATATATCTCATACCCTACCATCATTATATATAAATGTAAAGCAAAGTTGCATAATAAATATAGGGTACTTAGTGAACTATTTTTGATCAAAAATAGCTGGTGGGACGGCTTGTATACTTTTTTTGATCAAAAATAGTTCACTAAGTACCCTATATTTATTATGCAACTTTGCTTTACATTTATATATAATGATGGTAGGGTATTAGATATATTTTTGTCTTTTGTAGGTTTTGTTTCTTTTTTGCTAGTGTGAACATGCTCCTATTTCTTGCATGTCTACCATCTTAGACCTCAGTTCACATTGCCTGGTTTTTTAACCTAACATGTCCGCCTGCATCTTCCTCACAGACCGGCAGTATGCCGGGGACACCCTTATCAACCCCGTCTAAGCACAATAGCCAGCCCTCGGTCCCTCAGATGTGGACAAGTAAAAGACCATTTCCTCCTAGCCATGAGAAAGCTAAGAGGTTGAATTTCACCATCTGCAAGCTCTTGGCTACAGAAATGCTGCCTTTCCGCCTGGTGGACACAGAGGATTTTCGAGACCTTATGTCCGTCGCAGTGCCCCAGTACCAGATGCCCAGTCGGCACTACTTCTCAAAGAAAGGTGTGCCTGCGCTCCACCAGCATGTCGCACACAACATCACCGCTTCTTTGAGAAACTCTGTGTGTGACAGGGTGCATTTCACCACAGACACTTGGACGAGTAGGCATGGACAGGGGCGTTACATGTCGCTGACTGGGCACTGGGTAACTATGGTGACAGCAGGACAAGGGGCTGCTGTCCAAGTCTTGCCGTCCCCACGAGTTGTGCGTCAATCCTCTTTATGTCAAAGTTCCTCCACTGCTTCTGCCTCCTCAACCTCCTCTCGGTCTTCCACCTGCACCCAAAGCCTGTCTGGTCATGCCACAAGCTTTCTAACTGCGCAGAAGGGATCCTGCACACCTCCTTACTATGCTGGCAGTAGGGCTCAACGTCATCAGGCGGTTTTTACTTTGAAATGTCTGGGAAATGTGAGTCACACAGCTGAGGAGTTGTGGTCAGCTCTGGAGAACCAATTTCATGAATGGTTGTCTCCACTGGACCTGAAACGAGGGAAGGCCGTGTGCGACAATGCTGCAAACCTGGGTGCGGCCCTTCGCCGGGGCAATGTCACACACGTGCCTTGTATGGCTCACGTGTTGAACCTGGTTGTCTAGCAATTTTAGCCCACTATCCCAGACTAGATGGCCTTCTGCAGAGGGCACGGTCGCTGTGTGCTCACTTCCGCCGTTCGCATCCCGCAGCTCAGCGACTTACATCTCTACAGAAGTCGTTGGGCCTGCCACTTCACCGGCTAAAATGCGATGTGCCTACCCGGTGGACTTCAACTCTGCACATGTTGCAGCGACTGTGGCAGCACCTACAAGCCCTGGTGCAATACGTTCTGACGTATAGCCTGGGCCAACGAGATTCAGAGGTGGGGCAAATCACGCTGGAGGAGTGGTCTCAGATCAGGGACCTATGCACCCTTCTGCACAGTTTTGAAATGGCGACGAAGATGTTTAGTGCTGACGATGCCATTATCAGCATGACTATTCCGGTGATTTACATGCTGGAGCACATGTTAAACAGAATTCGGAGTCAGGTGGTGGCACAAGAGGAGGTGGAGGAAGTAGAGGAGGAGGAGTTGTATGCGGAAGGGCTAACATCTGCAAGGTCCAGACGGTCGGCAGCACCAAGGCGGCAGGCATGTGAGGGTGGGGGAGATGGTTTTACCAGGGCGCATGGTAGCAGCCAAACTAGTGAGGAAGGTGCAGGAGCCCAGGAAGAAGTGGAGGACGAACTGATGGAAGACTCATCAGATGAGGGAGACCTTGATCACATTTCTGTTGTGCGAGGTTGGGGGGAGAGGACAGAGGAAGGAAGCATGATTGTTACCTCGCCACCAACACAACAGGGACTTGGTGCTCCTGGATGCGCAACACACATGAGTGCCTTCTTGCTGCACTACCTGCAACATGACCCTCGAATTGTGAGAATTAGAAATAATCCTGACTACTGGGTTGTCACACTGTTAGATCCCCGGTACAAAAGTAAATTTGCAGAAATTATTCCTGCCATAGAAAGGGATGCACGCATGCAGGAGTATCAGCAGAGACTGTTGCAGAATCTTACATGTGCTTTTCCACAAAATACCAGTGGTGCACGTAGTGAATCTCACAGTTCCAACTTGCCAACCGTGGGACCGTCAAGTGTTCAGCACTCAAACCGTAACAGAACCAAAGTATCTGCTGGTAAGATCAATTTTGCGGAATCATTTCACCACTTTTTTTAGCCCATCCTTTGCAAGGCCACAGGAGACAAGAAGTCTGACACATAGTCAACGCCTAGAGACGATGGTACAGGAGTATCTCCAAGTAAACATTGAAGCCACGACTGTGTCACTGGACCCTTGCTCTTTTTGGGCTTCCAATCTGGATAAATGGCCGGAGCTAGCCACTTACGCCTTGGAGATCTTGTCATGCCCCGCAGCCAGCGTTCTGTCTGAACGTGTGTTCAGCGCTGCTGGTGGTGTGCTGACAGATAAGCGCACGCGGCTCTCCACTGATAATGTAGACAGACTCACGTTCATAAAGATGAACAAATCATGGATCCGAAACGACTTTTCTACCCCTGTGTCATCCTGGGGAGAGTAAAAGCTTGATGATTGGTTAAAATCACCCTACCAACCATTTTAAGCTTTCAAATTACTAATCATGTTTATCTGTATCTTGGCTGGAAAATAATTTGGGCTTTGTAGCAGTGTGCAGCACTGATCCTATTAGGCCATCTATACTAAAGCTTCACCAGATTTAAAATTAATAATAATTTTTAGCTGCATCTAGCCCGGAAAATAATTTTGGGGCTCCGAGATGCGCAAGACACATAAGTGCCTTCTTGCTGCACTACCTGCAGCATGACCCTCATATTGTCAGAATTCGAAGTAATCATGACTACTGGGTTGCCACACTTTTAGATCCCCCAAACTTTTCGATCAACCTTTTCATTTTAATAAAGACCAAAAAAATGGTCATTTTTGAAATTATAAGCATTAGCAGGTTGTTAGAAACTGAAATCAAACAGTTTTCAACTCAAAACTTTATTCTAGGTGATGTTACATTTTCACATAGGACCCCTTGTTCGAAAGGAGCTTCTGAACTCTCTCGTCCATTGAATTTGTCAGGTTTTGGATGGTTTCTGCTTCAATTGTTTTGCATGAGGACAGAATACCCTCCCAGAGCTGTTGCTTAGATGTGAACTGCCTCCCTCCATCATAGACACTCCTTTTAATGATGCTCCAAAGGATCTGAATGGGGTACAGGTCAGGGGAGCATGGGGGTCACACCATAAGTTTGTTCCCTTTTATGCCCATATCAGCCAGAGATGCAGATGTTTTATGTGCAGCATGAGATGGTGCATTATCATGCAAAAAAATGATCTTGCTGTGAAATACACGGTTCTTCTTCTTGAACCATGGCAGGAAGTGCTGTTTGAGAAAATCCACATACATTATGGAGTTCATCTTTAGCACCATCAGGGATCCTAAAGGGGCCGACAATCTCTCTCCCCATGATTCCAGCCCAAAACATTACTCCACCTCCTCCTTGTTGGTGCTGTAGCCGTGTTTGCGTGGGGTGTCCATCAACCAGCCATCCTCCACTCCATCCATCTGGACCATCGAGCGCTGCACGGCACTCATCCGTGAACAAAACAGTTTTGAAATCAGTCTTCATGTAATGTTTGGCCCACTGGAGCCGTTTTTGCTTGTGTGAAGTGGATAGAGGAGGTCGACAGGATGGCGTATGCACAGCTGCAAACCTCTGAAGGACCCTGCATCTTGTTGTTCGGGGGACGTTGGAGGCACAAGCAGCTTCAAAAACTTGTCTGCTGCTATGACAAGGCTTTTTTGCCGCTGCTCTTTCAACCTGACGTAATTGCCTGTAGGAAAGAGTCCTCAATTTGCCCTTATCAGCACGCACACGTGTGTACTGTGAATCAGCTACATACTTCTTGATTGCCAAGACACTTCATCCTGATCATCGCACAATGTTGATTGTAGTCATGCCTTGACCTAAACACTCCACAATTTGTTGCTTCTCAGCAGCCGACACATCCTTTTTCTTTCCCATTTTGGCAGAAAATGTAGGCTGCTTAATAATGTGAGACAGCCTTCTTAAGTAGTCTTGCCTTTCATTGGACACACCTGCCAAACTAATTAGCACAGGTGTCTGCAATTGCTTACAGTGATATAAAGAGCCCTAACACACATCACCATCAATGAGTTTAACTGACAAACAAACAAATTCTTCCCTTATCACTCCTAAACACTTTTTGCATAATAATTTGGAACGCAGTGTACATGTGCTTTTCCACAAAACACCAGTGGTTCACGTAGTGAATCTTACAGTTCTAACTTGCCAACCGTGGTCTGTATGGAGTTGTTCAATAAAGGGCCCAAAATTAAGATAACATAGATGGGAGAGGTCTCTATGAATAGGAATTCCTAAGTATTTGATACCCTGTGAGGGCCAGGCAAAGGGAAAGTTGGACTGGATGGAATCCTATATGGATTTGGGGAGGGAGACATCGAGGGCCTCAGACTTCGCTGCATTGATTTTAAAATTTGACCATGTAGCAAAGTGATCTATTTCAGCCATAACAGCATGGATGGATATATGTGATTGAGTGATATATACTAGGACATCATCAGCAAATAGAGAGCACTTGTACTCTGTGCCTCCCACCTCAATCCACCTAATATTGGGGTTATGGCGAATTGATGAGAGCAGGTGCTCCGTCACTAGGATGTATAAGAGAGGGGACAGAGGACATCCCTGCCTTGTCCCATTGGTGATTGTGAAAGGTGATGAAAATGTTCTGATGCACCCCCTGGGCCTTGGGACACCCGGAGCCGGACCCTTTTTGGTGGATGCTGGTGGTTGTAGTCTTCGTGGCGGCGACCCGGTTCCGTGGCTCAGGGTGGTCAAACCAGTGGCGGAACTATTTATGTGGTATTGATGTTTAAATGTCCGACTACGCCACCCGTGGATTGCGGTCAGAGTGAACCGCCGCTGCAGGGCAGACCGATGAGGCTGGTGTTGTGGGTGCAGCAGAGCATAGCATAACTCCCCACGGGAGGAGTATAGCCTCAGGGCAGTGTATGCGGAGGATGGGGGTGATGGTGCAGGGCAGCAGCAGTAACGACACGGAGTCAGTGATGCAGTCCAGGGCCTTTACTCACAGTTCTTATTATCCAGACCACGTCTGCAGGTAACTGCTGCCCACGTCGTACTGTGCTCACCAGGTGAGGGGCTCAGACAACTCCCAGATAACTTTGGAGCGCTTCACAGGACCCCCTTTGTGTGTCCTTTGTCTGGCCTTTCTTACCAACCCTTCTGTCCGGCTGCCTCGGGCCTCCTCTTGGTAAACTTGGCGCCAGTTTCCCTGACCCTATGTGGTGCCTTCCTAGCGGGTGTAGCGAGGGGCTGTGCCACATAAAATGTCACAGCCTCCGGTTTCTAGCTGAGGGTCGTTTCCTGCCTTCACTAGTTTCGGGGACCGGTCTCCCCCTTTGGCCTGACCCCTCCACGCAGGTGGATTCGGGCGTGCGGTGGCGACTCGCCCGTCCGCACCCCTGGGATCCCTTCATTCCTCGTTCCTGGAGCCTTCTCCGCTCCTCTTCCTTCCTTCTCCCTCTTCCAGGCCTGGGCCTCTGTTACTAGGCCCGCCTCCGGAGCAGAGCTCATGCAGAGCCCCTGCTCCCTGCCACTTCTGCTCAGACTTCTCTGCACTGAACTAAGATGGTGCCCACCTTTTATACTCCCTTCTCAATGCACCCAGGAACTGCTTCCTCCCTGCTCCTGCACTACAGGGTTCCCCTTCCTCAGTGTTCCCTCCCCCCACTCCAGCCAGGGACAGGGACTGTCGTGCCCATCTCAGAGGCATATTGGTCGCCCTGCCCCACGACAATGTGGTGTAATGCATGCAGGTGTCGGGTCCTGATCCACACTCCATCCTTACCTGAGAGTGAGATATCACACCTCTGGGTGAGGTGCAATACCTCTGTAGCAACCGAGCCCTCAGGGTGCTACAGTTCCATTTATCTTCAGCCTAAGTGACGTATTGTGATACAGGGCCGTGATTTTGGCTATAAAAGGGTCCCTTAGACCCCTACCCCAAGCTTTTTAAGAGAATCATATATGGCGTGCCAGGAGACTCTATGGAATGCTTTCTCAGCATCCAACGAGAGTATCTAATTACAAATTTTTAACTGCATCTAGCCCAGGAAATACTTTGTGCCTAGTAGCAGTGTCTGCTAGTCAGCGGATTATCCCGGCTGTTAAGCAAGCTACACCACCTGTAGTTTAGACACTTAATTTTTTCAAAGGAAATGCTTCGGGACCATGGGATACTCAGTGAAGAGCATCAGGAGGCACCCCAAGGCATAGGGGCTGGGACTGGCAGTAGGATGCCTTGCGGTGGACAGCCGAGCTCGATCCTTATAAAAGCTTTTTAACTGCAGCAGCTTTAGTGGACGCTACTGGAGCTGGAATTACGCGGCTGCTGGCATGAGACTTGCCCTCCAATAGATCCTTGTAAATGGATTTAAAGTGTATTCATTCAAATTAGAGAGACAATTTAAATTAAAAAGCTTAGAGCTGCCTCCACCACAGGGGGGCTCGCTCGACCCACCAGCGGACAGGCACCAGTATTGGGAGAGGGGGGCTGGCCATCAGGGTTCACCGCGGCTCTGGCTCAAACCCGGCGACACGGAGGTGGCACGGGCAGGAGCGGACTGGCCGTGTCGGCTTCTCACTTTTTGGATTTTAGAAGGGCATGACATGCCTATATCTGTGTCTCCCCCTCCTTTTACTCCTCCACCTCTTTTATTTTCGCATGACTATATGTACTTGTCACTTTTCCATGTGTTAGTTATGTCTTCTGAGCAGTTTGTCAGCTTTTGGACACCTTTGAAGGTGTTTTCTATGTGTTTCTATATGTTTTTGTTTGCCTGCCATTGGTTTTAACGGTGTTCAAAGGTGTACGACGAACAGTTCGGCGAACACACGGGTGTTTGAAGAACCGAACCGAACTCGAACACTACGGGGGTGCGAGCTTACGTACTTTGGCCAAAATATCAACTAATACCTCATATGATATTTTTTGCACTTTTTTTTATCTGCTAGAGCACGGCCAGGCCCAGTAATGGTGACCTTGTGAGTGGTGGCTTCACAACTCTGCGATGCACGGATAGGGTGCCGGGCATCCCGCCTAGTCGAATAGTAGGGGCGTATAATAGGATGCTGGCTAGGCACGGTGCCGCGAGTGTGTGAATTGCACCCTACTGCAAGTTTCATCTGTGTGCAGTTTTAGTGCTGGTCAGTCGCCCCTCCAGTGAGAGTGGGTGAGGGCGATTGTTCATTAGCATTCTGCACCTGTGTTACCTCCTTCTAACAAAAGGGGGACGGCCGTGTCCTGGTGTGCATTTTTTCTTGAAACCTTGGCTGGTGAGTACCATTGCCTTTTGCTATTTTCTAAAAATTCTGTCTATTGTTCTGGCTATGCTGTCTGTTTTTGAACTTGGAAATGTAGCAGAAGGTTCAAGAAGGCTGAGGAACTGCCAAGATCCAGCTGATGGTACTGGAACCAGGATGGGTAGCAGAAGGTACAAGAGCCAATGGAAATACCGAGGACCAGCTGATGGTACTAAAACTCGGTTACTAAGCAGTAGGTACCTGTGCCAGAAAGCACTACCAAGGACCAGCAGACGTTGGTGGAACTTGGATACTGAGAAGGAGTTACATAAGCCAAAGGCACTGCCGAGAACCAGCTGACGGTACTGGAACCCGGATGGGTAGCAGAAGGTACAAGAGCCAATGGAACTACCGAGGACCAGCTGACGGTACTGGAACCCGGTTACTAAGCAGTAGGTACCTGTGCCAGAAAGCACTACCAAGGACCAGCAGACGTTGGTGGAACTTGGATACCGAGAAGGAGGCACCTAAGCCAAAGGCACTGCCGAGAACCAGCTGATGGTACTGGAACCCGGATGGGTAGCAGAAGATACAAGAGCCAATGGAACTACCGTGGACCAGCTGACGGTACTGGAACTCGGTTACTAAGCAGGAGGTACCTGTGCCAGAAAGCACTACCAAGGACCAGCAGACGTTGGTGGAACTTGGATACCGAGAAGGAGGCACCTAAGCCAAAGGCACTGCCGAGAACCAGCTGACGGTACTGGAACCCGGATGGGTAGCAGAAGGTACCCATGAAAAAAAAGTTGCAAGGCCGCGAGCCGGCCGCAGTTACCAAGACCCACAGTCCTACAGGGGGTGCTTGTCTTATTGGCACTATGGAACCAGCCTTCATTGCCAGATCCTGCAGCCCACATAGGAGTCACTTAAACTGCAGGCACCATAGAATTGGCTAACCCGACCGCAACACGACAGGACAACGCATTGGAGGCAAAGTGACGTTGACACTACCCGGAAACAGCAGATGAGCTGGAACCAGGCTGGGCAGGAGGGAGTACCCGTGCCAAAGACACTGCCGAGAACCAGCTGACGGTACTGGAACTCGGCTGGGTAGCAGAAGGTACAAGAGCCAATGGAACTACCGAGAACCAGCTGACGGTACTGGAACCCGGTTACTAAGCAGGAGGTATCTGTGCCAGAAAGCACTACCAAGGACCAACAGACGTTGGTGGAACTTGGATACTGAGAAGGAGGCACCTAAGCCAAAGGCACTGCCGAGAACCAGCTGACGGTACTGGAACCCGGATGGGTAGCAGAAGGTTCAAGAGCCAATGGATCTACCGAGGACCAGCTGTTGGTACTGGAACTCGGTTACTAAGCAGGAGGTACCTGTGCCAGTGTGCACTACCAAGGACCAGCAGACGTTGGTGGAACTTGGATACCGAGAAGGAGGCACCTAAGCCAAAGGCACTGCCGAGAACCAGCTGACGGTACTGGAACCCGGTTACTAAGCAGGAGGTACCTGTGCCAGAAAGCACAACCAAGGACCAGCAGACGTTGTTGGAACTTGGATACCGAGAAGGAGGCACCTAAGCCAATGGCACTGCCGAGAACCAGCTGACGGTGCAGGAACCCAGTTACTAAGCAGGAGGTACCTGTGCCAGAAAGCACTACCAAGGAAGAGCAGACGATGGTGGAACTTGGATACCGAGAAGGAGGCACCTAAGCCAAAGACACTGCCGAGAACCAGCTGAAGGTACTGGAACCTGGATGGGTAGCAGAAGGTACCCATGAAAAAAAAGTTGCAAGGCCGCGAGCCGGCCACAATTACCAAAACCCAGAGTCCTACAGGGGGTGCTTGTCTTATTGGCACTATGGAACCAGCCTTCATTGCCAGATCCCACAGCCCATATAGGAGTCACCTAAACTGCAGGCACCATAGACTCGGCTAACCCGACCGCAACACGACAGGACAACGCATTTGAGGCAAAGTGACGTTGACACTACCCGGAAACAGCTGACGTGCTGGAACCAGGCTGGGCAGGAGGGAGTACCCGTGCCAAAGACACTGCCGAGAACCAGCTGACGGTACTGGAACTCGGATGGGTAGCAGAAGGTACAAGAGCCAATGGAACTACCGAGAACCAGCTGACGGTACTGGAACCCTGTTACTAAGCAGGAGGTACCTGTGCCAGAAAGCACTACCAAGGACCAGCAGACGTTGGTGGAACTTGGATACCAAAAGGGAGGCACCTAAGCCAAAGGCACTGCCGAGAACCAGCTGACGGTACTGGAACCCGGATGGGTAGCAGGAGGTACCCATGAAAAAAAAAGTTGCAAGGCTGCGAGCCAGCCGCAGTTACCAAAACCCACAGTCCTACAGGGGGTGCTTGTCGTATTGGCACTATGGAACCAGCATTCTTTGCCAGATCCCGCAGCCCACAAAGGAGTCAACTAAACTGCAGACACCATAGAGTCGGCTAACCCGACCGCAACACGACAGGACAACATATTGGAGGCAAAGTGACGTTGACACTACCCGGAAACAGCTGACGTCTTGGAACCAGACTGGGCAGGAGGGAGTACCCGTGCCAAAGACACTGCTGAGAAACAGTGGAGTCAGAGGCCTAATTGGAGCAAGTTTAAAATCAGTAGTAGTGTGAATGTGGACAGAGCAGGAGAAATTGCCGTACCACAGCAGGGGAACAGCTGACGTTACTGAACCCCAATAACACGGCAGCAAGTGTTGACTGTGCAGACGGCACTTCTGAGCGCCAACTGGCGGTGTTGGAGCTCAGGGATAATACTGAAAACAGAGGAGCCAGAGGTGTAATTGGAGCAACTTTAAAATCTGTAGTAGTGTGAATGTGGACAGAGCAGGAGAAATTGCTGTACACACAGCAGGGGATCAGCTGACGTTACTGAACCCCAATAACACGGCAGCAAGTGTTGACTGTGCAGACGGCACTTCTAAGCGCCAACTGGCGGTGTTGGAGCTCAAGGATAATACTGAAAACAGAGGAGCCAGAGGTGTAATTGGAGCAACTTTAAAATCTGTAGTAGTGTGAATGTGGACAAAGCAGGAGAATTTGCTGGACACACAGCTGTGGATCGGCTGACGTTACTGAACCCCAATAACACTGGAGCAAGCGTTGACTGTGCAGACGGCACTTCTGAGCAGCAACTAGCGGTGTTGGAGCCCAGGGTAAATACTAAAAACAGAGGAGCCAGAGGTGTAATTGGAGCAAGTTTTAAAATAGTTGTAGAGTGGATGTGGACAGAGCATTAGAATTTGCCGGATACACAGCTGGGGATCAGCTGACGTTACTGAACCCCAATAACACTGGAGCAAGCGTTGACTATGCAGACGGCACTTCTGAGGAACAACTAGCGGTGTTGGAGCCCAGGGTAAATACTAAAAACAGAGGAGCCAGAGGAGTAATTGGAGCAAGTTTTAAATTAGTAGTAGAGTGGATGTGGACAGAGCAGGAGAATTTGCCGGACACACAGCTGGGGATCAGCTGACGTTACTGAACCCCAATAACACTGGAGCAAGCACTGACTGTGCAGACGGCACTTCTGAGCAGCAATTAGCAGAGTTGGAGCCCAGGGTAAATACTAAAAACAGAGGAGCCAGAGGTGTAATTGGAGCAAGTTTTAAATTAGTAGTACAGTGGATGTGGACAGAGCGGGTGAATTTGCTGGACACACAGCTGGGGATCAGCTGATGTTACTAAACCCCAATAACACTGGAGCAAGCGTTGACCGTGCAGATGGCACTTATGAGCAGCAACTAGCGGTGTTGGAGCCCAGGGTAAATATTAAAAACAAAGGAGCCAGTGGTGTAATAGGAGCAAGTTTTAAATTAGTAGTAGAGTGGATGTGGACAGAGCAGGAGAATTTACCGGACACACAGCTGGGGATCAGCTGACGTTACTGAACCCCAATAACACTGGAGCAAGCGTTGACGGTGCAGACGGCACTTCTGAGCAGCAACTGGCGGTGTTGGAGCTCAGGGATTACAGTTCAGGTGGTAGAAACATGAACACAACAGGAGACCTGGATACTGTTGCCAACCAATTATTTATTCTGGAAGAGGACTGGCGAATTCATGCGAGATCCAGACCTTGTTCATTTTCAGAAAAGTAAGCCGATCAACGTTATCGGAGGATAGGCGCATGCGACGGTCTCTTAGTACACCACCTGCGGCACTAAAGACGCGTTCCGATAATACACTAGCAGCAGGGCAAGCCAGCACCTTCAATGAATACTGGCTAAGCTCTGGCCATGTATCCATCTTAGAGACCCAAAACTTGAAGGGGGAAGAGCCATCTGGG
Organism: Phyllobates terribilis; assembly: GCF_046119375.1. Taxonomy (NCBI): domain Eukaryota; kingdom Metazoa; phylum Chordata; class Amphibia; order Anura; family Dendrobatidae; genus Phyllobates; species Phyllobates terribilis. The sequence continues at coordinate 657,093,251 of NW_027362764.1, read as the reverse complement.
AGTACACTGAGAGGCCAAGACATGTAGTCTGTCACCATCTGATGGAAACGTTGCCTCCTGCTGACTGGAGCCGTCTGTGATGGTGTAGACATTTGTGGCAGCGGGGACACAAAACTTTGCCACATTTGGGCCATACTGGTCTTGCCTTGTGCTGAGGCGCTGCTTCTGCTCCCTCTTTGTGCAGAGCTTCCTCCACTGCCTTGACGCACTGAGCTGCTTTGTAAAGCACTAGCAGCACTGCTCTCGGTTGGAATGGAGAACATGATGGAATGCACCAGTGCGTCTTGGTACTCCCTCATTTTACGCTCCCGGTTCAATGGTGTTATGAGGCTTTGTAAGTTGTCCCGGTAGCGAGGATCTAGGAGGGTGGACACCTAATAATCAGCCGTGTTGAGAATGTGGGCGATGCGGTGGTGGTTTCTCAGGCACTGCAGCATGAAATCAACCATGTGCTGCAGACTGTCAACTGGCAAAGAAACGCTGTCCCCTGCTTGAGGCGTGATCTCTGCCTGCTCTGCATCACCCCACCCTTGCTCTAGATACTGACTACTAGAGCATTGTGTACCTACCTCCTCTGGACAGATGTCTTCCTCCTCCATTGACTCCATTGACTCCATCCTCACAAAGTGTCCCCTGCCTAGGCCTTTGTGAGGAACCACGTTTCACAGACTGTACAGAAGCAGATGGCATTTGTGACTCCTCATCCTCCACCTCTTCCAAAACCTCCTCCCTTAGTGCTTGCAGTGGTTTTTTCCAGCAGGCAGATAAGGGGGATAGTCATGCTGACTAGTGCATCATCTGCACTTGCCATCCGCGTGGATTAATCGAAGGCACGCAAAACGTGGCAAATGTCCTTCATAGAGGCCCACTCAGTGGTAATGAAATGTGAATGGCGCGCACTGCGACTTGTTTGCGCCTGCTGCAGCTGGTACTCCATTACTGCTGCCTGCTGCTCACACAACCTCTCCAACATATGGAACGTTGAATTCCACCTGGTAGGTAGGTCACATATGATACGATGTTCCGGAAGACGTAATCTGCACTGCAGAGATGCAATGCGCGATCTTGCTTTGCTGGAACGCCGCAAGTGAGCGCAGTCTACGCGGACCTTGTGAAGCAGTGCATCAAGATCCGGATAGTCCCTCAAAAAACTCTGCACGACCAAGTTGAGCACATGTGCCAGATATGGGATGTGAGTGAGGTTGCCTAGGCCCAAAGCTGCCACCAGATTTCGGCCATTGTCACACACTACTATGCCTGGCTGGAGATTCGCTGGCACAAACCACACGTCACTCTGCTGCTTGATGGCATTCCAGAGCTCCTGCGCTGTGTGGCTTCGATTCCCCAAAGAAATTAATTCTAATACAGCCTGTTGACGTTTGGCCATGGCTGTGCTCATATCGGTCATCATAACAGGTAACCGTTCACGGGTCGATGTGGAGGTAGACCGTGACGGCTCCTGCAGCGCTGATTCAGAGGAACTGGAGTATGAGGAGGAGTCAATGTGTACAGACTGAATTCCTGCAATCCTTGGAGTTGGCAGAACACATACAGCGCCACTCTCAAGATATGTACCCGGCTCCACAACATTTACCCAATGGGCAGTGAGGGAAAGGTATCGTCCCTGTCCATGCTTACTGGTCCACGCATCGGTGGTCAGGTGGACCTTGCTACTGACGGCGTTTTGTAGCGCATGTTTAATTTTTCCCTCCACATGCTGTTGCAGGGCAGGGACCGCTTGCCTGCTGAAATAAAAGCGGCTGGGCACGTTGTATTGTGGGACTGCCAATGCCATAAAGTTACGGAATGTGTCAGTCTCCACCAGCCTGAATGATAGCATTTCAAGGGCCAGTAGTCTAGCAATGCCAGCATTCAGAGCCTGTGCTCGGGGGTGGTTTCCCGAGTAGGGGCGCCTTTTCTCCCATGCTTTTGCTAACGATGGCTGTAGACTTGCCTGGGAGTGTGAGGATGACAGGGAAAGTGGTGCTGTGGGTGGAATTACACTGTGTCTCTGTACAACAGTGCCAGAGTTTCTTCCATGGCGATCCTGTGAGGAAGCCGAACCAGCTGTGTGTGAGGTGGCGCTGTAGGTTGGCCTTGGTCTTCAGTGTGTTTTTGTAACTCCACCACGTGCTTGGCCGCACATGTTTCCACATATTTGTGGTATTGAGGTTGCTGACACTTTTCCCTCTTTTCACCTTCTGATTACACAGCTTGCATTTGACAAAGCAAATGTCATCTGCAACTGTGTCAAAAAAGGACCAGGCACTGCAAGTCTTGGGAGTGCCCGCTTTTTATTTTGGAAGAGCCATGCTCCTAATGGGTGCCGAAGTGGAAGCTACAGGCAACCAAGTCTGCCCCCTCCCTCTCCCTCCTTTTAGGGCTGTTCGCGGAATCTCTTCCTCAGAGCTGCTCCCACCACCTTCCTGTCCCTCATGCCATGATGGGTCAAGGACCTCATCATCTACACCACACTCTTCAAACAACTGCTTCTCCTGGGTAGTCTCGACAGCACAGTACGCACCAGAAAGTGGCACCTGAGTCTCATCATCAGATGCGTACTGAGGTGTGCTGCTGACCATAGGCACTGGCCCACCCGCCTCATCAGATTCAGAGAGACAAAACGGTTGCGCATCACTGCATACTACCTCTTCTTCAAATTCTCGAATTCTGCTTGGCTGGCCCCCTCTTTCCAAGCCAAGAGATTCAGAGAACAGAAGTAGAGATGGCTCCTGTCCAGGGCTCTTTGACTGCCTGGGCAATTTCGCAGGTGGTGAAGAGACAGATGGGTGCTCTTCAGTGCTCAGGACCGGAGAGGATCTGGAACTAATTGAAGTCAATGCATTAGCTGCCATCCATCCGACAACGGCTTCAATTTGGTCCTCCCGCAGCAGTGGGGTACGGCTAGCTCCTACAAAGGACTGTTCCCTGGTAAAACTGTGGGATGATGAGTCACTGGTGCCCGCAGCAGGCACAGAATCCCCACGTCCTCTCTCTGCAGGCACAGAATCCTCACGTCCTCTCCCTGCAGAAACTCCATGCCCACGCCCACGACCATGACCACATGCCTTACTCCCTGCCTTCTTCATTTTGGTAGACTGATAAAGATAGGCAGAAAAGTACTAAGGGCTTAGTGTGCTTATTCCTGAACAGCTGCTAACAGGTATAAGAAACACTAATTTTATAAAGTGTGGACTAGACTTTAATATGAGCTAATGTGGCCTACACAACTGTAAAGTGGAGTGTTTGGTGAACTTTATTTAGGTTTTTTTTGTCACAAAAAGACACTGGATGTACCCAAAGATGTAATACCGATAGTATCGCAAACTTTTTGTAGCTATTACAATGCAGGAAGGTAACCTACAATGCAATAGATGAGGCTACAAAAAATAGGCTAATACTAATTTGGCTGGGGCTGCAGGGCACAATGCTGCAGAAAGGCTCCTCTCTCTACTCCTATATAGTGTGTTTGGAACCAATGTAGCTGAATACGGATGGAACCACCACACTAATAGGAGAAATCAGGAAAAATTATCAATTATCAAAAAAGGACAATGTATGAGGCAGTGACGCTCGTTGAGCGCACTACAACCAGACTTGGCTGAAGCACACAGTACAGCATGAGCTGCACTCACACACAGAGACCTTGCAGACAGACGTGAACAGCGCAGATGCAGAGCACTGTGCACTAGCGCTGCAAGACAAAAAAAAAATTCTCTATCTACTCCTATATAGTGTGTTTGGAACCAATTTAGCTGAATACGGATGAAACCACCACACTAATAGGAGAAATCAGGAAAAATTATCAGTTAGCAAAAAAGGACAATGTATGAGGCAGTGACGCTCGCTGAGCGCACTACAACCAGACTTGGCTGAAGCACACACTACAGCGTGAGCTGCACTCACACACAGAGACCTTGCAGACAGACGTGAACAGTGCAGATGCAGAGCACTGTGCACTAGCGCTGCAAGACAAAAAAAAAATCTCTATCTACTCCTATATAGTGTGTTTTGAACCAATTTAGCTTAATACGGATGGGACCACCACACTAATAGGAGAAATCAGGAAAAATGATCAATTAGCAAAAAAGGACAATGTATGAGGCAGTGACGCACGCTGAGCGTACTACAACCAGACTTGGCTGAAGCACACACTACAGCGTGAGCTGCACTCACACACAGAGACCTTTCAGACAGCGGTGAACAGCACAGAGAACTGTGCACTAGCGCTGCAAGGCAGGGCCGGCGTCAGCACCCGGCGCACCCGGGCAAATACCGGGGCCCTGAGCAGGCAGAGGGGCCCACTGGCGGTCGCACACCCCGCTGGGCTGTGGGCGGAGGAGAGCGGTGTCAGCGCCCGCCCCTCTCCGCTGCTTGCTCAGGGCCCCGGCAGCTGGATACTTACCTCTCCCCGTGCCTCCGCAGATCAGCTGTCTTCCTGCTCTGCGCTCCCTGTGACGTCTCAGGTCAGAGGGTGCGGTGACGTCTTTACACCGCGCCCTCCCCTGAGCCGTCACAGGGAGCGCTGAGCAGGAAGACGCCGACAACGCTGGAGTCCGGACCCGAGCAGCGGGCAGCAGGTAGCAGGTGAGGAGAAGGGAGGTGAGTATTTGATTTTTTTTTTTTATAATGTATGGAGGCATGGGGCATTATAAAGAGAGGGGGGGACATCCTGCATGGGGCATTATAAAGAGAGGGGGGGACATCCTGCATGGGGCATTATAAGGTGGGGAACAGCCTGCATGGGGCATTATAAAGGGGGGGGCAGCCTGCATAGTGCATTATGTGGGGGGGAACAGCCTGCATGGAGCATTATAAGGGGGGGGGCTGTATGGGGCATTATGTGGGGGTAACAGCCTGCATGGAGCATTATAAGGGGGGGACAGCCTGTATGCGGCATTATGTGGGGGGTAACAGCCTGCATGCAGCATTATATGGGGGCCAGTATCCTGTATGGAGCATTATAAGGGGACCAGTATCCTGTATGGAGCGTTATAAGGGCACCGGTATCCTGTATGGAGCGTTATATGGGGGCCAGTATGCTGTATGGAGTTTTATAAGGGGACCAGTATCCTGTATGGAGCGTTATATGGGGGCCAGTATCCTGTATGGAGCTTTATAAGGGGACCAGTATCCTGTATGGAGCGGTATATGGGGGCCAGTATTCTGTATGGAGCCTTATATGGGGGTCAGTATTCCATATGGAGCCTTATATGGGGGCCAGTATTCCGTATGGGGCCTTATATGGGGGCCAGTATTCCGTATTGAGCCTTATATGGGGGCAGTAATCCGTATGGAGCCTTGTATGGGGGCCAGTATTCCGTATGGAGCCTTATATGGGGGCCAGTATTCCGTATGGAGCCTTATATGGGGGCCAGTATTCCGTATGGAGCCTTATATGGGGACCAGTATTCCGCATGGAGCATTATATGGGGGTCAGTATTCCGAATGGAGCCTTATATGGGGGCCAGTATTCCGTATGGGGCCTTATATGGGGGCCAGTATTCCTTATGGGGCCTTATATGGGGGCCAGTAGTCCGTATGGGGCCTTATATGGGGGCCAGTATTCCGTATGAAGCGTTAAATGGGGGCCAGTATTCCGTATGGAGCCTTATATGGGGGCCAGAATTCTGTGTGGAGCGATTCACCGGTTTCTGAGCTATTGTGGAATTTACAATAGATATCACTCATGTAATGTAAGAAGTGAAATCTTTGCATTGTACTATATATATATATATATATTTCTCCGCCGTATCTCTGCATCATGAATCGTGGTATGTGTTAAAGGGGCCCACTGAGACTCTTTCGCCCGGGGCCCGGAAAAACCTGGAGCCGGCCCTGCTGCAAGGCACAGCGATTTATAAAGTAGCTTGGGTAAAGCAGAATAGAGCAAATAGGTAGCTAAAACTGTCCCTCAGAACAACAGCGTCCTATCCCTAACTGAATTCACAGCAGAGTGAGCTCAAAATGGCGGCGGCCGCTTTTATAGTGCATCATGACATCATTTCAGCAGCAGGTCACAGCCATGCCATTAGTTAACATGCTTACATGCCTAACAGGATGTGCCCACACTTCTTAGGATCCTCATTGGCTGAATAAAATGAAACTGGCTGATTGCATTATGGGAAGTTCCGATTACGGTATACGATATTCTAAAAGTATCCGAATTAACTATCGGAATTCCGATGCCGCGAATATCGGCAAATACCCGATATTTCAGTATCGGAATGCTCAACACTAGTCATGAAAAAACAGAAAAATCTTTAAATGAGAAGGTGTGTCCAAACTTTTGGACTGTAATGTACGTGTTCCGTGTGACGGAGAAAACAGAGTTTTAAATACGTGGCCTGTAGGTATGTAGTTTGAACAGCAAACTGGGGTGAATTGCTTCACTGACACACTAAAGGAAATTTTGAAAAGAGGCCAGAAATGGCAGTATTTTCTGACAAAGTATATGTGATCCGTGTGATAAAGAAAACAGAGTTTTAAATACCTAGACTGTAGGTAAGCAGTTTAAACAGCAAACTGGTGTGAATTGTTTGACTGACACATTGAAAGAAATTTTTAATGGAGGCCAGAAATGGTAGTATTTTCAGACAATGCATATGTGATCAGTGTGACGCAGAAAACAGAGTTTTAAATACCTGGCCTGTAGGTAACTATTTTGAACAGCAATCTGGTGGGAATTGCTTCACTGACACACTGAAAGAAATTTTTCATAGAGGCCAGAAATGGATGTATTTTCTGACAATGTATATGAGATCCGTGTGATGGACAAAACAGAGTTTTAAATACCTGGCCTGTAGGTAAGTAGTTTGAACAGCAAACTTGTGTGAATTGTTTCACTGACACAGTGAAAGAAATTTTTAATGGAAGCTAGAAATGGCAGTATTTTCTGACAAGGTATATGTGATCCAAGTGACGAAGACAACAGAGTTTTAAGCACCTGGCCTGTAGGTAAGAAGTTTGAACAGCAAACTGGGGTGAATTGCTTCACTGACACACTAAAGGAAATTTTGAATGGAGGCCAGAAATGGCAGTATTTTCTGACAACGTATATGTGATTATGTGATCCGTGTGATGGAGAAAACAGAGTTTTAAATACCTGGCCTATAGGTAAGTAGTTTGAACAGCAAACTGGTGGCAATTGCTTCACTGAAACACTGAAAGAAATTTTGGCAGTATTTTCTGACAACGTATATGTGATCCGTGTCACGAAGAAAACAGAGTTTTAAATACCTGGCCTCTGTATATGTGATCCGTGTGATGGAGAAAACAGAGTTTTAAATACCTGACCTCTAGGTAAGTAGTTTGTACAGCACACTGCTGTGAATTGCTTCACTGACACAATAAAGGAAATTTTGAATGGAGGCCAGAAATGGCAGCATTTTCTGACAATGTATATGTGATCCGTGTGACGAAGAAAACAGAGTTTTAAATACCTGGCCTGTAGGTAAGTAGCTTGAAAAGCAAACTGTTGGTAATTGCTTCACTGACACACTGAAAGAAATTTTTCATAAAGGCCAGAAATGGCAGTATTTTCTGACAATGTATATGTGATCCGTGTGATGGAGAAAACAGTTTTAAATTACTGGCCTGTAGGTAAGTAGTTTGAACAGCAAACTGGTGTGAATTGCTTCACTGACACACTGAAAGAAATTTTTAACAGAGGCCAGAAATGGTAGTATTTTCTGACAACGTATATGTGATCCATGTGACGGAGAAAACAGAGTTTTAAATATCTGGCCTGTAGGTAAGTAGTTTGAACAGCACACTGGTGTAAATTGCTTCACTGACACAATAAAGGAAATTTTTAATGGAGGCCAGAAATGGCAGCATTTTCTGACAATGTATATGTGATCCGTGTGACGGAGAAAACAGAGTTCTAATTACCTGGCCTGTAGGTATGTAGTTTGAAGAGCAAACAGGGGTTAATTGCTTCACTGACACACTAAAGAAAATTTTGAATGCAGGCCAGAAATGGCAGTATTTTCTGACAACGTATATGTGATCCATGTGACGGAGAAAACAGAGTTTTAAATACCTGGCCTGTAGGTTATTAGTTTGATCAGCAAACTGGTGTGAATTGCTTCACTGACACACTGAAAGAATTTTTTCTTAGAGGTCAGAAATGGCAGTATTTTCTGACAACGTATATGTGATCCAAGTGACGGAGAAAACAGAGTTTTAAATACCTGGCCTCTAGGTGTGTAGTTTGAACAGCAAACTGGAGTGAATTGCTTCACAGACACACTGAAAGAAATTTTTAATGGAGGCCAGAAATGGCAGTATATTCTGACAACGTATTTGTGATCCGTGTGACGGACAAAACAGAGTTTTAAGTAAGTGGCCTGTAGGCACTCAGTTTGAACAGAAAACTGGTGTGAATTGTTTCACTTACACACTATAGTAAATTTTTAATGGAGGCCCGAAATGGCAGTTTTTTCTTACAATGTATATGTGATCCGTGTGATGGAGAAAACAGCGTTTTAAATACCTGGCCTGTAGGTAAGTTTTTTGAACAGCAAACTGGTGTGAATTGCTTCCTTGACACACTGAAAGAAATTTTTAATGGACGCCTGAAATGGCAGTTTTTTCTGACAACGTATATGTGATCCTTGTGATGGAGAAAACAGAGTTTTAAATACCTGGCCTGTAGATAAGTAGTTTGAACAGCAAACTGGAGTGAATTGCTTCACTGACACACTAAAGGAATTTTTTAATGGAGGCCGGAAATGGCAGTATTTTCTGACAACGTACAGTACAGACCAAAAGTTTGGACACACCATCTCATTTAAAGATTTTTCTGTATTTTCATGACTCTGAAAATTGTACATTCACACTGAAGGCATCAAAACTATGAATTAACACATGTGGAATTATATACTTAACAAAAAAGTGTGAAACAACTGACAAATATGTCTCATATTCTAGGTTCTTCAAAGTAGCCACCTTTTGCTTTGATGATTGCATTGCACACTCTCGGCATTCTCTTGATGAGCTTCAAGAGGTAGTCACCGGAAATGGTCTTCCATCAATCTTGAAGGAGATCCCAGAGATGCTTAGCACTTGTTGGCCCTTTTCCCTACACTCTGCGGTCCAGCTCACCCCAAACCATCTCGATTGGGTTCAGGTCTGGTGACTGTGGAGGCCAAGTCATCTGGTGTAGCACTCCATCACTCTCCTTCTTGGTCAAATAGCCCTTACACAGCCTGAAGGTGTGCTTGGGGTCATTGTCCTGTTGAAAAATAAATGATGGTCCAACTAAACGCAAACCGGATGGAATAGCATGCCTTTGCAAGATGCTGTGGTAGCCATGCTGGTTCAGTATGCCTTCAATTTTGAACAAATCCCCAACAGTGTCACCAGCAAAGCACCGCACACCATCACACCTCCTGCTCCATGCTTCACGGTGGGAACCTGGAATGTATAGTGCATCCGTTCACCTTTTCTGCGTCGCACAAAGACACGGTGGTTGGAACCAAAGATCTCAAATTTGGACTCATCAGACCAAAGCACAGATTTCCACTGGTCTAATGTCCATTCCTTGTGTTATTTAGCCCAAACAAGTCTCTTCTCCTTGTTGCCTGTCCTTAGCAGTGGTTTCCTAGCAGCTATTTTACCATGAAGGCCTGCTGCACAAAGTCTCCTCTTAACAGTTGTTGAAGAGATGTATCTGCTGTCAGAACTTTGTGGCATTGACCTGGTCTCTAATCTGAGCTGCTGTTAACCTGCAATTTCTGTGGCTGGTGACTCGGATAAACTTATCCTCAGAAGCAGAGGTGACTCTTGGTCTTCCTTTCCTGGGGTGGTCCTCATGTGAGCCAGTTTCTTTGAAGCGCTTGATGGTTTTTCAACTGCACTTGGGGACACTTTCAAAGTTTTCCCAATTGTTTGGACTGACTGACCTTCATTTCTTAAAGTAATGATGGCCACTCGTTATTCTTTACTTAGCTGCTTTTTTCTTGCCATAACACAAATTCTAACAGTCTATTCAATAGGACTATCAGCTGTGTATCCACCAGACTTCTGCACAACTCAACTGATGGTCCCAATCCCATTAATAAGGCAAGAAATCCCACTTGTTAAACCTGACAGGGCATACCTGTGACGTGAAAACCATTTCCGGTGACTACCTCTTGAAGCTCATCAAGAGAATGCCAAGAGTGTGCAACGCAGTCATCAAAGCAAAAGGTGGCTACTTTGAAGAACCTAGAATATAAGACATATTTTCAGTTGTTTCACACTTTTTTGTTAAGTATGGAATTCCATATGTGTTAATTCATAGTTTTAATGCCTTCAGTGTGAATGCACAATTTTCAAAGTCATGAAAATACAGAAAAATCTTTAAATGAGAAGGTGTGTCCAAACTTTTGGTCTGTACTTTATATGTGATCCGTGTGACAGAGAAAACAGAGTTTTAAATACCTGGCCTGTAGGTAAGTAGCTTGAACAGCAAAATGGTGTGAATTGCTTCACTGACACACTGAAAGAAATTTTTAATGGAGGCCAGAAATTTCAGCATTTTCTGACAACGTTTATGTGATCCATGTGACGGAGAAAACAGAGTTTTAAGCACCTGGCCTGTAGGTAAGTAGTTTGAACAGCAAACTGGGGAGAATTGCTTCACTGACACACTGAAAGAAATGTTGGAAGTATTTTCTGACAATGTATATGTGATCCTTGTGACGGAGAAACAGGGTTTTAAATACCTTGCCTGTAGGTAAGTGTAATGGATCCGGAGGTGGAACCTCTGAGCTGAAATACAAAGGGGAAGTCCTTGTAAGGAAGCGGGTGACTCCCAGGGAAGGCAAGCAGGAAGTCGCAGCAAGAGACGGGGACAGTCTCTGGGTAAGCAGGCAGGTGTTCACGGCAAGTGACGGGGACAGTCTCTGGGTAGACAGGCAGGTGGTCACGGCAAGTGACGGGGACAGTCTCTGGGTAGACCGGCAGTAGGTCACGGCAAGCGACGGAGACAGACTCTGGGTAGACAGGCAGGAGGTCACGGCAAGTGACGGGGACAGTCTCTGGGTAGACGGCAGGTACCGTCAACCCTGCGGGCAGATAGACAAGGCAGATACTGGCAGGTGCTTCCGGGTAAGCAGGTAGATAGCCGTGGCAGGTGCTGGCGGGTGCTTCCGGATAAGCAGGTAGATAAACTCAGCGGGTGCTGGCAGGTGCTTCCAGGTAAGCAGGTAGAGAGATACAGCAGGTGCCGGCAGGTAGCAGACAGGTGACAGGCTGGAATCAGGCTGGACTAGACAGGCTAGCGGAGGGACCTGAGGGCTGAAGCAGAGGTGAAGACACAGTGCAACAACTGTTGCTCGGGCACCTCCATTTTGATGGAGGTGCGTTAAATGTGGGAAGTCCTCTGACCATTGGCCGGGGACTTTTTAGGAAGATGCGCGCAGTCCCTTTAAGAGGGGGGGAGTGCGTGCGCGCGCGCCCTAAGCACTCTACTGGAGGAGGAACGTGCGCCGGCCACAGCAGGGAACAGAGCGCAGGGAGAAGCCGCGCCAGGAGCCGGGAAACGAGAGAAACGGTGTCCATGTCTGACATGGGGCAGAGACGCCGCTGCGACGACAGAGAGAGGAGCGCTGGAGGGACCCACGTGAGGAGCGCGGAGGTGAGAGGGACGGCGTCCCTGCCTAGCAGAGGGCAGGGACGCCGATGCTACAGTAAGTAGTTTAAACAGCAAACTGGTGTGAATTGCTTCACTGACACACTAAAGGAAATTTTGAATGGAGGCCTGAAATTGCAGTATTTTCTGACAACGTATATGTGATCCGTGTGACGGAGAAAACAGAGTTTTAAGTACCTGGCCTGTAGGTAAGTAGTTTGTACAGCACACTGCTGTGAATTGCTTCACTGACACAATAAAGGAAATTTTGAATGGAGGCCTGAAATCGCAGTATTTTCTGACAACGTATATGTGATCCGAGTGACGGAGAAAACAGAGTTTTAAATACCTTGCCTGTAGGTAAGCAGTTTAAATAGCAAACTGGTGTAAATTATTTGACTGACACATTGAAAGAAATTTTTAATGGAGGCCAGAAATAGTAGTATTTTCTGACAAAGTATATGTGATCCGTGTGACAGAGAAAACAGAGTTTTAAATACCTGGCCTGTAGGTATGTAGTTTGAACTGCAAACTGGTGTGAATTGCTTCACAGACACACTGAAAGAAATTTTTAATGGAGGCTAGAAATGGCAGTATTTTCTGACACCGTATATGTGATCCATGTGATGGAGAAAACAGAGTTTTAAATACCTGGCCTGTAGGTAAGTTGTTTGAACAGCAAACTGGTGCGAATTGCTTCACTGACACACTAAAGGAATTTTTTAATGGAGGCCAGAAATGGCAGCATTTTCTGACAACGTACAGTACAGACCAAAAGTTTGGACACACCTTCTCATTTAAACATTTTTCTGTATTTTCATGACTATGAAAAATGTACATTCACACTGAAGGCATCAAAACTATGAATTAACACATGTTGAATTATAAACTTAACAAAATAGTGTGAAACAACTGAAAATATGTCTTATATTCTAGGTTCTTCAAAGTAGCCACCTTTTGCTTTGATGATTGCCATGCACACTCTTGACATTCTCTTGATGAGCTTCAAGAGGTAGTCACCGGAAATGGTCTTCTATCAATCTTGAAGGAGATCCCAGAGATGCTTAGCACTTGTTGGCCCTTTTCCCTTCACTCTGCGGTCAAGCTCTCCCCAAACCACCTCAATTGGGTTCAGGTCTGGTGACTGTGGAGGCCAGGTCATCTGGTGTAGCACTCCCTCACTCTCCTTCTTGGTCAAATAGCCCTTACACAGCCTGGAGGTGTGTTTGGGGTCATTGTCCTGTTGAAAAATAAATGATGGTCCAACTAAACGCAAACCGGATGGAATAGCATGCCGCTGCAAGATGCTGTGATAGCCATGCTGGTTCAGTATGCCTTCAATTTTGAACAAATCCCCAACAGTGTCACCAGCAAAGCACCCCCACACCATCACACCTCCTCCTCCATGCTTCACGGTGGCAACCAGGCATGTAGAGTCCATCCGTTCACCTTTTCTGCGTTGCACAAAGACACGGTGGTTGGAACCAAAGATCTCAAATTTGGACTCATCAGACCAAAGCACAGATTTCCACTGGTCTAATGTCCATTCCTTGTGTTCTTTAGCCCAAACAAGTCTCTTCTGCTTGTTGCCTGTCCTTAGCAGTGGTATCCTAGCAGCTGTTTTACCATGAAGACCTGCTGCACATAGTCTCCTCTTTACAGTTGTTGAAGAGATGTGTCTGCTGTTAGTACTCTGTGGCATTGACCTGGTCTCTAATCTGAGCTGCTGTTAACCTGCGATTTCTGAGGCTGGTGACTTGAATAAACTTATCCTCAGAAGCAGAGGTGACTCTTCGTCTTCCTTTCCTGGGGTGGTCCTCATGTGAGCCAGTTTCTTTGTAGTGCTTGATGGTTTTTCAACTGCACTTGGCGACACTTTCAAAGTTTTCCCAATTTTTCGGACTGACTGACCTTCATTTCTTAAAGTAATGATTGCCAGTCGTTTTTCTTTACTTAGCTGCTTTTTTCTTGCCATAATACAAATTCTAACAGTCTATTCAGTAGGACTATCAGCTGTGTATCCACCAGACTTCTGCACAACACAACTGATGGTCCCAACCCCTTTGATAAGGCAAGAAATCCCACTTGTTAAACCTGACAGGGCACACCTGTGACGTGAAAACCATTTCCGGTGACTACCTCTTGAAGCTCATTGTAACAGGGCCGGGAGGTGGAACCTCTGAGCTGCAATACAAGGGGGAAGTCCTTGTAAGGAATCAGGTGACTCCCAGGGAAGGCAAGCAGGTAGCCACAGCAAGTGACGGGGACAGTCTCTGGGTAAGCAGGCAGGTGGTCACGGCAAGTGACGGGGACAGTCTCTGGGTAGACAGGCAGGTGGTCACGGCAAGTGACGGGGACAGTCTCTGGGTAGACAGGCAGGTGGTCACGGCAAGTGACGGGGACAGTCTCTGGGTAGACAGGCAGGAGGTCACGGCAAGTGACGGCAGGATTTCCAGGCAGGCTTGCAGAAAGCAAGCAGGTGCTCCCAGGAGAGCGGGCAGACAGATGAGGCGGATACCTGACAGGTAACTGGCGGGCGCTCCCAGGTGAGCGGGTTGACGGAGACAGCAGATAACAGGCAGGTAACTAGTGGACGCTCCCAGGTGAGCGGTCTGACAGACGAGGCAGGTGACAGGCTGGTAAGTGGTGGTCACTCCCAGGTGAGCGGTCTGACAGACATGGCAGGTGACAGGCAGGTAACTGGTGGACGCTCCCAGGTGAGCGGGGAGACAGACGAGGCGGATACCTGACAGGTAACAGGCGGGCGCTCCCAGGTGAGCGGGCTGACGGAGACAGCAGGTAAAAGGCAGGTAACTGGTGGACGCTCCCAGGTGAGCGGTCTGACAGACGAGGCAGGTGACAGGCAGGTAACTGGTGGACGCTCCCAAGTGAGCGGTCTGACAGCCGAGGCAGGTGACAGGCAGGTAACTGGCGGATAACAGGCTGGCAGGCAGGACGAGAAGTCAGGCTAACAGCGGGACCTGAGGGCTGAAGCACAGGAAGACACAGTGCAAACAACTTTGCTCTGGCACCTCCATTTTGGAGGAGGTGCCTTATATATGGGAGATCCTCTGGCAATTGGCCGGGGACTCATTAGGACGGCGCGCGGACACTTTAAGAGAGAGGGAGCGCACGCGCGCGCGCCCTAAGCACACTGCCAGCAGCGCGGGAGGAGGACGCCGAGCACAGAGCAGAGAGGTGAGGGGAATGGCGTCTCTGCCTAGCAGGGGCAGAGACACCGATGCTACAGTCCCCCCCCCTTTTGGCCCCCCATTTCTTAGGCCAGAGAGAAATTTATCAAGGATGAGCGGGGCATGGATGTTCCCCCGGGGCTCCCATGTTCTCTCCTCAGGACCAAACCCCTTCCAATCCACTAGAAAAAAGGTCTTTCCTCTTACCCTCTTGATGGCCAGAATGCTCTCTACCTCAAACTCGTCTTCAGCGGAGACCGGAGCAGGAGGCGTACCTGTAGACTTGGAAAAAGAGTTAAGTACCAAGGGTTTGAGGAGAGATACATGGAAGGAGTTGGGGATCCGCAAGTTGGCCGGGAGTTTCAATTTATAGGCCACAAGGGTTGATTTGCTTGATAACTTCCAGTGGGCCGATGAACCGGGGCCCTAACTTGTAGGAAGGAATCTTGAGCCGGACATATTTGGACGAGAGCCAGACCTTATCTCCAGGACGGAATTGGGGCGTATCCAGACGTCTCTTGTCAGCCTGTTTCTTCATCCGCTCGGAGGACTGAAGAAGTGCGGATCTGGTACTCTCCCAAATGGAGGAGAATTTGCTAACAAGAGACTCCGCGGCAGGTGGAGACGGGAAACGGGATCCGGGGATTTTGACCGTAGACTGTAAAAAACGGGGATTTGGAAGAGGATTCACTCTCGTGATTATTATAGGAGAATTCGGCCCACAGTAAAAGATCCACCCAGTCGGAATGGTGGGCATTAACAAAGTGCCGGAGGTAACTGGTTAAAATTTGGTTGATCCGCTCTACTTGACCATTGGACTGTGGGTGATAAGCAGAAGAGAAGTCCAAGGTGACCCCCTGCAGTTTACACGTGGCTCTCCAGAAGCGAGAGGTGAACTGGACCCCTCGATCGGACACGATGTGGAGAGGAAGACCATGGAGACGGAAAATATGATGAATAAGTCCTTAGCCAACTCAGATGCAGACGGAAGACCCGTCAGGGGAATGAAGTGAGCCATCTTAGAGAAGCGGTCAGCAACCACCCAAATGACCGTACAACCAGCAGAGACAGGGAGATCCGTTATAAAGTCCATGGCTATATGCTGCCACGGGGCAGAAGGTACGGGAAGAGGCAGAAGGCGGCCGGCTGGCAGATGTCTAGGAACCTTGTTGCGAGTGCAGGACGCACAGGCCGAGACAAAGTCTATTACCTCCTTGCGCAGGGTAGGCCACCAGTAATGCCGGGTAATAAGCTGGAGGGTCTTCTTTTGTCCAGCATGGCCGGCTAGCTTAGACGAATGTCCCCAGAGCAGAACCTTCAAACGATCAGGTACTGTCACGAACGTCTTACCGGGTGGAAGACGATTCAGATCCACGGGGGCCACCTGCATTACCTTGGCAGGGTCGATGATGTGCTTTGGCTCCTCCTCAAGATCGGAGGACAGAAAGAATCGGGACAAGGCATCGGCTTTGATATTTTTGTCTGCCGGGCGGAAATGAAGAATGAAATCAAAGCGGGCGAAGAACAAGGACCACCGGGCCTGGCGCGGGTTTAAGTCTTTGGGCACTCTGGAGGTAAGCCAAGTTTTTGTGGTCCGTATAAATTATTACCGGATGAAGAGCCTCCTCGAGCAAGTTACACCACTCCTCCAGTGCCAACTTGACGGCTAACAATTCTCGGTCTCCTATAGAATAATTGCGCTCAGACGAGGAGAAGAGTTTGGAGAAGAAGCCGCAGGTTACCATTCTCCCGGATGGCGACTTTTGGGTGAGTACCGCTCTGGCTCCGGAGGAGGAAGCATCTACTTCTAAGAAGAATTGCTTGTTGCAGTCCGGACGGTGCAGCACAGAAGCGGAGGAGAAAGCTTGTTTCAAAGAAAGGAAGTCCTCCTCTGCCTCGGGCGGCCATTCTTTGAGACTAGTCCCCTTACGGGTGAGCGTGGAGATAGGGGCAGTCCGGGAAGAGAAGTGCGGAATGAAGAGGCGGTAGCAGTTGGCGAAGCCCAGGAACCGCTGAATAGCCTTCAACCCCTCCGGTCGGGGCCACTTCAGGATGGCAGAAAGTTTCTCAGGATCCATTCGTAGGCCGGTCTGGGAGATGACGTAGCCCAGAAATGGAAGCGAGGTCTGCTCAAAGTGGCACTTCTCAAATTTTGCGTAGAGGTGGTTTTGCCTGAGCCTGAGCAGGACTTGACGAACGTTCCTCCGTTGAGTGGGAAGATCCGGAGAGAAGAGCAAGATGTCGTCCAGGTACACCACGACGCAGGAGTAGAGAAGGTCACGGAAGATGTCATTGACCAACTCTTGAAAGACGGCGGGAGCATTACAGAGTCCGAAGGGCATTACGAGGTATTCATAGTGGCCGTCCCGGGTGTTAAATGCCGTCTTCCATTCATCCCCCCGACAGATATGGACCGGGTTATACGCCCCACGGAGATCCAGCTTGGTGAAGATTCTGGCACCCCTCAGACGGTCAAATAATTCAGGAATGAGCGGAAGGGGGTATTTATTCTTCACCGTGATCCGGTTAAGATCTCTATAGTCAATACAGGGACGGAGTGAACCATCCGTTTTTTTAACGAAGAAGAAGCCTGCTCCCGCTGGGGAGGTAGATTTCCGGATAAATCCCCGGGCCAGATTTTCCTCGATATATTCAGACATGGCCCGGGTCTCGGCAGCGGACAACGGGTAAATACGCCCAAGGGGTTGAGTAGCGCCGGGTACCAGGTCGATTGGGCAATCGTATGGTCTATGAGGGGGTAATGTCTCAGCTTCTTTCTTGTTGAAAACATCAGCATAAGACCATAAGGAACCGGTAGGCCGGGTAGATTGGCTGGAGAAGGAGAGGGACGAGCAGGACAAACAGGAACAAAACAAGTCTTATGGCAGTCCTGCCCCCAGCATAGGACTTCTCCGGTCTGCCAATTCAGCACGGGTGCATGTCTCTGGAGCCAAGGTAGGCCTAACAAGAGGGCGTGAGAGAGTCCAGGTAGAACATGGAAGAAGATGCGCTCAGAGTGCAGCATTCCCACCTGCAGAGTTATGGGTTCGGTGATGAGTTGGATGGTTTGCAGTAAGAGGCCCCCATCCATGGAGGTTTAGTGGGAATGCGGTATCTCTCTACCAGGGACTGAGAAATGAGATTTCCAGCAACTCCAGAATCAAGTTTAGCTAGCTCAAAGTAACGGTTCTCCCGGCAGATGATAGAGACCGACAGCATCAGAGATGGAGAGGGTTTACTCTTGTCTAGGATGACCTCTCTGAGCGATCCTAGACACAGGCGTTTCCCGGTCTCTCTGGGCAGGCACAGATCCGGTGCTCCTTACTGCCACAGTAGAAACAGCTCCCCTCGGCACGGCGTGACTCTTGACGGGTTTTGACCATCTTGGTCTGGTCGACCTGCATGGGCTCTGGCGAGTGCGCCCGGGGAGTTACAGATGAAGAGACGGGTCTCTGGAAAGTAGGAGCAAGGCGGGGAAACTTCCTCTCACGGGTGACCTCTTTGGTATGCTCCTGGAACCGGATTTCAATCCGGGTGGCAAGAGTCACCAAGTCATCCAGGGTGGTTGGAATGTCTCGACCGGCAAGTTCATCTTTAATCCGGCCGGATAGGCCCTCCCAGAAGACGGACACCAGGGCCTCGTTATCCCAGGCAAGCTCGGAAGCAAGGGTACGAAACCGTATGGCATATTGGCCCACGGTGAGACTCCCTTGGCGGAGGCGTAGCAGAGAGGAGGCAGAAGAGGTCTTTCATCCTGGTTCGTCTAAGACTTTCCGGAAAGCCGTGAGAAAGGATGGCAAGTTGGACACCAGGGGGTCTCCTCTCTCCCATAGAGGATTTAGCCAGGCCAGTGCCTCCCCAGTGAGATGGGACATGATGAAGGCTACCTTGACCCAGTTGGTGGTGAACTGGTGTGCCAAAAGTTCGAAGTGCAGGGTGCACTGGTTAATGAAGCCGGGGTCTCCACCAAAACGAGGCGGGGTGGAGAGGCGGGGAACGGGAATGGATGCCATGGTATTGATTGGCAGCGACACTGCCGGGGTAGTAGTTGTGCGAGTGGAAGCAGCTCCCGATGAGGCAGTCAGTGTGTCCAGGCGGGAGTAAACACTACGCAGGTGACTCAGGATGGACTCCTGTTGGGACCTCTGAAGGGATAGTTCATGGCATAGGTCCGAGAGTGAGGGAGCTTGGGTGCCACCAGGTTCCATGGCCCGAGCAAACTGTAACGGGGCCGGGAGGTGGAACCTCTGAGCTGCAATACAAGGGGGAAGTCCTTGTAAGGAAGCAGGTGACTCCCATGGAAGGCAAGCAGGTAGCCACAGCAAGTGACGGGGACAGTCTCTGGGTAAGCAGGCAGGTGGTCACGGCAAGTGACGGGGACAGTCTCTGGGTAGACAGGCAGGTGGTCACGGCAAGTGACGGGACAGTCTCTGGGTAGACAGGCAGGAGGTCACGGCAAGTGACGGCAGGATCTCCAGGCAGGCTGGCAGAAAGCAAGCAGGTGTTCCAAGGAGAGCGGGCAGACAGACGGGGCAGATACCTGACAGGTAACTGGCGGGCGCTCCCAGGTGAGCGGGCTGACGGAGACAGCAGCTAACAGGCAGGTAACTGGCGGATAACAGGCTGGCAGGCAGGATGAGATGTCAGGCTAGCAGCGGGTCCTGAGGGCTGAAGCACAGAAAGACACAGTGCAAACAACTTTGCTCGGGCACCTCCATTTTGGAGGAGGTGCCTTATATATGGGAGATCCTCTGGCAATTGGCCGGGGACTCCTTAGGACGGCGGGCGCGGCCCCTTTGAGAGGGAGCGAGCGCGCCCTAAGCACAGTGCCTGGGAAGCAGCGCGCGCTGCCAGCAGCGCGGGAGGAGGACGCCGAGCATGGAGGAGAGAGGTAGGGGGAACGGCGTCTCTGCCTAGCAGGGGGCAGAGACGCCGATGCTACACTCATCAAGAGAATGCCAAGAGTGTGCAAAGCAGCCATCAAAGCAAAAGGTGGCTACTTTGAAGTATCTAGAATATAAGACATATTTTCAGTTGTTTCACACTTTTTTGTTAAGTATATAATTCCACATGTGTTAATTCATAGTATTAATGCCTTCAGTGTGAATGCACAATTTTCAAAGTCATGAAAATACCGAAAAATCTTTAAATGAGAAGGTGTGTCCAAACTTTTGATCTGTACTGTATATGTGATCCGTGTGATGGAGAAAACAGAGTTTTTAATACCTGGCCTGTAGGTAAGTAGCTTGAACAGCAAACTTTTGTGAATTGCTTCACTGACACACTGAAAGAAATTTTTAATTGAGGCCAGAAATTTCAGTATTTTCTGGCAATATATATGTGATCCATGTGACGGAGAAAACAAAGTTTTAAGCACCTGGCCTGTAGGTAAGTAGTTTGAACAGCAAACTGAGGAGAATTGCTTCACTGACACACTGAAAGAAATTTTTAATGGAGGCCAGAAATGGCAGTATTTTTTGACAACGTATATGTGATCCATGTGATGGAGAAAACAGAGGTTTAAATACCTGGCCTGTAGGTAAGTAGTTTGAACAACACACTGGCTTGAATTGCTTCACTGACACACTAAAGAAAATTTTGAATGGAGGTCAGAAATAGCATTATTTTCTGACAACGTATATGTGATCCGTGTGACGGACAAAACAGAGTTTTAAATACGTGGTCTCTAGGTAAGTAGTTTGAGCAGGAAACTGGTGTGAATTGCTTCACTGACACACTATAGGAAATTTTTAATGCAGGCCAGAAATGGCAGTATTTTCTGACAACGTATATGTGATCCGTGTGATGGAGAAAACAGAGGTTTAAATACCTGGCCTGTAGGTAAGTAGTTTGAACAGCAAACTGCTGTGAATTGCTTCAATGACACACTGAAAGAAATCTATAATGGAGGCCAGAAATGGAAGTATTTTCTGACAAAGTATATGTGATCCGTTTGACGGAAAAAAAGGAGTTTTAAAAACCTGCCCTCTAGGTAAGTAGTTTGAACAGCAAACATGTGTGATTTGCTTCACTGACATACTAATGGAAATTTTTAATGGAGGCCAGAAATGGCAGTATTTTCTGACAACGTATATGTGATCCGTTTGATGGAGAAAACAGAGTTATAAAAACCTGGCCTGTAGGTAAGTAGTTTGAACAACAAACTGGTGGGAATTGCTTCACTGACACACTAAAGGAAGTTTTGAATGGAGGTCAGAAATTGCAGTATTTTCTGACAATATATATGTAGTCCGTGTGACGGAGAAAAGAGAGTTTCAAATACCTGGCCTGTTGGTAAGTAGCTTGAACAGCAAACTGGTGTGAATTGCTTCACTGACACACTGAAAGAAATTTTTAATGGATGCCAGAAATGGCAGTATTTTCTGACAACGTATATGTGATCCATGTGATGGAGAAAACAGAGTTTTAAATACCTGGCCTGGAGGTAAGTAGATTGAACAGCAAACTGGAGGGAAATGCTTCACTGACACACTGAATGAAATTTTGGCAGTATTTTTATGACAACGTATATGTGATCCGTGTGATGGAGAAAACACAGTTTTAAATACATGGCCTGTAGGTATGTAGTTTGAACAGCAAACTGGGGTGAATTGCTTCACTGACACACTAAAGGAAATTTTTAGTGGAGGCCAGAAATGGCAGTATTTTCTGTCAACGTATATGTGATCCGTGTGATGGAGAAAACAGAGTTTTAAATACCTGACCTGTAGGTAAGTAGTTTGAACAACAAAGTGGTGGGAATTGCTTCACTGACACACTGAAAGAAATTTTTAATGGAGGCCAGAAATGGCAGTATTTTCTGTCAACGTTTATATGATCTGTGTGACGGAGAAACAGAGTTTTGAATACCTGACCTGTAGGTAAGTAGTTTGAACAGCAAACTGGTGTGAATTGCTTCACTGACACACTATAGGAAATTTTTAATGGAGGCCAGAAATGGCAGTATTTTCTGACAATGTATATATGATCCATGTGACGGAGAAAACACAGTTTTAAATACCTGGCCTGTAGGTAGGTAGCTTGAAAAGCAAACAGGTGGGAATTGCTTCACTGACACACTAAAGGAAATTTTTAGTGGAGGCCAGCAATGGCAGTATTTTCTGACAATGTATATGTGATCCGTGTGATGAAGAAAACAGAGTTTTAAATACCTGGCCTGTAAGTAAATAGTTTGAACAGCAAACTTGCGTGAATTGCTTCATTGACACACTAAAGGAAATTTTTAATGGAGGCCAGAAATGGCAGTATTTTCTGACAACGCATATGTGATCCGTGTGACGGAGAACACAGAGTTTTAAATACCTGGCCTGTAGGTTATTAGTTTGATCAGCAAACTGGTGTGAATTGCTTCACTGACACACTGAAAGAATTTTTTCTTAGAGGTCAGAAATGGCAGTATTTTCTGACAACGTATATGTGATCCAAGTGACGGAGAAAACAGAGTTTTAAATACCTGGCCTCTAGGTGTGTAGTTTGAACAGCAAACTGGAGTGAATTGCTTCACAGACACACTGAAAGAAATTTTTAATGGAGGCTAGAAATGGCAGTATTTTCTGACACCGTATATGTGATCCATGTGATGGAGAAAACAGAGTTTTAAATACCTGGCCTGTAGGTAAGTTGTTTGAACAGCAAACTGGTGCGAATTGCTTCACTGACACACTAAAGGAATTTTTTAATGGAGGCCAGAAATGGCAGCATTTTCTGACAACGTACAGTACAGACCAAAAGTTTGGACACACCTTCTCATTTAAACATTTTTCTGTATTTTCATGACTATGAAAAATGTACATTCACACTGAAGGCATCAAAACTATGAATTAACACATGTTGAATTATAAACTTAACAAAATAGTGTGAAACAACTGAAAATATGTCTTATATTCTAGGTTCTTCAAAGTAGCCACCTTTTGCTTTGATGATTGCCATGCACACTCTTGACATTCTCTTGATGAGCTTCAAGAGGTAGTCACCGGAAATGGTCTTCTATCAATCTTGAAGGAGATCCCAGAGATACTTAGCACTTGTTGGCCCTTTTCCCTTCACTCTGCGGTCAAGCTCTCCCCAAACCACCTCAATTGGGTTCAGGTCTGGTGACTGTGGAGGCCAGGTCATCTGGTGTAGCACTCCCTCACTCTCCTTCTTGGTCAAATAGCCCTTACACAGCCTGGAGGTGTGTTTGGGGTCATTGTCCTGTTGAAAAATAAATGATGGTCCAACTAAACGCAAACCGGATGGAATAGCATGCCGCTGCAAGATGCTGTGATAGCCATGCTGGTTCAGTATGCCTTCAATTTTGAACAAATCCCCAACAGTGTCACCAGCAAAGCACCCCCACACCATCACACCTCCTCCTCCATGCTTCACGGTGGCAACCAGGCATGTAGAGTCCATCCGTTCACCTTTTCTGCGTTGCACAAAGACACGGTGGTTGGAACCAAAGATCTCAAATTTGGACTCATCAGACCAAAGCACAGATTTCCACTGGTCTAATGTCCATTCCTTGTGTTCTTTAGCCCAAACAAGTCTCTTCTGCTTGTTGCCTGTCCTTAGCAGTGGTATCCTAGCAGCTGTTTTACCATGAAGGCCTGCTGCACATAGTCTCCTCTTTACAGTTGTTGAAGAGATGTGTCTGCTGTTAGAACTCTGTGGCATTGACCTGGTCTCTAATCTGAGCTGCTGTTAACCTGCGATTTCTGAGGCTGGTGACTTGAATAAACTTATCCTCAGAAGCAGAGGTGACTCTTCGTCTTCCTTTCCTGGGGTGGTCCTCATGTGAGCCAGTTTCTTTGTAGTGCTTGATGGTTTTTCAACTGCACTTGGCGACACTTTCAAAGTTTTCCCAATTTTTCGGACTGACTGACCTTCATTTCTTAAAGTAATGATTGCCAGTCGTTTTTCTTTACTTAGCTGCTTTTTTCTTGCCATAATACAAATTCTAACAGTCTATTCAGTAGGACTATCAGCTGTGTATCCACCAGACTTCTGCACAACACAACTGATGGTCCCAACCCCTTTGATAAGGCAAGAAATCCCACTTGTTAAACCTGACAGGGCACACCTGTGACGTGAAAACCATTTCCGGTGACTACCTCTTGAAGCTCATTGTAACAGGGCCGGGAGGTGGAACCTCTGAGCTGCAATACAAGGGGGAAGTCCTTGTAAGGAATCAGGTGACTCCCAGGGAAGGCAAGCAGGTAGCCACAGCAAGTGATGGGGACAGTCTCTGGGTAAGCAGGCAGGTGGTCACGGCAAGTGACGGGGACAGTCTCTGGGTAGACAGGCAGGTGGTCACGGCAAGTGACGGGGACAGTCTCTGGGTAGACAGGCAGGTGGTCACGGCAAGTGACGGGGACAGTCTCTGGGTAGACAGGCAGGAGGTCACGGCAAGTGACGGCAGGATTTCCAGGCAGGCTTGCAGAAAGCAAGCAGGTGCTCCCAGGAGAGCGGGCAGACAGATGAGGCGGATACCTGACAGGTAACTGGCGGGCGCTCCCAGGTGAGCGGGTTGACGGAGACAGCAGGTAACAGGCAGGTAACTAGTGGACGCTCCCAGGTGAGCGGTCTGACAGACGAGGCAGGTGACAGGCTGGTAAGTGGTGGTCACTCCCAGGTGAGCGGTCTGACAGACATGGCAGGTGACAGGCAGGTAACTGGTGGACGCTCCCAGGTGAGCGGGGAGACAGACGAGGCGGATACCTGACAGGTAACAGGCGGGCGCTCCCAGGTGAGCGGGCTGATGGAGACAGCAGGTAAAAGGCAGGTAACTGGTGGACGCTCCCAGGTGAGCGGTCTGACAGACGAGGCAGGTGACAGGCAGGTAACTGGTGGATGCTCCCAAGTGAGCGGTCTGACAGCCGAGGCAGGTGACAGGCAGGTAACTGGCGGATAACAGGCTGGCAGGCAGGACGAGAAGTCAGGCTAACAGCGGGACCTGAGGGCTGAAGCACAGGAAGACACAGTGCAAACAACTTTGCTCTGGCACCTCCATTTTGGAGGAGGTGCCTTATATATGGGAGATCCTCTGGCAATTGGCCGGGGACTCATTAGGACGGCGCGCGGACACTTTAAGAGAGAGGGAGCGCACGCGCGCGCGCCCTAAGCACACTGCCAGCAGCGCGGGAGGAGGACGCCGAGCACAGAGCAGAGAGGTGAGGGGAATGGCGTCTCTGCCTAGCAGGGGCAGAGACACCGATGCTACAGTCCCCCCCCCTTTAGGCCCCCCATTTCTTAGGCCAGAGAGAAATTTATCAAGGATGAGCGGGGCATGGATGTTCCCCCGGGGCTCCCATGTTCTCTCCTCAGGACCAAACCCCATCCAATCCACTAGAAAAAAGGTCTTTCCTCTTACCCTCTTGATGGCCAGAATGCTCTCTACCTCAAACTCGTCTTCAGCGGAGACCGGAGCAGGAGGCGTACCTGTAGACTTGGAAAAAGAGTTAAGTACCAAGGGTTTGAGGAGAGATACATGGAAGGAGTTGGGGATCCGCAAGTTGGCCGGGAGTTTCAATTTATAGGCCACAAGGGTTGATTTGCTTGATAACTTCCAGTGGGCCGATGAACCGGGGCCCTAACTTGTAGGAAGGAATCTTGAGCCGGACATATTTGGACGAGAGCCAGACCTTATCTCCAGGACGGAATTGGGGCGTATCCAGACGTCTCTTGTCAGCCTGTTTCTTCATCCGCTCGGAGGACTGAAGAAGTGCGGATCTGGTACTCTCCCAAATGGAGGAGAATTTGCTAACAAGAGACTCCGCGGCAGGTGGAGACGGGAAACGGGATCCGGGGATTTTGACCGTAGACTGTAAAAAACGGGGATTTGGAAGAGGATTCACTCTCGTGATTATTATAGGAGAATTCGGCCCACGGTAAAAGATCCACCCAGTCGGAATGGTGGGCATTAACAAAGTGCCGGAGGTAACTGGTTAAAATTTGGTTGATCCGCTCTACTTGACCATTGGACTGTGGGTGATAAGCAGAAGAGAAGTCCAAGGTGACCCCCTGCAGTTTACACGTGGCTCTCCAGAAGCGAGAGGTGAACTGGACCCCTCGATCGGACACGATGTGGAGAGGAAGACCATGGAGACGGAAAATATGATGAATAAGTCCTTAGCCAACTCAGATGCAGACGGAAGACCCGTCAGGGGAATGAAGTGAGCCATCTTAAAGAAGCGGTCAGCAACCACCCAAATGACCGTACAACCAGCAGAGACAGGGAGATCCGTTATAAAGTCCATGGCTATATGCTGCCACGTGGCAGAAGGTACGGGAAGAGGCAGAAGGCGGCCGGCTGGCAGATGTCTAGGAACCTTGTTGCGAGTGCAGGACGCACAGGCCGAGACAAAGTCTATTACCTCCTTGCGCAGGGTAGGCCACCAGTAATGCCGGGTAATAAGCTGGAGGGTCTTCTTTTGTCCAGCATGGCCGGCTAGCTTAGACGAATGTCTCCAGAGCAGAACCTTCAAACGATCAGGTACTGTCACGAACGTCTTACCGGGTGGAAGACGATTCAGATCCACGGGGGCCACCTGCATTACCTTGGCAGGGTCGATGATGTGCTTTGGCTCCTCCTCAAGATCGGAGGACAGAAAGAATCGGGACAAGGCATCGGCTTTGATATTTTTGTCTGCCGGGCGGAAATGAAGAATGAAATCAAAGCGGGCGAAGAACAAGGACCACCGGGCCTGGCGCGGGTTTAAGTCTTTGGGCACTCTGGAGGTAAGCCAAGTTTTTGTGGTCCGTATAAATTATTACCGGATGAAGAGCCTCCTCGAGCAAGTTACACCACTCCTCCAGTGCCAACTTGACGGCTAACAATTCTCGGTCTCCTATAGAATAATTGCGCTCAGACGAGGAGAAGAGTTTGGAGAAGAAGCCGCAGGTTACCATTCTCCCGGATGGCGACTTTTGGGTGAGTACCGCTCTGGCTCCGGAGGAGGAAGCATCTACTTCTAAGAAGAATTGCTTGTTGCAGTCCGGACGTTGCAGCACAGAAGCGGAGGAGAAAGCTTGTTTCAAAGAAAGGAAGTCCTCCTCTGCCTCGGGCGGCCATTCTTTGAGACTAGTCCCCTTACGGGTGAGCGTGGAGATAGGGGCAGTCCGGGAAGAGAAGTGCGGAATGAAGAGGCGGTAGCAGTTGGCGAAGCCCAGGAACCGCTGAATAGCCTTCAACCCCTCCGGTCGGGGCCACTTCAGGATGGCAGAAAGTTTCTCAGGATCCATTCGTAGGCCGGTCTGGGAGATGACGTAGCCCAGAAATGGAAGCGAGGTCTGCTCAAAGTGGCACTTCTCAAATTTTGCGTAGAGGTGGTTTTGCCTGAGCCTGAGCAGGACTTGACGAACGTTCCTCCGTTGAGTGGGAAGATCCGGAGAGAAGAGCAAGATGTCGTCCAGGTACACCACGACGCAGGAGTAGAGAAGGTCACGGAAGATGTCATTGACCAACTCTTGAAAGACGGCGGGAGCATTACAGAGTCCGAAGGGCATTACGAGGTATTCATAGTGGCCGTCCCGGGTGTTAAATGCCGTCTTCCATTCATCCCCCCGACAGATATGGACCGGGTTATACGCCCCACGGAGATCCAGCTTGGTGAAGATTCTGGCACCCCTCAGACGGTCAAATAATTCAGGAATGAGCGGAAGGGGGTATTTATTCTTCACCGTGATCCGGTTAAGATCTCTATAGTCAATACAGGGACGGAGTGAACCATCCGTTTTTTTAACGAAGAAGAAGCCTGCTCCCGCTGGGGAGGTAGATTTCCGGATAAATCCCCGGGCCAGATTTTCCTCGATATATTCAGACATGGCCCGGGTCTCGGCAGCGGACAACGGGTAAATACGCCCAAGGGGTTGAGTAGCGCCGGGTACCAGGTCGATTGGGCAATCGTATGGTCTATGAGGGGGTAATGTCTCAGCGTCTTTCTTGTTGAAAACATCAGCATAAGACCATAAGGGACCGGTAGGCCGGGTAGATTGGCTGGAGAAGGAGAGGGACGAGCAGGACAAACAGGAACAAAACAAGTCTTATGGCAGTCCTGCCCCCAGCATAGGACTTCTCCGGTCTGCCAATTCAGCACGGGTGCATGTCTCTGGAGCCAAGGTAGGCCTAACAAGAGAGCGTGAGAGAGTCCAGGTAGAACATGGAAGAAGATGCGCTCAGAGTGCAGCATTCCCACCTGCAGAGTTATGGGTTCGGTGATGAGTTGGATGGTTTGCAGTAAGAGGCCCCCATCCATGGAGGTTTAGTGGGAATGCGGTATCTCTCTACCAGGGACTGAGAAATGAGATTTCCAGCAACTCCAGAATCAAGTTTAGCTAGCTCAAAGTAACGGTTCTCCCGGCAGATGATAGAGACCGACAGCATCAGAGATGGAGAGGGTTTACTCTTGTCTAGGACGACCTCTCTGAGCGATCCTAGACACAGGCGTTTCCCGGTCTCTCTGGGCAGGCACAGATCCGGTGCTCCTTACTGCCACAGTAGAAACCGCTCCCCTCGGCACGGCGTGACTCTTGACGGGTTTTGACCATCTTGGTCTGGTCGACCTGCATGGGCTCTGGCGAGTGCGCCCGGGGAGTTACAGATGAAGAGACGGGTCTCTGGAAAGTAGGAGCAAGGCGGGGAAACTTCCTCTCACGGGTGACCTCTTTGGTATGCTCCTGGAACCGGATTTCAATCCGGGTGGCAAGAGTCACCAAGTCATCCAGGGTGGTTGGAATGTCTCGACCGGCAAGTTCATCTTTAATCCGGCCGGATAGGCCCTCCCAGAAGACGGACACCAGGGCCTCGTTATCCCAGGCAAGCTCGGAAGCAAGGGTACGAAACCGTATGGCATATTGGCCCACGGTGAGACTCCCTTGGCGGAGGCGTAGCAGAGAGGAGGCAGAAGAGGTCTTTCATCCTGGTTCGTCTAAGACTTTCCGGAAAGCCGTGAGAAAGGATGGCAAGTTGGACACCAGGGGGTCTCCTCTCTCCCATAGAGGATTTAGCCAGGCCAGTGCCTCCCCAGTGAGATGGGACATGATGAAGGCTACCTTGACCCAGTTGGTGGTGAACTGGTGTGCCAAAAGTTCGAAGTGCAGGGTGCACTGGTTAATGAAGCCGGGGTCTCCACCAAAACGAGGCGGGGTGGAAAGGCGGGGAACGGGAATGGATGCCATGGTATTGATTGGCAGCGACACTGCCGGGGTTGTAGTTGTGCGAGTGGAAGCAGCTCCCGATGAGGCAGTCAGTGTGTCCAGGCGGGAGTAAACACTACGCAGGTGACTCAGGATGGACTCCTGTTGGGACCTCTGAAGGGATAGTTCATGGCATAGGTCCGAGAGTGAGGGAGCTTGGGTGCCACCAGGTTCCATGGCCCGAGCAAACTGTAACGGGGCCGGGAGGTGGAACCTCTGAGCTGCAATACAAGGGGGAAGTCCTTGTAAGGAAGCAGGTGACTCCCATGGAAGGCAAGCAGGTATCCACAGCAAGTGACGGGGACAGTCTCTGGGTAAGCAGGCAGGTGGTCACGGCAAGTGACGGGGACAGTCTCTGGGTAGACAGGCAGGTGGTCACGGCAAGTGACGGGACAGTCTCTGGGTAGACAGGCAGGAGGTCACGGCAAGTGACGGCAGGATCTCCAGGCAGGCTGGCAGAAAGCAAGCAGGTGTTCCAAGGAGAGCGGGCAGACAGACGGGGCAGATACCTGACAGGTAACTGGCGGGCGCTCCCAGGTGAGCGGGCTGACGGAGACAGCAGCTAACAGGCAGGTAACTGGCGGATAACAGGCTGGCAGGCAGGATGAGAAGTCAGGCTAGCAGCGGGTCCTGAGGGCTGAAGCACAGAAAGACACAGTGCAAACAACTTTGCTCGGGCACCTCCATTTTGGAGGAGGTGCCTTATATATGGGAGATCCTCTGGCAATTGGCCGGGGACTCCTTAGGACGGCGGGCGCGGCCCCTTTGAGAGGGAGCGAGCGCGCCCTAAGCACAGTGCCTGGGAAGCAGCGCGCGCTGCCAGCAGCGCGGGAGGAGGACGCCGAGCACGGAGGAGAGAGGTAGGGGGAACGGCGTCTCTGCCTAGCAGGGGGCAGAGACGCCGATGCTACACTCATCAAGAGAATGCCAAGAGTGTGCAAAGCAGCCATCAAAGCAAAAGGTGGCTACTTTGAAGTATCTAGAATATAAGACATATTTTCAGTTGTTTCACACTTTTTTGTTAAGTATATAATTCCACATGTGTTAATTCATAGTATTAATGCCTTCAGTGTGAATGCACAATTTTCAAAGTCATGAAAATACCGAAAAATCTTTAAATGAGAAGGTGTGTCCAAACTTTTGATCTGTACTGTATATGTGATCCGTGTGATGGAGAAAACAGAGTTTTTAATACCTGGCCTGTAGGTAAGTAGCTTGAACAGCAAACTTTTGTGAATTGCTTCACTGACACACTGAAAGAAATTTTTAATTGAGGCCAGAAATTTCAGTATTTTCTGGCAATATATATGTGATCCATGTGACGGAGAAAACAAAGTTTTAAGCACCTGGCCTGTAGGTAAGTAGTTTGAACAGCAAACTGAGGAGAATTGCTTCACTGACACACTGAAAGAAATTTTTAATGGAGGCCAGAAATGGCAGTATTTTTTGACAACGTATATGTGATCCATGTGATGGAGAAAACAGAGGTTTAAATACCTGGCCTGTAGGTAAGTAGTTTGAACAACACACTGGCTTGAATTGCTTCACTGACACACTAAAGAAAATTTTGAATGGAGGTCAGAAATAGCATTATTTTCTGACAACGTATATGTGATCCGTGTGACGGACAAAACAGAGTTTTAAATACGTGGTCTCTAGGTAAGTAGTTTGAGCAGGAAACTGGTGTGAATTGCTTCACTGACACACTATAGGAAATTTTTAATGCAGGCCAGAAATGGCAGTATTTTCTGACAACGTATATGTGATCCGTGTGATGGAGAAAACAGAGGTTTAAATACCTGGCCTGTAGGTAAGTAGTTTGAACAGCAAACTGCTGTGAATTGCTTCAATGACACACTGAAAGAAATCTATAATGGAGGCCAGAAATGGAAGTATTTTCTGACAAAGTATATGTGATCCGTTTGACGGAAAAAAAGGAGTTTTAAAAACCTACCCTATAGGTAAGTAGTTTGAACAGCAAACATGTGTGATTTGCTTCACTGACATACTAATGGAAATTTTTAATGGAGGCCAGAAATGGCAGTATTTTCTGACAACGTATATGTGATCCGTTTGATGGAGAAAACAGAGTTATAAAAACCTGGCCTGTAGGTAAGTAGTTTGAACAACAAACTGGTGGGAATTGCTTCACTGACACACTAAAGGAAGTTTTGAATGGAGGTCAGAAATTGCAGTATTTTCTGACAATATATATGTAGTCCGTGTGATGGAGAAAAGAGAGTTTCAAATACCTGGCCTGTTGGTAAGTAGCTTGAACAGCAAACTGGTGTGAATTGCTTCACTGACACACTGAAAGAAATTTTTAATGGATGCCAGAAATGGCAGTATTTTCTGACAACGTATATGTGATCCATGTGATGGAGAAAACAGAGTTTTAAATACCTGGCCTGGAGGTAAGTAGATTGAACAGCAAACTGGAGGGAAATGCTTCACTGACACACTGAATGAAATTTTGGCAGTATTTTTATGACAACGTATATGTGATCCGTGTGATGGAGAAAACACAGTTTTAAATACATGGCCTGTAGGTATGTAGTTTGAACAGCAAACTGGGGTGAATTGCTTCACTGACACACTAAAGGAAATTTTTAGTGGAGGCCAGAAATGGCAGTATTTTCTGTCAACGTATATGTGATCCGTGTGATGGAGAAAACAGAGTTTTAAATACCTGACCTGTAGGTAAGTAGTTTGAACAACAAACTGGTGGGAATTGCTTCACTGACACACTGAAAGAAATTTTTAATGGAGGCCAGAAATGGCAGTATTTTCTGTCAACGTTTATATGATCTGTGTGACGGAGAAACAGAGTTTTGAATACCTGACCTGTAGGTAAGTAGTTTGAACAGCAAACTGGTGTGAATTGCTTCACTGACACACTATAGGAAATTTTTAATGGAGGCCAGAAATGGCAGTATTTTCTGACAATGTATATATGATCCATGTGACGGAGAAAACACAGTTTTAAATACCTGGCCTGTAGGTAGGTAGCTTGAAAAGCAAACAGGTGGGAATTGCTTCACTGACACACTAAAGGAAATTTTTAGTGGAGGCCAGCAATGGCAGTATTTTCTGACAACGTATATGTGATCCGTGTGATGAAGAAAACAGAGTTTTAAATACCTGGCCTGTAAGTAAATAGTTTGAACAGCAAACTTGCGTGAATTGCTTCATTGACACACTAAAGGAAATTTTTAATGGAGGCCAGAAATGGCAGTATTTTCTGACAACGCATATGTGATCCGTGTGACGGAGAACACAGAGTTTTAAATACCTGGCCTGTAAGTAAATAGTTTGAACAGCAAACTTGCGTGAATTGCTTCACTGACACACTATACAAAATTTTTAGTGGAGGCCAGAAATGGCAGTATTTTCTGACAATGTATATGTGATCCGTGTGACGGAGAAATTGAGTTTTATATACCTGGCCTGTAGTTAAGTAGTTTGAAAAGCAAACTGGTATGAATTGCCTCACTGACACACTAAAGGAAATTTTTAATGGAGGCCAGAAATGGCAGTATTTTCTGACAACGTATATGTGATCCATGTGATGGAGAAAACAGAGTTTTATATAACTGGCCTGTAGGTAACTAGTTTGAACAGCACGCTGGTGGGAATTGCTTCACTGACACACTGAAAGAAATTTTGTCAGTATTTTCAGACATTGTATATATGATCTGTGTGATGGAGAAAACAGTGTTTTAAATACCTGGCCTGTAGGTATGTAGTTGGAACAGCAAACTGGGGTGAATTGCTTCACTGACACACTTAAGGAAATTTTTAATGGAGGCAAGAAATGGCAGTATTTTCTAACAACGAATATGTGATCCGTGTGATGAAGAAAACAGAGTTCTAAATATCTGGCCTGTAGGTATGTAGTTTGAACAGCAAACTGGGGTGAATTGCTTCACTGACACACTAAAGAAAATTTTGAATGGAGGTCAGAAATGGCAGTATTGTCTGACAACGTATATGTGATCCGTGTGACGGACAAAACAGAGTTTTAAATACGTGGTCTTTAGGTAAGTAGTTTGATCAGGAAACTGTGTGAATTGCTTCACTGACACACTATAGGAAATTTTTAATTGAGGCCAGAAATGGCAGCATTTTCTGACTACGTTTATATGATCTGTGTGACGGAGAAACTGAGTTTTGAATACCTGACCTGTAGGTAAGTAGTTTGAACAGCAAACTGGTGTGAATTGCTTCACTGACACACTATACAAAATTTTTAGTGGAGGCCAGAAATGGCAGTATTTTCTGACAATGTATATGTGATCCGTGTGATGGAGAATTTGAGTTTTATATACCTGGCCTGTAGTTAAGTAGTTTGAAAAGCAAACTGGTATGAATTGCCTCACTGACACACTAAAGGAAATTTTTAATGGAGGCCAGAAATGGCAGTATTTTCTGACAACGTATATGTGATCCATGTGATGGAGAAAATAGAGTTTTATATAACTGGCCTGTAGGTAAGTAGCTTGAACAGCACGCTGGTGGGAATTGCTTCACTGACACACTGAAAGAAATTTTGTCAGTATTTTCAGACATTGTATAT
Organism: Phyllobates terribilis; assembly: GCF_046119375.1. Taxonomy (NCBI): domain Eukaryota; kingdom Metazoa; phylum Chordata; class Amphibia; order Anura; family Dendrobatidae; genus Phyllobates; species Phyllobates terribilis. Next base: position 657,059,668 of record NW_027362764.1, on the reverse strand, counting down.
ATGATCTGTGTGATGGAGAAAACAGTGTTTTAAATACCTGGCCTGTAGGTATGTAGTTGGAACAGCAAACTGGGGTGAATTGCTTCACTGACACACTTAAGGAAATTTTTAATGGAGGCAAGAAATGGCAGTATTTTCTAACAACGAATATGTGATCCGTGTGATGAAGAAAACAGAGTTCTAAATATCTGGCCTGTAGGTATGTAGTTTGAACAGCAAACTGGGGTGAATTGCTTCACTGACACACTAAAGAAAATTTTGAATGGAGGTCAGAAATGGCAGTATTGTCTGACAACGTATATGTGATCCGTGTGACGGACAAAACAGAGTTTTAAATACGTGGTCTTTAGGTAAGTAGTTTGATCAGGAAACTGTGTGAATTGCTTCACTGACACACTATAGGAAATTTTTAATTGAGGCCAGAAATGGCAGCATTTTCTGACTACGTTTATATGATCTGTGTGACGGAGAAAACTGAGTTTTGAATACCTGACCTGTAGGTAAGTAGTTTGAACAGCAAACTGGTGTAAATTGCTTCACTGACACACTAAAGGAAATGTTTAATGGAGGCCAGAAATGGCAGTATTTTCTGACAAGGTATATGTGATCCGTTTGACGGAGAAAACAGAGTTTTAAATACCTGGCCTGTAGGTAAGTAGTTTGAACAGCAAACTGGTGTGAATTGCTTTACTGATACACTAAAGGAATTTTTTAATGGAGGCCAGAAATGGCAGTATTTTCTGACAATGTATATATGATCCATGTGACGGAGAAAACAGAGTTTTAAATACCTGGCCTGAAGGTAGGTAGTTTGAACAGCAAATTGGTGGGAATTGCTTCACTGACACACTGAAATTTTTTTTTAATGGAGGCCAGAAATGGCAGTATTTTCTGACAACGTATATGTGATCCGTGTGATGGAGATAACAGAGTTTTATATACCTGGCCTTTAAGTAAGTAGTTTGAAAAGCAAACAGGTGGGAATTGCTTCACTGACACACTAAACAAAATTTTTAGTGGAGGCCAGCAATGGCAGTATTTTCTGACAATGTATATGTGATCCGTGTGATGGAGAAATTGAATTTTATATACCTGGCCTGTAGATAAGTAGTTTGAAAAGCAAACTGGTATGAATTGCCTCACTGACACACTAAAGGAAATTTTTAATGGAGGGCAGAAATGGCAGTATTTTCTGACAACGTATATGTGATCTGTGTGATGGAGAAAACAGAGTTTTAAATACCCAGCCTGTAGGTAAAGTAGTTTGAACAGCAAACTGGTGTGAATTGCTTCACTGACACACTAAAGGAAATTTTTATTGGAGGCCAGAAACGGCAGTATTTTCTGACAACATATATGTGATCCGTTTGACGGAGAAAACACAGTTTTAAATTGCTGGATTTCTAGCGCAGTAATATGTAAAGGACCTGGCTGTATTCTGCAGTACCAACAAGCAAATGGCGCAGAAAAACTGTTCTCTGGATTGCTTTTTAAGCAATTAATGAGGATTAAGAATTAATGAGGATTAAGAACCAAAAAAAAGTACTCCTTGCCTCTGAGACCTAGGGCTTTGTATAAAAATATCTAACAGTAGCAGAATGCAGAATTGGAATGGAGCCTCTTGTGCTATATGCACTGCCGTCTGCTATATACCCTGCCTGCCTGATATCTCTGCAGATGGATTAGTCCTCAAAAGGACTGTTTGTTAAGATGAATATGTGTAATGTACGGTTTTTCTCTCTACACTACCTAATACACAAGCAAATCTCTCCCTGATGCAGCAGCACCTCTCCCTACTCTGCCTGATTCCGGTGTGACTCTGATGAGCACAGCAGCTCCAGGTCTGATATAGACATGATGACGCTGTACGGCCAGCCAATCACTGTAATGCCACAACCACCATGGCTGCGACATTATAATGAGTGGCAGGCAATCCCTGCATGTTGATTTGTGCTCTAAAGAGCGCCAAACATGCAGGGAGAGGACCCGATCTCCCGCCGAGCAACCCCGAAATACTCGGCGAGCGCCAAGCATCTCGAGCAGTGAGATGCTCGGGCGAGCACCGAGCAGTAGCGAGCATGCTCACTCATCACTAGCAATGACTAAAAATATATTGCAAAAGCAACCCAGGCCAGTAGCTTTTTAAGGCAAAGAAATGTAATATTTTGTAATAGCTGAGTTAATTCCAGATCTCATTTCCATTGAGCATGTATTTCATGTTCCTAAGACACAGGAGAGATGATGGGAGTAGTGGAAGGATTACTCATGGCACCACTCTTAGAAGCAATAGACCAACTGGATTAAAGGTGCAAAAGATTAATCCAGCACTATGCTCTTCTGGGACGAACCATCCCCTTCGTCAGGAGATTATTCTCCATACTCACATGACGAGGGGACGAATGGTTCCAGAAACGTGTAGTGCCAAATTAATCTTCTAAACGTGGCGCCCTGAGTAATCCGCCCACTACTCCCATCATCTCTCCTGTGACATGGCTGCAGTTCATTGCCAGGGGCGGGCGGAAGATGCAGCGGCACTTCAGGCCTCCAAAGCTCGTCCTCAGTGTTGCGCCTGGTTTGCGCAACCATTGGAGGTGAGTTTATCTGCTCTCCCTCCTCCTTCCATTGTACCTGGGGTAACTTTCATATGGAGCGCTCACTCCCTCTCTATGTTTCTTATGAGAAAACTTAAGGCAAAAAAACCCACAAACAAGCAACAACTAAAATCAGTGGCAGTAAAAGCCTGGCAAAGCATCACAAAGGAGAAAACCCAATGTTTGGTGACGTCTATTGCTTCCAGACTTCAGGCAGTCATTGCCGGCATACAGTGGGGAAAAAAGTATTTAGTCAGCCACCAATTGTGCAATTTCTCCCACTTAAAGAGATGAGAGGCCAGTAATTTACATCATAGTTAGACCTCAAGTATGAGAGACAAAATGAGAAAACAAATCTGATTTGGAAAGAATTTTTTTTCAAATTTTGGTGGAAAATAACTATTTGGTCAATTACAAAAGTTCATCTCAATATTATTTATTTATTGTTATATATCCTTTGTTGGCAATGACAGAGGTCAAACGTTTTCTGTAATTCTTCACAAGGTTGGCACATACTGTAAATAATATGCAATTCGATTTGCTTGAGATGCCCCCCCATATGCCTTTTTACTAGAGATGGGAGAATCAATTTGCAGGACTCCAGTCCATCAGCCAGGTCAGTAATCTGTGACCTCTTGACGGTAGTTCTGTGAACCTCCTTACTTCCTGGCATTCCTGTCTCTTCTTTTTATTAGCTAGGCTTGTGTGATGTCATCATTTCGGCAGGAGGCACAAACAATGTCTCTTTAGCTTGGTTATTCAAAGAAAGAGCTGGGAGGTATGGAGATTCTCAGGGCTCCTATCCAGTGGTTACAGATTACTGATGTAGCAGATGTATTTATAGACTTTCAAATTATTTTCTCATCTCTACCTTTTACACATTGCAGATGATTGCATCTGTTGCAGAAAGTAGACAAAACATCAAGCGCAACAATGTGGCCTTCCCCATAATGCCTTGCAGCTATCACCTCACATGAAATAGAGCAGCCAATCAGGAGGGACTATCATAGCCTCTATAAATGCCTAGGTAGAGAATACAGAAACCATTTTAAGGGGGTTTTAGGATAGTGAAAATACATAACAGCACAAAGCTCAGTAATTGAGATAAGAAGAAACAGTCCTAAAACATTGAACAAATACTCCAGACAGTAATATGTTGTATAACTCTAGTGCTGAAGAAGATGAGTGTAGCAGTTTGGGAATTAATCAGTGATAAAGTGTAGCTGGCATCTGTCCTACTTGCATTTGAATTACAATGGCACTTATTTTTCTTCATTCATAATGCACTAGAAAGCAGATACATGGGCAGGGTAGTGTAAAAGAAAAAAAATGTCTATTTCACAGCAAAGAATGTCGGAGCCACAAGTAACAGCTGAAGCACCACTACCACCACTGGCAACAGATTGAGTCAGTGTTCTGCACAAAATGGTCTGCCTAATCACAAATAACAAAGAATGATAACTTGTCGACCACTTCTTAATTTTACAAAACATGACAAGAAAAAAACACGCCAGTGTTCATTTTTATTTAATTGTCTGTTGGTTACTATCAGGTTACCATCCATTTCTATGGTGAGGTAACTAATAATAATAATCTTTTTATTAATATAACACCAGCATATTCCACAGCACTTTACAATTCAGACAATTTCACATACATTATTGGCACTGTCCCCATTGGGGCTCACAATCTACATTCCCTATCAGTATGTCTTTGGAGTGTGGGAGGAAACTGGAGAAAACCCACACAGACACAAGGAGAACATAGAAACTCCTTGCAGATGTTGTCCTTGATGGGATTTGAACCCAGGACCCCAGTGCTGCAAGACTGCAGTGCTAACCACTGAGCCAACGTGCTGCCCTTTGACATTATTAAGGCTGTGTTTGACATAAAGAGATTAGAAGGGGTTAAATACAGTCCCAGACCTCAAAGAGTTATACACAACTTTACAGGGCAATTCAAATACCTATGATTTGCATCGAATTTATTTGGACTTATTTTTTTATTTACTGAACCTGGCAAATTCAAAATTCAAAAGATTTTATAATCTATAATTGCTATTTATCAGCCATGTAATAAGATGTGTACCAGCACTATAGGAAAAGTTGTACTTTTGAATGTACTGGAAAATGGGAAAAAAATTCCAACTGCGGTGAAATTGGAAAAAAAAAACCTGCAATTCTGACATTGTTTTGGGGAATTATTTTTACAGTGTCATAAAAATTACTTTGCAATATGATTCTCCTCATCAATATGATTATGGTGATACCAAACATGTCCAGTTTTTTATTATTTAGTGGTGAAAAAAAAACACAGAAATTTGCAAATAAAAATTTCTATGTCATATAACATTTTCATTTTTCGGCCAATGGAAGTGTGTGATGGCTTATTTTTGTGAGGTGAGACCACATTTTTCTTAATACCATTTTGAGATAGATATGACTTTTTGATAGCTTGTTACTGCATTTTTTGTGCAATTGTTGCGACCAAGAAACATAATATTAGTGTTTTTCGTTTACGATGTTTACCTATCGGGTTAGTTTTTATATTTTGATATATCGGACTTTCCTGAACTCAGCAATACCACATACTTTATGTGTATTTTTTTAATTTTTTTAATATCTTTATTTTCAATGGGGGAAAAGGAGGGGTGATTTGAACTTTTATTAAAACATTTTTTTTATTTTTCATTGTTCTTGTTAGCCCCCTTAGGGGAATTGAAACTGCGATCGTCCGATCACTTCTGCAGTGATGCCACAGCAGAAATCACGGTCTCTTTTGAAGCCCGGCCACAGGCAGAGTTTCAAAGGACCTCTGTAATGACAGGCACGGTGGTCATCAGCTTTCCCCCTGCTGTCATGACAACCCATCGGTGACCCGCGATCGCATCACGGGCACGCTGATGGGTGGAGAGAATGACGCGCACTCATTCCGGTGGTCGTTAAGCCTGCTCCATACACCTACTTCCGACTTGGTCCATGCATGTACGACGTATGTCGTGAAAAGGTTAAAAAATGAAGCGTGCAAATAAAAGTTGTGTTTAAATTTATAGATTATGCAAATTTTAGTTTGTCCTTAGAAAACAAAATTATGACTTGCCTATCTCACAATTCATGACGCACATTTTCTGTGATACACAAGCCTTGGTTTCAGGATTTTGGTTTAGTAGGAAAATTAGGACTGAGGAATAATAAAATGTCCTCTTTGTTTGCAGTGAATGTAGAATAAAAAAGGCTGTGGAGAAGGTGGCTGCAGTTTATCAAAGATCATTCAATTCACAGTCACACTGAGTGACTATACAAGTGCAGCACGTCTCCATATCACTTCTCTATAGCAATGGTGTTAGCACTACATAATAAAGGGGAGATAATAAATACATAGATATATATGCAAAAGACGTAACTTTAATCCTGCTTCTTGATATTTTAAATTGTAGGTATCTTGTGTTATTATATCAATATAATAGCTAATTTCTCTTATGTAAACTACAATTAAGATAATTCAGTGCAAGTATAACAAAATATTCTAAGTTTCCGCAACTGTACGTCATATGTATAAACTAATTGAATGGACACAAGTGAATTCCCATGTGTCTGCCTCAGAAGCCTGTGAAGCTTCATACATACTATTCAGGCAGTGTGTTTCCAATATGATCAGGTGAGAAAAGCCATATGTGACTTCAACTGCCTTCAGGCGGACTAAATATTGTTTACTTCTTGTCATGAAAACAGATCTTTTTATGTCTGTTCATACAGAAGTATTTGGGTCTTGAAAGTATTCATATCTGAAATGTGCAGATAAAACATCATGTTATGAGATGGAGCATACAGAAAACATGAACTGATTTCAAGAAGAAACTTTGCAAAAATATGTAAATGTTGCCATATGTTTTTTTTTTTACTTTTTGTGCACTTAATATATACTAGAGTTGGTGTGAGTCAATTCGCAAATCCAATTCCATTGGACATGAAAGTTGGAATGGAGGATCGAGTCCCCAATCTTACCTGATGCCATCCGCAGCTCTTCTGCTGATTAGCCAACCTGAAGAGACATTACATGTGCATCAAAAGAAAAGTCGTGGACGCGGTCAGGTAAGAGGTGTGACTCCCTCTCCCATTTCAGCAGCCATAGACCTCTGTCATGGCCGATGGAATGAGACGTGGGAATACATTTTCACCAACTGTATTATGTGCTATAAATATTTTATAGTGTATTAGATTCTTGTGCTGCAATCACACCACATTTGCCTATTAAGTAATGAATCTCATGCATAATTTTCATCCTTTGCTTCTATTTTTTCAGAAATGCACCTAATTATTTACTTGGTCCATCCCACAGCATTTCACCAAAAACAGAAGCACAGCTAGGGGTTTGTTTCAGTGGAGGGCAAAACTTCTGAGTGCGCCCTAAACCAGATAACGATGATTACAACTATGGTAACGCACCCTAATAGTGGAATTAGCAGAACCTCAGGAGATGACTGCACAGTTACTAAAAAAAATTTCTATACAAAGGTCAACACTGAAATTATTGCCATATGGTGACCATATAGTGGTAGATACCAGTGCTGCAGAACATGTAAGATATTACAGTACAGTTATATATAGTGACTTACAGCTGACATTCTTTCTGGTGAAGTCATTCACTTTTCCATCTGGTCCAGACCGACATGACAACTTCTTCCAGCCAGGACTCTTCTGCAGAAAATACAACAAAGACACATTTGACTTCTCACTTTTTCAGCACCATCCCCATCAATCCTCAAACTGCACAAACTCCTTGTCCTGCTGATATCCCAATACTGAGCCGCTGCTGCTGTATGTGTCCTTATTACTGCATGTGCTGTGTGGCACTGGGTGCCCTCTAGATGGTAAAACAACACTCTAGAATATAATAATGTCGCATGAAAGTACCGTAGAAAACAGTGCCCACATTTTTCCCCCTGAAAAGTAATAATGCTCTCTGTGTGCCCCTTTAACAGTCACAATAACCTGTGCACCCCTATAACAGTAAGAGTCCACTTAACATTTAATAATGTCCCGAGTCTCCCCCTATACAGCTTTCCTTTACACATTATGACATTATGATGCTCTCCTATACACAATATAATGCCCCCACGCTAAACAGTACCCCCACACAGAATACTGACCCCTTAGTAGCCCCAAACTGTTTGATGGCCCCCACACTGTACAAAGGCCCCACATTAGCTTCTACACTGTTTGATTACCCCCTCACTGTATGTTGACCCCCTCACTGTATGATGGCCCCCTCACAGTAGTCCTCTCTCTGTATGATGGCCCCCTCAGTAGCCACGACACTGTATCATGGCCCCCTGACTAGCCTCCATATAATATAATGTTTTCCATATAGTATATATGTCTTCCACATAGTATAATGCACTCCATAGTCCTCAATACAGTAGAATGAACTCCACATAGTGCTCAATATAGTATAATGCTCCCCATAGTCCAACATAGAGTATAATGCACTCCCCATAATCCTCCATACAGTATAATACACTCCCCAGAGTCCTCCATATAGGATAATGCACCCCCCATACTTCTTTATATAGTATAATGCACTCCCCATAGTCCATGATGTACTAAAATGCACTCCCATAGTCTTCCAAATAGTATAATGCACTCCCCTTAGTCCTCCATATAGTATAATGCACTCCCCATAGTCCTTAATTCCTCAACATAGTATAATGCATCCCATAGTCACAATATAGTATAATTCACTCCCCATAGTCCTCAATATAGTATAATGCACGTCCCATAGTCCTCAATATAGTATAATGCACTCCCCATAGTCTTCAATATAGTATAAGGCATCCCATAGCCCTCAATATAGTATAATATAGTCCCTGTAGTCCTCAACATATTATAATTCACTCTCTATAGTCTTCAATATAGTATAATGCACTCCCCATAGTCCTCCATATGGTATAATGCATTCCATAGTCCTCCATACAGTATAATGCACTCCCCATAAGAAAAAAAAATACAATACTATCCTCTCCTCCTTGTTCCCCTGCTGCTCCGGTCTCTGCAGCGAGCGCTCTGAAGCTTTTTCTTCACTGCTTTGTGCATCAATGAAGTGACATCATTGAGCCTGCTGCGCCCAGATGCCGAGGAAGAATGACGGGAGAGGGAGCGTCAGCTGATTTCATCGTTGTTTTCAACTATATCAGCATTCAGGATGCCGGTACAGTTGAACTTGCAATGTTGGGCAGGATAGGGCCCAGTGTCTGTGTTGGCACCTGGCACCCCCCGCTCACGGACCCCATAGCGTTTGCGTGGTAGTGCAGGGAGATTGTGTCTCCCTGCTCTGCCAGAGAGTTTAACTGTATTGGCGAACTGCACACGCCGATACAGTTAAAAGTAGCATAGGTTCGGATGGGCCCCTCTGTCCCCCGCTAGCTACGCTACCTAAAAGTTATAAAACAATGAGAATTAGAAAAGGAAGCTTGGAAATGCTTTCATCATAATCTTTTCCAATAGAAAAGTATTCCATGTCCAACCTTTATAATATATCTATATCATCTATCTCTGGAACCCCTACCTTATAAAAAACAGGGATTCTATGATCTCCATTCATCAATTTTTTTCACAACATTGCCTTCATTGCTTTTTTTTCACAACATTGAAACTTGGCTCTTTACATAACTCACTTTCATTGGAGAGTATACAGGCACTTCCACCATTATCTTCTATAGTAAAACAGAGAATAGGCATTGACCTCAATGTTCTAACAACAAGTGAGGTGGACTGAAGAGATTGCATGTAGGTCAATCTTTGATGCCACACAATGGGCCTCTTAACCAGCTGCTGGTAAACTCTATGGCTCCTATTCATTAAGTTTCGCATTTTGCACACCAGTCTTAATGAAAGGTGTAATATGATGCGCTAGATTCAGCACCTCTTAATGAATTTGGCTCATCTTACAACTGATGAGAAATGCCAAAAGGGAGAACCAGGTGATGGCGCTGTCTTTGCCTCCTAGTGAGATCAAGGTGCAGGAACTTCAGGTTGCTCGTAAGTAAAAAAAAAATTTTTTGAAGATGGCTGCAAACAGCCGAAACGCATTGTGTATATAGGTTTTATTGTTTTATATTAGTGTGAATAAAAAAAAAATTTTTTACTTACGAGCAACCTGAATTTCCTGCATCTTGATCTCACTTGGTGACAAAGACTGCACCACCACCTGGTTCTCCCTATTAGCATCCTCGTTGTGGGATACTCCTGTCTCAGGATTCAATCCCACCTCACCAGGTTGGCCGCAGTCTTTTGCAAATTCATCCATACTACAAGCGGGAGTTGTGCCTCTGCTTGCACAACTGCATTAAGTGAGCAATTTCCTATAGATACTCACCCTTTTAATTGATCAAATTTTACTACGCTTAGATAGCGCCACTTTTTTTCTCCTTTAGGAAATCTATTATCGTTCAACTGATGAGAAATGAAAAATGTTACTACAGCCAGGGACTGGTATACCCTTCTGGTGTAAATTATACCACTTATGTGATCAAATTGTAATGGATTTGCTGAGCAGGCTTTGCAACACACAATGCCACCCAAGCTCCATCCACTTTGAAAAAGCTGGCCAGAAATGGCCAAAATTACAAACGTCACTAAATTTTTGGGGAAAACTCCTTAATAAATCGGGGTCTATGCTTCTAGACCTCCTACCCCTGCCCAGTGCACCTAGGAATCTCTGTGCAGAGAGGAACTGAATGCTTGCTCCGCCAACCTTTACTGTGTGTGTCCTGCTACTGCTTATGGCCACTGCAGACTTCTGCAAGCCAAGATATGATAAGTTCTGGGGTTCATCACTAAATTCACCTTCACATTGAGGTGCAGCTATGGAGATATTAGCAGTGGTAGCAGCAGCAAAGCAGCAGTTAGTACACTTTCAGATTATCCCTTTAATCCTTACAATTTATTGAAATTTATCTTAAAAATAAAAAAGTATGTAAGCCCAGTAAGAAAAAAATCTAATTTTTGGAAAATAAATGAGCACTAGTGTTGAGCGAGCGTGCTTATTTAACCCTTTAAACGAGCACGCTCGGGTACTCGCTGAGCATTTGCAGCGTGCTCGGCATTGATGAAAGTATCGCTGCGGCTGCATGTGTCACAGCTGTCATATACCTGTGACACATGTAGGGATTGCCTGACAAACAGCTCGCACGCTCGCTCAACACTAATGAGCACCTACTGCTTCCAGTTTATTTTGAAATAAAGTGTTAGGGGGTCCCAGTAATTATCCTGCCCCAGATGTGGTGGTAGAAAAGAGCAGCTGAATTATTTTAATATTCATCTACTAGGGGTAGGGTTGAGGAAAAGAAAACGGTCTGCTTTAGCAACAATCTGGTTACCAGTACAATATAATATATTGTAATCTTAGACACACGATAAATTTGTTGTGCCAAGGAAAACTGTCCATGTTACCCTGTTCTGGAAAATGTTTCCTAGGGACTAACAACCTAAAAAGAATGGCAATGTTGCCAGAGAACAAGGACGTCAGTTAGGTAACTGTACTCCATAGCTGAAAACAGATTTGCAGTTTTGTCTGGCTTTTTTATGTGAGTTACTTTGTGGCTCTTTTAACAAGCATTTGCTTGTTGATACCAATTTTTAGGAGAATATTTTGGCACTATCATTTTTTTTCTGGAATCCTATGTTTGCCACTACTTTATTTTAAGGCAACTTGTGTGGCATTATCAATTATTATGAAAGGCAAACTAAAAACTGCCACTGACCCTGCTATTTCCTGTACAGACAACAGATCCTGACAAGCAGTCTCTAAAGTTTCCTGTGTGAGCAGAGATAGCCCTAACCACAGACTAGAAGATGTCAGCTCTGAGCTAAACTACCTAAAAGGCCATCAAGCACTTCACGTTCCTCCTAAAGAACCAGAGGGAAGGGCAGAGTGTAAATTACCTACAAAAGGGAAAGTATTTTCTGTTAGATTATATGCTGCCTACTTCCTAAAAAGAAACAGAAGGTAGATGCAAAGTAAAGAACAGAAACAGCAAGCAGATAAACCCTAGCTGGAATTTCACTGACTGGCTTTAAAGGGGGTTGTGGCACGAGCAAAAGTATTTTTTAATCACAGATCTTGGAATAAAAATCAACTCCACAGTTTTGATGTGTTTTTTAAACAAAATGTTCCTGTGCTGAGATAATCTTATAAATGTGCCCCTGCTGTGGATTGCATAATGGCTGTGTCCAACCGTGCAGGTACAAAGTCGGATATACCACAGCTACTGGGCAGTGGAGGATACAAGCGTATATCAACATTACAGCAAGGGATCACAGATGATTTTTTTCTATGATGTAAAATATTGTTTAAAAATATGCAGTCAAAAAGAATCAGCTGTGATCCCATGCAGTGCTATCTGTATACTCTCTTTTGCGCCCTCCTCTGCCCGGGAGCTCTGTTATGATTAGACCAAGTTGCTGCACGGTGAGACACAGCCATTACACAGGACACAGCAGGGGTAGATTTATAAGATTATCTCAGCACAGGAACATTATTTTTAAACACATCCAATTGTGGAACTTACTATTATTCCAAGATCTGTTGATTAAAATATGCTTGTGTTCATGGCCTAACCCCTTTAACCCCTTAACAACATTTGATGTACTAATACGCGTCTGTGCCCTGGGACTTAAGAGCCAGACCCGTATTAGTACGTTATGGCGATCGCGCGCACACAGGCTGTGTGGGCGCGATCGCCGCCGGGTGTCAGCTGATTGTCACAGCTGACACCCGGTACTATGTGCAGGGAGCGGTCCTGCACCGCTCCCAGCACATTAACCCCCGCGATGCTGCGATCGAAGTCGATCGCAGCATTGCGGTGGCAAGGGGAGGTGATCGCAGATTCTTACCTCCTCTTCCGGCTTCCAGCGCTGACTGCCGTGGCTTCCAGGATGTTGCCATGACGACCCGATGTCTTCATGACAACATCCAGGTCACCAGACAGCAGGAAGATTTTTTGGACATGCGCAGTGCATCTCCAAACAATCTTCTCCCTGTCCAGCGCTGACAGCCTGCATGACACAGGGATGGTGCTGCATTCCTGTGCCATGCAGGCAATCAGAGAAAAAAAAGTGAAAGTCCCACAGTGGGACAAAGTAATAAAGTATTAAAACTATCAGAACGTGAAAAAATAAATTAAAAAAAAATTGTAAAAATATTAAAAAAAAAATAAAAAAAATAATCCACCAAAAATAAAAATATAATGTACCCATCAATAAATATTATTATAAAAAAAAAAATAAAATAAAAGTACACATGTTTGGTATCGCCGCATCCGGAACAAATTGATCTATAAAACTGTCCCACTAGTTAAGCTTCAGTGAACACGGTAAAAAAAAAAAAAAAACGAAGCAAAAAACAATGCTTTATCACCATACCACCAAACAAAAAATGGAATAACACGCGATCAAAAAGACAAATATAAATAAAAATGGTACCGCTGAAAATGTCATCTCGTCCCGCAAAAAACAAGCCACCAAACAGCTCCATCAGCCAAAAAATAAAAAAGTTATAGCTCTCAGAATAAAGCTATGCTAAAAAATATTTTTTTCTATAAAATTGCTTTTATTATGTAAAAGTGCAAAACATAGAAATACGATATAAATGTGGTACCGCTGTAAACGTACTGACCCGAAGAATAAAGCTGCCTTATCAATTTTACCACACGCGGAACAGAATAAAAAAAAAATAAACAATTCCTGAATTGTTGGTTTTTGTTTATTCTGCCTCCCAAAAATTGGAATAGAAAGCGATCAAAAAATGGCACGTGCCTGAAAATGGCACCAATAACAACGTTAACTCATCCCACAAAAAACAAGCCATCAAATGACTGTCTGCCAAAATCTGGAAAAATTATAGCTCTCAAAATATGGCGATGCAAAAACTAGATTTTACAAAAAATGCATCTTTTAGTGTGTGACAGCTGTCAGTCATAAAAACCCCATATGATTCTGGTATCACTGTAGTCTCACCGACCCGAAGAATAAGGTCGTCTAATCACTTATACCGCATGAGGAACGGCGTAAAAAATAAACTCTCAGGTTAGGTTTGTGCTAGGGTTAGGGTTGTGAAAGGGTTAGGGTTGTGCTAGGGTTAGGGTTGTGTTAGGGTTAGGGCTGGGGTTGGGGTTGTGATGGGGTTGGGATTTTTTTCAAAAGTAAGAATAAAAGATGACGATATGGCGACTAGTGTTGAGCGCAAGTGCTCGCTACTTGAGTTTGCATCGGGTGTTCTGGAATGCATTGAGTATCGTGGGTATTTGAGTGACATGCTCGAGTCTCCGCCCCATATCCTTCAAGGCCCAAAAAAATTTGCGGGGATTGCCTGCCATGCACGAGCAATCCCCGCATGTTTTTTTTTTGGGTGTCTAATAACCGTGAAACATCCGGGCGGGGACTCGAGCATGTCACTCGAGCACACGCAGTACATGGTGCATACCTGAGCACCCGATGCAAACTCAAGTAGCGAGCACTTGCGCTCAAGACTAATGTCAACTTATTCAATATGATGACCTAATGTTTTCAAATTCTGTGTCGTACCTCTGGGTTCAAAATGTTCACTATACACCTTAATAAAATCCTTGAGGGGTATAGTTTCCAAAATGGGGTCACTTGTGGGGGAGCTCCACTGTTTAGGCACATCAGGGGCTCTCCAAACGCGACATGGTGTCCACTAACAAATTGAATGGAAAATTGGCTCAAATTGTTAGTGGACGCCATGTTGCGTTTGGAGAGCCCCTGTGTGCCCAAACATTGGAGCTCCCCCACAAGTGACCCCATTTTGGAAACTAGACCCCCAAAGGCACCTATCTAGATGCATAGTGAGCACTTGGAACCCTTAGGTGCTTCACAAATTGATTCATAAAAATGAAAAAGTGTTTTTTTTTTAGTTTTTTCATTTTTACGAATCAATTTGTGAAGCAACTGGGGTTCCAAGTGCTCACTATGCATCTAGATAGGTACCTTGGGGGGTCTAGTTTCCAAAATGGGGTCACTTGTGTGGGAGCTCCAATGTTTGGGCACACAGGGACTCTCCAAATGCAACATGGTGTCCGCTAACAAATTGTCGGCTCAAATTTTTAGCGGACACCATGTTACGTTTGGAGAGCCCCTGTGTGCCCAAACATTGGAGCTCCCCCACAAGTGACCCCATTTTGGAAACTAGACCCCCCAAGGCACCTATCAAGATGCATAGTGAGCACTTGGAACCCTTAGGTGCTTCACAAATTGATTCATAAAAATGAAAAAGTGCTTTTTTTTTCACTTTTTCATTTTTACGAATCAATTTGTGAAGCACCTGGGGTTCCAACTGCTCACTATGCATCTAGATAGGTGCCTTGGGGGGTCTAGTTTCCAAAATGGGGTCACTTGTGGGGGAGTTCCAATGTTTGGGCACACAGGGGCTCTCCAAATGCAACATGGTGTCCGCTAACAAATTGTCGGCTCAAATTGTTAGCGGACACCATGTTGCATTTGGTGAGCCCCTGTGTGCCCAAACATTGGTTCTCCCCCACAAGTGACCCCATTTTGGAAACTAGACCCCCCAAGGCACCTATCTAGATGCATAATGATCACTTGGAACCCCCAGGTGCTCCACAAATTGATTCGTAAAAATGAAAAAGTGTTTTTTTTTTCACTTTTTCATTTTTACGAATCAATTTATGAAGCACCTGGGGGTTCCAAGTGCTCACTATGCATCTATATAGGTGCCTGGAGGGGTCTAGTTTCCAAAATGGGGTTACTTGTGTGGGAGCTCCAATGTTTGGGCACACAGGGGCTCTCCAAACGCAACATGGTGTCCGCTAACAATTTGAGCCGATTTTCCATTCAATTTGTTAGCGGACACCATGTTGCATTTGGAGAGTCCCTGTGTGCCCAAACATTGGAGCTCCCGCACAAGTGACCCCATTTTGGAAACTAGACCCCCCAAGGCACCTTTCTAGATGCATAGTGAGCACTTGGAACCCCTAGGTGCTTCACAAATTGATTCGTAAAAATGAAAAAGTGGAAAAAAAACACTTTTTCATTTTTACAAATCAATTTGTGAAGCACCTAAGGGTTACAAGTGCTCACTATGCATCTAGATAGGTGTCTTTCGGGGTCTAGTTTCTAAAGTGGGGTCACTTGTGCGGGAGCTCCAATGTTTGTGCACACAGGGGCTCTCCAAACGCAGCATGGTGTCCGCTAACAATTTGAGCCGATTTTCCATTCAATTTGTTAGCGGACACCATGTTGCATTTGGAGAGTCCCTGTGTGCCCAAACATTGGAGCTCCCACACAAGTGACCCCATTTTGAAAACTATACCCCCCAAGGCACCTATCTAGATGCATAGTGAGCACTTGGAACCCCTAGGTGCTTCACAAATTGATTTGTAAAAATGAAAAAGTGAAAAAAAAACGCTTTTTCATTTTTACGAATCAATTTGTAAAGCTCCCGGGGGTTCCAAGTGCTCACTATGCATCTAGATAGGTGCCTTGGGGGGTCTAGTTTCCAAAATGGGGTGACTTGTTGGGGAGCTCCAATGTTTGGGCACACAGGGGCTCTCCAAACGCAACATGGTGTCCGCTAATTATTCAAGCAAATTTTACAATCAAAAAGTCAAATGGCGCGCCTTCCCTTCCGAGCCCTGCCGTGCGCCCAAACAGTGTTTTTTCCCCACATATGGGGTATCTACGTGCTCAGGGGAAATTGCACAACAAATTTTGGGGTCCATTTTTTCTTGTTACCCCTGTGAAAATAAAAAAAAATGGGTCTAAAATAACATTTTTGTGAAAAAAGTTAAATGTTCAAATGTTCATTTTTTTCTTCCACATTCCAAAAATTCCTGTGAAGCACCTGAAGGGTTAATAAACTTATTGAATGTGGTTTTGAGCACCTTGGGGGTGCAGTTTTTAGAATGGTGTCACTTTTGGGTATTTTCTGTCATAAGGACCTCTCAAAGTGACTTCAAATATGATGTGGTCCCTAAAAAAATGGTTTTGTAAATTTTGTTGGAAAAATGAGAAATCGCTGGTCAACTTTTAACCCTTATAGCTCCATAACAAAAAAAAATTTTGGTTCCAAAATTGTGCTGATGTAAAGTAGACATGTGGGAAATGTTATTTATTAACTCTTTTGTGTGAAATATCTCTCTGATTTAAGGGCATAAAAATTCAAATTGTGAAAATTGCTACATTTTCAAAATTTTTGCCAAATTTCATTTTTTTTCACAAATAAACGCAAGTGATATCAAAGAAATTTTACCACAATCATGAAGTACAATATGTCACGAAAAAATAATCTCAGAATCAGGGGGATCCGTTGAAGCGTTCCAGAGTAATTACCTCATAAATTGACAGTGGTCAGAATTGTATAAATTGGCCTGGTCATTAACGTGCAAACCACCCTCGGGGGTTAAGGGGTTAAGCTATAACAAAATGGCTGAACATCAGCAAGAAACTATCACCAGTAAGAAATGTCAGCAGGGGGAAAGAATATAAAGTAGCACCCAAAAGGTGATGGAACAGACAAATGAAAACACCTGTGTTATGCAAAACAGACTGCAGCCAGAACAACAGAACCTAAATATTCAGGGAAATGGTGTGTCTGCTGTAGCTGGACGGACAGAGAAGCTGACCACAAAACACAGGCTCACGAGTTTGAACCCAGGAGCATGATAATGGCATTATATTTATGGAAAGGTATGGGGTACTAATAAATTCAGAGGGTGCAATTTGTAGCACCATTTTATCCTGGTAAAACTGTGTGACATCATCTTCACAAGAAGAGTGTGTGGGGCTATTATATTCAGGGTGCACATTATTTTTAGTACAGTTATATTTGGAGAAAAAAGTATGTTGTCATATGGTGAGGATGGTTTGTAAAACAAGAAGTCAAAAACATTGGAAGTAGACTCTATAGAGACAATTTGTGGACAAGAGACGTCATCATAGCAGCCTGGGCCAGATGAAGAAGAAAAGGAAGGAGAACATCTATAATCACAGACGATGTCACTGGATTAATAGTTGACCTTTAACTTAACCTATTTATTATTGTTAGTAGTATTTGAGCTACCCATAGCATAAACATTTTAGAGAATAATATCTTAGAACTCTGTGAAGTTTCTCTATTATTCATCCTATAAATATGTAAATAATCCTTGGTCTACACCCAGCCTTCTTGTGATGCACTAACAGATTTCAAATTTAGAGCTGCAGTTGTAGTACATAATTCATATATTGAGTTGTAATCTTGTCGACAGCAACTGGCAGCCAGTAGAGCACTACAGAATGCCTTTGTGTAGCCCATGTCTAATTGACTACTGACCATGACCATTTTCCTTGTCAGTAGGATGCATCCTTATTAGGGTTGAGCGAGCATGTTCTGTCCAAGTATGCTCAGGCCGAGCTCCGAGTATTTATAGCTGCTCGGTGATATGGTTGAATAGCTCCCGTGTGCATGATTTGCAACTGTTTGACAGCTTTATTACATGTGAGGAATGGGTTGCCACGGTGGCGCAGTGGTTAGCACTGCAGCCTTGCAGTGCTGGGATCCTGGGTTCAAATCCCACCAAGGACAACATCTGCAAGGAGTTTGTGTTAGCATGGGTTTCCTCCAGTTTCCTCCCACACTCCAAAGACATATTGATAGGGAATCTAGATTGTGAGCGCCGATGGGGACAGTGACGATAATGTATGTAAAGCACTGCAGAATATGTTAGTGCTATATAAAAAATAAAGATTATTATTATTATGCGTAAGAAATAGACATTCCTCACATGTAATAAAGCTGTCAAACAGTTGCAAATCATGCACACGGGAGCGATTCAACCATATCACCGAGCAGCTATAAATACTCGGAGCTCAGCCTGAGCATACTCGCTCAACACTAGTCCTTATACTATCTGATACTGTCAGCAATGACTTGATCACTGGGTACAGAAACAACCCTTTAACATAAAGAAGTCAATTGTCAACAAATTCATACAATTTTAAGAGCATTAACAGAAGAACACCACAATACAAAATTCTAATCAATGGGAACCTGTCAGCTGATGCAATGTGCAAAAACCATGGGCAGCATGTATCAGTCACTGACTGCATGATCACAGCCATGTATGTTTGTCGCTGAAATGCTGCAGCTGACTGTGCACTTGCTGACAGTGATTAACAAGCCTCTCCCTGTGTGTGCGTATAGGCAGAGGTTGGTCATTCACTGGCAGCAGGCGAGGAGAAGCAGCAGGGGACCCGCTTGTACAACTACTCAATAGCTCGGCTTGATCCCTAGTGGCTATTAAAAGTATCTTTTGTCTCTGAGGTGTTTCAGAGACAAACATATATGGTTGTGATTTTACAGCCAGTTGCTGAAACATGCTGCCCACAGTTTGGGCAGCATGTATCAGCTGATAGGTTCCCTTTAAATATGTTCTATATGCTAATATGTTCTAATTGATAATTCATGGGTAATATTGTAAAAATATTTACTCAAACAAACATGTCGCTAGAGCCAACAGATCCTTTTTGTTAAATATTCTGCCTGTGACTCGGACTTGTGTTGTATTCTCTTGCATAGTCTGCAGTGTGATAATACACTGCAGAGCACCTGAGTACATTTTGGATTTGATCAATATTTGGTTACGTTAGAAATGAGCTGATTAATCAACAGAGGATCAAGTTCGAGTCAAATTTCCTGAAATTCATGGTTCTGGTCGTTCATTGCGGATTTGAACACTTTGAAATTAAATTCATGATTCACAAAAGAAGCAAAGAAAAACTTGCATGTTACCATTTCCAATACTGCTGAAGCATTGGTGAATCTCGCTTTGCGTGGCTGCTCTGGATTCCCCATAATGCCTTGCAGCTGTGACATACAGTGGCTTGCGAAAGTATTCAAGTATTGGCTTTTTACTAATTTTCTTACATTACAACCTGTGTTTAAATATTTTTGTAATCCAATTTGCATGTGATGCATCAGCATTAAAAAGTCTAAGTTGGTGAAGTGAAAAAAATAAAGGCATAAATTAAGTTTATGGGATAAAATACCTAAAAATTGGCATGTGCATATGTATTCACCTCATTTTCTATGAAGCTCCTAAAAATTTCTGGTGTAAGCAATTATCTTCATAAGTGACATGCTTAGTGAAAGGATGTCCACCTGTGTGTAATCTAAGTGTCACATGGTCTGTCAGTATATATACACCTTTTCTGAAAGGCCACAGAGGCTTCATCACCATTAGCCAAGAGATGCCAGTAACCAAACAACACCATGAAGACCAAAGGGATCTCCAAACAAGTCAGTGACAAAGTTGTTGAGAAGTACAAATCAGGGTTGGGTTATAAAAAAAATTATGCCAATCTCTGCTGATCCCCCAGAGCACCATTAAGTCCATTATCATCAAATAGAAAGAACATGGTACCACAACAAACCTGCCAAGAGAGGGCTGCCTACGAAAACTCTTAGCCCAGGCAAGGAGGGCATTAATATGAGAGGCAGCATAGAGACCAAAGGTAACCCTGAAGGAGCTGCAGAACTCCCAAAGAAAGACTGAAGTATCGGTCCATATGACCACAGTAAGCCATACACTCCATAGAAGTGACCTTTATAGAAGAGTCTGCTGAAAAAGGCCTTTACTTACACACAACAATTGCAAGACTCATTTTGAGTTTGTAAAAAGACATGTGGGAGACATGTGGGAGACATGAGGAAGGGGCTGTGGTCAGTTGAGACCAAAATTGAACTTTTTGGCCACCAAGGTAAGTGCTATGTCTGTTGCCCAAACCAGCACAGCTCATAACCCAAAGAATACCATCCCCATAATGAAACATGGTGGTGGCAGCATCATGCTGTGGGATGTTTTTCAGAAGCAGGGATAGGGAAAATGATCTGAGTTGAGGGGAAGGCGGATGGTTGCAAAACTTGTTTCAGTTTGTCAGTGATTTGAGATTGGGATGGAGGTTCACCTTCCAACAAGACAATGACACAGAGCAAACTGCTAAAGCAACCCTTGACTGATTTAAGGGGAAACATGTAAATGTTTGGAGTGACCTATTCAAAGGCCAAACTTTAATCGAATTAGGAATCTGTGGTAAAACTTGAAGATTGCTGTTCACCAGAGCAAACCATCTAACTTGAAGGAGTTGGAGCGGTTTTGCCTTTAGGAATGGGCAAAAATCCCAGTGGCAAGATGTGGAAAGCTTATAGAGACTTAACCAAAGCGACCTGCAGCTGTACTTGTCACAAAAGGAGGCTCAACAAAGTACTGACTTTAGGGGTGTGAATAGTTAAGTACACTGAAGTTTTCAGTTATTTTGTCCTATTTTTTGTTTGCTTCACAATAAAAAGAAAACCAAATGTTCACAGTTGTAGGCATGTTTTTCACATGAACTGCTGCAAACCCCTACAAAAAAACTGTGAAATTCCAGGTTGTGTGGTAACAAAACACAAAAAATGCTAAGGGGGTGAATACTTTTGTAAGCCACTGTATATGAACTTTAAACTATATTACAGTATTTGATTTTTTTGATATGTATAGTTATACTGTATTCTCACTATGTAATGGATTATATATGAATATATCACTTATGATGAATTTATGGAAATTTAAATGAGCTTAAAGAGATGTAATTGCACAAATCAATGTTTGTAATTATGTATACATCACCATTTGCACTTTTACCTTGCTTGAGAAAGGTTCTATGAACCGAAATGTTGCCATTTGGGCTTTATAAAGTCCACTTTTTTCAACTTTGCATTTGGTATTGGAGTGCTTCCTTCTTTTTATGCTTCATATTATGCAACATATTGGACATTTGTCTGGAGGCCTGGTACCCACTTTGAGTATATACTAAGTGGTGCTGTTCCACAACCCCCTTATCTCTATCTATCTATCTATCTATCTATCTATCTATCTATCTATCTATGTCCATCCATTCTAAATAGATTGCTTACGTCTTTGTTCATACAATGTGCCTGGGAGTATTATAAGAGATAGTATATAGTCAATAGAAACATTCACTGTTTTTCCTATACCAATTGTAAAGAATAAGATATTGAATTGATATGAATGAATTATTTACCACAGCATATTTACTTTATACAAAAATTAAGACAAGTAAATCTTACTTTTTCTTATTTCCTATACTATATATTCCCATGTGTCAGGAAGCCCACAAAGGCCATCATTCAAGGTTATGCTGCGTATTGATTTAACAAGTCTTGAGACCTGATAATCAAGTGCATATTTTTATGATTGGCTAATACAGATGCATGTCAGGGTAGCTAAAGAATACTCTGTTGGTTAAGGTCATCCGTAGCCTATGGATACTAATAGTAACTAATAAAAATGTTAATTTCATCTGTACTGACAAGGCATGATATGCGTTATGATATATGCTTAATATGCTGATCTCTCATTTTATGGGAGAAAATGCCTGTACAATTTTGTTATACAAATCACATAGTCATGGCATGTCATGCAAAGCATTTTGTTATTTAAGCTATAGGACACATACATAACTTACTACTGGGCCATAATTTAGTGCCATCTATTTCACCATAATAAGGCATGCTGGCAGAATTACATGTTATCTCACACTAATTAAAAATGAATAGCTTTACGGCGTTAAAGGGGTGTATCTGATTTAGTATGCATTAACTATTTAGCAATTTAAGCCCTCATATTAATGTTGTAAATGAAAAATTCAAAAATCCTATAGAATATGTTAATGTGCCTTATACCTTAGGGAGATAATCTCTTAGTTAGCAATGAGCACCTAATTTTTCATGACCAAGTAATAGCCAATCTCAAGGTGACTATTAATATTTTTTTCATTTAAACAGCTATATAAATTGTTTTCTGGCAGTAACAAAAATTAATAATAAATAATATACATGGACAACATGATAACTTATTATTATGTGCTACCATTCTGAAAATAAATAAGCTATTGTCCATAAACCCACCTTTTTTTTTAAATGTTCTGGGTGCATATTTTGATAATCTTGGTTGGCCACTTTATCACATTTTTAACCCTACTGAAATATTACAACATGCAGAGAAAATAGTATAGGTACTCAATGTTTTGCAACTAATAACATTTTTCTTTTTTCAGGTGTCACCCTGATATTATTCTCTTTCAACGTATTATGGCCATCAGACTATATGACACACTATCTCAAAAATAGGGGGCTAGAGGTACTTGGCGGTATCTCTTTCCCCAAGTACTTCTTTTTAGAATCTACTTTTTGTCAGCAGGTTCTAAAAGAACAAAAATAAAATAAAGTTACCTTACTGATCATTGCTGCTCTTCATCCCATATTCAGGACTCCAACTGGTATCCATCTGTCTGTGACTAATATGTGACCACAGCAGCTAATCACTGCCTACAGATTTTACCAATGCATGCAAGTTGTGACTTTAGAAACTGTAGAATAGCCTCAGCCAGACTAGAAATACACAAGAAAAACTAATCTAATCCTATAGCAATCCATTACTGGACACTTCAACAATTGATACACAACCAAAAACCAGATCTACATCTCTTTGGCAGTCCAAATAGTGAAGAGAAACCAACTAAGCTAATATTAATAAGATATATACTTTATTAAATACATTTTAAAAGTTAAAAAGACAGGATAAGCTCTATAAAGGAGGAACACATTCCTACAAAAAGAGGGGGGTGGAAATAACCCCACTAAAAGGCCACACAATCACTGGATTTTTAACGACAAATATCAGCAGTATTTCTCATATTGTTGCATACATATACAATATGCTGTATTTGTAAAATTCATAAATCTGTGACAGAATAATATAGGGGAATTTAAACATTTCCAATGCAAATAGTAGATACTGAGGAGAAACTCCCTACATGTAATGTAAAGTGCAAATACTTAATGCAATAATAATGATAGTCACTAGAATTTAAGGACTAAAGCCCTATGTATTAACTGGACGAGGCTTGAAAATCATGGTTAGCAGTAGTAAAAAATAGCAAAATACTGGTAAAGTTACCTATTCATAAGCTGCCACCGAGGTGTAGTGTCTTCCCCACCCCAACACTGTTTCGCCAATGCTTCTTCCGGGGTAACTTTACCAGTGCCAGATCTGTTTTTTGGTTGTGTATCAATTATTGAAGTGTCCAGTAATGGATTGCTATAGGACATATGGGAATTAGATATACAGAAGGCAGGTCTCCAGGGCTTTTAATCTCAGCACAGCACTGGGTGAGTGCACCAGAGGCCTGCATTGTGTGTATCCAGCCTGGCTGCTGCTATTCTATGGTTTTTAAACTCCATTTCTCTGTAGACTGAAAATCAAACTCTCCTCCATAAAAATTCATCTACACTGAATATTGGAAGTGTGGCGCCCCTGAGGGTTTGACCACCACAGGGATGCTGCACTTCTCTAATGGAGTGTGGTGTTCCTCCTCTGAGGTAAGAACAGCGTGATGGTCAGGACCCTTCCTTCACATCCAACACCACATTTCTCCACCAGAGGGGGCTAGAATGCACTAGGTGCTGCCCTCCTGGTTACAGGGAGATTGGGGAACCAAGAGTTAGGGGAACAATTTAGTGGGTGAGGGTGGAGGAATCACAATTTAGTTACACTTTAAATTTCATATTTAATAAAAAGCCATCTTGTTTCTTGGTCCTTGTTAGTCAAGTCTTTTGAACAGTGAACAACTGTGATCTCCTACCCTGAGTGTGGATCCTGTGTGGACCTGCAGCAGATGGGGACACAGCCCTCGTACCCCGGCCTTGGGACGAGGGGCAGGTTGCAGACAAGGAATGTCTCATCCCGGTCAAGGACCACGACCAAGAAGGCCCGGAGCTTAAGAGAGTAGCTCCACAGCAAGTGGATCCCAGGGAGGATGCAGACGGAGCGGTGTATGCCACCTGTCCTCCCCACCTGATATATTGAGATGGAGTCCGGCTGCAGGAGGGGTAGCGGCCCCAGACACCCGACCTTGCTACTCCATGTCCTGGTCGGGAAAGCCCGGTAGACCCTGAGGATCCCACCGGGTATCGGAAGGAGCGGAGCTGCCACCTGTACCCTTTTTCTGAGAGGAGTTCAGAATGAGACCCGGCCTATCTACACACACGGACAGGAAAGGATTCGGTCTGTAGTTCAGGAACACTCTGGTGCAGGGTCCCGATTGAATGCTGGACTTGCTCGGAGGTTGTCGAACCCCCGTCCCAGGTGACCGCAGGACTCCACGGGGAGCAGGGAGTTGCCTTCCTTCTGCCATCTCTCATGTGAGTAAAGCCATGGAAGTTTACCCCTATGGCCTCCGGACTGTTTATTCTGCGCTACACCGCACGACGCGGCGCCCATTCTCCTCTACTATTACCCCCCTCCATCCTGTCCCTCTGCCCTGGGGCCTTGCTCCGCCTGTGGGGAGTAGTAACAACTATGGCCGCCATAACACCATGCCTCAGCGGACTTCAGTAGCGCTGGTGGCCTTAACCAGGTGCCACAGGTGGCGTAGTGGTAAACCAGTCACTCAACCCGGATAAGCCCACACCATCATTTTTAAATTGTGACGGCCCTGAGCACGGGTCGGGTCCGGGCCAATGCTGCACCCCATCTCTCCATCACAGGACCCGATTCCGAGTCCCCCATTTCCCAGGGTAAAGACAAGGGCTTCCGAGAAGAGGCGTCACAGAAGATTGGGAGACATGGAGTTTTGTGTACCTATTTATGAGGAAATTGCTGTTTTCCTTCTACAGTATATGTCAACATTGCAAATTTGATTGAGGAGGCGAGCCGTGAAAGCTATTCTTATGTGTACAAAAGATTGTGATTATGGTAAAGTGAATTTAACTTATTTGACTTTGATGGAAGTGTCTTGGACTGATTCTTTACACTTTATGAATACAGGTCTTTCGTTCTTGTGAAGGGGATTGTGCTCATCTCCTGCCTGCTAGGTACCTATAAAGTTGTAGCTTAGCTTACATAGAATTTCATAGAATTAAAAGAAAACTGCATGTGATTTGTTACCTGTGACCAGAAATCCAACAGGATTGAAATTGTTGCAATGGCAATGGAATGTGACTCCATTGACTATGATTAATTGTGATGTCGCATTTTCATGACATGCAACACAAGATATCATGTAGCCAGAGCCTTAAAACGTTTGTCCCGCTTTAGCCTCCAAGTCTGTAGTCACCGTATATGACTGCCGACTTGTGAATCCTCACATCACATGCACAGCATGCTGTGAAGATTTACCGATGCCAGCCTTGAGAAATGTGGGCATGTGACTGCAAGTATGTTATTTGCATAAATGCGGTCACATGCTGACTAAACGTGCGCTGCCTCGTTCAATGCAATTGTACTGAACAAAGCTGCACACATCTAGTTGGAATGTGGCTGAAAGTATTTATATCACATATAACAAGAAAGGTGTGCATTTATAATATCCTTATTGGTAGTGAAGGTCTTGAATTGGTAGTGAAGGTATGCAGAAAGGAATTAATTCCTGGCCCTTGCGTGTTCTTTGAATAATTGCTCTTTTATTTCATTGCCAATTCCAATGGACATTTCAGCCTGTCCCAGGCATTTCTCAACAAGCCTGGGACAGGTTGAAACATCCATTCAAATTGGCAATGAAATAAAAGAGCAATTATTCAAAGAACACATGAGTGCCGGGAATTACTTCCTTTCTGCTTGACTACTGATAGATGTGGCAGGAACAACATATTTGATTGGAAAATTGTTAATTGTACATCTACATAAGGCTGATGTTACAGCATATTTTATAAGCTTGAGAAAGAAAAAAAGGTCAAAGCATTCTATTTTATTTGTTGCTGTTGCAACCGCAGTGAGCAAGGCCACGTCTTCATATTTTTCAATTAGTTTTTTACTAATTGAATTCCTTGGTTTTTCACTCTCCTACTTATAATATTTTGAAAATGCTATGGCCATTTCTTCTGTTTTGTTACTCACATTAAGAGTAAAAAAAAATCCCTTTCGAAAAGTAGGAAGCCCAAGTCTCTTGTTCGTCTTTTGTAAACTGTATATATGGGCAATGATGATAATGAGCCAACCATGTGTTCTTCAGAGAAAGCAGAGTCGAGCTGACATGTATACATTATACTTGTCAACAGTAGGTCCGACAGTTGGAGAACTAGTGATCAAGACTGATTGGCCACTGTATTAAGTAATTGATACCGTAATTGAGATTTGTGCAATTCCTTTAAAAATAACTTATATGTAGATTTGCTTTGAAAGTATAGTATTGTGCAGTTGTAGACTTGGATGCCAAGTGCCCATCAATAATATTGACCCTCGGGGCCCACTGCTCAGCTACATTCATATATTACATGACCCTCATTCACAAATTTATATAATTACAGTTAGGTCCATATATATTTGGACAGAGACAATTTTTTTCTAATTTTGGTTCTAGACATTACCACAGAGAATTTTAAACAAAACAATTCAGATGCAGTTGAAGTTCAGACTTTCAGCTTTCATTTGAGGGTATCCACATTAAAATTGGATGAAGGGTTTAGGAGTTTCAGCTCCTTAACCTGTGCCACACTGTTTTTAAAGGGACCAAAAGTAATTTGACAATTGACTCCAAGGCTATTTCATGGACAGGTGCGGGCAATCCCTTCGTTATGTTATTCTTAATTAAGCAGATAAAAGGCCTGGAGTTGATTTGAGGTGTGGTGCTTGCATTTGGAAGGTTTTGCTGTGAAGTAAACATGCGGTCAAAGGAGCTCTCCATGCAGGTGAAACAAGCCATCCTTAAGCTGCAAAAACAGAAAAAACCCATTCGAGAATTTGCTACAATATTAGGAGTGGCAAACTCTACAGTTTGGTACATCCTGAGAAAGAAAGAAAGCACTGGTGAACTCATCAATGCAAAAATACCTGTGCGCCCTCGGAAGACAACAGTGGTGGATGATCGCAGAATAATCTCCATGGTGAAGAAAACCCCTTCACAACAGCCAACCAAGTGAACAACACTCTCCAGGAGGTAGGCATATCAATATCCAAATCTACCATAAAGAGAAGACTGCATGAAAGTAAATACAGAGGGTTCACTGCACGGTGCATGCCACTCATAAGCATCAAGAATAAAAAGGCTAGACTGGACTTTGCTAAAAAACATCTAAAAAAGCCAGCACAGTTCTGGAAGAACATTCTTTGGACAGATGAAACCAAGATCAACCTCTACCAGAATGATGGAAAGAGAAAAGTATGGCGAAGGCATGGTACAGCTTATGATCCAAAGCATACCACATCATCTGTAAAACACGGCAGAGGCAGTGTGATGGCTTGGGCATGCATGGCTGCCAGTGGCACTGGGTCACTAGTGTTTATTGATGATGTGACACAGGACAGAAGCAGCCGAATAAATTCTGATGTATTCAGAGCCATACTGTGTGCTCAGATCCAGCCAAATGCAGCCAAACTGATTGGTCGTTTCATACTACAGATGGACAATTACCCAAAACATAAAACCAAAGCAACCCAGGAGTTTATTAAAGCAAAGAAGTGGAATATTCTTGAATGGCCAAGTCAGTCACCTGATCTCAACCCAATTGAGCACGCATTTAACTTGTTCAAGACTAAACTTCAGACAGAAAGGCCCACAAACAAACAGCAAATGAAAACTACCACAGTGGAGGCCTGGCAGAGCATCAAAAGGAGGAAACACAGCGTCTGGTGATGTCCATGAGTTCAAGACTTCAGGCAGTCATTGCCAACAAAGGGTTTTCAACCAAGAACTAGAAATGAACATTTTATTAACAATTATTTAATCTGTCCAATTACTTTTGGTCCCTTTAAAACCAGGGTGGCACATGATAAGGAGCTGAAACTCCTAAACCCTTCATCCAATTTTAATGTGGATACCCTCAAATGAAAGCTGAAAGTCTGAACTTCAACTGCATCTGAATTGTTTTGTTTAAAATTCATTGTGGTAATGTCTAGAACCAAAATTAGAAAAATGTTGTCTCTGTCCAAATATATATGGACCTAACTGTATGAACTGGGTAGTTTGCTAAATGAATTATAAGATGCTGCCTTTTTCTATATATCAAGTAAATTGTGTCGAGAACTGCGGTTTTAGGAGAAAGGGAGGTCCACTCATGCACAGTGGCCCACTGGGAGTTTCACCTGTTCCCCTAAGGGCCAGTCCGAGCATGCTGTTATGGAACAAAACAATGTGACACAAAACAAACTTTTTAGTGGAATTTTCCTCTTCAATTGTGTCCCACGACATGACAGTTTAGATTATAAGACTAGCCCAGTATATTATTTGTACAATTTCGAAAACCCCTTTGCTAAAAATATCATTATAACCTTTTAAATTCTGCATTGCTGATGTGTTGGTAGTTCAATGGTCCCATTTGGCTACAGTGATATCTTGCCATATACTGTAAGACGCATGGCCATGGCAACCAATTGCAATGGTGATGTCAGTATGTGTAGCCTTTTATCTATAGTCCATCACATTCTGCACACTGAAATAGATCTATTAACCATACTTTCAAAGTGGAATTAACCCCTTCCCTCTAAAATCATTCTTAATAATCAGTAGAGTTTGTTAATGTGTTTTGCACATACTAATAAAACATTTTTATTTTTTAGATTATTCAGATTTTTGTAATTTTTTATGTAAATGCTGTGTGCAACAGTTTTTTGTTATCTAAATTATATCATTATATAAGTGTCAAGGATTTATATTTTCTTACAAGAGTATTTTAATTATTATTTTTATCAGAATTCATTATGCTTCTTTTTAATATTGTACTTTTTCAACTTTTATTTAACCCCTTTACCCCCCAGGGTGGTTTGCACGTTAATGACGAGGCCAATTTTTACAATTCTGACCAATGTCAATTTATGAGGTAATTACTCTGGAACACATCAAAGCTAAAGATGACTACTTTGAAGAACCTAGAATATAAGACATATTTTCAGTTGTTTCACACTTTTTTGTTAAGTATATAATTCCACATGTGTTAATTCATAGTTTTGATGCCTTCAGTGTGAATGTACAATTTCCATAGTCAAGAAAATACAGAAAAATCTTTAAATGAGAAGGTGTGTCCAAACTTTTGGTCTGTACTGTATGTGGAGAAAAATGCTGTTTGGGTGCACGGCAGGGTTTGGAAGGGAAGGAGCGCCATTTGACTTTTTGAATGTAAAATTTGCTTGAATAATTAGCGGACGCCATGTTGCATTTGGAGAGCACCTGATGTGCCTCAACAGTGGAAACCCCCGACAAGTGACAACATTTTGGAAACTAGACCCCTCAGGAAACTTATCTAGATGTGTGGTGAGCACCTTTAACCCCCAGGTGCTTCACAGAAGTTTATAACATTGAGCCGTAAAAATAAAATTTTCACATTTTTCCCACAAAAATGTTTTTCAGCCTCCCAATTTTGCATTTTCATAAGGGTAACAGGAGACATTGCACCATACCATTTGTTGAGCCATTTATCCTGAGTAGTCCAATACCTTACATGTGGGAGACAACCACTGTTTGGGCACACGGCAGGGTTTGGAAGGGAAGGAGCGCCATTTGACTTTTTGATT
The DNA here is from genome assembly GCF_046119375.1 of Phyllobates terribilis. Classification (NCBI taxonomy): domain Eukaryota; kingdom Metazoa; phylum Chordata; class Amphibia; order Anura; family Dendrobatidae; genus Phyllobates; species Phyllobates terribilis. Next base: position 657,029,497 of record NW_027362764.1, on the reverse strand, counting down.
GTAAAATTTGCTTGAATAATTAGTGGACTCCATATTGTGTTTGGGGAGCCCTTGATGTGCCTAAACAGTGGAAACCCCCCACAAGTGACACCATTTTGAAAACTATACCCCTCAGGGAACTTATGTAGATGTGTGGTGAGCACCCTGAACCCCTAAGTCTTTCACAGAAGTTTATAACATGGAGCGGTATAAATAAAAAAAATCAAACATTTTCCACAAAAATTGTTTTAGCCCCAATTTTTTTATTTTCACAAGAGTAAGATGAGAAAATGAACTCCAAAAACTTTTGTGCAATTTCTGAGTACACCGATACCCCATATGTGGGGAAAATACAGTGTTTGGCCGCACGGCAGGGTTCAGAAGGGAATGAGCACTATGTGACTTTTTGAACGCAAAATTGGCTGGAATTGAAAGCGGACGCCATGTCGCATTTGGAGAGTCCCCGATGTGCCTAAATAGTGGAAAACCCCCACAAGTGACCCCATTTGGGAAACTACACCCCTCAAGGATTTTATCAAGGGGTATAGGGAACATTTTGAACCCAAAGGTACAACATGGAACTTGATAACATTAGGTCATCATATTGAATAAGTTGGCAATAGTCTTGAACTCAAGTGTTCGCTATTTGAGTTTGCATTGGGTACTCAGGTATCCACCATGTATTGCGGCTGCTCGAGTGACATGCTCGAGTCTCCCCGCCGCATGTTTCACGGTTATTAGACACCCAAACAAAAACATGTTTTTATTTTTGAAAAAATCTCAACCCTAGCACAACCCTAACCCTAGCACAACCCTAACCCTAACCCTAGCACAACCCTAACACTAGCACAACACTAACCCTAACCCTAGCACAACCCTAACCGTAGCACAACCCTAACCCTAGAGTTTATTTTTTATGCTGTTCCTCGTGCGGCATAAGTGATTAGACGACTTTATTCTTCATGTCAGTGCGATTACAGCGATACCAGATTTATATCGGGTTTTTATGATTGACAGCTGTCACACACTAAAAGACGGATTTTTTGCAAAATCTAGTTTTTGCATCGCCATATTTTGAGAGCTATCATTTTTCCATATTTTGGCCGACAGAGTCATGTGATAGCTTGTTTTTTGCGAGACAAGTTGACATTTTTATTGGTATCATTTTCAGGCACGTGACCTTTTTTGATCGCTTTCTATTCCAATTTTTGGGAGGCAGAATAAGCAAAAACCAACAATTCAGGAAATGTTTTTTTTTTTTTATGCCTTTCCATGTGTTATGAAATTGATAATGCTGCATTATTCTTTGGGTCAGTGCGTTTACAGCAGTACCACATTTATATATTTTTTTATGTTTTGGCGCTTTTACATAATAAAAACTATTTTATAGAAAAAAGAATTGTTTTTGCACCGCTTTATTCTGAGAGCTTTAACTTTTTTATTTTTTGACTGATGGAGCTGTATGGTGGCTTGTTTTTTTGTGGGACAAAATGATGTTTTCAGCAGTACCATTTTTATTTACATTCGTTTTTTTTATCGCGTTTTATTCCATTTTGTGTTTGGCGGTATGATGATAAAGCATCGTTTTTTGCTTAGTTTTTTTTTTTTTTTACCGTGTTCACTAAAGGGGTTAAGTAGTGGGACATTTTTATAGGTCAGGTCGTTCCGGACGCGGCGATACCAAATATGTGTACTTTTATTTATTTATTTTTTTCATAATAATATTTATTGATGGATACATTATATTTTTATTTTTGGGGGATTATTTTTTTCATTTTTTTTAAAATATTTTTACAATTTTTTTTATATTTTTTTCACTTTTTTATTATTTTTTAACTTTTATACTATGTCCCACTATGGGACTTTCACTTTCAACTTTCACATTGCCTGTATAGCACAGGAATGCAGCACCATCCCTGTTCTATACAGGCTGTCACAGCTGCACAGGGAGAGAAGTTACTTTGGTTATGCACTGCGCATGACCAAAGTAACCTCCTGCCTCCTGGTGACCCAGATGTTGTAATGACGACATCAGGTCATCATGACAACACCCGGGATCTGACTCAGACTCCGAGGGACGCCAGGGGATGAGGTGAGTATCGCACTTACCTCCGCAATGCTGCGATCGGGCCCAGGGCGCAGCTACATACTATTACTGACGAGGTCGTAAAGTGGTTAATGTATCTCAAAAAGGTCACTCATTTATTTTTTTATTACTTATTTCATCAATATCTGGAGTTTCTCTTGTCACTTACTTGAGTGGACTATCTATTTAAAATAAAATCTTTTTTAATAATATTAAAAATGTATATATCCCAAATCTTGCAACTACAATTAGCACCCTGGGATGCAATATAACTGTTGCTTACTGGATAATAACTGGATAATAATATGACAAAATAATGATACCAGAGAAATAATTAATACAATTATTTATTTTCACTGTCTGATATCTGGATATTTATATGACCATATATTATATATTATCACTGATATCCCCCACAAATATTCTCCATCATATCAGTAGCATCTACCTATTATAGAAAATAGCAGCAGTGGTTATTTAATAGAATCACCACATAAATAACTTGCAACTATTGCACAAAGGAATTAATCATATTGTTTTCAAAACTCCTATTTATTAACACAAGATTGCTATTAAGAAACCAAGACAGAATATAGTAGGGATCATTATTGTGTATTTTTAGTCTCTACGCATTTTGCCCATCCACTTATTGGTGGCACATCAGGAGACTAACACTGTCTCTATGGTAAATCCTCTGAATTAAATCATAGACAATGAATAAATATGTTATACTGGTAATTAGCAGGGGCAGCTTGAACTATAAACCTAGTGGTAGCCAGTGTGCATGGGGGAAATAGAGATAATATCTGATCCCTCCTATAGGCAGGCTAGGTTTCTTTAAGGAGCTATCTGGGACTTAAAAAAAAATGAGTCTAAGCACTAACAGGCAGGTGGTTATTACCTACCTGCCTGTTGTACCCAGCACGGTTATCTGCCAGCACAGAGCGGTCACAGACTTTTGCTGACGTCACTTCAACAGAGCGGCAGTTTGTCTTACTGTTGACAGGGGTGACTACTGGTGTCATGCTGAATGACAGCCTGCTCCTCGCTGCCTAATTGGAGGAATCCAACTGTAAATCAGCATTACACCAGTAAGAACCCTGTTAAAAGCAAGACAAACCATTGCTCTGACCTGGAGCAACTGAATCTCTGGCAGGAACGGTCTTTGACTGGCACTGGGTACAACAGGCAGGTAAGTTGCCTCCAGTTAGCAACTACATGACTGTTAGTGTTTAGGTAAATACAAATGTAATTTCCTGGATATCGCCTTTAACTTCTTGCTGATATGGCTATTTTACATTTTTGCATTTTTGTTGTTTCGTCGTCTTCATCCAAGAGCCTTAACTTTTTTATTTTTCGACATAGCTATATGAAGGCTTGAATTTTGTGGGACTAGTTTTACTTTTGAAAGACCCTATATATTTTATCATGCGATATACTGGAAAGAGAGAAAAAAATTCCAACTGCAATGAAAAATTGCAAAATAAGTACAATTTTAAAATTGTTTTTTATTAACCATGTTCATTACACAGCAAAAATTACTTATAATTCTCCAGGTCAGTATGATTATGGAGATATCAAACATAGTGTTTTCTTATTTAAGTGGTGAAAAATTTTGGGAAATTTTGAAAAAAAAAATCTTTTGCTTGAGTTGCTATTTTCGGAGAAGCATAGCCTTTTCAATTTTTGGTCAATGGTGTTGTGTGAGGGCTTATTTTTTGTGCCCTGAGTTGACATTTTTATTGATACCATCTTGGGGTAAATATTATCTTTTGATCACGTGTTGTTGCATTTTTTTCAATGCTGTGGCATCCAAAAAATGGCAATTCTGGCATTTAGATTTTTTCTCAATATGTCTTTTACTGAACATGGTAACTAATTTTATATATTGATAGATCAGACTTTTTTGAATGTAACAATACCAAATATTTATTTATTTTTTATGTTTAATGGGGCAAAAGGGGGTGATTTGAACTTGTATTTATTCTTTTTTAATATTTTTAAAAACATTTTTAGTTTCATTGTACTTGTTAGTAGTGTTGAGCCACCCCCGTAGTGTTCGAGTTCGGTTCGGTTCGTCGAACACCCGTGTGTTCGCCGAACTGTTCGTCGAACTGTTCGTCGAACACCTTCGAACACCGTTAAAACCAATGGCAGGCAAACAAAAACACATAGAAACACATAGAAAACACCTTCAAAGGTGTCCGAAAGCTGACAAACTGCTCAGAAGACACAACTAACACATGGAAAAGTGACAAGTACATATAGTCATGAGAAAAGAAAAGAGGTGGAGGAGTAAAAGGAGGGGGAGACACAGATATAGGCATGTCATGCCCTTCTAAAATCCAAAAAGTGAGAAGCAGACACGTTCAGTCAGCTCCTGCCCGTGCCAACTCCGTGTCGCCGGGTTTGTGCCAGAGCCGCGGTGAACCCTGACGGCCAGCCCCCCTCTCCCAATACTGGTGCCTGTCCGCTGGTGGGTCGAGCGAGCCCCCCTGTGGTGGAGGCAGCTCTAAGCTTTTTAATTTAAATTGTCTCTCTAATTTGAATGAATACACTTTAAATCCATTTACAAGGATCTATTGGAGGGCAAGTCTCATGCCAGCAGCCGCGTAATTCCAGCTCCAGTAGCGTCCACTAAAGCTGCTGCAGTTAAAAGGCTTTTATAAGGATCGAACTCGGCTGTCAACCGCAAGGCATCCTACTGCCAGTCCCAGCCCCTATGCCTTGGGGTGCCTCCTGATGCTCTTCACTGAGTATCCCGTGGTCCCGAAGCATTTCCTTTGAAAAAATTAAGTGTCCAAACTACAGGTGGTGTAGCTTGCTTAACAGCCGGGATAATCCGCTGACTAGCAGACACTGCTACTAGGCACAAAGTATTTCCTGGGCTAGATACAGTTAAAAATTTGTAATTGGATACTCTCGTTGGATGCTGAGAAAGCATTCCATAGAGTCTCCTGGCACGCCATATATGATTCTCTTAAAAAGCTTGGGGTAGGGGTCTAGGGGACCCTTTTATAGCCAAAATCACGGCCCTGTATCGCAATACGTCACCTAGGCTGAAGATAAATGGAACTGTAGCACCCTGAGGGCTCGGTTGCTACAGAGGTATTGCACCTCACCCAGAGGTGTGATATCTCACTCTCAGGTAAGTATGGAGTGTGGATCAGGACCCGACACCTGCATGCATTACACCACATTGCCGTGGGGCAGGGCGACCAATATGCCCCTGAGATGGGCACGACAGTCCCTGTCCCTGGCTGGAGTGGGGGGAGTGAATACTGAGGAAGGGGAACCCTGTAGTGCAGGAGCAGGGAGGAAGCAGTTCCTGGGTGCATTGAGAAGGGAGTATAAAAGGTGGGCACCATCTTAGTTCAGTGCAGAGAAGTCTGAGCAGAAGTGGCAGGGAGCAGGGGCTCTGCATGAGCTCTGCTCCGGAGGCGGGCCTAGTAACAGAGGCCCAGGCCTGGAAGAGGGCGAAGGAAGGAAGAGGAGCGGAGAAGGCTCCAGGAACGAGGAACGAAGGGATCCCAGGGGTGCGGACGGGCGAGTCGCCACTGCACGCCCGAATCCACCTGCATGGAGGGGTCAGGCCAAAGGGTGAGACCGGTCCCCGAAACTAGTGGAGGCAGGAAACGACCCTCAGCTAGAAACCGGAGGCTGTGACATTTTATGTGGCGCAGCCCCTCGCTACACCTGCTAGCAGGGCAGCACATAGGGTCAGGGAAACTGGCTCCAAGTTTACCAAGAGGAGGCCCGAGGCAGCTGGACAGAAGGGTTGGTAAGAAAGGCCAGACAAAGGACACACAAAGGGGGTCCTGTGAAGAGCTCCAATTTTATCTGGGAGTTGTCTGAGCCCCTCACCTGGTGAGCACAGTACGACGTGGGCCGCCGTTACCTGCAGACATGGTCTGGATAATAAGAACTGTGAGTAAAGGCCCTGGACTGCATCACTGACTCCGTGTCGTTACTGCTGCTGCCCTGCACCATCACCTCCATCCTCCGCATACACTGCCCTGAGGCTATACTCCTCCCGTGGGGAGTTATGCTACGCTCTGCTGCACCCACAACACCAGCCTCAGCGGTCTGCCCTGCAGCGGCGGTTCACTCTGACCGCAATCCACGGGTGGCGTAGTCGGACATTTAAACATCAAAACCACATAAATAGTTCCGCCACTAGTTTGATCACCCTGAGCCACGGAACCGGGTCGCCGCCACGAAGACTACAACCACCAGCATCCACCAAAAAGGGTCCGGCTCCAGGTGTCCCAAGGCCCAGGGGGTGCATCAGAACATTTTCATCACCTTTCACAATCACCAATGGGACAAGGCAGGGATGTCCTCTGTCCCCTCTCTTATACATCCTAATGACGGAGCACCTGCTCTCATCAATTCGCCATAACCCCAATATTAGGTGGATTGAGGTGGGAGGCACCGAGTACAAGTGCTCTCTATTTGCTGATGATGTCCTAGTATATATCACTCAATCACATATATCCATCCATGCTGTTATGGCTGAAATAGATCACTTTGTTACATGGTCAAATTTTAAAATCAATGCAGCGAAGTCTGAGGCCCTCGATGTCTCCCTCCCCAAATCCATATAGGATTCCATCCAGTCCAACTTTCCCTTTGCCTGGCCCTCACAGGGTATCAAATACTTAGGAATTCCTATTCATAGAGACCTCTCCCATCTATGTTATCTTAATTTTGGGCCCCTTATTGAACAACTCCATACAGACCACGGTTGGCAAGTTAGAACTGTAAGATTCACTACGTGAACCACTGGTGTTTTGTGGAAAAGCACATGTACACTGTGTTCCAAATTATTATGCAAAGTGTTTAGGAGCGATAAGGGAAGAATTTGTTTGTTTGTCAGTTAAACTCATTGATGGTGATGTGTGTCAGGGCTCTTTATATCACTGTAAGCAATTGCAGACACCTGTGCTAATTAGTTTGGCAGGTGTGTCCAATGAAAGGCAAGACTACTTAAGAAGGCTGTCTCACATTATTAAGCAGCCTACATTTTCTGCCAAAATGGGAAAGAAAAAGGATGTGTCGGCTGCTGAGAAGCAACAAATTGTGGAGTGTTTAGGTCAAGGCATGACTACAATCAACATTGTGCGATGATCAGGATGAAGTGTCTTGGCAATCAAGAAGTATGTAGCTGATTCACAGTACACACGTGTGCGTGCTGAAAAGGGCAAATTGAGGACTCTTTCCTACAGGCAATTATGTCAGGTTAAAAGAGCAGCGGCAAAAAAGCCTTGTCATAGCAGCAGACAAGTTTTTGAAGCTGCTGGTGCCTCCAACACTCCCCTGAACAGCAAGATGCAGGGTCCTTCAGAGGTTTGCAGCTGTGCATATGCCATCCTGTCGACCTCCTCTATCCACTTCACACAAGCAGAAATGGCTCCAGTGGGCCAAACATTACATGAAGACTGATTTCAAAACTGTTTTGTTCACGGATGAGTGCCGTGCAGCGCTCGATGGTACAGATGGCTGGAGTGGAGGATGGCTGGTTGATAGACACCCCACGCAAACACGGCTACAGCGCCAACAAGGAGGAGGTGGAGTAATGTTTTGGGCTGGAATCATGGGGAGAGAGATTGTCAGCCCCTTTAGGATCCCTGAAGGCGCTAAAGATGAACTCCATAATGTATGTGGATTTTCTCAAACAGCACTTCCTGCCATGGTTCAAGAAGAAGAACCATGTATTTCACAGCAAGATCATTTTTTTGCATGATAATGCACCATCTCATGCTGCACATAAAACATCTGCATCTCTGGCTGATATGGGCATAAAAGGGGACAAACTTATGGTGTGACCCCCATGCTCCCCTGACCTCTACCCCATTCAGAACCTCTGGAGCATCATCAAAAGGAGTGTCTATGATGGCGTGAGGCAGTTCACATCTAAGCAACAGCTCTGGGAGGGTATTCTGTCCTCATGCAAAACAATTGAAGCAGAAACCATCCAAAACCTGACAAATTCAATGGACGAGAGAGTTCAGAAGCTCCTTTTGAACAAGGGGTCCTATGTGAAAATGTAACATCACCTAGAATAAAGTTTTGAGTTGAAAACTGTTTGATTTCAGTTTCTAATAACCTGCTAATGCTTATAATTTCAAAAATGATCATTTTTTTGGTCTTTATTAAAATGAAAAGGTTGATCGAAAAGTTTGGGGGATCTAAGAGTGTGGCAACCCAGTAGTCATGATTACTTCGAATTCTGACAATATGAGGGTCATGTTGCAGGTAGTGCAGCAAGAAGGCACTTATGTGTCTTGCGCATCTCGGAGCCCCAAAATTATTTTCCGGGCTAGATGCAGCTACAAATTATTATTAATTTTAAATCTGGTGGAGCTTAGTATAGATGGCCTAATAGAATCAGTGCTGCACACTGCTACAAAGCCCAAATTATTTTCCAGTCAAGATACAGATAAACATGATTAGTAATTTGAAAGCTTAAAACGGTTGGTAGGGTGATTTTAACCAATCATCAAGCTTTTACTCTCCCCAGGATGACAAAGGGGTAGAAAAGTCGTTTCGGATCCATGATTTGTTCATCTTTATGAACGTGAGTCTGTCTACATTATCAGTGGAGAGCCGCGTGCGCTTATCTGTCAGCACACCACCAGCAGCGCTGAACACACGTTCAGACAGAACGCCAAGATCTCCAAGGCGTAAGTGGCTAGCTCTGGCCATTTATCCAGATTGGAAGCCCAAAAAGAGCAAGGGTCCAGTGACACAGTCATGGCTTCAATGTTTACTTGGAGATACTCCTGTACCATCGTCTCTAGGCGTTGACTATGTGTCAGACTTCTTGTCTCCTGTGACCTTGCAAAGGATGGGCTAAAAAAGTGGTGAAATGATTCCGCAAAATTGATGTTACCAGCAGATACTGTGGTTCTGTTACGGTTTGAGTGCTGAACACTTGACGGTCCCACGGTTGGCAAGTTGGAACTGTGGGATTCACTACGTGCACCACTGGTGTTTTGTGGAAAAGCACATGTAAGATTTTGCAACAGTCTCTGCTGATACTCCTGCATGCGTGCATCCCTTTCTATGGCAGGAATAATTTCTGCAAATTTACTTTTGTACCGGGGATCTAACAGTGTGGCAGCCCAGTAGTCAGGATTATTTCTAATTCTCACTCCTCCTCCTCTACTTCCTCCACCTCCTCTTGTGCCACCACCTGACTCCGAATTCTGTTTAACATGTGCTCCAGCATGTAAATCACCGGAATAGTCATGCTGATAATGGCATCGTCAGCACTAAACATCTTCGTCGCCATTTCAAAACTGTGCAGAAGGGTGCATAGGTCCCTGATCTGAGACCACTCCTCCAGCGTGATTTGCCCCACCTCCGGATCTCGTTGGCCCAGGCTATACGTCAGAACGTATTGCACCAGGGCTTGTCGGTGCTGCCACAGTCGCTGCAACATGTGCAGAGTTGAATTCCACCGGGTAGGCACATCGCATTTTAGCCGGTGAAGTGGCAGGCCCAACGACTTCTGTAGAGATGTAAGTCACTGAGCTGCGGGATGCGAACGGCGGAAGTGAGCACACAGTGACCGTGCCCTCTGCAGAAGGCCATTTAGTCTGGGATAGTGGGCTAAAAATTGCTGGACAACCAGGTTCAACACGTGAGCCATACAAGGCACGTGTGTGACATTGCCCCGGCGAAGGGCCGCACCCAGGTTTGCAGCATTGTCGCACACGGCCTTCCCTGGTTTCAGGTCCAGTGGAGACAACCATTCATGAAATTGGTTCTCCAGAGCTGACCACAACTCCTCAGCTGTGTGACTCACATTTCCCAGACATTTCAAAGTAAAAACCGCCTGATGACGTTGAGCCCTACTGCCAGCATAGTAAGGAGGTGTGCAGGATCCCTTCTGCGCAGTTAGAAAGCTTGTGGCATGACCAGACAGGCTTTGGGTGCAGGTGGAAGACCGAGAGGAGGTTGAGGAGGCAGAAGCAGTGGAGGAACTTTGACATAAAGAGGATTGACGCACAACTCGTGGGGACGGCAAGACTTGGACAGCAGCCCCTTGTCCTGCTGTCACCATAGTTACCCAGTGCCCAGTCAGCGACATGTAATGCCCCTGTCCATGCCTACTCGTCCAAGTGTCTGTGGTGAAATGCACCCTGTCACACACAGAGTTTCTCAAAGAAGCGGTGATGTTGTGTGCGACATGCTGGTGGAGCGCAGGCACACCTTTCTTTGAGAAGTAGTGCCGACTGGGCATCTGGTACTGGGGCACTGCGACGGACATAAGGTCTCGAAAATCCTCTGTGTCCACCAGGCGGAAAGGCAGCATTTCTGTAGCCAAGAGCTTGCAGATGGTGAAATTCAACCTCTTAGCTTTCTCATGGCTAGGAGGAAATGGTCTTTTACTTGTCCACATCTGAGGGACCGAGGGCTGGCTATTGTGCTTAGATGGGGTTGATAAGGGTGTCCCCGGCAACTGCCGGTCTGTGAGGAAGATGCAGGCGGACATGTTAGGTTGCCTTGATCCAAAGGTGGTGCTATCGATTTCGGACAGCGCTCAACACCAGCTGGTGTTACCACCTCCAAAGAAAATGATGATCTGCCAATCACGCTGGCTGTTGCGGGTAAAGAGGTGGCAGGTCTGCGCCCCAAAACAGGTGTGACTGCTGTCCCCCCAGTCACAGAGGATGAAGAGGCCGCGGATGCACAAGATATGGCAGACGATGGTTAGCCCGGCCGGCTAGGCCGCATTGTAGCACACTGAGCTTCCCACTGCAACTTATGCTTCATGTCCATGTGCCGGTGCATGCATGAAGTACTCAAACTATGTATTTTTTGGCCTCTACTTAGCTTTTGCTGACAAATGTTACAGATAACACGAGTTGGGTCATCTTTATCGATCTGAAAAAATGCCCAGGCTATGCAAGGCTTAGCACCCATGCGACCTGAAGAGCCACCACGACTTGTGGTGAGAGGCAGAGTTGTGTTTGAGGATGCAGTTGTTGACGTGCTTCCAGTACTACGTCTCTGTCCAGGAAGGCGCAACCTGACCTCGTCGTCACTAGCATCTTCCTCCACCTCCTCTGCTGACCTCATCTCTTGGCTGACTGTGGGTTGACAGTAAGTGGGATCTCCAACCTCATCATCATCACCCTGTGCGTTATCACACCCATCGTCCTCAGAGCCAACCTGTTCCTGCCCTGACAAAAAACTAAAGTTGTTGCTCCAATCAGGTATTTGAGTCTTATCATCGTCTTCCTCATTGTCTCCACCAACAGGAGTTACAGTTTGGGAATTAGGGTCTACATTATGGTCAGAACCTTCTGCGTCTGGTCCTGGATCCGATTCATAAAGATTCTGGGCATCAGTGAGATCATTTCCTCGTCTGGATTCACAGAAGCGCTGGAGTCGACCTCTGATTCCCAGGCTATAGTATGAGTAAACAGCTCTGCAGACTCAACCATCTGTTCTACCTCATACTCAGACGGGCAGCTGGAGATTTGGGAGCTGTAAGGAAGCAAGTGCGATTGGGGTGACACGTTTGAGGACTGGAGTATTTGTGATGTTGAAGTTGATGTGGAGGAGAGCCCACTTAAAGGAGCACTTGATATCCGTTGAAGCACCTGCTGTTTTTGTGCCTCATCTGGAATTTGTAGAGATTGGCGTGGCTGTAAGAAAGGGATCTTATCACATTGTCCGCTAAAAGAAGTAGACATTTTAGTTTGGCTGGAAGATGGTCTTTCTTCTGCAGATGTTACTGTTGCTTTAACACCTACCCCACGGACACAACCTTTTTCCCCCTTCCCAAAACGCCTATTCCCCTTTCCACCAGCAGCAGGCCTTTTTCCACTCATTTTGGTGGTTAACTATTTCACAACTCTGGAGTTGTTTGCACAAAAAAACAATGGATGGGAACCGAGCAGAGCTGAGTGGCCAAACTGTGGTATTAGGCCAAAACTATTGGCTGGGTTAGATGCAGAAAAAAATTATATTCAATTTGCAACCTGATGGAGGTCAGTATAGATGGACTCATAGAGAAAGTCCCACACACAGCTAGAAGCCCAAATATTTTTTCAGAGGTAGATGCAGAAAAAAAATATAATCAGTTTGCAACCGGATGCAGGTCAGTATAGATGGACTAATAGAGAAAGTCCCACGCACTGCTAGAAGGCCAAATATTTTTTCAGAGGTAGATACAGAAAAAAATTATATTCAGTTTGCAACCTGATGAAGGTCAGGATAGATGGACTAATAGAACAAGTCCCACACACAGCTAGAAGCCCAAATATTTTTTCAGAGGTAGATGCAGATAAAAATTATTTTTAATTTGCAACCTGATGGAGGTCAGTATAGATCGACTAATAGAGAAAGTCCCACACACTGCTAGAAGGCCAAATATTTTTTCAGATCTAGATGCAGAAAAAAAATATATTCAGTTTGCAACCTGATGGAGGTCAGAATAGATGGACTAATAGAGAAAGTCCCACACACTGCTAGAAAGCCAAATATTTTTTCAGAGGTAGATGCAGAAAAAAATTATATTCAGTTTGCAACCTGATGGAGGTCTGTATAGATGGATTAATAGAACAAGTCCCACACACAGCTAGAAGCCCAATATTTTTTCAGAGGTAGATGCAGAAAAAAAAATATTCAGTTTGCAACCTGATGGAGGTCAGTATAGATGGACTAATAGAGAAAGTCCCACACACTGCTAGAAGGCCAAATATTTTTTCAGAGCTAGATGCAGACAAAAAATTATTTTTAATTTGCAACATGATGGAGGTCAGTATAGATGGACTAATAGAGAAAGTCCCACACACTGCTCGAAGGCCAAATATTTTTTCAGAGCTGGATGCAGATAAAAATTATTTTTAATTTGCAACCTGATGGAGGTCAGTATAGATGGACTAATAGAGAAAGTCCCACACACTGCTAGAAGGCCAAATATTTTTTCAGAGCTAGATGCAGAAAAAAATTATATTTAGTTTGCAACCTGATGGAGGTCAGTATAGATGGACTAACAGAACAAGTCCCACACACAGCTAGAAGCCCAAATATTTTTTCAGAGGTAGATGCAGATAAAAAATATTTTTAATTTTCAACCTGATGGAGGTCAGTATAGATGGACTAATAGAGAAAGTCCCACACACTGCTATAAGGCCAAATATTTTTTCAGAGCTAGATGCAGACAAAAAATTATTTTCAGTTTGCAACCTGATGGAGGTCAGTATAGATGGACTAATAGAACAAGTCCCACACACAGCTAGAAGCCCAAATATTTTTTCAGAGGTAGATGCAGAAAAAAATTATATTCAGTTTGCAACCTGATGGAGGTCTGTATAGATGGATTAATAGAACAAGTCCCACACACAGCTAGAAGCAGAAATATTTTTTCAGAGGTAGATGCAGAAAAAATATATATTCAGTTTGCAACCTGATGCTGGTCAGTATAGATGGACTAATAGAGAAAGTCCCACACACTGCTAGAAGGCCAAATATTTTTTCAGAGCTAGACGGAGACAAAAAATTATTTTTAATTTGCAACCTGATGGAGGTCAGTATAGATGAACTAATAGAGAAAGTCCCACACACAGCTAGAAGCCCAAATATTTTTTCAGAGCTAGATGCAGAAAAAAATTATATTCAGTTTGCAACCTGATGGAGGTCAGTATAGATGGACTAATAGAACAAGTCCCACACACAGCTAGAAGCCCAAATATTTTTTCAGAGGTAGATGCAGAAAAAAATTATATTCAGTTTGCAACCTGATGGAGGTCTGTATAGATGGATTAATAGAACAAGTCCCACACACAGCTAGAAGCCCAATATTTTTTCAGAGGTAGATGCAGAAAAAAAATATATTCAGTTTGCAACCTGATGGAGGTCAGTATAGATCGACTAATAGAGAAAGTCCCACACACTGCTAGAAGGCCAAATATTTTTTCAGAGCTAGATGCAGACAAAAAATTATTTTTAATTTGCAATCTGATGGAGGTCAGTATAGATGGACTAATAGAGAAAGTCCTACACACTGCTAGAAGGCCAAATATTTTTTCAGAGCTGGATGCAGATAAAAATTATTTTTAATTTGCAACCTGATGGAGGTCAGTATAGATGGACTAATAGAGAAAGTCCCACACACTGCTAGAAGGCCAAATATTTTTTCAGAGCTGGATGCAGATAAAAATTATTTTTAATTTGCAACCTGATGGAGGTCAGTGTAGATGGACTAACAGAGAAAGTCCCACACACTGCTAGAAGGCCAAATATTTTTTCAGAGCTAGATGCAGAAAAAAATTATATTCAGTTTGCAACCTGATGGAGGTCAGTATAGATGGACTAATAGAACAAGTCCCACACACAGCTAGAAGCCCAAATATTTTTTCAGAGGTAGATGCAGATAAAAATTATTTTTAATTTGCAACCTGATGGAGGTCAGTATAGATGGACTAATAGAACAAGTCCCACACACAGCTAGAAGCCCAAATATTTTTTCAGATGTAGATGCAGAAAAAAATTATATTCAGTTTGCAACCTGATGGAGGTCTGTATAGATGGATTAATAGAACAAGTCCCACACACAGCTAGAAGCCCAATATTTTTTCAGAGGTAGATGCAGAAAAAAATATATTCAGTTTGCAACCTGATGGAGGTCAGTATAGATGGACTAATAGAGAAAGTCCCACACACTGCTAGAAGGCCAAATATTTTTTCAGAGCTAGATACAGAAAAAAATTATATTCAATTTGCAACCTGATGGAGGTCAGTATAGATGGACTAATAGAATGATGCTATGCCCAAAAGATTTTACTTCACTAGGTGCAGTAAAAAAATTGGTATTCTATACACAGGTGGTATATCTTGCAACACAGATAGGCTACTCCACTGACTAACACACTCTGCAATAGGCCAAAAAAGGATTAGCTTTGCTAGATTCAGACAAATGCTGTGAAAAAAACTTGCACAGCACTGGCACAGACCTGCCTGGCAAAAACTGATAGGAACTGATGTAACCTAGTCCTGAAAAGGACTGCAATTACAATTAGTCTTTACTCCCACAATCTATCTATTTAAGAGCACAGACCTGCCTGATAAAAGTCATAAGAAATGCTGTAACCTAGTCCTTAAAAGGACTGCAATCACAACTATTCACTACTCCCAAGCTATCTGTAGATTTGTGCGAAAATTGGCTTGAAATTAACAAGGTATAGCGCACACAACAACAGCGGTGCCGTCTAACAAGCAGCTGCAGCAGTGAGAAAATGGTGGCGACGGGGAAAATGGCTTGGTCTTATAGGGCAAGGACATGCGACATACACTGCCAATGACACATGCCCTTGCTTGTGTGAAAAAATCACTTCGCTCCGTGTGTGCGCTGCTGATAGGCTGACAGATTGCACCTCCCCACTGTAAATGCGGGAAAGAGAAAAAAAAATGGAGATCTTCATTATTCCTGCAGAGATCCATCCCCTGCCCCTCCCCCCACCCCGCTGTACACTCAAACTGCGTATTAACATTAATTTTCATCATTACTGAGAAAAAATCCAGTTATGATTTTGGTGCACGAACAGTTATCGAACATAACCTCGAATAGCCGAATTTTTCTCAAATCGTTCGTGTTCGCCGAACGGCTCGAACACCGCCCAAAACAGCTCGAATTTGAGATTAGCGAACAGTTCGAGTAGAACAACGCTCATCTCTACTTGTTAGTCATTTAGAGGACAAGAATTTGCGATCATCCGATTGCTTTTGCTATGCACAGCAATAACAAATTATTGCTGTATGTAGCAAAAACCATGGTCTCCTTACAACACCAGGCAGAAGCTGGCATTCATAAGAGTACCATCATGATAGACACAGGGGTTTTCAACAGATTGACAGTGGCATTTAACAGGTCAACAGGTTAACTGCTCAAGTCAGTTATATGTATTTTATATTTGGCAGGCTTTTTGAGAATTGTAGGCCATCATTCTGTTTCTTTAGTAGACCCTTTTACAGGGCAAAACAGCTCAGAAAAGTGAAAAACATCAGGGCTGTGCTGGGTCTGGTTAAACTGTGCTGCATGGTCGTGTATCCAGTGAACTAGTATTAATGTGATCACTGGAACTAACTAGTGGCAACATTACTGGCTCTACTGCATACACAGCTCCTGTAGTGGAATTTATAGAAATATCAATAAAGCAGAAACAGTAAAATACCGTTTTTGTATTTTTTAATCATCTTCAGGGCAATCTAGAGCTCTGTCAAAGTATGGAGCTCGAGAACATTTTTTGAAATTAATGACCATTGTAAAGATGTCAAATAGCAGTCATTAGGTGTTAAATACTGGTTAATATGAACAATATGAATATTATTTTGAACAAGTAACTAAACTCAAAGATAGACAGACAGATAATCACAACAAAATAAAGTAAAGAAATAAATAAAAAAAATGGACTGGACAGTATGTGGATGAACAACAAACATAAAAGTGTAGTCTATCACAAAATGTAATTGCTACTTTTGATATCTCTGATGAAAGCACAGAGCTGAAAGAAAATGGGCAAAAACCTCATATTAGACCTTTATGAGACAGCGAAACATGAAATTCATGTTTCTTAAAGTACTGACTTTTCATTCCATCAAAAACTCAGTTCAGTCTAGAAATTTCATACGTACCAATAAACTAGCTTTATTTTTATGACATGAAAACATATGGTCTATGACAAGTAAAATCTGTTTATATAAAGGATTTTCACATCTATAATAATTGTACCTTTTTTCAATAGCACCTGATTCTGAGGACAGCTTTTCTTCATAGGCTCTGTCACTTAAGCTGATTGTGCTTGAAATGTAATTTTTAGCATCTAGATAGCTATATCTTTTATATAAATTTAGATTTGGTATAGGAGCTGACATGGCCGCATATCAGACTAACACATAAATGTAAAATGATTGACCTTGGGATAAGAGGTCTGTTGGTGATGGCCTAATCCCAAATTCTGCAGTTGTAGTGTTGATTGGATCTATATATTCCTGTTTTATTTTTATTCAATGTACACATCAGCCAGGAATATTAAATGTTTCCTATATCCATAAATGAGATACACAATTTGCCTTTTTTTCTTTGTTCTTTTTTGTGCTGTTCCAATACACACAAATGAAATAAACATTGTCTTTAACAAAACATGCGTAATTGCAATATTTTACTGGGAGAAATAATTGATTTCCTGGAACAATTTCCGGGGTGCCAACACTTTTGGTCATGACTGTAAACCAGTCCCAGTGTCTCCTATGTGATGTATATATCCGAGCCCCAGTGTTTTCTATGTGATGTATATGTTCCAGCCCCAGTGTTTCCTATGCAATGTACAATATATGCTCAAGCCCTAGTTTCTTTAATATGCTCCCGCACCAGTATCTCCTTTGCGATTGTATATGCTCAAGCCATAGTGTCTCCTATATGATTATATGTTCCAGCACCAGTGTCTCCTATGTGATGTATATACACCAGTCCAAGTGTCTCCTATGTGATGTACGTACACCAGTTCCAGTGTCTCCTATGTGATGTATATTCTCCAGTCCCAGTGTCCCTTAGGCTTTTGAATTGATAACAAGATGTCCCTCTCCTCTTGGGTAAACAGAATACAGTGTCTGTGATTTCCAAAAATAATTTATTTTTTTTATTTATTTGATCACAATACACATTTCCATTTTGTTTCAGTACATTCTAAATGCGCTTTGGCCCAGAGAAAACGTTTCTGGGTTGTGTTGATATATGGCTTCTTCTTTGAATGATAAATCTTTCACTCGCGTTTTTGTATTACAAAGTGAATTGTGTTCTTTCTTGAAATACTCCTGAACCCATGCAATGATTTGCACGACCGATTCATGCCTGTTTTTAATGCAGTACTGCCTGAGATAGTAGATGGTATATATTCAAAGTCTGTAGATGGTACTGTAGATGGTGGATATTTAAAGTCTTTGCAATTTTATATTGATTAATAGTGATAAGCGAACATGCTCGCTACTGCTCGGTGCTTAACCGAGCATCTCACTGCTCGAGATGCTCGGCGCTCGCCGAGTATTTCCGGGGTTGCTCGGCGGGAGCTCGGGTCCCGTCCCTGCATGTTTGGCGCTCTTTAGAGTGCCAATGAACATGCAGGGATTGTCTGCTACACACTGTAATTCCGCAGCCATGTTGCTTGTGGCATTACAGTGATTGGCTGGCCGCACAGCGTCATCAGATCTACATCAGACCTGGCGCCGCCATGCTCGTCACAGTCTACTCCGGAATCAGGAAGTGTAGGGAGAGGTGCTGCTGAGCTTGGGAGAGATTTGCTTGCTTCTTAGTTAGTGTAGGTATACCACCATATATTATTCACATATCGATCTCAACTAACAGTCCTTCTGAGGGAGGAAGGAGGATCAGGGTGACGAATATGCAGTCCAGACTCACAGCTACTGAGACTTTGACTGTGTGGAAGACAGGGTGGTGGTGGTGGCTAAGTGACTGGAAGCATTATCTGTTATCCAACCAATAACTTTTTCTCACTGCTCTGTGTTCAATAGTGGTGTTCTGCGGTCCCCTATTAATTGGGACCGGAAGGTCGAGATAGAAGATGTGGGTGTTTGTTGTGGCACAATATCAGCTAGCCCACAGCCTCGGCCTCGTCCTCTGTATGCACGCTCATCACCATCATGTCCACTTCTCAGTCCCTTACCACGCGCCATGCCCATTTTAAATGGAGGACAATATTTTCCTTGTACACTACAAATGGCAGGATTTGAACCACAGTGATATGTGATACGTGTGACGGACAAACAACAGTTTTAAATAGGTGGCCTGTAGGTAACTATTTTTAACAGTGACCTCGTGTCAATAACTTCATTTACACACTGAAACAAAATTTCAATGGATGCCAGAAATGGCAGAAAGATACTAAGGAAAGATAGGGGAAAGCTGTCCCTACAGTAAGACTAAGCTGAATCCCTACGATGTAGCGGGCTGCCTGTTCCTAGCGAACAGACCCGCCTTAGTCCTCGGCTAGTCTGAACGAAGACATATAGCATAAGGGGAGGGGTCCATAAAAGTACTAAGGACTGGGACAAAAATGGGACACCTCCAAAACAGAGAAGTTGTTACAGAACACAAATAGACAAACAGACAAAAAGGTACTAGAGGTCCCAGAAGGACCAAACAAACTGACAGAGAAAGGCACAGAAGCACCTGGCTAGAGAAACAGTCAAACATTGAAGCCCAGCACAGCCAGGAGGGCGGAGCTGGAATATAAAAGCAGGTGGTCACGTGACCGCAAAACACAAGAAGGAAAAACAAACAGGAGGGTTCTAACAGTACCGCCTCTTTTATGAGGATCCTCCAGATCCTCCAGGCCCAGGCCTATCTGGAAACCTCCTGTGGAAATCTCTAACAAGCCTAGGAGCAGAGACGTCATCCGCCCTTACCCAGGAGTTATCTTCGAGACCGAAACCCTTCCAGGAGACAAGATACTGTAATCTCCCTCTATGCCATCTAGAATTCAAGATAAGAGAAATTTCATATTCGCCATCTTCCACCACAGGAGGAACTGTGACAGTGGAATCCCTATCTGATACATCAGCCTTTTTCAACAAGGAAACATGATACACAGGATTAATCTTCCAGGAAGTAGGGATATCCAACCTAGCCGCAGACGGGTTAACAACCTGAAGCACTTTAAATGGACCCACAAACTTAGGACCCAGTTTTTTAGAGGGAATCCTCAACCGCTGTTTCTTTGAGGACAACCAAACCATGTCACCCACAGTAAACAAAACCTCCTTACATTTCCTGTCAAAATACTTCTTGGACTTCTTGTTAGCATCTTGAAGGTTGCTACATACACAAGTCCAAACTCTCTCCAAATCACCGGAAAAATTCTCCTCCTCCAGCACCCCCGACCCCAATTTGGAGAACGAACCAAAATACGGATGTCTCCCAGTACAACAAAAAAAATGAGAACACCCAGCAGAGGAGGAAGTGTGATTGTTAAAATCAAATTCCGCGAGAGGCAGAAACTCAGACCACACCTCTTGATTGTCCGCCACAAAACAACGCAAAAATTGTTCTACATCCTGGTTCTTTCTTTCTTTCAGTCTGTCCATTAGACTCAGGATGATACCCAGATGAAAATAACAAATGGACTCCCAACCTGTCACAAAAAGCACGGCAAAAGCGAGCCACAAACTGAGGTCCTCTATCAGAAACAATATCCGTGGGAACGCCATGAAGCTTGATAATCTCCTTAACAAACGCCTAAGCGAGTGTCTTGGCGCAGGGTGACTTAATGAATGGAACCAAATGACACATCTTACTAAAACAGTCCACGACCACCCAGATGACAGTAAAAACCAGACAAAGGAAGATCAGTAATAAAATCCATTGTGAGAAGCGACCAAGGCGCACTAGGAAACTCCAGAGGGCAAAGCAACCCCGCACGAGGAGTATGTGAAGCCTTTGACCTAGCATACACAGTACATTGACACACCCACTTGATGACTTCCTTCTGCCATCCAGGCCACCAAAAACTGTGACTGATGAGTCTCTTAGTCTCTGAAATTCCTGGATGACCTGCTAACCGAGACTCATGACACTCCACAAACAAATCTCTCCTAAAGGCTCTAGGCACGAACAAGCTCACATGTGGAGTGTTAGATGGGGCATCATCTTGAGCTTTCAGAATCCCATTCTCCAAAACAGAGTCCAATGCCGCCACCACAACGCCTTTCTGTAAAGTGCTCTCCTCCTCCTCGGAACTGACCATAGGAGAGAAGCTGCAAGATAAAGCATCAGCTTTAACATTCTTAGTACCAGGGATATAGGTAACAGAAAAAAAAAAACAAGAAAAAAAAAGTGCCCACAAAGCTTGACGGGCATTCAAACTCTTGGCAGAATCCAGATAGATCAAATTCTTATGATCTGTGAACACCTGAATAGGAAATCTAGCGCCTTCCAAAAAATGACGCCAATGTTCAAACGCGAGTTTAATAGCCAGCAACTCCCAATTTCCAACATCATAATTCAGTTCGGTTTCCAAAATTTTTTTTGAAAAAAAGCCACAAGGATGTACTCCATCCTTGTTCTCCTGAGACAAAGCTGCTCCAACCCCCCCCGATGAAGCATCGACCTCGACCAAAAAAGGCTCAGTCTCATCAGGCTGCATAAGGATGGGGACAGAACTGAACCTCTCTTTGAGAAACTCAAACGCTTCAAAGGCCTCAGTAGTCCACTGGACCGTATTCTCACCTTTCCTGGTGAGATCGGTCAGAGGCTTAGCAATTACAGAAAAATTCTTAATGAATTTCCTGTAATAATTGGCAAAACCCAAAAATCTCTGTATAGATTTCAAACCAATAGGCCTAGGCCATTCCTGCACAGCCTGAACCTTCATCAGGTCCATCTCAAAGCCCTCGCTGGAGACAATGTAGCCCAAAAAACTAATTTTCTACACAGCAAACTCACATTTCTCCAGCTTAGCAAAGAGTGAATTATCACTCAATAACTGCAAAACTTCACGTACACTCTACCAATGGGACTCTAGATCTGGTGAATAAATCAAAATGTCATCCAAATACACAACCACATTCTTACCAATCAATGGTCTTAGGATATCATTAATAAGGTTCTGAAAAAATGCAGGTGCATTGGTAAGACCAAAAGGCATCACCAGATTCTCAAAATGACCTACCGGAGTATTAAAAGCAGTTTTCCATTCATCTCTCTCCTTCACTCATAACAAATTGTATGCCCCCAGGAGATCAATTTTAGAGAACCACTAGGCCCCCACCAACTGGTTAAACAAGTCAGGAATTAACGGCAATGGGTAGGAATTGCATACGCTAATCTTATTAATTTCACAAAAATCCAGACATGGACGTAAAACTCCGTCCTTTTTTTTAACAAAGAAAAATCCAGCTGACACAGGCGACTTAGAAGGTCTAATGTGACCAGCAGCCAGGCTAGTCTGTATGTATTCCTCCAAGGCCTTTCTTTCAGGGATAGTCAGATTAAACAAGCAACTCTTGGGAAGAGTAGCTCCAGGAACAAACTCAATGGCACAATCATAATCCCTATGAGGAGGTAAACCTTGCGACTCCTCCTCTGAAAAAAACCTTCAAAAATTTTGAATAGGTACAGGTAATTCCGCTTTTTCCACAGCCGCAATGTGACCATTACAACATTTATCATAGCACTTCGGACTCCAAGACTTAATCACATTAGTAGACCAGTCCATCAAAGGATTGTGCAGTTTTAACCAAGACAAACCTAAAACGACCGGAGAGGGTAAATTATCTAATACAACCAAGTCCAAAATTTCTTGGTGAACTCCATTAATAGTGAGGGGAAATGCAGCAACCTTGTGAGTAATGCATTTCAAGGGAGTGTTATCAATTGCAATCACAGAAATAGGTGATGACAAAGGTATGGATTTCAATTTAAGTTTTTCCAAAAACCCCTTATCAATCACATTAAGTGTTGAACCACAATCCACAAATACCTGAAATTCAATCAAATTTTCCTGTAAAGTAGTACTCCCAGAAAGAAATACTCCTGCAGAGCGTAAAGAAGCTATACGGGCGTAACTGACCTTTTTTTTTCTTTACTTAAACGAAGCTCACAATACTTAATCAAATGGTCAGCTTTACCACAATAAAGACACTATCCCTCGGCGAACCTCTGGCCTCTTTCCTGAGAGGGGAGCGACTTCACCCCAACCTCCATCGTTGAGCCAAATTCTGGATGGAAACCATACTGGTCCCCGAATTTCTTTCCTTTCAGGTTTTTTTTTTGGGCTGGACTTACTGTTATGATCTGCAACAAGTACTAAGAAAAGATAGGGGAAAGCTGTCCCTACAGTAGTACTAAGCTGAATCCCTATGATGTAGCGGGCTGCCTGCTCTTAGCGAACAGACCCGCCTTAGTCCTCGGCTAGTCTGAACGAAGACCTATAGCATAAGGGGAGGGGTCCCTAAAAGAACTAAGGACTGGGACAAAAATGGGACACCTCGTAAACAGAGAAGTTGTGGCAGAACACAAAAAGACAAGCAGACATAAAGGTACTAGAGGTCCTAGAAAGACCAAACAAACTGACAGAGAAAGGCACAGAAGCACCTGGCTAGAGAAACAGCCAAACACTTTAGTCCAGCACAGCCAGGAGGGCGGAGTTGGAATATGAAGGCAGGTGGTCGCGTGACCGCAAAACACAAGATGGAAAAACATACAGGAGGGTTCTAACACTTATATGTGATCCGTGTGATGGACAAACTACATTTTTAAATAGCTGGCCTGTAGGTAACTATTTTTAACAGCAAACTGATGTCAATAACTTCGCTAACACACAGCAACAAAATTACAATGGAGCCCAGAAATGGCAGAATTTTCATCGCACTTATATGTGATCCGTGTGATGGACAAGCCACAGTTTTAAATAGCTGGCCTGTTGGTAACTATTTTAACAGCGAACTGGTGTCAATAACTTCGCTAACACACGGCAACAAAATTTCTATGGAGGCCAGAAATGGCAGAATTTTCAGCGCACTTATATGTAATCCATGTGACGGACAAACCACAGTTTTAAATATCTGGCCTGTAGGTACCTATTATTAACAGCAACATCCTGTCAATACCTTCAATGACACACTGCAACAAAATTTCTATGGAGGCCAGAAATGGCAGAATTTTAAGCGCACTTATATGTGATCCGTGTGATGGGCAAAAAACAGTTTTAAATAGCTGGCCTGTAGGTAAATATTTTTAACAGCGAACTGGTGTCAATAACTTCGCTAACACACTGCAACAAAATTTCTATGGAGGCCAGAAATGGCAGATTTTTCAGCGCACTTATATGTGATCCGTGTGACGGACAAACCACAGTTTTAAATAGTTGGCCTGTAGGTAACTATTCTTGACAGCGACCTCGTGTCAATAACTTCACAAACACACTGCAACAAAATTTCAATGGAGGCCAGAAATCTCAGAATTTTCAGCGCACTTATATGTGATCCACGTGACAGACAGACCAGAGTTTTAAATAGCTGGCCTGTAGGTACCTATTTTTAACAGCGACATCCTGTCAATAACTTCACTGACACACTGCAACAAAATTTCTATGGAGGCCAGAAATGGCAGAATTTTAAGCGCACTTATATGTGACCCGTGTGATGGACAAGCCACAGTTTTAAATAGATGGCCTGTAGGTAACTATTTTTAACAGCGAACTGGTGTCAATATCTTCGCTAACACACTGCAACAAAATTTCTATGGAGGCCAGAAATGGCAGATGTTTCAGCGCACTTATATGTGATCCGTGTGACGGACAAACAACAGTTTTAAATAGTTGGCCTGTAGGTAACTATTCTTGACAGCGACCTCATGTCAATAACTTCACAGACACACTGCAACAAAATTTCAATGGAGGCCTGAAATGGCAGAATTTTCAGTGCACTTATATGTGATCCATGTGACTGACAAACCACAGTTTTAAACAGATTTTTAGCGCTTTAATATGGAAAGGATCTGGCTGTATTTTGCAGTGCCAACAAGCAAATAGAACAGAAAAACAATGTTCTCTGGATTGCTTTTTAAGCAAATAATCAGGATTAAGATCCCAAAAAAATTTCTCCTAGCCCCTGATACCTGGGGCTATTTCTAGAAATGTCAGTAAAAGCAAAAGCAGCAGACAGAATTTGAATGGACCCTCTTGCTATATGCACTGCAATCTGCCACATACACTGCCTGCCTAACACTGATATCTATGCAGCAGGATTAGTCCTCAGAAGGAATGTTATTTGAGATGGATATGTGAATAATATATGGTAGTATATCTACACTAATTAAGAAACAAGCAAATCTCTCCCTAGCTCAGCAGCACCTCTCCCTACACTGCCTGATTCCGAAGTAGACTGATGATGTTGTGGGGCAAGCCAATCACTGTAATGCCACAAGCAACATGGCTGCGGCATTACAGTGCGTGACAGACAATCCTTGCATGTTCATTGGTGCTTTAAAGAGCGCCAAACATTCAGGGAGGGGACCCGAGCTCCCACCGAACAACCCCGCAAATACTCGGCGAGTGCCGAGCATCTCGAGCAGTGAGATATTCGGGCAAGCACCGAGCAGTAGCGAGCATGCTCACTCATCACTAGTCACTTCTGAAGGAAGCATGTTTTACAAGCTGGATGGTAGGGAGACGAATGTGTAGACCAGGACAAAGTGTCAGTAGCTCATCTGTGTCATGTGTGAAGACCCCGACTAATATACAATGCTTTACAACTTGCATACAGGAGACACCATCAGCCATAAATATATTTAACATTTTTAAAAAGAATAGAAGAATTATGGGAACGGGAACTGAAATCCTTTACAGTGTAATCTTATCCACCACAAATCTTGGCAGCATCATGATGATAAAAATTACATACAGCTACTTCTTAGCTAAGGTGGCATTTTGTGGTGAGCACTCAGACACATACAGGTATTTGACAGTATTTTTCATAAGCTCAGAAAGACGCAATAATATCAATATTTGATCGATATGAACATGTGAAAAATTATGCAGTAAATGGTTGATAGTCCCCTTTAAATCCATGTGCTTAATTGTTTTTCTATGTGCAACCAAGTACTATTTTATTCAAGTCCCTTTTTGTCTGGTTTAAGCTGCGTTTTAACTCCAGGGGAGAAGTGAGTTAGAAAAAAGGGAAGAAAAGTTAGAATTCTTTCTGAGCTTAAACCTGCTGATAAGATGCTATTTTGTATTGATTTTTCCTGAAGCCAGTAATCTTGAAAGCTTGTAACAGAGGATGAGGTAAATATCATTTTATTTGCTCAAATAGGTTTAGATTAGATTGAAATGAAAAACCAGGGACATACCAAATTAGGACTGAAAGCAACAATTACAGATTATTGTTTCCAGTGGTAACTAGAATTGCTTATTTTGCTGATAATGCTGTTTGAATCTGGTGAATACTTTCTATTTGTATTCATTCTTTATATGTAACATATTTAAATAGTGATTCATTAAAATTAATACTGTGACTTTTTGGTTATTCTGTAACTGGGGTCACTCAAATTTTAACATCCTTGCACAATCATGATTTTAGGGTATATCCTGAGGAGATTGCATTTAACAGATTTTTTCTGTGACTATATAGCGCTCTAATTTACTGTTAGTTTTCATGCACTTGGCAGAGACCCAGACACACGAACCCTGAATGGCAGTTCATGGAGGACCGATGGCTCCCTATTATTGAATAGCACAGCTTCAGAGTGTTGCCACATAGGCTCTGCTGGGTGTTGTATGCAGTGACATATTCTCCCCCTTAAAATGATTCTATAGCAGAATAAAGAATCAGGATGGGCATGGAAAAGTTACTTTAACCCCTTTAGCCCCGAGCCTGTTTTCACCTTCCTGACGAGGAATAATTTTACAATTCTGACCAGTGTCACTTTATTTGGTAATAACTCTGGAATGCTTCAACAAATCTTAGTGATTCTGGGAGTATTTTTTCGTGACATCTTGTACTTCATGTTAGTGGTACATTTTGGTCGATAAGATTTGTGTTTATTTATGTAAATATCAGAAATTTGATAAAAATGTGAACATTTTGCAATTTTCAAAATTTGAATTTCTATGCCCCTAAACCAAATAGTTATACCACGCAAAATAGATAATAAATAACATTTACCACATGTCTACTTTACATCAGCATGGAGTGTAATTTTGGCTGAAATAGATTGTGGATGCTGCGTTTGAAAAGCCCCTGACATGCCAAAACAGCAGAAAACTCCACAAGTGGTGTCATTTTTGAAGCTACACCTCTACAGTAGTCTAATTCACTTAGGGATGTAGTGAGCATTTTTAACCCTCAGGCAAATCACAGAATTATATAACATTGGTCTGAGTAAATGGAAAATTAGCAATTTTTCCACTAAAATGTTGCTTTGTCCCCAAGTTTTTATTTTCAAAAGGGATAATAGGAGAGTATGAATGGTACAATTTGTTATGCAATTTCTCCTGAGTACGCTAATACCCGATATGAAGTCGAAAACAACTTTTGAGGCACAGTGCAGACTCAGAAAGGAAGAAGCTCCATATTGGAGTTCAGCTTTTACTGGAATGGCTTGAGGTGACAGAACAGTGGAAATCCCACATAAGTGACCCAACTTTACAAAAGACAAATCTCAATGAATTTATTTAAGGGCACAGTGATCATATTGATGTAAGAGGGTGATCGGGACGATCATGTGCCTCTACCCTCTTAATGCACATAATGCTATGTTCTATGTTTATATATGAGCATTCATATGATCTAATGTCTGATGGGTTACTTATAGGTTCAATATAGGTTGGTGCGGGTAGACTGTTAGATTGATAGTAGAAGTAGTGCAGAGGTGGGCACTATAGCACACAGAGTATGCAGTTATGGTTGGGAAAGAGTTAAGGGGTTTAGGAGCTGCTCCAGTGCGGGAGTGGCAGGTTTAGTGAAGAAAGGAGTCACTTCCTGATTGCAGGCAGAGTGAGTTGAGTGAGGGACAGTGACTAGTGAGGATGTGTCAGGAGGACAGAGGAGAAAGTACAGGAGAATAGTGTGTGTGTTTCACAGTCTGGGAGTTTTTGGACAACCTTATCTGGAAGGTGAATCCGAACAGTCTAGACAGCAGGGACAACAGGAACAGATATACATGGAGAGGTCAATGTGGGAACTTCACCTTACGTGCCAAGACAGGACAGCCTCATCAGGGAGGTGGATCCAAGCAGGTCAGGCAGTGGGACAGAGAATGGAGTTACCCAGATAGCTGGCGTGCTCGGCGTTGGTCTTCATGTCCAAATCGGTGTCTGCGTCTTTCATCGTAAAGTGCCGCTGTATGTGAAGAGATCACAAAGAGACTGTATCACTTGTTACTCCCTGTATGTGACTGTGGCTGCGAGTAAAGAAGTTTTTACATGTTTAAGCTGGTCTGGTTTTCTCCGTCTGAAGGCTAAAAGACTCAACATCCGGGACGGTGGAACAGAAGTGAGTATGGAGGTATCCTCCACGGAGACACCACAACACATACACACCCAGAGATTCTCTGAGTCTCCTTTTTCTGTAGCGGACCAGGGTAAGGATTTAATCAATTAAACTGACGTGCCACTCGCCATTGACTGCCACCCTGCCCCCCGTTACATTGACATAACGGATGTGTCACAAAATTTTATAGCATTGGGCAGTGAAGAAAAATGCATTACATTTCTACCACAAAAATTTTGTCTTCGCCCAAGATTTTACTTTCTCACTCAGGAAAATGGGTAAAAATGTCACCAAAATTTGTCTCACAATTTCTATTGAACGTGGAAATGCCACATATGTGGCTGTACAGTACTGCTTAGCCACAGGGCGAGACTTGGAAGGGAAGGAGAGCTGTTTGACTCTTGGAGAACAAATTGTTGTAGAATAGTTTACAGACTACATATACAGAGCCCCTAAGTGCCCGAAGAGCAGAATCACCCCTCAAGAGACCCCATTTTGGAAATTACACCATACTACGAATTTATCTGCAAGTGTAGTGATGATTTTGACTCCATGAGTGTTTTCCAAAAACAAGCAGCAGTGGATAGCCGGTCCTATCAGTGATTGACAGCTATCTCTCTAAGCTCACTTATACAATGAAAGATGTCAATCACTGATCGGAACGCCCACAGGAATGAAAATCCGAGAAAGAGCAGTTGATTAAATGACAAAAACACAGGTTACACTGAATCCATTCTCAAAAAACTGTACATCAATCCGCTCAGCTACCCCTGCGATGCTATGCTAGTCACAGTCTACCCCGGAATCAGGCAAACTAGGGAGAGGAGCTGCTTCATCAGGGAGAGATTTGCTTGTTTATAGTTAGTATAGGTATTCCACAACATATATATATCCAGCTGAACTAACAATCCTTCTGAAGACTAATCCAGCTGCATATATTCAGTGGTGATAGCGGGAGTTAGGCAGGCAGGCAGGGTATGTGGCAGACTGCAGTGCATAAAGTGCAAGAGGATCCGTTGAACGTTCTGTTAGTATAGGTATTCCACAACATATATATATATATATATATATATATATATATATATATATATATATATATATAGTACAGACAAAAAGCTTGGACACACCATCTCATTTAAAGATTTTTCTGTATTTTCATGACTTTGAAAATTGCACATTCGCACTGAAGGCATCAAAACTATGAATTAACACATGTGGAATTATATACTTAACAAAAAAGTGTGAAACAACTGAAAATATGTCTTATATTCTAGGTTCTTCAAAGTAGCCACCTTTTGCTTTGATGACTGCTTTGCACACTCTTGGCATTCTCTTGATGAGCTTCAAGAGGTAGTCACCGGAAATAGTTTTCACTTCACAGGTGTGCCCTGTCAGGTTTAATACGTGGGATTTCTTGCCTTATAAATAGGGCTGGGACCATCAGTTGTGTTGTGCAGAAGTCAGGTGGATACACAGCTGATAGTCCTACTGAATAGACTGTTAGAATTTGTATTATGGCAAGAAAAAAGCAGCTAAGTAAAGAAAATTGAGTGGCCATCATTACTTTAAGAAATGAAGGTCAGTCAGTCCAAAAAATTGGGCAAACTTTGAAAGTGTCCCCAAGTGCAGTTGCAAAAACCATCAAGCGCTACAAAGAAACTGGCTCACAAGAGGACCGCCCCAGGAAAGGAATACCAAGAGTTATCTCTGCTTCTGAGGATAAGTTTATCCGAGTCACCTGCCTCAGAAATCGCAGATTAACAGCAGCTCAGATTAGAGACCAGGTCAATGCCACACAGAGGTCTAGCAGCAGACACATCTCTTCAACAACTGTTAAGAGGAGACTTTGTGCAGCAGGCCTTCATGGCAAAATAGCTGCTAGGAAACCACTGCCAAGGACAGGCAACAAGCAGAAGAGACTTGTTTGGGCTAAAGAACACAAGAAATGGACATTAGACCAGTGGAAATCTGTGCTTTGGTCTGATGAGTCCAAATTTGAGATCTTTGGTTCCAACCACCGTGTCTTTGTGCGACGCAGAAAAGGTGAACGGATGGACTCTACATGCCTGGTTCCGACCGTGAAGCATGGAGGAGGTGTGATGGTGTGGGAGTGATTTGCTGGTGACACTGTTGGGATTTTATTCAAAATTGAAGGCATACTGAACCAGCATGGCTACCACAGCATCTTGCAGCGGCATGCTATTCCATCCGGTTTGCGTTTACTTAGACCATCTTTTATTTTTCAGCAGGACAATGACCCCAAGCACACCTCCAGGCTGTGTAAGGGCTATTTGACCAAGAAGGAGAGTGATGGGGTGCTACGCCAGATGACCTGGCCTCCACAGTCACCAGACCTGAACCCAATCGAGATGGTTTGGGGTGAGCTGGACCGCAGAGTGAAGGCAAAAGGGCCAACAAGTGCTAAGCATCTCTGGGAACTCCTTCAAGATTGTTGGAAGACCATTTCCGGTAACTACCTCTTGAAGCTCATCAAGAGAATGCCAAGAATGTGCAAAGCAGTCATCAAAGCAAAAGGTGGCTACTTTGAAGAACCTAGAATATAAGACATATTTTCAGTTGTTTCACACTTTTTTGTTAACTATATAATTCCACATGTGTTAATTCATAGTTTTGATGCCTTCAGTGTGAATGTACAATTTTCATAGTCATGAAAATACAGAAAAATCTTTAAATGAGAAGGTGTGTCCAAACTTTTGATCTGTACTGTATATATATATATATATATATATATATATATATATATATATCGATTTCAACTAACAGTCCTCTGAGGACTAATCCAGCTGCATATAATCATTGCTAGGCAGGAGTTAGGCAGGCAGTGTATGTGGCAGTGCAGTATATGATAACACACAACAGGATCCATTGAACGTCCTGTCTGCTGCTGCTGTAAGAATTACAGATATTTGTAGACATAGCCCCAGTTATCAGGGGTCAGGGCAAATTTTTTTTTTTATCTTAATCCTGGTTATTTGCTTAGAAAGCAATCCAGAGTACACCATTTTTCTTCTCCATTTGCTTGTTAGCACTGCAGAATACAGCCATATCTGTTCCATATTTCAGCGATAAAAATCCAGAAATTTGAACTGAACATGCACAATATTGGCCTCCTTTTCCATTCCATTGCATTGTGTCTGTCAACCTATTCACACTAGGTGTCTGTGAAGAACAGAATTAGTAAATTACAGGCCTGCTATTTAAAACCGTGGTTCTCTGTCAGACATAACACCTATAAGATTGTTCCCATAACAGCCATTTCTTACATTTTCATTTTGTTGCAGTGTGTCGGTCACACTAGGTGTCTGAATACAGCCATATCTGTTCCATATTTCAGCAATAAAAATCCAGAACTTTGAACTGAACGTGCACAATATTGGCCTCCTTTTCCATTCCATTGCATTGTGTCGGTCAACCTATTCACACTAGGTGTCTGTGAAGAATAGTATTAGTAAATTACAAGCCTGCTATTTAAAACTATGGTTCTCTGTCAGACATATCACCTATAAGAGTGTTCTAAAATCAGCCATTTCTTTCATTTTCATTTTGTTTCAGTGTGTTGTTCAAGCTATTCACACTAGGTCTCTGTGTAGAATAATATTAGTAAATTACAAGCCTGCTATTTAAAATTGTGGTTCTCTGTCAGACGTATCACATATAACTACATTCCAAAATCAGCCATTTCTCGTGAATGTGGAAAATATTGTTCTCCATTTAAAATGGGGAAGGTGTGTGGCAAGGTGCATGCAGAGCCCGAGGCCGAGGACGTGGTTGTGGGCAAGCTGAAATTGTGCCACAACAAACACCCACATCTTGTCGCTCGACCTTCCTGTCCCAATTACTATGGGACCGCAGTACACCACTATTGAACCCAGATCAGTGTCAAAAGGTTGTTAATTGGATAGCAGATAATTCTTCCAGTCACTTTGACACCACAAACACCATGTCTTCCATACGGTTAAGTCTCAGTAGCCGTGAGTCTGTAACGCATATTCCTCACCCTGATCCTCCTTCCTTCTACCATGCCAAGTGCCCGGAGAAAACTGATCCCATACTTGGATGCTCAGAAGAGCTGTTCACTTTTCCATTTGTAGATTCGGGCCTCTCGCCCGGTCAGCTTTAAGCGAGTCAAGAGGAGAACGCATGTAGCGATGCCCAAATATTGAATCAGCCATGGTCACATGAAGGCAACAGTGGGAAAGTGCAATTACTGTCGCAAGAGGTGGATGATGATGATGATGAGACACAATTGCCAGAAAGTGAGGAGGAGGACCAGAATGTGAAGGCGGAAGACGAGGTGGTGGATGATATAGTAACTGACCCAACCTGGCAGGGGGACATACAGAGTGAGGGCAGCAGCACACAGGGGGAGGGAGGTGTAGCACCAAAACTGGCAGGAAGAAGCAGTATTGTGGCAACAGACACAAGGCGGGAAAGTGTTCCTCGTAAAGCCAACACGACGGAAGTTGCCAGTAAAGCTGTTAGGTCTTCACGAGTCTTGTTGTTATTTAAAAACTTTGAAAATAACTCCAAATAAAGTCCATTTGCACCACCTGCCAGGCTATCATCAGCAGGGGTAGCAAAACTAGCAGCCTGACCACCACCAGCATGATCAGGTACATAGCAGCAAAGCATCCGACTAAGTGGGCTGAACCACAGGGTCCAGAAACAGTGTCTGCAGATGACACCACTGCTTCTTCCACTGTTGTGCGTGCACACCAATCCACTGTCCATGGTGGATGTCAAGATGACTCCCGCCCTGCACGTGTCGTTGCATACTCTCAACTAGCAACATCAGCAAGCACATCCACATCCAGTTGTCCCTATCCCAGTCCTTGGAACGCAAGCGCAAATACGCAGCCACGCCCCAACAGGCCACACTACTAAATTCACACATTTAGAGATTGCTTGAGCTCAAAATGTTGCCTTTTAGGCTTGTGGAGACGGAAGCATTCCGCAACCTGATGACAGCGGCCGTTCCTCGGTACTTGGTCCCGAGCCGACAATATTTCTCCCGGTGTGCCATCCCCACATTACACAAGCACGTGTCTCACAACATTAGCCGTGCCCTAAACAACGCAGTTACTGGAAAAGTCCACCTAACTACTGTGGCAAGACGACTCGCTTGGCTCTCCCGGAGGCAGACTCAGGAAACACATTCTCAGGTTACCTTTCTGCTGGTATATTATCTGGCATAAACTCAAGCAGGGTTCCACAGGAAAAATAAACAAGACCCCCCTGGGTTAAACAGGAAAGCAAAACAAAGCATAGCTCAGTGCATAGGTGAGCGGGTTCCGCCTGCTCTCGGTAGCATAAACTGCACAGGCAAAGTCCAGTTAACAAGCTCTGCAGCTTCCACAACACTATCTGGAGACTTCCCTCTCCAGACCACACTCCAGAGAAAAAAAAAGGACTGAGCTTTTACACATTGCTCAGCCACACCCAGGTGTGAGGTAGGGGGAATGGCATCCCACCCTCTTTGCCATTCCCATAAAACCGCACACCTTTTAACAGAGTAAACCTACCAGCATATAACACGCTGGCTGAAAAATAAAGTAGGTCTTAGTTCACACAGGAGAGCATCCTGAGTGACACATACCTCCCCTCACATATAAAACCAGTTACACTGTCACATATTCTCCCCCTCTGACAAAAGCGGGGGGTTTGGGCACCTACTGACACCAGGCAGGAAATCCTAGAGAGGGCATCTGCATTCCCATGTAACTTCCCGGGCCTATGCTCCACGTGAAAGTTAAAATCTTGAAGCCCTAGGAACCATCTAGTTACCCTGGCATTTTTACCCCTCTTCTCTTCCTCAACCATCTCAACGGGGCATGGTCTGATACTAATTTAAACTTCCGGCCTAGTAGGTAATATTTCAGTGTATCCACGGCCCATTTTATGGTTAAACACTCTTTCTTTACTATGGTGTAGTTCTTCTCGCAGGAGGACAGCTTTCGGCTTAGATAAAGAATGGGATGTTCTTCTCCATTGATCTCTTGGGAGAGTACAGCCCCTAGACCAACCTCTGAAGCGTCCGTCTTAACCACAAATTCTTTCTTGAAGACTGACGCGACCAGGACCGGCTGCTTGCACAGTGTTAGCTTCAACTGTTGAAACGCGGTCTCCGTTTCATCCGTCCATTTCACCATGGATGATTTGGTGCCTTTTAGAAGATCCATTAGTGGCACAGAAATCATGGCGAAATTCGGGATAAACCGCCGGTAGTATCCCACCATTCCCAGGAATGCTCTCACTTGCTTCTTCGAGAGCGGTTGCGGCCAGGTTTGAATTGCCTCCACTTTCTTGATTTGCGACTTTATTTCGCCTCTCCCAAAAACATAGCCCAGGTACTTGGCCTCCTCTTTTCCGATGGCACACTTTCTCGGATTTATGGTAAATCCTGCCTTCCTTAGCGCCTCCAGAACGGCCTGTAGTTTAGGTAGGTGACTAGCCCAGTCTGGGCTAAAGACCACAATGTCGTCGAGGTAGGCTGCGGCATACTTCTTATGTGGGGCTAGGATCCGATCCATAGCCCTCTGGAAAGTGGCTGGAGCCCCCTGTAGTCCGAACTGCATCCGCGTGTATTGAAAACACCAATCAGGTGTTGAGAAAGCCGTCTTCTGCTTAGCCATCTGGGACATGGAGATCTGCCAGTAGCCCTTCGTCAGGTCAAGAGTGGTTATGTACCTCGCCGGTCCAAGCCTCTCGATGAGTTCGTCAACGTGGGGCATCGGGTATACGTCACACTTGGATACCTCATTCAGCCGGCGGTAGTCATTACAAAACCTCCACTCTCCATTTGGTTTTGGCACGAGGACGATTGGGCTCGACCACCCACTATTTGACTCCTCTATTACCCCGAGGTCTAACATCCTCTTCACCTCAGCCAAGATCACCTCCCGGCATGCTTCCGGAATCCGATACGGCTTCAGATTCACTCGCACGTGCGGCTCTGTCAGCACGTCATGCTCTACCACTTGAGTATGCCCCGGCAACTCTGAGAACAGCTCCCGATTCCGCTGTAGTAATTCTCAATACTGTTGCTTCTGGGCCGGTGATAGAGTCTCTGCAATAGTGACCTCCTCCACCTTGTCTTCTGGTGCGGCTCCCAGGCAAGGAGTTTCAACAGGTTCAAGGTCCCGCCACGGCTTGAGCAAATTTACATGATATATTTGATGCGGCTTTCTTCGGCCAGGCTGGTGGACTTTAAAATTAACCTCGCTGACTTTCTCCACCACCTCGTATGGACCTTGCCATTTGGCGAGGAACTTGCTCTCAACGGTAGGGATCAGCACCAAAACACGGTCCCCGGGCTGGAACTGTCTTAGTCTCGCCGACCGGTTATAGACCCTCGCCTGGGCTTCCTGCGCCTGGAGGAGATGTTCCTTCACGATGGGCATCACCTTTGACATTCTCTCCTGTAACTTGGCGACATGTTCGATGATACTCCGGTGTGGCATGACTTCAGCTTCCCAAGTTTCCTTGGCGATGTCTAGGAGACCTCTTGGATGCCGCTCATATAGGAGCTCAAATGGAGAGAAGCCAGAGGAGGCTTGAGGAACTTCTCTGACCGAGAAAAGCAGAAATGGGAGCAGGTAGTCCCAGTTTCGCCCATCCTTTTCAATGACCTTCTTGAGCATCGCCTTTAAGGTTTTGTTGAAGCGTTCCACTAGGCCGTCCGTCTGTGGATGATAAACCGATGTCCGAAGCTGAGTTATCTGAAGGACTCTGCAAAGCTCCTTCATCACGTTGCTCATGAAGGGGGTTCCTTGTTCTGTCAGAATCTCTTTTGGCAGACCTGTCCGAGCAAAAATATGGACCAGCTCTCGGGCTATACTTTTACAGGACGAGTTCCTTAGGGGAACCGCTTCAGGGTACCGGGTCGCATAGTCCATGATGACCAGGATATATTGGTGGCCCCGGGCTCATTTAACTAAGTGGCCCACAAGGTCCATGGCAATCCTCTCAAAGGGAACCTCTATCACAGGTAGTGGGACTAAGGGGCTACGGAAGTGGGAGGAGGGAGCGGTTATTTGGCAGGTGGGGCAGGACCTACAATAGTTTTGAACTTCTCGATAACACCCTGGCCAATAAAACCTTCTCAGTATCCTTTCCTGAGTTTTCTCGACCCCTTGGTGTCCCCCCAGAACATGTGAATGGGCCATATCTAGCACCTGTCGTCTGTATGGCCCTGGCACTAACAGCTGATCCACTTTCTCGCCTCCCCTCAGTTTGGCCACCCGATATAGCAACTCCCCCTGCACTGCTAAGTGGGGGAATCTGGTGTCGGCCCCCGGCTCTTAGGCAACCCCATTACATACCATAACCTGGTCGAACGCCCCTTTTAAGGTCAGGTCTCGAACTTGCGCAGTCCCACAGTTCTCTCCGGACATATCTAACACAGGGAGGTAGGCCTCCTCGGTCACCTTCTTACCCTCGTCACCGACAAGGAAGCACAGTGGGAACTCCTCCATCTGAGACTTCGTCAGGGGTTCTTCTTCATGGACCTGGCTTTTCCCCATGCTACTTAGTCCAGTTCCCTTCCCCCACAAGTCCCAAAATAAGGAAAAATCACGGCCCAATATGACGGGGTGTATCAGGGCCTTCACTACCCCGACTTCATGGGACTGGGCACCACAGTCTGTCCCCACTGTAACTGTGGCCACAGGATAGTCCTTGACATCACCATGGATGCACTGAATGCCCACGGTTTTGGAAGGGATCAACTGGTGGGGAAGGGTTTCTCTGATCAAGGCCACAAGACTCCCGGAGTCCAACAGCCCAAGCACTTTTACTTCATTAATGGACAATGCACACACCTGCGGCCCCTCGCTGGGTTGACAGTCCACGCTACAGGCTGGATAGGCATAATAGGAGACCCGTCTGCCTAGGCTGCAGTCCATGGGCTCAGGGGATATTTGACACCTGGCGGCTACATGTCCAGGGTTGTGACACAGCCAACAAACTATATCTTTACCAACAGTTCTAACGGCACCTTCAGTGGGAGTGGTACGTCCCCCAATGGTGGCTCTAGACCAGTTCCGTGCTGAACCCGCCCCCTTTTGGGTATCCCAGTAGGGAGAAGAGACTGCATCTGGTTTCCCAAGGGATATCTCAACTACCTGGTACCTCTCTACCAGGCCGATGATGTCATCTGCGTTCTTGGGATCACCCTGGGCAACCCAGGTCTGTACTGGCTTGAGAAGGGAATGCATGAATCTGTCAATCACCACCCGCTCAACCATCTGGGCCGGAGTGGAGGACTCCGGTTGTAGCCACTTCTGAACAAGATGCAGGAGGTCAAACATCTGCGAGCGAGTGGGTTTGTCGCTAGCATACGCCCAGTGATGAACTCGTTGTGCTCTCTCCGCCATATTTACTCCCTGACATGCTAAGATCCCTGTCTTTAGTTTGGGATACTCCTTAGCATCTTGCAACGCCAAGTTAAAATATGCCTTTTGGGGTTCACCCGATAAATATGGCGCCAGAACCTCTGCCCACTGTGCTGGTGGAAGTCACCCCCGATCAGCCACCCTCTCAAAAACAGTCAGAAATGTTTCTACATCATCCCTAGGGGTCATCTTCTGCATGGCCCACCTTATCGCCTTCCTGACGTGAGAATCATCAGTCGGCCCTGGGGGTGGGTCGGCCGCCCTGCTCTGGATGGCGTCCGCCAAAAGCTGTATCTGCTGTTGAGCCTCCTGCTGGTGCTGCTGCTGCGACTTTTGCTGCAACTGGATTTGCTGAAGCAACAGTTTGGTCGTCTCCTGGTGCTGCTGCTGCATGCTCTGCTGGGCCTGCTGCATACTCTGCTGGCTCTGTAGGTGTTGCTGCTGCATGTTCTGCTGGCTCTGGACCCAGTGCTTAATGAGCTCCTCCATGCTGCTGGACTTCTCTAGATGGTTGGCAGCCTTCACCCAGGGCATCCACCAGTCTTTGTGGCAGGTACACGTATTCCTGGAATCCTGCACGCACTCTCACACCAACTGTGGCAAGACGACTCGCTCGGCTCTCCCAGAGGCAGACACAGGACACACGTTCTCAGGTTACCTTTCTGCTGGTTTATTATCTGGCATAAACTCATGCAGGGTTTCACAGTATAAAATAAACAAGACCCCCCTGGGTTAAACGGGAAAACAATACAAAGTATAGCTCAGTCCAAAGGTGAGCGGGTTCCGCCCGCTCTCGGTAGCATAAACTGCACAGGTAAAGTCCAGGTAACAAGCTCTGCAGCTTCCACAACACTATCTGGAGACTTCCCTCTCCAGACCACACTCCAGAGAAAAAAAAAGGACTGAGCTTTTACACATTGCTCAGCCACACCCAGAGGGGAGGTAGGGGGAATGGCGTCCCGCCCTCTTTGCCATTCCCATAAAACCGCACACCCTTTAACAGAGTAAACCTACCAGCATATAACATGCTGGCAGAAAAATAAAGTAGGTCTTAGTTCACACAGGAGAGCATCCTGAGTGACACATACCTCCCCTCACATATAAAACCAGTGATACTGTCACACCACAGACACGTGGACAAGTGCTTGTGGACAGGGACGGTACATCTCGCTGACGGCACACTGGGTTAATATAGTGAAAGCCGGGATCCAGTCAGACCTTGGGATGAAACACCTCCTCCCAACACCAAGGATTGTGGGACCTGGGTCAATCAGGGTTGCCCCCACATTCTACAGCTTCTGAACCTCCTCCTCCTCTTCAGCCTCCATCTCCGAAATGACCACATCAGTCGCAAGCTGGAAGCCCTGCAGCACTGCCTCGGCCAAGTGGCAACAGGCTGTGCTGAAGCTAATATGCTTAGATAACAAATTGCACAATGCTGAAGCATTATGGACAGTTCTGAAAAAGCAGGCAGATATGTGACTGGCACCGTTGACCCTACAGCCAGGCATGGTCGTGTGTGACAATGGGCGGAACCTGGTGGCGGCTCCGAGGCGTGGAGAGCTTACACATGTACCATGTCTGGCCCATGTGCTTAACCTCGTGGTTCAGCGGTTTCTCAAAACCTACCCGGATCTGCCAGATCTGCTTGTTAAAGTATGATACGTGTGCCCACTTTAGAAAGTCAGCTACAGCTTCCGCCACCCTTGCTGTGCTTCAGCAGCATTTGCTGCTTCCAGCTCACCGACTAATCTGCGATGTCCCCACGCATTGGAACTTTACATTGCAGATGTTGGGAAGGATTTGTGAGCAGAAGAGGGCAATTGTTGACTACCAGCATCAACAAAGCCATCGGTATTCAGTTCAAACTCCACACATAAGACCTCAGGAGTGGACATGGATGTCAGACATATGAACCATCCTCCAAAACTTTGAGGACTCCACCAAGATGGTGATCGGTGATGATGCCATAATTAGCGGCACCATCCCTCTTCTCTGTTTTCTGAAATGCTCTCTGCTCACAATTACAGAGGATGCATTGTAGGCGAAGCACGATGAGATGGAGAAAGGAACCATACAGGGTGATTCCACACAGCCCAGCCTCATCTCATCCCAACGTGGATTGGGTGACAATTAGGAAGAGGAGGAGGAGGAAGAACAGGATCTAGTTTCCTGTGCTATAGACGGTACTACCTGCACAACTGTCATACGGTCTATTCAGCGTGGATGGCCTGAGGATAAGGAAGAGGAGGAGGAGGATGAGGAGCAGAGAGCATGTGTTATGCACACGCCCGGACTGACTGGCGTGTGCGGGTGTTGTGGTTCCACTGGACCATGGACCGGAGAGTGCCTGGAGGGGCGTGACTAAGTATCTGGCCGATCCGACCAAGGAGGCACGACGGCATACGACGCCAGTGCACCAGGGAGAAACCGGGCAGAGGGACGAGGTGCTACTCCAGGTCAAACTCCGGACACGGGGGTTGACCCACACTGGGATTACTGGAACAGGCAGGTTAGGCTGTCACAGACTGGTGGATGTAAGCAAACACGGCAGGTATGCAGATGGGTGGATACAGGCGAGTATGCAGGCAGGGAGGTACTGGCCGAAAGGACGGGCTGGAGCACAGAAAGGTTAAGACCCAGTACAGACTGGGTCACAGAACCGCAGATGCGGTAGACAACCACAGCAGAGAGGGAACGCCCGAAGCGGTGGGCAAGAACAGAGCAGGACGGGGCTGCAGGAGCAGCGAGCACAAGCAGGGCAGGACAGGACTGTCGGAGCAGCGGGCAGAAGCAGGGCAGGACAGGACTGCCGGAGCAGCGGGCAGAAGCAGGGCAGGACAGGACTGCCGGAGCAGCGGGCAGAAGCAGGGCAGGACAGGACTGCCAGAGCAGCGGGCAGAAGCAGGGCAGGACAGGACTGCCGGAGCAGCGGGCAGAAGCAGGGCAGGACAGGACTGCCGGAGCAGCGGGCAGAAGCAGGGCAGGACAGGACTGCCGGAGCAGCGGGCAGAAGCAGGGCAGGACAGGACTGCCGGAGCAGTGAGAAAAAGGGTCAGAGCGGAGCAAGGCTGCCGGAGCAGTGAGCAAAAGGGTCAGAGCAGAGCAAGGCTGCCGGAGCAGTGAGCAAGGAGTCAGAGCAGGACAGACAGGGCTCTGTTCACACGGAACAGACAGGAAGGGAAAGGCAGAGCCAGATACCCACAGGGTATTTGCAGTGAAGTAGCAAGTGGACCACAAACTCACAAACGGGAGTACAGAGACAACAAGCAGGAGTTAGGTACGAGTTCAGACTCTGCAGAAAAAGGAAAGGAACGGACATAGAGGCAAAACAGGTAAAGGATAGGAGAGAGTTCAGACTGGAACTGAGTGTACGGAAGAGACCGACACTGCAGCGGGATACAGAAGCGGGTCTGGGAATACGGCCCCCAGAGAGGCGGGACGAACAGGCAAGGAGCGTGTTCAGACAGGACAGACAAGATACAGGAACGGATCTAGGTAATCGGCCCCTAGAAGGCGGGAGGAACAGGCAAGGAGCGTGTTCAGACAGGCCTGGAAATACAGCCTCCAGGAAAGGCAGCAGGCAAGAGTACACAGACAGGACTCAGTTCAGACACGGGAACTGATACCGCAAGGCAGGAGACATAGACAGGACTCAGTTCAGACACGGGAACTGATACTGCAAGACAGGAGAAATAGACAGGACTCAGTTCAGACAGGAACAGATACCACAAGGCAGGGACACAAACAGGACTCTGTTCAGACGGGAACAGATACCGCAAGGCAGAGACACAAACAGGACTCTGTTCAGACGGGAACAGATACCGCAAGGCACAGACAGGCAGATCTAGGAATACGGCCCCTAGAAGGCGAAAGAACAGGCAAGAAGCGTGTTCACAAGAACAGACCACAGTTCAGACACAGAACTGGAAAACAGGCAGGAAAACAGGATAGGACCTGGCATGTCAGAGACAAAAAGCCGACTGACAGGACACAATGCTCAGGCGCCATCTTGAGGAAGAAGGTGGTATAAATACCCAAAGATGGACAGCAATAGGCTGAAGGTGCAACAGGGGCGTGTCCGCAGCAGGTACAAGAAACAGGAAGTTCAGCGGGCGTCGCCCTATGCAGCCAAAACAGACAAACAGACAGCAAGGAGGGAAGCCAGAGAGACATTCTGGACTGGAGATCAAGTGCGCGCTCTTGCACAGTGGGAGATGGACCACCATGCAAGGACGCCGCCAGGTATGTTACAGTACCCCCCCCTTACGCCCCCTCTTCTTCAGGCCTGCCAGAATCTTCCGCAGGGAATTCGAGGACCAGTCGTTCACTTCAAGGAGATCACTTCCACTGTCCACAGGAAAAATTGATCTCATCTGGTTAGCTAGGATGCTACCTCCTATCCAGCCATCCTTAGCAACAGACGAAACGGGTGGAGTACCAGGAACAGCACACAAGGAAGTCTCTCTCCACATATTTTCAGGTGGCACCCCAGAGGGTACAGGAGACAACTGGAAGTCCTTCACCGGGTTGGAGGGGGACAGAGACTTGCGGGTAATCTCTGCTTCGA
Source organism: Phyllobates terribilis (assembly GCF_046119375.1). NCBI lineage: Eukaryota > Metazoa > Chordata > Amphibia > Anura > Dendrobatidae > Phyllobates > Phyllobates terribilis. The sequence continues at coordinate 656,987,427 of NW_027362764.1, read as the reverse complement.
GGTACATCTTGTCAAGCTCACAGGAAGAAATAGACGGGTTATCAGGTACATAATGAGGAAAAGTCACTGTCTCTTTGTTATCTGGTGGTACCCCGGAGAATTCAGGAAACAACTGGAGGTCCTCCGCCGGGTCAGAAGAGTGCAGAGGCTCAGAGAAAACATCTGCTTCAGAGTACACTAGGTCGGACTCACTGGAGGAAGCAGGCAAGGTATCGGGTACCGAGTATAGGAAAGTCTCTGTCCATTCACCACCAGGTGGCACCCCGAAGGGTTCTGGAGACAACTGGAGGTCCTCCGCCTGGTCAGAGGGGTGTAGAGACTCAAGGGTAACCTCTGCTTCAGAGTACACAAGGTCGGACTCACTGGACGAAGCAAGCGAGGTATCAGATCCAGGATATAGGAAAGTCTCTGTCCATTCACCACCAGGTGGCACCCCAAAGGGTTCTGGAGACAACTGGAGGTCCTCCGCCTGGTCGGAGGGGTGTAGAGACTCGGGAGTAACCTCTGCTTCGGAGTACACTAGGTTGGACTCACTGGACGAAGTGAGCGAGGTATCAGGTACAGAGTAAAGGAGAGTCTCTGTCCTTTCGCTACCAGGTAGCACCCCGAAGGGTTCTGGAGACAACTGGAGGTCCTCCGCCTGGTCGGAGGGGTGTAGAAACTCGGGGGTAACTACCACTTTGGGGTACCGATTGTCAGGCTCACAGGACGAAGCGGACAAAGTATCGAGTACCGAGTGTAGAGAAGTCTCTCTCCATTTGTCATCGAGTGGTATCCCGGAGGATTCAGGAGGCAACAGGGGGTCCTCCGCCAGGTAGTAGAGGTGCACAGACTCAGAGGTAACCACAGCTTTGGAGCATCCTTGGACATGCACACCGGTTAAAGTGGGTGAAGCATCTGATGCCGGGTGCAGGAAGTTCTCCTGTGTGGAGTCTGGATGGGCAGAAGTCTCTTCGGGCAGGAGAACCGGAGCACTACCCACGCACATTACCCGTTGGGGCTTCTCCGGGATACAGGGAGATGAAGCTTCAGTAGGGACTTCAAGGTTGGGGTCAGGAGGTCTCAGGGAGGACAGACCCTGGCGTGACGGCTTGCCTCTACGTCTAGCACGTCTGGACTGCCTCTTGAGGTTGGGAGAAGTATTCCGGAAAGCGTAGTCACCCTGTTAGGATTCTGGGTGGGCAGTAGTCTCATTGGGCTGGAGGACTATTGCGCTACCCACACACATTACCCATCGGGGCTGCTCCGGGATATTGGGAGGTGAAGCTTCAGCAGGAGCCTCCGGGTTAGGATCATCGAAGACCATTAGAAAGGCCACCAGGAAGGCCATTAGGTCCAGGAGGATCGGATCCTGTGTTTCATATAGGGGGTTGATCCATTCCAAGGCATCACCCGCCAGGTAAGACATAATGAATGCCACCTTAACCCGATCGGTGGGAAAACACAGAGGGTAGAACTTGAAGTGTAGCATGAATTGCTCCACAAATGCACGACTTTGTCTTGGATCCCCATAGTAACGTGGCGGATCCGCAGGAACGAGAGCAGATAGATCCATCAGGACGGGTGCGTAATTCGCCTGGAACTCAGCTGAGAAAAAAAATAAATTTTATTTATTTATTTTTAATACATGTATTCGCTGGAAAACTTCTCAGAGAGCGAAGGCCGTGGGGCTCAACGGGAACCATGGCCTGAGCATGCTGTTATGCACACGCCCGGACTGACTGGCGTGTGCGGGTGTTGTGGTTCCACTGGACCATGGACCGGAGAGTGCCTGGAGGGGCGTGACTAAGTATCTGGCCGATCCGACCAAGGTGGCACGACGGCATACGACGCCAGTGCACCAGGGAGAAACCGGGCAGAGGGACCAGGTGCTACTCCAGGTCAAACTCCGGACACGGGGTTGACCCACACTGGGATTACTGGAACAGGCAGGTTAGGCTGGCACAGACTGGTGGATGTAAGCAAACACGGCAGGTATGCAGATGGGTGGATACAGGCGAGTATGCAGGCAGGGAGGTACTGGCCGAAAGGACGGGCTGGAGCACAGAAAGGTTAAGACCCAGTACAGACTGGGTCACAGAACCGCAGATGCGGTAGACAACCACAGCAGAGAGGGAACGCCCGAAGCGGTGGGCAAGAACAGAGCAGGACGGGGCTGCAGGAGCAGCGAGCACAAGCAGGGCAGGACAGGACTGCCGGAGCAGCGGGCAGAAGCAGGGCAGGACAGGACTGCCGGAGCAGCGGGCAGAAGCAGGGCAGGACAGGACTGCCGGAGCAGCGGGCAGAAGCAGGGCAGGACAGGACTGCCGGAGCAGCGGGCAGAAGCAGGGCAGGACAGGACTGCCAGAGCAGCGGGCAGAAACAGGGCAGGACAGGACTGCCGGAGCAGCGGGCAGAAGCAGGGCAGGACAGGACTGCCGGAGCAGTGAGCAAAAGGGTCAGAGCGGAGCAAGGCTGCCGGAGCAGTAAGCAAAAGGGTCAGAGCGGAGCAAGGCTGCCGGAGCAGTGAGCAAGGAGTCAGAGCAGGACGGACAGGGCTCTGTTCACACGGAACAGACAGGAAGGGAAAGGCAGAGCCAGATACCCACAGGGTATTTGCAGTGAAGTAGCAAGTGGACCACAAACTCACAAACGGGAGTACAGAGACAACAAGCAGGAGTTAGGTACGAGTTCAGACTCTGCAGAAAAAGGAAAGGAACGGACATAGAGGCAAAACAGGTAAAGGATAGGAGAGAGTTCAGACTGGAACTGAGTGTACGGAAGAGACCGACACTGCAGCGGGATACAGGAGCGGGTCTGGGAATACGGCCCCCAGAGAGGCGGGACGAACAGGCAAGGAGCGTTTTCAGACAGGACAGACAAGATACAGGAACGGATCTAGGTAATCGGCCCCTAGAAGGCGGGAGGAACAGGCAAGGAGCGTGTTCAGACAGGCCTGGAAATACAGCCTCCAGGAAAGGCAGCAGGCAAGAGTACACAGACAGGACTCAGTTCAGACACGGGAACTGATACCGCAAGGCAGGAGACATAGACAGGACTCAGTTCAGACACGGGAACTGATACTGCAAGACAGGAGAAATAGACAGGACTCAGTTCAGACAGGAACAGATACCACAAGGCAGGGACACAAACAGGACTCTGTTCAGACGGGAACAGATACCGCAAGGCAGAGACACAAACAGGACTCTGCTCAGACGGGAACAGATACCGCAAGGCACAGACAGGCAGATCTAGGAATACGGCCCCTAGAAGGCGAAAGAACAGGCAAGAAGCGTGTTCACAAGAACAGACCACAGTTCAGACACAGAACTGGAAAACAGGCAGGAAAACAGGATAGGACCTGGCATGTCAGAGACAAAAAGCCGACTGACAGGACACAATGCTCAGGCGCCATCTTGAGGAAGAAGGTGGTATAAATACCCAAAGATGGACAGCAATAGGCTGAAGGTGCAACAGGGGCGTGTCCGCAGCAGGTACAAGAAACAGGAAGTTCAGCGGGCGTCGCCCTATGCAGCCAAAACAGACAAACAGACAGCAAGGAGGGAAGCCAGAGAGACATTCTGGACTGGAGATCAAGTGCGCGCTCTTGCACAGTGGGAGATGGACCACCATGCAAGGACGCCGCCAGGTATGTTACAGTACCCCCCCCTTACGCCCCCTCTTCTTCAGGCCTGCCAGAATCTTCCGCAGGGAATTCGAGGACCAGTCGTTCACTTCAAGGAGATCACTTCCACTGTCCACAGGAAAAATTGATCTCATCTGGTTAGCTAGGATGCTACCTCCTATCCAGCCATCCTTAGCAACAGACGAAACGGGTGGAGTACCAGGAACAGCACACAAGGAAGTCTCTCTCCACATATTTTCAGGTGGCACCCCAGAGGGTACAGGAGACAACTGGAAGTCCTTCACCGGGTTGGAGGGGGACAGAGACTTGCGGGTAATCTCTGCTTCGAGGTACATCTTGTCAAGCTCACAGGAAGAAATAGACGGGTTATCAGGTACATAATGAGGAAAAGTCACTGTCTCTTTGTTATCTGGTGGTACCCCGGAGAATTCAGGAAACAACTGGAGGTCCTCCGCCGGGTCAGAAGAGTGCAGAGGCTCAGAGAAAACATCTGCTTCAGAGTACACTAGGTCGGACTCACTGGAGGAAGCAGGCAAGGTATCGGGTACCGAGTATAGGAAAGTCTCTGTCCATTCACCACCAGGTGGCACCCCGAAGGGTTCTGGAGACAACTGGAGGTCCTCCGCCTGGTCAGAGGGGTGTAGAGACTCAAGGGTAACCTCTGCTTCAGAGTACACAAGGTCGGACTCACTGGACGAAGCAAGCGAGGTATCAGATCCAGGATATAGGAAAGTCTCTGTCCATTCACCACCAGGTGGCACCCCAAAGGGTTCTGGAGACAACTGGAGGTCCTCCGCCTGGTCGGAGGGGTGTAGAGACTCGGGAGTAACCTCTGCTTCGGAGTACACTAGGTTGGACTCACTGGACGAAGTGAGCGAGGTATCAGGTACAGAGTAAAGGAGAGTCTCTGTCCTTTCGCTACCAGGTAGCACCCCGAAGGGTTCTGGAGACAACTGGAGGTCCTCCGCCTGGTCGGAGGGGTGTAGAAACTCGGGGGTAACTACCACTTTGGGGTACCGATTGTCAGGCTCACAGGACGAAGCGGACAAAGTATCGAGTACCGAGTGTAGAGAAGTCTCTCTCCATTTGTCATCGAGTGGTATCCCGGAGGATTCAGGAGGCAACAGGGGGTCCTCCGCCAGGTAGTAGAGGTGCACAGACTCAGAGGTAACCACAGCTTTGGAGCATCCTTGGACATGCACACCGGTTAAAGTGGGTGAAGCATCTGATGCCGGGTGCAGGAAGTTCTCCTGTGTGGAGTCTGGATGGGCAGAAGTCTCTTCGGGCAGGAGAACCGGAGCACTACCCACGCACATTACCCGTTGGGGCTTCTCCGGGATACAGGGAGATGAAGCTTCAGTAGGGACTTCAAGGTTGGGGTCAGGAGGTCTCAGGGAGGACAGACCCTGGCGTGACGGCTTGCCTCTACGTCTAGCACGTCTGGACTGCCTCTTGAGGTTGGGAGAAGTATTCCGGAAAGCGTAGTCACCCTGTTAGGATTCTGGGTGGGCAGTAGTCTCATTGGGCTGGAGGACTATTGCGCTACCCACACACATTACCCATCGGGGCTGCTCCGGGATATTGGGAGGTGAAGCTTCAGCAGGAGCCTCCGGGTTAGGATCATCGAAGACCATTAGAAAGGCCACCAGGAAGGCCATTAGGTCCAGGAGGATCGGATCCTGTGTTTCATATAGGGGGTTGATCCATTCCAAGGCATCACCCGCCAGGTAAGACATAATGAATGCCACCTTAACCCGATCGGTGGGAAAACACAGAGGGTAGAACTTGAAGTGTAGCATGAATTGCTCCACAAATGCACGACTTTGTCTTGGATCCCCATAGTAACGTGGCGGATCCGCAGGAACGAGAGCAGATAGATCCATCAGGACGGGTGCGTAATTCGCCTGGAACTCAGCTGAGAAAAAAAATAAATTTTATTTATTTATTTTTAATACATGTATTCGCTGGAAAACTTCTCAGAGAGCGAAGGCCGTGGGGCTCAACGGGAACCATGGCCTGAGCATGCTGTTATGCACACGCCCGGACTGACTGGCGTGTGCGGGTGTTGTGGTTCCACTGGACCATGGACCGGAGAGTGCCTGGAGGGGCGTGACTAAGTATCTGGCCGATCCGACCAAGGTGGCACGACGGCATACGACGCCAGTGCACCAGGGAGAAACCGGGCAGAGGGACCAGGTGCTACTCCAGGTCAAACTCCGGACACGGGGTTGACCCACACTGGGATTACTGGAACAGGCAGGTTAGGCTGGCACAGACTGGTGGATGTAAGCAAACACGGCAGGTATGCAGATGGGTGGATACAGGCGAGTATGCAGGCAGGGAGGTACTGGCCGAAAGGACGGGCTGGAGCACAGAAAGGTTAAGACCCAGTACAGACTGGGTCACAGAACCGCAGATGCGGTAGACAACCACAGCAGAGAGGGAACGCCCGAAGCGGTGGGCAAGAACAGAGCAGGACGGGGCTGCAGGAGCAGCGAGCACAAGCAGGGCAGGACAGGACTGCCGGAGCAGCGGGCAGAAGCAGGGCAGGACAGGACTGCCGGAGCAGCGGGCAGAAGCAGGGCAGGACAGGACTGCCGGAGCAGCGGGCAGAAGCAGGGCAGGACAGGACTGCCGGAGCAGCGGGCAGAAGCAGGGCAGGACAGGACTGCCAGAGCAGCGGGCAGAAACAGGGCAGGACAGGACTGCCGGAGCAGCGGGCAGAAGCAGGGCAGGACAGGACTGCCGGAGCAGTGAGCAAAAGGGTCAGAGCGGAGCAAGGCTGCCGGAGCAGTAAGCAAAAGGGTCAGAGCGGAGCAAGGCTGCCGGAGCAGTGAGCAAGGAGTCAGAGCAGGACGGACAGGGCTCTGTTCACACGGAACAGACAGGAAGGGAAAGGCAGAGCCAGATACCCACAGGGTATTTGCAGTGAAGTAGCAAGTGGACCACAAACTCACAAACGGGAGTACAGAGACAACAAGCAGGAGTTAGGTACGAGTTCAGACTCTGCAGAAAAAGGAAAGGAACGGACATAGAGGCAAAACAGGTAAAGGATAGGAGAGAGTTCAGACTGGAACTGAGTGTACGGAAGAGACCGACACTGCAGCGGGATACAGGAGCGGGTCTGGGAATACGGCCCCCAGAGAGGCGGGACGAACAGGCAAGGAGCGTTTTCAGACAGGACAGACAAGATACAGGAACGGATCTAGGTAATCGGCCCCTAGAAGGCGGGAGGAACAGGCAAGGAGCGTGTTCAGACAGGCCTGGAAATACAGCCTCCAGGAAAGGCAGCAGGCAAGAGTACACAGACAGGACTCAGTTCAGACACGGGAACTGATACCGCAAGGCAGGAGACATAGACAGGACTCAGTTCAGACACGGGAACTGATACTGCAAGACAGGAGAAATAGACAGGACTCAGTTCAGACAGGAACAGATACCACAAGGCAGGGACACAAACAGGACTCTGTTCAGACGGGAACAGATACCGCAAGGCAGAGACACAAACAGGACTCTGCTCAGACGGGAACAGATACCGCAAGGCACAGACAGGCAGATCTAGGAATACGGCCCCTAGAAGGCGAAAGAACAGGCAAGAAGCGTGTTCACAAGAACAGACCACAGTTCAGACACAGAACTGGAAAACAGGCAGGAAAACAGGATAGGACCTGGCATGTCAGAGACAAAAAGCCGACTGACAGGACACAATGCTCAGGCGCCATCTTGAGGAAGAAGGTGGTATAAATACCCAAAGATGGACAGCAATAGGCTGAAGGTGCAACAGGGGCGTGTCCGCAGCAGGTACAAGAAACAGGAAGTTCAGCGGGCGTCGCCCTATGCAGCCAAAACAGACAAACAGACAGCAAGGAGGGAAGCCAGAGAGACATTCTGGACTGGAGATCAAGTGCGCGCTCTTGCACAGTGGGAGATGGACCACCATGCAAAGACGCCGCCAGGTATGTTACAGCATGGTCATTCATCCTGTTGGTGAGGACATGGAAGTCTTGCTTGTTAGAAGTCTGGAGCACATGGCTGAGTTTATGTTACGCTGCCTTTCCCGTGACCCTCGGGTTGTCCAAATTTTGGGTGACAGTAATTATTGGTTGGTGACACTTCTAGACCCAAGCTACAAGGAGAACAGGCCTAATAAAATGGTGCAGTACAAGAAGGCCCTTGTTGCAGAATTATTTAAAAACTTCTGAAAACGCTGGTGGCAGAGGTCACAGTTTGTTGGACAACCAAGGAGTACAGGCATGAGAGACACAAATGCAATCCAGCAGAGGCAGGGGAACACTTTCAAAGTTCTGGGACAGGTTTCTCAGACCCTACTATCGCACAGGCCCTGAGGCGCGGGGTATTCTCCCAAGGAAGGAAAAGTTTCGGAAGATTATGAGGGAGTACCTTGCCGACCGTGATTCCTCTGTGCCTTATAATTATTGGGTATCCAAGCTGGACACATGGCATGAACTGACTCTCTACACCTCGGAGATCCTGGCCTTCCCTTGGCCTTCCCTGCCGCTAGCGTTTTGCAGAGTGGGCTTTTAGTGCCGCCGGTGGAATTATAGCCGATAGGCGCATCCGCCTGTCAACTGAAAATGCTGACAGGCTGACTCTTATAAAAATTAACAAGGGCTGGACTGGGCCAGACTTCTCAACACCACCGAATGATAGCAGCGTAACATAAACTCAAATACAGGTTTTTTTGGGGAGGTCTAACTCTATTCCCATCCACCTCTGTCTTCACACCCAGGCATGGGTATATGCCTTCTCATATTGTCTATTTGCTCTTGTCCTTCTCCTTCTCCTCATCCTCCATATCCTCCTCCATGTCACCACCATATCTAACATATCACCATATCTACGTCTCTTGCAAGGGACATTGCATTTCTTCCAAATTTTTGGCAGCCGTTGCATTCACTGCATTGGAAAACAGTATGGGAGACCCACTTCCTTATTAAGGGAACATTGTTTTCAAGAGGCCCTCCAGCCTTTATGTCTTTTGCAATGGGCATTGGAGTTCCTCCATATTTTTGGCAGCCATTGCACTCATTGCATAGGCAAACAGTATGGGAGACCCACTTCCTAATAATGGGAACATTATTTTCAGGAGGCCCTCCGACCTCTACGTCTCTTGCAAAGGGCATTGAAGTGCCTCCAAATTTTTGACAGCCGTTGCATTCACTGCATAGGCAAACAGTATGGGAGACCCACTTCCTAACAATGGAAACATTGTTTTCAGGAGGCCGTCCGACCTTTATGTCTCTTGCAAGGGGCTTTGAAGTTCCTCCAAACTTTTGGCAGCCGTTGCTTTTACTGCATAGGCAAACAGTATGTGAGACCCACTCCTTTTTAATGGGAACATGTCGTACTCGTTACTGTAGCCCATCTCCATGTAACTATAAATTGTTAGTAAGGTTTTTCCTAAATTTTGGCAGCCGTTGGACTCACTGCATACCCTATAACTGGATAGCAGACCCTCTCCTTTCTAATGGGAACATGTCGTACTCATTACTGTGGCCCAGCTTTACCTGTCTTTAAATTGTTAATGGGGTTTTTCCTTAATTTTGGCAGCCGTTGGATTCACTGCATACCCTATAACTGAATAGCAAACCCTCTCCTTTCTAATGGGAACATGTCGTTACTGTGGCCCAGCTTTATGTGTCATTAAATTGTTAGTAGGGTTTTTCCTAAATTTTGCAGCCATTGGACTCACTGCATATCCTATAACTGTATAGCAGACCCTCTACTTTCTAATGGCAATATGTCATTACTGTTGCCCAGCTCTATGTGTCTTTAAATTGTTAGTGGGGTTTTTCCCAAATTTTGGCAGCCCTTGCAGTCACAGCGAGGGCATTACAACTATAGGAGACCCGCTCCTTTATAATGGGAACAATTTTTTTTACTGAGACCTTCCTTTATGTCTCTTCCCAAGGGTTTTGGGTTGCATCCAAATTTTCAGCAGCCCTTGCAGTCACTGCATATGCAATAACAGTATAGGAGACCCACTCGTTAATAATCGGAACCACAAAGCATAGCCAGCTGATGGCTCTCTAAGAATAGCGAGGGCCAACTGCTGGCCCTTTAAGAATAGAAAGAGCTGCATGATAGCCCTATAAAAATAGGCTTTGTGACTTTCAGAGTCCCTCCATCATAAATGAATCAGAATGTGTCTGATGATGTATCACACACCACATGGCCAAATAAGGTTGTAAAATGTTAAAATTACATTTCCTGGTGAAGGCAATTGTCACGGCTGAATGCAAAAACGCATCAAAAACACTACGTGTGAACATAGGCCAAGGTGTGGAGGAGCATTTTTGTTTTTGCATATTTATTTTGACTTATATACAAGTCATCCAGGAAAGGATGTTCCTTAACATATTTCCCAGGAAAATCCATTTTGGTTTCATTTTTGTATGTTTTATTGTGAGTCTGTAAATGTGGCGTAATACCTCTACAACATTATTGATAGCAGTGACCTGGGCATCAGAAATGCTTCCAGGGGTCTTCCCCATGCTGTGAACCATGTCATTTGAGCACTGTTCCCATCGATTTTGGAAATTTTTAGGCCTAGTGCAGACCGCCGGGGTGGGACACTGGAAAAATGCTCGAGTTTCCCATAGACTTACAATGGGCTTATTACTCGGACCGAGCATTCGAGCATTTCAATTTGCTCGACTCGAGCAACGAGTACCCGAGCATTTTAGTGCTTGCTCATCACTAATAACTACACATATATGATAGCCTGTTTATTACTATTTTTTTGAGCATTGTGCCTTCACCTATCAAGATTTTAATTTGTCTACTCTATGTTTTAAATTGTCTTGTCCCAGCTTTTTGTTGTTATCAATAAGTTTACTTTTGTTATTTGGTCCTTTCTGGATTTTGTAAGTGTAATTATATTAGTATGGTCCAGTGGAAAGTGTGACTGATTTACATATTTGTGTACTCCTCCTTTTTAATGCATTAATAACTTGTTAATGACTGAGCAACAAAAATTTACTTACCTTTTTTTTTGTGCTATAAGATGCATTTTTTAATAAGAAAAACTCTTGTTAAAAAGTGTATGCATCTTATAGTCCAAAGGCAGCTTCCTGTGATGGAGGAGAACGCTGACACCACGTCCTCCCAGATCACAGAAAGAGCAGCTCTCTCCTCCTGCTCTGCACTAATCTATGTGATCGGTGCAGAGCAGGACAGGAAGCTTACCGGGACTAAAACAGAGGCTCCAAGAGCTGAGCAGCTGAAGGACCTTCTGCACCAGTAATTCCAGGACCTTTGAGGTCACGTGACTTTAAAGATGCTTGACTTAATAAAGTGGAAGGTCTTGAAAATGCTTAACTCCTGCCACCTCCTTTAAGATAGCTCATGAACACATTGTCGATGGGAGGTATGTATCACAGAGATGGCTGTCCTCTGTGATGTAATCTGGGAATGTTGCTCTAATGCACCTAAGCACAAGGAGGACTGTTTGGTGCATCTGGGGCTGGGTTACAGATAGTTGGAGAGATGGGCGGGTCTGGCTACCCAAATACCTCATCTCTGGGTGTAGTTAACAAGTTATAATGGAAGCCATTGTTTGGAGGGAGAAGGCCTCCTGTGTGTTGTTGACTACAGACTGAGCCCGTGTACTGGATGCTATCCAGCCTGTGTGCCCACAGGACTTCCTACCCAGAGACTTTGCCTAAAGGACTGTATACTTTGTTTTTTCCTGCACTAAAGGCTGTTTGTTTTTCTTTTGTGGAAGCCTTTTTGACTGCGTTTGAAAGGGTCGCCGAGAGGCAGCAACTTCTGCTAGAGCAGTGGACAGAGGTGCTTGCGCCATACTTGACGGGGGAGCCCCAGAAGGCTTATTATGACTTAGCTTTGCAGGATGCCAAGGAGTATGGCGAGCTGAAAACCAAAATTCTGGCATGCTTGGGGGTGACAATGACTTTCAGGGTGAAGAGAGTCCACCGCTGGGCGTATTGCTGTGACAAACCCCCTCACTCCCAAATGTTTGAACTTTTGCACGTGGTCCCAAAAAAGGCTGCAGCCAAAGTCCTCTACTCCTGCGCAGATGGTAGAGAGAGTGGTGATGGACCGGTTTGTGCATTCCCTGCCAAGGCCAATACAGACTTGGTAGCCCATGGTGATGCTGATGAGCTGATCAAACTGGTTGAGAGGTATCAGGGGGTGGAGGGTTCCTTTGGAAGGCAGACCACTCCATACTGGGGATCCCAACAGGTGGCGGAGGATGAAAATGGGGTGGGGCATCCAAGGTCCAAAGGGATGGGGGAGGTAATTCCAAAGGTCCCTACGGGTCATATTATTTGCTGTAAATGTCTCAGCCCAGGCCATATAGCCACCTGTTGTCCCCTGACCCCCGAGCAAATGGACTGCAGCTTGAGATGCTGCTGTTTATACTATGCGTATCCGGTCTGCAGTGTGAACTGTCCACCCAGCGAGGGGCCACAAGCATGTCTCATGAAGATAAATGGTTAGCAGTTAACTAGACTACTAGACTCTGGGAGTCTGGTGACCCTTGTGATGGCCACACTTCCTCTCCAACTGATCCCAGGGAAGAAGGTTGGTGTAATCTGCATTCATGATGATGCAAAAGACTATCCAGTTGCCAGAGTGAACATTGAAATGGCCCACAGTACTGAGTCCCACAAGTTCGGCGTCGTCCAGGACTTGTTGCACCCTATAATTGTAGGCCGGAACTTTTGTTTGTTTTGGGATCTGTGGGGGAAGGGCTCAGGGTTCAGTGGCTTGGGTATGAAACCCGTTAGCCCTAAAGAGGTATCACCACACCCAAAGTCAAATGGGTTTCCCTTCTGTGTCCTTGTGGGGGATGAGGAGGTAGTGTCCCCGGAGACTGACATTCCTGAGTTAGTGGTGACCAGCGAAAATTTTGGGTCCACCCAACACACGGACCTAACTCTGAGGGAAGCATTAAACAATGTCACAGTCATAAATGATATTGCACAGCTGACACAAGATTTCCCTATATTATGTTGAGTGGGGAGTTGTTTTACCGGGTTATGAAAGTGAGGGAGGAGCTTGTGGAACAGTTATTGGTGGCGGAGACCTATAGACGAAGGGTGATAGACATGGCCCATTCACATGTCTTGGGTGACCATCTGGGAGTGGAAAAAATGCAGGAACGGATCATGCAGAGGTTCTATTGGCCCGGATGTCACCGGGAAATCGTAAAGTATTGAAATTCATTCCCTACGTGCCAGTTAACGGCCCCCACCTCTCACTTTCAAAGTCCACTCGTGCCATTGCCCATCATTGAAGTGCCATCCTAGAGAATTGCTATGTACTTGGTCGGTCAGCAGGTTAAATCTATTTGTGGGCATCAATATACATTGGTCATCCTGGACTATGCCACACGCTATCCTGAAGCGATCCCCCTGAGAAACTCCACCGCAAAGAGTATAGCCCATGAATTGGTCAACGTTTTTTCCCGGACAGGATTGCCAAAGGAGATCCTGACCAACCAAGGAACACCCTTTATGAGTAAGGTGATGAGGGAGTTATGCAAGGCCTTGCAAAACTCCCAACTGTGGATTTCAGTATAGCATCCTCAGAGAGATGGCCTTGTGGAAAGATTCAATAAAACTCTGAAGACTATGCAGAGGAATGCCACAGAAAAGGACGGTAGAGACTGGGACTGTCTCCTACTGTATCTGTTGTTTTCTTTCTGAGAGGTTCCACAGGCCTCTACGGGGTTCTCGCAATTTGAACTCCTGTATGGCTAACATCCGCGGGGTCTCCTTGATATAGCAAAGGAAACCTGGAAAGCAGAAGTCACACCCTACAGAAGCGTCATCGAGGAGAGGATTGCAAAGGTGATGCCCATTGTAAAAGGACATCTCCTGCAGGCACAAGAGGCTCAGGCCAGGGTCTACAACTGGTCAGCCAGAGTTAGGCAATTAAATCCTGGAGACTGAGTCCTCATGCTGATTCCTACCATGGAATGTAAATTCTTGGCTAAGTGGCAAGGGCCGTTAGTGGTGGAAAAGTTTGGTGAGGTGAATTATAAGATTCATTAACCAGGAAGACGGAAGCCATACCAGATCTACCATGTCAATCTCATCAAGCCATGGCAAGATAGAGAGCCTGTTGAAGCCTCGTGCTTGCTGGTCAAACCAGAAGGCGAGGTTGGAGGAGTCGCAATAGCGGAGACGCTGACAAAGGCTCAAAAACAGCAGTGTTGGGAATTGCTGCAGAAGAACAGGGATCTGTTCTCAGAATTGCCTGGCTGCAAAAATGACATAGAACACAAGGTTCTGACAGAGCCACATGTGTGGGTGAAATTGAAGCCCTATTGCATTCTGGAGGTCCGACGAAAATTGATCTCCAAGGAAGTGGATTGGATGTTGAAACCCGAGGTCATTGAGAAATCCAAGAGCGGTTGGTCGAGCCCAATTGTCCTGGTCCCAAAACCTGATGGCGAATGGAGATTCTGCAATGACTATTGAAAATTGAATGAGGTCTCCAAATTTGACGCATGTCCGATGCTGCGTGTTGATGAGCTGATCGAGGGACTTGTGCAAGCAAGGTACATAACCACCTTGGATTTAACGAAGGGATATTGGCAGATGCCCATGTCACCGAAAGTCAAGGAGAAGACTGCATTTTCTACGCCAGACGGATGCTTCCAATATGTCCGGATGCCGTTTGAACTGCAGGGGGGTCCTGCCACCTTCCAGAGGGCCATGGACCAAATCCTTGCACCCCCATAACAAATACGCCGTGGCATAGCTAGCCTATATTGTAATCTTCAGCCCAGACTGGGGAAGTCAGATGGAAAAGGTCCAGGCAGTGTTTGATGCTCTAAGGAAGGCAGGGTTTTCAATAAACCCAAAAAAATGAGCCATGGGGAAAGAAGAAGCCAAATACCTGGGATATGTAGTGGGTAGAGTCGAGATCAAACCCCAAATCAATAAAGTGGAGGCAATCCAAACCTGGCTGAGACCACTATCGAAGACGCAAGTTAGGGCCTTTCTAGGAATTGTGGGATACTACAGGAGGCTCATCCCAAACTTCATCATGAAGGCCGCACCCCTGACTGACCTCCTTAAGGGGACGAAATCAGTAATGGCCAAATGGACTGCAGAGGTGGAGACAGCCTTTCAAGAAATAAAAGGGGCTCTGTGTAAGCAACCAGTTCTGGTTGCCCCCGACTTCAAGAAAGAATTTATACTCCAAACAGATGCCTCAGATATCGGTTTAGGAGCAGTCCTTTCACAGGAGATGCACAGGGAGGAGCACCCTATTCTCTACCTGAATAGGAAGCTGTCCTCATGTGAAAAGAATTATGCAGTCATAGAAAAGAAAAGCTTGGCCATAAAGTGGGCGGTGGACACGTTACGGTACTATCTATTTGGACGAAAGGTTAAATTGGTATAAGACCATGCCCCACTCAGGTGAATGAGGGAAAAAAAGAGGAAGAATGCTAGAGTCACTCACTGGGTTTTAGCCCTTCAGGATTTCAGCTTCCATGTGGACCATAGAGTCGGGAAACTACTTGGAAATGCTGATACCCTCTCGAGAGTCTCCTGTCTAGTAGTAGAAGATGCCAAGCCCCACGGCTTTAGGCAGACGGGGAGGTATGTAAAATAGCTCATGGACACATAGTCGATGGAGGTATGTATGTCCTCTGTGATGTAATGTTGCTCTAGTGCACCTAAGCACTAAGAGAACTGTTTGGCGCATCTGAGGCCGAGTTATGGGTAGTTGGAGAGATGGGTGGGTCTGGTTACCCACATACCTCATCTCTGAGTGTGATTAACAAGTTATAATGGAGGCCGTTGTTTGGCACATGGTCTGTGTTTGGAGGGAGAAGGTCTCCAGTGTGCTGTTGTCTCCCGACTGAGCCCATGTACTGGATGCTATCCAGCCTGTGTGCCCACAGGACTGGCTTTGCCGAGCAGACAGTATACTTTGGTTATGCCTGCACTAAAGGCTGTTTGTTTTCATTTTGCTTTTGACTGGTTTATGAAGTAATAAACCAACATGGACATTTAAATGAAAACACTTTCTGTTTGCCTCCTGACGCACCTCCATTCAGGTCCCGATTATGTGCATGCAGCAGAGCTGTGTATGTGTATATATGTTCATGCAGCAGAGCTATTTAAGTCTTTATGTGCATGTAGCATAACTATATGTGTATATGTGCATGTATCAGAGCTGTGTTTATATGTGCATGTAGAAGAGCTGTGTGTTGTCATGTGTATGTAGCAGAGCTTTGTGTGTTGTTAGGTGCATGTAGCATAGCTATGTGCATATATGTGCATGTAGCAGAGCTGTGTGTGTGTTGTTATGTGCATGTAGCAGAGCTATGTGTGTACATGTGCATGTAGTAGAGCTATGTGTATACATGTGCATGTAGTAGAGCTGTGTGTATACATGTGCATATAGCTGAGCTGCTTGTATGTGTGTATATGTGCATGTGGAAAAGCTATGCCAATGTTTATATTGGAACCTGCGATCAAATGATTGCTGGGGGTTTCTCTGGTATAGCAGAGCTGCTTAGTTCTAACAGACCCAAATCAGCTCTGCCAGTGACTTTGGATGGTTTTTCTCTGTAAATTGGCCTTCTTTGTATGCCCCAGTTACACTTAAAGTTCAGTGAAAAAATGTAAAATAAAGGAAAAAAACCAAGCCCACCAGATATCTTATATGATTTCTTGGGTGGCATTACAAAAAATATCAAAAAGAAAGAAAAATGAAATAAAAAAAAAGTCCCCAGTAAAGAATACAAATAAGTTGTGTTTTATATAAAATACATTTTATTACATACTCATAACATAAAAAAGCACCAAAAAATATAATTGTTCTATATTTGCATTGCAAAAAAATTATATAAAACACAAAGCAATTTATATATGTGTGGCACCCCAGGGGTCTGGTTACTACAGTAATAGAAATATTATGTCTGAGAGCAAGTGGGAGGTTTCCTGGTCAGGAGCCCTTAAGCATGCAACACCCCCTGCCCAGTCCTGTGAGGGGAGGAATCTGCCCTTATAAACTGGGTCTGGGGCGGGATTAGTCAGTCAGAGCCTGGAGTGAAGTTCCAGACACAGGGCGAGAAACAGCTAGGAGCTCTGTAGGAGCAGGAGCTGAGTGCCAGGGACTAGAAGCCGATATATTGCTCGTCCTGGCTGAAGAGACTACTACCGGACAAAGGAGTCCGAGGCTGTGGGAACCTCTAAGTCCAGCAGCAGAACCCAGCCGGCAGGGGATTCCAGGTCCTCTGGCCAAAGAATCCCGGAGGCTCAGTCACAAGGAAGGGATGAGCACCACCATTGAGGAGCGGAGGCTATCAGAAGGCCCCAAGTCACCAGCCATACGGGTGAGCACCACACGGTATACTCAGGGACGTGGGCTACTTCCACTCGCTTACAGCAAGGTAGCCAGGAAGAGTGCAGATAGAAGGGGAGGCCTACAACTGCACCTGGCCAGGGGAACTCCTGCTTGCTCGCAGACTGACCAGGCCCCTTATGCTAGCCAGTACTCCCGGGAGGGTCTGCCTTAATATCATCAGTAAAGACCCTGAACTGCACTGCAAAGACTCTGAGTCGTTCCTGCTTTCTCACCGCATACAGCACTACTAGTACTGGGACGCCCGCGCTCCATCACTCCCATCATCCACATTCCCTGCCCTGAGGCTATACTCTTCCCGTGGGGAGTTATCCCATCCTTTGCTGCGCACAACACAACAGCCTCAGCGGTCTGCCTCACAGCGGCGGTACACCCTGCCCTGACCGCAATCCACGGGTGGCGTAGTCAGACATTAAACCACAAAAACCCTATAAAGACTGCCACTGGTTTGACCACCCTGAGCCACGGGACCGGGTCGCCGCCACAGAGACTACAACCCCCAGAGACCCGGCTCCGGGTATCCCACGCACATGCACACACGGCCCAGGGGGCGCGTCATATGCACCCTAAAAAACACCAAGATAATGCAACATATCCAGCATAAAATATGGCCTAATACATCTATGTCAGCAAAAATATAAAAAAAATTGTAACTGCTGAAATGTGGTAAGACAGAAAGTAAAAAAATGGCTGGTAATTAAATCTGATCTGTCATCAAATTTCACCATACAAACTACATACATTATTACAGTTGTATTTATTCTGATAATCTATGACAGAATATCTGTATATTCCTTTCTGTAAGTTTAGTTCAATTTCCACCAGCCTAACTTGAGTGACATCTTCTCTGTGTCCCTCCTGTTGCTGAGATCTCATGCTGCTTAGTACAAGCTGCAGCTGTCAATTATGCTGAGTGGGTGGAGACTGAATACACTTGTACGCATGAGCTTTCACATTTTATGACTTGACTCATATACTGATCCTCCTTATATCAGGATAAAGCTATTTTGATATGGATTTTTAAAGTAAATACACTAGTCTCATCAGGTGTAAAAGATCTAATTAATATTGCATGCAACTTGTGAAATCTAGTGAAAGATCCATTTTAAGTCCCCTTGAGGTCTGATCATTAAAGAATGCATCACATTGGGTAGATCTGTTCTCTTATTTGCCTTTTTGGCTCAAAAGGAGAATTAGGAGGAGTCATGATGTACAGGAAAACATCATCCAACAATTACTTAAGGCCTCATTCAGACATCTATTTTTAATGTCCATGTTCTATTCTTGGTTTTTACAGGTAGAAGATTTATCCATTATAATCTGTTGAGCTATTCACACGTCTGTACTTTTTGCAGACCATATGTCCACAATAAATCATGTAGAAATGTTTATTTCTGATCCATGTCACGGAACAAAATGACCCATACAAGAAGACATACCATACAATTACAATGTATAAGAGAAGATTTGCAATTTATTTATTTATTTTTCCATCGATGAAACACTGATGGTAAAAACTGACATGGACTAAACACTGATGAAATCACATGAAAAACACTGATGAATCTGAGTTCTTTTTTTGTGTATGTGAAAAATGGTCGTCTGAATGTGGGCTAAAAAATATTTTACCTTTAACTTTGACAACCTAGAATTATCTTTTGTATCACGATGTACGAAAGAATGGATTACTTGACCACAATGATTGGTTCTTTGAAATTATTTTCGGGTAAGTCTCAAATTCTCCACTGGATCCTGTGCAAATTTAGCTTTATGCTTGGACAATTGCATAAAAAAACTGCCAAAAAAGCAATCCTGCTGACTACAGCAGGTTTTTTTCAGGCATTCACTGTATTTTGCAACATTTCTTTTATCGAAAAATTCCCACTGAATGATTCTGCTACCACTATACATTACAATCTCTATGGTGTGTTCAGTTAGTTTCCAATGCTTAGTTCATGCATAATGTAGGCTGTTGCAAGGGTGGACAAGGGCATCAAAGATCCCCATTAGTGATGAGCGAGCATGCTTGTTAATCGAGATTTACGAGCATGCTCTGGTGTTTTCCGAGTATCCTCAGCGTGCTTGGGTGTTATGTTTGAGTCACATGTTTGAGTCAAACCGCGCGCATGATTTGCGACTGTTTGATAGCTTTAATATGCCTGTTTTTTAGTCATTCCTCACATGTATTAAAGATGTCAAACAGTCGCAAAGTATGCACACGGAGTGACTAAAACAGAATACCCGAGCACGCTGAAGATACTCGTAAAGCACCCAAGCATGCTCTCCAAAAGGGTTAACAAAGCATACTCACTCATCAGTAATCCCCGTGCCTTTCAATACCACTTCCCTTTTGTTTTTCTTGCAAATACTTTAAAATAAGATGACTACACTGAGGGCCATGAAACAAGTTAGCTTAGTTCCTTAAATGTAATTTCATACGCAAAAAATGTTTTGTAGAAAGTGAAAATGGGTGTCCTGTACTGTACTTATATGGAGCTTTTATTGGTGTGTATTTGGATATATGGTATGGCAGCCAATTATATGGTAAAAGTACTGCAATTTCACACAAAAAATAAAGCAATTTTTGACATACCATTCTAAATTATTCAGAAAAGTGCAGTTTTACTACACTTCTGATACAATATTTGGGTGAGTTAGCCTACATCAAGTGTGCCAACCTAGGTACATAGGAAAGAAAACCTTTTGAGTGGCATACTGCCAGATTTTCAAATGCTGTAAATATACTGCATGTCCTGTTGTGATAAAGCACAGTGCCAAAGGATATGCTGTTTCAGAGTGTTCAAAGGTCTTCTTGACAGCCATTATTTTGCCATTGATTATGGAGTTACTCCTTGTTCTATTCCAATTCCTAACTCATTTACTTCCTCAGGTTGCTTGGTATCTGTATTACTACTCTCAAAATTCTCAAGGTGTCTATCTTCTAGTTTGTTTCTGTTACCACAGATGACCAAGCTCCTGTGCCATGATCTATGTCTGTAGCCTTACTTCACATTTGGTCCAGTTCATGTCCAATCATTACTGCTGCATTCATCTGCCATTTGGTGCCTATTATGGAGACCACGACCTGGGGATTTCCCTGCAACCAAATACAACAAGAAAATCTCTTAAGCACCGCACCGAGATCTAGCCAGCACAAATAGTTTTGTAACAAATAATTTTGTTTAATATAGTGAACATTTTTATCATACACAACAAAAATAAGATTTAAAACTGTACTTAATGCAAAATGTTAATTTTCCATAAAAACATGTCTATCCGAAACCCTGGACAGGTTGCAATTTATATCACAAGCACTGGGTTGCCACTCATAGATACCGGAGTTATTCACTCTCTCAGGTAGGCATTAGGTAGCATTCACACAGGCAATGCTGTTTGGTCCAAACAGGTTCAGTTTTATTGCATTCACATAACTCCAAGGGATCCAAAACTAAAAGCAGCCTCTTCTCGGCACAAAGGTATCACAGCAAATAAACAGTTTACTTAGCAGGGCACATATATGTCAGTGCGGATTCACTAACCCAGATTACAGTCCTTTCTCCTCGAGCAAACTTAATACACAGAAGAGGCCTGATCCCAGGAGTCTTGGTATTGCCTTCATCCGAGCTCCAGCAGTTTCCAACACCAAACGGAAGTGCTTAACTCCATGCACAGTTCACACTGAACAGGCTGTAGCTTCCACACATTAGTCTGAGCTCCAACACATAGACAGCACAGCTTTCCTAGCTGACCAATACAGTCTCCAATGAGAGAGACCCTAGCATGTTTCTCTCTTAGATCGGTTTCACATGTCCGGAGATCTACCCGTGTGCCGCATCAGGATCACACGAATGGCGCCTGGGAATCAGCGCTACATCAATGCCTGGGAATCAGCACTATAAGTGCCAGTGCTCATCATGGTTCCCTGATGGCGCTGCGATCAGCTCCAGCAGGGACCATGATGAGGGTAGTGGTAGTCTGATCCAGCAGTGTCTCCACCTGTAAAAATAAGAATAAAGTAATAAAATCTCAGTACTCACCTCTCCTAGCTGTCCCCCACTGTAATCCATGCGACTGCTGCTGCCAAAGAGCCGGGGAGAAAGAGCCGCTCTGGAGTTGCAGCTCAGGAGTGGTGTCCTGTCAGTCACAGAGTGCAGCTCCGGAGCCGCTCATTCTCCCCAGGTCCTCTGCAGCAGTGATCGCATGGACTACAGTGAGGGACATCTAGGAGAGGTGAGTACATGGATTTTATTATTTTATTCTTATTTTTACAGGTGGGGACACTGCTGGATCAGACTACCACTACCCTCATCATTGTCACTGCTAGGGCTGATAGCAGCGCCGGCAGGGAACCATGATGAGGGCAGTCTTCAGCACCCGGCACTTGGGAACAGCGCTACCTGTAGCGCTGATTCCCAGGCGCCGGTCCGTGTCACACTGATGATGATGTATCCGCAAAAAAACAGACTTGTCTCCGTGTGGAGCACATGGACACACGGTCCGTGAAAACACACTGAGATGTGCACAGACCCATTCATTTGTCAGTGTCTCCCGTATGGGTGGAAACTGTCATCACTCGTACTGGAAATACTGATGTATGAAAGAGCCCTTAGCTATAGTTCACATTTTGGCTGGTTACTCAACAGCAGCATACGTGACTCTGCTTCATTCAGCAGACTGACACCTAAAGAACACAGGCTCTGGTTCTTAGTCAGGCAAGTCAGATGCATCTAATAAAGACATTTAGTGCTAAGACTTAACCCTAGCCTACCTGGCTTTGGTACAATACATATAGAATATCTATTCCATGACAAAATATCATGAAATTATATTTATATAGTCAAGAGGAATGCAAGGAAAGTACACATCTGCACTTATGTTCCTGCTTACTTTTTAGCTTGTGTCATCCAAAGGTATGCGAGTGGGAAGGTTTTGTCTACTTTGGGATATCGTAAACCTAAAGCTAAAATCAAATCAAAACATGCTTTCATTTTTTTAATTTAAAAAACCCTTCGATTGAACGTTTTTTTGTGGATGTAATTGCTTCATTATTTACAACACTGTAAGTCCAAGGTCACAGTTCTAAATAGGAAAAAAAAATCAGTTTCAAACTAAGCAAAATAGTTACAAAGTGCTTATTACTAATATTTAATCCAGTGAACAATCGTACTTCAAATTAACAAACAGAACCAAAATCACACCCACACAAGTGAGTGATCTGTCTATACACTTATTGTGGCTTGAATATAATTTCCATTTATTCATTAGCATGGTATTTAGTTTTCTCCATTATAAACACATTCATTGATGCAACAGATAATGAATAATCATAAAATTAATAACAATGACAATAATAATTAATCTTTTGAAACACATACAGTATTGTGTGCTTATTCTCGTATCGGAAATGTGTTTTTCCTTGATTTTCCTTCTTACCTAAATCAGGAATCAATCACAATAGAATAAATTACAAAGACTTGGTTTGGGTATTTTTTGGTTTGCATACTTTGGATTCTAGTAAAAAAAAAAATAGGTCTCACACTGATTTGTCAATGACCTAAAAACTTCAGACAGCTGTGGGTTGTTGGATTTAGAAAACCTATACAATTTAAGAATTTTTTAAAAGGCTTACATGAACAGCTGTATGTTTCATGCAAATCCCAAACTCAGCACCCATAGAATTTTATAGTATTGTTATGCTCTTCAGATTTTGTTGAATAGTCCAAAGAATGTCATATTTTCAAGGTATTCTTCCCTAGAAACAAGTATTAGTGTGTATGGTATTAACATATGAATGTTGATTTTTTTTGTTCTATTCATTTTCTAACTTATTTCTAAGGAAATAAAAAAAAACTACAAAAATAAAATGAGAGAGCCTAATATAAAAACAAACTGAGCAAAAACCCTGAAATAAGTAAATGAATAGAAATTACCCTATCCGTGGAAAGCTATATAAACAAAATGGACAGCCCAAAAAGGAAAGTCTTGCCCCTGTTTGTGCAATACAGACAAGCGGATTCAAAGTCGTAACCCAGTCCTTCTCTGCCCCCATAAATTTGGACATCATCTGACACATAGTGAGGTGAACTAGAAGAGTTAGGTACCTTCCTGATTAGGTATACCTTGTTGTATCCGCTCCACTTTCTGTGTTTGGAGGAAGAAAAAGGATGAGTACAACTCCAAGAACACCATCCCAACCATGAAGTATGGTGGGGGAAACATCATATTTTGGGGGTGCTTTTCTGCAAAGGGGACAGGACAACCATATCCCAGGGAGGATTTACTGGACATTTTTTTTAGATTCTGTCTCTCATTATAGACCTCTCCATCCTTTGTAGGTGGAAAAACTTGCAAAATCGGCAGTGTATCAAATACTTATTTTCTCCACTGTATGTAGCAGAGCTGTGTTGTGTGTCTATATGTGCACACGTAGCAGAGCTATGTGTGTGTTAGGAACTGACATGGATTGGAGTAGTGGTATTGCAACCACTGGAGGCAGCACTGGTAGTTAGCATAGTCAGGGAAGCCAAGAATCGATACACAGGAAAGCAGTATAATCTTGAAGGGTTTAGCAAGTAGCCAAGTCAGTGAAGCCAGGAATCAGTACACAGGAAAGCAGTATAATTTTGAAGGGTGTAGCCAACATATGTAAAGTGAAGTCCCAGCACATGGTCATGTCACACACCAGTCGGTGAGCTGGCAGCTGCAAGAGCTGCTGCAGCACTGTCAGACCAGAGGCATTTGTAGCTGAATTACGAAAATGTGCGTACACACGCAAATCTGGGTAGGTTTTCAAAACTGCTGAACCACTAAATTGAGCACATGGACAAGGCATTGAACGTGTGCGAGCTTGCAAAGCTTCAGAGCCGCCACCAGGTTGCGGCTAATATTATACATGACCATGCCTGGTTTTTAGGTTCAGCGACAAGAGCCACAGATATGTCTGGTCTATTATACCTTTCAACAAGTCAGTGGTAGTGTGCTGTTTGTCAACTAAACAAATTTGTTTCAACAGAGTCTGTTGCTGCTTCACCGAGGCAGTGCTGTAGCGCTTCCAGCTTGTGACTGGTATGGATGACAATTCAGAGATGGAGGATAAAGAGGATGAGGGGGTGCAAGAACTCGGGTAGGAGGTGGAAGAATCCCTGATGGGACTGGGGCCTGAAATCCTCGGCATTGCTAGCACGTGTGCCGTCTCAGGGTAAGGCCCGATTCCGGCCTCCACTAGGTTCACCAGTGTTCTTCAGTGAAAAATAGCATCCCTAGCCACAAGCACTTATCCACGTGTCGGTCATTAAATGGACCTTCCGAGTAACTGCGTTGGACATGGCATGTGTGATATTATGGGACACATGCTGGTGTAAGGCGCGGATGGCACACCGAGAAAAATAGTAGCGCCTGGGGAAAGAGTACCGAGGGATAGCAGCCAGCTTGAGGTTGCGAAAAGCCTCAGTGTCCACAAGGCTGAAAGGCAGCATTTCCAGGACAAGCATTGTGGAAATGTGCCAGTTTAATCTTTGGGCCTGTGGATGGGTGGATGGGTATTTACACTTGTGTTCCAAGGCCTGGGGTATGGAAAGCTTGGACAAGGCCAGGTACAAAGAGTTGGACGTAGTTGTAGATGGTGAATGTGAACGTGCAACGACAGGTTACCGATCGGGAGTTATCCATGCCTGCATCATGGACAGGAGATTGGAAAGCACTTAGCACAGGTAAGGAGGCAGTGGTGTTACCTATAGACACTGATTATGGACCCAGGCATTTAACCTAGTCGGGTGCTTGGATGTCATGTTCCTGAGCATGCTGGTGTTAGTCAGGCTGGCAGTAATCAGGTCCCTGCTGATCTTGGTTAGGCACAGGTTGCAAATGACCGTTCATTTATCATCCACACTTTCTTTAAAAAAGCGCAAGACTAGGAAACACCTATTCCTTGGTCGGAGAACTTGATGTGTGTGGGTGCACTAGGGAACAATTTTCTGCCTTCTCCCTTTGGCCACCCCATTGCCTCTTCCTGTGCAGTGCTGTGGATCCCTCCCCTTCCGCACTGCTGGACGCACTCTGCATGGCACCTTCCCAGGTTGGGTCAGTGACTTCATCGTCCAGCACTTTGTTATCTATTTTTGAACTCTGGTCCTCCTGACTTGTTGACTTAACAACATCACTTTTTTGGCAACTGTGTCATCTACCTCATGAAACACTAATTGCCATTCCCCACCATCATCTTCTTTTGACCATGGCTGCTCAAATATTAGTGCATCACTACACCTGAGCTCCTCATGTCACTCTTGAAATGTGAAGGGCAAGAGGCCAGAATCAATAAATGTAAATGTCAAGAGCTCCTCTGAGTGTCCAAGTGTGGGATCACTTGTCATGAGGGACTCGCCATAGTGAGAGAAAGGAGGATCAGGGTGAGGATTATATGGTCCCGACTTGGCTAGTAAGACTGGACCCTGTGTAAGACAAGGTGGTGCTGGGAAACATACTGGAAGCATTATTTGCCATCCAAGCAACCACCTATTCGCACTGTTCTGGCTTCAAGAGTGGTGTCCCGTGATCCCTTCAAAGTGGGACAGGAAGTTTGGTCTCGTGGATGAGTGTGTCTGTTGGGCTCCTGCAGCAGACACAGCTTCTTCTGTCCCATGGCCTCGGCCTCTGCATGCACACCAGCTGCAGGTCCAGTTCCCAGACCCTTTCCGCACGTCTTTTAAATAAAGTACAGCTGTGCTCAAAAGTTTACATACCCCGGCAGAATTTTTCCTCTCTTGGCCTTGTTTCAGAGAATATGAATGATAACAAAAAACTTTTTCTCCACTCATGGTTATTGGTTGGGTGAAGCCATTTATTGTCAAACTACTGTGTTTTCTCATTTTAAATCTTAATGACAAACAAAAACATCCAAATGACCCTCATCAAAAGTTCACATACCCCAGTTCTTAATAGATTCTATATTACCCCCTCTAACATCAATGACAGCTTGAAGTCTTTTGTGGTAGTTGTGGATGAGGTTCTTTATTTTCTCAGATGGTAAAGCTGCCTATTCTTCTTTGCAAAAAGGCTCCAGTTCCTGTAAATTCCTGGGCTGTCTAGCATGAACTGTGTGCTTGAGATCTCCCCAGAGCTCAATGAGGTCAGAAGACTGAGATGGCCACTCCAGAACCTTCACATTGTTCTGCTGTAGCCAATAAATATATTTAGCCCTGAAAATGGCTGTTGTTTTAATGCTGCAGGACCAGTATACAAGTAGAACAATAGCAATATTAAACCTTGCCTAGATGCTTCTAATCCTAAACTTTCCTTCCACGGAATGCAGATAACAGTGGTTTTACAACAGAAAGCCCTGAAAAGGACTGTTGTTTTAATGCTGACTATATCCCTGCTTTAAACTACGCTCTCCCTACTATAAAAACTCTCCCTGAACTGCTTTCTGAACACACTGTGTCAAGCATTGCGTCACCAGGTCTTATATAAGTCCTCATGACACGATGCGGCTGGCCAATTACAGTAATGCCAGAAGCAAATATAGCTACGACATTACCATACATGGATGACAATCCCTGGGTGTTCATTGGCTGTCTAGCATGTGCCAAAGATGTGGGGTGGGGAATTAAGCATGGTGCTCGAGCATTCGCGATACTCGATCGAGTAATGAGCGTGCCCGAGCACCCCTTTCTGGCAAGCACGCTCGCTCATCACTAATTATGATCCCTATGCTTTACACTGCCAGGGAAGTTTTAATTAATAGGAAAAAATGTTTTTCCTATTTTCTGCTGTTTAAACCTGGGGTACATCTTATTGTAAGGTGCGTCTTAGTGTCCAAAAAATATGGTAACTAAGAATTAAATGTAAAATGTCATTGAGCATGCTCTTTAAGCCATTAAAGCTATATGGAGTCGTAGTAAGCAAGGTATGTAAAGATTTCCTACTGTTTATATTTCATGCTCAGAAAGTATTGTGCCATGGTCCATTACAAACCATATCAGAACTACCTACCACATAGTGGCATATTGCTTTGTCCTTAGTACATTTTGTTATGTTTATGAGACCTGAGAGAAGAGGAGTATAGTGATCTCAAGTCATCTTTAGTCATCTCAGACTGGCATATAATTTATTAGTATGGAAAAATCGAAAAAATAAATAATGTTTAATTACAAAAGTCAGTAAATCTTGCAAACCAGATTTTTTTTAAGATTGAGAGCTGGTTGGTTTTACAAAACTGAGTTAGTCGATCAATATAAATGACCATGGATATTTTATTCTTAAACAAAATGTAATTTACTACAGCTGTCTTGAACTTCATTCAGTAATCATGTAAATGGTCATAATGCCACAAAGCTGGACCATGTCCAGAGACCTGTTAAAACCTTGCTACAAGAAAGAGTTGGATGTAAAAATCTAAACTTATCTCCAGTCTGCTTTATATCTTTGTCTTCTTCATGCTTCAAACATTTCAGATGCTCTTCCATCTCTAGATCAGCAACTTTGAATTGTTCTAGCTGTCATTCTGCAGTGACTAGCACAGCTAGATGTCATACAATGATTGTTTGCACTTTCATTCTCTCACATTAAATGGCAATCATCCAGTTCTTTTGATTTGTTTCTTTTATTTAGCCCTGAAGTTTTTTACACTAGAATCTCATTAAGGTTGAACCAGTGTACTCCTGTCAAAAAAATAATGGAAAAAAGTTTAAAAGTGAAATGTTTCACCTATACTGTCATTGAATGGCAGGCAGAGTCAAATTTATCAAGATTTGCTGGGTTTTCATAACATCTGCTTAGGGTCTATTTTCTTTTGAATAGTTTTCTACACACCTATGTGTCTGAAGATATGAGGAAAACACATTGGAGTGATACAATTTTATGTGGTTTATCATAAGGGGGTATTTTCAGCAGGATTGCGAGAATGGGGGAACCTAGTGCTTCCCTTGTTCCATCCATACAATCGCAGTGAGAAGCATTTTATAAGGAGTAACCACCCCATACAAGCCAAACATCGTTAAAGCCTAATATCAGGGTAATACCAAAGAGCTACAAGATGTAAGTAGGAGATACAATTACCAAAAATGAAAGCTATTAATATATGCTCAGACAAAATATGATGCCTCAGACAGCGTAGTATGCAGCTGTGCATTGACATGATTAAACTATAGTAATGCAGATATTTCCTTTACCATGTGGATAGTAAAACTTTGTATTTTGAATAAGCACATGGAAAAGTTTTTAAGTCATAAATCCCGGCTACACAAAGGTGGCATTGAAGACTGATTTCACAAGTGTTGTGTTTATTTAGAATTCTTATTTTCTCTCTATCAATCAAGCCTTGATTGATTCATTCTCAAATGGGTTGTCCATTACACGGACAATCCCTTCTGAAGACCTATGCTTCCCCCCCAAGTAAAATAGCAACACCTCTCCTCACCTCCGATGCCAACACCATTCCAGCATTGTCAGCTTTGTCTCTCCTGGGGCTTTCATGACATTGTTATGTCATGCAATGCCTACAGCCAATCATTGCTGGCTTCACTCTTCTCTCCTACGCACATAATTGACATCCGGAGAAAGTGATAAAGCAGCCGCAGCTCTCACTTCCTCCAGATTTCTGATTTGTCCAAAGGAGGGGAGAGTGAAGTCAGCACTGATTGGCTGCAGGGATTGTTGGAACGGTGCTGGCACAGGAGGTGAGTATAGGTATTCTTATTTTACTGGGGGGAAACAAAGGGATTCAGCAGAGGTTGTCTGAGTAGTGGACCATACCTTTAACATCAATTTGTAGGATGATTCACACTTGCCTGTGGCATATTTTTCATATCATGGCAGTACAAGATATTATAAAAACATATACTTGGGAGAAGGCTACACCTTACACTAGCACTAAGTACAGAGCTAGCAAGTATGATTCGTTGTGATGCGCAGTCAGTCAAGAAATCTGATAGAATATTGTGGTATTATATGAAATTAAAGGTAAGGGTGCTACACATTTGCCTATGGATGGCCATTTTGAATAGCAGCAATTTATCACTGCATTTACATTGCTGTAAACACTGCAGGGAAAAGTATCTCAGACTGCATCTTCCCTGAAGCTGGACTCTTAAAGAACATTATACAGCATTGCTTTTCACCCCTCAATATAAATTTCCAACCTCCCCCCTTCAGTCCTACATGACTCTTCTTTACTATCTATATTTGTAAAATTCAGCACTATAAGGAGATTTTGAATTAACCCCATCCCAACATATGATGTTCTGTGAGATTATATGTTGGGACCCAGTTCTTGATGGTGGTTCAAGGGCTTATCCCACATTTTTCCAAGCAGATAATGGCTGTATCATACAGCTATCATCTGCCACTAACATCAATGAACAGAGTCGAGCTCCATTAACTACTGTTAGCCTCTTAAATGCCAATGTCAATCTTTGATGGCAGTATTAAAAGTGCATAAATCTGGAGGCACGCCATTTCAAGCATCTATTGGCTCACACACGATTTGATCATGAGAAACTGATAGTTTTCCATGGTAGATGGGAATTTTCCATGAGGAAAGTCCTGTGAATATCAAATTGTGGCTTGCAGTCATAGGAGATAGTGATTTTTATGATATACTGCAACACTGCAGCATTGCAGTATATAGTAGACGTGATGGTATCGGATTCAAGTTTCTTAGGTGGAATAAAAAATAAAGTAAAAAAAAAAACAAGTTTTTAAAAACATAAAAAATGAAATAAATATTTAAAAATGTGAATCAACCACCTTTTCCCTCAGTAAATATGAAGAAATATATATATTTTTTTCAATAAACATATTTGGTCCTGCCATTTCCGTAAAAATCTGGTCTATCAAAATATAAAATTAGTTACCCAATTGTTAATTGTTTTTTTGGTTACCGCAACTTACCAAAGAAATCCAATAAGAATCTATCTACTCCAAAATTGTATCAATAAAAAAAATTGGCAGCTCCCCATGGAAAAAAACAAGCGCTTACTGCTTTATTGACTGAAAAATTTTAATGTTTTGGGTCTTGAAAAATGGCAACACAAGCAAAATTATTTTGTTTTTTACAAATTTCTATTCACCACTTAAAAAAAAAATATTCAAGTTTGATATTGCCATAATCGTACGGGAAAATCATGTTGACACATCATTTGTACCACGCAATAAATAACCGTAAAAACAAAGCACAAAAACAATTGCAGAACTGTGTTGTTTTTTTTTTTTTGAAATTTCACAACACTTTGAATTTTTTCCTGTTTTCCAGTATATTCTTAAAATATATTGGTAAAATGAATGATTTCATTCAAAATTATGACTTGTTTCACAAAAAACAAGAGCTTGTACATCTAAGTCAATGGGAAAATGAAAAAAATGAATGCTCTTGAAAAGAAACAAAGAAAAAATGAAAGCTCAAAAATGAAAAACCACAATATCGGGAAGGGGTTAAAATCTGATATTATGGTTTTTGTTTTAAAGGGAACCTGTCATCTAATATAATGCTATTAATCTGCAAATATGGGGTTAATCTGCAGATTAATAGTGTTCTGATTCCACGCAGTGCCGGCACTGAGTGCCTCATTGCCGGGAGGAAACGAACTTTATTTCCCCTGGCTGACAGCATATCATCATTAGAACCCACTGTCGGTCAATGCTGGGACGCGGTTACATCCACTGCTCTCTATACACTGAGCGGTGACTAAAAAAATGCGGGCACCCCCCTTATGACTAGAAGCTGAAACTCTGCTGGAGGGAATAAAGTTCATTTCCTCCTGGCAGCGGGGCTCTCATTGCTAGCGTCCCACTATGTCAGAGCGCTATTAACCTGCAGATTGACTCCATATCTGCAGTTAATAGCATTATTTTACATGATAGGTTCCCTTTAAGGACCTTAACAATTTCTACTAAATAATGAAAAGCAACAAATATTTGAAACGTAGCAAGTAAAGCGATATCACTGGCATCAGAGGAATTTTTTTATTTAAATTCCTAATGTAAGTTGCGATAAAACATGAAACATACTGAGACAAGCATAGTCTGCTCCTAAAATAACTGATCTCTAACGTTTCTTTTAGTCTTATAGTTTACTATCTCTGGTGTCTCATGGTTGTTTTACAGCTTCCTATAAGGCAGCAGAAAAAGATGTCAACTAGAAAGGGTCAAGAGTATAAGGCCAACAGGCAAATCCTTTCAGCACTAAAAGGGTCAGCTGTGATATTTTGCTGTTAAGTATTGTCTCACCTCTCAGCACTGAACAGGTTACATATAATCTATGGCTGAATGGAGCTCTACAAATTGTTGCTTAAAATGTACAGTCACACTTGGCAACACATATTGGAATTCCAGTAAAGTTCAGCAATTTATTTGCCCCTTTTAACTGCAGAAAGATCAGTTCGGCTTAATGCTTTAATGCACATGGAAGGCACATGGCAGCAAACAGAACACCAAAAGCTCATGTTGTACCATATTCATTCTACCATAGCAATTTATATTGTTCTTTAATGGTTCTTACATTAAGTGTTAATATTTAGAAACTAAGTTTATCTAGTATTGCCAAACAAAAGTGCCACCGTTAGGAAATGTATATAAAAAAGTCACAATTTAAATAAACATATTTTGCAGTGTGTAGGTTATTTATCAGTAAACTAGACCAATTTTTACTGTAATTCTACATGCTAAGCTTTTCATTCCCTTTAAGCATATCTTTAGACCTCAAAATATATATCTGAGTGCAGCTCAAATAGATATCCCTCTTACATTGTCATCCTATGATGGCTTAACTCAAGGAAGAACAAAAGGATTGAGTGTTTCAGTTCAAAATTCCTGATCCTTCTCTCTTCCAACATCATTTGTTGGGGAGAGCCACAAGGCACCAATACACATTCAGTGCATTGTCCGCACATGCCAAAACTGGCTACTTTTGGTGATTTTAATATGTATGGGATCTTTAATTTGTTCAAAGAATAAATGTCAGGGAAAAAAAAGAAAGTATCATAAACACTGCTGCACCTAAAATGTATGGGGTAACATAACAAAGATTTCAGGCTAAAAACTCAGTGCCACTTGGACCAGCAGATATTTCTTCCTGTGGGGCTTTATCCCAATGCAGGGATAAGACAATCCCAAGCCAATTTTTAGAAAATTCCATTCTCTATTAGGAATAATTAACACAGCTTAAAAGAGCAGCAATATTTACCTGCCCAGGTCACATAAACTAAAGAACCAGGATGCAGCAAACTCCCTTAATAAAGATGGATGGAGGCAACACAAGTACAAAATATTGATAAGAAAAACACTCACAACCTATCTATTCATGGAGAGGTTGATTGATCAGTTTTAAAATTGCATATAAAAAAGGCTTGCATAGGGCACCGGTTACTCGCAGGTAGTGCACAGTGACATCCATACTATTAGAATAGGCGGGCTTTTCCACACTATACAGGTGCAACCCACAAGGACAGTAACCCCAGTTTACAAGGCCAACATTAATGGGCTTCGCACCTTGCATAAAAATATAAAGTAAAAAAAAAAGAATATATCTATATACAGTTGTGCTCTAAAGTTTACATACCTTGGCAGAATTTTTCCTTTCTTGGCCTTGTTTCAGGGAATATGAATGATAACAAAAAACTTTTTCTCCACTCATGGTTATTGGTTGGGTGAAGCCATTTATTGTCAAACTACGGTGTTTTCTCATTTTAAATCTTAATGACAACCAAAAACATCCAAATGACTCTGATCAAAAGTTCACATAGGCTGGTGAATTTGGCCTCATGACATGCACAGAATTTGACACAAATAGGTTTCAATGGTTACTAAAGGTAACATCTTCACCTGTGATCTGTTTGCTTGTAATCAGTGTGTGTGCATAAAAGCTGAGTGAGTTTCTGAGATCCAGACAGACTCTTGCATCACTTATCCAGCCATTAACATTTCTGGATTGTGAGTCATGGGGAAAGCAAAAGAATTGTCAACGGATCTACGGGAAAAGGTAGTTGAACTGTATAACACAGGAAAGGGATACAAAAAGATATCCAAAGAATTGATAATGCCAGTCAGAAGCGTTCAAACTGATTAACAAATGGAAAATCAGGTGATCTGTAAAAACTAAACCATGGTCAGATAGACCAACAAAAATTTTGGCCACAACTGCCAGGAAAATTGTTCGGGATGCAAAGAAAAAGCAACAAACAACATCAGCTGAAATTCAGGACTGTCTGAAATCTAGCGGTGTGGCTGTTTCAAGATGCACAAGAAGGAGGCACTTGAAGAAAAATGGGCTGCATGGTCGAGTCGCCAGAAAAAAGCCATTACTGCGCAAATGACACAAATTATCTCGCCTACAATACGCTGAACAGTACAGAGACAAGCCTTAATAGTTCTGTAACAAGGTAATTTAGAGTGATGAGACCAAAATTTAACTTTTTGGCCACAACCATAAATGTTACATTTGAAGAGAGGTCAACAATGTCTATGATGAAAGGAACACCATTCCTACAGTAAAGCGTGGAGGTGGATAGCTGATGTTTTGGGGATGTGTGAGCTACAAAGGCACAGGAAACTTGATAAAAGTTGAAGGAAAGATGAATGCAGTATGTTATCAGCAAATACTGGAGGAAAATTTGCACTCATCAGCCCGGAAGCTGCGCATGGGACATACTTGGATGTTCTAACATGAAAATGATCCAAAACACAAGGCCAAGTCGACCTATCATTGACTACAGCAGAACAAAGTAAAGGTTCTGGAGTGGCCATTTCAGTCTCCTGAAATCAATATCATTGAGCCACTTTGGGGAGATCTCAAGTGCACAGTTCATGCTAGACAGCCCAGGAATTTACAGGAACTGGAGGCTTTTTGCCAAGAAGAATGGGCAGCTTTACCATCTGAGAAAATAAAGAACCTCATCCACAACTACCAGAAAAGACTTCAAGCTGTCATTGATGTTAGAGGGGGCAATACACGGTATTAAGGACTGGGGTATGTGAACTTTTGATCAGGGTCATTTGGATGTTTTTGGTTGTCATTAAGATTTAAAAAGAGAAAACGTAGTAGATTGACAATACATGGCTTCACCCAACCAATAACCATGAGTGTAGAAAAAGTTTTTTTGTTATCATTCATATTCTCTGAAACAAAGCCAAGAAAGGAAAAATTCTGCTGGAGTATGTAAACTTTTGAGCACAACTGTATAAGTATATATATATACACTGCTCAAAAAAATGAAGGGAACACTTAAACAACATAACATAACTCCAATGGATCAAACTTATGTGAAATTAAACTGTCCACTTAGGAAGCAACACTGATTGACAATCAATTTCACATGCTGTTGTGCAAATGGAATAGACAATAGATGGAAATTATTGGCAATTATCAAGACACATTCAATAAAGGAGTGGTTCTGCAGGTGGGGACCACAGACCACATCTCAGTACCAATGCTTTCTGGCTGATGTTTTGGTCACTTTTGAATGTTGGTTGTGCTTTCACACTCGTGGTAGCATGAGACGGACTCTACAACCCACAGAAGTTGCTCAGGTAGTGCAGCTAATCCAGGATGGCACATCAATGCGAGCTATGGCAAGAAGATTTGCTGTGTCTGTCAGCATAGTGTCCAGAGGCTGGAGGTGCTAACAGGAGACAGGCCAGTACACCAGGAGATGTGAAGGCGGCTGTAGGAGGGCAACAACCCAGAAGCAGGACCGCTACCTCCACCTTTGTGCAAGGAGGAACAGGAGGAGCACTGCAAGAGCCCTACAAAATTACCTCCAGCAGGCCACAAATGTGCATGTGTCTGCAAAAATGGTTAGAAACCGAGTCCATGAGGTTAGTATGAGGGCCCGACGTCCACAGATGGGGGTTGTGCTCACAGCCCAACACCGTGCAGGATGCTTGGCATTTTCCACAGAACACCAGGATTGGCAAAGTCGCCACTGGCTCCCTGTGCTCTCCACAGATGAAAGCATGTTCACACTGCGCATATGTGACAGACGTGACAGAGTCAGGAGACGCCGTGGAGAGCAATCTGCTACCTGCAACATCCTTCAGCATGACCGGTTTGGCAGTGGGTCAGTAATGGTGTGGGGTGGCATTTCTTTGGAGGGCCGCACAGCCCTCCATGTGCTCGCCAGAGGAAGCCTGGCTGCCATTAGGTACCGAGATGAGATCCTCAGACCCCTTTTGAGACCATATGCTGGTGCGGTTAGTCCTGGGTTCCTCCAAATACAGGACAATGCCAGACCATATGTGGCTGGAGTGTGTCAGCAGTTCTTGCAAGATGAAGGCATTGAAGCTATGGACTGGCCCGCCCGTTCCCCAGACCTGAATCCGATTGAGCACATCAGGGACATCATGTCTCGCTCCATCCACCAACGTGACGTTGGTCCAGGAGTTGGCGGATGCTTTAGTCCAGGTCTGGGAGGAGATCCCACAGGAGACCATCTGCAACCTCATCAGGAGCATGCCCAGGCGTTGTAGGGA
Source organism: Phyllobates terribilis (assembly GCF_046119375.1). Lineage (NCBI taxonomy): Eukaryota > Metazoa > Chordata > Amphibia > Anura > Dendrobatidae > Phyllobates > Phyllobates terribilis. The sequence continues at coordinate 656,951,966 of NW_027362764.1, read as the reverse complement.
GGTCATACAGGCATGTAAAGGCCACACACAATACTGAGCCTCATTTTGACTTGTTTTAAGGACATTACCACAAAGTTGGATCAGCCTGTAGTGTGTTTTTCCACTTTAATTTTGGAGGTGACTCCAAATCCAGGCCTCCATTGGTTAATAAATTTGATTTCCATTTATGATTTTTGTGTGATTTTGTTGTCAGCACATTCAACTTTGTACAGAACAAAGTATTCAATGAGAATATTTCATTCATTCGGATCTAGAAAGTGTTATTTGAGTGTTCCCTTTATTTTTTTGAGCAGTGTGTATATATATATATATATATATATATATATATATATATATATACACACACAGTCGGTACAGAAAGTATTCAAACCCCTTTAAATTTTTGACTCTTTGTTTCATTGCTGCCATTTGGTAAATTCTAAAAAGTTAATTTTTTTCTCATTAAAGTACACTCTGCACCCCATCTTGACTGAAAAAAAACAGAAATGTAGAAATCTTTGCAAATTTATTAAAAAAGAAAAACTGAAATATCACATGGTAATAAGTATTCAGACCCTTTGCTCAGTATTGAGTAGAAGCACCCTTTTGAGCTAGTACAGCCATGAGTCTTCTTGGGAATGAAGCAACAAGTTTTTCACACCTGGATTTGGGGATCCTCTGCCATTCTTTCTTGCAGATCCTCTCCAGTTCCATCAGGTTAGATGGTTAACAACAGTGGACAGCCATTTTCAGGTCTCTCCAGAGATGCTCAATTGGGTTTAGGTCAGGGCTCTGGCTGGGCTAATCAAGAATGGTCACGGAGTTGTTCTGAAGCCACTCCTTTGTTATTTTAGCAGTGGGCTTAGGGTCATTGTCTTGTTGGAAGGTGAACCTTTGGCCAAATCTGAGGTCCAGAGCACTCTGAAGACGTTTTCATCCAGGATATCTCTGTACTTGGCTACATTCATGTTTCCTTCAATTGCAACCAGTCGTCCTGTCCCTGCAGATGAAAAACACCCCCATAGCATGATGCTGCCACTACCATGTTTCACTGTTGGGATTGTATTGGGCAGGTGATGAGCAGTGCCTGGTTTTCTCCACACATACCGCTTAGAATTATCACCAAAAAGTTCTATCTTTGTCTCATCAGACCAGAGAATCTTATTTCTCCTAGTCAGGGAGTCCTTCATGTGTTTTTGAGCAAACTCTATGTGGGCCACTCTGCCATAAAGGCCTGACTGGTGGAGGGCTGCAGTGATAGTTGACTTTGTGGAACTTTCTCCCATCCCCTACTGCATCTCTGGAGTTCAGCCACAGTGATCTTGGGGTTCTTCTTTACCTTTCTCACCAAGGCTCTTCTCCCACGATGGTTCAGTTTGGCTGGACAGCCAGGTCTAGGAAGACTTCTGGTGGTCCCAAGATTCTTCCATTGAAGGATTATGGAGGCCATTGTGCTCTTAAGAAGGAGTAGAACCATCTCAAGTCGGATCACAAGGAAATGAACAGCATATGACTGCAATATGAGTGTCTGAGCAAAGGGTCTGAATACTTGTGTGTGAGCATTTATATCTGGATGGTGATTTTAGGTAAAAACATGGTCTGAGTTGAAGAAAATTTGCATCCAATGTTATTTACATTTTCAATCCAATAAAGCAGATTTGATTGTGAACAAAATCAGAGTGTATATATGTTTACATGTGTTTCTGTTGCTATCCATTTGTTTTGCTTCTTGATTTTGTATTTCAAGCATTATTGTACTGATTGGGTAGAGGAAAAGTCATTTTTTTTTGTGGGTCTCAGTTATTAAACCTTACACCAATACTTCAACTACCGTACAACCAATCTTTGTGATTACTGAACAGTTAGGCAGTTCTTAAAAAAAGTTGATAATGGAAGTCAAAATATCAGTTGTTCTTTTAACTATCATCTATTACTGCTGGCATTTCTCATCAGAGTCCTTATTTATTACTAAGGGGCGGACAACAACTCTTCCCTTATTTGCTTCTAAATAAGACCTGTTGGGTATAAAAAATTAATACAATAATTCTTACTTTCTATATGAAGTCTCTTCTGTAGGTCTCTTCTTCTTCTCATCATACAAAATAGATCAATATATCATACAAAGCATAAAATCAAACAAATTCATGCTCACATGGAATATACTTAAGTATATGTAAATGTTGAGTGCATATGAATTTTGAAGTACATTACTTTCTGCTATATGTTAGTTATAAATTTAAAATTATTAACTCACACTTTAATCAAATTGTGTGAGCCCATTTGCCAGCGACAAGGCAACTTCTTTTGATTGGAACATACACTAATAGACTTACCTCTCTGTCTTTTATATTTCTAAACCTATGCACAGGATTGGTAAGTCTGTTAGTGTAGGTTCACCTCTGAAGAGCTCATCTTATTGCTCACAGACGGGTCAACAGAATTTTTTCAAACTACGTATGAAGTTCTCATTTTTAAATATAGTCCACATATCAATAATGTAATTCAAAATTCATATGCAGTATTCAATGTTTGCATATACTTTACCATGCTCAGAGTGCGAATGCATCTCTTGTGTGATTTATTCTTAAGCTAAACATCTAGCGGTCATTCGGCTGAAATGCATCTCTTCTAACTTCAGCATACATATGAACATTAAGCTCAACTGAGCACTTGTGTACTTTCAATGAGGAGAGAGGAGGAAGAAGTCAGTTTCTGACAAACACCTTCAGCAGTGATTAACCTCCCAAAGGAGTAAATAGATGGAGCATTGGAGTTCAAACTGCCTACTCATTGTTTTCCTCAACATAATCTATCTCAGGAGAATCAGAAGGTCTGGTTTCTCAAAAATTGCTGAGTTATACAAAGCTTTATCTAATATGTAAGGGAGCAATAAGGAGAACCAATGCCAAACATAAGGCAGCAAGTTTTCCAACAGCAACCTACCCATTTTACTGGGAGGAACATTTCACTAGCAATGAAAATACGGCTCGTACATAGTTTGACCTTTTCAGTGGTAACATAAAAATGCAAAATCTAGACGATAAAGAAACAAGACAGAAGAAAAATTGACGCCTTCAAAATATGGTGCTTGAGAAGGATGGTATCAACACCATGGATGGCAAAAAGAACATGCAAATAAATTTTGGAACAAATCAAGCCATACATGTTATTCAAAGCAAGGATCACCAATCTACGACTTACCTACTTTGGACGCAATATACGAAAAGAGCAATCACTGGAGAAGGACATTATGGTCGGAAAAAAAGAAGGAACAAGGCAAAGAGAAAGACCAGCAACCCGATGGCTTGATACTATCAAGATAAGGGTGGAAAAGACCCTGGTGGATCTATCTAGGCTTGTACAACATTGAACTTCCTACAGATTGTTCATCCATCATGTCGCCATGGCTCGAGATCAAGTCAAAGTATATTTAAAAAATAAAAAGGTTGTTATTGAAAAATTGGTGACAAGTAATTTCATCCTTGGTGTAATTATAAAATGCTTGCTTACTCCAAGGTAGTAATCAGTACAACAATTTTCTTCTAGAATGTTTTTTTTTTGTCACTGCTGTTTCTACATTCTTTGAACATATTCCATAGATTTTATTGAAACCTGCAAATTGTCTGCTTATTTTGTAATCTCCGGTTGTGAATGAGTGATTTGTTAAATAACATCAGGTTGTCTATTACATAGAAGTATTTGTACTGGACGGTCTCCTCTTCTTTTTGAAACTTAATAGAAAATGTTTCAATAAATAATTGACATTGAATTTTCTATTTAAAACACTGCAAGATGACATAGTTGTGTAAAGATTTTCTCAAAGGCTGAAACTAAGTGCCTTGCTAACAGAAACTCCCTCGGTTGATTCAAAATCCAGTTTATATTCCCACTGATGTCTAACAAGCTGCGTATATGGTCTTAGATTATAGACAGGAAAAAATCAATAGCGTGCTGTCTCAAAGGCACCAATATAGATTATGAATCACAGCTAGGAAGTAGTGAGTGATCTTAGCCGCCAACAGTGCCTAAGTAAAGATATTTGCTACCTAATATTGCTTTTCATACCTGAATCTGTGCTCATTGAACGTGATACATTTAAATGAAGCCTGAAAATGCATAATCTGAATAAGTGCGGGAATCACAGCAAGTTATTATTGAATAAGTAAATAATTGAATGCATACATTGACTATTTATGGTTAGCAGACTCGACTTCAGATTGGCCAAAGTAAACACGGCAAGGAAAAGGCTAATTCTCTGCTGAATTAAAGGATTTTTGGCTTTTACTGACTCTGCCTATTGATTTATTTAAGGATACTACAGACAGAGATGTTGGCTTGCAGTCTTTTTAACATATTTTGATGTTATCTTTCTTTTCAATATAGACACGGTCAGGGGGCTACAAATTAACCTTTCGCATCTTGATTGCATGAAAAAGAAAAGGTTCCTGGTGCAAAATGATTCCCTATGATAGGTATATGAAAAGGGAAATAAAATAAATTTGTATTAAAAGCAAAATATGAAATACTTAAAAAGAGGATAAAAGGAACCCGCTGAATAGAGTTTACATTCCAAAGCAAATACGGACATTTATATAAAAAGCAAAATTCCTTTATGCTCTTTATCCAGCAATACATATACCCATCATGGAGTAGCTGTTAACTGGTTATGAAACTGCCACCCAGCTGATTTCTTTTGTAAGATAATGTTCTTTTAACACGTAGGAGATGAACCTTATATTCAAAGTCTCCTTTAGTCCCTTTGGCCACCATTAGCCTTCCAGACCAGTGGGTAATATTGCCACTTGGGTATTTAAACAGTATATTGACATGCAAAGCATCTTGTCAAATTAAAGCCGTACTGCAATTTTTGGCTTATTCATTTAAATGTTTTAGGTTTTTTTATGATTTTTTATGAAATCTGAACATAAGAATCATCAATTCATGAATAAATTGCCATTACAATTAATACTGATAACAGACGATAAAAGCTTATTTGTGGACAATGCTTACATTTACAATTAAAGTAAAATAAAATATAGAAATTAAACAAATATCACATACTAGTACTAGCAGGGTATAGAAGGTATCAGTGCTCTACTATCATTGGGAGTCATTTTTCAGCAATGTGGAATGGAGCAAGTAGGATAGTAAAGAGCAAAGAGCTTCTCAGAACACCAAAGAGGAGTAAGAAGAATAGAAGCTGCAGAGTGCTCTGGTAGTTTGCTGCAATGTATCAGGCTGGAGTCCAGGCTTTTTAGTCTACTGGACATAATTGAATCAATTTCTCCACTTAAAGAGTAACAATAGATTTAATTTTTATTTCATAAATCAATAGTACACATGAAAATAAGAGACTTTGCAATATATTTTGGAGAAATCTGGACTGATCAGTCATTTTCAAAATTCTCAATTCCCAGGTAAAATCTGTATTCAGTGAAGACAGATTGTTACATTTCTGAGATAGGAGATGGCAGTTACTTATCATAAGAGTCTATGTAGATCAGTGTTTCCCAAACTCCAGTCCTCACGGACCCCATCTGCTCATGTTTTCAGGATTTTCTTAGCATTGGCCAGGTGGTGGAAGTATCATTAAGGCATCAGTAATTCTCTTAGCTGTGCAGCACTATGGAAATCCTGAAAACATGACCTGTGGGGGGCCGTGAGTACTGGAGTTTGGGAAACACTGATGTAGATGGTAGGGAGAGGGGAAGGAGAAAGGAGGAGCTAAAAGCAAAGATCCTCTTTCCTCTTACTCCTCTGTTTATATATAATCTCATCAGTAGCAGCTACCATCTCCTATCTCAGTAATGTAATAAATTGTCGTCACTGCATTCATATTTTACCTGGGAATTGAGAAGTTTGATAATGACTGATCAGTCCAGGAGGAGAAAGAAGAAGATTTCTCTGTTAAGATATATTTCAAAATTGCTCATTTTCATATGTACTATTGATTTCTAAAATAAAAAACTTAAAATGACGGTTACACTATAAACAGGTCTAGCTGTACACAGCTTTGCTGTCCCTAAATGTAGAAAGCAATGTTCTCATTCACTGAGATCTTGAATAAGACGATAAACTATAAAACATTATGTAAAAATTAAGATATATTTAAAAATATACTGGAAAACAAAATGTATACCAATGGTACATAATAAACACACAGAAATGAAACACTTCAAGAGGAATATATTAAAATTAGTGATTCATAAGCCAGTTTTGATAACCAAGTAAGCTGGAACAAAATGTTACTAATATATTAAGAGTAGTGTTGAGCCACCCCCGCAGTGTTCGAGTTCGGTTCGGTTCGTCGAACACCCGTGTGTTCGCCGAACTGTTCGTCGAACTGTTCGTCGAACACCTTCGAACACCGTTAAAACCAATGGCAGGCAAACAAAAACACATAGAAACACATAGAAAACACCTTCAAAGGTGTCCAAAAGCTGACAAACTGCTCAGAAGACATAACTAACACATGGAAAAGTGACAAGTACATATAGTCATGGGAAAATAAAAGAGGTGGATGAGTAAAAGGAGGGGGAGACACAGATATAGGCATGTCATGCCCTTCTAAAATCCAAAAAGTGAGAAGCCGACACGGCCAGTCCGCTCCTGCCCGTGCCACCTCCGTGTCGCCGGGTTTGTGCCAGAGCCGCGGTGAACCCTGATGGCCAGCCCCCCTCTCCCAATACTGGTGCCTGTCCGCTGGTGGGTCGAGCGAGCCCCCCTGTGGTGGAGGCAGCTCTAAGCTTTTTAATTTAAATTGTCTCTCTAATTTGAATGAATACACTTTAAATCCATTTACAAGGATCTATTGGAGGGCAAGTCTCATGCCAGCAGCCGCGTAATTCCAGCTCCAGTAGCGTCCACTAAAGCTGCTGCAGTTAAAAAGCTTTTATAAGGATCGAGCTCGGCTGTCCACCGCAAGGCATCCTACTGCCAGTCCCAGCCCCTATGCCTTGGGGTGCCTCCTGATGCTCTTCACTGAGTATCCCATGGTCCCGAAGCATTTCCTTTGAAAAAATTAAGTGTCTAAACTACAGGTGGTGTAGCTTGCTTAACAGCCGGGATAATCCGCTGACTAGCAGACACTGCTACTAGGCACAAAGTATTTCCTGGGCTAGATGCAGTTAAAAATTTGTAATTAGATACTCTCGTTGGATGCTGAGAAAGCATTCCATAGAGTCTCCTGGCACGCCATATATGATTCTCTTAAAAAGCTTGGGGTAGGGGTCTAGGGGACCCTTTTATAGCCAAAATCACGGCCCTGTATCACAATACGTCACCTAGGCTGAAGATAAATGGAACTGTAGCACCCTGAGGGCTCGGTTGCTACAGAGGTATTGCACCTCACCCAGAGGTGTGATATCTCACTCTCAGGTAAGGATGGAGTGTGGATCAGGACCAGACACCTGCATGCATTACACCACATTGCCGTGGGACAGGGCGACCAATATGCCTCTGAGATGGGCAAGACAGTCCCTGTCCCTGGCTGGAGTGGGGGGAGGGAACACTGAGGAACGGGAACCCTGTAGTGCAGGAGCAGGGAGGAAGCAGTTCCTGGGTGCATTGAGAAGGGAGTATAAAAGGTGGGCACCATCTTAGTTCAGTGCAGAGAAGTCTGAGCAGAAGTGGCAGGGAGCAGGGGCTCTGCATGAGCTCAGCTCCGGAGGCGGGCCTAGTAACAGAGGCCCAGGCCCGGAAGAGGGAGAAGGAAGGAAGAGGAGTGGAGAAGGCTCCAGGAATGAGGAATGAAGGGATCCCAGGGGTGCGGACGGGTGAGTCGCCACCGCACGCCCGAATCCACCTGCGTGGAGGGGTCAGGCCAAAGGGGGAGACCGGTCCCCGAAACTAGTGGAGGCAGGAAACGACCCTCAGCTAGAAACCGGAGGCTGTGACATTTTATGTGGCGCAGCCCCTCGCTACACCCGCTAGGAAGGCACCACATAGGGTCAGGGAAACTGGCGCCAAGTTTACCAAGAGGAGGCCCGAGGCAGCCGGACAGAAGGGTTGGTAAGAAAGGCCAGACAAAGGACACACAAAGGGGGTCCTGTGAAGCGCTCCAAAGTTATCTGGGAGTTGTCTGAGCCCCTCACCTGGTGAGCACAGTACGACGTGGGCAGCCGTTACCTGCAGACGTGGTCTGGATAATAAGAACTGTGAGTAAAGGCCCTGGACTGCATCACTGACTCCGTGTCGTTACTGCTGCTGCCCTGCACCATCACCCCCATCCTCCGCATACACTGCCCTGAGGCTATACTCCTCCCGTGGGGAGTTATGCTACGCTCTGCTGCACCCACAACACCAGCCTCAGCGGTCTGCCCTGCAGCGGCGGTTCACTCTGACCGCAATCCACGGGTGGCGTAGTCGGACATTTAAACATCAAAACCACATAAATAGTTCCGCCACTGGTTTGACCACCCTGAACCACGGAACCGGGTCGCCGCCACGAAGACTACAACCACCAGCATCCACCAAAAAGGGTCCGGCTCCGGGTGTCCCAAGGCCCAGGGGGTGCATCAGAACATTTTCATCACCTTTCACAATCACCAATGGGACAAGGCAGGGATGTCCTCTGTCCCCTCTCTTATACATCCTAGTGACGGAGTACCTGCTCTCATCAATTCGCCATAACCCCAATATTAGGTGGATTGAGGTGGGAGGCACCGAGTACAAGTGCTCTCTATTTGCTGATGATGTCCTAGTATATATCACTCAATCACATATATCCATCCATGCTGTTATGGCTGAAATAGATCACTTTGCTACATGGTCAAATTTTAAAATCAATGCAGCGAAGTCTGAGGCCCTCGATGTCTCCCTCCCCAAATCCATATAGGATTCCATCCAGTCCAACTTTCCCTTTGCCTGGCCGTCACAGGGTATCAAATACTTAGGAATTCCTATTCATAGAGACCTCTTCCATCTATGTTATCATAATTTTGGGCCCTTTATTGAACAACTTGATACAGACCACGGTTGGCAAGTTAGAACTGTAAGATTCACTACGTGAACCACTGGTGTTTTGTGGAAAAGCACATGTACACTGCGTTCCAAATTATTATGCAAAAAGTGTTTAGGAGTGATAAGGGAAGAATTTGTTTGTTTGTCAGTTAAATTCATTGATGGTGATGTGTGTCAGGACTCTTTATATCACTGTAAGCAATTGCAGACACCTGTGCTAATTAGTTTGGCAGGTGTGTCCAATGAAAGGCAAGACTACTTAAGAAGGCTGTCTCACATTATTAAGCAGCCTACATTTTCTGCCAAAATGGGAAAGAAAAAGGATGTGTCGGCAGCTGAGAAGCAACAAATTGTGGAGTGTTTAGGTCAAGGCATGACTACAATCAACATTGTGCGATGATCAGGATGAAGTGTCTTGGCAATCAAGAAGTATGTAGCTGATTCACAGTACACACGTGTGCGTGCTGATAAGGGCAAATTGAGGACTCTTTCCTACAGGCAATTACGTCAGGTTGAAAGAGCAGCGGCAAAAAAGCCTTGTCATAGCAGCAGACAAGTTTTTGAAGCTGCTTGTGCCTCCAACGTCCCCCGAACAACAAGATGCAGGGTCCTTCAGAGGTTTGCAGCTGTGCATACGCCATCCTGTCGACCTCCTCTATCCACTTCACACAAGCAGAAACGGCTCCAGTGGGCCAAACATTACATGAAGACTGATTTCAAAACTGTTTTGTTCACGGATGAGTGCCGTGCAGCGCTCGATGGTCCAGATGGATGGAGTGGAGGATGGCTGGTTGATGGACACCCCATGCAAACACGGCTACAGCGCCATCAAGGAGGAGGTGGAGTAATGTTTTGGGCAGGAATCATGGGGAGAGAGATTGTCGGCCCCTTTAGGATCCCTGAAGGCGCTAAAGATGAACTCCATAATGTATGTGGATTTTCTCAAACAGCACTTCCTGCCATGGTTCAAGAAGAAGAACCGTGTATTTCACACAAAGATCATTTTTCTGCATGATAATGCACCATCTCATGCTGCACATTAAACATCTGCATCTTTGGCTGATATGGGCATAAAAGGGGACAAACTTATGGTGTGACCCCCATGCTCCCCTGACCTGTACCCCATTCAGAACCTTTGGAGCATCATTAAAAGGAGTGTCTATGATGGCGGGAGGCAGTTCACATATAAGCAACAGCTCTGGGAGGGTATTCTGTCCTCATGCAAAACAATTGAAGCAGAAACCATCCAAAACCTGACAAATTCAATGGACGAGAGAGTTCAGAAGCTCCTTTCGAACAAGGGGTCCTATGTGAAAATGTAACATCACCTAGAGTAAAGTTTTGAGTTGAAAACTGTTTGATTTCAGTTTCTAACAACCTGCTAATGCTTATAATTTCAAAAATGACCATTTTTTTGGTCTTTATTAAAATGAAAAGGTTGATCGAAAAGTTTGGTGGATCTAAGAGTGTGGCAACCCAGTAGTCATGATTACTTCGAATTCTGACAATATGAGGGTCATGCTGCAGGTAGTGCAGCAAGAAGGCACTTATGTGTCTTGCGCATCTCGGAGCCCCAAAATTATTTTCCGGGCTAGATGCAGCTAAAAATTATTATTAATTTTAAATCTGGTGAAGCTTTAGTATAGATGGCCTAATAGGATCAGTGCTGCACACTGCTACAAAGCCCAAATTATTTTCCAGTCAAGATACAGATAAACATGATTAGTAATTTTAAATCTGGTGGAGCTTATTATAGATGGCCTAATAGAATCAGTGCTGCACACTGCTACAAAGCCCAAATTATTTTCCAGCCAAGATACAGATAAACATGATTAGTAATTTGAAAGCTTAAAACGGTTGGTAGGGTGATTTTAACCAATCATCAAGCTTTTACTCTCCCCAGGATGACACAGGGGTAGAAAAGTCGTTTCGGATCCATGATTTGTTCATCTTTATGAACGTGAGTCTGTCTACATTATCAGTGGAGAGCCGCGTGCGTTTTTCTGTCAGCACACCACCAGCAGCGCTGAACACACGTTCAGACAGAACGCTGGCTGCAGGGCATGACAAGACCTCCAAGGCGTAAGTGGCTAGCTCCGGCCATTTATCCAGATTGGAAGCCCAAAAAGAGCAAGGGTCCAGTGACACAGTCGTGGCTTCAATGTTTACTTGGAGATACTCCTGTACCATCGTCTCTAGGCGTTGACTATGTGTCAGACTTCTTGTCTCCTGTGGCCTTGCAAAGGATGGGCTAAAAAAGTGGTGAAATGATTCCGCAAAATTGATGTTACCAGCAGATACTGTGGTTCTGTTACGGTTTGAGTGCTGAACACTTGACGGTCCCACGGTTGGCAAGTTGGAACTGTGAGATTCACTACGTGCACCACTGGTATTTTGTGGAAAAGCACATGTAAGATTCTGCAACAGTCTCTGCTGATACTCCTGCATGCGTGCATCCCTTTCTATGGCAGGAATAATTTCTGCAAATTTACTTTTGTACCGGGGATCTAACAGTGTGGCAACCCAGTAGTCAGGATTATTTCTAATTCTCACAATTCGAGGGTCATGTTGCAGGTAGTGCAGCAAGAAGGCACTCGTGTGTTGCGCATCCAGGAGCACCAAGTCCCTGTTGTGTTGGTGGCGAGGTAACAATCATGCTTCCTTCCTCTGTCCTCTCCCCCCAACCTCGCACAACAGAAATGTGATCAAGGTCTCCCTCATCTGATGAGTCTTCCATCAGTTCGTCCTCCACTTCTTCCTGGGCTCCTGCACCTTCCTCACTAGTTTGGCTGCTACCATGCGCCCTGGTAAAACCATCTCCCCCACCCTCACATGCCTGCCGCCTTGGTGCTGCCGACCGTCTGGACCTTGCAGATGTTAGCCCTTCCGCATACAACTCCTCCTCCTCTACTTCCTCCACCTTCTCTTGTGCCACCACCTGACTCCGAATTCTGTTTAACATGTGCTCCAGCATGTAAATCACCGGAATAGTCATGCTGATAATGGCATCGTCAGCACTAAACATCTTCGTCGCCATTTCAAAACTGTGCAGAAGGGTGCATAGGTCCCTGATCTGAGACCACTCCTCCAGCGTGATTTGCCCCACCTCTGAATCTCGTTGGCCCAGGCTATACGTCAGAACGTATTGCACCAGGGCTTGTCGGTGCTGCCACAGTCGCTGCAACATGTGCAGAGTTGAATTCCACCGGGTAGGCACATCGCATTTTAGCCAGTGAAGTGGCAGGCCCAACGACTTCTGTAGAGATGTAAGTCGCTGAGCTGCGGGATGCGAACGGCGGAAGTGAGCACACAGCGACCGTGCCCTCTGCAGAAGGCCATCTAGTCTGGGATAGTGGGCTAAAAATTGCTGGACAACCAGGTTCAAAACGTGAGCCATACAAGGCACGTGTGTGACATTGCCCCGGCGAAGGGCCGCACCCAGGTTTGCAGCATTGTCGCACAAGGCATTCCCTGGTTTCAGGTCCAGTGGAGACAACCATTCATGAAATTGGTTCTCCAGAGCTGACCACAACTCCTCAGCTGTGTGACTCACATTTCCCAGACATTTCAATGTAAAAACCGCCTGATGACGTTGAGCCCTACTGCCAGCATAGTAAGGAGGTGTGCAGGATCCCTTCTGCGCAGTTAGAAAGCTTGTGGCATGACCAGACAGGCTTTGGGTGCAGGTGGAAGACCGAGAGGAGGTTGAGGAGGCAGAAGCAGTGGAGGAACTTTGACATAAAGAGGATTGACGCACAACTCGTGGGGACGGCAAGACTTGGACAGCAGCCCCTTGTCCTGCTGTCACCATAGTTACCCAGTGCCCAGTCAGCGACATGTAACGCCCCTGTCCATGCCTACTCATCCAAGTGTCTGTGGTGAAATCCACCCTGTCACACACAGAGTTTCTCAAAGAAGCGGTGATGTTGTGTGCGACATGCTGGTGGAGCGCAGGCACACCTTTCTTTGAGAAGTTGTGCCGACTGGGCATCTGGTACTGGGGCACTGCGACGGACATAAGGTCTCGAAAATCCTCTGTGTCCACCAGGCGGAAAGGCAGCATTTCTGTAGCCAAGAGCTTGCAGATGGTGAAATTCAACCTCTTAGCTTTCTCATGGCTAGGAGGAAATGGTCTTTTACTTGTCCACATCTGAGGGACCGAGGGCTGGCTATTGTGCTTAGACGGGGTTGATAAGGGTGTCCCCGGCAAACTGTCGGTTTGTGAGGAAGATGCAGGGGGACATGTTAGGTTGCCTTGATCCAAAGGTGGTGCTATCGATTTCGGACAGCGCTCAACACCAGCTGGTGTTACCACCTCCAAAGAAAATGATGACCTGCCAATCACGCTGGCTGTTGCGGGTAAAGAGGTGGCAGGTCTGCGCCCCAAAACAGGTGTGACTGCTGTCCCCCCAGTCACAGAGGATGAAGAGGCCGCGGATGCACAAGATATGGCAGACGGTGGTTGGCCCAGCCGGCTAGGCCGCATTGTAGCACACTGAGCTTCCCACTGCAACTTATGCTTCATGTCCATGTGCCGGTTCATGCATGAAGTACTCAAACTATGTATTTTTTGGCCTCTACTTAGCTTTTGCTGACAAATGTTACAGATAACACGAGTTGGGTCATCTTTATCGATCTGAAAAAATGCCCAGGCTATGCAAGGCTTAGCACCCATGCGACCTGAAGAGCCACCACGACTTGTGGTGAGAGGCAGAGTTGTGTTTGAGGATGCAGTTGTTGACGTGCTTCCAGTACTACGTCTCTGTCCAGGAAGGCGCAACCTGACCTCGTCGTCACTAGCATCTTCCTCCACCTCCTCTGCTGACCTCATCTCTTGGCTGACTGTGGGTTGACAGTAAGTGGGATCTCCAACCTCATCATCATCACCCTGTGCGTTATCACACCCGTCGTCCTCAGAGCCAACCTGTTCCTGCCCTGACAAAAAACTAAAGTTGTCGCTCCAATCAGGTATTTGAGTCTTATCATCGTCTTCCTCATTGTCTCCACCAACAGGAGTTACAGTTTGGGAATGAGGGTCTACATTATGGTCAGAACCTTCTGCGTCTGGTCCTGGATCCGACTCATAAAGATTCTGGGCATCAGTGCAGATCATTTCCTTGTCTGGATTCACAGAAGCGCTGGAGTCGACCTCTGATTCCCAGGCTATAGTATGAGTAAACAGCTCTGCAGACTCAACCATCTGTTCTACCTCATACTCAGACGGGCAGCTGGAGATTTGGGAGCTGTGAGGAAGCAAGTGCGATTGGGGTGACACCTTTGAGGACTGGAGTATTTGTGATGTTGAAGTTGATGTGGAGGAGAGCCCACTTAAAGGAGCACTTGATATCCGTTGAAGCACCTGCTGTTTTTGTGCCTCATCTGGAATTTGTAGCGATTGGCGTGGCCATAAGAAAGGGATCTTATCACATTGTCCGCTAAAAGAAGTAGACATTTTAGTTTGGCTGGAAGATGGTCTTTCTTCTGCAGATGTTACTGTTGCTTTAACACCTACCCCACGGACACAACCTTTTTTCCCCTTCCCAACACGCCTATTCCCCTTTCCACCAGCAGCAGGCCTTTTTCCACTCATTTTGGTGGTTAACTAATTCACAACTCTGGAGTTGTTTGCACAAAAAAACAATGGATGGGAACCGAGCAGAGCTGAGTGGCCAAACTGTGGTATTAGGCCACAACTATTGGCTGGGTTAGATGCAGAAAAAAATTATATTCAATTTGCAACCTGATGGAGGTCTGTATAGATGGATTAATAGAACAAGTCCCACACACAGCTAGAAGCCCAATATTTTTTCAGAGGTAGATGCAGAAAAAAATATATTCAGTTTGCAACCTGATGAAGGTCAGTATAGATGGACTAATACAACAAGTCCCACACACAGCTAGAAGCCCAATATTTTTTCAGAGGTAGATGCAGAAAAAAATATATTCAGTTTGCAACCTGATGAAGCTCAGTATAGATGGACTAATACAACAAGTCCCACACACAGCTAGAAGCCCAATATTTTTTCAGAGGTAGATGCAGAAAAAAATATATTCAGTTTGCAACCTGATGGAGGTCTGTATAGATGGATTAATAGAACAAGTCCCACACACAGCTAGAAGCCCAATATTTTTTCAGAGGTAGATGCAGAAAAAAATATATTCAGTTTGCAACCTGATGGAGGTCAGTATAGATGGACTAATACAACAAGTCCCACACACAGCTAGAAGCCCAATATTTTTTCAGAGGTAGATGCAGAAAAAAATATATTCAGTTTGCAACCTGATGGAGGTCAGTATAGATGGACTAATACAAGTCCCACACACAGCTAGAAGCCCAATATTTTTTCAGAGGTAGATGCAGAAAAAAATATATTCAGTTTGCAACCTGATGGAGGTCTGTATAGATGGATTAATAGAACAAGTCCCACACACAGCTAGAAGCCCAATATTTTTTCAGAGGTAGATGCAGAAAAAAATATATTCAGTTTGCAACCTGATGGAGGTCTGTATAGATGGATTAATAGAACAAGTCCCACACACAGCTAGAAGCCCAATATTTTTTCAGAGGTAGATGCAGAAAAAAATATATTCAGTTTGCAACCTGATGGAGGTCTGTATAGATGGATTAATAGAACAAGTCCCACACACAGCTAGAAGCCCAATATTTTTTCAGAGCTAGATGCAGAAAAAAATTATATTCAATTTGCAACCTGATGGAGGTCAGTATAGATGGACTACTAGAATGATGCTATGCCCAAAAGATTTTACTTCACTAGGTGCAGTAAAAAAATTGGTATTCTATACACAGGTGGTATATCTTGCAACACAGATAGGCTACTCCACTGACTAACACACTCTGCAATAGGCCAAAAAGGATTAGCTTTGCTAGATTCAGCCAAATGCTGTGAAAAAAACTTGCACAGCACTGGCACAGAACTGCCTGGCAAAAACTGATAGGAACTGATGTAACCTAGTCCTGAAAAGGACTCCAATTACAATTAGTCTTTACTCCCACAATCTATCTATTTAAGAGCACAGACCTGCCTGAAAAAAGTCGTAGGAAATGCTGTAACCTAGTCCTTAAAAGGACTGCAATCACAACTATTCCTTACTCCCAAGCTATCTGTAGATTTGTGTGAAAATTGGCTTGAAATTAACAAGGTATAGCGCACACAGCAACAGCGGTGCCGTCTAACACGCAGCTGCAGCAATGAGAAAATGGTGGCGACGGGGAAAATGGCTTGGTCTTATAGGGCAAGGACATGTGACATACACTGCCAATGACACATGCCCTTGCTTGTGTGAAAAAAATCACTTCGCTCCGTGTGTGCGCTGCTGATAGGCTGACAGATTGCACCTCCCCACTGCAAATGCGGGAAAGAGAAAAAAAAATGGAGATCTTCATTGTTCCTGCAGAGATCCATCCCCTGCCCCTCCCCCCACCCCGCTGAACACTCAAACTGCATATTAACATTAATTTTCATCATTACTGAGAAAAAATCCAGTTATGATTTTGGTGCACGAACAGTTATCAAACATAACCTCGAACAGCCGAATTTTTCTCAAATTGTTCGTGTTCGCCGAACGGCTCGAACACCGCCCAAAACAGCTCGAATTTGAGATTGGCGAACAGTTTGAGTAGAACAACGCTCATCTCTAATTAAGAGACCTTTTAAAAATGTTGTCATTCTCTGAAAGTCCATGCACCACAAAAGTCAAATCTCGATCTAAAATTTGTGTTATTTTTTTATGTAAATGTCATTACATTTGTTAGACTGCCATACCCTGCCATTTTTAAAAAAAAAATTAAAAGACAAGTGTAAAACAAAAAAAGTTTTAAAAAATAGGCTATGTCATACTGTGCAACCTTTACCCAACAGAAAACTGTTTTAAAGCCATTAATAACTTTAACCCTTAGTGTATCAAAGAGTTGAATATTATATTGAAATTTGTATAGATCCTAAAAAATCTTGATTTCACTGAATCACATACATCATATGTGAAAAGTTCAAGCATATCTAAGTTATTGGAATTAATAACATGATGACTTATCAAACACGTAGGTTCTTAATGTGTATATATGCACCCAAAGTGGACATGCCATGACTCTAGTGGGTGCAAGTTGTCTCTTTAGAGAGGACGAGTACTAGAACTCTACTGCCACCTACACAAAGTAGCAATCCTAAAAGTCAAAAGTGACCCTTTAACGAGCCTTATCACATGACTTATGATTAAAGCCAATACCATAAACTCAATTTGCAGACACTATGTTTCCAGGTACTGCCCCTCGTCAGTGAAAAGTGTGAGTTCTGGTTTGGATGGATGAGAGGCGTCAGACCAGTATCTAGGGGTAATATTTCTCCTTGCGGAGAGTGACATGTTAAGCACCTCAGGTGAGGACACTTTTAAAGCCACAATGCTCCTTTGGGAAATATGCAAATTGTCTCTTCAGAGAGGAAGAGGACTAGAACTCTAGTGCCACCAACAGGAAGTAGCAATCCTAAAAGTCAATAGTGACCCTTTAACGAGCCTTGTCACATAACTTAGGATAAAAGCCAATACCATAAACTCAATTTGCACACAATGGGTTTTGGGGTACTGCCCCTCGTCAGTGCAAAGTGGGAGTTCTGGTTTGGCTAGATGCGAGTCGTCAGACAGGTATCTCGGGGTAATATTTCTCCTTGCGGAGAGTGAAATGTTAAGCACATCAGGTGAGGAGACTTTTAAAACTGCAATGCTCCTCTGGGAAATATGCAAATTGTCTCTTCAGAGAGGAAGAGAATTATAACTCTAGTGCCACCTACAGGAAGTAGCAATCCTAAAAGTCAATAGCACGACAGGTGAGGAGACTGCACACACCAATCTCATGCGGTACTTTTAATAAGAGATGTACTTAGGGCCATATTGAAAATAAAATCAAACATATTAAAATTAACCTAACAAAAGACCTTCCTATTATTATATAAGCTACAGTGGGTATTTAAAAAATATAAACAATTTTAGACATTTTTTTAATAGAAGACATGCCAGAACATTTTTATTTTGTTTCTATGGTGAGGAATCCTTTGCATTCATTCTCATTGCAGAATTTTACTTTATCATCTTTCATTTATCACACTACGCTTCTCCATATAAATTGAATTGCTGAGATTGAATTGATTCAGCAAAATTTACACCACCTGCGCACTGGAATCCAGACTGTATTAACTTAATTTGCATCACTTTCCTATTCCTTGCAACCCTTGGAGACAGATGTGAAGCCATAAGACATTTGATGGAAAAATAGGGAAAAAACATATTTACTATAAAATGATCTGTTAATGATCTGCAGTGCAAAGAAACCACTTGTTTTTTGACAAAAAAATACATGCTAAATCTTGATTATTATTTTCTGTACATAAATATAGAACCTTGAGACACTACATATTAAGTTAGGATATTATTTACATTGAATTGTGGCGCCTAATTGTTGTATTTTATCAGTAACCTTTTCTGTAAGTTTAATGAATTATTTTCATGAAAGAATGCAAATTTAATCAAATATTGAGTAAAAGAGTTTCTATAGTCTGACTTTGTGAGCCCTGATGGATTGTGTCAGGTACGCGCCGCACTGAATAGAATCGTAGCACCTTCTTTCCTTGAGGAATAAGAGATGAAAAACACAATGTTGACATCTAAAAATTGTGGTTAAGAAATTTAATTTCTGTATCTACTAAAAAAAGACATATCAGGAGAGCAGTCAGGTTTTCATTAACCCCTTATTGTTGCTGCCAATTTTGAAATTAATGATTCATTGATTTTTCAAATTTTTTTCATTGCCAAATTCCAAGAACCAGACTTACTGTATTTTTTGAATTATAAGATGCATTTTTTAACAGGAAAAACTCTTGCTAACAAGTGTGGACGTTTTATAGTCCTGAGGTAGCTTCCTGTGATGGAGGAGAATGTGGACACTATGTTCTTCCTGATAACAGAGAGAGCAGAACTCTCTCCTCTTGCTCCACACTGATCTATGTGATGGTACAGAGCAGGAGAAGAAGCTTACTGAAACCTGAACGCAAGCTGTGCGAGCTGAGCAGCTGAAGGACAATCTGACTAAACTCATGACCGGAAAGGTCCTAGAATTACTCATGTGAAAGGTCCTTCTGTTCATGTAGGTCCCAATCAGGAACTATAAGATGTGGTAATGTATAGTGTGTGAGTGTATGTATAAATGTGTATGTAGCAAAGCTGTATATGTATGTATGTATATAATAGTGCATGTAGCAAAGCTGTGTGTGTCTATGTGTATATAATAAAACAAAACTGAAGACAAAACAAAATTAGCAAATATCCTGCAGTAAATAAATAAATAGCAATAGTGAATGACAATAATATAGGGTACTTGGCTAACATCATTTTGATAAAAAAACATGTAAAAGCCATCCCACTACATCACAGTGACCCTATTCGGGATAATCGCAACCTCTAGTATTAAAACCATACCATTTGTCAAGTGACATACATGTGGATAAGGGCTGAGAAGGACTGTGACCTGGCTAATGGATAGCCAGCCATGGGAAACTACATGAATGTAATGTCCAGCTCAAAGTAAAGGGAAGCCACGCCTTTATCTGCACAGAGTGCAAAAAAAAGAAAAAAATTGAAACAAAAACCAAAAGAGATAAACTGGAATATAAGTGTGTGTGCATGCAGTGTGTAGGTGCATGTTCACACTGGTCACTAAACAGACAAAACCCAAGATAAAAAAAACATAATAAGCAAATACCCTGCAGTAAATAAATAGCAATAGTGCATGGAAATAATAAAGCGTGCTTAGTTAACATAATTTTGATCAAAACAACATAAAACCATCGCAAAATATCACGGTGACCCTATTCGGGATGGTCCTAACCTCTAGTATTAAAACCTTATCATCCACCTAATGACATCAATGTAAATAAGGACTGAGAAGGTCCGAGGCCCTGACTAACGGACACCCAGCAGCATGGAGCTTTAAAAACATAATGTCCAGCTCAAAAGAGAAAGAGAGGCCACGACCTTAGTTGCACAGAATGCAAAAACTGAAACAGAAACCAAAAGCACTGAACTGGAATATAAGTTTATGTGCATGCAGCGTGTAGGTGCATGTTCACACTGGCCACTAAACAGAAAAAAACTAAGACAAAAACAAAATGAGCAAATACCCTGCAGTGAAAAAATAAATAGCAATAGTGCATGAAAATAATCTAGGGTACTTGGTTAACATAATTTTGCTAAAAAAACGTAAAAGCCATCCCACCACATCACGGTAACCCTATTCCGGATAATCCTAACCACTAGCATTAAAAGCTTACCATTTACAGTATAACATAAATTACTTGTTAACTTTTTTTGTGGGTCGATAAGATTACTAAATAATTAATCCTCCATGACCTATATGCCCATCATAAGCACTATTCAATTAACCCTCCATCCATGGTAGCTATGTCTGTCCAGCTGATTAGGCAGATACAAACAGCCGCTTTACCAATTAATAACTAACAAATAAAGTTGCACTTTGGATTTTTCTTAACGCTAAAGCATGTAAAAATGAAATATATGAAATTTAAATGGCATTATTGCTCTGGAAAATATGAAAAAATGAAGATTCTTAGCACATAATTTGGCCAATTCATGCATGCCTAGTAGCCAACGACAAGGCAATCTTTTTATGCTGGGAACCTTTCCTAATATGATTCCTGTCTTGCACTGATAGCCTACATTTATAAGGGTAGGTAGGTTCCTGCTGTAATTAAAACTGCCAGGGGCTGAAGGGTGGAATGCTCAGTCAGAGGGCCTATTCATATAAATATCAAAAGACTGACCATCACTTCCAAACAGAACACTCCTCTGAACAGGTGCATACTAGGAATAGCCATCTCCATACATAACAAACAAATTTGCATTATGTATTTTTTTTAAATGTTCAGACTAGTGTTCTGTTGTTATTTATTTAGCTACTTTGCCAATGCCATCAGCTGCAGGAGCTTAGCTGATAAGCATGACTCCTGCTAAGACTGAGGAGAGGGAGGCAACTGGTTAAAAAGAGGGAGGGAGCTCCTCTTTCATCCCTTAGTCCCCATGACTGCCATATTTGTCCTCCTATTATGCCCAGTCAGAAGCATTTTGCAAACAAGTTTAATACACTGTAATACAGAAGTATTGTGTTATATTAGGTGAACAGGTCAGAGTTTTGCAGTCTACTTATTTCCTGGTTTCTGGGGTGGGCATTCCTCCTTGGAGTGTTAGTTCTCATTAGCAGCAGAGCTGTAGGATTAGCAGAACTTGGGCTGGGCTTGAAAGTTTTACTGTAACAGATATCAGTGGTTTATTCTTGAGTATACACTGCTATTGCTGTATTTACATATAGAGATGACAGGGAATTTGAACAAGCACATGGCTCAGGAAAGTGAGAGTCATGATTATGAGAACTGGAAACAATCTGTACACTATGTAAAGTAAAATCTCTCACAGCAGGAGAATGAAAGCAGATAGAAACAGCATGTCATTTGTAAACTTGCTTATTTTAATAGTGTCTAACTAACTAAAACTGTCTAAATTAGCTAATTAAAAAAAAAAGAAAATGACCCATTGTTTAAAATAAACTTTTATGAGGAACATATTTTTGGAAAATGTTATAAAAAAAATAAAATAAAAAAATAAAAATAGAAATGTTGCAATTTTCACATTGGCACCTGTGTCTATTTTATACTCATACTTCATGTCTTTTCACAAAGAGTTTTCAGAGGTGTGATTATCATCAGAGGCAGGATTACAATTACTTGTAACACCTTATATACAGCAGATAACACAGTATTCACAATTACAATAGGAGATTTCACAGCTGCCCGGATTACCCTTCCCTCACAATGACTATTTCACACTCTAATTAAATAGTTGAATACAAATTATAGGGTCTGAGTTATAGTATTGCAAAATGGTGACTCAGTGGTTAGCACTGCAGTCTTGCAGCGCTGGGGTCCTGGGTTCTAATCCCACCAATGACAACATCTGCAAGGCTTTTGTATGTTCTCCCCGTGTTTGCGTGGGTTTCCATAGAGTACTCCGCTTTCCTCCCACACTCCAAAAGACATACTGATAGGGAATTTAGATTGTGAGCCCCAATGGGGAAAGTGCCGATAATGACTGTAAAGCGCTGTGGAATTAATGGCGCTATATAAGTTAGTAAAATAAATAAATAAAAATTAACAGTATTGCTGCTAGTAATGATGGAGCACTAAAATGCTCGAGTGCTCGAGTGCTCGGTACTCGAGTCGAGCATATCGGACGCTCTGACCAGCTCGACTTGAATAACGAGTATAATGGAAGTCAATGGGAAACTCAAGCAATTTTCCAGAAGACCCTAAGAGGAGGACCAAAGGGCAGGAAGATCGCTGAAATAGATGTAAACAGCGCACAAATGAAAATGAATGAAAACAGCATAGGGAAAATGCCTGGATATATGTAAGTCAATTGTAGAGGTAGGTCACTTACACATCCTGTAAAAATTATGAAGCAAGGAATCATACACACCCTGTAAAAATTAAGTGGGAGGGTCACATGATAACCCTCTAAAAGTTTTGAGTGAGGGCTACCTGATGACCCTCTAAAAATTTTGAGAAAGGGCTGCCTGATGACCCTCAAAAAATTTGGAGCAAGGGCCACATGCATTGCATATTTTTAATTAGGTATATAATAGATGCCTGCAAACTTTCTGGCATTAGGAAGGAAAAGAAAATATGTAGCCCTAAAATGGACTTTTGCTTTTAGGTTGCAGTAGCAGTATAACTATAGAAGGACTGTCATGTAATAAACCCTGCCTATATGCTTCTAATCAAAAACTATCCTTCCTCCACCAGCTATCCCTACACTGAATGCAGGTAACAGTGGTTTTACTAGAGAAAGGACAGTATGTTGCCCTGAAATGGACTTTTGTTTTAATGGTGCAGCAGCAGTATACCTATACAAGTACTGTAATAGCAATATTAAACAATGCCTATATGCCTGCTCTAAAATAAGCTCTCTCTCTCCTATAATAACTCTCTAAACTGTATCCAGAGGAAAGTGTGCTGAGCATCGCGTCACCAGGTCTTATATAATACCCGATGACGTGATGCAGCCTGACAATCACAGTAATGCCAGTAGCTAAGATGGCTACAGCAATACCATGTATGGTAGGCAATCCCAGCATGTTTATTGGCTGTCTAACAGGGGCAAAACATGCGGGACGGGGACTCGAGCACCCACAATACTCGGTCAAGTAACAAGCGTACCTGAGCACCCCGATGCTCAATCGAGAATCGAGCAGTGACAAGCATGCTCTCTCATCACTAATTGCTGCTAATGTACATTTTGATATGTTGAAATAACAGGAATTGTGAATCTAGCCACATGGTATAGTGTGAAAATTGCAAGACTTCGAATTTTTATTGTTAATACAGATTGTAATATGAAAATAAAAAAAACATTGTCAAACATTTTCAATAAAAAATGAACACAAAACCTAATGTAAACAATAGGTAATTTTCTGATTACACTTCCAGTTTTATCGTTGGCCATTTTATACATGAAAATAAAATCACAAAAAGAGGAAAATAATTGGAAATAATTGGTATGGCAACATTTATAATGGCCCAAGCTATTTAACCCATATGGTGAATTCTATGAACAATAAAAGGTAAAAAAAACCACAGAAACACCTAGCCAATCCTCAGAGCATGAGCAATATACAGACTTATAGAAAGTCTATGAACCCATACACCACTCTGCTTATGCTCTCATAATCAGCTGAGCACTTCAGTCCCTTCATTCAAAATTGCAATTTCAAACTTGGTCTACCTTATATTCACCCCATCATTATCAAGGTAGCACCACTCTTGTAGCTGGAGTAGGTAAAGTATGGTACAGTGCAGGTTCAGTGTCAAGAGAAAGGCATAACATGAAATGATATTATATCATACAATGAAATAGTAGTCTTATCTAGTTTTTCAATTTTAAAAAAAAATCACAAATATGCAACATTTTGGACTCATCAGTCCATTATCAGGCCTGAGCATGGAGGAATAAAGACTACCAGTACCT
Source organism: Phyllobates terribilis (assembly GCF_046119375.1). Classification (NCBI taxonomy): domain Eukaryota; kingdom Metazoa; phylum Chordata; class Amphibia; order Anura; family Dendrobatidae; genus Phyllobates; species Phyllobates terribilis. The sequence goes on along the minus strand of NW_027362764.1, from coordinate 656,927,924 downwards.
CTACTAGTTGCAAATTATCATCTTGTTTAATGTGTTTTCTTATATTGAGAATATGACACTTTAAATTGCCAAATCAAAATCAAATGATTAGACTAAATTAATATCTCATATATATAACACCAAATTAGGGCAAAAGAAATGAATACATAGCCCAGGTAAGAATTTGCCAAAACTTTATTAAAGACATATAAAGGTAAATACACACAATAATAAAATCAAAGACACACCACAGAAGGAAAAGGATGGAGAATCTAGACCCCAATCGTATATGAGGAAATATATCCTACTAATAGTTCCCCCAGGTAGACACGTGACCACTAATATAACATTAAAGGGCATAAAATGTAAGGCAGCAACAAATGTGACATATAAAGAGATGACTGAAAATTACCAAAATGTTTTTTTATTAAAATATATAAATATATACAAATGGCAAGTGAAGTATAGCTTAGTAGAATAAATAAATATATATGGTATAAAATAACACCACCAAATGATACATATATATACACATAGAGCTGCATACATAGATGACAGTGTCAATAAAAAACAGCCCCTAACAGTATCATTAAAGAAGTAACCATAATTACCCACAGGAAGAAATCAAAGGTCCAGATCCCCACCACACACCCGACGCGCGTTTCGCATAGGAAATGCTTCTTCCACAAAAAAGAGAGAAAGGAAGACATATATATAGCGGTAATATGAATATTTATAATGGTCTTTTGCACTCACATTTATTTGGTCTTTCAATTCAGCTTACTGATCTCTAAGGATCACAAAGAAAGGGATTTTCCCCTTTCAGTTGGTTTGCTGCATACACCTGGTGGCTATTCGATAGCCCTGCTCGGGTTATCATAAGAAAGAAATTTTGACAATAATGTTCATCCAGGCCAAATGTGCTCCCAAGAAGCCAGTGAATACTGTGGGTATATATTCTCCAAACAATCTTTATCTCTCAAGTAAATACAACGCATTTCAACAAGATTATGTCTTCCTCAGATATATTCTTAGAAATTTTTAAGATACAACTGCCTCTTAAAGGAAGCAAAAGCACAGTTTTGTGTGGGGGATGTGTTCCCTTAGACATCAGTAATACTATAAAATCCAATTCATCAATCCACAAAAAGTCTTAAAAATATAAAATATACTAGTTCATAACGCTTATGTTATGTTAAATACTTTGTTAAAAGATATGTAAATGAATATTGTCCAAACCTATAAAAATGAATGTCCCAAAAGGGAAAAAACAAAACAAAAAAACAGCACACAATAAATACCTTACTTTTAAAAGACTAGAAAACTACACTTATGAAAGCCTTTTAAAAATTATTTTTTATATATGAATATAAATATAAATATAAGAATTTTTTATTTCAGTATAACCTTTGCATGTTTTCTTATACACCTTCTATAATGTCATTCAGCCCATCAAGGTACAGTGTCCATAGTCTAAATATCCAGAAGGATTCTTTTCGGTTCAATCTTTCCACACGATTTGAGCAATCAGCTGGTATTTGCTCGACTGGTGTCACAGTTATATGAAATTTTTTGTTATGTTTAAAGCATAAATGTCTAGATAGACTGTGCTTCAAGAATCCATTTTTTGCGTTGTACCTGTGGCCATTCATACGTGTTCTGAGTGTGTGTGTGGTACGACCCATGTATTGAAGGCCACAGGTACAAGTAATAACATATACTACAATGTCGCTATCACAGGAAAGCCTCTGTGTAATTTGGATTCGTTCTCCCGTATTATTTGACAATATGGAGTCGGCATTATGATCGATAATTTTACAGCAGCAGCATTTTTTAATATGGCATTTAATGACTCCTTTTTTATTATTAATATTAAGATTTTTTTCTATGATCCATTTTTTGATGTTCCCCCTGACCAATTTGTTTAAGGTTGCTGGGGGCAATGATACCTTTTATAGTTTGTCCCCTTTGGAAAGTTATATTTGGCTTTTACGGTAATATTTTTTTCAAATATACATCCCTTTTTATTAGGTACCAATACTTGTTCAAAATTTTTCAAATCTCTGTATTATTGCGATTATACGCTGTTACAAAATTATACCGCCATTTGTTATTTATCAATACATTTTCATTTTCGCCTGTTTTATTTTCTTTATTTTTGTTTTTAATCAGGCACTCATCCTGTGTTTTTTTCAAGTTTGCTGAATAAGCACTCATTACCAGTCTCTTTGGGTACTTTTTGTCCTTAAATCTATCAATAAGTATCTTTGATTGCTCTATATAGTCCTCTTTGGATGTGTTATTCTTTCTTATCCTGTGGAATTGGCTGAAAGAGATATTACATTTCCATTTCTTGTAATGAGCGCTGCGATAGTCTAAAAGCCCATTTGCATCAGTTTTTTTAAAATGGGTTTTGCTAATAATTCTTTTGTTGGCATGTGATAGCTCAAGATCCAGGAAATCAATTTTTTCCTTATTCACTTTCGCAGTGAAAGTTATACCCCACTTATTAGCATTCATTTTATCTATAAATTCTGCTGCTTTTTTCTCACTACCTCTCCATATAATTACCAGATCGTCAATATAGCGACGATATAGCACTACATGTGCACTGTATGGTCTTTGACAGATAGGCGATGAGGACTCGAATAGCCCCATAAATAGATTAGCGAAACTTGGGGCTACCTGAGTCCCCATCGCGGTCCCGAGCTGCTGCAGATACAACTGACCCTGAAAGGTGAACAAGTTGTGTTCCAATATAAACTTCAATCCAGCTAAAATAATTTTTTTTTGTATTTCAGGTATATATTTTGTAATACCATTCAAATAGTGCGCTACCGCTTGCAGTCCCAATTCATGTTTGAATATTAGAATATAGGGCATTAACATCCATAGTCATAAACATAAAATCTTCTTCCCAGATAATACCTCTACAATACTTAATAAACTGATTAGAATCCAGTAGAAAAGAAGGAAGACTTTTCACTAGATCTTGTAAAAATAAATCAATATAGTGCGACATTTGGCTCGTAAGTGAGCCAATGTCCGCTATTATGGGTCGACCCGGTGGGTTAATAGTGCTTTTATGCACTTTGGGTAGGTGATAGAATATTGCTGTGTTGGGAGTTTTATTTGTAAGAAATCTTTTTTCTTTTTTGTTAATGATGTTTTTTTTTATAAGCATCATCGATTAGTTTATGATATTCTTCATTATATTGTCTTGCTGGATTGTAGTCCATTTTCTTATAGTATTTTTCATCTGAAAGTATACTATAAGCTTCTTTTAAATATTTATCCCTGTCCTGCAACACAATCCCCCCCCCCTTTGTCTGCTTCTCTTATGACAATATTTCTATTTTCCTTCAGTTTTTTTATAGCATCTCTTTCACTTTTGGGGATATTATTTCTATATATATTTGTTTTTTTGATAATTTTTTTACCCATTTTACCACCCATTTGTTCCTTATTATCATTATTTTGTATAGTCATCGGATGTGAGACAATATTTTGGAATTCCTCTACAACTAGGGAATAAAAAGTATCTAAATTACTACCGCGATGTTGAACCGAATCAAACTTGGATTGTGGCATCACTTCTTTGTGTAAATATTCATCAGTTTTTTCCAGTTTTTTGTTCCTTCTGGTCTGATTTGCAGCCATTTGTGCGTTCTAATATAGCAAAATGCCGCAATAGAGTCAGTTTCCGTATATATTTATTTAAATCCCAAAAAAGATCAAATGCTTTTGCTTCTTGAGTTGGACAGAAGCCTAATCCTTTTGAGAGTACGGCTTCTTCAGATTTTGTTAGGGAATATTTTGACAAACTGAAGATTTTTATAGTGCTGTTCTCAATTTTATTTTCTATAGTTTCTTTTCTTTCTCGGCATTCAGAGCTTTTTTTCTTTTTTCTTCCTCCTCTAGACCCTCGGGGCCTCCTTTTCTTTTTAGGATTTTGTTGCAGTTTGGGGGAAATATTTCAATATTGTATTTATTTCTCCTCCTTGTGCTGTCATTGGGGCTGCTATTGTTGAACCACTTTCAATGCTGGATAATAATATTTCTGTCAATGGTGGTCTCTTTACTACCATCTCTAAAAAAAGAGACATTGGAATTTGCTGGAGATGGTGAAGGTGCTTGTATCACTGTAGTAAAGAGGTTAGGTGAACTAGATGTCTCATGTGTGGTGAATTCACTATTCAATACAGAATTTTCCACACTATCCTTCAAAGTGTCCTGTGTCCTTGTGAAAGATAATACTGACCAAATAGAGGGGAAATCAAACAGACAATTGCTGGATTCATCCCCTTCACTTGCTATTTCCACTGCATCTATTGCGCTTGGTTTTATATTAGCCCTATTAGTCATGTTATCACATATAACTAATGGACTTATCTCCGGTGTTGAAGCCGTTAGCTTAATTATGTCCTTATTAATATGTCCATTAATTTAATAACAATATTTGCGGGGGGTTTTTTAGAGATTTTTTTGGGAATTGCACCTGCCTCATGGGGTGTGTATTTATTTTTTATATTTGTAGTAGCTTGTATACCCTCCCCCCAAAAATTTCTTGTTTTGGTATTATAAAAGCTTCGCTGTCCCGTCACCATTTCCTCTAATTTATTTGGGTGATTTATTTCTTTATTAGTCACCGATTTTGTTTGACCAAATGTATGATTCCTTTTTTCCCTCTGACCTTTCTGTAAATTATTTTCTATTTTCCAATTCTTTAGGTAAAAAAATCCTGTCTTATCTTCTTAGTTTTGGCATCTATTAAATTGTTCTCATAAACCTCCAGATTTCTATTGGTATCCTTATTTAGGGCCTCATATAATGGGAGGGTTTTATAGGAAGATAACTCTTTCAGATCATTTTCACACAAGTCAGAGAAAGTTTTTGCCAGCATGTTTCTTTTTTTGATTAACAACTTCATAAGATTGTATGAACAGTCATCTAAAATTTCATACCATTCATCTGTAAATATTTCGTCATCCTCAAAAGTACTTTTAAAATGTATATGTAAGCCTGCTGGGATAATATTCTGTTTGAGACAGAGTCCCAAAAAATCAGCATCCAATTGATGCCAGATTTTGTTTTTCATATTTTTTTCCAAGCTAAAGAATAATTTTGTAATTTTCAGTTTAATGTCATTATTCATATCCTTTTGTTGCAAACCTGTATTGTCCTTTGAGGGATCAGTCAATATCAGGGTGGATAAGATGTTTTTCCCGCGATGTGTTCTATTCAAAAAATGTTCCATCTTAAATCTTCACTGCTTTCCTCCTCCAAGGGGAACTTGGGGGTCCTTTCTGTTACTGTTCACACGGTTCTCACATTCAAAATATATCTCCACAAAAATAGAGAAAGGAAGACAGAGAGCGCACCAATTTAAGTGTAGTATATAGTGGTAATATGAATATTTATAACGGTCTTTTGCACTCACCTTTTGTTAGGTGTCGGTCTGTTGCTGGATTTAAAATGGGTTCAGAACCTTCTGTGGTCTCCCATTTCAGTCCAGCCAGGACTAATGCTGCTCAGCATTGTCATCAGCCACAATGTCTAGCTAGTCCACAAGATGTACAGATTGTATCCTGGGAATTTGAGCCTAGCAATGTTAAGCTTAGGTTGTGGAGGGAGACAGGGCTTTCAGAGTCTAAGTCCAGGATTCGCCGCACAGAGCATGCCCGTGACCTGGCGGATCGTGATTGGTGGTTTGGCACCCACCTGACCCGGTGACCTGGCACCGCCTGATTGGTCCACGGGTGGCATTACCAATGGCGCGTCGGTGGGCAGGACTTAGTCTTTAAAAGGCCCGCCCACAAACATGACGGCGCGATCTGATCATTGAGCAAGTGTTGCTGTGTGTGGACGACTGTGCTCCACGTAGTGAAAGTAGGCAGGCTAGTGAAAGTAGGCAGGTAGCTTCGTCTAGCAGTCTGGCTCTGCCAAAGGGGTCGCCTAACACCCCGAGCAGCCTGCAGACGTCCTATTCATGCCAGCTGGAGGCACGTGTACCCGTCGGCATAGTCATACATGCATCCTAGCACCGCCAGTGTTGTCCCTGTACAGTAACAGGGCTACAGATAGTTTTCCGGTCGCACATCTCCCGTGCTGTTAACGGAGATAGAGCAAACCGCTATACCTGTTCCTGTGTGCAGAAACACGGAAGGGTTTAACATTTAAGTTTGTTGCTTTCCTTTCCACCCGGAAAGTGTTCGGCAGCAGTCCACCAGGCTGCATCGCGAACCCTGGGGTCGGTTGCATTCCATTATATTAAAGTTGTTTGCAACCGCCCTCCTAACAGTATCAGAGTGCCAGGGTCTTGCCGAATATGGCTGACAACCAGCAACTGCAGCATTACATACAGCAACTGGAGACCAGACTTAGGTCTCTGGAACAAGCTCTGGCCGCTGATATCACTGCACTAGTTACCCAGGCGGCTTTGCTAGCAGCCAATCTGGTTAACTCTGCTGCGATAAATGCTGCAACTGCCCCATTACCCCGTTTTGCTCTCCCGGAAAAATTTTCTGGAGACAGTAAATCCTGCAGGGGTTTTATTAATTTATGCTCCATTCAGTTGGAGATGATGGAAGCACGGTTCCCCTCCGAAAGAGCCAAAGTGGGTTATGTCATCTCATTACTCTCCCACAGGGCTCTGGAGTGGGCTACTCCTCTATGGGAGCGGAATGATCCAGTTGTAGCAAATGCGGGTCTTTTCCTTAAGACCCTAAAAAGTGTATTCCTAGGTCCTCAGGTCACGCATGATACGGCTCTTAAGCTTCTTGCGTTGATCCAGGGTTCGGCCACCGCCAGCCACTGTGCCAGTCAGTTTATAACCCTAGCAGCTGAACTGGATTGGTCTGAGCGGTCACTTATCCCACTGTCCTGGAATGATCTGGCTGGGCATATTAAAAATGCTCTGTCTACCAGAGAGATTCCAATCACCCTGGAGGAGTTAATCTCTCTTGCTAACCGAATTGATTTGCGTCATGCTGAACGCAAATTAGAACTGGAGGTCCCCAGACTCCAGTGTCGGTTGGCACCGTCCTTCTCTAGACCCGTTTCCAAACCCGCGACTCCTGACCCGGAGCCTGAGGCTATGGATATATCCCGGACGGAGTCTAGTCCCTCTCGTTCCCGACCTGCACATCTCTTGGAGTACCCCGTTAATAAGGGTTCCAAGCAGTCAGGAAAATGAGTAGGTCTTACCGCCGTTGGAGGAGGTGTGTTAGATTCGGGGGCTTCTTCCTCCAGATTATCGTATGAGGTGACTTTATCCTTTGGTACAAGGAAAAAAACAAAAAAAAACACACAATAAATACCTTACTTTTAAAACATTAGAAAACTACACTTATGAAACCCTATGGATTGATGAATTGGATTTTTATAGTATTACTGATGTCTAAGGTAATGGGTGTGTCTGTTTTGTGTGGAACACATCCCCCACACAAAACTGTGCTTTTGCTTCCTTTAAGAAGCAGTTGTATCTTAAAAATTTCTGAGAATATACCTGAGGAAGACATAATCTTGTCGAAACGCGTTGTATTTACTTGAGAGATAAAGACCGTTTGGAGAATATATACCCACAGTATTCACTGGCTTCTTGGGAGCGCATCTGGCCTGGATGAACATTATTGTTAAAATAGACTAAATTAATGTAACAAAGATTCACATTTTTATTAGTGATTTTTTTTTACTGGTTTTGTTATTTTATTTAGTAACTATTGATCTCTAGGCACAATTTATAAAAAAATATTATATTCTCTATTCTCTAATTCTCCACTCAATTTGCACACCAATAGTAATTGAATCTATGAAGTGCCTTACAAAAAAAGTTCCTATGTAAGTTTAGTATGGCTGGTAAGGCCGATTGTTATGATTTAAGGTCTCCGCAGATTCTTCAAATTAATAAACAGAAGGGTTAAAACATAAAAAAGATATTATACTCCCCACTGCCCTCATCTGACTTGGCATTGCAACTACCAGCCTAGTCCTTTGCTGGCCCACTTCCTTCCCCATGTCCAATTTTCTCTTCCATCATCAGTCTGTTTCACTCTTCAGTGCCAACTAGGCTCACACAATGTTGTAGCATGTCACCCCACAATGTCGTTATCTCACTTGAGACCTTTTTTTTTGCAATGGAGGCTCCAATAACAACAAACAGCAAACAAACATGTAATACCCTTTTCTCAGGATGGACTCAAAGTGTAAGTGAAGAGTGAAGACAAAAGAAAGGACTATACCAAGAGAAACAAAATTAGCTAGTGGCGATTTGCGGTGTCAGAACAGACAAGGAGTAAGCTATAAAGTTTTTTTTCTATTTTTACACCATTCCCAACTCTAAAGAGAATCAAGCAAAATAGGAGTGTGAATCGCTAAAAAATTTGTGACCTGACAAAGTCCTCTTTTTTGTCGAATTCAATGCAAATTCTTTTTGCCTTGAAATGATTCACTCATCTTTTGTTCTATGGTTTTATACCCAAACAATGTCAGCATTACATCACTCAATTTGATCAAAACAGATTGGTACAGTAGATTCTGCTTTGCACTAATGTTTGTTAGAGATGTTTAGAATATATTTATTAGAACATATGCTTGATTCTAGGTACATGGTTGAAATTATTTGATAAAATTTCTCTAGTTTCATGAGCTTTAAATTATAACATCTCATAAGTAAAATAATTATATTAATCAGGTTGTCTGGAAATATGAGGATTCATGAGTGACTGCAGACTTGTAGCCTAAGACTGGACAGCCATTTTAAGACCTCAATTCATTAAAACTAGTGTTTTGCACACCTGTCTTATTCACCAGGGCTGCTAGAGGTGCATACCACTTAATGAATTATGCACACCTTACAAGTGCTGTGTGCCTCCAGCAGAAATGTACTTCAGTCAGAGACTGGAATGAATTTCTGGCTTAAGCTACTCCATATCCAAAAATGTTTGCACAATGTCTGAGTTGCACAAAAATAAAAGCATCATTTATCTTCCTTGACCAATTTATTAACCAGAGCAACAAAACTACTCAAATTTTACAAAAATATGTATGCACCAAAATGTGTATTTTTTTATAATTCACTTCCACGCTATTTTTCTGAATCATAAAATGCTATCAAAATGTTAAAAAAAATCCTCACTTTTCTGGCCCCTCCCTCTTCCTAGCAAGTGTGGGCCAGAGATTTCAGTGCAGCTAACAGCAATTCAAAGATGCAATGAGGTGCGGCTGGGTGGCAGTGAGTAGTGGAGGCGCCAAAAAGTTGAGCAGCGAGGTGGGTGAGTATAATGATTTTTTTTCATATTATGTGTATTATGCTTTAAGATCTGAAGAAACCCCAAATCATAATAAAGGATAATAAATTTGTGGAGGAATTTACATCATAAATCAGCAGCTTGAAGAGGTATTCTCATCTTACACATTAATGACAAAGCTCAAAGGTATGGCATAAATATACAGTAAATGTGGATCCAACAAATGGGACTTGCATGTTTCTTGAAAACATTTCCCTGATGCATGCTGGTCTCAACCAAGAGATTGTAAAAATTCCAATTCCAATGAGTTTAGTGCGTTTTCAGGTGCTGTGTGCCACTGCAAGAAATATACTTCATTCAATAATAACAATTTCTGTTGTCATTTATGATGAATTTTGTTGGTCACAATTGCCCAGGCCCCTCCTATTAGTTCTTCATAGTTTTCAAAACTTTGTGAAGTTGGAGTTTCAAAATTTTGAAACACTTCAAACTGTTTTTTGTTTAAAACTGTGTAATGTATTAGGGCCTTTGTGAAGAATGCCTTAATCTATTTCCCTAGTACAGTATAAAAATTAGCCTTCTGACGATGCATATGTCCAATGAAAACTGAGTAAAGAAATCAATGCAGTGTGTGGAGCTTTTGCAAAGTGCACAATTAAGTCCAAAATTGGCCCTGATAACAATTACTCAACCTTCATTGCAAATTAGTGTCAGAATTTTTCAACCCATTCATGATAAGCATCTTTAATCCACAGTAGAGCTCTCTTAGGCTGTTATGACCTGCTGCAAACATAGTGCAAAGCCAGACACCATCTTCTGGCTGCACTCCCGAGGAGTCTTAGCACATTCCTCATGGGCAATGGTCTCTAGTTCATGATTATTGTTGAGTTTCTGTGATTAAACTGTCTTCTTCAAATCTCATAGGTTCTTTTTTTGGTTCAAGTCAGGCGACTGTGACCAGCCACGTCAGAATGCCTCAGGACTTCTTCTGAAACCAAGCCTTGGTGGACTTTGAAGTATACTTGGTATCATTGACACTCAAGCTTCAACTTTCTGTCCTGTACTTTCAAGTATGACAAGTTAAAAGGTAAACAGTTTATAATAAATATATCTTTTGGCTTAAACTCATTTGGTAAGTAGTCTTTGAAATAGTCCATGATTACAGGTATTATTGCTTTTTAAGAGTTGGGTTAATGAGAATCATGAGTGTTAAGATCTTACTGCAGCACAGTTTTATGAAGGTTCTTTCCCTATGTGGAGGACTCTCTTGTACTGTAGAATTCTACTGGTATAATCAATCAAATCAAATTATAAAATTAATGTACAGTTGAACCCAAAAAACATGTTGATTGTTATACAACTCTATGTGGGTCTCGTGAGTTTCTGATTTATAAAAACTATTACCAAAATCAATATAACCTTACTCTTTATAGTCCATTAGAGGTAAAAAAATATTTATTCAATACAGAGAACTAATATTCTGCCCAATTGTCTGCTTACTTATTGAATATACCTGGTGCTTGCGTCCACCAGTATGGGTCCTGTACATATTCACTTGATTACAGTTTCTATTGGCTTGAACAGGAGCTTGAATCACTTAAAACTAGAACCTCTATCTATGGAAGGAGACTAGTGATGGGCGAGCACTAAAATGCTCGTGTGCTCGATGCTCGGGTCGAGCAAATTGGAATGCTGGGGTGCTCAACCCGAGCAACGAGACCAATGTAGGTCTATGGACAACTCGAGCATTTTTCAGGTGGCTCCCCCCGGCGGTATGCAGAGGTCCTAAAAATTGCCCAAATCGATGGGAACAGTGCTCAAATGAAATAGGAACAGCATGGGGAAGACCCCTAGAAGCATTTCTGACTCCCAGGTCACTGCTGTCAACATCGTTGTCAGTGGTATTACGCCACTTTTACGGACTCACAATAAAACATACAAAAACAAATCCAAAATGGATTTTTCTGGGAAATATGTTAAGGAACATCTTATGGCGGCGGCGACCGGGTATCCATACTTGGTCCCCAGCCACCACTAATTCCCTCTGTATCGTCTCTGCCTTCCACAAGCACGGGTCCTACAACATTACCCGTGCCCTCCCCAGTGCACTTACTGGGAAGCACCGCCTAACCACAAACACATGGTCAAGTGAATGTGGCCAGGGATGGTACGGAACCAGTCCACATCTTTTTTTGCTGAGAGTTGTATTTCACCACAGCCATATTCTTTAGCTTGGTGAAAGGACTGGCATAGAGGGAAACCTTATCTACTCTGGCTGTCATTTCTCCCAGGAAGTCTTCTAATGCAGCTTGTTGCAGAAGCAATGGTAGCCCATCCAACATCAGCTCTCACTTGTCGATGATGCTTCAACACACAAACATCTTTCTTTGCGCCTTTAATGTCATGACTACAGAGTTGGGCAATGGCCTGATCTGCAATGCGGTTTGTGAAATAACATGCATGAGCATGTCCAATCCACATTAAAAAAAGCAGCCATAGAGTGTCCGGGAACCTTCTCACACACTTTTCTTAGCTTGAGCTGCCTCTCAGCAGGGTTGGACGGGCCGACCAAAGAACCGGAGACTCCTCCGGTGGGCCCTGGCTTCTCCTCCAGGAGAGTTCATAGTGCTGAGGTGAGGCCATGATGATGATAGAGGCCACCATCTGCTTAGTTTTCTGTTACTTGGAATGCAAGCGCAAGTATGCAGCCAGCCACCCACCCACCCACAGGCTGCAATACTAAACTGCCAGATTTTTGGGCAGCTGCTTGCACTTGAAATGTGGCCTTTTAGGCTCGTGGAGGCGGAAGCTTTTCTCAACCTCATGCCGAAGCCGTCCTGTTGTCCATACTCGGTCCCCAGCCGCCACTATTTCTCCAGGCACTGTCTCTGCCTTCCAAAAGCACGGGTCCCACAACATTACCCGTACCCTCCCCAGTGCACTAACTGGGAAGGACCGCCTAACCACAAACACGTGGTCAAATGAATATGGCCAGGGACGGTACGGAGCCAGTCCAAAGCGTTTTTTGCTGAGAGTTTTATTTCACCACAGCCATATTCTTTAGCTCTGTGAAAGTACTGGCATAGAGGGAAACCGTATCTACTCCGGCTGTCATTTCTCCATCACCAGGTTCCACCCATTGTCACACATGACCATGCCTGGCTGTATGTTCAGCGGTGAGAGCCACAGATCAGGCTGCTGTGTTATAGCTTTCAACAACTCTGCAGAGCTGGGCGGTTTGTCACCTAAGAATTAAGCTTGTTATCTTCAGCACAGCCTATTGCTGCTTTGCCAAGGCAGAGCTGCAGTGCTGTCAGCTTTTGACTGATGTGGTCATTTCGGAGATGGAGGAGGAGGTGCAGGAGCTGAACAATGTGATTACATTGAGGTTACATTGGTGACTCTGTTTTTTATACTAAAGAAAGATCTTACTGTTTTATTTTTTTTTTACGTTATTTTTTAAGACAAATGCATTCACCGGGAAATTTCATTTTAACATTTTACAAACTTATCTGGCAATGTCGTGTGTGACAAACCATCAGACACATCCTGTTTCATTTATGATGGAGAGACTCTGAAAGTCACAAAGCCTATTTTTTTAGGGCCATCAGGCAGCTCCTACTATTCTTAAAAGACCAGCAATCGGCCCTCGCTACTGTTAGAGAGCGATCAGCCGGCTATGCTTTGTTGTTCCCATTATTAACGATTGGGTCTCCTATACTGTTATCGCGTATGCAGTGACTGCAAGGGCTGCCAAAAATTTGGACGCAACCCAATACCCCTTTGAAGAGACAAAGAGGAGGGTCTCAGTAAAAAAAATGCTCCCATTAAAAAGGAGCAGATCTACTATAGTGGTAATGCCCATGCTGTGACTGCAAGGGCTGCCAAAATTTGGGAAAAACCCCACTAACAATTTAAAGACACATAGAGCAGGGCCACAGTAAAGACATGTTTCCATGAGAAAGGAGCAGATGTGCTATACAGTTATAGGGTATGCAGTGAGTTCAACGGCTGACCAAATTTAGGAAAAACCCCACTAAGAATTTAAAGACACATAGAGCAGGGCCACAGTAACGAGTACGACATGTTCCAATTAGAAAGGAGAGGGTCTGCTATACAGTAATAGTGCATGCAGTGAGTCCAACGGCTGACCAAATTTAGGAAAAACCACACTAAGAATTTAAAAATACATAGAGCAGGGCCACAGTAATTACAAATTCCCATTAGAAAGGAGAGGGTATCCCACAGTGTTGGCCTATGCAGTGAATGCAAAGGCTTCCAAAAATTGGGAGGCACGCCAATGCCCCTAGGAAGAGACGTAGAGGGCCTCATGAACATTTTTTCCCATTATTAGGAACTGGGTCTCCCATAGTGTTGGCCTATGCAGTCAATGCAAGGGCTGCCAAAAATTTGGAGGCACTCCAATTCCCCTTGAAAAAGACGTGGAGGAGGGCCTCATAAAAAAAATGTTCCCATTAGAAAGGAGCGGGTCTGCTATACTTGTAATGCAAATACATTAAGTGTATGGGCTGACAAACATTTACCCCTGGGGGGTATACATGAACATACTGTATCAAAAAATTTTTTACGGGCATCATAAACACACTTTAAAAAAATTATGTGGGTGTTGCATCACGGACCATGGTCATCCTGGTGATATGGTGGTGGAGGATGAGGAGAAGGAGAAGGAGGAGGACAAGAGCAAATAGCCAAAATCAGGAATACCCATGTGTGGGTGTTAAAAGGTGCATGGGAATACACCTCCCAAAAAAAGACACTGGATTTGAGTTTATGTTACGCTGCTATCATTCGGAGGTGTTGAGAAGTCTGGCCAAATCCAGCCCTTGTTCAATTTTATAAGAGTCAGCATGTTAGCATTTTCAGTTGACAGGCGGATGCGCTTATCAGTTATAATTCCACCAGCGGCACTAAAAACCCGCTCTGATAAAATGCTAGCGGCAGGGTAGGCCAGGACCTCCAAGGCGTAGAGAGCCAGTTCATTCCACATATCCACCATGGATACTCAATAATTATAAGGCACAGAGGAATCACAGAGGACATTGGTACAGTCGGCAGGGTACTCCCTCAGCATTCTTTGCACTCCTTGTGAGAGTACCCAGCACCTCAGGGCTAGTGCGATGGGAGGGGCTGAGAAAATTCTCCCAGAAATTTGACAGTGTTCCCCTGCCTCTGCTGGATTGGAGTTGTGTCTCTCTCGCCTGTAGTCCTTGGTTGTCCAATGAACTATGACCTCTGCCGCCAGTATGGAAATTTTTTTAATAGTTTTGCAGCAAGGGCCTTCTGGTACTGCCCCATTTTTTTAAACCTGTCTGCCTCAGGAATAAGAGATATAAAGTTCTCCTTGTAGCATGGGTCTAGATGTGTCACCAACCAGTAGTGACTGTCACCCAAAATTTTGAGAACGCGAGAGTCATGGGAAAGGCAGAGTAACATATACTCAGCCATGTGTGCTAGACTGCTAACAGGCAAGACTTCCGTGTCCTCACCAAGAGTGTAAGTAACTATGCTCTCCTCTTTCTCCTCCTCCTCCTTTTCCTCATTGTTACCCAATCCACGTTGGGATGAGATGAGCCTGGGTTGTGTGTAATCACCCTGTATGGTTCCTTACTCCATCTCATCGTACTCCGCCTGCAATGCATCCTATTTGATTGTGAGCAGAGAGCGTTTCAGAAGTCAGAGAAGAGAGATGGCGACGCTAATTATGGTGTCATCGTCGCTCACCATCTTGGTGGAGTCCTCAAAGTTTTGGAGGATGGTACATATGTCTGACATCCATGTCCACTCCTGAGGTCTTATGTGTGGAGTCTGAACTGAATACTGACGGCCTTGTTGATGCTGGTACTCAACAACTGCCCTCTTCAGCTCACAAATCCTTCCGAACATCTGCAGTGTAGATTTCTAACGCGTGGGGACATCACACACCAGTCTGTGAGCCGGAAGCTGCAAATGCTGCTGAAACATTGCAAGGGCGGTGGAAGCTGTAGGTGACTTTCTAAAATGGGCACGCAGGTAGCGTATTTTCACAAGCAGATCCGGCAGCTCCAGGTAGGATTTGAGAAATCGCTAAACCACGAGGTTAAGAACATGGGCCAGGCATGGTATGTGTGTGAGCTCGCCTCGCCTCAAAGCCGCCACCAGGTTCCGGCCTGCTCTTTCAGAGCTGTCCACAACTCTTCAGCATTATGCGGTTTGTCACCTAAGCATATTAGCTTCAACACAGCCTGTTGCCGCTTGCCGAGGCAGTGCTGCAGTGCTTCGTGCTTGTGACTGATGTGGTAATTTCAGAGATGGAGGCTAAAGAGGAGGAGGAGGCTGAGGAGGATGAAGTGCGGGAGCTGTACACTAGAGATGAGCGTTGTTCTACTCGAACTGTTCGCCAATCTCAAATTCGAGCTGTTTTGGGCGGTGTTCGAGCCGGTCGGCGAACACGAACAATTTGAGAAAAATTCGGCTGTTCGAGGTTATGTTCGATAACTGTTCGTGCACCAAAATCATAACTGGATTTTTTCTCAGTAATGATGAAAATTAATGTTAATACGCAGTTTGAGTGTACAGCGGGGCGGGGGGAGGGGCAGGGGATGGATCTCTGCAGGAACAATGAAGATCTCCATTTTTTTTTCTCTTTCCCGCATTTGCAGTGGGGAGGTGCAATCTGTCAGCCTATCAGCAGCACACACACGGAGCGAAGTGCTTTTTTTCACACAAGCAAGGGCATGTGTGATTGGCAGTGTATGTCACATGTCCTTGCCCTATAAGACCAAGCCATTTTCTCCGTCGCCACCATTTTCTCACTGCTGCAGCTGCGTGTTAGACGGCACCGCTGTTGCTGTGTGCGCTATACCTTGTTAATTTCAAGCCAATTTTCGCACAAATATACAGATAGCTTGGGAGTAGGGAATAGTTGTGATTGCAGTCCTTTTAAGGACTAGGTTACAGCATTTCCTACGACTTTTATCAGGCAGGTCTGTGCTCTTAAATAGATAGATTGTGGGAGTAAAGACTAATTGTAATTGGAGTCCTTTTCAGGACTAGGTTACATCAGTTCCTATCAGTTTTTGCCAGGCAGGTCTGTGCCAGTGCTGTGCAAGTTTTTTTCACAGCATTTGGCTGAATCTAGCAAAGCTAATCCTTTTTGGCCTATTGCAGAGTGTGTTAGTCAGTGGAGTAGCCTATCTGTGTTGCAAGATATACCACCTGTGTATAGAATACCAATTTTTTTACTGCACCTAGTGAAGTAAATTCTTTTGGGCATAGCATCATTCTATTAGTCCATCTATACTGACCTCCATCAGGTTGCAAACTGAATATAATTTTTTTCTGCATCTAGCTCTGAAAAAATATTTGGGCTTCTAGCAGTGTGTGGGACTTGGTCTATTAGTCCATCTATACTGACCTCCATCAGGTTGCAAATTAAAAATAATTTTTTTCTTCATTTAGCTCTGAAAAAATATTTGGGCTTCTAGCAGTGTGTGGGACTTGTTCTATTAGTCCTTCTATACTGACCTCCAGCAGGTTGCAAATTGAATATAATTTTTTTCTGCATCTAGCTCTGAAAAAATATTTGGGCTTCTAGCGGTGTGTGGGACTTGGTCTATTAGTCCATCTATACTGACCTCCATCAGGTTGCAAATTAAAAATAATTTTTTTCTGCATCTAGCTCTGAAAAAATATTTGGTCTTCTAGCAGTGTGTGGGACTTGGTCTATTAGTCCATCTATACTGACCTCCATCAGGTTGCAAATTAAAAATAATTTTTTTCTTCATTTATCTCTGAAAAAATATTTGGGCTTCTAGCAGCGTGTGGGACTTGTTCTATTAGTCCATCTATACTGACCTCCATCAGGTTGCAAATTAAAAATAATTTTTTTCTGCATCTAGCTCTGAAAAAATATTTGGGCTTCTAGCAGTGTGTGGGACTTGGTCTATTAGTCCATCTACACTGACCTCCATCAGGTTGCAAATTAAAAATAATTTTTTTCTGCATCTAGCTCTGAAAAAATATTTGGGCTTCTAGCAGTGTGTGGGACTTGGTCTATTAGTCCATCTATACTGACCTCCATCAGGTTGCAAATTGAATAAAAAAATTTTCTGCATCTAGCTCTGAAAAAATATTTGGGCTTCTAGCGGTGTGTGGGACTTGGTCTATTAGTCCATCTATACTGACCTCCATCAGGTTGCAAATTAAAAATAATTTTTTTCTGCATCTAGCTCTGAAAAAATATTTGGGCTTCTAGCAGTGTGTGGGACTTGGTCTATTAGTCCATCTATACTGACCTCCATCAGGTTGCAAATTAAAAATAATTTTTTTCTTCATTTAGCTCTGAAAAAATATTTGGGCTTCTAGCAGTGTGTGGGACTTGTTCTATTAGTCCTTCTATACTGACGTCCAGCAGGTTGCAAATTGAATATAATTTTTTTCTGCATCTAGCTCTGAAAAAATATTTGGGCTTCTAGCGGTGTGTGGGACTTGGTCTATTAGTCCATCTATACTGACCTCCATCAGGTTGCAAATTAAAAATAATTTTTTTCTGCATCTAGCTCTGAAAAAATATTTGGGCTTCTAGCAGTGTGTGGGACTTGGTCTATTAGTCCATCTATACTGACCTCCATCAGGTTGCAAATTGAATAAAAAAAATTTCTGCATCTAGCTCTGAAAAAATATTTGGACTTATAGCGGTGTGTGGGACTTGGTCTATTAGTCCATCTATACTGACCTCCATCAGGTTGCAAATAGTGTTGAGCCACCCCCGTAGTGTTCGAGTTCGGTTCAGTTCGTCGAACACCCGTGTGTTCGCCGAACTGTTCGTCGAACTGTTCGTCGAACTGTTCGTCGAACACCTTCGAACACCGTTAAAACCAATGGCAGGCAAACAAAAACACATAGAAACACATAGAAAACACCTTCAAAGGTGTCCAAAAGCTGACAAACTGCTCAGAAGACACAACTAACACATGGAAAAGTGACAAGTACATATAGTCATGCGAAAAGAAAAAAGGTGGAGGAGTAAAAGGAGGGGGAGACACAGATATAGGCATGTCATGCCCTTCTAAAATCCAAAAAGTGAGAAGCCGAGACGGCCAGTCCGCTCCTGCCCGTGCCACCTCCGTGTCGCCGGGTTTGTGCCAGAGCCGCGGTGAACCCTGACGGCCAGCCCCCCTCTCCCAATACTGGTGCCTGTCCGCTGGTGGGTCGAGAGAGCCCCCCTGTGGTGGAGGCAGCTCTAAGCTTTTTAATTTAAATTGTCCCTCTAATTTAAATGAATACACTTTAAATCCATTTACAAGGATCTATTGGAGGGCAAGTCTCATGCCAGCAGCCGCGTAATTCCAGCTCCAGTAGCGTCCACTAAAGCTGCTGCAGTTTAAAAGCTTTTATAAGGATCGAGCTCGGCTGTCCACCGCAAGGCATCCTAGTGCCAGTCCCAGCCCCTATGCCTTGGGGTGCCTCCTGATGCTCTTCACTAAGTATCCCGTGGTCCCGAAGCATTTCCTTTGAAAA
The DNA here is from genome assembly GCF_046119375.1 of Phyllobates terribilis. NCBI lineage: Eukaryota > Metazoa > Chordata > Amphibia > Anura > Dendrobatidae > Phyllobates > Phyllobates terribilis. The sequence goes on along the minus strand of NW_027362764.1, from coordinate 656,909,178 downwards.
AATTAAGTGTCCAAACTACAGGTGGTGTAGCTTGCTTAACAGCCGGGATAATCCGCTGACTAGCAGACACTGCTACTAGGCACAAAGTATTTCCTGGGCTAGATGCAGTTAAAAATTTGTAAGTAGATACTCTCGTTGGATGCTGAGAAAGCATTCCATAGAGTCTCCTGGCACGCCATATATGATTCTCTTAAAAAGCTTTGGGTAGGGGTCTAGGGGACCCTTTTATAGCCAAAATCACGGCCCTGTATCACAATACGTCACCTAGGCTGAAGATAAATGGAACTGTAGCACCGAGGGCTCGGTTGCTACAGACGTATTGCACCTCACCCAGAGGTGTGATATCTCACTCTCAGATAAGGATGGAGTGTGGATCAGGACCCGACACCTGCATGCATTACACCACATTGCCGTGGGGCAGGGCAACCAATATGCCCCTGAGATGGGCACGACAGTCCCTGTCCCTGGCTGGAGTGGGGGGAGGGAACACTGAGGAAGGGGAACCCTGCAGTGCAGGAGCAGGGAGAAGCAGTTCCTGGGTGCATTGAGAAGGGAGTATAAAAGGTGGGCACCATCTTAGTTCAGTGCAAAGAAGTCTGAGCAGAAGTGGCAGGGAGCAGGGGCTCTGCATGAGCTCTGCTCCGGAGGCGGGCCTAGTAACAGAGGCCCAGGCCTGCAAGAGGGAGAAGGAAGGAAGAGGAGCGGAGAAGGCTCCAGGAACGAGGAATGAAGGGATCCCAGGGGTGCGGACGGGCGAGTCGCCACCGCACACCCGAATCCACCTGCGTGGAGGGGTCAGGCCAAAGGGGGAGACCGGTCCCCGAACTAGTGGAGGCAGGAAACGACCCTCAGCTAGAAACCGGAGGCTCTGACATTTTATGTGGCGCAGCCCCTTGCTCCACCCGCTAGGAAGGCACCACATAGGGTCAGGGAAACTGGCGCCAAGTTTACCAAGAGGAGGCCCGAGGCAGCCGGACAGAAGTGTTGGTAAGAAAGGCCAGACAAAGGACACACAAAGGGGGTCCTGTGAAGCGCTCCAAAGTTATCTGGGAGTTGTCTGAGCCCCTCACCTGGTGAGCACAGTACGATGTGGGCAGCCGTTACCTGCAGACGTGGTCTGGATAATAAGAACTGTGAGTAAAGGCCCTGAACTGCATCACTGACTCCGTGTCGTTACTGCTGCTGCCCTGCACCATCACCCCCATCCTCCGCATACACTGCCCTGAGGCTATACTCCTCCCGTGGGGAGTTATGCTACGCTCTGCTGCACCCACAACACCAGCCTTAGCGGTCTGCCCTGTAGCGGCGGTTCACTCTGACCGCAATCCACGGGTGGCGTAGTCAGACATTTAAACATCAAAACCACATAAATAGTTCCGCCACTGGTTTGACCGCCCTGAGCCACGGAACCGGATCGCCGCCACGAAGACTACAACCACCAGCATCCACCAAAAAGGGTCCGGCTCCGGGTGTCCCAAGGCCCAGGGGGTGCGTCAGAACATTTTCATCACCTTTCACAATCACCAATGGGACAAGGCAGGGATGTCCTCTGTCCCCTCTCTTATACATCCTAGTGACGGAGCACCTGCTCTCATCAATTCGCCATAACCCCAATATTAGGTGGATTGAGGTGGGAGGCACCGAGTACAAGTGCTCTCTATTTGCTGATGATGTCCTAGTATATATCACTCAATCACATATATCCATCCCTGCTGTTATGGCTGAAATAGATCACTTTGTTACATGGTAAAATTTTAAAATCAATGCAGCGAAGTCTGAGGCCCTCGATGTCTCCCTCCCTAAATCCATATAGGATTCCATCCAGTCCAACTTTCCCTTTGCCTGGCCCTCACAGGGTATCAAATACTTAGGAATTCCTATTCATAGAGACCTCTCCCATCTATGTTATCTTAATTTTGGGCCCTTTATTGAACAATTCCATACAGACCACGGTTGGCAAGTTAGAACTGTAAGATTCACTACGTGAACCACTGGTGTTTTGTGGAAAAGCACATGTACACCGCGTTCCAAATTATTATGCAAAAAGTGTTTAGGAGTGATAAGGGAAGAATTTGTTTGTTTGTCAGTTAAACTCATTGATGGTGATGTGTGTCAGGGCTCTTTATATCACTGTAAGCAATTGCAGACACCTGTGCTAATTAGTTTTGCAGGTGTGTCCAATGAAAGGCAAGACTACTTAAGAAGGCTCTCTCACATTATTAAGCAGCCTACATTTTCTGCCAAAATGGGAAAGAAAAAGGATGTGTCGGCTGCTGAGAAGCAACAAATTGTGGAGTGTTTAGGTCAAGGCATGACTACAATCAACATTGTGCGATGATCAGGATGAAGTGTCTTGGCAATCAAGAAGTATGTAGCTGATTCACAGTACACACGTGTGCGTGCTGATAAGGGCAAATTGAGGACTCTTTCCTACAGGCAATTACGTCAGGTTGAAAGAGCAACGGCAAAAAAGCCTTGTCATAGCAGCAGACAAGTTTTTGAAGCTGTTTGTGCCTCCAACGTCCCCCGAACAACAAGATGCAGGGTCCTTCAGAGGTTTGCAGCTGTGCATATGCCATCCTGTCGACCTCCTCTATCCACTTCACACAAGCAGAAACGGCTCCAGTGGGCCAAACATTACATGAAGACTGATTTCAAAACTGTTTTGTTCACGGATGAGTGCCGTGCAGCGCTCGATGGTCCAGATGAATGGAGTGGAGGATGGCTGGTTGATGGACACCCCACGCAAACACGGCTACAGCGCCAACAAGGAGGAGGTGGAGTAATTTTTTGGGCTGGAATCATGGGGAGAGAGATTGTCGGCCCCTTTAGGATCCCTGAAGGCGCTAAAGATGAACTCCATAATGTATGTGGGTGGATTTTCTCAAACAGCACTTCCTGCCATGGTTCAAGAAGAAGAACCGTGTATTTCACAGCAGGATCATTTTTCTGCATGATAATGCACCATCTCATGCTGCACATAAAACATCTGCATCTCTGGCTGATATGGGCATAAAAGGGGACAAACTTATGGTGTGACCCCCATGCTCCCCTGACCTCTACCCCATTCAGAACCTTTGGAGCATCATTAAAAGGAGTGTCTATGATGGCGGGAGGCAGTTCACATCTAAGCAACAGCTCTGGGAGGGTATTCTGTCCTCATGCAAAACAATTGAAGCAGAAACCATCCAAAACCTGACAAATTCAATGGACGAGAGAGTTCAGAAGCTCCTTTCGAACAAGGGGTCCTATGTGAAAATGTAACATCACCTAGAATAAAGTTTTGAGTTGAAAACTGTTTGATTTCAGTTTCTAACAACCTGCTAATGCTTATAATTTCAAAAATGACCATTTTTTTGGTCTTTATTAAAATGAAAAGGTTGATCGAAAAGTTTGGGGGATCTAAGAGTGTGGCAACCCAGTAGTCATGATTACTTCGAATTCTGACAATATGAGGGTCATGCTGCAGGTAGTGCAGCAAGAAGGCACTTATGTGTCTTGCGCATCTCGGAGCCCCAAAATTATTTTCCGGGCTAGATGCAGCTAAAAATTATTTTTAATTTTAAATCTGGTGAAGCTTATTATAGATGGCCTAATAGGATCAGTGCTGCACACTGCTACAAAGCCCAAATTATTTTCCAGTCAAGATACAGATAAACATGATTAGTAATTTGAAAGCTTAAAACGGTTGGTAGGGTGATTTTAACCAATCATCAAGCTTTTACTCTCCCCAGGATGACACAGGGGTAGAAAAGTCGTTTCGGATCCATGATTTGTTCATCTTTATGAACGTGAGTCTGTCTACATTATCAGTGGAGAGCCGCGTGCGCTTATCTGTCAGCACACCACCAGCAGCGCTGAACACACGTTCAGACAGAACGCTGGCTGCGGGGCATGACAAGATCTCCAAGGCGTAAGTGGCTAGCTCCGGCCATTTATCCAGATTGGAAGCCCAAAAAGAGCAAGGGTCCAGTGACACAGTCGTGGCTTCAATGTTTACTTGGAGATACTCCTGTACCATCGTCTCTAGGCGTTGACTATGTGTCAGACTTCTTGTCTCCTGTGGCCTTGCAAAGGATGGGCTAAAAAAGTGGTGAAATGATTCCGCAAAATTGATGTTACCAGCAGATACTGTGGTTCTGTTACGGTTTGAGTGCTGAACACTTGACGGTCCCACGGTTGGCAAGTTGGAACTGTGAGATTCACTACGTGCACCACTGGTATTTTGTGGAAAAGCACATGTAAGATTCTGCAACAGTCTCTGCTGATACTCCTGCATGCGTGCATCCCTTTCTATGGCAGGAATAATTTCTGCAAATTTACTTTTGTACCGGGGATCTAACAGTGTGGCAACCCAGTAGTCAGGATTATTTCTAATTCTCACAATTCGAGGGTCATGTTGCAGGTAGTGCAGCAAGAAGGCACTCATGTGTGTTGCGCATCCAGGAGCACCAAGTCCCTGTTGTGTTGGTGGCGAGGTAGCAATCATGCTTCCTTCCTCTGTCCTCTCCCCCCAACCTCGCACAACAGAAATGTGATCAAGGTCTCCCTCATCTGATGAGTCTTCCATCAGTTCGTCCTCCACTTCTTCCTGGGCTCCTGCACCTTCCTCACTAGTTTGGCTGCTACCATGCGCCCTGGTAAAATCATCTCCCCCACCCTCACATGCCTGCCGCCTTGGTGCTGCCGACCGTCTGGACCTTGCAGATGTTAGCCCTTCCGCATACAACTCCTCCTCCTCTACTTCCTCCACCTCCTCTTGTGCCACCACCTGACTCCGAATTCTGTTTAACATGTGCTCCAGCATGTAAATCACCGGAATAGTCATGCTGATAATGGCATCGTCAGCGCTAAACATCTTCGTCGCCATTTCAAAACTGTGCAGAAGGGTGCATAGGTCCCTGATCTGAGACCACTCCTCCAGCGTGATTTGCCCCACCTCTGAATCTCGTTGGCCCAGGCTATACGTCAGAACGTATTGCACCAGGGCTTGTCGGTGCTGCCACAGTCGCTGCAACATGTGCAGAGTTGAATTCCACCGGGTAGGCACATCGCATTTTAGCCGGTGAAGTGGCAGGCCCAACGACTTCTGTAGAGATGTAAGTCGCTGAGCTGCGGGATGCGAACGGCGGAAGTGAGCACACAGCGACCGTGCCCTCTGCAGAAGGCCATCTAGTCTGGGATAGTGGGCTAAAAATTGCTGGACAACCAGGTTCAACACGTGAGCCATACAAGGCACGTGTGTGACATTGCCCCGGCGAAGGGCCGCACCCAGGTTTGCAGCATTGTCGCACACGGCCTTCCCTGGTTTCAGGTCCAGTGGAGACAACCATTCATGAAATTGGTTCTCCAGAGCTGACCACAACTCCTCAGCTGTGTGACTCACATTTCCCAGACATTTCAATGTAAAAACCGCCTGATGACGTTGAGCCCTACTGCCAGCATAGTAAGGAGGTGTGCAGGATCCCTTCTGCGCAGTTAGAAAGCTTGTGGCATGACCAGACAGGCTTTGGGTGCAGGTGGAAGACCGAGAGGAGGTTGAGGAGGCAGAAGCAGTGGAGGAAAAATGACATAAAGAGGATTGACGCACAACTCGTGGGGACGGCAAGACTTGGACAGCAGCCCCTTGTCCTGCTGTCACGATAGTTACCCAGTGCCCAGTCAGCGACATGTAACGCCCCTGTCCATGCCTACTCGTCCAAGTGTCTGTGGTGAAATGCACCCTGTCACACACAGAGTTTCTCAAAGAAGCGGTGATGTTGTGTGCGACATGCTGGTGGAGCGCAGGCACACCTTTCTTTGAGAAGTAGTGCCGACTGGGCATCTGGTACTGGGGCACTGCGACGGACATAAGGTCTCGAAAATCCTCTGTGTCCACAAGGCGGAAAGGCAGCATTTCTGTAGCCAAGAGCTTGCAGATGGTGAAATTCAACCTCTTAGCTTTCTCATGGCTAGGAGGAAATGGTCTTTTACTTGTCCACATCTGAGGGACCGAGGGCTGGCTATTGTGCTTAGACGGGGTTGATAAGGGTGTCCCCGGCAAACTGACGGTCTGTGAGGAAGATGCAGGCGGACATGTTAGGTTGCCTTGATCCAAAGGTGGTGCTATCGATGTCGGACAGCGCTCAAGACCAGCTGGTGTTACCACCTCCAAAGAAAATGATGACCTGCCAATCACGCTGGCTGTTGCGGGTAAAGAGGTGGCAGGTCTGCGCCCCAAAACAGGTGTGACTGCTGTCCCCCCAGTCACAGAGGATGAAGAGGCCGCGGATGCACAAGATATGGCAGACGGTGGTTGGCCCGGCCGGCTAGACCGCATTGTAGCACACTGAGCTTCCCACTGCAACTTATGCTTCATGTCCATGTGCCGGTTCATGCATGAAGTACTCAAACTATGTATTTTTTGGCCTCTACTTAGCTTTTGCTGACAAATGTTACAGATAACACGAGTTGGGTCATCTTTATCGATCTGAAAAAATGCCCAGGCTATGCAAGGCTTAGCACCCATGCGACCTGAAGAGCCACCACGACTTGTGGTGAGAGGCAGAGTTGTGTTTGAGGATGCAGTTGTTGACGTGCTTCCAGTACTACGTCTCTGTCCAGGAAGGTGCAACCTGACCTCGTCGTCACTAGCATCTTCCTCCACCTCCTCTGCTGACCTCATCTCTTGGCTGACTGTGGGTTGACAGTAAGTGGGATCTCCGACCTCATCATCATCACCCTGTGCGTTATCACACCCGTCGTCCTCAGAGCCAACCTGTTCCTGCCCTGACAAAAAACTAAAGTTGTCGCTCCAATCAGGTATTTGAGTCTTATCATCGTCTTCCTCATTGTCTCCACCAACAGGAGTTACAGTTTGGGAATGAGGGTCTACATTATGGTCAGAACCTTCTGCGTCTGGTCCTGGATCCGACTCATAAAGATTCTGGGCATCAGTGCAGATCATTTCCTCGTCTGGATTCACAGAAGCGCTGGAGTCGACCTCTGATTCCCAGGCTATAGTATGAGTAAACAGCTCTGCAGACTCAACCATCTGTTCTACCTCATACTCAGACGGGCAGCTGGAGATTTGGGAGCTGTGAGGAAGCAAGTGCGATTTGGGTGACACCTTTGAGGACTGGAGTATTTGTGATGTTTTAGTTGATGTGGAGGAGAGCCCACTTAAAGGAGCACTTGATATCCGTTGAAGCACCTGCTGTTTTTGTGCCTCATCTGGAATTTGTAGCGATTGGCGTGGCCGTAAGAAAGGGATCTTATCACATTGTCCGCTAAAAGAAGTAGACATTTTAGTTTGGCTGGAAGATGGTCTTTCTTCTGCACCTACCCCACGGACACAACCTTTTTTCCCCTTCCCAACATGCCTATTCCCCTTTCCACCAGCAGCAGGCCTTTTTCCACTCATTTTGGTGGTTAACTAATTCACAACTCTGGAGTTGTTTGCACAAAAAAACAATGGATGGTAACCGAGCAGAGCTGAGTGGCCAAACTGTGGTATTAGGCCAAAACTATTGGCTGGGTTAGATGCAGAAAAAAATTATTTCTGCATCTAACCTCACAGCTCCCAAATCTCCAGCTGCCCGTCTGAGTATGAGGTAGAACAGATGGTTGAGTCTGCAGAGCTGTTTACGCATACTATAGCCTGGGAATCAGAGGTCGACTCCAGCGCTTCTGTGAATCCAGACGAGGAAATGATCTGCACTGATGCCCAGAATCTTTATGAGTCGGATCCAGGACCAGACGCAGAAGGTTCTGACCATAATGTAGACCCTCATTCCCAAACTGTAACTCCTGTTGGTGGAGACAATGAGGAAGACGATGATAAGACTCAAATACCTGATTGGAGCGACAACTTTAGTTTTTTGTCAGGGCAGGAACAGGTTGGCTCTGAGGACGACGGGTGTGATAACGCACAGGGTGATGATGATGAGGTCGGAGATCCCACTTACTGTCAACCCACAGCCAGCCAAGAGATGAGGTCAGCAGAGGAGGTGGAGGAAGATGCTAGTGACGACGAGGTCAGGTTGCGCCTTCCTGGACAGAGACGTAGTACTGGAAGCACGTCAACAACTGCATCCTCAAACACAACTCTGCCTCTCACCACAAGTCGTGGTGGCTCTTCAGGTCGCATGGGTGCTAAGCCTTGCATAGCCTGGGCATTTTTTCAGATCGATAAAGATGACCCAACTCGTGTTATCTGTAACATTTGTCAGCAAAAGCTAAGTAGAGGCCAAAAAATACATAGTTTGAGTACTTCATGCATGAACCGGCACATGGACATGAAGCATAAGTTGCAGTGGGAAGCTCAGTGTGCTACAATGCGGTCTAGCCGGCCGGGCCAACCACCGTCTGCCATATCTTGTGCATCCGCGGCCTCTTCATCCTCTGTGACTGGGGGGACAGCAGTCACACCTGTTTTGGGGCGCAGACCTGCCACCTCTTTACCCGCAACAGCCAGCGTGATTGGCAGGTCATCATTTTCTTTGGAGGTGGTAACACCAGCTGGTCTTGAGCGCTGTCCGACATCGATAGCACCACCTTTGGATCAAGGCAACCTAACATGTCCGCCTGCATCTTCCTCACAGACCGGCAGTTTGCCGGGGACACCCTTATCAACCCCGTCTAAGCACAATAGCCAGCCCTCGGTCCCTCAGATGTGGACAAGTAAAAGACCATTTCCTCCTAGCCATGAGAAAGCTAAGAGGTTGAATTTCACCATCTGCAAGCTCTTGGCTACAGAAATGCTGCCTTTCCGCCTGGTGGACACAGAGGATTTTCGAGACCTTATGTCCGTCGCAGTGCCCCAGTACCAGATGCCCAGTCGGCACTACTTCTCAAAGAAAGGTGTGCCTGCGCTCCACCAGCATGTCGCACACAACATCACCGCTTCTTTGAGAAACTCTGTGTGTGACAGGGTGCATTTCACCACAGACACTTGGACGAGTAGGCATGGACAGGGGCGTTACATGTCGCTGACTGGGCACTGGGTAACTATGGTGACAGCAGGACAAGGGGCTGCTGTCCAAGTCTTGCCGTCCCCACGAGTTGTGCGTCAATCCTCTTTATGTCATTTTTCCTCCACTGCTTCTGCCTCCTCAACCTCCTCTCGGTCTTCCACCTGCACCCAAAGCCTGTCTGGTCATGCCACAAGCTTTCTAACTGCGCAGAAGGGATCCTGCACACCTCCTTACTATGCTGGCAGTAGGGCTCAACGTCATCAGGCGGTTTTTACATTGAAATGTCTGGGAAATGTGAGTCACACAGCTGAGGAGTTGTGGTCAGCTCTGGAGAACCAATTTCATGAATGGTTGTCTCCACTGGACCTGAAACCAGGGAAGGCCGTGTGCGACAATGCTGCAAACCTGGGTGCGGCCCTTCGCCGGGGCAATGTCACACACGTGCCTTGTATGGCTCACGTGTTGAACCTGGTTGTCCAGCAATTTTTAGCCCACTATCCCAGACTAGATGGCCTTCTGCAGAGGGCACGGTCGCTGTGTGCTCACTTCCGCCGTTCGCATCCCGCAGCTCAGCGACTTACATCTCTACAGAAGTCGTTGGGCCTGCCACTTCACCGGCTAAAATGCGATGTGCCTACCCGGTGGAATTCAACTCTGCACATGTTGCAGCGACTGTGGCAGCACCGACAAGCCCTGGTGCAATACGTTCTGACGTATAGCCTGGGCCAACGAGATTCAGAGGTGGGGCAAATCACGCTGGAGGAGTGGTCTCAGATCAGGGACCTATGCACCCTTCTGCACAGTTTTGAAATGGCGATGAAGATGTTTAGTGCTGACGATGCCATTATCAGCATGACTATTCCGGTGATTTACATGCTGGAGCACATGTTAAACAGAATTCGGAGTCAGGTGGTGGCACAAGAGGAGGTGGAGGAAGTAGAGGAGGAGGAGTTGTATGCGGAAGGGCTAACATCTGCAAGGTCCAGACGGTCGGTAGCACCAGGGCGGCAGGCATGTGAGGGTGGGGGAGATGATTTTACCAGGGCGCATGGTAGCAGCCAAACTAGTGAGGAAGGTGCAGGAGCCCAGGAAGAAGTGGAGGACGAACTGATGGAAGACTCATCAGATGAGGGAGACCTTGATCACATTTCTGTTGTGCGAGGTTGGGGGGAGAGGACAGAGGAAGGAAGCATGATTGTTACCTCGCCACCAACACAACAGGGACTTGGTGCTCCTGGATGCGCAACACACATGAGTGCCTTCTTGCTGCACTACCTGCAACATGACCCTCGAATTGTGAGAATTAGAAATAATCCTGACTACTGGGTTGCCACACTGTTAGATCCCCGGTACGAAAGTAAATTTGCAGAAATTATTCCTGCCATAGAAAGGGATGCACGCATGCAGGAGTATCAGCAGAGACTGTTGCAGAATCTTACATGTGCTTTTCCACAAAATACCAGTGGTGCACGTAGTGAATCTCACAGTTCCAACTTGCCAACCGTGGTCTGTATGGAATTGTTCAATAAAGGGCCCAAAATTAAGATAACATAGATGGGAGAGGTCTCTATGAATAGGAATTCCTAAGTATTTGATACCCTGTGAGGGCCAGGCAAAGGGAAAGTTGGACTGGATGGAATCCTATATGGATTTAGGGAGGGAGACATCGAGGGCCTCAGACTTCGCTGCATTGATTTTAAAATTTTACCATGTAACAAAGTGATCTATTTCAGCCATAACAGCAGGGATGGATATATGTGATTGAGTGATATATACTAGGACATCATCAGCAAATAGAGAGCACTTGTACTCGGTGCCTCCCACCTCAATCCACCTAATATTGGGGTTATGGCGAATTGATGAGAGCAGGTGCTCCGTCACTAGGATGTATAAGAGAGGGGACAGAGGACATCCCTGCCTTGTCCCATTGGTGATTGTGAAAGGTGATGAAAATGTTCTGACGCACCCCCTGGGCCTTGGGACACCCGGAGCCGGACCCTTTTTGGTGGATGCTGGTGATTGTAGTCTTCGTGGCGGCGATCCGGTTCCGTGGCTCAGGGCGGTCAAACCAGTGGCGGAACTATTTATGTGGTTTTGATGTTTAAATGTCCGACTACGCCACCAGTGGATTGCGGTCAGAGTGAACCGCCGCTACAGGGCAGACCGCTAAGGCTGGTGTTGTGGGTGCAGCAGAGCGTAGCATAACTCCCCACGGGAGGAGTATAGCCTCAGGGCAGTGTATGCGGAGGATGGGGGTGATGGTGCAGGGCAGCAGCAGTAACGACACGGAGTCAGTGATGCAGTTCAGGGCCTTTACTCACAGTTCTTATTATCCAGACCACGTCTGCAGGTAACGGCTGCCCACATCGTACTGTGCTCACCAGGTGAGGGGCTCAGACAACTCCCAGATAACTTTGGAGCGCTTCACAGGACCCCCTTTGTGTGTCCTTTGTCTGGCCTTTCTTACCAACACTTCTGTCCGGCTGCCTCGGGCCTCCTCTTGGTAAACTTGGCGCCAGTTTCCCTGACCCTATGTGGTGCCTTCCTAGCGGGTGGATCAAGGGGCTGCGCCACATAAAATGTCAGAGCCTCCGGTTTCTAGCTGAGGGTCGTTTCCTGCCTCCACTAGTTCGGGGACCGGTCTCCCCCTTTGGCCTGACCCCTCCACGCAGGTGGATTCGGGCGTGCGGTGGCGACTCGCCCGTCCGCACCCCTGGGATCCCTTCATTCCTCGTTCCTGGAGCCTTCTCCGCTCCTCTTCCTTCCTTCTCCCTCTTGCAGGCCTGGGCCTCTGCTACTAGGCCCGCCTCCGGAGCAGAGCTCATGCAGAGCCCCTGCTCCCTGCCACTTCTGCTCAGACTTCTCTGCACTGAACTAAGATGGTGCCCACCTTTTATACTCCCTTCTCAATGCACCCAGGAACTGCTTCCTCCCTGCTCCTGCACTGCAGGGTTCCCCTTCCTCAGTGTTCCCTCCCCCCACTCCAGCCAGGGACAGGGACTGTCGTGCCCATCTCAGGGGCATATTGGTCGCCCTGCCCCACGGCAATGTGGTGTAATGCATGCAGGTGTCGGGTCCTGATCCACACTCCATCCTTATCTGAGAATGAGATATCACACCTCTGGGTGAGGTGCAATACGTCTGTAGCAACCGAGCCCTCGGTGCTACAGTTCCATTTATCTTCAGCCTAGGTGACGTATTGTGATACAGGGCCGTGATTTTGGCTATAAAAGGGTCCCCTAGACCCCTACCCCAAGCTTTTTAAGAGAATCATATATGGCGTGCCAGGAGACTCTATGGAATGCTTTCTCAGCATCCAACGAGAGTATCTACTTACAAATTTTTAACTGCATCTAGCCCAGGACACTTAATTTTTTCAAAGGAAATGCTTCGGGACCACGGGATACTTAGTGAAGAGCATCAGGAGGCACCCCAAGGCATAGGGGCTGGGACTGGCACTAGGATGCCTTGCGGTGGACAGCCGAGCTCGATCCTTATAAAAGCTTTTTAACTGCAGCAGCTTTAGTGGACGCTACTGGAGCTGGAATTACGCGGCTGCTGGCATGAGACTTGCCCTCCAATAGATCCTTGTAAATGGATTTAAAGTGTATTCATTCAAATTAGAGGGACAATTTAAATTAAAAAGCTTAGAGCTGCCTCCACCACAGGGGGGCTCTCTCGACCCACCAGCGGACAGGCACCAGTATTGGGAGAGGGGGGCTGGCCGTCAGGGTTCACCGCGGCTCTGGCACAAACCCGGCGACACGGAGGTGGCACGGGCAGGAGCGGACTGGCCGTCTCGGCTTCTCACTTTTTGGATTTTAGAAGGGCATGACATGCCTATATCTGTGTCTCCCCCTCCTTTTACTCCTCCACCTCTTTTCTTTTCGCATGACTTTATGTACTTGTCACTTTTCCATGTGTTAGTTGTGTCTTCTGAGCAGTTTGTCAGCTTTTGGACACCTTTGAAGGTGTTTTCTATGTGTTTCTATGTGTTTTTGTTTGCCTGCCATTGGTTTTAACGGTGTTTGAAGGTGTTCGACGAACAGTTCGACGAACAGTTCGGCGAACACACGGGTGTTCGACGAACCGAACCGAACTCGAACACTACGGGGGTGGCTCAACACTACTGTACACTGTGGGGGCAACCCTGATTGACCTAGGGCCAGCGATCATTGGTGTCGGGAGGATGTGTTCCATCCCAAGGTCCGACTGTGTCCCGGCTTCCACTATATTAACCCAATGTGCAGTCAGCGAGATGTACCATCCCTGCCCACAATCACTTCTCCATGTGTCCTTGGTTAGGTGGACTCTCCCAGTAACTATGTTGTTGAGGGCACGGCTAATGTTTTGGGACATGTGCTTGTGTATTGCGAGACGACACACCAGGAGAAATAGTGGCGGCTGAGGATGGAGTACCAAGGAACGGCCGCCGCCATCAGGTTGCGGGATGCTTCCGTTTCCACAAGCCTAAAAGGCAACATTTCTAGCACAAGCAATCACTAAATGTGGGAACTTACTAGTGTGGCCTGTGGGGCATTGGCTGCGTATTTGCGCTTGCGATCCAAGGACTGGGGTATGGACAACTGAACGCTGCGCTGGGACAAGGACGTGAATGTGCTTCCTGATGCTGCTACTTGGTAGTGTGCAATGACAGGTGCAGGGCAAGAGGCATCTTCACATGCACCATAGACAGGGGATTAGCTTGCATGCACAACAGCGGAAGAAGCAGTGGTGCCACCCGCAGGCACTGTTCTTGGACCCTGGGGTTCGGCCCACAAAGTCGGGTGCTTTGCTGCCATGTGCCTGATCATGCTGGTGGTGGTCAGGCTGGTCGTTTTGCCACCCTTGCAGATGCTGGCATGGCAGGTGGTGCAAATGGTCATTTTGGGGTTATCGGCAGAGTCTTTAAAAAACAACCAGACTCGGGAAGACCTAACAGTGGTACTGGCAACTTATTTTGTGTTGGTGTTATGGGGAACGGTTGCCTGCCTTCTTTCTGCGGCCACCACACTGCTTCTTCCTGCCTGTTGGGGTGCTATGCCTCCCTCCCCTTGTGTGCTGTTCTCCTCGCTCTGCATGTCCTCCTGCCAGGTTGGGTCAGTTACTATATCATCCACCACCTCATCTTCCACTTCCGTACTCTGATCCTCCTCCTGACTTACTGCCAATTGTGTCTCATCATCGTCCACCTCTTGTGACACTTTCCCACCGTCGCCTTCGTGTGACCATGGCTGCTCAAATATTTGGGCATCGCTGCATGCGATCTCCTCTTGCCCCGCTTCAAGTGGACTGTGCGAGAGACCCAAATCTATAAATAGAAAAGTGAACAGCTCTTCAGAGTATCCAAGTGTGGGATTAGTTGTCTCTGGGCACTCGACATGGTGGAAGGAAGGAGGTTCAGGGTGAGAAATATGCGGTCCAGACTCACAGCTACTGATACTTGACTATGTGGAAGACAAGGTGGTGGTGGTGGTGGCTTAGTGAATGCAAGCATTATCTGCTATCCAACCAATTTTCACACTGCTCTGTGTTCAATAGTGGTGTTCTGCGGTCCCCTATTAATTGAGTCAGGAAGGTCAAGCGAGAAGCTGTTGGTATTTGTTGTGGCACAATTTCAGCTTGCCCACGGCCTCGGCCTCTGCATGCATGATCACCATCACCTCCAGTTCCCCGTCCCTTGCCACGTGCCTTGCCCATTTTAAATGGAGGACAATATCTACCACGCTCACTACAAATGACTGAATTTGGAACGAACTTATATGTGATCCGTGTGACGGACAAACCACAGTATTAAATACCTGGCCTGTAGGTAACTATATTGAACAGCAAACTGGTGTCAATAGCTTCACTGACACACTGAAAATTTTTTTTAATGGAGGCCAGAAATGGCAGTATTTTCTGAAAGCATATATGTGATCCCTGTGACAGACAAACCACAGTTTTAAATACCTGGCTTGTAGGTAACTATTTTGATAAGCAAACTGGTGTCTATTACTTCACTGACACAGTGAAAATTTTTTTTAATGGAGGCCAGAAATGGCAGTATTTTCTGAAAACGTATATGTCAGCCATGTGACGGAGAAAACACAGTTTTCAATAGCTGGATTTTTAGCACTGTAATATGGAAAGGACCTTGCTGTATTCTGCAATGCCAACAAGCAAATTGCGCAGAAAAACTGTGTTCTCTGGATTAAATTTTAAGCAAGTAATAAGGATTAAGATCCCAAAAAAAATTATTCCTAGCCCCTGAGACCTGGGCCTATTTCTAGAAATATCTAACAGCAGCAGCAGGCAAAACTGGAATGGAGCCTCTTGTGCTATGTGCACTGCAGTCTGCTATATACCCTGCCTGCCTGCCTATATACACTGCCTGCCTGATATCTCTGCAGATGGATTATTCCTCAGAAGGACTGTTTGCTGAGTTGGACATGTGTCTCTAATATAGTTTGGTACACCTACACTAACTAGAAACAAGCAAATATCTCCCTAGCTCAGCAGCACCTCTCCCTACACTGTCTGATTCCAGAGTGACTGTGATGAGTATGGTGGTGCCAGGTCTGATATAGACCTCATGACTCTGTGCGGCCAGCCAATCACTGTAATGCCACAACCAACATGGCTGTGGCATTACAGTGAGTGGCAGGCAATCCCTGCATGTTCATTGGCTCTATAAAGAGCGCCAAACACGCAGGGAAAGGGACCCGAGCTCCCGCCGAGCAACCCCGGAAATACTTGGCGAGCACTGAGCAGTAGCGAACATGCTCTTTCATCACTAAAGGAGACAGCATTGATTGATATTTTTTATTCAGTTCACATCTGAAATTGTACTCGTTAACTTGCAATCCTTGAAGTTGAACAGACATTGTCAAAACTTTTTGTGTGCCCTAACATTTGCAACTTTGGTCTACTTGCTTTAAAAAGAATAATGGGAAGAATATTGACCATGGTTCTTGAATGTGCTTTGTGTTAGAGAATTTTTACATGGGATAACCTGGAATAGAAAGAAAAACAAAACAGTATATATATTATTACAACTGCCTAATAACACTTTTTTTGTTTAAGGAGCTTATTATTATAGTACATTAAATTGTCCATCTTGTTGTTACATTGACAGAAAACTGTCAATGTATTTTAATAGTACAGGTGCCTGTCAGCATGTGCAGTAGGAAGCTCTACTGCTTTGATCCAGATTTAATCTCTACCACATAATGTCTGTTACACACCTGTTCCGAGTCTGGGCTCTGCTCCCTTCATCTCGGTCCCCTGCCCTCTCTTGTGCTCCACGTTGGGTTGCCCAGCATGGAACTTCATCTCTATATGACTTTTAAGGTTCATTAGGACTCACACCTGTATCTTTGGGTTGCTATTCAAGACTTTAATTTGTTACTGTTCTCTTCCTGTGCACACCATGTTTATTGCTTCTATCCTTGTTGCCCTGCAGACCTCTCGGCATACATCCTGCTGTTATCAATCTTCCATCCTGCTGTCCCTTCTTTCCCAGTTTGAGTTGGAACTTCAGGGACAGAGTAAAACAGAAGAGTGCTGATGCTTGATCAGGAGCAAGGAATCAGTTTCATAAGAAATGTTGAGAAAGACAAACAATAAAAAAGAGATGCAGGAGACAGTACAGATACCTGTGAGTATAAGAGACTGAAGGGTCTGTAGAAAGCAGAGTCAGAAGTGGGTGAGTGGAAAATCTCCTTATGTGATGTAGTTGGCAAGTAGCATACTAGCAAGGCTTAAATGGCTGGAAAGTATGGCTGCTGTCATGTCCTGCTATTGTGTCGTATGTATGTGAGACATTTTTATTTTTATTATACAAGCGAGCCACAACACAGACAATTAAAAACAAGTAAAACCCACAAACAACATGTCAAATAGCCCAAAATCCGGCTAAGACACCTCCAAACCACCCTGCTGAAAAGGACATAGAAGAATGAACAGTCACATAGGTATATGATAAATAATACATATATATAACTACACCATTCCAAAAATACCTCTAAAGTGCTAATGCGTGTATGTAAACATACTGGTAAGCTGCCAATGAAAAAAGGTGCCAAATCCACTAATGGGAGAGTCGAACATGAAAAGGTTATATAACAAGCACAATACTGTTGCCCTCTAATTCAGAGGCCCTACAAGCACTATGAAGATAAATGGCAATTGAAAGTTAATATATTATGCCTGTCAGAAAAAATGCTGAAAACATGCACGCAAATAGTATACTCATGTACACAGCAACAGCTGCCAGAGTAACGCAAGCACAAAATAAACAGAGTTCAAACAATCATACTAAAACCTATGTCCAAAGCAGGATTCATGGGTGGATAGAGGATGGTAACCCCACGCGTATCGCCATAAAAGATGGCTTCGTCAGGGGAAGAGGATGCTGTGTGCAAGTCCCACTAGAGTAAATATATAGCCAAGATCAATCAGCAGCAAACACGGACCAGCTGGGAGGGTTAGGGGTAATGATCTCAGCACATGCACAGGTAACTGCAAGGTGTGTAGTGCCACAGCCGCCCAAAATCAGATGGTAAGCAGGGAAAAAAAAAAAAACTATATAGATATGGGGATAAGGACACAAGAGAATCTAATTATCTATGGAAGTGTACAGATGTCTACAGACGGAAGCTGTCACTGAGTAAACAGCACAAATGTACCAGAAAAATAATAATAAAAAAAAACAGAGAATACTTATAAGACCCCAAACAATAAAGTAGGAGAGATATACTATTATTAAATAGAATTTTATACCTCAAAACATATACATCACTGATATTGCAAAAGAGGGGTATACAGCAAGAGAGCAGATACAATGCAGATGGTGGAATATAATTCCACAATCCGACAAAGATATGTGATCACATATCGGGAAAAATAACAAAACAAAATAGTAAATAATAATGAAAAAAAATATATATATATATAAATACAGAGGTATGGTACATACAGTCGCAAAAGTTTGACAATAAATGGCAAAAGCATATAAACGTGAGCTGGAAGGCAGAGAGTATGCAGGATATATCCAGGTTCTGCAGAGATGAGGCCCAACAAAAGATGGAGAAGAATAAAAGCTTATTAAGCAGGCAATTGTCTTTTAAACTCCTATACCATCGTCCCACTCTGGTGGATTCTCTTTGTCAGATTGTGGAATTATCTTTCACCATCTGCATTGTATCTGCTCTCTTGCTGTATACCCCTCTTTTGCTATATCAGTGATGTATATGTTTTGAGGTATGAAATTCAATTTAATAATAGTACATCTCTCCTACTTTATTGTTTGGTGTCATATAAGTATTCTCTTTTTTTTATTATTATTATTATTATTTTTCTGGTACATTTGTGCTGTTTACTCAGTGACAGCTTCAGTCTGTAGACATCTGTACACTTCCATAGATAATTAAATTCTCTTGTGTCCTTGTCCCCATATCTATATATTTTTTTTTTTTTTTCCCTGCTTACCATCTGATTTTGGGCGGCTGCTGCACTACACAACTTCCAGTTACCTGTGCATGTGCTGGGATCATTACCCCTGGCCCTCCCAGCTGGTCCGTGTTTTCTGCGGATTGATCTTGGCTATATATTTACTCTAGTGGGACTTGCACACAGCATCCTCTTCCCCTGATGAAGCCATCTTTTATGGCGATACGCGTGGGGTTACCATCCTCTATCCACCCATGAATCCTGCTTTGGACATAGGTTTTAGTATGATTGTTTGAACTCTGTTCATTTTGTGCTTGTGTTACTCTGGCAGCTGTTGCTGTGCACATGAGTATACTATTTGCATTCATGTTTGGAGCATTTTTTCTGACAGACATATTTTATTAACTTTCAATTGCCATTTATCTTCATAGTGATTGCAGGGCCTCTGAATTAGTGGGCAACACTATTGTGCTTGTTATATAACCTTTCCATGTGCAACTCTCCCATTAGTGGATTTGGCACCTTTTTTCATTGGCAGCTTACCAGTATGTTTACATACATGCATTAGCACTTTAGAGGTATTTTTGGAATGGTGTAGTTATATATGTATGTATTATTTATCATATACCTATGTGACTGTTCATTCTCCTATGTCCTTTTCAGCAGGGTGGTTTGGAGGTGTCTTAGCCTGATTTTGGGCTATTTGACATGTTGCTTGTGGGTTTTACTTGTCTTTAATTGTCTGTGTTGTGGCTCGCTTGGATAATAAAAATAAAAATATTTTTTGTATTGAGATCCCGTTATGTTGCATTTCTTCTCTCTTTTTTGCATATGTTTCTTCATGGAACAGGTTGATCTCTACTAAGTATATTACATCCAATGGTGCCCGCCTCCCTTTCTTTTTTGTATGTATGTGAGATATGACTTCCCAGATGAAGAGTGTGCTCTGTGAACGTTTGGTAACCACTCACTGTGTAGACTTGAAAGTGACTATAAAGGTGGAGTGAGAAAAATGTGACCTCAATGAGTTAGGTGGGCTCAGGAATCAACCCTGCGATGGAGTCTGTAGCAAACGGAGAGCGATATTTCCCTGCAAAGTGGTGAAGGGTTTGGAAGGTCGGAGAAGGCCTAAAAAATATTTTGAAAAAAATGTCTGAAAGAAGAAAGTAAGAAATATCTTACAAATTGATCATAGTGAACAATAGATGTGAACAATTAAATCAGAAGTCATCGCCATAAAAATGGTTAGGAGATTGGACCGTTCTTTTGAGCCATATTTATTTATTTTTTATCTGCCACAAGGTTCAAGAAAAAATGTGCTGTTACATTCTCCACCCAGTGTCATCTTCTAATCCTCACCTAACCGTGGATTTCTACTCTACAGGGTCAAGCTATGAATATACATTTATCTACCTTTATCAAAGCAAAGGTTAAAAAAAGTGAAAATGAATGATGTAAATGAAGCATAGCTTCTGCAAAAGACATTTAATCAGACAATTCTAAATGCACCAACCATGTATTATATATATTATAGAATTAAAGAGAAATTCTCCCTATCTACCCTCACCAATTACATTAATGTAAAGAAATGGGATATTGTCCTTTCTTATTAATACAGTTAATATATTTGCAGTTAATAATAGTACTAAATATTTTATATCTTTGGATATTTTATTTTGTTGTGCTTATGATAGCGAGAACATGTTAACTAACAGAACTTACCATAAAGGATCATTTGGATTTTTATTAAATCTGCCTATAGTCGTGTCACATTTCAGAGTCCCAGACCTTTCTTCTGGTAGATTGACAGGATCTGTGACAAGAAGATGAAAAGTAGTGGTATTTCCTAAAGGCTTATAATTTTAGCTGCACCATCTTTTGTTCCTTACAGAATAAGTCTTAGCGTAAACTAAGAGAACTCTCCATTATTCTAAGGTACATTTAAGATCAAATTACCAAGGTAATCTTCTTGTCTTTCTTCTGCTAACCTGTTGGATGATCTCCAGGAAATGTAAGAAGTCCTGATTTACTATTTTTGTTATTGTACCAATGTGTAACTCAACCCTTGGCTCTCTCCATTATCTGCCCAAGAATATGGAGCTAATTGACAGTTTACCTTTTATATCTTGATTTGTCCCCATTAGATGTCCTTGTGCCCTTGTATAAACAGGTAAGGTAATCACTTTAATTACCAATGTAATTAGCTGTATCTAGAGCACCTGTGCTTAAAACAGAATAAAGATACCTAGAACTGGCCTTTTCATTTGGAATCAATGCTGTGTGTGCTGATTGACAGCACTCATTAGTTGTGAAGGGAATTGAAAGCAGATAATACCATTCGAGTGTTTTAATTGGCAATAAACAATTATGGCCGAACAAAGACGTAAATGGACAAGGGAAAATGTCACTAGTTGAAATATATGGAATTCTCTCTGCACTTTTAATCATGCATTTTTTAGCTAAAATTATTATGTCCCTTTTGACTACATTTTATTCAACACTGCAGAAAATGTCCAAATTTGTTCTGAAATGTATTAGGTCAAGTGCAACCAAGTAAGTGCTTAGTATTTCAATGTGTTCTAGTCGAAAGCCTTCATGGACTAACAACTCTAAATATACAAAAGTTTGGAATTTTGGCTCCTATTGTTTGCTATGTACAAATATAATTTATATGAAAGAAATGGCGCAGGTGATGCCCAGAAATATTACAAAAGCCAAAGTGACAATAGGCTACACAGCCAAGGCAGAAAGGCTAATGTGATTGGCATGGTTATTGTTGAGTTATGTATGAAAAGGGTTGTATTCTTCATCACATCTTCATAAAATACATCACAAGCCAGAAACAAATGGTGAAATGTATAGTGTAGACTTGATCTAATTTTGAGCTATGGTTTAGAGTAACCATTTTTAAAGGGGTTTTTCCATCTCATAAAATGATGGCATATCTCTAGCATTTGATCAGTGGAGGTCTAACTTCTCAATACTCCTACTATACTAAAAATAAAAAAACTACCGCAGCATCTTTACAGTTTTCCCCTCTATAATGATGCCATTAGTATGTACAGAAAATAAAAATGAATGTGAAAACGATAATATGCTTCAATATTTGGCTATGATTAGTAAAAGAAAAGCATGTAGGTGATACATTCCGTTTAAGAGAATGGCAGTAGAGTTTAAGACTTTTTCCCCTCTGAAGAGATATTTGGTTATTTAATTTCTCATAGGAGCATTGCAGGGCCTTATAAGCCTCCTTACCCCAGAATGTCAGGCATGTCACTCTCCACAAGGAGAAATGTTACCACTTAGACTCCAGTCAAAGGCCTCTCATTGAGCCAGATAACATCTCATATTTTGAACTGAGGAGGGGCAACACTCTAAACACATGTCTGCACATTGAGATTCTGGTTTGGTTTTTATTCAAAGTCATATGGCAAGGCTCGTAAAAGGGTCGATATTAACTTTTAAAATTTCTACTTTCAATAGGTGGCACTAGTGTTCAAGTATTCTTCCTCTCTGAAGAGACAATTTGCATATTGCCTTTAAGAAAAATATTTTACGTCCATCTAATAATTTTTACTTTACATTGTAAGGGCTCTTTGACACGTCAGTGTCTCCAGTACGTGTGGTGACGAAGACACTGACACACAGCACAGATCCATTCAAATGAATGGGTCTGCGCACATGTCAGTGTGTTTCCACGGACCGTGTGTCCTTGTGCTCCACATTCTGACATGTCCATTCTTGGCTGGCAGCACGGATCATATGGACCCATTCAAGTGAATGGGTCCATGTAAACACATACCACTCATGGATGCCATCCGTGTGGCATGTACCGCGCTTGGGAATCAGCGGTACAGTTAGCGCTTTTTCCAAGCACCGGGTGCTGATCGCTGCCCTCATCATAGTCCCCAGCAGGCGCTGTGATCAGCACCAGCAGGGACAATGATGAGGGTAGTGGTGTCAGCTCCTGCAGTTTCCACCTGTAAAAATAAGAATAAAATAAAAAAAAATCCATTTACTCACCTGTCCTAAGTATGTCTTGCTGTAATCCATGCGACAGCTCAGCAGAGGAGCCGGGAAGAATGATTCTTGCAGTGATTAATCAAAATATCAGACTAATCAGTCATATATGCAATAAAAAGCTATAAAAAGTAGACATACAGTATGCTTTCAATGTAATATCAAATTTTTATTTTTTATGTGGCCTCGTAGACCTTTACCATTTCTATATGGCCCCGCAGATACATTCCATATGGTGTGTTCTAATGACTATAGTTTCAACATCCAGATTTTTGCTCAGTATTTATTTTAAGTGTTGAAATAATCCTTTATTTTAAATGACCAACTCTGTCAGATAATATTTTTTTTGACAGTTTTGACTGGTCATGATTTTTTCTTCAAGCCAAAGGTAGATATTTTGTGTATTTTCTAATTTAGAGGCAGCATTTCATTGAATATGTCGAAATAAAGGCATTATTTTCCATTTCTATATAGAACTGGATGTTTTAAATGTCATTGTTGTAAAGTGTGCAGTGGCCTTATTCATAACGCCACATTTCTTTAAAATCTGACATGATGTACTGGAGGATAATGTTACTGTACTGCTACCGTTTCACATGTATCCTAAATGTCCTTGTGTTCTTGTCTGCATTGATATAACATTAAGAAAATTTCAAGTATGTTTTAGTCGATGAGGGTTATGATTATATTAACATTTATGGTGTTACTGGAATGCAAAAGTCAAACACACTGAATACTTTTCTGCAATTATGCCTATTTCATTCAATGTAATAGCAAAGTGTTTTACTGTGCCAGGTATCAGTGAAACTAGAAAGTTTGAAATTAAAATTACTGTTTGACTAGGTGTAATCATTTAAAAATTTCAAGTACACTGACTTAAAGGGATTGTCCACCCTTGGGGTACAAGTCTGCAGTCACTCTATGTGATTGAAAACTTGTGTAAATCCTCATTGTTTACACACTGTGAGGATTCTACCTCTCTTAATTTGGATTTCTAACATCGCACGCCTCATCCGTACACACACAGAGAAGAAATGATATTACAGTGAGCTAGAATAATCCTGCCAACATTTTTCTTGTAATCTTTAGTCTTGTAATCTTATGCATATTTTTTAGGGATGGGCGAGCACTAAAATGGTCGGGTGCTCGTTGCTCGGGTCGAGCACATTGGAATACTCGGGTGCTCGACCCGAGCAACAATCCCAATGTAAGTCTATGGGAAACTTGAGCATTTTTCAGGCGGCTCCCCCCGGCGGTCTGCAGAGGGTCTAAAAATTGCCCAAATCAATAGAAACAGTTCTCAAATGACATGGGAACAGCATGGGGAAGACCCCTGGAAGCATGTCTGAGTCCCAGGTCACTGCTGTCAACATCGTTGTCAGTGGTATTACGCCACTTTTACGGACTCACAATAAAACATAAAAAAAAAAAAATGGATTTTCCTGGGAAATATGTTAAGGAACATATCCTTTCCAGAGTAATGAATTGTGGATAAGACAAAAAAAATAACCATAAACAAAAATACTCCTCCACACCTTGGGCTATGTTCACACGTAGCGCTTTTGGTGCATTTTTGCACTTTGCATTGCTTTCACCGGGAAATGTCATTTTAACATTTTGCAACCTTATCTGGCCATGTGGTGTGTGAGAAACATCCTGTTTCATTTATGAAGGAGGGACTCTGAAAGTCACAAAGCCTATTTTTATAGGGCCATCAGGCAGCCTTTACTATTTTTAAAGGGTCAGCAGTCGGCCCTCACTATTCTTAGAGACCCATCAGCCGGCTATGTTTTGTTGTTCCCATTACTAAAGAGTGGGTCTCCTATACTGTTATTGCATATGTAGTGAGTGGCAGGGCTGTCCAAAATTTGAACGCACCCCAATACCACTTTGAAAGTTTGGAAGCACCCCAAAACCACTTAAAAGAGACTTAGAGGAGTGCCTCATGAAAAGATGCTCCCATTATTAGGAAGTGGGTCTCCCATACTGTTTGCCTATGCAGTGAATGCAAAGGTTGCCAAAAATTGGGAGGCACTCCAATGCACCTTGGAAGAGACGTAGAGGGCCTCATGAAAAAATGTTTCCATTATTAGTAAGTGGGTCTCCCATAGTGTTGGCCTATGCAGTGAATGCAAAGGCTGCCAAAATTTTGGAGGCACTCCAATGCAGCTTGGAAGAGACGTAGAGGGCCTCATGAAAAAATGTTCCCATTATTAGGAAGTGGGTCTCCCATAGTGTTGGCCTATGC
Organism: Phyllobates terribilis; assembly: GCF_046119375.1. Lineage (NCBI taxonomy): Eukaryota > Metazoa > Chordata > Amphibia > Anura > Dendrobatidae > Phyllobates > Phyllobates terribilis. Next base: position 656,884,524 of record NW_027362764.1, on the reverse strand, counting down.
AGTGAATGCAAGGGCTGCCAAAAATTGGGAGGCACTCCAATGCACCTTGGAAAAGACGTGAAGGAGGGCCTCATAAAAAAATGTTCCCATTAGAAAGGAATGGTAGTGTTGAGCCACCCCCGTAGTGTTCGAGTTCGGTTCGGTTCGTCGAACACCCGTGTGTTCGCCGAACTGTTCGTCGAACTGTTCGTCGAACACCTTCGAACACCGTTAAAACCAATGGCAGGCAAACAAAAACACATAGAAACACATAGAAAACACCTTCAAAGGTGTCCAAAAGCTGACAAACTGCTCAGAAGACATAACTAACACATGGAAAAGTGACAAGTACATATAGTCATGCGAAAATAAAAGAGGTGGAGGAGTAAAAGGAGGGGGAGACACAGATATAGGCATGTCATGCCCTTCTAAAATCCAAAAAGTGAGAAGCCGACACGGCCAGTCCGCTCCTGCCCGTGCCACCTCCGTGTCGCCGGGTTTGTGCCAGAGCCGCGGTGAACCCTGATGGCCAGCCCCCCTCTCCCAATACTGGTGCCTGTCCGCTGGTGGGTCGAGAGAGCCCCCCTGTGGTGGAGGCAGCTCTAAGCTTTTTAATTTAAATTGTCCCTCTAATTTGAATGAATACACTTTAAATCCATTTACAAGGATCTATTGGAGGGCAAGTCTCATGCCAGCAGCCGCGTAATTCCAGCTCCAGTAGCGTCCACTAAAGCTGCTGCAGTTAAAAAGCTTTTATAAGGATCGAGCTCGGCTGTCCACCGCAAGGCATCCTACTGCCAGTCCCAGCCCCTATGCCTTGGGGTGCCTCCTGATGCTCTTCACTGAGTATCCCGTGGTCCCGAAGCATTTCCTTTGAAAAAATGAAGTGTCCAAACTACAGGTGGTGTAGCTTGCTTAACAGCCGGGATAATCTGCTGACTAGCAGACCCTGCTACTAGGCACAAAGTATTTCCTGGACTAGATGCAGTTAAAAATTTGCAATTAGATACTCTCGTTGGATGCTGAGAAAGCATTCCATAGAGTCTCCTGGCACGCCATATATGATTCTCTTAAAAAGCTTGGGGTTGGGGTCTAGGGGACCCTTTTATAGCCAAAATCACGGCCCTGTATCGCAATACGTCACCTAGGCTGAAGATAAATGGAACTGTAGCACCCTGAGGGCTCGGTTGCTACAGAGGTATTGCACCTCACCCAGAGGTGTGATATCTCACTCTCAGGTAAGGATGTAGTGTGGATCAGGACCCGACACCTGCATGCATTACACCACATTGCCGTGGGGCAGGGCGACCAATATGCCCCTGAGATGGGCACGACAGTCCCTGTCCCTGGCTGGAGTGGGGGGAGGGAAAACTGAGGAAGGGGAACCCTGTAGTGCAGGAGCAGGGAGGAAGCAGTTCCTGGGTGCATTGATAAGGGAGTATAAAAGGTGAGCACCATCTTAGTTCAGTGCAGAGAAGTCTGAGCAGAAGTGGCAGGGAGCAGGGGCTCTGCATGAGCTCTGCTCCGGAGGCGGGCCTAGTAACAGAGGCCCAGGCCTGGAAGAGGGAGAAGGAAGGAAGAGGAGCAGAGAAGGCTCCAGGAACGAGGAACGAAGGGATCTCAGGGGTGCGGAAGGGCGAGTCGCCACCGCACGCCAGAATCCACCTGCGTGGAGGGGTCAGGCCAAGGGGGGAGACCGGTCCCCGAAACTAGTGGAGGCAGGAAACGACCCTCAGCTAGAAACAGGAGGCTGTGACATTTTATGTGGCGCAGCCCCTCGCTACACCCGCTAGGAAGGCACCACATAGGGTCAGGGAAACTGGCGCCAAGTTTACCAAGAGGAGGCCCGAGGCAGCCGGACAGAAGGGTTGGTAAGAAAGGCCAGACAAAGGACACACAAAGGAGGTCCTGTGAAGCGCTCCAAAGTTATCTGGGAGTTGTCTGAGCCCCTCACCTGGTGAGCACAGTACGACGTGGGCAGCCGTTACCTGCAGACGTGGTCTGGATAATAAGAACTGTGAGTAAAGGCCCTGGACTGCATCACTGACTCCGTGTCATTACTGCTGCTGCCCTGCACCATCACCCCCATCCTCCGCATACACTGCCCTGAGGCTATACTCCTCCCGTGGGGAGTTATGCTACGCTCTGCTGCACCCACAACACCAGCCTCAGCGGTCTGACCTGGAGCGGCGGTTCACTCTGACCGCAATCCACGGGTGGCGTAGTCGGACATTTAAACATCAAAGCCACATAAATAGTTCCGCCACTGGTTTGACCGCCCTGAGCCACGGAACCGGGTTGCCGCCACGGAGACTACAACCACCAGCATCCACCAAAAAGGGTCCGGCTCCGGGTGTCCCAAGGCCCAGGGGGCGCGTCAGAACATTTTCATCACCTTTCACAATCACCAATGGGACAAGGTAGGGATGTTCTCTGTCCCCTCTCTTATACATCCTAGTGATGGAGCACCTGCTCTCATCAATTCGCCATAACCCCAATATTAGGTGGATTGAGGTGGGAGGCACCGAGTACAAGTGCTCTCTATTTGCTGATGATGTCCTAGTATATATTACTCAATCACATATATCCATCCATGCTGTTATGGCTGAAATAGATCACTTTGTTACATGGTCAAATTTTAAAATCAATGCAGCGAAGTCTGAGGCCCTCGATGTCTCCCTCCCCAAATCCATATAGGATTCCATCCAGTCCAACTTTCCCTTTGCCTGGCCCTCACAGGGTATCAAATACTTAGGAATTCCTATTCATAGAGACCTCTCCCATCTATGTTATCTTAATTTTGGGCCCTTTATTGAACAACTCCATACAGACCACGGTTGGCAAGTTAGAACTGTAAGATTCACTACGTGAACCACTGGTGTTTTGTGGAAAAGCACATGTACACTGTGTTCCAAATTATTATGCAAAAAGTGTTTAGGAGTGATAAGGGAAGAATTTGTTTGTTTGTCAGTTAAACTCATTGATGGTGATGTGTGTCAGGGCTCTTTATATCACTGTAAGCAATTGCAGACACCAGTGCTAATTAGTTTGTCAGGTGTGTCCAATGAAAGGCAAGACTACTTAAGAAGGCTCTCTCACATTATTCAGCAGCCTACATTTTCTGCCAAAATGGGAAAGAAAAAGGATGTGTCGGCTGCTGAGAAGCAACAAATTGTGGAGTGTTTAGGTCAAGGCATGACTACAATCAACATTGTGCGATGATCAGGATGAAGTGTCTTGGCAATCAAGAAGTATGTAGCTGATTCACAGTACACACGTGTGCGTGCTGATAAGGGCAAATTGAGGACTCTTTCCTACAGGCAATTACGTCAGGTTGAAAGAGCAACGGCAAAAAAGCCTTGTCATATCAGCAGACAAGTTTTTGAAGCTGCTTGTGCCTCCAACGTCCCCCGAACAACAAGATGCAGGGTCCTTCAGAGGTTTGCAGCTGTGCATACGCCATCCTGTCGACCTCCTCTATCCACTTCACACAAGCAGAAACGGCTCCAGTGGGCCAAACATTACATGAAGACTGATTTCAAAACTGTTTTGTTCACGGATGGTCCAGCGCTCGATGGTCCAGATGGATGGAGTGGAGGATGGCTGGTTGATGGACACCCCACGCAAACACGGCTACAGCGCCAACAAGGAGGTGGTGGAGTAATGTTTTGGGCTGGAATCATGGGGAGAGAGATTGTCGGCCCCTTTAGGATCCCTGAAGGCGCTAAAGATGAACTCCATAATGTATGTGGATTTTCTCAAACAGCACTTCCTGCCATGGTTCAAGAAGAAGAACCGTGTATTTCACAGCAAGATCATTTTTCTGCATGATAATGCACCATCTCATGCTGCACATAAAACATCTGCATCTCTGGCTGATATGGGCATAAAAGGGGACAAACTTATGGTGTGACCCCCATGCTCCCCTGACCTCTACCCCATTCAGAACCTTTGGAGCATCATTAAAAGGAGTGTCTATGATGGCGGGAGGCAGTTCACATCTAAGCAACAGCTCTGGGAGGGTATTCTGTCCTCATGCAAAACAATTGAAGCAGAAACCATCCAAAACCTGACAAATTCAATGGACGAGAGAGTTCAGAAGCTCCTTTCGAACAAGGGGTCCTATGTGAAAATGTAACATCACCTAGAATAAAGTTTTGAGTTGAAAACTGTTTGATTTCAGTTTCTAACAACCTGCTAATGCTTATAATTTCAAAAATGACCATTTTTTTGGTCTTTATTAAAATGAAAAGGTTGATCGAAAAGTTTGGGGGATCTAAGAGTGTGGCAACCCAGTAGTCATGATTACTTCGAATTCTGACAATATGAGGGTCATGCTGCAGGTAGTGCAGAAAGAAGGCACTTATGTGTCTTGCGCATCTCGGAGCCCCAAAATTATTTTCCGGGCTAGATGCAGCTAAAAATTATTTTTAATTTTAAATCTGGTGGAGCTTATTATAGATGGCCTAATAGGATCAGTGCTGCACACTGCTACAAAGCCCAAATTATTTTCCAGTCAAGATACAGATAAACATGATTAGTAATTTGAAAGCTTAAAACGGTTGGTAGGGTGATTTTAACCAATCATCAAGCTTTTACTCTCCCCAGGATGACACAGGGGTAGAAAAGTCGTTTCGGATCCATGATTTGTTCATCTTTATGAACGTGAGTCTGTCTACATTATCAGTGGAGAGCCGCGTGCGCTTATCTGTCAGCACACCACCAGCAGCGCTGAACACACGTTCAGACAGAACGCTGGCTGCGGCGCATGACAAGATCTCCAAGGCGTAAGTGGCTAGCTCCGGCCATTTATCCAGATTGGAAGCCCAAAAAGAGCAAGGGTCCAGTGACACAGTCGTGGCTTCAATGTTTACTTGGAGATACTCCTGTACCATCGTCTCTAGGCGTTGACTATGTGTCAGACTTCTTGTCTCCTGTGGCCTTGCAAAGGATGGGCTAAAAAAGTGGTGAAATGATTCCGCAAAATTGATGTTACCAGCAGATACTGTGGTTCTGTTACGGTTTGAGTGCTGAACACTTGACGGTCCCACGGTTGGCAAGTTGGAACTGTGAGATTCACTACGTGCACCACTGGTATTTTGTGGAAAAGCACATGTAAGATTCTGCAACAGTCTCTGCTGATACTCCTGCATGCGTGCATCCCTTTCTATGGCAGGAATAATTTCTGCAAATTTACTTTTGTACCGGGGATCTAACAGTGTGGCAACCCAGTAGTCAGGATTACTTCTAATTCTCACAATTCGAGGGTCATGTTGCAGGTAGTGCAGCAAGAAGGCACTCATGTGTGTTGCGCATCCAGGAGCACCAAGTCCCTGTTGTGTTGGTGGCGAGGTAACAATCATGCTTCCTTCCTCTGTCCTCTCCCCCCAACCTCGCACAACAGAAATGTGATCAAGGTCTCCCTCATCTGATGAGTCTTCCATCAGTTCGTCCTCCACTTCTTCCTGGGCTCCTGCACCTTCCTCACTAGTTTGGCTGCTACCATGCGCCCTGGTAAAACCATCTCCCCCACCCTCACATGCCTGCCGCCTTGGTGCTGTCGACCGTCTGGACCTTGCAGATGTTAGCCCTTCCGCATACAACTCCTCCTCCTCTACTTCCTCCACCTCCTCTTGTGCCACCACCTGACTCCGAATTCTGTTTAACATGTGCTCCAGCATGTAAATCACCGGAATAGTCATGCTGATAATGGCATCGCCAGCACTAAACATCTTCGTCGCCATTTCAAAACTGTGCAGAAGGGTGCATAGGTCCCTGATCTGAGACCACTCCTCCAGCGTGATTTGCCCCACCTCTGAATCTCGTTGGCCCAGGCTATACGTCAGAACGTATTGCACCAGGGCTTGTCGGTGCTGCCACAGTCGCTGCAACATGTGCAGAGTTGAATTCCACCGGGTAGGCACATCGCATTTTAGCCGGTGAAGTGGCAGGCCCAACGACTTCTGTAGAGATGTAAGTCGCTGAGCTGCGGGATGCGAACGGCGGAAGTGAGCACACAGCGACCGTGCCCTCTGCAGAAGGCCATCTAGTCTGGGATAGTGGGCTAAAAATTGCTGGACAACCAGGTTCAACACGTGAGCCATACAAGGCTCGTGTGTGACATTGCCCCGGCGAAGGGCCGCACCCAGGTTTGCAGCATTGTCGCACACGGCCTTCCCTGGTTTCAGGTCCAGTGGAGACAACCATTCATGAAATTGGTTCTCCAGAGCTGACCACAACTCCTCAGCTGTGTGACTCACATTTCCCAGACATTTCAATGTAAAAACCGCCTGATGTCGTTGAGCCCTACTGCCAGTATAGTAAGGAGGTGTGCAGGATCCCTTCTGCGCAGTTAGAAAGCTTGTGGCATGACCAGACAGGCTTTGGGTGCAGGTGGAAGACCGAGAGGAGGTTGAGGAGGCAGAAGCAGTGGAGGAACTTTGACATAAAGAGGATTGATGCACAACTCGTGGGGACGGCAAGACTTGGACAGCAGCCCCTTGTCCTGCTGTCACCATAGTTACCCAGTGCCCAGTCAGCGACATGTAACGCTCCTGTCCATGCCTACTCGTCCAAGTGTCTGTGGTGAAATGCACCCTGTCACACACAGAGTTTCTCAAAGAAGCGGTGATGTTGTGTGCGACATGCTGGTGGAGCGCAGGCACACCTTTCTTTGAGAAGTAGTGCCAACTGGGCATCTGGTACTGGGGCACTGCGACGGACATAAGGTCTCGAAAATCCTCTGTGTCCACCAGGCGGAAAGGCAGCATTTCTGTAGCCAAGAGCTTGCAGATGGTGAAATTCAACCTCTTAGCTTTCTCATGGCTAGGAGGAAATGGTCTTTTACTTGTCCACATCTGAGGGACCGAGGGCTGGCTATTGTGCTTAGACGGGGTTGATAAGGGTGTCCCCGGCAAACTGCCGGTCTGTGAGGAAGATGCAGGCGGACATGTTAGGTTGCCTTGATCCAAAGGTGGTGCTATCGATGTCGGACAGCGCTCAACACCAGCTGCTGTTACCACCTCCAAAGAAAATGATGACCTGCCAATCACGCTGGCTGTTGCGGGTAAAGAGGTGGCAGGTCTGCGCCCCAAAACAGGTGTGACTGCTGTCCCCCCAGTCACAGAGGATGAAGAGGCCGCGGATGCACAAGATATGGCAGACGGTGGTTGGCCCGGCCGGCTAGGCCGCATTGTAGCACACTGAGCTTCCCACTGCAACTTATGCTTCATGTCCATGTGCCGGTTCATGCATGAAGTACTCAAACTATGTATTTTTTGGCCTCTACTTAGCTTTTGCTGACAAATGTTACAGATAACACGAGTTGGGTCATCTTTATCGATCTGAAAAAATGCCCAGGCTATGCAAGGCTTAGCACCCACGCGACCTGAAGAGCCACCACGACTTGTGGTGAGAGGCAGAGTTGTGTTTGAGGATGCAGTTGTTGACGTGCTTCCAGTACTACGTCTCTGTCCAGGAAGGTGCAACCTGACCTCGTCGTCACTAGCATCTTTCCTCCACCTCCTCTGCTGACCTCATCTCTTGGCTGACTGTGGGTTGACAGTAAGTGGGATCTCCAACCTCATCATCATCACCCTGTGTGTTATCACACCCGTCGTCCTCAGAGCCAACCTGTTCCTGCCCTGACAAAAAACTAAAGTTGTCGCTCCAATCAGGTATTTGAGTCTTATCATCGTCTTCCTCATTGTCTCCACCAACAGGAGTTACAGTTTGGGAATGAGGGTCTACATTATGGTCAGAACCTTCTGCGTCTGGTCCTGGATCCGACTCATAAAGATTCTGGGCATCAGTGCAGATCATTTCCTCGTCTGGATTCACAGAAGCGCTGGAGTCAACCTCTGATTCCCAGGCTATAGAATGAGTAAACAGCTCTGCAGACTCAACCATCTGTTCTACCTCATACTCAGACGGGCAGCTGGAGATTTGGGAGCTGTGAGGAAGCAAGTGCGATTTGGGTGACACCTTTGAGGACTGGAGTATTTGTGATGTTGAAGTTGATGTGGAGGAGAGCCCACTTAAAGGAGCAGTTGATATCCGTTGAAGCACCTGCTGTTTTTGTGCCTCATCTGGAATTTGTAGCGATTGGCGTGGCCGTAAGAAAGGGATCTTATCACATTGTCCGCTAAAAGAAGTAGACATTTTAGTTTGGCTGGAAGATGGTCTTTCTTCTGCAGATGTTACTGTTGCTTTAACACCTACCCCACGGACACAACCTTTTTTCCCCTTCCCAACACGCCTATTCCCCTTTCCACCAGCAGCAGGCCTTTTTCCACTCATTTTGGTGGTTAACTAATTCACAACTCTGCAGTTGTTTGCACAAAAAAACAATGGATGGTAACCGAGCAGAGCTGAGTGGCCAAACTGTGGTATTAGGCCAAAACTATTGGCTGGGTTAGATGCAGAAAAAAATATATTCAGTTTGCAACCTGATGGAGGTCAGTATAGATGGACTAATAGAGAAAGTCCGACACACTGCTACAAGGCCAAATATTTTTTCAGAGGTAGATGCAGAAAAAAATTATATTCAGTTTGCAACCTGATGGAGGTCTGTATAGATGGATTAATAGAACAAGACCCACACACAGCTAGAAGCCCAATATTTTTTCAGAGGTAGATGCAGAAAAAAATATATTCAGTTTGCAACCTGATGGAGGTCAGTATAGATGGACTAATACAACAAGTCCCACACACAGCTAGAAGCCCAATATTTTTTCAGAGGTAGATGCAGAAAAAAATATATTCAGTTTGCAACCTGATGGAGGTCAGTATAGATGGACTAATACAACAAGTCCCACACACAGCTAGACGCCCAAATATTTTTTCAGAGGTACTGTAGATGCAGATACAAATTATTTTTAATTTGCAACCTGATGGAGGTCAGTATAGATGGACTAATACAACAAGTCCCACACACAGCTAGAAGCCCAAATATTTTTTCAGAGGTACTGTAGATGCAGATAAAAATTATTTTTAATTTGCAACCTGATGGAGGTCAGTATAGATGGACTAATAGAGAAAGTCCGACACACTGCTAGAAGGCCAAATATTTTTTCAGAGCTAGATGCAGAAAAAAATTATATTCAGTTTGCAACCTGATGGAGATCAGTATAGATGGATTAATAGAACAAGACCCACACACAGCTAGAAGCCCAATATTTTTTCAGAGGTAGATGCAGAAAAAAATATATTCAGTTTGCAACCTGATGGAGGTCAGTATAGATGCACTAATACAACAAGTCCCACACACAGCTAGAAGCCCAAATATTTTTTCAGAGGTACTGTAGATGCAGATAAAAATTATTTTTAATTTGCAACCTGATGGAGGTCAGCATAGATCGACTAATACAACGAGTCCCACACACAGCTAGAAGCCCAAATAATTTTTCAGAGGTACTGTAGATGCAGATACAAATTATTTTTAATTTGCAACCTGATGGAGGTCAGTATAGATGGACTAATACAACAAGTCCCACACACAGCTAGAAGCCCAAATATTTTTTCAGAGGTACTGTAGATACAGATACAAATTATTTTTAATTTGCAACCTGATGGAGGTCAGTATAGATGGACTAATACAACAAGTCCCACACACAGCTAGAAGCCCAAATATTTTTTCAGAGGTAGATGCAGAAAAAAATATATTCAGTTTGCAACCGGATGGAGGTCAGTATAGATGGACTAATACAACAAGTCCCACACACAGCTAGAAGCCCAAATATTTTTTCAGAGGTACTGTAGATGCAGATAAAAATTATTTTTAATTTGCAACCTGATGGAGGTCAGTATAGATGGACTAATACAACAAGTCCCACACACAGCTAGAAGCCCAAATATTTTTTCAGAGGTACTGTAGATGCAGATACAAATTATTTTTAATTTGCAACCTGATGGAGGTCAGTATAGATGGACTAATAGAGAAAGTCCGACACACTTCTAGAAGCCCAAATATTTTTTCAGAGCTAGATGCAGAAAAAAATTATATTCAGTTTGCAACCTGATGGAGGTCAGTATAGATGGATTAATAGAACAAGACCCACACACAGCTAGAAACCCAATATTTTTCAGAGGTAGATGCAGAAAAAAATATATTCAGTTTGCAACCTGATGGAGGTCAGTATAGATGGACTACAACAACAAGTCCCACACACAGCTAGAAGCCCAAATATTTTTTCAGAGGTACTGTAGATGCAGATAAAAATTATTTTTAATTTGCAACCTGATGGAGGTCAGTAAAGATGGACTAATACTACAAGTCCCACACACAGCTAGAAGCCCAAATATTTTTTCAGAGGTACTGTAGATGCAGATACAAATTATTTTTAATTTGCAACCTGATGGAGGTCAGTATAGATGGACTAATACAACAAGTCCCACACACAGCTAGAAGCCCAAATATTTTTTCAGAGGTAGATGCAGAAAAAAATATATTCAGTTTGCAACCTGATGGAGGTCAGTATAGATCGACTAATACATCAAGTCCCACACACAGCTAGAAGCCCAAATATTTTTTCAGAGGTACTGTAGATGCAGATAAAAATTATTTTTAATTTGCAACCTGATGGAGGTCAGTATAGATGGACTAATACAACAAGTCCCACACACAGCTAGAAGCCCAAATATTTTTTCAGAGGTACTGTAGATGCAGATACAAATTATTTTTAATTTGCAACCTGATGGAGGTCAGTATAGATGGACTAATAGAGAAAGTCCAACACACTGCTAGAAGGCCAAATATTTTTTCAGAGCTAGATGCAGAAAAAAATTATATTCAGTTTGCAACCTGATGGAGGTCAGTATAGATGGATTAATAGAACAAGACCCACACACAGCTAGAAGCCCAATATTTTTTCAGAGGTAGATGCAGAAAAAAATATATTCAGTTTGCAACCTGATGGAGGTCAGTATAGATGGACTAATACAACAAGTCCCACACACAGCTAGAAGCCCAAATATTTTTTCAGAGGTACTGTAGATGCAGATAAAAATTATTTTTAATTTGCAACCTGATGGAGGTCAGTATAGATGGACTAATACAACAAGTCCCACACACAGCTAGAAGCCCAAATATTTTTTCAGAGGTACTGTAGATGCAGATACAAATTATTTTTAATTTGCAACCTGATGGAGGTCAGTATAGATAGACTAATACAACAAGTCCCACACACAGCTAGAAGCCCAAATATTTTTTCAGAGGTAGATGCAGAAAAAAATATATTCAGTTTGCAAACTGATGGAGGTCAGTATAGATGGACTAATACAACAAGTCCCACACACAGCTAGAAGCCCAAATATTTTTTCAGAGGTACTGTAGATGCAGATAAAAATTATTTTTAATTTGCAACCTGATGGAGGTCAGTATAGATGGATTAATACAACAAGTCCCACACACAGCTAGAAGCCCAAATATTTTTTCAGAGGTACTGTAGATGCAGATACAAATTATTTTTAATTTGCAACCTGATGGAGGTCAGTATAGATGGACTAATAGAGAAAGTACGACACACTGCTAGAAGGCCAAATATTTTTTCAGAGCTAGATGCAGAAAAAAATTATATTCAGTTTGCAACCTGATGGAGGTCAGTATAGATGGATTAATAGAACAAGACCCACACACAGCTAGAAGCCCAATATTTTTTCAGAGGTAGATGCAGAAAAAAATATATTCAGTTTGCAACCTGATGGAGGTCAGTATAGATGGACTAATACAACAAGTCCCACACACAGCTAGAAGCCCAAATATTTTTTCAGAGGTACTGTAGATGCAGATAAAAATTATTTTTAATTTGCAACCTGATGGAGGTCAGTATAGATGGACTAATACAACAAGTCCCACACACAGCTAGAAGCCCAAATATTTTTTCAGAGGTACTGTAGACGCAGATACAAATTATTTTTAATTTGCAACCTGATGGAGGTCAGTATAGATGGACTAATACAACAAGTCCCACACACAGCTAGAAGCCCAAATATTTTTTCAGAGGTAGATGCAGAAAAAAATATATTCAGTTTGCAACCTGATGGAGGTCAGTATAGATCGACTAATACAACAAGTCCCACACACAGCTAGAAGCCCAAATATTTTTTCAGAGGTACTGTAGATGCAGATAAAAATTATTTTTAATTTGCAACCTGATGGAGGTCAGTATAGATGGACTAATACAACAAGTCCCACACACAGCTAGAAGCCCAAATATTTTTTCAGAGGTACTGTAGATGCAGATACAAATTATTTTTAATTTACAACCTGATGGAGGTCAGTATAGATGGACTAATAGAGAAAGTCCGACACACTGCTAGAAGGCCAAATATTTTTTCAGAGCTAGATGCAGAAAAAAATTATATTCAGTTTGCAACCTGATGGAGGTCAGTATAGATGGATTAATAGAACAAGACCCACACACAGCTAGAAGCCCAATATTTTTTCAGAGGTAGATGCAGAAAAAAATATATTCAGTTTGCAACCTGATGGAGGTCAGTATAGATGGACTAATACAACAAGTCCCACACACAGCTAGAAGCCCAAATATTTTTTCAGAGGTACTGTAGATGCAGATAAAAATTAGTTTTAATTTGCAACCTGATGGAGGTCAGTATAGATGGACTAATAGAATGATGCTATGCCCAAAATATTTTACTTCACTAGGTACAGTAAAATAATTGGTATTCTATACACAGGTGGTATATCTTGCAGCACAGATAGGCTACTCCACTGACTAACACACTCTGCAATAGGCCAAAAAGGATTAGGTTTGCTAGATTCAGCCAAATGCTGTAAAAAAAAACTTGCACAGCAGTGGCACAGACCTGCCTGGCAAAAACTGATAGGAACTGATGTAACCTAGTCCTGAAAAGGACTCAAATTACAATTAGTCTTTACTCCCACAACCTATCTGTTTAAGAGCACAGACCTCCCTGATAAAAGTCGTAGGAAATGCTGTAACCTAGTCCTTAAAAGGACTGCAATCACAACTATTCCCTACTCCCAATCTATCTGTATATTTGTGCGAAAATTGGCTTGAAATTAACAAGGTATAGCGCACACAGCAACAGCGGTGCCGTCTAACACGCAGCTGCAGCAGTGAGAAAATGGTGGCGACGGGGAAAATGGCTTGGTCTTATAGGGCAAGGACATGTGACATACACTGCCAATGACACATGCCCTTGCTTGTGTGAAAAAAAGCACTTCGCTCCGTGTGTGCGCTGCTGATAGGCTGACAGATTGCACCTCCCCACTGCAAATGCGGTAAAGAGAAAAAAAAATGGAGATCTTCATTGTTCCTGCAGAGATCCATCCCCTGCCCCTCCCCCCACCCCGCTGTACACTCAAACTGCGTATTAACATTAATTTTCATCATTACTGAGAAAAAATCCAGTTATGATTTTGGTGCACGAACAGTTATCGAACATAACCTCGAACAGCCGAATTTTTATCAAATTGTTCGTGTTCGCCGAACGGCTCGAACACCGCCCAAAACAGCTCGAATTTGAGATTGGCGAACAGTTCGAGTAGAACAACGCTCATCTCTAAGGAATGGGTCTCCTATACTTGTAATGCCCTTGCACTAAGTGTATAGGCTGACAAACATTTACCCCTGGGGGGTTTTCATGAACATACTGTATAAAAAAAAATTTTTTACGGGCATCATAAACACCCTTTAAAAAAATTATGTGGGTGCTGCATCACGGACCACGGTCACCCTGGTGATATGGTGGTGGAGGACGAGGATGAGGAGAAGGAGGAGGACAAGAGCAAATAGCCAAAATCAGGAAGCGTATACCCATGTGTGGGTGTGAAAAGGTGCATGGGAATACACCTCCCAAAAAAAGACACTGGATTTGAGTTTATGTTAAGCTGCTATCATTCAGTGGTATTGAGAAGTCTGGCCTAATAAAGCCCTTGTTCATTTTTATAAGAGTCAGCCTGTCAGCATTTTCAGTTGACAGGCGGATGCGCTTATCAGTTAAAATTCCACCAGCGGCACTAAAAACACGTTCAGATAAAATGCTAGCAGCAAGGCAGGCAAGGACCTCCAAGGCATAGAGAGCCAGTTCATGCCACATCTCCAGCTTGGATACCCAATAATTATAAGGCACAGAGGAATCATGAAAGACATTGGTACGGTTGGCGAGAGTACCCCGCGCCTCAGGGCCTGTGCGATGTGAGGGTCTGAGAAAACTGTCCCAGAACTTTGACATTGTTCCCCTGCCTCTGCTGGATTGGAGTTGTGTCTCTCTCGCCTGTACTCCTTGGTTGTCCAACGAACTGTGACCTCTTCCACCAGCGTTTTCAGATGGGAATTTTTTTAATAGTTCTGCAACAAGAGTCTTCTGGTACTGCCCCATTTTTGTAGACCTCTCCGCCTCTGGAATAAGAGATAGGACGATTGACCATGCTATCCTCATCCTCCTCCCTGTCCTCCGGCCATCGACACTGAAAAGACGGTATGACAGTTGTGCAGGTAGTACCATCTATAGCACATGAAACTAGCTCCTGTTCTTCCTCCTCCTCCTCTACCTCATCGTCACCCAATCCATGTTGGGATGAGATGAGGCTGGGCTGTGTGTAATTACCCTGTATGGTTCCTTTCTCCATCTCATCGTGCTCCGCCTGCAATGCATCCTCTTTGATTGTGAGCAGAGAGCGTTTCAGAAGACAGAGAAGTGGGATGGTGACGCTAATTATGGCGTCATCGCCGCTCACCATTTTGGTGGAGTGCTCAAAGTTTTGGAGGATGGTACATATGTCTGACATCCATGTCCACTCCTGAGGTCTTAAGCGTGGATTCTGAATTGAATACCGATGGCCTTGTTGATGCTGGTAGTCAACAACTGCCCTCTTCTGCTCACAAATCCTTCCCAATATCTGCAGTGTAGAATTCCAATGCGTGGGGACATCACATACCAGTCGATGAGCCGGAATCTGCAAGCGCTGCTGAAGCATGGCAAGAGTGGCAGAAGCTGTAGCAGACATTCTAAAATGGGCACTCAGGTGGCGTACTTTGACAAGCAGATCCAGCAGCTCCAGGTAGGTTTTGAGAAACCGCTGAACCACGAGGTTAAGCACATGGGCGAGTCATGGTACATGTGTGAGCTCGCCTCAGAGCCGCCACCAGGTTTCGGCCATTGTCACCCATGACCATGCCTGGCTGTAGGTTCAGCGGTGTCAGCCACAGATCTGCCTGCTCTTTCAGAGCTGTCCACAACTCTTCAGCATTGTGTGGTTTGTCACCTAAGCATATTATCTCCAGCACAGCTTGTTGGAGCTTCGCTGAGGCAGTGCTGCAGTGCTTCCAGCTTGTGACTGATGTGGTCATTTCAGAGATGGGGGCTAAAGAGGAGGGGGAGGCTGAGGAGGATGAGGTACAGGAGCTGTAGACTGTGGGGGCAACCCTGATTGACCTAGGGCCCGCAATCCTTGGCATCGGGAGGATGTGTTCCGTCCCAAGGTCTGACTGGGTCACGGCTTCCATTATGTTAACCTAGTGTGTCTTCAGCAAGATGTACTGTCCCTGCCCACAAACACTTGTCCACGTGTCCGTGATTAGGTTGACTTTCCCAGTAACTGCATTGTTGAGGGCACGGCTAATGTTGTGGGACACGTGCTTGTGTAATGCTGGGACGGCACACCGGGAGAATTAGTGGTGGCTGGGGACCGAGTACCGAGGGACGGCCGCCTCCATCAGTTTGCGGAAAGCTTCCATCTCCACTAGCCTAAAAGGCAACATTTAGAGCTCAAGCAGTCGAGAAATGTGGGAATTTAGTTGTGTGGCCTGTGGGGCGTTGGCAGCATATTTGCACTTGCATGCCAAGGACAACTGAACGCTGGGACAAGGACATGCTTGATGATGGTGCTAGTTGAGAGTGTGAAACGACACTTGCAGGGCAGGAGGCATCTTCATATGCACTGTGGACAGGGGATTGGCTTCCACGTACAACAGCAGAACAAGCTGTGGTGTCACCTGCAGACACTGTTCCTGGACCCTGGGGTTTGGCCCACAAAGTCGGGTGCTTTGCTGCCATGTGCCTGATCATGCTGGTGGTGGACAGTCTGGTAGTTTTGCTACCCCTGCTGATGCTGGCCTGGCAGGTGGTGCAAATGGCCTTTTTGGGGTTATCGGCAGAGTCTTTAAAAAACAACCAGACTCGGGAAGACCTAACCGTTGTACTGGCCACTTCCGTCATGTTGGTGTTACGGGGAACGGTTGCCCGCCTTCTGTCTGCGGCCACCACACTGCTTCTTCCTTTCTGTTGGGGTGCTCTGCCTCCCTCCCCTTGTGTGCTGCTGTCCTCACTCTGCATGTCCTCCTGCCAGGTTGGGTCAGTTACTATATCATCCAACACCTTGTCTTCCACTTCCACACCCTGGTCCTCCTCCTTTCTTTCTGGCAATTGTGTCTCATCATCGTCCACCTCTTGTGACTCTTTCCCTCCATTGCCTTCATATGACCGTGGCTGCTCAAATATTTGTGCAGCTAATCAAGAGAATGCCAAGAGTGTGCAAACAGTCATCAAGGCAAAAGGTGGCTGCTTTGAAGAACCTAGAATATAAGACATATTTTCAGTTGTTTCACACTTTTTTGTTAAGTATATAATTCCACATGTGTTAATTCATAGTTTTGATGCCTTCAGTGTGAATGTACAATTTTCATAGTCATGAAAATACAGAAAAATCTTTAAATGAGAAGGTGTGTCCAAACTTTTGGTCTGTACTGTATATATATATATATATATATATATATATAATCAAGCGTATAAGCAAGGCAGAAAACCATGGACTTGTTGTGCACTGGGCCTAAATTATACTGTACACTAGTAATTCTTCTGCAAAGTTTTTAGTCATACCTGATAGGCTAAAATAATGTTGTGACTTTTCTATAAAACATTGACAAGCACCTATTCTAAATGTCATCAGTAATAGCCTCTTAAGCTATATATGGCCCATTCTCAGCAAGGTGATTGATTAAAGTGAAATAAAAATTTGCCTTTCATGGAAGAACTTCACTTTATAAACTATAATGATGTCACTCGCAATATCATTACTAGTTGAAAGATCAGATTATCTGTCTGACATCGTATAATGCGGGTCCCTTTAACAGTGTGGCAATAACAGAAATATACAGTATATATATATATATATATATATATATATATATATATATATATATATTGTAGGGTTGCACTCTCAGGTAGTAGGCAGCATTCACACAGTTATGCAGTTTTTTTATCCAAGCAGGCAGATATATTAAAGTTCATAAACCTTTTCTAGCAACACAAATAAATTGCAAATAGTGATGATCGAGCATGCTCGTTTAATGAGATTTATGAGCATGCTTGGGGTGAGTACCTATTATTTTCCGCGTGCTCGGAGGTTAAGTTTTTGTCACTCAGTAAACATGATTTGCGACTGTTTGACAACTTTAATACATGTGAGAAATGCTGGAAAAACAGGCGTTCTTCACATGTTTTAACCCCTTCCCGACCCGTGTCACAGCGTCTGTGACATGGAAACCGATGCGTTCCCGACCCATGTCACAGCGTCTGTGACATGGCGGGATCGCGCCCCTGCAGCATGTGCGAGCGGGGTCACTCAGGTGTCACAGTTGCTGTTGCAACTGGACAACCTGCAGTTGACCCCACGGGGGGTGGATTAACCCCCCCCCGTGCCTAGGACCCCTCCGATTGGCAGTTTCACTTTCACTTTAGCGAAACTGCCAATCGGAATGAATTAAATATTTCACCAATGGAAATTGGTGAAATATTTACGATCTGGGCATGGCCTGATGCATATAGCATCAGCCATTGGCTGGGGGAGTGTCACCTCTGTCCCCCCCCTGATCTGATTGGGGCTGGTGTCCATGTGATGCTAGCCCTCCAATCAGATGTGGAGGGGGTTGTTTTTACAATGGCTGATCAAGCTCCCCAGCTTCATCCCATCCGTGGAAGCAGAGGAGCTTGGTCACCCGCCGATCTGCTGCCGCCACCGCCAACGATCCGCTGCCGCCGCCCCGCATTGCCGCCGCCGTCACCGATCCACCGCTGGTAATATTTCCCCCTTGTCCGACTCCACCCCCCACTTAGCCCCCGACACCCCCCTCCAACCCCTCTCCACCCCCCCTCCACCCCAGTCCAATTTCATACTGCTCCCTCCACTCTATCTCCCACGTCTTCATCCACCGGCTGGTGCTCTTCTTCTGCCAGCCGGTTTAAGGTGATCACAGGCAGCAGCAGGCTCACTGTAAATCCCCTGCGCCTGTGATCACCCACCATCCCTCCCAGTGATCATCCCCCCATCCCAGTTATCACCCCCCCATCCCAGTGATCACCCCCCATCCTCAGTGATCATCCCCCCCAACACAGTGATCAACCCCCCTGCTGCTGCCGGCCTCCTACCCCCCTTGCTGCTGCCGGCTCCTGCCCCCCTTTCTGCCCCCTTCTGCCCCAGAGATCACCCCCCCTGCTGCTGCTACTGCCGGCTTCCTGCCACCCTTTCTGCCCCCTCCTATGCCTGACCGCCTCATCCTGCGCCCCGTGTGACTGAGCGTGACCTGTGAGCCTGAGCGCGCCCCCTCCTGCGCCCCCTCTGCCTGAGCGTGCCCCATGTGCCTGAGCGCGCCCCGTGTGCCTGAGTGCGCCCCCTCCTGCACCCGGTGTGCCTGAGCGCACCCCCTCCTGCGCCCCGTGTGCCTGAGCGCGCCCCGTGTGCCTGAGTGCTCCCCCTCCTGCGCCGTGTGCCTGAGCGTGACGCGTAAGCCTGATCGCGCCCCCTCCTGTGCCCCGTGTGCCTGAGCGCGCCCCGTGTGCCTGAGTGCGCCCCCTCCTGCAATCGGTGTGCCTGAGCGCACCCCCTCCTGCGCCCCGTGTGCCTGAGCGCGCCCCGTGTGCCTGAGTGCGCCCCCTCCTGCGCCCCGTGTGCCTGAGCACGCCCCGTGTGCCTGAGCGTGCCGCGTATGCCTGAGCGCGCCCCCCCCTGTGCCCCGTGTGCCTGAGCGCGCCCCGTGTGCCCTCCTGCGCCCCCTCCTGCGCCCCCTCTCCTGAGCGCACCCCGTGTACCTGAGCGCGCCTCCTACGCCTGACCGTCCCCTACACCTGACTGTCCCCTACACCTGACCGTCCCCTACACCTGACCGTCCCCACACGTGACTGCAGAAGTTTACACCAAGCACTCACACATACACACACACGTACACTCACACTATAATAAAGTTTTGATTTTCTTACACATGCACACAAAATGTCCCGCCCGTCCCACTCATCCAAGTCTAGGGCGTACACAGCTGAGGAGGCATATTCCATTATTGCCTCCGAAGCTGATAGTGAGGGAGAGGACCCCACGTTCCTCTATTCCTCCCATTCTTCCTCCTCCAGTGACACCGACCCGGCACCATGACGACATCAAAGGTCAAGACATCGTCCGGAGGCCGTGGAAGAAGACCCACAGCCATCTGTGAGTAACCCTCCACCTGGTGCTAGTCACGCCCAACCTAGCACCAGGGCCCCCGTGTGGACCCCCGTCCCTGAAAATTACACTCTATGGATTACTGATTTCCTTCCCCAATCAGAAATCCAGTTCGAGACCGCAAACCTCAGGGAAATAGACTTTTTCAAAGTCTATTTCACTGAGGCCATTGTCAGTCTCATGGTGGAGCAGACCAATATCTACGCCCAACAGTTTTTGGCTGCAAACCCAAATTCAATGTTTTCTACTTGGAGTCCCATTGACTCCGTAGAAATGTTGAAATATTGGGGACTGGTACTTCACATGGGGATTATGAAGAAACCAGAAATCTGCCAATACTGGAGTACTGATATTTTATATCAAACTCCAGTGTTCGGAATGGTGATGACCCGCAAAAAATTTGAGGTCATTCACAAATTCTTACATTTCAGGGATAATGCAGACAGCCTTCCCCGCGATGACCCGAATTTTGACAGATTGTTCAAAATTCGTCCGGTCATCGAACACTTCAGCAACAAGTTTGCTGAAGTGTACGTTCCCCAAAGGGAAATTTCTGTGGATGAATCCCTCATCCACTTCAAAGGGAGGCTTCAATTCTGACAATATCTGCCCAGTAAGAGGGCCAGGTACGAAATAAAACTCTACAAGCTGTGCGAGAGTGCCTCAGGGTACACTCACAGCTTTAGAGTGTACGAAGGAAAGGATTCGAGGATCCAGACCCTAGAATGTCCACCTGCTCTGAAGGTAAGTGGGAAAATAGTGTGGGATTTGATCCGCCCACTGCTTGATAAAGGTTACTATCTATACGTTGAGAACTTTTACACAAGCATTCCACTATTTCAGTCCCTCTCTGCCAGAAATACCGCAGCTTGCGGTACTGTGCACAGAACCCAGAGGGTCTCCCTTTGACGCTAATTGAGCAGCCTCTCCCACAGGGTGAGAGCCGAGCCCAATGTAGCGGCAACATGGTTGTGGTGAAGTTCAAAGACAAAAGGGATGTAATTTTCTTGACCACAATCCATGGTCCCGGCACCACGGCCACCACCGTTAGAGGTACCCCTGCACCGGTCCACAAACTGGACTGTGCCCTGGGGTACAACAAGCACATGGGGGGAGTTGATCTTTCTGATCAAGTCCTCCAGCCCAAAAGTGCCATGCGGAAGGCGAAGGTTTGGTACAAAAAAATGGCCGTGCACATCGTTCAAATGGCACTGTATAACGCATATGTGCTATCACGATGTGCAGGCCAGACCACCAACACCTTCCTCAACTTCCAGGAGGGGGTGATAAAGGCCCTGATTTTTAGAGGTGAAGAAGAAGCGGGCCCCAGCACCCCTGGAACTCGAGTCTCCCATGTGGTACCAGGGCAACATTTTCCCGGCGAGGTCACAGGAAGAAAAAGGTGCCGGGTCTGCCATAAAAGGGGGATAAGAAAGGTCACCCGTTTCCAATGTGAAACGTGTCCTGACAAACAGGGACTGTGTTTGAATGAATGCTTCAAAATTCATCACATGTCCCCGGACTAAACACATCCTGACCTTCCCTACAGAACTCACCCACACTAGCATGACACACACAACATCACACACACACACACACACACACACAACAACCTCACGTACACTACAACACACACACCAACCTATGTCAGGTTGGTGTGTGTGTTGTAGTGTATGTGAGGTTGTCTGTGTGTGTGTGTGTGTGTGGTGTATACACTACACTATGCCACACCGCACACCAACCTGACATACACTACACAATTTGTGAAGCACATGGGGGTGATCACTATGCATCTAGATAAGTTCCCTGGGGGGTCTAGTTTCCAAAATACTGAGCACTTGGAACCCCCAGGTGCTTCACAAATTGATTTGTAAAAATGAAAAAGTATTTTTTTTCAACAAAAATTTTCTTTTTTCATTTTTACAAATTAATTTGTGAAGCACCTGGGGGTTCAAAATGCTCACCACCCATCTAGATAAGTTCCCTGGGGGTCTAGTTTCCAAAATGGGGTCACTTGTGGGGGAGCTGCATTGTTTAGACACACAGGGGCTCTCCAAACGCAACATGGTGTCTGTTAACAAATTGAATGGAAAATCGGCTCAAATTGTTAGCGGACACCATGTTGCGTTTGGAGAGCCCCTGTGTACTTAAACATTGGAGCTCCCCCACACGTGACCCCATTTTGGAAACTAGACCCCCAAGGGAACTTATATAGATGGGTGGTGAGCATTTTGAATCCCCAGGTGCGTCACAAATTAATTTGTAAAAATAAAAAAAGAAAATTTTTGTAGAAAATTTTTTTTTTCACTTTTACGAATCAATTTGTGAAGCACCTGGGGGTTCAAAATGCTCACCACGCATCTAGATAAGTTCCCTGGGGGGTCTAGTTTCCAAAATGGGGTCACTTGTGGGGGAGCTCCAATGTTTAGGCACTCAGGGGCTCTCCAAACGCAACATGGTGTCCGCAAACAATTTGAGCCAATTTTCCATTCAATTTGTTAGCGGACACTATGTTGCGTTTGGAGAGCACCTGTGTGCCTAATCATTGGAGCTCCCCCACAAGTGACCCCATTTTGGAAACTAGACCCCCCAGGGAACTTATCTAGATGCATAGTCAGCACTTTAATCCCCCAGGTGCTTCACAAATTGATCTGTGAAAACAAAAAAGTACTTTTTTTTTCACAAAAATCTTCTTTTAACCTAAATTTTTTAATTTTCTCTTGGGTAACAGGATAAAAAACATCCTAAGGTTTGTTGGGCAATTTCTCTTGAGTACACCGATACCTCATATGTGGTCATAAACCACTGTTTGGGTGCACGGCAGGGCTCAGAAGGGAAAGAGCTCCATTTCACTTTTTGAATGGAAAATTAGCTCCAAAAGTCAAATTGCGCTCCTTCCTTTCTGTGCCCTGCCATGCACCCAAACAGTAGTTTATAATAATAATAATAATAATAATAGTTTATTTTTATAGCGCCAACATATTCCGCAGCACTTTACAAATTTTAGGGGGGACTTATACAGACAATACAGAATAAGCATATGTCATATCGAACGGAGTGAGGGCCCTGCTCGCGAGCTTACAGTCTATGAGGAAGTGGGGGAGACACAAAAGGTAAAAAGTACATATATTGTATAATGCAGCCTTGATATACTGAATAGGATAAATAATAATACATGGACTGGTCGCCAGCCAGTATGTGTGCAGTCCTGACAGAGGCTTTTATGTGCATGGTTGGTTTGAACCCGAAGTTGAAGAAGATTTTAATATGGAGGAAAGCTGGGATGGACAGAGTGTGTTTAGGTGATACGCCAGTCTAAAGAAATGTGTTTTTAGGGTTCGCTTGAAACTGTGGGTATTGGGAATTAATCGAACTGTCCTGGGTAGTGCATTCCAGAGAATTGGCGCAGCACGCGAGAAATCTTGGAGACGGGAGTGGGAAGTTCGGATTATGGAGGATTTTAGTTTCAAGTCATTTGCAGAATGGAGGGCACGTGTAGGGTGGTAGACTGAGACAAGGGAGGAGATGTAGGGGGGTACTGAAGCATGGAGCGCTTTGTGGGTAAGCGTGATAAGTTTAAAACGAACTCTATATTGGATGGGCAACCAATGCAATGACTGGCACAGGGAAGAGGCATCTGAGTAGCGGTTGGCGAGGAATATGATCCTGGCTGCTGCGTTCAGGACGGATTGGAGAGGGGAGAGTTTAGTAAGAGGGAGACCGATTAGTAGAGCGTTGCAATAGTCAAGACGAGAATGAATAAGAGCGACAGTAAGAGTTTTTGCCGAGTCAAAGGTGAGAAAAGTCCTGATTCTTGAGATGTTTTTGAGGTGTAGATGACATGAACGAGCGAGTGATTTGATGTGAGGAGTGAAAGAAAGATCTGAATCAAAAATGACCCCAAGACAGCGGGCTTGTAGCTGGGGAGTAATGGTTGAGCCACAAACGGAGATGGCAATATCGGGCACAGGTAGATTAATGGAGGGAGGAAAGATGAGTAGTTCAGTTTTTGACAGATTCAGTTTTAGGTAGAGGGAGGACATAATGTTAGACACAGCAGAAAGACAATCACTGGTCTTTTGTAGTAATGCAGGGGTGATGTCCGGAGCAGAGGTGTATAATTGGGTGTCATCAGCATAGAGATGGTACTGAAAACCGAATCTACTGATTGTTTGTCCAATAGGAGCGGTGTATAAGGAGAAAAGAAGGGGGCCTAGGACTGATCCTTGAGGAACCCCGACAGTAAGAGGAAGTAGGGAGGAGGAGGAGCCGGCAAAAGACACAGAGAAGGAGCGGTCAGAGAGATAAGAGGAGAACCAGGAGAGAACCGTGTCCTTGAGGCCAATAGTGCGGAGCATAGTGAGGAGGAGCTGATGATCCACAGTGTCGAATGCTGCAGAGAGATCCAGGAGAATCAGCAGGGAGTAGTGACCATTAGATTTACTGTTAGTAGATCATTAGAGACTTTAGTGAGGGCAGTTTCAGTAGAATGTAAAGAGCGGAAACCAGATTGTAAAGGGTCAAGAAGAGAGTTGTCTGAGAGATAGCGGATTAGACGGGAGTGGACCAGGCGTTCCAGGAGTTTAGAGATAAAGGGAAGATTGGAAACAGGTCTGTAGTTGGCCGTGCAGTTCTGGTCGAGGGATGGTTTTTTAAGTAATGGTTGTATGCTGGCGTGTTTAAAAGAAGAGGGAAAGATACCAGATGAGAGGGAAAGGTTGAAAATTTTAGTTAGGTGAGAGGTGACAGCTGGAGCAAAGGGACTGAAGGAGATGTGAGGGAATAGCGTCGCTGGTGCAGGTGGTAGGGCGAGAAGATGCAAGGAGCCTGATCACTTCATCTTCCGTGACTGGTTCGAAGTCAGAAAATGAGCAAGATACAATGTGGCGGGGGGGAGCATGCATAACATTTGGGGATTGGGAGAAAATTTCCTGTCGGATATGGTCAATTTTTTCTTTGAAATAGTTAGCCAGATCGTCTGCGCTGAGGTCGGTGGTCGGGGCCTGTGCTGTTTGATTGAGGAGAGAATGAAACGTGTCAAAGAGTCGTTTAGGATTATTGGAAAGTGAGATGATGAGGTTGTTAAAGTAGGTTTGTTTGGAGAGGTGAAGGGCAGAGTTATATGTTTTCAGCATAAATTTATAGTGGAGGAAATCTTCGGGCAGATTTGATTTTCTCCACAGCCGTTCAGCGCACCTGGAGTACCTCTGGAAAAGACGTGTTTGAGGCGTGTGCCAGGGTTGTCGCCGTCTATGCCGAATTGTTCTTTGTGTAGGAGGTGCGGCTTCATCCAGGGCGCATAGCATTATTTTGTTATAATGCTTCAATGCAGATTCGGGACATGAGAGGGAGGAGATTGGGGCCAATGATGATTGCAACCTTTTTATAAATTTCTGGGTGTTAATGGCGCGTAAATTTCTATAAGTGTGGACGGTGGGAGTGTCTTGAGTAGAGTCACAGTTCTTGACAGAGAATGAAAGAAGATTATGGTCAGAGAGTGGAAGGGGAGAGTTAGTAAAGTCATGTACTGAGCAAAGCCGGGAGAAGATCAGGTCCAATGTGTTCCCGTCCTCATGTGTAGGAGAATTAGCAAGCTGTGAAAGGCCGAAGGAGGAGGTTAATGATAAAAGATGCGTGGCAGATGGGGAAAGAGGATCGCCAATTGGGATGTTAAAGTTTCCCATGATTATCGTGGGGATGTCGCAGGATAGAAAATTTGTAAGCCAGGCAGCAAAGTGATCCAGGAATTGACGGAGGGGACCTGGGGGGCGATAGACAACCGCCACTCGCAGGGAGAAGGGCCGGTAGAGTCTGACTGTGTGGGCCTCAAAGGACGGGAAGATAAGGGAGGGTACAGGGGGGATAACCTGAAAAGTACATTTTGTTGAAAGAAGCAGACCAACACCTCCACCTGATCTGTTGTCAGGTCGCGGGGTATGAGAGAAATGTAGGCCACCATAGGAGAGAGCTGCAGCGGCGGTGGTGTCCGACTGCTGGATCCAGGTTTCAGTGAGAGCCAGAAGGTTGAGGGAATTAGAGAGGAAAAAGTCATGGATGTAAGAGAGTTTATTACAAGCTGAGCGTGCATTCCAAAGGGCACAGTTGAATGAGACAGAAAATATGCAGGGAATATTAATGAGATTAGCAGGGTTTCTGAATGTAACAGGGAAAGAGTTAGTGTTATTATTACTGGAGGGTCCTGGGTTGGGAGAAATATCACCTGCGACTAATAGAAGGAAGATACAGAGAGTGAGCAGATGATTGAGTGATTTGTGAGAGCGTTTCCTGCGTTGTATGGTGGGAATGAATGGATCTGCGTGGTATAACATTGTGAAGAGAGCATGACAACTGTACATAGGAGAAGAGAGGAGTGAGGGATTAATATGGATGAAGTGTGCCGCATTTCTGGGAGAACGGTGAATGTGGATGATTGTAGCAACCAGAGTATAAATGGCACAGATACAAATGGTGAATACTGTTTGCCAAAAAGATGACCTGGAAGCAAGTTTGTTTAATTGTCTTGCATGTCTTACCTGTCTCCTGCCCTGTCCAACTGCCATTTTCTAACTGCCAGGGCACTTTGCTAAATTATGGCACTTCGATAAAGTATGCATAAATGCTATATGCATAAATGCCCCCGCATAAATGCCTCCCCTTAACTAAGTCTCAATATATAGGGACGTATCTGCTTAGATCTGCACAGATTTAACTCATTAACAATCAATCACTAGCTTAAAAGACAACAGGAGACCATAAAGTGCAGGGAAAAAAAAAAAAAAAAAAAAAAAACAGACTAGTAAACTCGGCATGGATCATAAACTCTTAAAGTAAGTGTGATGACCTTTAAGTATCATGGAATAAAAAAAGCTAGAGGAGTGAAAAAATATATACCAGAAATTGATAGGCTGCAGAGCATTGCATGGAGATATAATGCAGTTTTCAAGACAGATCACACAAGCAGTGAAAAATATATACCAGAAATTGATAGGCTGCAGAGCATTGCATGGAGATATAATGCAGTTTTCAGGACAGATCACACAAGCAGTGAAAAATATATAGCAGAAATTGATAGGCTGCAGAGCATTGCATGGAGATATAATGCAGTTTTCAGGACAGATCACACAAGCAGTGAAAAATATATACCAGAAATTGATAGGCTGCAGAGCATTGCATGGAGATATAATGCAGTTTTCAGGACAGATCACACAAGCAGTGAAAAATATATACCAGAAATTGATAGGCTGCAGAGCATTGCATGGAGATATAATGCAGTTTTCAGGACAGATCACACAAGCAGTGAAAAATATATACCTGTAAGAAGAGAAGAAAGATGAATATTAGCAATGCCATTTTCTAACTGCCAGGGCACTTTGCTAAATTATGGCACTTCGATAAAGTATGCATAAATGCTATATGCATAAATGCCCCCGCATAAATTTATGAGTTTATGAGCACATATGAAGCATCAATGTACTCAGGAGAAATTGCCCAACAAATTTTAGGAATCATTTTATCCTGCTGCCCATGTGAAAATGAAAGAATTGAGGTTAAAAGAAAATTTTTGTTAGAAAAATTAAAATGTTCATTTTTTCCTTCCACGTTGCTTTAGTTCCTGTGATGCACCTGAAGGGTTAATAATCTTCTTGAATGTTGTTTTGAGTAGCTTGAGGGGTGTAGTTTTTGGAATGGTGTCACTTTTGGGCGTTTTCTGTCATGTACATCCCTCAAAGGGACTTCAAATGTGATGTGGTCACTAAAAAAAATGGTTTTGTAAATTTTGCTGGAAAAAAGAAAAACTGCTGATGAACTTTGAACCCTTCAAACTTCCTACCAAAAATTGTTTTTTTCCAAAATTGTGCTGATGTACAGTAGACATGTGGGAAATGTTAATTATTAACTATTTTGTGTCACATAACTCTCTGGTTTAGCAGAATAAAAATTCAAAATTTGAAAATTGTGAAATTTTCAAAATTTTTGCTAAATTTTTGATTTTTTCACAAGTAAACGCAAATATTATCGACCTAAATTTAATGCTAACATGAAGCCCAATATGTCACAAAAAAACAGTCTCATAATCGCTAGGATCCGTTAAAGTGTTCCAAAGTTTTGACCTCGCAAAGGGACACTGGTCAGAATTGACAAAAATGCCAAGGTCTTTAGGGTCAAAATAGGCTGGGTCCTGAAGGGGTTTTAAAGCTGTCAAACAGTCGCAAATCATGTTCACGGAGCGATGAAAACTTAACGCCCGAGCTGTCACGCTGTCTCTGTATACTGGAGGTAGGGGGCCTAAGCTGACCCTAAGCTGGGGCCCTGGCTAATCCCTCAACCTGGAGGTACTGTTAAAGGTACAGAGGTCCAGGCCGCCAGCGTAACCCCTACCTCCTGAGGATCCCTGCACCTAAGTAATCTAGTCCTGAGAAGGACCCCGATCACAACAAAAGGGGACAAGTAATAATATGCCCACACACAGTACTTAGACGAGCGAGACAGTACAAGGGAAAAACCAAAACCACCTTGCATACAAAAACTACACAACTACAACAGAGGGAACACCAACGGGAAAGGAGATAAATGATAAAGCGAGGAAGGGAAAAAACTCTCCGAATACACTTATCTCTGAAACTCCAAATACCACAATCCGCTCTGTTAGTCTGCATGAAATGCTTTCACCGACACTTCCCTAACAGACCAGCAGGCATTTGAAGGAGTCTCACTACAGCAGCATTGATTGCAGCTGGGCGAGGCTGGACCTCGTCTAGCACAGAGAGAGAGAGAATTAACTCCCTCACTGCCGAAAAACACAAAGCACCAAAAAGTCAGCTGCGAGAAGTCAGGCTGTGTAATCGTGACGATCTTCGTGGCGACACACCCGTGACAGTACCCCCCCTTCTACGAGGGGCCTCCGGACCCTCAGGGCCAGGTTTATCCGGGTGAGTCGTGTGGAAGGCCCGAACTAATCGGTCTGCGTTAATATCCGACGCAGGAACCCACATCCTCTCCTCAGGACCATACCCTTTCCAATGAACCAGGTACTGAAGGGACCGGCGATTAAAGCGTGAATCGATGACCCTCGATACCTGGAACTCCAAGTTACCCTTGACCACCACTGGAGGGGGAGGTAAAGGTGACGGTACCACCGGCGCCACATACCTCTTAAGCAACGATCTGTGGAACACGTTGTGAATTTTAAACGTAGGGGGGAGGTCAAGACGGAATGCCACCGGATTAATAATAGAACTGATTCTGTACGGCCCGATGAACCTGGGACCCAGTTTCCAGGAGGGAACCTTAAGTTTTATATTCCTGGTAGACAACCATACCCGATCGTTCACACTTAGGTCCGGACCAGACACTCTCCTCCTATCAGCCATACGTTTGTATCGGTTCCCCATAGTATTCAGATTCTTCAGCACCCCTCTCCATACTGAAGCGAGTGATGAGGAAAAACGTTCCTCCTCAGGAACCCCCGAAGAGCCCCCCCTACTGAAAGTACAAAACTGGGGGTGAAAACCATATGCCCCAAAAAACGGGGACTTACCAGTGGACTCACTCCGCCTATTATTAAGAGCAAACTCTGCCAGAGGTAAGAAAGAAGCCCAGTCCTCCTGGTTCTCTGACACAAAACACCGGAGATATGTCTCCAAGCTCTGGTTCATACGTTCCGTCTGACCATTGGTCTGAGGATGAAAAGCCGATGAGAACGACAAATGCATACCCCGCCGTGCACAAAACGCCTTCCAGAACTTGGACACAAACTGAGACCCCCGATCAGACACCACCTCGGAGGGTACCCCGTGAAGCCTCACAATCTCCCCAATGAACACCTGCGCAAGAGTTTTGGCATTAGGGAGAGCCGGAAGAGCGATAAAATGTGCCATCTTGCTGAACCTGTCCACTACAACGAGTATGACCGTTTTTCCCGAAGACGGAGGGAGGTCCGTAATAAAGTCCATAGACAGATGAGTCCAAGGACGCTCCGGGATCTTCAAAGGTAAGAGGGCCCCAGACGGACGGGTATGTGAGGTCTTAGAGCGCGCACAAACCCCACAGAACGCGACAAAAGTTACCACCTCCTTATGTAAGTTAGGCCACCAAAACCGACTCGAGAGGAGATCCACAGTTGCTCTACTCCCCTTGTGTCCTGCAAAAACTGAGTTATGGTGTGCCTCGATCACCTTTTGTCGCAACTGATCTGGAACAAACAGTCTCCCCGGAGGTCCAACAGGGGCGTCCCCCTGAGCCTCCAATACCGCCTCCTCCAGCTCAGAGCATACTGCCGAAACCACCACCCCCTCCTGAAGGATAGGAATCGGGTCGTCTGTATTCCCGGCCCCAGGGAAACTACGAGATAAGGCATCCACCTTTACATTTTTTGACCCAGGACGATATGTAACGACAAAATTAAACCTGGTAAAAAACAATGACCACCTAGCTTGTCTGGGATTCAGACGTTTCGCGGACTCCAGATATAGCAGGTTCTTGTGATCGGTGATGACGGTGACCGGATGGACTGCCCCCTCCAAAAAATGGCGCCACTCCTCAAAAGCTAACTTAATGGCCAAGAGTTCCCTATTGCCGACATCGTAATTCCTCTCAGCGGACGACAATTTTTTAGAGAAAAAGGCGCACGGATGCCACTTACCAGGGGACGAACCTTGTGACAATACTGCTCCCACCCCTACCTCGGAAGCGTCT
The DNA here is from genome assembly GCF_046119375.1 of Phyllobates terribilis. Taxonomy (NCBI): domain Eukaryota; kingdom Metazoa; phylum Chordata; class Amphibia; order Anura; family Dendrobatidae; genus Phyllobates; species Phyllobates terribilis. The sequence goes on along the minus strand of NW_027362764.1, from coordinate 656,854,373 downwards.
ACCTCTACAATGAATGGCTGTGACGCATCCGGTTGAATGAGTATGGGTGCCGAGGCAAAACATTTTTTCAAGGAGGAGAATGCTTGACAAGCCTTGTCAGACCACCTAGAAAAATCCGTCCCCTTTTTAGTCATGTCTGTGAGAGGCTTAACCATGGACGAGAAATTACGAATGAACTTCCGGTAATAATTAGCAAACCCCAGGAAACGTTGTAGTGCCTTAAGATTCTCTGGCCGATCCCACTCAAGAACTGCCCGCACTTTCCCAGGGTCCATACGAAAACCGGACGCTGAAACCAGGAAGCCTAAAAACTGGAGTTCCTGTACGGTGAACACACACTTTTCCCATTTGGCATACAGTTTATTATCCCGCAAGATGTGTAACACCTGCCTAACGTGCTCCTGATGAGACACCAGATCCGGCGAGTAAATTAAGATATCATCCAGATATATGACAACAAACTGTCCCACCAGGCGGCGAAAAATGTCATTAACAAAGTGTTGGAACACCGCCGGGGCATTAGTCAGACCGAATGGCATGACAAGGTTCTCATAATGCCCCTCCGGAGTGTTAAACGCCGTCTTCCACTCATCCCCCTCCTTCATCCTAATCAGATTGTACGCCCCCCTGAGATCCAACTTAGAGAACCATTTGGCGCCCACGATCTGATTAAAGAGATCGGGAATAAGTGGGAGCGGATACGGATCTCGGACCGTAATCCGATTAAGTTCACGGAAATCCAGGCAAGGGCGTAGGCCTCCATCTTTCTTCTTAACAAAGAAGAACCCTGCAGCCACCGGTGAAGATGAAGGTCTAATATGCCCCTTAGCCAGACTTTCTGAAATATAATCCTTCATGGCCTGCCTCTCAGGACCAGAAAGGTTATACAACCTAGCTTTAGGTAACTTGGCCTCAGGGAGCAGTTTTACAGAACAGTCATACTCGCGATGAGGAGGTAGTTCCTGACACCCTTTCTCCGAGAATACATCCTCAAAGTCCGCCAGAAATGGAGGTAAGACCCAAGGAGTAACTGCACCGATGACCGTGTTCATGCAGTTTTTATTACAGAATTTACTCCATTGGCTTATCTCTCTGGTTTGCCAATTAATAACCGAGTTATGCTTAGTTAACCAAGGAAGGCCCAACACTATAGGAGTGGGAAGACCCTCCAACACGTAGCAAGACAACAGTTCTTTATGTATCGCCCCCACTTGAAGTTTTACGTCATGCACAGCTTGCAAAAAACTTCCCTGACCGAGAGGCCTGGCATCGATCGAGAATATGGGGATGGGTTTAGCCAACTCACTCAATCGCATACCCTGAACCCGGGCAAACCGAGCATCAACCAGATTAGCCCCGGCCCCACTATCCAGAAGAACAGATATCCTCTCAGTTCTCGTACCCACCACCACCTCCGCCGGTACGGGAAACTGAGACGAACCTAGGGACGAAATACCTACTCCCAGATTGCCGTCCACCACACAACCTGGGATCAACAGTTTTCCGACGACTCTTCACCCTGCAAGGGACGGGATGGACACCCCCCAATAAAATGTCCCTTTCTCCCGCAGAAGAAACACCTTCCTGTCTTATGGCGCACCACCGGTCCCCTCCCCCGAAATGATGTCCCTCCTAATTACATAGGCTCCTCTGGACTGACCAGGGGAACCACCATATGAGGGGACCTTGTAGGAGGTGGAGTCATCACAGGGGGTAGAGTAATCCCCCACCTCTCCCGAAGCCGTCTGTCAACGCGAATAGCAAGGGCCATAGCGGCTTCCAGTGACGCGGGAGAGTCATACTGTGCCAACACATCCTGTAATTTGTCGGATAAACCTTGACAAAACTGGCTCCTAAGAGCCGGGTCATTCCACTGGGTGTCCGTGGCCCACCTACGGAACTCCGAACAGAATTCCTCCGCCGGACGATCTCCCTGCTGGATCCTACGTAACTTAACCTCAGCAAGGGAGATCCGATCTGGGTCATCATATACGAGTCCCAGAGCAGCGAAAAACCTATCCACTGACTGGAGAGCCGGGGAGCCCGGGGGAAGAGAGAACGCCCAAGATTGTGGGTCCCCTTGTAGGAGCGAGATGACAATTCCCACCCTTTGTTCTTCACTCCCCGATGACCGAGGCCGCAGCCGAAAGTACAACTTGCATGCCTCCCGGAAAACAAAAAACTTGTCCCGCCCCCCAGTGAACCTGTCAGGGAGAGCTACTTTAGGTTCTGGTCCGGCTTGCTCCTGAGGATACAAAACCTTGGACCTAACGTCCGCCAGCTCCATGGACAAACTCTGCAACTGCCGAGCTAGACCGGCTACTGGATCCATGGTAGCTGGAGAAAAACTAAGTGGTCGGTGAAAATGTCACGCTGTCTCTGTATACTGGAGGTAGGGGGCCTAAGCTGACCCTAAGCTGGGGCCCTGGCTAATCCCTCAACCTGGAGGTACTGTTAAAGGTACAGAGGTCCAGGCCGCCAGCGTAACCCCTACCTCCTGAGGATCCCTGCACCTAAGTAATCTAGTCCTGAGAAGGACCCCGATCACAACAAAAGGGGACAAGTAATAATATGCCCACACACAGTACTTAGACGAACGAGACAGTACAAGGGAAAAACCAAAACCACCTTGCATACAAAAACTACACAACTACAACAGAGGGAACACCAACGGGAAAGGAGATAAATGATAAAGCGAGGAAGGGAAAAAACTCTCCGAATACACTTATCTCTGAAACTCCAAATACCACAATCCGCTCTGTTAGTCTGCATGAAATGCTTTCACCGACACTTCCCTAACAGACCAGCAGGCATTTGAAGGAGTCTCACTACAGCAGCATTGATTGCAGCTGGGCGAGGCTGGACCTCGTCTAGCACAGAGAGAGAGAGAATTAACTCCCTCACTGCCGAAAAACACAAAGCACCAAAAAGTCAGCTGCGAGAAGTCAGGCTGTGTAATCGTGACGATCTTCGTGGCGACACACCCGTGACACGAGCACGCTGAAGATAATAGGTACTCGCCTTAGCATGCTCGTAAATCTCTAGCAACGAGCATACTCGATCATCACTAATGGCAAACAAAATAGTCCATACAGTGGTACAGGGCTCACCAATTCACAATATTGTCCAGATTCTCACCACACAGTCTGACCAGAGGTAAGAGGTCTCTCCAGCTCCCACAAAGACCAGGTCTCATAGATATTTCAACCTCTACACACAGACCATTATGAGCAGGTCAGCTGCCCTTTTAACACAGCTGCACCTGATGGATTGGAGGAGGGGAATGACCAGTTCCACCCATCACTTACTGGTCATTCCTGACACCTTAACTTTTTGCTGCTCCACTAAGTAAAACCTCTCAACACTCTGTCAGGGCTAGATCCTTTTCCAGGTGTCATATCACCGAGGCCAGGTACATCGGTGACACATCATGAAATCTCAGACTTGTCGGCCACAGACACCATTTTGCTGCCTGTCTACATACCCTCTACTTCTGGTCAAAGCTGAGGGCTGGTCATCTTCCACGAACATACTGTGGTCCCTTAAGAAGGCATCTGCATTTACTGGTTGGTGACCTTTATAGTGGCCCTTATCAACCCTTTCCACCATCTCATAGAGTCTTTGCCACTTTGCAAATTATTTGCATTCTACCATGGACACCAACACCCATACCCCTTCCCCGATGTGTCAACTGACTATCCCGCCTGGATCACGCTTCTTGTGCCATGAGCAGGTGTTTTTTTTTTTACCTGGTCCCTCACTTTGGTACCCTGACCCTTATGCCTAGCACCATTATTGGCACCCGGTTCCGGCTGAAGGAAAACAACATTTCCCACCCTTACTCTTACCTGAGTATTCTTTTGACCCAAATTCTTGAGTTACGTGGTTCTAAAGTTTCCCCTAGAGTACTCGTGCTTAGGCACATTGGTTTGAAGGGGTGTTAACTCCTCCATATTGTCAACGAGCACAGACAATGAAAACTCTTCAGTCACGGCACGCAAAAGGTTTTTTTTGTCCATGACCTGGTTGTTTGCTGAGCTACAGAACAAAACCACTTTCCCCCACATATCCCAAAGCAAAGAAAAGTCATGTCCCACAATTATTGGGTGCAATAATTTTTTTGTCCATGCCAGTTTGTGGGGTACGGATCCATAATTTGTGCTTATATTGACATGGGCCACAGGAAAGTTTTTGGCGTCTCTGTGGCTTTTACCAGGGTCACCAAACTTCCAGAGTCAAGGAGACCCTTTACTTGCACATCATTCACCATTACCTGGCACACTTGGGACTCCTCACCAGGTTGAGGCATAGCCATACAGGCAGGATAGGCAAAGGAAGAGAAGGGCTGGCCTATGCCACAGTCTATTGGCTCTGAGGTCAGAAGACAGGTTGCTGATATATGCCCCAGGGCATGACACCTCCAACAGATAATCTTATGAGATGTACCATTTGTACCAGGCACTGACCCCTCCTGGGACCTTGGGTGCCCCTCAGAGGTGATCTTGGGCCCCATTTTTTGGATATCCCTGACAGGTGAAGTCAGACTCCCATGATGACTAAGGGAGTACTCCACAGCTGAGTATCTCTGTACAAGGCTCACCAGGACATCTGTATGCTTGGTATCTCCCTGGGCAACCCAGCTTTGCACCTACTTTGGGAGTGAATAGATAAACCAGTCCATCACAACCCTCTCCACTATTTGTGCTGGGGAACAAGTCTCAGGCTGCAGCCAATTCTGAAACAGGTGCAGGAGGTCAAACATCTGGGACTAGAGAAGCTTGACCCTATGATAGCCTAAGAGATGCCAGGGTCACACCCAGATGAGATACAATTTCCACCTTTAGCTTTCTGTACTTCTTGATAATCTGCAGGGCAAGGTCGTACTACACCTTTTGCGGCTCCTCAAACAAATACTCTATGGTGTCAGAACCCCTGCCTACTTCTCCGGAGGCAATTTCTTCCAGTCCCCACCATCCTCTCGAGCAACATCAGGAATTCCTTGACATTGTTACCTGGAGTCATCTATTGAAATACCCCTCTTACAGTCTTCCTCAGCTGGGAATTGTCACCTCGGTTTGGGATTGGTGCGGTTTTGCTGCCGCGGACAGCCTCTGTCAGGAGATTCATTTGCTTCTGACGTTGCATCTGCTGTATCTGCTGCTGCCTCTGCTGCTGCACCTGGAACAGTTTCTTCATAAGCTACTCCATGCTTTTAGACGGTGTTTGCACAGCTGACGCTACCTTCAGCCAGGACATACAAATGTTATCCAGCAGTCACCTGTGCTCCTTGGGATTACCGCCAGCACTTCAACACCCATTGTAAGGTTTATTCTCAGGTAGCAAACAGCGTTCACATAGGTATGCAGTTTCTTTGTCCAAGAGCACAGAGTGATTTAGAAAAAATGCATGTCTACCAAGATCATGGAGTAATGGTTAAATCTGCTCTTTAAAGCAGAGCATTATATTTGAGAATTAATGATTAGAGATGAGTGGTGTTCGACTCGAACTGTTCGTCAATCTCAATTTTGAGCTGTTTTGGGCGGTGTTCAAGCCGTTCGACGAACCCGAACGATTTGCAAAAAATCCGGCTGTTCGAGGTTATGTTCGATAACTGTTCGTGCACCAAAATCGTAACTGGATTTTTTCACAGTAATACTGGTAATCAATGTTAATAGACAGTTTCAGTGTAGAGTGGGCGGGGGGAGGGGCAGGGGATGCATCTTTGCAGAAATAATGCCGATTTCCATTTTTTTTTTCCCGCCTTTACAGTGGGGAGGTGCAGTCTGTCAGCCTATCAGCAGCGCACACACGCAGCGAAGTGTTTTTTTTTCACACAAGCAAGGGCATGTGTCATTGGCTGTGTATGTCACATGTTCTGGCCCTATAAGACCCAGCCATTTTCCCCGTCGCCACCATTTTCTCACTGCTGCAGCTGAGAGCTAGATGGCACCGCTACTGCTGTGGGTGCTATACTTTGTAACTGTGTGAATTGCAAGCGAATTTGCTCTAAAATAGACAGATAAGTTTAGGGAGTAGGGACTAGTTGTAATTGCAGCCCTTTTGAGGGCTAGGTTACAGCAGTTCCTAGCACTTTTTGCCAGGCAGGTCTGTGCTAGTTCTGTGCAAGTGTTTTTCACAGCATTTGGCTAAATCTAGCTAAGCCAATCCTTTGGGCCTCTAACAGTGTGTGTTAGTCAGTGGAGTAGCCTATCTGTGTTGCAAGCTACACCACCTGTGTATCTAATAACAATTTTTTACTGCACCTAGCCAAGGAAAACCTTTTGGGCATAGTAGCAGTTTCTGTTACTCATTGGAGCAGCCCATCTGTACCAAGATACACCACCTTTGTATTTAATAACAATTTTTTACTACATCTAGCCAAGTAAAACCTTTTGGGCATAGTAGCAGTGTCTGGTAGTCAGTGGAGTAGCCCATCTGTACCAAGCTACACCACCTTTGTATTTAATAACAATTTTTTACTGCATCCAGCCCAGTAAATCCTTTTGGGCCTGTAGCAGTGTCTGTTACTCATTATAGTAGCCCATCTGTACCAAGCTACACCACCTTTGTATTTAATAACAATTTTTTACTGCATCTAGCCAAGTAAAACCTTTTGGGCATAGTAGCAGTGTCTGTTACTCATTGGAGTAGCCCATCTGTACCAAGCTACACCACCTTTGTATTTAATAACAATTTTTTACTGCATCTAGCCCAGTAAATCCTTTTGGGCCTGTAGCAGTGTCTGTTACTCATTGTAGTAGCCCATCTGTAGCAAGCTACACCACCTTTGAGTTTACTAACAATTTTTAACAGCATCTAGCCCAGTAAATACTTTTGGGCCTGTAGCAGTGTCTGTTACTCATTGTAGTAGCCCATCTGTACCAAGCTACACCACCTTTGTATTTAAAAACAATTTTTTCCTGCATCTAGCCAAGAAAAACCTTTTGGGCATCTTAGCAGTGTCTGGTAGTCAGTGGAGTAGCCCATCTGTACCAAGCTACACCACCTTTGTATTTAATAACAATTTTTTACTGCATCTATCCCAGTAAATCCTTTTGGGCCTGTAGCAGTGTCTGTTACTCATTATAGTAGCCCATCTGTACATTTTTTTACTGCATCTAGCCAAGTAAAACCTTTTGGGCATAGTAGCAGTGTCTGTTTCTCATTGGAGTAGCCCATCTGTACCAAGCTATACCACCTTTGTATTTAATAACAATTTTTTACTGCACCTAGCCCAGTAAATCCTTTTGGGCCTGTAGCAGTGTCTGTTACTCATTGTAGTAGCCCATCTGTAGCAAGCTACACCACCTTTGAGTTTAATAACAATTTTTTACAGCATCTAGCCCATTAAATACTTCTGGGCCTGTATCAGTGTCTGTTACTCATTGGAGTAGCCCATCTATACCAAGCTACACCACCTTTGTATTTAAAAACAATTTTTTTCCTGCATCAAGCCAAGTAAAACCTTTTGGGCATAGAATTAGTGTCTGGTAGTCAGTGGAGTAGCCCATCTGTACCAAGCTATACCACCTATGTATTTAATAACAATTTTTTACTGCATCTAGCTAAGTAAATCCTTTTGGGCCAGTAGCAGTGTCTGTTACCCATTGTAGTAGCCCATCTGTACCAAGCTACACCACCTTTGTATTTAATAACGAATTTTTACTGCATCTAGCCCAGTAAATACTTTTGGGCCTGTAGTAGTGTCTGTTACTCATTGGAGTAGCCCATCTGTACCAAGCTATACCACCTTTGTATTTAATAAATATTTTTTACTGCATCTAGCCAAGTAAAACATTTGGGCATAATAGCAGTGTCTGGTAGTCAGTGGAGTAGCCCATCTGTACCAAGCTACACCACCTTTGTATTTAGTAACAATTTTTTACTGCATGTAGTCCAGTAAATCCTTTTGGGCCTGAAGCAGTGTCTGTTACTCATTGTAGTAGCCCATCTGTACCAAGCTACACCACCTTTGTATTTAATAACAATTTTTTACTGCATCTAGCCCAGTAAATCCTTTTGGGCCTGTAGCAGTGTCCGTTACTCATTGTAGAAGCCCATCTGTACCAAGCTACACCACCTTTGTATTTAATAACAATTTTTTACTGCATCTAGCCCAGTAAATACTTTTGGGCCTGTAGTAGTGTCTATTACTCATTGGAGTAGGCCATCTGTACCAAGCTACACCACCTTTATATTTAATAACAATTTTTTACTGCATCTAGCCAGGAAAAACCTTTTGCGCATAGCAGCAGTGTCTGGTAGTCAGTGGTGTAGCCCATCTGTACCAAGTAGTGTTGAGCCACCCCCGTAGTGTTCGGGTTCGGTTCGGTTCCTCGAACACCGGGATGTTGGAGGAACTGTTCGTCGAACTGTTCGTCGAACACCTTAGAACACCGTCGAACACCGTTAAAACCAATGGCAGGCAAACAAAAACACATAGAAACACATAGAAAACACCTGCAAAGGTGTCCAAAAGCTGACAAACTGCTCAGAAGACACTCTCTTTAAAAAAGCCGGCCGGCAAATTAAGCAGCGGCATACACCGGTACCCGACAATTTAGACAAGAAGGAATAGAGCCTCACACATAGATTAGATAGATAGAAACATGTCAGTCACACATATAAGAAGCACAGTGACAGTGTTGGTTACTGCACTTGTCATTTAGTGTAAAGGATTTATTAAAAAAAATATTAGTGTTTTCATGCACCGTCTCTTTAAAAAAGCCGGCCGGCAATTCAGCATCTGTACCCGACAATTTAGAACAGAAAGAATAGAGCTTCACACATAGATTAGATAGATAGAAACATGTCAGTCACATATATAATAAGTACAGTGATAGTGTTGCTTACTGTACTTGTCATTTAGTGTAAAGGATTTATTTAAAAAAATAATAGTGTTTTCATGCACTGTCTCTTTAAAAAAGCCGGCCGGCAATTCAGCAGCGGTACCCGACAATTTAGAACAGAAAGATAGAGCATCACACATAGATTAGATAGATAGAAACATGTCAGTCACATATATATGAGGTACAGTGATAGTGTTGGTTACTGTACTTGTCATTTAGTATTAAAATAAAGGATTTATTATTAAAAAAATTGGCGTAGGGTTCCCCTTAATTTTAGGCTCTAGCGGAGGTTAAGCAGACGGCTGGGGCAGATGTTTGAAGCCTGGGAAGGGGGTAAAACCCATGGAGCTTCCCAGGCTACTAATATCAGCCCCCAGCTGAATACATAGCCTTTACTAGCTATTAAAATGGGGGACCCCCTAAAAAAAATGACGTGGGGTCCCCCCTAATTTAATAGCTAGCAAAGGCTAGGCAGACAGCTGGGGGCTGATATTAATAGCCCAGGAAGGGAGCCATGAATATTGGCCCCCTCCCAGGCTAGAAACACCAGCCGTCAGCCGCCCCAGAAATGGCGCATTCATAGGATGCGCCAATTCTGGCACTTAGCCTCGCTCTTCCACGCTGCCCTGGTGCGGTGGCAGGGGGTAATAGGGTTGGGGTTGATGTCAGCTTATAATGCCAGCTGACATCAAGCCCAGGTTAGTAATGGAGAGGCGTCTATAAGACACCCCCATTACTAACCCCATAGTCAAAGTTAAAAAAAACACAAACACCCAGAATAAAGTCCTTTAATTGAAATAAAGACACAATCCTTTATTGTTCTAAATTAAACCATACTTACCATCACGCCCATTCCAGCTGAAGCCAACGATCTCCTGCAATAAAAGAAAAATAATAAAGCAACCTCATCCTTACCTTTCCATGGTTCCCACGACAGCTTCAGCTCTGCTACATCGAGATGACAGGCTGGACCGCAGCAGAACGCTGCCATCCAGCCTGTCATCCCGCAGACACTGAGAAGCGCAGGCTTGCTTGCGCTGCTCAGCGTCTCTCTGTGACGACATCCAGATGAGCCGAGTTCATGTCCAATGAACTCGGCTCACCTCATGCACGTCACTGACAGCGTGGGAAAATTCTCACGCTGAAGCGCTGATTGCAGGAGAATTTTCCCACGCTGTCAGTGACGTGCAGGAGGTGAGCTGAGTTCATTGGACATGAGCTCACCTCATGCACATCACTGACAGCGTGGGAGAATTCTCCTGCACTCAGCACTTCAGCGTGAGAATTTTCCCACGCTGTCAGTGACGTGCATGAGGTGAGCCGAGTTCATTGGACATGACCTCGGCTCATCTGGATGCCGTCACAGCGAGACAGTGAGGAGCGCAAGCATGCCTGCGCTTCTCAGTGTCTGCGGGATGACAGACTGGATGGCAGCGTTCTGCTGCGGTCCAGCCAGTCATCTCGATGTAGCAGAGCTGAAGCTGTCGTGGGAACCATGGAAAGGTAAGGATGAGGTTGGTTTATTATTTTTCTTTTATTGCAGGAGATCGTTGGCTTCAGCTGGAATGGGTGTGATGGTAAGTATGGTTTAATTTAGAACAATAAAGAATTGTGTCTTTATTTCAATTAAAGGACTTTATTCTGGGTGTTGTGTTTTTTTTAAATACTTTACTAGAAATTCATGGCGGTCATGTCTAATACTGGCGTGACCCCATGAATTTTGGGCTTGGGGCCAGCTGATAATACCAAGCTGGCCCTAACCCCTTTATTACCCAGTGAGCCACCGCACCAGGGCCCTGGATGAGTTGGGTACAGCGCCAGAAGATGGCGCTTCTATGAACACGCCATTTTCCGGGGTGGCTGCGGACTGCAATTTGTAGCGGGGGGGGGGCCCAGAAAGCTTGGGCCTCCCTGCGCTGCAGATTCCAGCCCCCAGCTGCCTAGTTGTACCTGGCTGGACACAAAAATAGGACGAAGCCCCACGTACTTTTTTTTTAATTATTTCATGAAATTCATGAAATAATTAAGAAAAAAAGGGCTTCCCTATATTGTTGTGTCCGGCCAGGTACAAATAGGCAGCTGGTGGTTGGGGGCAGCCCGTTCCTGCCTGCTGTACCTGGCTGGACAGAAATATAGTGCGAAGCCCCACTTCAATTTTTTTTAATTATTTCATGAAATTCATGAAATAATTAAGAAAAAAAGGGCTTCCCTATATTGTTGTGTCCGGCCAGGTACAAATAGGCAGCTGGTGGATGGGGGCAGCCCGTTCCTGCCTGCTGTACCTGGCTGGACACAAATATAGTGCGAAGCCCCACTTCAATTTTTTTAAATTATTTCAGGAAATTCATGAAATAATTAAAAAAAAATTGACGTGGGGCTTCGCACTATATTTGTGTCCAGCCAGGTACAGCAGGCAGGAACGGGCTGCCCCCAACCACCAGCTGCCTATTTGTACCTGGCCGGACACAACAATATAGGGAAGCCCTTTTTTTCTTAATTATCTCATGAAATAATTTAAAGAAAATTGACGTGGGGCTTCGCCCTGTTTTTGTGTCCAGCCAGGTACAACTAGGCAGCTGGGGGCTGGAATCCGCAGCGCAGGGAGGCCCAAGCTTTCTGGGCCACCCCCGCTGCAAATTGCAGTCCGCAGCCACCCCGGAAAATGGCGCGTTCATAGAAGCGCCATCTTCTGGCGCTGTACCCAACTCATCCAGGGCCCTGATGCGGTGGCTCACTGAGTAATAAAGGGGTTAGGGCCAGCTTGGCATTATCAGCTGGCCCTAAGCCCGAAATTCATGGGGTCACGCCAATATTAGACATGACCACCATGAATTTCTAGTAAAGTATTTAAAAAAAACACAACACCCAGAAAAAAGTCCTTTAATTGAAATAAACACACAATTCTTTATTGTTCTAAATTAAACCATACTTACCATCACGCCCATTCCAGCTGAAGCCAACGATCTCCTGAAATAAAAGAAAAATAATAAAGCAACATCATCCTTACCTTTCCATGGTTCCCATGACAGCTTCAGCTCTGCTACATCGAGATGACAGGCTGGACCGCAGCAGAACGCTGCCATCCAGCCTGTCATCCCGCAGACACTGAGAAGCGCAGGCTTGCTTGCGCTCCACAGTGTCTCTCTGTGAGGGCATCCAGATGAGCCGAGTTAATGTCCAATGAACTCGGCTCACCTCATGCACGTCACTGACAGCGTGGGAAAATTCTCCTGCACTCAGCGCTTCAGCGTGGGAGAATTCTCACGCTGAAGCGCTGAGTGCAGGAGAATTCTCCCACGCTGTCAGTGACGTGCAGGAGGTGAGCTGAGTTCATTGGACATGAGCTCACCTTATGCACGTCACTGACAGCGTGGGAGAATTCTCCTGCATTCACCGCTTCAGCGTGAGAATTTTCCCACGCTGTCAGTGACGTGCAGGAGGTGAGCTGAGTTCATTGGACATGAGCTCACCTCATGCACATCACTGACAGCGTGGGAGAATTCTCCTGCACTCAGCACTTCAGCGTGAGAATTTTCCCACGCTGTCAGTGACGTGCATGAGGTGAGCCGAGTTCATTGGACATGACCTCGGCTCATCTGGATGCCGTCACAGCGAGACAGTGAGGAGCGCAAGCATGCCTGCGCTTCTCAGTGTCTGCGGGATGACAGACTGGATGGCAGCGTTCTGCTGCGGTCCAGCCAGTCATCTCGATGTAGCAGAGCTGAAGCTGTCGTGGGAACCATGGAAAGGTAAGGATGAGGTTGGTTTATTATTTTTCTTTTATTGCAGGAGATCGTTGGCTTCAGCTGGAATGGGTGTGATGGTAAGTATGGTTTAATTTAGAACAATAAAGAATTGTGTCTTTATTTCAATTAAAGGACTTTATTCTGGGTGTTGTGTTTTTTTTAAATACTTTACTAGAAATTCATGGCGGTCATGTCTAATACTGGCGTGACCCCATGAATTTTGGGCTTGGGGCCAGCTGATAATACCAAGCTGGCCCTAACCCCTTTATTACCCAGTGAGCCACCGCACCAGGGCCCTGGATGAGTTGGGTACAGCGCCAGAAGATGGCGCTTCTATGAACACGCCATTTTCCGGGGTGGCTGCGGACTGCAATTTGTAGCGGGGGGGGGGCCCAGAAAGCTTGGGCCTCCCTGCGCTGCAGATTCCAGCCCCCAGCTGCCTAGTTGTACCTGGCTGGACACAAAAATAGGACGAAGCCCCACGTACTTTTTTTTTAATTATTTCATGAAATTCATGAAATAATTAAGAAAAAAAGGGCTTCCCTATATTGTTGTGTCCGGCCAGGTACAAATAGGCAGCTGGTGGTTGGGGGCAGCCCGTTCCTGCCTGCTGTACCTGGCTGGACAGAAATATAGTGCGAAGCCCCACTTCAATTTTTTTTAATTATTTCATGAAATTCATGAAATAATTAAGAAAAAAAGGGCTTCCCTATATTGTTGTGTCCGGCCAGGTACAAATAGGCAGCTGGTGGATGGGGGCAGCCCGTTCCTGCCTGCTGTACCTGGCTGGACACAAATATAGTGCGAAGCCCCACTTCAATTTTTTTAAATTATTTCAGGAAATTCATGAAATAATTAAAAAAAAATTGACGTGGGGCTTCGCACTATATTTGTGTCCAGCCAGGTACAGCAGGCAGGAACGGGCTGCCCCCAACCACCAGCTGCCTATTTGTACCTGGCCGGACACAACAATATAGGGAAGCCCTTTTTTTCTTAATTATCTCATGAAATAATTTAAAGAAAATTGACGTGGGGCTTCGCCCTGTTTTTGTGTCCAGCCAGGTACAACTAGGCAGCTGGGGGCTGGAATCCGCAGCGCAGGGAGGCCCAAGCTTTCTGGGCCACCCCCGCTGCAAATTGCAGTCCGCAGCCACCCCGGAAAATGGCGCGTTCATAGAAGCGCCATCTTCTGGCGCTGTACCCAACTCATCCAGGGCCCTGATGCGGTGGCTCACTGAGTAATAAAGGGGTTAGGGCCAGCTTGGCATTATCAGCTGGCCCTAAGCCCGAAATTCATGGGGTCACGCCAATATTAGACATGACCACCATGAATTTCTAGTAAAGTATTTAAAAAAAACACAACACCCAGAAAAAAGTCCTTTAATTGAAATAAACACACAATTCTTTATTGTTCTAAATTAAACCATACTTACCATCACGCCCATTCCAGCTGAAGCCAACGATCTCCTGAAATAAAAGAAAAATAATAAAGCAACATCATCCTTACCTTTCCATGGTTCCCATGACAGCTTCAGCTCTGCTACATCGAGATGACAGGCTGGACCGCAGCAGAACGCTGCCATCCAGCCTGTCATCCCGCAGACACTGAGAAGCGCAGGCTTGCTTGCGCTCCACAGTGTCTCTCTGTGAGGGCATCCAGATGAGCCGAGTTAATGTCCAATGAACTCGGCTCACCTCATGCACGTCACTGACAGCGTGGGAAAATTCTCCTGCACTCAGCGCTTCAGCGTGGGAGAATTCTCACGCTGAAGCGCTGAGTGCAGGAGAATTCTCCCACGCTGTCAGTGACGTGCAGGAGGTGAGCTGAGTTCATTGGACATGAGCTCACCTTATGCACGTCACTGACAGCGTGGGAGAATTCTCCTGCATTCACCGCTTCAGCGTGAGAATTTTCCCACGCTGTCAGTGACGTGCAGGAGGTGAGCTGAGTTCATTGGACATGAGCTCACCTCATGCACATCACTGACAGCGTGGGAGAATTCTCCTGCACTCAGCACTTCAGCGTGAGAATTTTCCCACGCTGTCAGTGACGTGCATGAGGTGAGCCGAGTTCATTGGACATGACCTCGGCTCATCTGGATGCCGTCACAGCGAGACAGTGAGGAGCGCAAGCATGCCTGCGCTTCTCAGTGTCTGCGGGATGACAGACTGGATGGCAGCGTTCTGCTGCGGTCCAGCCAGTCATCTCGATGTAGCAGAGCTGAAGCTGTCGTGGGAACCATGGAAAGGTAAGGATGAGGTTGGTTTATTATTTTTCTTTTATTGCAGGAGATCGTTGGCTTCAGCTGGAATGGGTGTGATGGTAAGTATGGTTTAATTTAGAACAATAAAGAATTGTGTCTTTATTTCAATTAAAGGACTTTATTCTGGGTGTTGTGTTTTTTTTAAATACTTTACTAGAAATTCATGGCGGTCATGTCTAATACTGGCGTGACCCCATGAATTTTGGGCTTGGGGCCAGCTGATAATACCAAGCTGGCCCTAACCCCTTTATTACCCAGTGAGCCACCGCACCAGGGCCCTGGATGAGTTGGGTACAGCGCCAGAAGATGGCGCTTCTATGAACACGCCATTTTCCGGGGTGGCTGCGGACTGCAATTTGTAGCGGGGGGGGGGCCCAGAAAGCTTGGGCCTCCCTGCGCTGCAGATTCCAGCCCCCAGCTGCCTAGTTGTACCTGGCTGGACACAAAAATAGGACGAAGCCCCACGTACTTTTTTTTTAATTATTTCATGAAATTCATGAAATAATTAAGAAAAAAAGGGCTTCCCTATATTGTTGTGTCCGGCCAGGTACAAATAGGCAGCTGGTGGTTGGGGGCAGCCCGTTCCTGCCTGCTGTACCTGGCTGGACAGAAATATAGTGCGAAGCCCCACTTCAATTTTTTTTAATTATTTCATGAAATTCATGAAATAATTAAGAAAAAAAGGGCTTCCCTATATTGTTGTGTCCGGCCAGGTACAAATAGGCAGCTGGTGGATGGGGGCAGCCCGTTCCTGCCTGCTGTACCTGGCTGGACACAAATATAGTGCGAAGCCCCACTTCAATTTTTTTAAATTATTTCAGGAAATTCATGAAATAATTAAAAAAAAATTGACGTGGGGCTTCGCACTATATTTGTGTCCAGCCAGGTACAGCAGGCAGGAACGGGCTGCCCCCAACCACCAGCTGCCTATTTGTACCTGGCCGGACACAACAATATAGGGAAGCCCTTTTTTTCTTAATTATCTCATGAAATAATTTAAAGAAAATTGACGTGGGGCTTCGCCCTGTTTTTGTGTCCAGCCAGGTACAACTAGGCAGCTGGGGGCTGGAATCCGCAGCGCAGGGAGGCCCAAGCTTTCTGGGCCACCCCCGCTGCAAATTGCAGTCCGCAGCCACCCCGGAAAATGGCGCGTTCATAGAAGCGCCATCTTCTGGCGCTGTACCCAACTCATCCAGGGCCCTGATGCGGTGGCTCACTGAGTAATAAAGGGGTTAGGGCCAGCTTGGCATTATCAGCTGGCCCTAAGCCCGAAATTCATGGGGTCACGCCAATATTAGACATGACCACCATGAATTTCTAGTAAAGTATTTAAAAAAAACACAACACCCAGAAAAAAGTCCTTTAATTGAAATAAACACACAATTCTTTATTGTTCTAAATTAAACCATACTTACCATCACGCCCATTCCAGCTGAAGCCAACGATCTCCTGAAATAAAAGAAAAATAATAAAGCAACATCATCCTTACCTTTCCATGGTTCCCATGACAGCTTCAGCTCTGCTACATCGAGATGACAGGCTGGACCGCAGCAGAACGCTGCCATCCAGCCTGTCATCCCGCAGACACTGAGAAGCGCAGGCTTGCTTGCGCTCCACAGTGTCTCTCTGTGAGGGCATCCAGATGAGCCGAGTTAATGTCCAATGAACTCGGCTCACCTCATGCACGTCACTGACAGCGTGGGAAAATTCTCCTGCACTCAGCGCTTCAGCGTGGGAGAATTCTCACGCTGAAGCGCTGAGTGCAGGAGAATTCTCCCACGCTGTCAGTGACGTGCAGGAGGTGAGCTGAGTTCATTGGACATGAGCTCACCTTATGCACGTCACTGACAGCGTGGGAGAATTCTCCTGCATTCACCGCTTCAGCGTGAGAATTTTCCCACGCTGTCAGTGACGTGCATGAGGTGAGCCGAGTTCATTGGACATGAACTCGGCTCATCTGGATGTCGTCACAGAGAGAGGCTGAGCAGCGCAAGCAAGCCTGCGCTTCTCAGTGTCTGCGGGATGACAGGCTGGATGGCAGCGTTCTGCTGCGGTCCAGCCTGTCATCTCGATGTAGCAGAGCTGAAGCTGTCGTGGGAACCATGGAAAGGTAAGGATGAGGTTGCTTTATTATTTTTCTTTTATTGCAGGAGATCGTTGGCTTCAGCTGGAATGGGCGTGATGGTAAGTATGGTTTAATTTAGAACAATAAAGGATTGTGTCTTTATTTCAATTAAAGGACTTTATTCTGGGTGTTTGTGTTTTTTTTAACTTTGACTATGGGGTTAGTAATGGGGGTGTCTTATAGACGCCTCTCCATTACTAACCTGGGCTTGATGTCAGCTGGCATTATAAGCTGACATCAACCCCAACCCTATTACCCCCTGCCACCACACCAGGGCAGCGTGGAAGAGCGAGGCTAAGTGCCAGAATTGGCGCATCCTATGAATGCGCCATTTCTGGGGCGGCTGACGGCTGGTGTTTCTAGCCTGGGAGGGGGCCAATATTCATGGCTCCCTTCCTGGGCTATTAATATCAGCCCCCAGCTGTCTGCCTAGCCTTTGCTAGCTATTAAATTAGGGGGGACCCCACGTCATTTTTTTTGGGGGGTCCCCCATTTTAATAGCTAGTAAAGGCTATGTATTCAGCTGGGGGCTGATATTAGTAGCCTGGGAAGCTCCGTGGGTATTACCCCCTTCCCAGGCTTCAAACATCTGCCCCAGCCGTCTGCTTAACCTCCGCTAGAGCCTAAAATTAAGGGGAACCCCACGCCAATTTTTTTAATAATAAATCCTTTATTTTAATACTAAATGACAAGTACAGTAATCAACACTATCACTGTACTTCATATATATGTGACTGACATGTTTATATCTATCTAATCTATGTGTGAAGCTCTATTCTGTCTGTTATAAATTGTCGGGTACCGCTGCTGAATTGCCGGCCGGCTTTTTTAAAGAGACGGTGCATGAAAACACTATTATTTTTTTTGATAAATCCTTTACGCTAAATGACAAGTACAGTAAGCAGCACTTTCACTGTACTTCGTATATATGTGGCTGACATGTTTATATCTATCTAATCTATGTGTGAAGCTCTATTCTTTCGGTTCTAAATTGTCGGGTACAGGTGTATGCCGCTGCTGAATTGCCGGCTTTTCATGTTTCACTGTTGGCACTGTTCCCATCGATTTGGGCAATCACTGTAATGCCACAACCACCATGGCTGTGGCATTACAGTGAGTGGCAGACAATCCCTGCATGATTGGTGCTCTAAATAGCGTCAGACATGCAGGACACGCTTTTGGTGCACGAACAGTTATCGAACATAACCTCGAACAGCCGAATTTTTTGCAAATCGTTCGGGTTCGTCGAACAACTCGAACACCGCCCAAAACAGCTCGAATTTGAGATTGGCGAACAGTTCTAGTCGAACACCGCTCATCTCTTTTTTTACTGTATCTAGTCCAGTAAATCCTTTTGGGCCTGAAGCAGTGTCTGTTATTCATTGCAGTAGCCCATCTGTACCAAGCTACACCACCTTTGTATTTAATAACAATTTTTTACTGCATCTAGCCCAGTAAATACTTTTGGGCCTGTAGCAGTGTCTGTTACTCATTGTAGTAGCCCATCTGTACCAAGCTACACCATCTTTGTATTTAATAACATTTTTTTACTGCATCTAGCCAAGTAAAACCTTTTGGGCATAGTAGCAGTGTCTGGTAGTCAGTGGAGTAGCCCATCTGTACCAAGCTACACCACCTTTGTATTTAATAGCAATTTTTTACTGCATCTAGCCCAGTAAATCCTGTTGGGCCTGTAGCAATGTATGTAACTCATTGTAGTAGCCCATCTATACCAAGCTATACCACCTTTGTATTTAATAACAATTTGTTACTGCATCTAGCCCAGTAAATCCTTTTGGGGATGTAGCAGTGTCTGTTACTCATTGTAGTAGCCCATCTGTACCAAGCTACACCATCTTTGTATTTAATAACAATTTTTTACTGCATCTAACCAAGTAAAACCATATGGGCACAGTAGCAGTGTCTGGTAGTCAGTGGAGTAGCCCATCTGTACCAAGCTACACCACCTTTGTATTTAATAACATTTTTTTTACTGCATCTAGCCAAGTAAAATATTTTGGGCATAGTAGCAGTGTCTGTTACTCATTGTAGTAGCCCATCTGTACCAAGCTACACCACCTTTGTATTTAATAACAATTTTTTAGTGCACCTAGCCAAGTGAAATCTTTTGAGCCTGTAGCAATGTCTGTTGCACTAATAAGATGGCATCATCGTCTCTCCCAGTGCTAGGCCTACTACGCCGGCTAGCATTCCTGTGCCTTAAACACAATGTATGGGTATGCGCTAGCCACGATGCTGAGGGGTCTAACGCTGCTGCTAACGCTTTATCACAATTCAATTGGCAGATTTTCACCGAGCTCCTCCCCAACGCCCACCCATCGGGCAACAGTTGCCCACCTTCCCTATGGGATCTAGTGGCGAATAGTTGATGCCTTTAATCAAAGCGTCAGTTGCCCCGTCGACGTGGCAAGCATACGGTAAGGCATGGGAAGAGTGGACATGACTAGTAGCAGGCTGACGGATTGACCAATGTGAACAAGCCAGATTACAAGTCACCATAGAATTTCTCCACCAGCTAATGACGAGGGGCATATCAGGGGCGTCAGCGCAGCGGTGTCTGACCGGAGTAGCATTTCACTTCCAACTACTGAATTGGGGAGATGTGACAAAGAGATTCATCATCAGACAATCCATAAAAGGGTGGAAAAGGGGTCAGCTAAGTTAGGAGTGTAGACGTCCCGTCCCGTGTCACTAAAACTGATTTCTCACATCATATCCCTAACACCATTAACATGACACTCACAATTCAAAGCAACACTACTGTCAACTGCATTTGCGATCGCCTTCTTCGGGGTGCTATGCATAAGCGAATTAGTCCCTCAATCCAAAATTACCACCAGTGGAGGCTTATTACACCAGGACGTAGTCATAGTGAACAATGCAATACGTCTACGCATACGCAAATCGAAAACAGTTCCAGCGGGCAGGGGCACTTGGGTACTTCTACAACCCACAAACGGTACACTGAGTCAGGTAACAATAGTAAAAACATATATAACCATCAGATCACAAAGTAATTTCTTCCTATCACACATTGATGGAACGCCATAGTCAAGATACCAGTTCCAAGCTATATTTAATAAATGCCTAACATCGGCAGGGAACCACCCCAAAGATTACGAGACACACTCATTCCGCATAGGCGCGGCCACGGAAGCAGCAATAGCAAGACTGTCAGAAATGGAAGTTCAGAGGATAGGGAGATGGCGATCCACGTGTTTGGCGAGATACATAAGACCGGACTTGTTATCCTAACGTGGTTTGTTTCTTTTACATGTGACGCTAAGCCAACAGTGTGGGTGATAGGCCACTCGTATACATATTGGGCAGAAAAAAGGGAAAAAGTCCGCCCAGGCGGGAGGAAATTAGAGTTTCATAACACATATTTCAACTGGAGAGGTATTAGAGGCCTGCAATGGCCACAGGTACTAATGGAGGTAATCAAGGTAGGGAGAGAGGCAAGAGGTCCGGTCATCTTAGTTATACAGGCCGGGGGAAACGACCTAGGTCATCACAAGAGCGCATAACTAATGACAATAATGAAACTAGACACTGAGCGCTACAGAGAATTTTTCACAATACTAACTATAGTAGGGTCAGAGATTGTGCCGATAGCGGTATGGCAAGGTGCGCGAGACATCACGGCCATTGAACGGACAAGGCGGGTAATAAATATTCGGATGGCAAAATTTAGAAGAGACAGAGGAGGTGTAGTGATACGACACCGACAACTGGAAGGAGATAAAGCAGGCCTCATACGGCCTGACGCTGTTCACTTAATGGATATTGGACTGGACATATTCCTGTCAGGACTCCAGGGCGGAGTGGAACAAGCGTTAAGAGTGATGGATGGGGGTCAGAGTCCTGCATACGAGTACGCAGGATCCTCCGTGGCCTGGAAATAAAAATGACATGTTGGAGAGTTACACTTGTTGGCCAACTTGCCGGTGTGGAGACACAGGGCATGCTGCAACAAGCTGAATTATTTTTGAAAAAAAATGCCTTTCTAATGGAATCAGTATAAAGAGTTAATAAAGCTGTGACCCATCCTCACCCATCCCGTTGTAAGAGTTACATTATTGTATTGTCAAGAAAAGGGGGGCAGTAGGGGGGCTGAGCGTCTGGGTTTGGTTGGGGGTCCCCACAGTCTGCCTAGGCTAGATGCAGTTAAAAATACTTATTAGATACACAGGCGGTGTAGCTTGCTTCAGAGCTGGGCTACTACGCTGACTAGCAGACACTGAAGCTTTGGAGCAGACCTCTGAGTAAACAGCTCTTCAGACTCAACCATCTGTGTTACCCCAAGCCATAGTGTATGTAGTTTCTTATGGTTAAAAGGGGGGGGGGGGGAGCGACCCAACCCACCTGGAATTGACAATGCCAACGTCACGTAAAACAAAGCAAGGGGACTCCAAAAAGAGTCTCCATTTTTTCTAAAAATTGTGGCACAGACACCACTTAAGTGGCATCAATTGCCCCAGAGTTGCTTAAAACGGTTGGTGAGGTGATTTTACCAAATCCTCAAGCTTTTAGTCTCCCCAGGAAGACACAGGGGTAGAAAAGTCAGCACACCACCAGCAGCGCTGAACACACGTTCAGAGAGAATGCTGGCTGCAGGGCATGACAAGATCTCCAAGGCGTGAGTGGCGAGCTCCGGACATTTTTCCAGATTGGAAGCCCAAAATGAGCAAGGGTCCAGTGACACAGTCATGGCTTTGATGTTCACTTTGAGATACTCCTGTACCATCCTCTCTAGGCGTTGACTATGTGTCAGACTTCTTGTCTCCTGTGGCCTTGCAAAGGATGGTCTAAAAAAGTGGTGAAGCGATTCCACAAAATTGCTGTTACCAGCAGATACTGTGTTACTGTTACGGTTTGAGTGATGAAGACTCGACAGTCCCACGGTTGGCAAGTTAGAACTGTGAGATTCACTACGTGCACCACTGGTGTTTTGTGGAAAAGCACATGTAAGATTCTGCAACAGCCCCTGCTGATACTCCTGCATGCGTGAATCCCTTTCTATGGCAGGAATTATTTCGGCAAATTTACTTTTGTACCTGGGATCTAAGAGTGTGGCAACTAGTGTTGAGCCATCTCCGTAGTGTTCGGGATCGGTTCGGTTCGTCAAACACCGGGATGTTCGTGGACCTGTTCGTCGAACACCTCAGAACACCGTCGAACACCGTTGAACACCGTTAAAACCAATGGCAGGCAAACAAAAACACATAGAAACACATAGAAAACACCTTCAAAGGTGTTCAAAAGCTGACAAACTGCTCGGAAAACACTCTCTTTAAAAAAGCCGGCCGGCAATTCAGCAGCGGCATACACCGGTACCCGACAATTTAGACAAGAAGGAATAGAGCATCACACATAGATTAGATAGATAGAAACATGTCAGTCACATATATAAGAAGTACATTGACAGTGTTGGTTACTGTACTTGTCATTTAGTGTTAAAGAATCTATTAAAAAAAAATATTAGTGTTTTCATGCACCGTCTCTTTAAAAAAGCCGGCTGGCAATTCAGCATCGGTACCCGACAATTTATAACAGAAAGAATAGAGCATCACACATAGATTAGATACATAGAAACATGTCAGTCACATATATAAGAAGTACAGTGATAGTGTGTCAGGGCTCTTTATATCACTGTAAGCAATTGCAGACACCTGTGCTAATTAGTTTGGCAGGTGTGTCCAATGAAAGGCAAGACTACTTAAGAAGGCTCTCTCACATTATTAAGCAGCCTACATTTTCTGCCAAAATGGGAAAGAAAAAGGATGTGTCGGCTGCTGAGAAGCAACAAATTGTGGAGTGTTTAGGTCAAGGCATGACTACAATCAACATTGTGCGATGATCAGGATGAAGTGTCTTGGCAATCAAGAAGTATGTAGCTGATTCACAGTACACACGTGTGCGTGCTGATAAGGGCAAATTGAGGACTCTTTCCTACAGGCAATTACGTCAGGTTGAAAGAGCAGCGGCAAAAAAGCCTTGTCATAGCAGCAGACAAGTTTTTGAAGCTGCTTGTGCCTCCAACGTCCCCCGAACAACAAGATGCAGGGTCCTTCAGAGGTTTGCAGCTGTGCATACGCCATCCTGTCGACCTCCTCTATCCACTTCACACAAGCAGAAACGGCTCCAGTGGGCCAAACATTACATGAAGACTGATTTCAAAACTGTTTTGTTCACGGATGAGTGCCGTGCAGCGCTCGATGGTCCAGATGAATGGAGTGGAGGATGGCTGGTTGATGGACACCCCACGCAAACATGGCTACAGCGCCAACAAGGAGGAGGTGGAGTAATGTTTTGGGCTGGAATCATGGGGAGAGAGATTGTCGGCCCCTTTAGGATCCCTGAAGGCGCTAAAGATGAACTCCATAATGTATGTGGATTTTCTCAAACAGCACTTCCTGCCATGGTTCAAGAAGAAGAACCGTGTATTTCACAGCAAGATCATTTTTCTGCATGATAATGCACCATCTCATGCTGCACATAAAACATCTGCATCTCTGGCTGATATGGGCATAAAAGGGGACAAACTTATGGTGTGACCCCCATGCTCCCCTGACCTCTACCCCATTCAGAACCTTTGGAGCATCATTAAAAGGAGTGTCTATGATGGCGGGAGGCAGTTCACATCTAAGCAACAGCTCTGGGAGGGTATTCTGTCCTCATGCAAAACAATTGAAGCAGAAACCATCCAAAACCTGACAAATTCAATGGACGAGAGAGTTCAGAAGCTCCTTTCGAACAAGGGGTCCTATGTGAAAATGTAACATCACCTAGAATAAAGTTTTGAGTTGAAAACTGTTTGATTTCAGTTTCTAACAACCTGCTAATGCTTATAATTTCAAAAATGACCATTTTTTTGGTCTTTATTAAAATGAAAAGGTTGATCGAAAAGTTTGGGGGATCTAAGAGTGTGGCAACCCAGTAGTCATGATTACTTCGAATTCTGACAATATGAGGGTCATGCTGCAGGTAGTGCAGCAAGAAGGCACTTATGTGTCTTGCGCATCTCGGAGCCCCAAAATTATTTTCCGGGCTAGATGCAGCTAAAAATTATTTTTAATTTTAAATCTGGTGAAGCTTATTATAGATGGCCTAATAGGATCAGTGCTGCACACTGCTACAAAGCCCAAATTATTTTCCAGTCAAGATACAGATAAACATGATTAGTAATTTGAAAGCTTAAAACGGTTGGTAGGGTGATTTTAACCAATCATCAAGCTTTTACTCTCCCCAGGATGACACAGGGGTAGAAAAGTCGTTTCGGATCCATGATTTGTTCATCTTTATGAACGTGAGTCTGTCTACATTATCAGTGGAGAGCCGCGTGCGCTTATCTGTCAGCACACCACCAGCAGCGCTGAACACACGTTCAGACAGAACGCTGGCTGCGGGGCATGACAAGATCTCCAAGGCGTAAGTGGCTAGCTCCGGCCATTTATCCAGATTGGAAGCCCAAAAAGAGCAAGGGTCCAGTGACACAGTCGTGGCTTCAAAGTTTACTTGGAGATACTCCTGTACCATCGTCTCTAGGCGTTGACTATGTGTCAGACTTCTTGTCTCCTGTGGCCTTGCAAAGGATGGGCTAAAAAAGTGGTGAAATGATTCCGCAAAATTGATGTTACCAGCAGATACTGTGGTTCTGTTACGGTTTGAGTGCTGAACACTTGACGGTCCCACGGTTGGCAAGTTGGAACTGTGAGATTCACTACGTGCACCACTGGTATTTTGTGGAAAAGCACATGTAAGATTCTGCAACAGTCTCTGCTGATACTCCTGCATGCGTGCATCCCTTTCTATGGCAGGAATAATTTCTGCAAATTTACTTTTGTACCGGGGATCTAACAGTGTGGCAACCCAGTAGTCAGGATTATTTCTAATTCTCACAATTCGAGGGTCATGTTGCAGGTAGTGCAGCAAGAAGGCACTCATGTGTGTTGCGCATCCAGGAGCACCAAGTCCCTGTTGTGTTGGTGGCGAGGTAACAATCATGCTTCCTTCCTCTGTTCTCTCCCCCCAACCTCGCACAACAGAAATGTGATCAAGGTCTCCCTCATCTGATGAGTCTTCCATCAGTTCGTCCTCCACTTCTTCCTGGGCTCCTGCACCTTCCTCACTAGTTTGGCTGCTACCATGCGCCCTGGTAAAACCATCTCCCCCACCCTCACATGCCTGCCGCCTTGGTGCTGCCGACCGTCTGGACCTTGCAGATGTTAGCCCTTCCGCATACAACTCCTCCTCCTCTACTTCCTCCACCTCCTCTTGTGTCACCACCTGACTCCGAATTCTGTTTAACATGTGCTCCAGCATGTAAATCACCGGAATAGTCATGCTGATAATGGCATCGTCAGCACTAAACATCTTCGTCGCCATTTCAAAACTGTGCAGAAGGGTGCATAGGTCCCTGATCTGAGACCACTCCTCCAGCGTGATTTGCCCCACCTCTGAATCTCGTTGGCCCAGGCTATACGTCAGAACGTATTGCACCAGGGCTTGTCGGTGCTGCCACAGTCGCTGCAACATGTGCAGAGTTGAATTCCACCGGGTAGGCACATCGCATTTTAGCCGGTGAAGTGGCAGGCCCAACGACTTCTGTAGAGATGTAAGTCACTGAGCTGCGGGATGCGAACGGCGGAAGTGAGCACACAGCGACCGTGCCCTCTGCAGAAGGCCATCTAGTCTGGGATAGTGGGCTAAAAATTGCTGGACAACCAGGTTCAACACGTGAGCCATACAAGGCACGTGTGTGACATTGCCCCGGCGAAGGGCCGCACCCAGGTTTGCAGCATTGTCGCACACGGCCTTCCCTGGTTTCAGGTCCAGTGGAGACAACCATTCATGAAATTGGTTCTCCAGAGCTGACCACAACTCCTCAGCTGTGTGACTCACATTTCCCAGACATTTCAATGTAAAAACCGCCTGATGACGTTGAGCCCTACTGCCAGCATAGTAAGGAGGTGTGCAGGATCCCTTCTGCGCAGTTAGAAAGCTTGTGGCATGACCAGACAGGCTTTGGGTGCAGGTGGAAGACCGAGAGGAGGTTGAGGAGGCAGAAGCAGTGGAGGAAAAATGACATAAAGAGGATTGACGCACAACTCGTGGGGACGGCAAGACTTGGACAGCAGCCCCTTGTCCTGCTGTCACCATAGTTACCCAGTGCCCAGTCAGCGACATGTAACGCCCCTGTCCATGCCTACTCGTCCAAGTGTCTGTGGTGAAATGCACCCTGTCACACACAGAGTTTCTCAAAGAAGCGGTGATGTTGTGTGCGACATGCTGGTGGAGCGCAGGCACACCTTTCTTTGAGAAGTAGTGCCGACTGGGCATCTGGTACTGGGGCACTGCGACGGACATAAGGTCTCGAAAATCCTCTGTGTCCACCAGGCGGAAAGGCAGCATTTCTGTAGCCAAGAGCTTGCAGATGGTGAAATTCAACCTCTTAGCTTTCTCATGGCTAGGAGGAAATGGTCTTTTACTTGTCCACATCTGAGGGACCGAGGGCTGGCTATTGTGCTTAGACGGGGTTGATAAGGGTGTCCCCGGCAAACTGCCGGTCTGTGAGGAAGATGCAGGCGGACATGTTAGGTTGCCTTGATCCAAAGGTGGTGCTATCGATGTCGGACAGCGCTCAAGACCAGCTGGTGTTACCACCTCCAAAGAAAATGATGACCTGCCAATCACGCTGGCTGTTGCGGGTAAAGAGGTGGCAGGTCTGCGCCCCAAAACAGGTGTGACTGCTGTCCCCCCAGTCACAGAGGATGAAGAGGCCGCGGATGCACAAGATATGGCAGACGGTGGTTGGCCCGGCCGGCTAGACCGCATTGTAGCACACTGAGCTTCCCACTGCAACTTATGCTTCATGTCCATGTGCCGGTTCATGCATGAAGTACTCAAACTATGTATTTTTTGGCCTCTACTTAGCTTTTGCTGACAAATGTTACAGATAACACGAGTTGGGTCATCTTTATCGATCTGAAAAAATGCCCAGGCTATGCAAGGCTTAGCACCCATGCGACCTGAAGAGCCACCACGACTTGTGGTGAGAGGCAGAGTTGTGTTTGAGGATGCAGTTGTTGACGTGCTTCCAGTACTACGTCTCTGTCCAGGAAGGCGCAACCTGACCTCGTCGTCACTAGCATCTTCCTCCACCTCCTCTGCTGACCTCATCTCTTGGCTGACTGTGGGTTGACAGTAAGTGGGATCTCCGACCTCATCATCATCACCCTGTGCGTTATCACACCCGTCGTCCTCAGAGCCAACCTGTTCCTGCCCTGACAAAAAACGAAAGTTGTCGCTCCAATCAGGTATTTGAGTCTTATCAACGTCTTCCTCATTGTCTCCACCAACAGGAGTTACAGTTTGGGAATGAGGGTCTACATTATGGTCAGAACCTTCTGCGTCTGGTCCTGGATCCGACTCATAAAGATTCTGGGCATCAGTGCAGATCATTTCCTCGTCTGGATTCACAGAAGCGCTGGAGTCAACCTCTGATTCCCAGGCTATAGTATGAGTAAACAGCTCTGCAGACTCAACCATCTGTTCTACCTCATACTCAGACGGGCAGCTGGAGATTTGGGAGCTGTGAGGAAGCAAGTGCGATTTGGGTGACACCTTTGAGGACTGGAGTATTTGTGATGTTGAAGTTGATGTGGAGGAGAGCCCACTTAAAGGAGCACTTGATATCCGTTGAAGCACCTGCTGTTTTTGTGCCTCATCTGGAATTTGTAGCGATTGGCGTGGCCGTAAGAAAGGGATCTTATCACATTGTCCGCTAAAAGAAGTAGACATTTTAGTTTGGCTGGAAGATGGTCTTTCTTCTG
The DNA here is from genome assembly GCF_046119375.1 of Phyllobates terribilis. Classification (NCBI taxonomy): domain Eukaryota; kingdom Metazoa; phylum Chordata; class Amphibia; order Anura; family Dendrobatidae; genus Phyllobates; species Phyllobates terribilis. The sequence goes on along the minus strand of NW_027362764.1, from coordinate 656,826,533 downwards.
CACCTACCCCACGGACACAACCTTTTTTCCCCTTCCCAACACGCCTATTCCCCTTTCCACCAGCAGCAGGCCTTTTTCCACTCATTTTGGTGGTTAACTAATTCACAACTCTGGAGTTGTTTGCACAAAAAAACAATGGATGGTAACCGAGCAGAGCTGAGTGGCCAAACTGTGGTATTAGGCCAAAACTATTGGCTGGGTTAGATGCAGAAAAAAATTATTTTTAATTTGCAACCTGATGGAGGTCAGTATAGATGGACTAATAGACCAAGTCCCACACACCGCTAGAAGCCCAAATATTTTTTCAGAGCTAGATGCAGAAAATTTTTTTATTCAATTTGCAACCTGATGGAGGTCAGTATAGATGGACTAATAGACCAAGTCCCACACACTGCTAGAAGCCCAAATATTTTTTCAGAGCTAGATGCAGAAAAAAATTATTTTTAATTTGCAACCTGATGGAGGTCAGTATAGATGGACTAATAGACCAAGTCCCACACACCGCTAGAAGCCCAAATATTTTTTCAGAGCTAGATGCAGAAAAAAATTATTGTTAATTTGCAACCTGATGGAGGTCAGTATAGATGGACTAATAGACCAAGTCCCACACACCGCTAGAAGCCCAAATATTTTTTCAGAGCTAGATGCAGAAAAAAATTATATTCAATTTGCAACCTGCTGGAGGTCAGTATAGAAGGACTAATAGAACAAGTCCCACACACTGCTAGAAGCCCAAATATTTTTTCAGAGCTAAATGAAGAAAAAAATTATTTTTAACTTGCAACCTGATGGAGGTCAGTATAGATGGACTAATAGACCAAGTCCCACACACTGCTAGAAGCCCAAATATTTTTTCAGAGCTAGATGCAGAAAAAATTATTTTTAATTTGCAACCTGATGGAGGTCAGTATAGATGGACTAATAGAACAAGTCCCACACGCTGCTAGAAGCCCAAATATTTTTTCAGAGATAAATGAAGAAAAAAATTATTTTTAATTTGCAACCTGATGGAGGTCAGTATAGATGGACTAATAGACCACGTCCCACACACCGCTAGAAGCCCAAATATTTTTTCAGAGCTAGATGCAGAAAAAAATTATATTCAATTTGCAACCTGCTGGAGGTCAGTATAGAAGGACTAATAGAACAAGTCCCACACACTGCTAGAAGCCCAAATATTTTTTCAGAGCTAAATGAAGAAAAAAATTATTTTTAATTTGCAACCTGATGGAGGTCAGTATAGATGGACTAATAGACCAAGTCCCACACACTGCTAGAAGCCCAAATATTTTTTCAGAGCTAGATGCAGAAAAAAATTATATTCAGTTTGCAACCTGATGGAGGTCAGTATAGATGGACTAATAGAATGATGCTATGCCCAAAAGATTTTACTTCACTAGGTGCAGTAAAAAAATTGGTATTCTATACACAGGTGGTATATCTTGCAACACAGATAGGCTACTCCACTGACTAACACACTCTGCAATAGGCCAAAAAGGATTAGCTTTGCTAGATTCAGCCAAATGCTGTGAAAAAAACTTGCACAGCACTGGCACAGACCTGCCTGGCAAAAACTGATAGGAACTGATGTAACCTAGTCCTGAAAAGGACTCCAATTACAATTAGTCTTTACTCCCACAATCTATCTATTTAAGAGCACAGACCTGCCTGATAAAAGTCGTAGGAAATGCTGTAACCTAGTCCTTAAAAGGACTGCAATCACAACTATTCCCTACTCCCAAGCTATCTGTATATTTGTGCGAAAAATGGCTTGAAATTAACAAGGTATAGCGCACACAGCAACAGCGGTGCCGTCTAACACGCAGCTGCAGCAGTGAGAAAATGGTGGCGACGGGGAAAATGGCTTGGTCTTATAGGGCAAGGACATGTGACATACACTGCCAATCACACATGCCCTTGCTTGTGTGAAAAAAAGCACTTCGCTCCGTGTGTGCGCTGCTGATAGGCTGACAGATTGCACCTCCCCACTGCAAATGCGGGAAAGAGAAAAAAAAATGGAGATCTTCATTGTTCCTGCAGAGATCCATCCCCTGCCCCTCCCCCCGCCCCGCTGTACACTCAAACTGCGTATTAACATTAATTTTCATCATTACTGAGAAAAAATCCAGTTATGATTTTGGTGCACGAACAGTTATCGAACATAACCTCGAACAGCCGAATTTTTCTCAAATTGTTCGTGTTCGCCGACCGGCTCGAACACCGCCCAAAACAGCTCGAATTTGAGATTGGCGAACAGTTCGAGTAGAACAACGCTCATCTCTACTGATGAGTCTTCCATGCTCATCGCCAGTTCGTCCTCCACTTCTTCCTCGGCCCCTGCACCTTCCTCAACAGTTTGGCTGCTACCATGCGCCCTGGTTATTCCCTCTCCCCCACCCTCACATGCCTGCTGCCTTGGTGCTGCCGACCGTCTGGACCTTGGAGATGTTATCCCTTCTGCATACGACTCCTCCTCTACTTCCTCCACCTCTTCTTGTCCCACCACCTGACTCCGAATTCTGTTTAACGTGTGCTCCAGCATGTAAATCACCGGAATAGTCATGCTGATAATGGCATCGTCAGCACTAAACATCTTTGTCGCCATTTAAATACTGTGCAGAAGTGTGCATAGGTCCCTGATCAGAGACCACTCCTGCAGCGTGATTTGCCCCACCTCTGGATCTCGTTGGCCTAGGCTATACGTCAGAACGTATTGCACCAGGGCTTGCCGGTGCTGCCACAGTCGCTGCAACATGTGCAGAGTTGAATTCTACCGTGTCGGCACATCGCATTTCAGCTGGTGAATTGGCAGGCCAACGACTTCTATAGAGATGTAAGTCGTTGAGCTGCGGGATGCGAACGGCGGAAGTGAGCACACAGCGACCGTGCCCTCTGCAGAAGGCCATCTAGTCCGGGATAGACATTTCAAAGTAAACACCGCCTGATACCGTTGACCCCTGCTGCCAGCATAGTAAGGACGTGTACAGGATTCCTTCTGCGCAGTTAGAAAGCTGGTGGCATTACCAGACAGGCTTTGGATGCAGGTGGAGGACCGAGAGGAGGTTGAGGAGGCAGAAGCAGTGGAGGTACTTCTAGATAAAGAGGATTGACGCACAACTCGTGGGGATGGCAAGACTTGGACAGCAGCCCCTTGTCCTGCTGTCCCCCCAGTCACAGAGGATGAAGAGGCCGCGGATGCACAAGATGGGGCAGACGGTGGTTGGCCCGGCCCGATAGGCCGCATTGTAGCACAGTGACCTTCCCACTGCAACTTATGCTTCATATCCATGTGACGGTTCATGCATGAAGTACTCAAACTATGGATTTTTTGGCCTCTACTTAGCTTTTGGTGACAAATATTACAGATAACACGAGTTTGGTCATCCTTATCGATCTGAAAAAATGCCCAGGCTATGCAAAGCTTAGAGCCCATGCGACCTGAAGAGCCACCACGACTTGTAGTCAGAGGCAGAGTTGTTGTTGAGGATGCAGTTGTTGACGTGCTTCCAGTACTCCGTCTCTGTCCAGGAAGGCGCAACCTAACCTCGTCGTCAATAGCATCCTCCTCCACCTCCTCTACTGACCTCATCAACTGGCTGACTGTGGGTTGACAGGAAGTGGGATCTCCAACCTCGTCATCATCACCCTGTGTGTTCTCACACCCGTCGTCCTCAGAGCCAACCTCTTCCTGCCCTGACCGAAAAGTCAAGTTGTTGCTCCAATCAGGTATTTGAGTCTCATCATCGTCTTCATCAACAGGAGTTACAGTTTGGGAACGAGGGTCTACATTATGCTCAGAACCTTCTTCATCTGGTCTTTGATCCGTCTCATAAAGATTCTGGGCATCAGTGCAGATCATTTCCTCGTCTGATTTAACAGAAGCTCTGGAGCAGACCTCTGTTTCCCAGGCTATAGTATGAGTAAACAGCTGTGCAGACTCAACCATCTGTGTTACCCCATACTCAGACGGGCAGCTGGAGACTTGGGAGCTGTGAGGAAGCAAGTGCGATTGGGATGACACCTCTGAGGACTGGAGTATTTGTGATGTTGAAGTTGAGGTGGAGGAGAGCCCACTTGAAGGAGCAATTGATATCCGTTGAAGCACCTGCTGTTTTTTTGCCTCATCTGAAATTTGTAGCAATGGGCGTGTCCGTAAGAAAGGGATCATATCACATTGTCCACGAAAAGAAGTAGACATCTTAGTTTGGCTGGAAGATGGTCTTTCTTCTGCAGATGTTACTCAACCCACCAGCGGACAAGCACCAGTATTGGGAGAGGGGGGCTGGACGTCTTTCCTTCTTCAGTTCTCCATCTAACCCCTCGGCTGTGTAGTGTCCGCTCTCCCTCCAGCTCTCTCCTTCTCACAGGTGGACTACCGCGTGTATTCACACTGTGGCGAATCTTTTGGGCCCAGGTATAAGAAGTTGTCGAGGTAATGGATAATATGTGCCCCTTAGAAACGTCCATTACAACCCATTCGAGGAAGCAACTAAATGCCTCAAATAGTGAGCAGGATCTGGACCACCCCATGGGCAAACAGCGATCTATATAGTATGCTCCTTCCCAGACACAGCCCAATAGGTGGACACTATTCGGAGGCACAGATAGTAAGTAACCGGAACGCCGCATCAATGTCTGTTTTGGCCATTAGGGTGACCCTTCCCAACTTCTTGATCCGCCTGATTGCCTTGTTAAAGGATGTACAGTGTATGCTACTGTACTTGGTTCCGCGTCGATGTTGTCGTTTACTGACCTGCCCCTTGGATATGACAAATGGTGGATTAGTCCAAATGTATTGGGTTCCGTTTTTGGCACAACTCACAACGGGGATACCACCACGTCTTGTAAGGAAAGTGTTCTGAATGGAACCGTCATTCTACCTAAAGATATTTCTTTTTTAAATTTTCTTGTCACGACGTCTGGGTGTTGGTAGGCTGATTTTAGATTTTTACTCCAGCCTTTCTTGATTTTAGAAGGGCATGACATGCCTATATCTGTGTCTCCCCCTCCTTTAACTCCTCCACCTCTTTTCTTTTCACATGACTATATGTACTTGTCACTTTTCCATGTGTTAGTTGTGTCTTCTGAGCAATTTGTCAGCTTTTGGACACCTTTGAAGGTGTTTTCTATGTGTTTTTATGTGTTTTTGTTTGCCTGCCATTGGTTTTAACGGTGTTCAATGGTGTTCGATGAACAGTTCGACGAACAGTTCGGCGAACACACCGGTGTTCGACGAACCGAACCCGAAGACTACGGGGGTGGCTCAACTCTATTAATGAGGCCATCAATGAAATCTAGCTCCCCAACACTAGTATTACTTTTGCAGCCCCACATAAAAACACTACCACCAACATTATTTTCAAGACAAAAGTAGGACTCATCGCTGAAAAGGATAGACCTACATTCCAGTCTCCAAGGCTCCATTTCAACCTCCAATCTCCATCTGTTGACCACTTAGGCAATGCCATGAAGAAATCTTTATGAGGGAACATTAAGAACCCGCTAGTCTTCATTCCACGTACAATAACAGCTCAGTGTTACATTGATATGGTCATGGAGCCAGTGGTACAACCTTTTCTTCAAAGTGTCCCAGGAGCCATTTTTCAACATTCAACCAGTCCACGTATTGCTTGTAGCACTGTGAGGTGTTTGCCTGGATTGAATATGCTACCATGGTCTGTAGCATCTCCGAACTTGTTTCCAATTGAGCACAACTGGCAGGTCATTGCTCAACAATTGCAAATGGAGCTGCCAGCAGGGGATCTTGATGATTTGCATGTCCAATTGCAGGCAGTCTAGCAGAACATTCCTCAGACAACCATTACTAACCTCATTCCTAGCATCCAAGGCATGTAAGTGTGGGGATTTCTGTACGTGGCGCTCATTCTTGATGCTGAATAATCGAAATCTTTGAAAATTTTGTTTCAATTTTCTCTCCATTTGTATATCATTAACATGTTAATATGTCTATTAATTCTGTGATTTCTTAATGCCACAACTTCTCTTGGTGCTGCAATTTCAATATTGTAGAATGTATAACCTGCCCCTTGAGGGATGCCATGGTAACAAGGCAAGATAATTAATGTTATTTGCTTAACCTGCCAGTGCTTTAAAAGGTTGTAACTGATCAATGCCTATATATAAACTAATCAGAATCAATTGGTTGTATGTGTGAGTATGGAAATTGGTGCATCATTAGGCGCCAATGTGATAGAGTACATAATATGTACTGCATTCCCTAACACAATAAACAACTGTTGGGTTATGTATCCCACCTTACTGAGCAATAACAAGCGACCTTCTTAAAAGTTGAATTTATGTAATGTTTTACAAATTGTATGTATATAAGATCCCATATGTTTAAAGGGGTTTTCACATTCATTTCAATCAATCAAAATTGGGGCAAAAACTACAGAAACTAGCTCACCACACTTGGAAATCTTCATCCTCTGATATCTGATAACTCGATCAGTAGGTGTAATTTCAAGATGAAGAAAAGCCACCACTCCATCTTCCTTGCAAAAATATTCACTTCATTTCTTCCAAATAGGGTTATAAACCAAAAGACAGAGACATACAAATATCGGTATGTCTGATTGTTTAAAAAAACTTTTGGGAGAAATAAAGGGAATATTTTTGCAAGGAAGATGGAGTGGTGGCTATTCTTCAAAATCTGGGCAAAGGTAGCCAATTATATGAAATAAAATAAGCATTATTTACCTGAAGTAGCCCCTATAATTCCAGGGCTGGCTCCCTTGGCGACAGCAGTGGAGTTGTGGCGCCCCTGAGGGTTCGACCGCCACAGGAATGCTGCACTTCTTTAATGGAGTGTGGTGTTCCTCCTCTGAGGTAAGTCCGGTGCGATGGTAGTTACCTAGTTTTGCATCCAAAACCACATTCCACCAGAGGGAGTTAGTATGCACTAGGTGCGGCTCCCCTGGATACAAGGAGACTGGGGAACACAAACTGGTAGGAACCAGTTAGTGGGTTTGGGTGGAGGAACAGTTAGTCAGTGACACTTCTAATTTCATATTTAATAGTATGCCATCTTTGATCTTGCTTCTTCTTTCTGGCCCTTCGGTCTCTTGCTGGTCCTTTTGGTTCTGTGTGGACCTGTCCTGTCAAGTGGTCGTACTGTGCTGTCAAAATACTGTGTGTAAAGTGACTTCCCTCCGGGAGCGCAGATCCTGTGTGGGCCTGCACCGGCATGGGACACAGCCCTCATACCCCGATCTATGGGACGAGAGGTAGGTTGCAGAGAAGGAATATCTCAACCCTGCCAAAAACCAGGATCAAGAAGACCCGGGAGCTGTAGAGTGTGGCTCCCTAGAAAATGGGTCCCAGGGAGGATGCAGACGGAGCGGAGTACGCCACCTGTCCTCGCCTACCTGATCTATTCAGAGGGATTCCGGCTGCAAGAGGGGTACCGGCTCCCGACACCCGACCTCGTACTCTATGTCCAGGACGGGAAAGCCCGGTTAGGCCCTGAGAATCCTGCCGGGCTTGGGATGGAGAGGAATTGCCACCCGAGCCCTACACCTGAGAGGAGCTCAGAGGGAGACCCGGCCTATCCACACACGCGCAGATGGGAAAGGGTAAAGTCTGTAGTGCAGGAACACTCTGGTGTAGGGACGCTACCAAACACTGGACTTCCTCGGAGGTAGTCGGACCCCCGTCCCTGGTGGCCGCAGGTCTCCGCGAGGAGCAGGGAGAAGCCTTGCGCTGCTTATGAGAACTGTGAGTAAAGCCTTGGAAATTCATCCCTATGGCCTCCGGACTGTTCATTACGTGCCATACCGTGCGACGCCGCGTCCCTACTCCCGCACTACTACCCCCCCTTCATCCTGCCTTGCCTGCCCTGAGGCCACGCTCCGCCTGTGGGGGAGCAGCGAAAACTTTAGCCGCCATGACATCGGACCTCAGCGGACTGTAGCGGCGCATCACCAGACACCACAGGTGGCGTAGTCGACAATTACCACTCAACCCGGAAAGCCCTAACATCATTTTCAATGTGATGGCCCTGGGCACGGAACGGGTCCAGGCCATGACTGCATTCCCGTTCTCAACATCTGACCCGGCTCCGAGTACCCCATCTTCCCAGTGCAGGGCTTGCGAGAGTCACATCACTGGCATAGTCAGCAGGATTGCGTGCCCGCAGCAACGGAGAAAAGTGCCCATTGCTATCGGGTACTGTGTGCCTTACACCTTGGACTGTTATTTTACACTTAAAATGGCGCCCACCCAAGAAGAACAGGCGCCAAAGGGCTGTGAAAAGACTGTCTTTGTACACCTCCCATTGTGGGCTGGGCTCCTGCTTGGCGCCAAAAATGTGGACTGCCCCTTCCTTCAGAGACGGTCCGTGGGGTATTGCCCGTCAAACAGGATGGGCTGAATGAAGGCGGGCCTGTCAGCATGGCGCCCAGGAACCTCCCCGAAAGAGGAGGAAGAAGAAGGAACGCAACAAGGTGTGGCCATGTCAGTCGGAGCTTGGCAGTCAACAGAGGCAGTCATGGATGCCTCTGGGGAGCGAGACCACGTGACCACAGAACCCGGTCCAGGCCCTTCACCCGGCAGAGAGCGAAGTGGCGGCGTATTAACACCGGGAGATATAGAGTTTCTCCACTCGGAAGCTCCGGGGCTTGCAAGGAGGCAGAAGGAGGCCTAGGAGGCGGCGACGGCTGCGTGGAAAGCGGAGATGCTGCAGCGGATCTGAGACCACCGTCGAGAAGAGGAGGTTCCAGGACCAGTCGACCCGGAGGTCGAAGTCGAGGGTGACCTAGCGGCAGGTGTGAGTGCAACCCCTGCCCCGGCTGCAGAGCCATCAGAGACTATCCTGGACCTCATGTTGGAGTACATAGTCCCCTATGCAGTCACCTGGGAGCAAGCACTAGCTCCTGAGCTGCAACCGGCAGCTGTTGGTTGGGACTTACGCTGTCACGAGAGCTCAGTAACGGAGGTGCCTGGAGCTGCGGAGGAGGCTACCTGCTCCAACCCGGACTGGTCTGCATTGGTAGAGGACTTGCAGCAACCCGTCCTAACCCCGCTACCTGCACCGGCGGTAACCTGGCCCGAGGCAGAGGAATGGGCCTGGGAAAACCAGGGGGGCGACCTAATGGGCTTCCCGCGGGAGACCAGATCTGAAGCACGCAGGAGGAGCCAATGGTGCAGCGACCAGATCTTCCAACTGGCACGGGAGCAACATCGACGGGAGCAACGCTGCGAGCGCCTCGAGGTGAGGACCAAGGCTACAAAGACTCGGGCGCGACTGGAGGAGACCACCCGTCCCAGTCCCCGGTATGAAGGCCAGATCGTCTGATTTCACCATGAGGCGGGGAGGGGTTTTATCCGGTGTCCCATGTTCCAGGACGATGTGTTCGTCAGCAGGCGGGACATCGAGCCACGCCTTAAGAAGGGACACCCCGGCCGGAACCTCTTCCCGGGCGACACAGTGACTTTCACTCGCCACCAGGGGGAGCGTGGGTGGTACGCCCTGGACGTCCGCAAAGTGTCTGGGAGTGATGCCACCCCGCCCTCAGCCTCAAGTGACCGGCTAGCCTCTGTCGGGAGGAATGAGCCATTCCCTCCACGTGAGCCCCAAGTCTAAAGCAGCCCCCCCGGCTGCTGTTCTAGTTGTTTGAAGTTTAGTTAATTGCTGCTATTTGTGTGGTTCTTCATTTTTAGAGACTTAGGTCCCTGCGGACTATGGCATGCGGCGGACTGCATTGTAAATAGTTATGCATCTAGGTGCTCCCTATTGGTTTTATACAAAACCGTGCCTACTTTCTACCTCAGACCTCAGAAGCAAAACCTGTTTGGAGTGGCTTGTGTGGGTGTCCAACTCCGGATCTTCATGCCCTGCAGCCACCCCAGGGCCCGTGTAGAGGGTTTAGGGCAGGTCCCTCTTGCTACTGAACTGACCGTAGTCACCTTTAAGCAGTCCGCTGACTTGATCAAAAGGTCTCTTGTCTTAATTTATAATTTTGCACTTTTATATCTCTGTGTTTTTTATAATTTTATACTTTGCACTTTTGTACTTTTATAACTGTTATGCAACGTTACAAGAAATGTGCCTCCCATAAAGGGATGATAGTTTTACTTGTTATATAAAAAATAATTTTTCTGGGTGCTATTTCTTTGCAGCCCGCGGACGTGCTGTGTTTTACCAGAGGGGAATGTGGCGCCCCTGGGAGTTCGACTGCCACAGGAATGCTGCACTTCTTTAAAGTAGTGTGGTGTTCCTCCTCTGAGGTAAGTCCGGTGCGATGGTAGTTACCTAGTTTTGCATCCAACACCACATTCCACCAGAGGGAGCTAGTATGCACTAGGTGCGGCTCCCCTGGTTACAAGGAGACTGGGGAACACAAAGTGGTAGGAACCAGTTAGTGGGTTTGGGTGGAGGAACAGTTAGTCAGTGACACTTCTAATTTCATATTTAATAGTATGCCATCTTTGATCTTGCTTCTTCTTTCTGGTCCTTCGGTCTCTTGCTGGTCCTTTTGGTTCTGTGTGGACCTGTCCTGTCAAGTGGTCGTACTGTGCTGTCAAAATACTGTGTGTAAAGTGACTTCCCTCCGGGAGCGCAGATCCTGTGTGGGCCTGCACCGGCATGGGACACAGCCCTCGTACCCCAATCTATGGGACGAGAGGTAGGTTGCAGACGAGGAATGTCTCAACCCTGCCAAGAACCAGGATCAAGAAGACCCGGGTGCTGTAGAGTGTGGCTCCCTAGCAAATGGGTCCAGGGAGGATGCAGACGGAGCGGTGTACGCCACCTGTCCTCGCCTGCCTGATCTATTCAGAGGGATTCCGGCTGCAAGAGGGGTACCGGCCCCCGACACCCGACCTCGTACTCTATGTCCAGGATGGGAAAGCCCGGTTAGGCCCTGAGGATCCCGCCGGGCTTGGGATGGAGAGGAATTGCCACCCGAGCCCTACACCTGAGAGGAGCTCAGAGGGAGACCCGGCCTATCCACACACGCGCAGACGGGAAAGGGTAAAGTCTGTAGTGCAGGAACACTCTGGTGTAGGGACGCTACCAAACACTGGACTTCCTCGGAGGTAGTCGGACCCCCGTCCCTGGTGGCCGCAGGACTCCGCGAGGAGCAGGGAGAAGCCTTGCGCTGCTTATGAGAACTGTGAGTAAAGCCTTGGAAATTCATCCCTATGGCCTCCGGACTGTTCATTATGCGCCATACCGTGCGACGCCGCGTCCCTACTCCCGCACTACTACCCCCCCTTCATCCTGCCTTGCCTGCCCTGAGGCCGCGCTCGGCCTGTGGGGAGCAGCGAGAACTTTAGCCGCCATGACATCGGGCCTCAGCGGACTGTAGCGGCGCTGGTGGCGCATCACCAGACACCACAGGTGGCGTAGTCGACAATTACCACTCAACACGGAAAGCCCTAACATTATTTTCAATGTGACGGCCCTGGGCACGGAATGGGTCCAGGCCATGACTGCATCCCCGTTCTCAACATCTGACCCGGCTCCGAGTACCCCATCATCCCAGGGCAGGGCTTGCGAGCGTCACAGAGTCATCTCGTCTATAAATCATAACTGCTGCAGCTAGTCACTGCCATCAACCTCAATGTCACTACTAAGGCCAATGATTGGTAATATGCATTGCAAATGGGATTTCTCTGGTTCAGTCCTGTTTATAAGCACCAGTATGGTGTAATGAAGTAATGAAGGTGCCGGAGCGACAGGAGCATTATCCGATAGGTAATGTTTATTTTGTTTTGTTTTACAGCATTACCTGGCTGTGGTTAAATTTTAAGCGAAAATGATCATCCCATTAATTATGCCCTAAATTGCTCAAAATAACTTTTCTTTTTAAATAAAAATTGTGATTTATTTTTTCTGCTAATTTAAAGATCAACAAGTGTTAAAAGCAATGTAATGAATTTTAGGTGAATATAGCCTTTAATATATCTATTGACTTTTCTGCAGTATACGCTTGGAATGACTGATACATCCTAAGTGAGAAGAATGGCTGATAATTATGTGCATGTGGAACTAATAGTAAATTGTAGATAATTGCAGATGGAGGCATAACTGCCCTAGCCATTGAAATGGTGGACAGCTTCTGACCAGTCATACAAATCCATTACGATTTTATTGGGTCCTAAAAGGAGTTATGTGATTCCCTGGGTTCTAATACATGTCAATCAGGCATGGTAAATTGGATTCTTGAATAGGGAAATCCCTTGGGGATGCAAGATGTTATCTAGATCAGATGCAGTGATTTTTTTCAACTCTCTGTTCACTAGGTTCTGTTCTCTCTTTAGTGAACCAATAAAACCATAATAAGTATTGATTAACCCATTACTGAGCATTATCCACTGGCTTCTGCCTGAGTGTATTTAAACATATCACAGTTGCTTCAGTGCTGCCAAAGTACAGCTGTTTTCTGCCTTTACACTGGTTACCTTTCATAGGAGATATAGACACAGTTCCAAATTTTGCAAGTCAAATAATTGATTGCCCTAATAATAGTCAACAAATCAGCCAGAGAATATCTTCATCTTTTGCAGTGAAACATGCATATCATCACTTTATTGCTGAGCTCTAAGCTCACCATAAGAGGAAGGTTTAGTTAATGACTTGTTATGCTGAGAGCAGCATGCCATTAGCATTTAGAGGTAGTATGATTTGTGACATTTACTGTAACTTATTTAATCTTGTCAAAATTTATCTAAATTCTACATGTCCTGCATTTGCACAAAATGAATTTTATTATGCAATCTAAATGCCATAAGATGCAGTAAATACTAGCAGTGGAATGATAGCAAATCCTGAAATGTAGTTCACAGTTCATTGCCTGCATTGACTGTAGGTAAATCTGTTGAGATTTCCTATGTAATATGACAAACCAGTAATATATATACTTAGATTATCTCAGACAAAGATTATTGGTATTCTGTTAATGCAATTTTTGTTTAAAAAAATTCTTAAGTTTTATCTAAATTGTAAATAATTTTTGGGTCAGGTCAAGTTCCCCAGTACTACACATTGCACCTCTAGTTCACGTTTCCCAGTCATGCTCACCCCTAGGTATACTAACTCAATGTCCCCCTCCACATCCACCTACTGCTGTTAGAATTTACACTGTGTTCCAAATTATTATGCAAATAATATTTTCTCAGATTTTCCCAAATTACCTATATGAATTGCAGTCATTGTAATTTTCCAGTCAAATAACTATTAGAGTATAATTGAAAGGTTTTTGTACAAACTGCCTATGATAACAGTATATTTTTAAAAAAATAAAAAACTCAAACTGCACTCAAAATGCATGTTCCAAATTATTATGCACAGCAGAGCTTTCAACCTTTTCATTTTAATGAAGAACAAAAAAATGGTCATTTTTGAAATTATAAGCATTAGCACGTTATTACAAACTGAAATCAAACAGTTTTCAACTCAAAACTTTATTCTAGGTGATGTTACATTTGCACATAGGACCGCTTGTTCGAAAGGAGCTTCTGAACTCTCTCGTCCATTGAATTTGTCAGGTTTTGGATGGTTTCTGCTTCAATTGTTTTGCATGAGGACAGAATACCCTCCCAGAGCTGTTGCTTAGATGTGAACTGCCTCCCGCCATCATAGACACTCCTTTTGATGATGCTCCAGAGGTTCTCAATGGGGTTGAGGTCAGGGGAGCATGGGTGCCACACCATAAGTTTGTCCCCTTTTATGCCCATAGCAGCCAAAGATGCAGATGTGTTATGTGCAGCATGAGACGGGACATTATCATGCATGAAAATGATCTTGCTGCCGAATGCACGGTTCTTCTTCTTGAACCATGGAAGGAAGTGCTGTTTGAGAAACTCAACATACATTATGGAGTTCATCTTTACCCCTTCAGGGATCCTAAAAGGGCCAACGACCTCTCTCCCCATGATTCCAGCCCAAAACATTACCCCACCTACTCCTTGTTAGCGCCGTAGCCGTGTTTGCATGGGGTGTCCATCAACCAGCCATCCTCCACTCCATCCATCTGGACCATCGAGATCATTTCATGCATGATAATGCCCCGTCTCATGCTGCACATAACACATTTGCATCTCTGGCTGCTATGGGCATAAAAGGGGACAAACTTATGGTGTGGCACCCATGCTCCCCTGACCTCAACCCCATTGAGAACCTCTGGAGCATCATCAAAAGGAGTGTCTATGATGGCGGGAGGCAGTTCACATCTAAGCAACAGCTCTGGGAGGGTATTCTGTCCTCATGCAAAACAATTGAAGCAGAATCCATCCAAAACCTGACAAATTCAATGGACGAGAGAGTTCAGAAGCTCCTTTCGAACAAGGGGTCCTATGTGCAAATGTAACATCACCTAGAATAAAGTTTTGAGTTGAAAACTGTTTGATTTCAGTTTGCAATAACGTGCTAATGCTTGTAATTTCAAAAATGACCATTTTTTTGTTCTTCATTAAAATGAAAAGGTTGAAAACTCTGCTGTACATAATTATTTGGAGCATGCATTTTGAGTGCAGTTTGAGTTTTTTATTTTTTTTTAAATATACTGTTATCATAGGCAGTTTGTACAAAAACCTTTCAATTGTACTCTAATAGTTATTTGACTGGAAAATTACAATGACTGCAATTCATATAGGTAATTTGGGAAAATCTGAGAAAATATTATTTGCATAATAATTTGGAACACAGTGTAGACAAAATTTAAAGGGAACCTTTCAACAGGTTTTTTCCACATGAAGTAGGGCCAGCACCTGTTATCCCTCATGCTGTATATACATCCCAAATATGCTCTGCATAACACAAAAAAATAGTTTTTATTATACTCACTTATGGCACGATCCGGTCTGATAGGTGTCAATGGTCTTGATCCGTTACCTCCTTTCTTTTTATGATCACCGTCTTCCTTCTTGCTTTATGTGGATGAAAAGACTTCATCAGCCACTTTGTGTGCTCCATCGCGATCCTCGCAAGTGTACTTCTCTCTGCCCTGTTTAGGTCAGAGCAAAGTACTGTAGTGAGCATGCACCAGTGCTCTTTGACTTTTCTCCATGCATGCGCATTACAGTACTTTGCTCTGCCCTCAGCAGGGCAGAGAGAAGGTGGACGGTGATTGTCTGAAGAGAGGAGGCACCAGATAAAGACCAGAGACGTCCATTGGACCGGACCACCCTGTAGGTGAGAATAATAAAATCTATTTTTTGTCTTATGCAGATCACATTGGGGACTTATATACAGCATTCTAGAATGATTACAGGTGTGGAAAAAACCTGGTGACAGGTTCCCGCTTAGAATTTTGCATAAAAATTTGCATTAATTGAATACCAAGATTTTTTGTCTGCTAAGTTACTACAATTATGCACCTTAGGGTACGTGCCCACAATCAGGAATAGTAGCAGTTTGGATGCAGCATACTTTGGCTGCATCCAAAATGTTGCATTCTACATTGCAAGCACAGTGGATTAATAGAAATCCAATGCCCACTGTGCTTCCTTTTAACGTTGTGTAAACTCAGCCATGGTGCAGGTTTACGAGCTGCAGCATGTTAATTTCTGTAGCCTGTAGTAAGTTCTGTAGTCTGTAGTAATTTATGTATTTTCCCCAATAGACTGTCACTACATGAGGTAAATCTGCATAATTACCTATACACATGCATTTTATAGAAAGCAGCATTTTGGACACAGTCAAAATAAGCTGCATCCAAAACGCTACTATTCCTGATCGTGGGCACGTACCCTTACACCATAGCCAATCCTGTGAATGATCCTTCCTGGGAAAGTCAAACCAGTAGATACACTTCTTGTGTATGAAAAACTGATGGTAAAGCAGAAAGCTAAAGAAATATGTCACTAATTGAAGCCAAACAATTTTTTAAAATAAATTTTTGACCTTTGTAGCTATCCCTTTGCAGGGACCTATTTTTATGCATTGTCCTATTGGAGAAAGTTACCACAGATGCATGCCCAACAAATTTGAATTTCTCAAAAAATTAAGAAGCTGAGACATATTGAAAAGTTGATGCACAGAACATGATGAACTTTGTTTTGATAAAATGTTTGGTGCCTCGACCTGCTCTTTGACCCAACACTGAGCAGGATCCTACTGGGAAATGTCACCCTAGCTTCAGGCAAAAAAAATAATTACAACAAAAATAATGTAGCACAGAAATTGGACAATTCATGAGAGCCCTTTAAATTTGTAGGCTCTCTCAAAAGGTACGCTTTACCGCAGCTTATGGGCTCCCATGAATTGGTAAATTTGTACACTAAATAACTTCATTATATAAGTAAATTCTACATAGCAGAAATGTAGTCATTATTTCATACAGTACACAACATAATTGTGTATACCCCCTTTGAAATGTAAGATTTTAATCAACATTTCACTGAACACAAGAATAAGTTTCAACTTTTTGACAAGACTGAGTTTCATAGAGCATTATTTTAACCCATAGCATAAAAGTATGGTTAATAATATAACTTACATTAGAAAATCTTCAGTTTTACTCAAATTAGTTGATGCAAAAATGAATACATCCCACATTAAAAACAACTACTGCATCTAGTATTTTCTATGACCTCCATGATTTTTAGGACAGCACCAAGTCTTACAGGCATGGAAAGAACAAATTGGCGACATATTGCAACATCTATCTTTTTCCATTTTTCAAGGATGACTTCTTTATGAGCCTCGATGCTGTATGAAGAGTGATGCTCAACTTGACTTTTAAGAATTTCCCACAGGTATTCAATTGGGTTCAGATCAGGAGACACACTTGGTCATTGAATCATTTTCACCCTGTTCTTCTTCAAAAATGCATCAGATGTGTTTTGGATCATTGTCGTGTTGGAAAAGTGCACATCTACTAAGGGCAGAGAGTGCTGGTATCATCTTCCCTTTCAATATAGAGCAGTACATCTGTGAATTAATGATACCATCAATGAAATGTAGTTCCTCAACACTAGTAGCGCTCATGCAACCCCACATAAAGACACTGCCACCACAACGTTTCACTGTAGGCACCATACATTTAGAAGGAAGGCATGTCTAGCAAGAGCACGGAGTAATGGTGACATCTGCTCTTTTAATATAGAGCATTATATCTGTGAATTAATGATACCATCAATGAACTTTAGCTCCCCGACACTAGAAGCACTTATGCAGCCCACATAAAGACATTGCCACCAACATGTTTCACCAACATGACAATGAATCAAAACACACATTTGTTGCATTTCTAAAGAATAATATAGTGAATATGATTCAGTGGCCAAGTGTCTACTGAAATGAATCCAATTGAACACCTATGGTAAATTCTGAAGATACAAGTTGAACATCCCTTTCATACAGCATCAAGGCTCTAAAACAGGTCATCATTGAAGAATGGAATAAAATATATGCTGCAATATGTCGCTAGCTTCTTTTTTCCATGGCTAGAAAACTTTGTGCTGTCCTAAAAAAATCAAGGAGTCCATACAAAATACTAGATGTAGTTAGTTGGTTTTTATGTTGGGTGTATTAATTTTTACATCATCTAATTTGAGTAAACTGAAGATTTTGTAATGAAAGTTATATTATTAACCTTGCTATGGGTTAAATAATGTTCAATGAAAAACTCAGTCTTATCAAAGTTTGGAAATTGTTCTTTTATTCAGTGAGTTATTGTTTAAAGTCTTACTTTTCAAAGGGGTGTACTCAATTTTCTGAGCACTGCAATGCACTGCAATGCACAGCACTCAAAAAACAGGGAGCTGCTGTATTCTTTTATTTGTATATTATGCTGTCGTAGCAGCTTACACCTGTTTACAATTGCTTTATTTGTGTTTTTCTTACAAATTAATTCATGACCATGTGGTGAAATGAGTACACAGGAATGAAAGTTTTAGGAGCAAAGCTAAAGTTTAGACTACAAAATTCTAATCAACAAGAATTCAACAACAATAACTCTAATTATTCATTAAATAGGAGTCTAAAGCTGTGTGCCCACGATGCGTTTTTTAAGCTTTTCCGCAGCAGCAAAAACGCTGCAGAAACGCTTAAAAAATGCATGGTAGAAGGCCTGCCATGTTCCCCAATGATAATCCGCACGTGCTGTGCACATGCTGCGGAAATTTCCGCTGCGGATTATCCTTGCGGAAAAAAACGCAGCACTGCCAATTATTTTGCGGAAGCGCTGCGTTTTCGCCGCCATTGACTTGCATTGGAACGCATAGATTCCACATCACTGTATATGTAGATGCGCAATCCATGCATTTCAATGTGCGGATGGTACCCAGGTCTAGAGGAGTGGAGACTCTCCTCCGGACCCGGGTACCATAGAAACTGTGAAAAAAAGAATAAAATAAAAAATAAATATTATACTTACATTCTGATGGCCCCCGGTCTCCTTGTCTTCACTTGCCGGCAGCTCGCGATGGACTGGAGGACCTGCACTGACGTCATAGTCCTGTGACGGGTCACGCGATGCTGACGTCGGCAGGTCCTTCAGTGTACTGCGATCTGCCGACAAGGGAGAACGGAGGGAAGCAATACTGCGGGGGCTATTGGAAGGTAAGTATAGATTTATTTTTTTTATTTTTAACCATTCTTTAGGTCACACTATATAAATCCATGCCATTTGCATGGATTTATATAGTGTGACCAAGTTGTCAAACACTTTCCAAGTGATGCTAAAATCGCTTGGAAAGCGATTGTCAACCCGCATGCGGAAATGCATGTGAAGAATGCTTCACATCCACATGTCCCTGGGAGGAAAAACGCATGTACAATCCTCATGCGTTTTTTCTGCCAGGGGAGATGCAGAAACACTCAGGAAAAATCCGGAGCATTTCTGCATCGTGGGCACATAGCCTAACAAACAGTTGACTATAAAAGGGCATTACTTAAAGGGTTTTTGCCACTTCATCTGAGAGCAGCCTAATGTAGGCAAAGAGAAGCTGAATCCAACGATGTATTACATAGATTACTGGGTGCAGCCGTTCTGACACAATCAGAGCTTTTAGATTTAGCAATGAAGCAGAGCTGGAAAGCTAACCCTGCCCACACCAGATTCTCCTTGTAAAAAGTCCATAGACAGTGAGCTGCCTATCACAGTAGGGGGCGTGGTGGACCAGGGCTCACTTGACCAGCAAGTCACAGCAATGATAAGCTACTGGTGCTAAAACAAACAAAACCTCAGAGCTTGATAAGAGAGGCATCGCTGAAATCTGTGTTTTAACCCCTTCCTCAGTCTATCTACAGATTACATAGCAAAAATCTGCTGATAGATTCTCTTTAACAAAGAAAACCCTTTCCATTCGATGCTGTCAACAATGGCACCACACGGAAGAGAAAGGTCATAAGACCTGAAAAAGAAAATAATTTCTTTAATCAAGAAAGACAGTAATAGAATATACATCCACTTAAAAGAGCTATCCAGGAATACTTAAATTATTTACTTTGGGCCTTAAAACTAACTGTTTGTTGTGACCGTTGCTGATCTCTGCCATTATAGAGCAGTTACACTCCACTTCCAACATAGATTCATTGCTTTCTGCTAACATTACATCAACAGAGCAGCGGCTTCTCTTCCGCTGTGATCTGTTGAAAGGGCGTGACTGCCGTCATCATGTTGATTGACAGCTGGCTCCCCGCTGCCTAACTGTGGGGAGCTGGCTGTCAATCAGCATGACGTCATCAGTCACAGCCTATTGACAGAGCAGTCAGCAAGAAGAAGAGCAGCTGAATCACCTGCAGGTGACCGCTCTCAGCCACTGCCACGTTTAACAGGCAAGTAGTTGCCTCTGTTAGAAACTACCTGCCTCTTAGTTTTTATGACCATAGTGGAAACAAAATAGTCCTAGACACCACCTTTAATGTCAGAATTCTTGTCCTCATTTAAAAATTGCAAAGTCTAATATTTTTTGCCTGACTTGTTTGATTTAATTCTTTTTATCTACTTTTAGGACTTGTATAAAAATTTGATGTAGATTTAGGTCAAATTTATGCAGAAATATGGAAAATGTTGAAGAATTCACAAACTCTCAAGCGTCACTGTATAGATAAATAAAAATACCTTTTTATATAACTGTTTTGCACTGTCTTTTTTTATATAATACTGTTCCTAGATATCATCTGTTCAGATAATTTTTATTGGATATCTTTGTCTTAGCTGCTTTCATGCATATAAGTATTTGTATAGTTTTTTTTTGTATGTTGCTATATAAATATGTAATAATATTATATGGCATGTTGTGAAGACTTATGAGCGTGATTAAGTAGGAGAATGACAGGAAAACACTTTATTGTATAATGATGGCATTACAACATGTATGACAGATCTGCAGCATTACCCATGTAAACATTATTCATAATTCCTGATACGGTATGCTTATTACTAGTCATTACTAAAAAAAATATCCCTTTTACAAATAACAAAAAAGTACAAGGTTGTGAAGGTCAAAAAACACATTATTTTTGATCCATTAGAAAAAATCAGTTTTCATCTATGTATGCAATCATTTCAAAAAATGAGTTAAAAAGAGGTGATTTTGGGGGTTATGTTTTGCATGGCTATATGGTAATTTGTGTTCATTACAGAATAGCCATTTGATCAAGTGATTTCCAATACCTTGTCAAAATAAATTACATTCACTTAATTAGATGTACAGGAAGTATAGCTGAAGCTGGGACAAGTATTAATTTAGGACTCTGCAGAAACTGACACTCCATCTTCTGACCCTGAGGCTGTATAATTCAAGATACCCCGTGATGGAAGGAAGTCTGTCTCCATAGCAATTACCTAAATCTTTTATCAGTCATTTCTGGAAGGAAAATTAGAGCAATTGTGTCAGGATAGTCATATGGGCAGAAATTGCACACTCATTCAAACCACTTATGTCTGTGACTTTGTCCCTGCTTGATGGCCGCCTTTGTCCTCAGCCATGTTTTTGAAAGCTTGATTAGATATAAGCAGATGTGCCATACTGTAACCACGAAAGCTTCCCCTTTGTTTTCTCCCAATTCCTTTTTATTTTTACTATGATTAGCACAAAATTATACTCTTATTTTTATTTATTAAGCAAATTAGTCTTTTAGCCAAATATAATTCAATCAGCGTTGGCTAAAGTGTTACTTCTGTATACTTTCTTCTGCTGAATCTAATTAGAAATGCATTTGACAATATTTCAGAGATGCAGGACCACTTAGTAAAACACTAAAGAAGGAAACATAATTGATCGAAGTTGCTTCTTCTATTTTTTTTTTTCTTGCGACTTATCTAGGTAAAACTAAGCCGGCGTTCCTTCCAACTTGAAGAGATCTTAGATATTGACCCTGTTGTGTTTTCGAAAGAAAACAGGGCTGCATGTTACTTCATTTAGCACATTTACATTTTATCACTGTAGGATTTTGAAATCTGGAAAAAGCTTATCTTTTGATCAATAATAGTTGCCGTTTACACTGAGCAATATAAAAAGCAGTGTAAGCCTTCCCTTCTGATTCTTTGCTGGGGAAAACTTGCAATTAATGGCTGTTACAACAGGAAAGATATTCCCTTCTTCATGGCTCAGCTAGGGACCTGCCAGATTAATCTATTCCCAGTTTGCTTGCCATGGTCCTTTACTCCCTATCTGTCTTAGCATATTGATTTTTTTAGCCGTCTTATTGGTTTCTAACATAATTATATCAGGAGTAGGTCTCTTAGTACAGCTAATGCATTTATACCACGGCATCCCAAGAAGCTTATTTTCTTGTCATTTGTACTATTTCAATATTGGACCCTAATATGATGATTAAAATGCATGAAATGTGAACTAAGGCATTCGAAATACAGAATGTTCAGCAATCTTCATGGTTTTTTTAGGTAACATTTTGTGTTAAATAACAGCAATGACAAAATGGAAGAAAAAAAAAAGCAGCGCTGTCTGTGAGCCACATGGGCTAATTGGCTTAAAAATAACACAGTGTCATATAAAGATTAAACATCACTTGCTGCTCCATAAAATGTACTCTTTCTTTTCCAGCATCTCGCTATACACAAGTGGCACTCATAATGTCTATTTGTTACAGAGGATAACTTTACATACCCTGTCATAACAATGAAGAATTGCCAACTATTTATTTCACTGTTCCTAATTGTTGTCAAAATGTGACCCACACTCTGACACTATATTTTTCAAAGTCATACTCCAAAGAAAGGGCATACATTTATTAATGCGAATACCTCTTCACTTATGCAACAGCCGAAGTTTAAGTCTGTTTACCTTTAAGTTTTAAGATTTTATTTTGGTATTGCAAAGTGCAAGTTCATAAATTAGTCAAGTGAGTTATTTTTTTCTTGACAGCAATCGGATTTGATTTGGAAGCTGAGTGGAACAATTTTCATTCCCATATTCAGGCACAGTAAAGATATAAGAAAGTGAGGCCATTATTTTTTATTTTCTTTATTGTTGAGGTGGTTGTAGTATCGGCCCCTAAATATTATTATTGAATTCGTTTTTCATCATATTTAAAATCATTTCACGCATGCTATTTTTCATCAGTATTAAAATGCTTGGCATACAATTTATTTATGTGCTATATGATTTTATCATTTAAACTTTTCCTAACATGACTATTTTTTTGTTTTTGGGTTTTTGCTTTTACCTATTCTTTTTCCAAGAGCCTTGTTTTTTGAGGGATAACATAATATATTGAATGACATCATTCATTTTATCATGTGATGTACTAGAAAGTGGGAAAAGTTTTCAGGTGCAGGAAAATTGCGAAAAAAGTGCAATTCCACAAGTGTTTTTTTATTTTTTATTATTTATTATGTTCGCTATCCGGTAAAAATAACCTGCCATTATGATTCTCCAGGTCAGTATGATTACGGAGATACCAAACATGTATAGTTTTTTTTTTAATTTAAGTGGCAAAAAAAATTCAGAAATTTGAAAAAGAAAAATAATTTTGCTTGTGTCGCTATTTTCAGTTTTCAATTTTTGGTCAATGGAGCTGTATGAGGGCTTATTTTTTATACCCTGAGCTTACAATTTTATTGATACAATTTTGGGGCAGATACAATGTTTTGATCGTCTCTTATTGCATTTTTTACAGTGTTGTGGCATCCAAAAAAACATAATTTTGTTGTTTTGATATTTTTCTGATTATGGCATTTACAATTCCGGCTAATTAATTTTATATTTTTCTAGATCAGACTTTTACGGACAGAGCGATACCAAATATGTATATTTTTTATTTTTTTATTTATTTATTTTTTTAATGGCGGAAAAGGGGGATGATTTAATCTTTTATATTTGTTTTATTTTTTTTATATTTTTAAAAACATTTTTTTCACTTTCTACTGTAGTAGTCCCTTTAGGGGACTTGAACCTTGGATCATCTAATTGCTTGTACTATACACAGGAATACAATACTGCTGTTTGTAGCAAAAATCATGATCTCCTATGAATATCAGCTGCTGGCTGGCTTTCATAAGAGTATTGTCTGACAGGCATGGGGATCTTCAGCAGACCTCCAGCCATCATAGCAACACAGCAGCGCCCCATGATCACAACATAGAGGCTCCAATGGGCAAAAAGAATGACATGCCCCCCGCCACCAAGCAGAAAATGTCACTGCCTGAGCTCTGCCCGCGGCCGCTAGAGGCAGATGATGGCTGAATAACACTGCCATCCTCTGCTGAGAAATATGTGGGCTAGGCTTGTGAGCCTTCATCAAAGTCTGGGAACCGACACATGACAATTTTTACGTCATATGTTGGTAAGGGGTTAAACTCTTTGTCTCGGACTAAACAAGTGATGACTTATCCAAAGTATATCTCATCAAGTGGAGATTTGACAACTGACACCCCCACCTATCAGTTTAACTCTGCTCCTGCAGTTGCCGGATATAAATAATGTACAGAGTGGAAACCACACCCCTGTATATTGTTTAGTGGCCTCTTCAAGTGAGTAGGAGATAGGGTGCAGTAACTGATAAGATACTTGATTAGGAAATAAGGTGCAGTACCAGGCAACAGCCACTAAAAAATCTGCTACAGTGGGGAAAAAAAGTATTTAGTCAGTCACCAATTGTGCAAGTTCTCGCACTTAAAAATATGAGAGAGGAGCCTGTTATTGACATCATAGGTAGACCTCAACTATAAGAGACAAAATGAGAAAACAAAAACTGAAAATCACAGTCTGATTTGGAAAAAAAATTTTTTCAAATTTTGGTGGCAAATAAGTATTTGGTCAATTGCAAACAAGCAAGATTTCTGGCTCTCACAGACCTGTAACTTCTTCTTTAAGAGTCTCCTCTGTCCTTCACTCATTACCTGTAATACTGGCACCTGTTTGAACTTGTTATCAGTATAAAAGACACCTGTCTACAACCTCAAACAGTCACACTCCAAACTCCACTAAGGTGAAGACCAAAGAGCTGTTGAAGGTCACCTGAAACAAAATTGCAGGCCTGCACCAGGCTGGGAAGAGTGAATCTTCAATAGGAAAGCAGCTTGGTGTGAAGAAATGAACTGTGGGAGCAATAAATAGAAAATGGAAGACATACAAGACTACTAATAATCTCCCTCGATCTGGGGCCCCACACAAGATCTCACCCCGTGGGGTCAAAATGATCTCAAGAATGGTGATAAAAAATCCCAGAACCACACGGGGGGACCTAGTGAATGACCTGCAGGAAGCTGGGACCAACGTTACACAGGCTACCATCAGTAACACACTACGTCGCCAGGGACTCAGATCCTGCAGTCCCAGACGTGTGCCCGTGCTTAAGCCATTACATGTCCAGGCCCTTCTGAAGTTTGCTAGAGAGCATTTGGATGATCCAGAAGAGTATTGGGAGAATGTCATATGGTCAGATGAAACCAAAGTAAAACTGTTTGGTAGAAACACAACTCGTCATGTTTGGAGGAGAAAGAATGCTGAGTTGCATCCAAAGAGCACCATATTTACTGTGAAGCATGGGGGTGGCAACATCATGCTTTGGGGCTGTTTATCTGTCAAGAGACCAGGACAAATGATCCGTGTACATGAAAGAATGAATGGGGCCATGTATCATGATATTTTGAGTGCAAACTTCCTTCCATCAACAAGGGCATTGAAGATGAAACGTGGCTGGGTCATTCAACATGACAATGATCCCAAGCACACCACAAGGGCCACGAAGGAGTGACTTCGTAAGAAGCATTTCAAGGTCCTGGAGTGGCCTAGCCAGTCTCCAAATCTAAACCCTATAGAAAACCTTTGGAGGGAGTTGAAAGTCTGTGTTGCCCAGCGACAGCCCCAAAACATCACTGTTCTAGAGGAGATCTGCTTGGAGGAATGGGCCAATATACCAGCAACAGTTTGTGCCAACCTTGTGAAGACTTACATACTCATTCCGCTAAGAAGAAGCAAGCCGAGAAACGTGCGCATTGGGGTCTTTTCATCAGCCAAGTCATATAATGATTTATTATTAATGATTAACTTTATTAATCTCTCCACCATTTTCTGATCACTGTTATTGTTTTTTACCTTATTCCATGGCCCTATGGAGGTGCTAGCATTTTGTGATTTCATTGATTGCACTTTATATATATGGCAGCTTATTTGCACGCTGGTTCATATGCACTGTGTATGAAGTATATTTTGCACTTGCAATATCTGTGGCCTTGAGAAGGTGCTTGCATTACTTGCACTATCAATTGCACCTTATAATTGTAGCTTGTTTGCATAGTTGCCCATATGCATTTTATGTGATTTTTTTCTGCAATTGCAGTATTTGTGGCCTCAAGGTGGTGCTTATTTTCTTTGCACTATTAAGAAGAAAACTGGCCAGATACATAATATAAAACGAACCATGGTGCTAAGACATGTTGTCAGGCACCAGGTTCATATTGCCTACTCATAAATAATATACAAAGGAAAAAGGAGAACAGAAGAGTAGTTTGGCAAAAGAACAAAATCTTTATTTATAATCCATCATCAAAGTGATAAAAGTTATATAAAAATAACAAAGCAAGGGGATAAGGAAAAAAGGTGCCAGAAACAAGGCATTTCCTGGAGATCAAAATGCTGGGCAGTCCAAAACTAAAGGGTACATGTGGGTGTAAAGGCAGAGGAGCAATACATGGGTATATAGCCAAATTAATCAAAATTAATACATTAAAAAGGGGATTAACCCATTATGGGACAAAAATCAGCTCAGTCAATATAGTAATAAATATCATGTGCAAAATCGCAAAGTATTGAACAGTAGCCGAGATGAAATGCAAATCAGAGAGTTAGATGTACATATATCCTACACCATATAATTATAGGTTACAATATCAAACAAGTACCCAGGACGTAGTTGAAATTACTCACCCAGCCTAAGTAAACACGGGTGAAAGAGGGCCCGCAGGATGCCAGGAAAGCCCCAGAAGTGCAACCAGTGAGGAACGTGCCCCGACGCGCGTTTTGCTTTTCTTTATCAAGAGGCGCTGTATAGTGTACCTAACAGGACTCAATTATATACGCCCTCATCTAGTCACATGATAAGTGAGAAAGGAACTCATTGGTGTATAGCGGCGCGTGTGCCCGGAGCCACGCCCCCCGCCGCATGTGTCACAGCCGTCAAGTCCCGGACACGTGCCCGGGGGCGCGCCTAGGAAACGTCCCCAGAGGCGTGCCAGGGACAGGGAGACAGCCGGACAAGCGCGCAGGACAGCCAGGGACCGGAGAACACGCGCTCCACCAAGTTTAGAGAGGGAGACATTGTATTAGAAGTGAAGTCAAGGGACAGAGAGTGTGCAGCCAAAAGACAAAATAGAAGACAGATTAGGCAGGACGCTCTCAGTCCCAATCAACATAAGAGAATAGCTTAATGGGGCATCAATATGACAACATTCCCCATAGGGTCTTATATATAAGTCCAGTATATTCCCAGGGGATCAGTCCAGAGGTATATACTAATACAATTCAACATAAAAAAGTTTCCCTCGAAAGGAGAAGGAAGGGCAATAGAAGAACTCTTGAAAGATGCTCCATCTTGTCGGCTGTGGGGTGTCTTGAACATCAAGTTAAAAGAGGTCCATAAGAAAGGTGCACAATAATAGTTAGTTTGTAGCCCAAGATCTAAAAAAGTGAAAAAAACACCAATTTAAGAACAATCATAATAAAAACAGGCTAAAAAACTGAAGCACGGACTGAAAGATCAGAAAAAGATGATACTGAGGGAGAGCATCACCAGACAGAAAGGCCCGATCATAAAAATGAGGAGAAGCCCAAATTTTCATAAAGGCCACGTTGTACCAGGGTATCCAGGGTGCTGATCCTTCTGGCCTCCTTTTGAGCATGGCAAAGTTTGTAGTCACCGCCCCGAGAGCCCAGATGCATCATATCAATGCCACGCACCATCAGGCTGCGTGGGTCACAATCATGAACTTTTTTGAAATGTCGTGGTAGTGTTCTGAGCTCCCAGGGGTCCGACACAGATTTGGCTGCGCCAATGTCCCGCACATGCTCCCGCATCCGAATCCTCAGTTCCCTTGTAGTGAGTCCTACGTAGATTTTCTGACAACCACACGTGGCAAAATAAACCACGTGTGTTGTACTACAGGAAGTATATTTCAAAATTTGGTAGGTGCGGGAGCCATCTGAAGTCATAAAGGATGAGCAGCGGAGGACATTGGTGCAAGCCATACAGTGGCCAAATGGATAGGATCCAACCCTGGGACCGCGTGACCCAAAGGGGTTAGGTGCTGGTGGGACATAGTGACTCGAGGTAACCTGATCGCCCAGATTTTTGGCTCGTCTGGCAGTCATGAGTGGGAATTGTCCCACCACATCCCTAAGGGAGGGCTCCGCACCAAGAACATTCCAATGTCGCGAGAGGACCCGCCTCATAGTTTCCCACTCATGATTATAGGTGGAAATGAAACGGGTCCTCTCAGGGAACCCAGAGGAAGGTGATCTCCGAGAGGGGTATAGGAGAAGGCTGCGGGGGGTGCTTCAGGCTCTACCATAGCCACGGCCAATGCATCGATTGCTGTAACCTCTCTGTTTGAAACGTTGCGTCAAGTCTGCCGCCTGCTTCTCAAATTTAGCTTCCGTCGAGCAAATGCACTTAATCCTAAGGAACTGTCTGACCGAGACAGCCCTAATAGTCAAAGAGGTATGTCCAGAGGCAGCATGCACCAACGAGTTCACAGCCGTGGGCTTCCTGTAGACGTCAGTCTGGATGAAGGAGTGTGAGTCCACCTCCAGAGTGACGTCCAGGAAGTCCATGCGTGTAAGGTTGTGAGTATACGTGAGTTTGATCCCCCACTCATTGGTGTTTAGCTGCCTCATAAAATCGTCGAGCTCCTCCACCGAACCCCGCCAGAAAAATAAGACATCATCTTTATACCTGAGCCATGCCACAACCTGGCTCACGCCCCGCACACCATCGCCCCCAAAAATTTCCCTCTCCCATGCACCAAGGAAGAGGTTTGCATACGAAGGTGCACAGGCCGCCCCCATGGCCGTGCCACGTCGCTGCAGGTATACCGTGTCTTTAAAAAGAAAATAGTTATGGTAAAGGATAAAGCGGAGGAGCTCGAGGATAAATTCGCATGAGGGGCCGTCCAGGTCGGAGGTCCCAAGGAAAAGACCGGCAGACGCTAGACCAAGATCATGATCAATGCAGGTATACAAGCTCTCGACATCGGCCGTGACCATAATAGTGCCCGGTTCCAAGGAGACGCCATCAACCCTAGTAAGGACGTCCGTCGTGTCCTTCACATAGGATGGAAGGGTCTCTACAAGTGGTCTCAAGTGACTATCAACATATTGAGAAAATGGACCACAGATTCCCCCCAAGCCAGACACGATCGGACGTCCTAGAGCGTTAGTGGCATCTTTATGTACTTTAGGGAGTAAGTAAAAAGTAGCTGTTTTAGGGGAACGTACAGTCAGAGCCTCCACAGTCCTCTTAGCTATAATACCCCCCTCGCAGGCCCGAGCCAGGATTCCCTGTAGGGTGGCGGAGAAGGAGGTTGTGGGATTGTATGGCAGACTAG
This sequence comes from Phyllobates terribilis, assembly GCF_046119375.1. Classification (NCBI taxonomy): domain Eukaryota; kingdom Metazoa; phylum Chordata; class Amphibia; order Anura; family Dendrobatidae; genus Phyllobates; species Phyllobates terribilis. Next base: position 656,797,551 of record NW_027362764.1, on the reverse strand, counting down.
AGTAAGTGTCCTTATCTCTCAGCTGTCGCAAAGCCTCCCTTTCATATTCAGGGTGGGGCGACAGGACGATGTTTCCTCCCTTGTCTGCCGGTTTAACAACCGTGTCCTTAAGTGTTTTAAGATGTTGAATCGCTTGACGTTGGGCGGAGGTTAGGTTGTCAAACTTTCTCCGTATGGAGAGTTTTTTAAAATCCTCCGCCACTAGGTTGACAAAAATTTCCGCTGCTGGGCAGATAGACAAGGGAGGAAACCTCGTTGATTTAGGGTTCCTAGCCTGTGGTAACCCACCTGAGGGAGGAGACGGTTGCTCCAAAAGAAGATCTTCCAGGTGTTGTAGGGCCTCCTCCTCCGTCACCGTTGGGTCGTGATCACCATCCGGCCTGAAATGGAGTTTTTTTTAAATCAATTTCCAAGCGAAAAGATGGAGGTCCTTGAGGGCCGTAAAATAGTCAAAAGAATTGGTAGGAGAAAATGACAGGCCCATACCAAGGACCTCCATCTGTGTCTCAGTAAAAGTATGATTGGTTAAGTTCATGACACGGAGCCCCCCACGGGGATCACCAACCTGGTAAGGGGCTGTCTGCTTCCTCCTATTATTCGGTCTCGTTTGGATACGTCCAGTGAATTGAGTAGAGGAGCCAACCTGGGAATACACGCTAGTAGCTGGTAACTGATCCTCACTAGAGGTTCCAGAGGCATTTGAGGTGGACCTGGATCGTACATATGAATTATTGCGAGATCTCGATCTTAGATTTTCAACCCGTGATCTCCACCGATAGACTCTATGGGTGGACTTATCCTGTGTATCGCGTTGAAATTTTTTTTATTTTCATAGCTTGGATTTCTTTAACAAGTTTCTGACAATCCACGTCAACCTCCTCATTGAGTTTCTTAAGGTCATCGCTAGATAAATCCTTCCTAAGTTGTCCTTGTAGAAGATCAATCTCTGATTCTAACTCCCGAAGAGATTTTTCATTTTGCTCTTTAAGGAGACCCAGAAAGCCCAGGGAACAATTGTTAGCCAAGGATTCCCAATTATTTTTAAAAGATTCATCTTCAATTTTGAAAGAGGGAAAGATCTGTATCCTCATGCCTCTGGGGATCAGAGCTTTCTCAATATATTTAGTAAGAAAGGCGTGGTTCCACCAGGTTGGAAATCTCCATTTGATTAAGGCCTTGAAGCTGGTAATGCTCTCCCTCAGTTTCTGATCTGTGCCCGGCACCACCAAACCCCCATTGCTAGATAACTCATCTAACTGCGCGAGCCAAGTGGTGTCTCGCGCACGAAAGTCCATTGTGTGCCAGGCAAGACCTGTAAAAATACAGAAGGACATATATAAGAAGAAAACTGGCCAGATGCATAATATAAAATGAACCATGGTGCTAAGACATGTTGTCAGGCACCAGGTTCGTATTGCCTACTCATAAATAATATACAAAGGAAAAAGGAGAACAGAAGAGTAGTTTGGCAAAAGAACAAAATCTTTATTTATAATCCTTCATCAAAGTGATAAAAGTTATATAAAAATAACAAAGCAAGGGGATAAGGAAAAAAGGTGCCAGAAACAAGGCATTTCCTGGAGATCAAAATGCTGGGCAGTGCAAAACTAAAGGGTACATGTGGGTGTAAAGGCAGAGGAGCAATACATGGGTATATAGCCAAATTGATAAAAGGCAATACATTAAAAAGGGCATTAACCCATTATGGGACAAAAATCAGCTCAGTCAATATAGTAATAAATATCATGTGCAAAATCGCAAAGTATTGAACAGTAGCCAAGATGAAATGCAAATCAGAGAGTTAGATGTACATATATCCTACACCATATAATTATAGGTTACAATATCAAACAAATACCCAGGACATAGTTGAAATTACTCACCCAGCCTAAGTAAACACGGGTGAAAGAGGCCCCGCAGGATGCCAGGAAAGCCCCAGAGAGTGCTACCAGTGAGGAGCGCGCCCTGACGCGCATTTCATTTTTCTTTATCGAGAGGCGCTGTATAGTGTACCTAACAGGACCCAATTATATACGCCCACATCTAGTCAAATGATAAGTGAGAAAGGAACTCATTGGTGTATAGCGGCGCGTGTGCCCAGAGCCACGCCCCTCGCCACACGTGTCACAGCCGTCAAGTCCCAGACACGGTAGCTGATTTGCACTATAGCTAATGGCACTCTATGTGATTTGATTTTGATACATTTCTCAATTCTTATATTTCAATATATTTAATCAACATAATTATGGTTCAGTGATTTTTGTGATTTTGAGCACTGGCTCTATATGGTGGATATATCATGTTATAACTGGCTTGTGTAGTTCTTTTCTGTTCTAGTTTCCTTCCCACTTTTTATGTTTTTTATGTTGTATTTTAAATATGTGTCAATAAAAACTCCATGTTTTATTATACTGGTGCTAACCTTCCAAGTCGTTTATAGGTTTATATTACAGAAAACGTTTGACCTCTGTCATTGCCAACAAAGGATATATAACAAAGTATTGAGATGAACTTTTGGAATTGACCAAATACTTATTTTCCACCAAAATTTGAAAAAGAATTGTTTCCAAATCAGACAATGTGATTTTCAGGATTTGTTTTCTCATTTTGTCTCACATAGTTGAGGTCTACCTATGATGTCAATTACAGACCTCTCTCATCTTTTTAAGTGGGAGAACTTGCACAATTGGTAGCTGACTAAATACTTTTTTTTTCCCCACTGTATGTTCTGCCCTGTATATTACTTATTCCTGTAAACTGCTAGCTTATTTCAGTGGACATTTGGGAATGGACTGTGTTTTACTCCTTGCTTAGTGACCTTAAAAATAGCCTATCTTACATGCACATGCAGTTCATCACTTTCTATTATGCTTTTTTGAAGTTGTATAGAGATGCCCATATAAAAAAATCAAGAAAAAATTGGATACCTAGTGTATGCCATATTTTGGAAAAAACACTATAACCACAAATTTGCAACAAAAAAAATCCAGATGTCAATAAATCAGTGTGCATATTTTTTCTGTAAATGTTAAAGAAACTTCTGGAAGCTAATGAAAATTCCATGAAATATATGGAAATATTATTCTATTTGGAAAAGTAGTTGGCACTTCCTTAATGGAGACATCAACAACAGTCAGGGTGCTTGTGACAACAGGTTAGTTGTGTTCAGCTGGTGGTGATCAATATAAAAGTGCATTTTTTTGAGCAAAGAATAATTGAATATGGCACTCATCAATCCAATCTTTGAATGATTGAATTTTCTTTATTCAGTACATTTACAGATATAGGTCAGAGGAAATATGGACAAAATAGCCTACGCCCTAAGACCATTTCACACAATTAGCGGTTTGTCAAGACATGTCTGACTCCATATTTCCTCTCACCTGTATCCTTATATGCACCATGCAATCAGCAATGCACCATGCAATGCACCATGCAATATTTCCTCTGACCTGTATCTGTATATGGACTATGCAATCAGAATGAAACGTGGTAAGCTGTATGTGCCACATTTCCTCTGACCTGTGTTTGTATATTTACTGAATAAAGCAAATTTAGTCATTCAAAGATTAGACTAGTGAGTAGTGTTGAGCCACCCCCGTAGTGTTCGGGTTCGGTTCGGTTCATCGAACACAGGGATGTTCGAGGAACTGTTACTTCGAACACCTTAGAACACAGTCAAACACCGTTAAAACCAATGGCAGGCAAACAAAAACACATAGAAACACATAGAAAACACCTTCAAAGGTGTCCAAAAGCTGACAAACTGCTCTGAAGACACTCTCTTTAAAAAAGCCGGCCGGCAATTCAGCAGCGGCATACACCGGTACCCGACAATTTAGACAAGAAGGAATAGAGCATCACACATAGATTAGATAGATAGAAACATGTCAGTCACATATATAAGAAGTACAGTGACAGTGTTGGTTACTGTACTTGTCATTTAGTGTTAAAGGATTTATTAAAAAAAATATTAGTGTTTTCATGCACCGTCTCTTTAAAAAAGCCGGCAGGCAATTCAGCATCGCTAACCGACAATTTATAACAGAAATAATAGAGAATCACACATAGATTAAATAGATAGAAACATGTCAGTCACATTTATAAGAAGTACAGTGATAGTGTTGATTACTATACTTGTCATTTAGTGTTAAAATAAAGGATTTATTAAAAAAAAAATTGGCGTGGGGTTCCCCGTAACTTTAGTCTCTAGAGGAGGTTAAGCAGACGGCTGGGGCAGATGTTTGAAGCCGGGGAAGGGGGTAATACCCATGGAGCTTCACAGGCTACTAATATCAGCCCCCAGCTGAATACCTAGCCTTTACTAGCTATTAAAATGGGGGACCCCAAAAAAAATGACGTGGGGTCCCCCCTATTTTACTAGCTAGCAAAGGCTAGGCACACAGCTGGGGGCTGATATTAATAGTCCAGAAAGGGAGCCATGAATATTGGCCCCCTCCCAGGCTAGAAACACCAGCCGTCAGCCGCCCCAGAAATGGCGCATCCATAGGATGCGCCAATTCTGGCACTTAGCCTCACTCTTCCCACTGCCCTGTAGCGGTGGCAGTAAGGTAATAGGGTTGGGGTTGATGTCAGCTTATAATGCCAGCTGACATCAAGCCCAGGTTAGTAATGGAGAGGCGTCTATAAGACACCCCCATTACTAACCCCATAGTCAAAGTTACAAAAAAACACAAACACCCAGAATAAAGTACTTTAATTGAAATAAAGACACAATTCTTTATTGTTCTAAATTAAACCATACTTACCATCACGCCCATTCCAGCTGAAGCCAACGATCTCCTGCAATAAAAGTTAAATAATAAAGCAACATCATCCTTACCTTTCAATGGTTCCCACGACGGCTTCAGCTCTGCTACATTCACATGACAGGCTGGACCGCAGCAGAACGCTGCCATCCAGCTTGCCATGCGGCAGACACTGAGAAGCGCAGGCATGCTTGCGCTCCTCAGTGTCTGGCTGTGACGGCATCCAGATGAGCCAAGTTCATGTCCAATGAACTCAGCTCACCTCATGCACGTCACTGACAGCGTGGGAAACTTCTCCTGCGCATGCGGTGAGTGCAGGATAATTTTCCCACGCTGTCAGTGACGTGCATGAGGTGAGCTCATGTCCAATGAACTCGGATTTAAATACAACAAAACTGGATGGGTGACAGGAGCCAAGGGGCCAGAGAGGTGATTGGAAAGGCGAGTAAAAGGATTTTTTTTTATTTATTATATATCATGAGGCACCCCAGAACATAATAAGGAATATGAACAGGTGAATTTATTAATTACACTTTTATTTAAGATGCATAACAATAAAGGTAATAGTAGTAGTTCTACTAGAAGCAAAAGTGGTACACACGTGGTCAAAAAGGTCTGGACAGAAATGCTAGTATCCCTGAAAATAATGTGACAAAAATGACATGTTAAATCAAGTTGTGTCCACTAATTAGCATCACAGGTGTCTACAATCTTGTAATCAGTCAGTGGGCCAGTATATAGGGCTACAGATACTCATTGTGCTGTTTGGTGACATGGTGTGTACCACACTCAACATGGACCAGAGGAAGCAAAGGAAAGAGTTGTCTCATGAGATTAGAAAGAAAATTATAGACAAGCATGTTAAAGGCAAAGGTTATAAGACCATCTCCAAGTAGCTTGATGTTCCTGTGACTACAGTTGAACATATTATTCAGAAATTTAAGATCCATGGGACTGTAGCCAACTTCCCTGGATGTGGCTGCAGGAGGAAAATTGATGACAAATCCAAGAGACGGATAATACGAATGGTAACAAAAGAGCCCAGGATAACTTCTAAAGAGATTAATGGTGAACTTCAAGCTCAAGGAACATCAGTGTCAGATCACACCATCCGTCGATGTTTGATCCAAAGTTGACTTCATGGGAGACAATCAAGTACAACACCATTGTTGAAAAAAATCATAAAAAAGGGAGACTGGAATTTGCCAAACTACATGTTGACAAGCCACAAATCTTCAGGGTGACTGTCCTATGGACAGATGAGACAAAAATGTAAAGTTTTGGCAAGGCACATCAGCTCTATGTTCACAGATGGAAAAAAAGCATATCAAGAGAAGAGCACTGTCCCTACTGTGAAACATGGAGGAGGCTCTGTTATGTTCTGGGGCTGCTTTGCTGCATCTGGCACAGGGTGTCTTGAATCTGTGCAGGGTACAATGAAATCTCAAGACTATTAAGGGATTCTAGAGAGAAATGTGCTGCCCAGCGTCAGAAAGCTTGGTCTCAGTCGCAGGTCTTGGGTCTTGAAACAGGATAATGACCCAAAATACACAGCTAAAAACACCCAAGAATGGCTAAGAGGAAATCATTAGACTATTTTGAAGTGGCCTTCTATGAGCCCTGACCTTAATCCTATTGATCATCTTTGGAAATAGCTGAAACATGCCGTCTGGAAAAGGCAACCTTTAAACACGAGACAACTGGAGAAGTTTGTTCATGAGGAGTGGGCCAAAATACCTGTCGAGAGGTGCATAAGTCTCATTGACAGTTACAGGAATCGTTTGATTGAAGTGATTGCCTCAAAAGGTTGTTCAACAAAATAGTAAGTTAAGAGTACCATCATTTATGTCAAGATCTATTTCATGAGTTTAATTTTTTTTTTTAATTCTGTGAAAGCAGGATTGAAAAGAAATGTCTGACTTTCATTTGTTCATTTTCAAAGATTTTTACTTTACTATTACTTTTGTCAGATTCAAGTTTTTTCTGTGACCATTGTGGGTTTTTCTTTCATTAAATGAGAGGTATCAACAATTTTGACCATGTATGTATTCATACTGATGTGGTGGTTATAGTACAGTGGGGGAAATAAGTATTTGATCCCTTGTTCTTTTTGTAAGTTTGCCCACTGACAAAGACATGAACAGTCTATAATTTTAAGAGTAGGTTCATTTTAAAATTGAGAGATAGAAAATCCCCCCAAAAATCAAGAAAATCACATTGTATAAATTAGACAAATTTATTTGCATTTTGCAGTGAGAAATAAGTATTTGATCCCTCTGGCAAACAACACTTAATACTTTGCGGCAAAACCCTTGTTAGCAGTCAGACGTTTTTTGTAGTTGATGATGAGGTTTGCGCACGTCAGGAGGAATTTTGATCCACTCCTCTTTGCAGATCATCTCTAAATCATTAAGATTTTGAGGCTGTCGCTTGGCAACTCGGAGCTTCAACTCCCTCCATAACTTTTCTATGGGATTAAGGTCTGGAGACTGGCTAGGCCACTCCATGACCTTACTGTGCTTCTTTTTGAGCCACTCCTTTAATTGCCTTGGCTGTGTGTTTTGGGTCATTGTCTTGCTGGAAGACCCCGCCATGACCCTTCTTTAATGCTCTTACTGAGGGAAGGAGGTTGTTGGCCAAAATCTTGCGATACATGACCCCTTCCATCTTCTCTTCAGTATGATGCAGTCGTCATGTCCCCTTTGCAGAAAAGCACCCCCAAAGTATAATGTTTCCCCCACCATGCTTCACGCTTTGGACAAAGTAGTGATGGGCGAGCACTAAAATGCTTGGGTGCTCATTGCTCTGGTCGAGCACATTGGAATATTGGGGTGCTCGACCCGAACAACGAGACCAATGTAAGTCCATGGGAAACTCAAGCATTTTTCCAGCGGCCACCCGGCAGTCTGCAAAGGCACTGGAATTTGCAGAAATCGATGGGAACAGTGTTCAAATGACAAGGGAACAGTATGGGGAAGACCCCTGGAAGTATTCCTGACTCCCATGTCACTGCTGTGAACAATGTTGTCAGAGGTATCATGCGACTTATACGGTAATGGATTTTCCTGGGAAATATGTTAACCCCTTTACAACTCAAGGTGGTTTGCACGTTACTGACAAGGCCAATTTTTACAATTCTGACCACTGTCACTTTTTGAGGTAATTACTCTGGAACGCTTCAACGGATCCCCCTGATTCTGATATTGTTTTTTCATGACATATTGCACTTCATGATTGTGGTAAAATTTATTCGATATCACTTGTGTTTATTTGTGAAAAAAATGGAAATTTGGTGAAAATTTAGAAAATTTAGCAATTTTCAAAATATCAATTTTTATGCCCTTAAATCAGAGAGATATGTCACAAAAATAGTTAGTAAATAACATTTCCCACATGTCTACTTTACATCAGCATAATTTTGGAACCAAAATTTTTTTATTAGGGAGCTATAAGGGTTAAAATTTGACCAGCGATTTCTCATTTTTCCAACAAAATTTACAAAACCATTTTTTTAGGGACCACATCACATTTGAAGTCACTTTGAGTGGTCTTTATGAGAGAAAATACCCAAAAGTGACACCAATCTAAAAACTTCACCCCTTAAGGTGCTCAAAACCACATTCATGAACTTTATTAACCCTTCAGGTGCTTCACAGGAATTTTTGGAATGAAAAAATTAACATTTAACTTTTTTTCACAAAAATGTTACTTTAGACCCAATTTTTTTTTATTTTCACAGGGGTAACAAGAAAAAATGAACCCCAAAATTTATTGTGCAATTTCCCCAGAGCATGCAGATACCCCATATGTGGGTAAAAAACACTGTTTGGGCACACAGCAGGGTTTAGAAGGGAAGGAGCGCCATTTGACTTTTTGAATGTAAAATTTGCTTGAATAATTAGCGGACGCCATGTTGCGTTTGGGAGACCCTGATGTGCCTAAACAGTAGAAACCCCCCACAAGTGACACCATCTTGGAAACTAGACCCCTCAGGGAACTTATCTAGATGTGTGTTGAGCAATTTGAACTCCCAGGTGCTTCACAGAAGTTTATAACATTGAGCCGTAAAAATAAAATTTTCACATTTTTCCCACAAAAATGTATTTCAGCCCCCAATTTTGCATTTTCATAAGGGTAACAGGAGAAATTGCACCATGCAGTTTGTTGTGAAAATTCTCCCGAGTAAGCAGATACCCCATATGTGGGGGAAAACCACTGCTTGGGCATACGGCAGGGTTTGGAAGGGAAGGAGTACCATTTGACTTTTTTAATGTAAAATTTGCTTGCATAATTAGCGGATGTGCCCCTGATGTGCCTAAACAGTGGAAACTCCCCACAAGTGACACCATTTTGGAACCTAGATCCCTCAGGGAACTTATCTAGATGTATAGTGAGCACCCTGAACCCCAAATGTTTTACAGAAGTTTATAACATGAAGCCGTGAAAATAAAAAAATCTAACTTTTTCCACAAAAATTATGTTTTAGCCCCAATTTTTTTATTTTCACAAGGGTAAGAGGAGAAAATGGACCCAAAAAAACTTTTGTGCAATTTCTTCTGAGTAACCCAATACCCCATGTGTGGTGAAAATACAGTGTTTGGGCGCACGGCAGAGTTCAGAAGGGAATGAGCACTGTGTGACTTTTTGAACGCAAAATTGGCTGGAATCGAGACCGGACGCCATGTCGCATTTGGACAGCCCCTGATGTGCCTAAATAGTGGAAACCCCCCACAAGTGACCCCATTTTGGAAACTACACCCCTCAAGGATTTTATCAAGGGGTATAGTAAACATTTTGAACCCATAGGTACGACACAGAATTTGATAACATTAGGTCATCATATTGAATGAGTTGTCATTAGTATTGAGCGCAAGTGCTCGCTACTTGAGTTTGCATCGGGTACTCTGGTATGCACCATGTATCGTGGGTGCTCGAGTGACATTCGCGAGTCCCCATCCGCATGTTTCACGGTTATTAGACACCCAAAAAAAAAATGCGGGGATCGCTTGTGCATGGCAGGCAATGCCCGCAAGGTTTTTTTTGGCCACGAAGCATATGGGGCGGAGACTCGAGCATGTCACTCGAGCACCCGAGATACTCAGTGCATACCCGAGCACTCGATGCAAACTCAAGTAGCAAGCACTTGCGCTCAACACTAGTCGCCATATCATCATCTTTTTTTTTTACTTTTGAAAAGAATCCCAACCCTAACCCTAGCCCAACCCTAACCCTAGCCCAAACTTAGCCCAACCCTAACCCTAACCCAACCCTAACCCCAACCCTAATCCTAGCCCAACCATAACTGTAGCCCAACCCTAACCCCAACCCTAGCCCAACACTAGCCCAACCCTAACCCCAAACCTTACACCAACCCCAACCCTAGCCCAACCATAACCCCAACCCTAACCCTAGCCCAACCCTAGACCAACTCTAACCCTAGCTCAACCCTAACCCCAACCCTAACCCTAACCCCAACCCTAAGCCTAACACTAGCCCAACCTTAACCCTAACTAGAAATGAGCATTGTTCGACTCGAACTGTTCGCCAATCTCAAATTCGAGCTGTTTTGGGCGGTGTTCGAGCCATTCGGCGAACACGAACGATTTGAGAAAAATTCGGCTGTTCGAGGTTATGTTCGATAACTGTGCGTGCACCAAAATCATAACTGGATTTTTTCTCAGTAATGATGAAAATTAATGTTAATACGCATTTTTTTTTCTCTTTCCCGCATATACAGTGGGGAGGTGCAATCTGTCAGCCTATCAGCAGCGCACACACGGAGCAAAGTGCTTTTTTTCACACAAGCAAGGGCATGTGTCATTGGCAGTGTATGTCACATGTCCTTGCCCTATAAGACCAAGCCATTTTCCCCGTCACCACCATTTTCTCACTGCTGCAGCTGCGTGTTAGACGGCACCGCTGTTGCTGTGTGCGCTATACCTTGTTAATTTCAAGCCAATTTTCGCACAAATATACAGATAGCTTGGGAGTAGGGAATAGTTGTGATTGCAGTCCTTTTAAAGACTAGGTTACAGCATTTCCTACGACTTTTATCAGGCAGGTCTGTGCTCTTAAATAGATAGATTGTGGGAGTAAAGACTAATTGTAATTGCAGTCCTTTTCAGGACTAGGTTACATCAGTTCCTATCAGTTTTTGCCAGGCAGGTCTGTGCCAGTGCTGTGCAAGTTTTTTTCACAGCATTTGGCTGAATCTAGCAAAGCTAATCCTTTTTGGCCTATTGCAGAGTGTGTTAGTCAGTGGAGTAGCCTATCTATGTTGCAAGATATACCACCTGTGTATAGAATACCAATTTTTTTACTGCACCTAGTGAAGTAAAATCTTTTGGGCATAGCATCATTCTATTAGTCCATCTATACTGACCTCCATCAGGTTGCAAATTGAATATAATTTTTTTCTGCATCTAGTTCTGAAAAAATATTTGGCCTTCTAGCAGTGTGTGGGACTTGTTCTATTAGTCCATCTATACTGACCTCCATCACGCCGCAAATTCAAAATAATTTTTTGTCTGCATCTAGCTCTGAAAAAATATTTGGCCTTCTAGCAGTGTGTGGGACTTTCTCTATTAGTCCATCTATACTGACCTCCATCAGGTTGCAAATTAAAAATAATTTTTATCTGCATCTACCTCTGAAAAAATATTTGGGCTTCTAGCTGTGTGTGGGACTTGTTCTATTAGTCCATCTATACTGACCTCCATCACGCCGCAAATTCAAAATAATTTTTTGTCTGCATCTAGCTCTGAAAAAATATTTGGCCTTCTAGCAGTGTGTGGGACTTTCTCTATTAGTCCATCTATACTGACCTCCATCAGGTTGCAAATTAAAAATAATTTTTTGTCTGCATCTAGCTCTGAAAAAATATTTGGCCTTCTAGCAGTGTGTGGGACTTTCTCTATTAGTCCATCTATACTGACCTCCATCAGGTTGCAAATTCAAAATAATTTTTTGTCTGCATCTAGTTCTGAAAAAATATTTGGCCTTCTAGCAGTGTGTGGGACTTTCTCTATTAGTCCATCTATACTGACCTCCATCAGGTTGCAAATTAAAAATAATTTTTTGTCTGCATCTAGCTCTGAAAAAATATTTGGGCTTCTAGCTGTATGTGGGACTTGTTCTATTAATCCATCTATACAGACCTCCATCAGGTTGCAAACTGAATATAATTTTTTTCTGCATCTACCTCTGAAAAAATATTTGGGCTTCTAGCTGTGTGTGGGACTTGTTCTATTAGTCCATCTATACTGACCTCCATCAGGTTGCAAACTGAATATAATTTTTTTCTGCATCTAGCTCTGAAAAAATATTTGGCCTTCTAGCAGTGTGTGGGACTTTCTCTATTAGTCCATCTATACTGACCTCCATCAGGTTGCAAATTAAAAATAATTTTTATCTGCATCTACCTCTGAAAAAATATTTGGGCTTCTAGCTGTGTGTGGGACTTGTTCTATTAGTCCATCTATACTGACCTCCATCAGGTTGCAAACTGAATATAATTTTTTTCTGCATCTAGCTCTGAAAAAATATTTGGCCTTCTAGCAGTGTGTGGGACTTTCTCTATTAGTCCATCTATACTGACCTCCATCAGGTTGCAAATTAAAAATAATTTTTATCTGCATGTAGCTCTGAAAAAATATTTGGCCTTCTAGCAGTGTGTGGAACTTTCTCTATTAGTCCATCTATACTGACCTCCATCAGGTTGCAAATTAAAAATAATTTTTTGTCTGCATCTAGCTCTGAAAAATATTTGGCCTTCTAGCAGTGTGTGGGACTTTCTCTATTAGTCCATCTATACTGACCTCCATCAGGTTGCAAATTCAAAATAATTTTTTGTCTGCATCTAGCTCTGAAAAAATATTTGGCCTTCTAGCAGTGTGTGGGACTTTCTCTATTAGTCCATCTATACTGACCTCCATCAGGTTGCAAACTGAATATATTTTTTTTTCTGCATCAACCTCTGAAAAAATATTGGGCTTCTAGCTGTGTGTGGGACTTGTTCTATTAATCCATCTATACAGACCTCCATCCAGTTGCAAACTGAATATAATTTTTTTCTGCATCTACCTCTGAAAAAATATTTGGGCTTCTAGCTGTGTGTGGGACTTGTTCTATTAGTCCATCTATACTGACCTCCATCAGGTTGCAAACTGAATATAATTTTTTTCTGCATCTAGCTCTGAAAAAATATTTGGCCTTCTAGCAGTGTGTGGGACTTTCTCTATTAGTCCATCTATACTGACCTCCATCAGGTTGCAAACTGAATATAATTTTTTTCTGCATCTAGCTCTGAAAAAATATTTGGCCTTCTAGCAGTGTGTGGGACTTTCTCTATTAGTCCATCTATACTAACCTCCATCAGGTTGCAAATTAAAAATAATTTTTATCTGCATCTAGCTCTGAAAAAATACTTGGCCTTCTAGCTGTGTGTGGGACTTGTTCTATTAGTCCATCTATACTGACCTCCATCAGGTTGCAAACTGAATATAATTTTTTTCTGCATCTAGCTCTGAAAAAATATTTGGCCTTCTAGCAGTGTGTGGGACTTTCTCTATTAGTCCATCTATACTGACCTCCATCAGGTTGCAAATTAAAAATAATTTTTATCTGCATCTACCTCTGAAAAAATATTTGGGCTTCTAGCTGTGTGTGGGACTTGTTCTATTAGTCCATCTATACTGACCTCCGTCAGGTTGCAAACTGAATATAATTTTTTTCTGCATCTAGCTCTGAAAAAATATTTGGCCTTCTAGCAGTGTGTGGGACTTTCTCTATTAGTCCATCTATACTGACCTCCATCAGGTTGCAAATTAAAAATAATTTTTTGTCTGCATCTAGCTCTGAAAAAATATTTGGCCTTCTAGCAGTGTGTGGGACTTTCTCTATTAGTCCATCTATACTGACCTCCATCAGGTTGCAAATTCAAAATAATTTTTTGTCTGCATCTAGTTCTGAAAAAATATTTGGCCTTCTAGCAGTGTGTGGGACTTTCTCTATTAGTCCATCTATACTGACCTCCATCAGGTTGCAAATTAAAAATAATTTTTTGTCTGCATCTAGCTCTGAAAAAATATTTGGGCTTCTAGCTGTATGTGGGACTTGTTCTATTAATCCATCTATACAGACCTCCATCAGGTTGCAAACTGAATATAATTTTTTTCTGCATCTACCTCTGAAAAAATATTTGGGCTTCTAGCTGTGTGTGGGACTTGTTCTATTAGTCCATCTATACTGACCTCCATCAGGTTGCAAACTGAATATAATTTTTTTCTGCATCTAGCTCTGAAAAAATATTTGGCCTTCTAGCAGTGTGTGGGACTTTCTCTATTAGTCCATCTATACTGACCTCCATCAGGTTGCAAATTAAAAATAATTTTTATCTGCATCTACCTCTGAAAAAATATTTGGGCTTCTAGCTGTGTGTGGGACTTGTTCTATTAGTCCATCTATACTGACCTCCATCAGGTTGCAAACTGAATATAATTTTTTTCTGCATCTAGCTCTGAAAAAATATTTGGCCTTCTAGCAGTGTGTGGGACTTTCTCTATTAGTCCATCTATACTGACCTCCATCAGGTTGCAAATTAAAAATAATTTTTATCTGCATGTAGCTCTGAAAAAATATTTGGCCTTCTAGCAGTGTGTGGAACTTTCTCTATTAGTCCATCTATACTGACCTCCATCAGGTTGCAAATTAAAAATAATTTTTTGTCTGCATCTAGCTCTGAAAAATATTTGGCCTTCTAGCAGTGTGTGGGACTTTCTCTATTAGTCCATCTATACTGACCTCCATCAGGTTGCAAATTCAAAATAATTTTTTGTCTGCATCTAGCTCTGAAAAAATATTTGGCCTTCTAGCAGTGTGTGGGACTTTCTCTATTAGTCCATCTATACTGACCTCCATCAGGTTGCAAACTGAATATATTTTTTTTTCTGCATCAACCTCTGAAAAAATATTGGGCTTCTAGCTGTGTGTGGGACTTGTTCTATTAATCCATCTATACAGACCTCCATCCAGTTGCAAACTGAATATAATTTTTTTCTGCATCTAGCTCTGAAAAAATATTTGGCCTTCTAGCAGTGTGTGGGACTTTCTCTATTAGTCCATCTATACTGACCTCCATCAGGTTGCAAATTAAAAATAATTTTTATCTGCATCTAGCTCTGAAAAAATACTTGGCCTTCTAGCTGTGTGTGGGACTTGTTCTATTAGTCCATCTATACTGACCTCCATCAGGTTGCAAACTGAATATAATTTTTTTCTGCATCTAGCTCTGAAAATATATTTGGCCTTCTAGCAGTGTGTGGGACTTTCTCTATTAGTCCATCTATACTGACCTCCATCAGGTTGCAAATTAAAAATAATTTTTATCTGCATCTAGCTCTGAAAAAATACTTGGCCTTCTAGCTGTGTGTGGGACTTGTTCTATTAGTCCATCTATACTGACCTCCATCAGGTTGCAAACTGAATATAATTTTTTTCTGCATCTAGCTCTGAAAATATATTTGGCCTTCTAGCAGTGTGTGGGACTTTCTCTATTAGTCCATCTATACTGACCTCCATCAGGTTGCAAATTAAAAATAATTTTTTGTCTGCATCTAGCTCTGAAAAAATATTTGGCCTTCTAGCTGTGTGTGGGACTTGTTCTATTAGTCCATCTATACTGACCTCCATCAGGTTGCAAATTGAATATAATTTTTTTCTGCATCTAACCCAGCCAATGGTTTTGGCCTAATACCACAGTTTGGCCAGTCAGCTCTGCTCGGTTCCCATCCATTGTTTTTTTGTGCAAACAACTCCAGAGTTGTGAATTAGTTAACCACCAAAATGAGTGGAAAAAGGCCTGCTGCTGGTGGAAAGGGGAATAGGCGTGTTGGGAAGGGGAAAAAAGGTTGTGTCCGTGGGGTAGGTGTTTAAGCAACAGTAACATCTGCAGAAGAAAGACCATCTTCCAGCCAAACTAAAATGTCTACTTCTTTTAGCGGACAATGTGATAAGATCCCTTTCTTACGGCCACGCCAATCGCTCCAAATTCCAGATGAGGCACAAAAATAGCAGGTGCTTCAACGGATATCAAGTGCTCCTTTAAGTGGGCTCTCCTCCACATCAACTTCAACATCACAAATACTCCAGTCCTCAAAGGTGTCACCCCAATCGCACTTGCTTCCTCACAGCTCCCAAATCTCCAGCTGCCCGTCTGAGTATGAGGTAGAACAGATGGTTGAGTCTGCAGAGCTGTTTACTCATACTATAGCCTGGGAATCAGAGGTCGACTCCAGCGCTTCTGTGAATCCAGATGAGGAAATGATCTGCACTCATGCCCAGAATCTTTATGAGTCGGATCCAGGACCAGATGCAGAAGGTTCTGACCATAATGTAGACCCTCATTCCCAAACTGTAACTCCTGTTGGTGGAGACAATGAGGAAGACGATGATGAGACTCAAATACCTGATTGGAGCGACAACTTTAGTTTTTTGTCAGGGCAGGAACAGGTTGGCTCTGACGACGACGGGTGTGATAACGCACAGGGTGATGATGATGAGGTCGGAGATCCCACTTACTGTCAACCCACAGTCAGCCAAGAGATGAGGTCAGCAGAGGAGGTGGAGGAAGATGCTAGTGACGACGAGGTCAGGTTGCGCCTTCCTGGACAGAGACGTAGTACTGGAAGCACGTCAACAACTGCATCCTCAAACACAACTCTGCCTCTCACCACAAGTCGTGGTGGCTCTTCAGGTCGCATGGGTGCTAAGCCTTGCAGAGCCTGGGCATTTTTTCAGATCGATAAAGATGACCCAACTCGTGTTATCTGTAACATTTGTCAGCAAAAGCTAAGTAGAGGCCAAAAAATACATAGTTTGAGTACTTCATGCATGAACCGGCACATGGACATGAAGCATAAGTTGCAGTGGGAAGCTCAGTGTGCTACAATGCGGCCTAGCCGGCCGGGCCGACCACCGTCTGCCATATCTTGCGCATCCGCGGCCTCTTCATCCTCTGTGACTGGGGGGACAGCAGTCACACCTGTTTTGGGGTGCAGACCTGCCACCTCTTTACCCGCAACAGCCAGCGTGATTGGCAGGTCATCATTTTCTTTGGAGGTGGTAACACCAGCTGGTGTTGAGCGCTGTCCGACATCGATAGCACCACC
The DNA here is from genome assembly GCF_046119375.1 of Phyllobates terribilis. Taxonomy (NCBI): domain Eukaryota; kingdom Metazoa; phylum Chordata; class Amphibia; order Anura; family Dendrobatidae; genus Phyllobates; species Phyllobates terribilis. Next base: position 656,780,615 of record NW_027362764.1, on the reverse strand, counting down.
TTTGGATCAAGGCAACCTAACATGTCGGCCTGCATCTTCCTCACAGACCGGCAGTTTGCCGGGGACACCCTTATTAACCCCGTCTAAGCACAATAGCCAGCCCTCGGTCCCTCAGATGTGGACAAGTAAAAGACCATTTCCTCCTAGCCATGAGAAAGCTAAGAGGTTGAATTTCACCATCTGCAAGCTCTTGGCTACAGAAATGCTGCCTTTCCGCGTGGTGGACACAGAGTATTTTCGAGACCTTATGTCCGTCACAGTGCCCCAGTACCAGATGCCCAGTCGGCACTACTTCTCAAAGAAAGGAGTGCCTGCGCTCCATCAGCATGTCGCACACAACATCACCGTTTCTTTGAGAAACTCTGTGTGTGACAGGGTGCATTTCACCACAGACACTTGGACGAGTAGGCATGGACAGGGGCATTACATGTCGCTGACTGGGCACTGGGTAACTATGGTGACAGGAGGACAAGGGGCTGCTGTCCAAGTCTTGCCATCCCCACGAGTTGTGCGTCAATCCTCTTTATGTCAAAGTTCCTCCACTGCTTCTGCCTCCTCAACCTCCTCTCGGTCTTCCACCTGCACCCAAAGCCTGTCTGGTCATGCCACAAGCTTTCTAACTGCACAGAAGGGATCCTGCACACCTCCTTACTATGCTGGCAGTATGGCTCAACGTCATCAGGCGGTTTTTACTTTGAAATGTCTGGGAAATGTGAGTCACACAGCTGAGGAGTTGTGGTCAGCTCTGGAGAACCAATTTCAAGAATGGTTGTCTCCACTGGACCTGAAACCAGGGAAGGCCATGTGCGACAATGCTGCAAACCAGGGTGCGGCCCTTCGCCGGGACAATGTCACACACGTGCCTTGTATGGCTCACGTGTTGAACCTGGTTGTCCAGCAATTTTTAGCCCACTATCCCAGACTAGATGGCCTTCTGCAGAGGGCACGGTCGCTGTGTGCTCACTTCCGCCGTTCGCATCCCACAGCTCAGCGACTTACATCTCTACAGAAGTCGTTGGGCCTGCCACTTCACCGGCTAAAATGCGATGTGCCTACCCGGTGGAATTCAACTCTGCACATGTTGCAGCGACTGTGGCAGCACCAACAAGCCCTGGTGCAATACGTTCTGACGTATAGCCTGGGCCAACGAGATCCAGAGGTGGGGCAAATCACGCTGGAGGAGTGGTCTCAGATCAGGGACCTATGCACCCTTCTGCACAGTTTGAAATGGCGACGAAGATGTTTAGTGCTGACGATGCCATTATCAGCATGACTATTCCGGTGATTTACATGCTGGAGCACATGTTAAAGAGAATTTGGAGTCAGGTGGTGGCACAAGAGGAGGTGGAGGAAGTAGAGGAGCAGGAGTTGTATGCGGAAGGGCTAACATCTGCAAGGTCCAGACGGTCGGCAGCACCAAGGCGGCAGGCATGTGAGGGTGGGGGAGATGGTTTTACCAGGGCGCATGGTAGCAGCCAAACCAGTGAGGAAGGTGCAGGAGCCCAGGAAGAAGTGGAGGACGAACTGATGGAAGACTCATCAGATGAGGGAGACCTTGATCACATTTCTGTTGTGCGAGGTTGGGGGGAGAGGACAGAGGAAGGAAGCATGATTGTTACCTCGCCACCAACACAACAGGGACTTGGTGCTCCTGGATGCGCAACACACATGAGTGACTTCTTGCTGCACTACCTGCAACATGACCCTCGAATTGTGAGAATTAGAAATAATCCTGACTACTGGGTTGCCACACTGTTAGATCCCCGGTACAAAAGTAAATTTGCAGAAATTATTCCTGCCATAGAAAGGGATGCACGCATGCAGGAGTATCAGCAGAGACTGTTGCAGAATCTTACATGTGCTTTTCCACAAAACACCAGTGATGCACGTAGTGAATCTCACAGTTCCAACTTGCCAACCGTGGGACCGTCAAGTGTTCAGCACTCAAACCGTAACAGAACCACAGTATCTGCTGGTAACATCAATTTTGCGGAATCATTTCACCACTTTTTTAGCCCATCCTTTGCAAGGCCACAGGAGACAAGAAGTCTGACACATAGTCAACGCCTAGAGACGATGGTACAGGAGTATCTCCAAGTAAACATTGAAGCCATGACTGTGTCACTGGACCCTTGCTCTTTTTGGGCTTCCAATCTGGATAAATGGCCGGAGCTAGCCACTTACGCCTTGGAGATCTTGTCATGCCCCGCAGCCAGCGTTCTGTCTGAACGTGTGTTCAGCGCTGCTGGTGGTGTGCTGACAGATAAGCGCACACGGCTCTCCACTGATAATGTAGACAGACTCACGTTCATAAAGATGAACAAATCATGGATCCGAAACGACTTTTCTACCCCTGTGTCATCCTGGGGAGAGTAAAAGCTTGATGATTGGTTAAAATCACCCTACCAACTGTTTTAAGCTTTCAAATTACTAATCATGTTTATCTGTATCTTGGCTGGAAAATAATTTGGGCTTTGTAGCAGTGTGCAGCACTGATTCTATTAGGCCATCTATAATAAGCTCCACCAGATTTAAAATTACTAATCATGTTTATCTGTATATTGACTGGAAAATAATTTGGGCTTTGTAGCAGTGTGCAGCACTGATCCTTTTAGGCCATCTATACTAAGCTCCACCAGATTTAAAATTAATGATAATTTTTAGCTGCATCTAGCCCGGAAAATAATTTTGGGGCTCCGAGATGCGCAATACACATAAGTGCCTTCTTGCTGCACTACCTGCAACATGACCCTCATATTGTCAGAATTCGAAGTAATCATGACTACTCGGTTGCCACACTCTTAGATCCCCCAAACTTTTCGATCAACCTTTTCATTTTAATAAAGACCAAAAAAATGGTCATTTTTGAAATTATAAGCATTAGCAGGTTATTAGAAACTGAAATCAAACAGTTTTCAACTCAAAACTTTATTCTAGGTGATGTTACATTTTCACATAGGACCCCTTGTTCGAAAGGAGCGTCTGAACTCTCTCGTCCATTGAATTTGTCAGGTTTTGGATGGTTTCTGCTTCAATTGTTTTGCATGAGGACAGAATACCCTCCCAGAGCTGTTGCTTAGATGTGAACTGCCTCCCGCCATCATAGACACTCCTTTTGATGATGCTCCAGAGGTTCTGAATGGGGTAGAGGTCAGGGGAGCATGGGGGTCACACCATAAGTTTGTCCCCTTTTATGCCCATATCAGCCAGAGATGCAGATGTTTTATGTGCAGCATGAGATGGTGCATTATCATGCAAAAAAATGATCTTGCTGTGAAATACACGGTTCTTCTTCTTGAACCATGGCAGGAAGTGCTGTTTGAGAAAATCCACATACATTATGGAGTTCATCTTTAGCGCCTTCAGGGATCCTAAAGGGGCTGACAATCTCTCTCCCCATGATTCCAGCCCAAAACATTACTCCACCTCCTCCTTGTTGGCGCTGTAGCCGTGTTTGCGTGGGGTGTCCATCAACCAGCCATCCTCCACTCCATCCATCTGGACCATCGAGCGCTGCACGGCACTCATCCGTGAACAAAACAGTTTTGAAATCAGTCTTCATGTAATGTTTGGCCCACTGGAGCCGTTTCTGCTTGTGTGAAGTGGATAGAGGAGGTCGACAGGATGGCGTATGCACAGCTGCAAACCTCTGAAGGACCTTGCATCTTGTTGTTCGGGGGACGTTGGAGGCACCAGCAGCTTCAAAAACTTGTCTGCTGCTATGACAAGGCTTTTTTGCCGCTGCTCTTTTAACCTGACGTAATTGCCTGTAGGAAAGAGTCCTCAATTTGCCCTTATCAGCACGCACACGTGTGTACTGTGAATCAGCTACATACTTATTGATTGCCAAGACACTTCATCCTGATCATCGCACAATGTTGATTGTAGTCATGCCTTGACCTAAACACTCCACAATTTGTTGCTTCTCAGCAGCCGACACATCCTTTTTCTTTCCCATTTTGGCAGAAAATGTAGGCTGCTTAATAATGTGAGACAGCCTTCTTAAGTAGTCTTTCCTTTCATTGGACACACCTGCCAAACTAATTAGCACAGGTGTCTGCAATTGCTTACAGTGATATAAAGAGCCCTGACACACATCACCATCAATGAGTTTAACTGACAAACAAACAAATTATTCCCTTATCACTCCTAAACACTTTTTGCATAATAATTTGGAACACAGTGTACATGTGCTTTTCCACAAAACACCAGTGGTTCACGTAGTGAATCTTACAGTTCTAACTTGCCAACCGTGGTCTGTATGGAGTTGTTCAATAAAGGGCCCAAAATTAAGATAACATAGATGGGAGAGGTCTCTATGAATAGGAATTCCTAAGTATTTGATACCCTGTGAGGGCCAGGCAAAGGGAAAGTTGGACTGGATGGAATCCTATATGGATTTGGGGAGGGAGACATCGAGGGCCTCAGACTTCGCTGCATTGATTTTAAAATGTGACCATGTAACAAAGTGATCTATTTCAGCCATAACAGCATGGATGGATATATGTGATTGAGTGATATATACTAGGACATCATCAGCAAATAGACAGCACTTGTACTCGGTGCCTCCCACCTCAATCCACCTAATATTGGGGTTATGGCGAATTGATGAGAGCAGGTGCTCCGTCACTAGGATGTATAAGAGAGGGGACAGAGGACATCCCTGCCTTGTCCCATTGGTGATTGTGAAAGGTGATGAAAATGTTCTGATGCACCCCCTGGGCCTTGGGACACCCGGAGCCGGAGCCTTTTTGGTGGATGCTGGTGGTTGTAGTCTTCGTGGCGGCGACCCGGTTCCGTGGCTCAGGGTGGTCAAACCAGTGGCGGAACTATTTATGTGGTTTTGATGTTTAAATGTCCGACTACGCCACTCGTGGATTGCGGTCAGAGTGAACCGTCGCTGCAGGGCAGACTGCTGAGGCTGGTGTTGTGGGTGCAGCAGAGCGTAGCATAACTCCCCACGGGAGGAGTATAGCCTCAGGGCAGTGTATGCGGAGGATGGGGGTGATGGTGCAGGGCAGCAGCAGTAATGACACAGAGTCAGTGATGCAGTCCAGGGCCTTTACTCACAGTTCTTATTATCCAGACCACGTCTGCAGGTAACGGCTGCCCACGTCTTACTGTGCTCACCAGGTGAGGGGCTCAGACAACTCCCAGATAACTTTGGAGCGCTTCACAGGACCCCCTTTGTGAGTCCTTTGTCTGGCCTTTCTTACCAACCCTTCTGTCTGGCTGCCTCGGGCCTCCTCTTGGTAAACTTGGCTCCAGTTTCCCTGACCCTATGTGGTGCCTTCCTAGTGGGTTTAGCGAGGGGCTGCACCACATAAAATGTCACAGCCTCCGGTTTCTAGCTGAGGGTCGTTTCCTTCCTCCACTAGTTTCGGGGACCGGTCTCCCCCTTTGGCCTGACCCATCCACGCAGGTGGATTCGGGCGTGCGGTGGCGACTCACCCGTCCGCACCCCTGGGATCCCTTCATTCCTCGTTCCTGGAGCCTTCTCCGCTCCTCTTCCTTCCTTCTCCCTCTTCCTGGCTTGGGCCTCTGTTACTAGGCCCGCCTCCGGAGCAGAGCTCATGCAGAGCCCCTGCTCCCTGCCACTTCTGCTCAGACTTCTCTGCACTGAACTAAGATGGTGCCCACCTTTTATACTCCCTTCTCAATGCACCCAGGAACTGCTTCCTCCCTGCTCCTGCACTACAGGGTTCCCCTTCCTCAGTGTTCCCGCCCCCCACTCCAGCCAGGGACAGGAACTGTCGTGCCCATCTCAGAGGCATATTGGTCGCCCTGCCCCACGGCAATGTGGTGTAATGCATGCAGGTGTCGGGTCCTGATCCACACTCCATCCTTACCTGAGAGTGAGATATCACACCTCTGGGTGAGGTGCAATACCTCTGTAGCAACCGAGCCCTCAGGGTGCTACAGTTCCTTTTATCTTCAGCCTAGGTGACGTATTGTGATACAGGGCCGTGATTTTGGCTATAAAAGGGTCCCCTAGACCCCTACCCCAAGCTTTCTAAGAGAATCTTATATGGCGTGCCAGGAGACTCTATGGAATGCTTTCTCAGCATCCGAGAGTATCTAATTACAAATTTTTCACTGCATCTAGCCCAGGAAATACTTTGTGCCTAGTAGCAGTGTCTGCTAGTCAGCGGATTATCCCGGCTGTTAAGCAAGCTACACCACCTGTAGTTTGGACACTTAATTTTTTCAAAGGAAATGCTTCGGGACCACGGGATACTCAGTGAAGAGCATCAGGAGGCACCCCAAGGCATAGGGGCTGGGACTGGCAGTAGGATGCCTTGCGGTGGACAGCCGAGCTCGATCCTTATAAAAACTTTTTAACTGCAGCAGCTTTAGTGGACGCTACTGGAGCTGGAATTACGCGGCTGCTGGCATGAGACTTGCCCTCCAATAGATCCTTGTAAATGGATTTAAAGTGTATTCATTCAAATTAGAGAGACAATTTAAATTAAAAAGCTTAGAGCTGCCTCCACCACAGGGGGGCTCGCTCGACCCACCAGCGGACAGGCACCAGTATTGGGAGAGGGGGGCTGGCCGTCAGGGTTCACCGCGGCTCTGGCACAAACCCGGCGACACGGAGGTGGCACGGGCAGGAGCGGACTGAATGTGTCGGCTTCTCACTTTTTGGATTTTAGAAGGGCATGACATGCCTATATCTGTGTCTCCCCCTCCTTTTACTCCTCCACCTCTTTTCTTTTCGCATGACTATATGTACTTGTCACTTTTCCATGTGTTAGTTGTGTCTTCTGAGCAGTTTGTCAGCTTTTGGACACCTTTGAAGGTGTTTTCTATGTGTTTCTATGTGTTTTTGTTTGCCTGCCATTGATTTTAACGGTGTTCGAAGGTGTTCGACGAACAATTCGACGAACAGTTCGGCGAACACACGGGTGTTCAACGAACCGAACCGAACTCGAACACTACGGGGGTGGCTCAACACTAACCCTAACCCTAGCACAACCCTAACACGAGAGGTTATTTTTTACGCCGTTCCTCGTATAAGTAATTATACAACTTTATTCTTTGGGTCAGTGCGATTACAGTGATACCAGAATCATATTGGGTTTTTATGATTGACAGCTGTCACACACTAAGAGACACATTTTTTTGTAAAATCTAGTTTTTGCATCGCAATGTTTTGAGAGCTTTAATTTTTCCATATTTTGGCCGACAGAGTCATGTGATGGTTTGCGGGATTAGTTAACGTTTTTATTGGTGCTATTTTCAGGCATGTGACATTTTTTGATCGCTTTCTATTCCGATTTTTGGGAGGCAGAATAAACAAAAACCAACAATTCAGGAATTTATTTTTTTTATTATTTTTTTTATGCTGTTCCGAGTGTGGTAAAATTTATTAGGTAGATTTATTTTTCGGGTCAGTACGTTTACAGCAGTACCACATTTATATAGCTTTTCTATGTTTTGGTGCTTTTACACAATAAAAGCTATTTTATAGAAAAAATAATTTTTTTGCATCGCTTTATTCTGAGAGCTATAACTTTTTTATTTTTCGGCTGATGGAGCTATATGGCTGCTTGTTTTTTGTGGGACAAGATGACATTTTCAGCGGTACCATTTTTATTTAAATTCGTCTTATTGATCGCGTGTTATTCCATTTTTTGTTTGGCGGTATGATGATAAAGCACTGTTTTTTGCTTAAATTTCTATTTTTTTTTTTACCGTGCTCACTAAAGGGGTTAACTAGTGGGACAGTTTTATAGGTCACGCCATTCTGGATGCGGCGATACCAAATATGTGTACTTTTATTGTTTTCTTTTTTCATAATAATATTTATTGATGGGTACATTATATTTTTTATTTTTGGTGGATTATTTATTTTATTTATTTTTTTATATTTTTACAATTATTTTTTTTTTCACTTTCTGACACTTTTGCTTACTTTTATTCTTTGTCCCACTATGGGACTTTCACTTTTTTTATTCTGATCGCCTGGATAGCACAGGAATGCAGCACCATCCCTGTGCTATACAGGCTGTCAGCGCTGCAGATGCAGAAGATATTTTGGTCATGCACTGCGCATGACCAAAATATGTTCCTGCTGTCTGGTGACCCGGTTGTTGTCATGACGACATCGGGTCATCAGGGCAATATCCGGGAAGCCGCGGCAGACAGCGTTGGACGTCGGCAGGAGAGGTGAGTATTGCGATCACCTCCCCTTGCCACCGCAATGCTGCGATCGACTTCGATCGCAGCATTGCGGGGGTTAATGTGCCTGGAGCGGTGTGGGACCGCTCCCTACACATAGCACCGGTTGTCAGCTGTGACAATCAGCTGACACTCGGCGGCGATCGCGCGCGCACAGCCTGTGTACGGGCGCAATAGCAAAGACGTATTAATACGTGTCAGGCTCTTAATGCTCAGGGCGCAGATACGTATTAATACATCTTGGGCTTTAAAGGGGTTAAGGAACATCCTTTCCAGGGTAATGACTTGTATATAGGGCAAATAAAATAACCAAAAACAAAAATACTCCTCCACACCTTGGGCTATGTTCACACGTAGCGTTTTTGATGCGTTTTTGCACTTTTGCATTGCTTTCAACCGAGACCAATGCATTCACTGGGAAATGTCATTTTAACATTTTACAACCTTATCTGGCCATGTAGTGTGTGAGACATGATCAGACACATCCTGTTTCTTTTATTAAGGAGGGACTCTCAAAGTCACAAAACCTATTTTTATAGGGCCATAAGGCGGCATTTACTATTCTTAAAGGGCCAGCAGTTGGCCCTCACTATTCTTAAAGAGCCATCAGTCGGCTATGCTTTGTAGTTCCTATTACTAAAGAGTGGGTCTCCTATATTGTTAATGCATATGTAGTGAGTGTCAGGGCTGTCCAAAATTTTGACGCACCCCAATACCCCTTTGAAAATTTGGACGCACCCCAATACCCCTTTGACGAGACTTAGAGGAGGGCCTCCTGAAAACAATGTTCTCATTATTAAGAAGTGGGTCTCCCATATTCTTTGCCTATGCAGTGAATGCAAGGGCTGCCAAAAATTTGGACCTACTCCAATGCCCCTTGAAAGAGACGTAGAGGAGGGCCTCCTGAAAAAAAATGTTCCCATTATTAGGAATTGCGTCTCCCAATGTGTTTGGCTATGCAGTGAATGCAAGGGTTGCCAAATATTTGGAGGCATTCCATTGCCCCTTGGAAGAAATGTGGAGGTCAGCTGGACTCCTGAAAACAATGTTCCCATTATAAGGAAGTGGGTCTTCCATTGTGTTTGCATATGCAGTGAATGCAAGGGTTGCCAAAAATTTGGAGGCACTCCAATGCCCCTTGGAATAGACGTGGAGGTCAGAGGGCCTCCTGAAAACAATGTTCCCATTATTAGGAATTGGGTCTCCCATAGTGTTGGCCAATGCAGTGAATGCAAGGGCTGCCAAAAATTGGGAGGCACTCCAATGCCCCTTGGGAAAGACGTAGAAGGCCTCATGAAAAAATGTTCCCATTATTAGGAAGTGGGTCTCCCATTGTGTTGGCCTATGCAGTGAATGCAAGGGCTGCAAAAAATTGGGAGGCATTCCAATGCCCTTTGGAAAAAACTTGGAGGAGGGCCTCATAAAAAAATGTTCCCATTAGAAAGGGGTGGGTCTCCTATACTTCTAATGCCCATGCACTAAGTGTATGGGCTGACAAACATTTAGCCCTCAGGGATATACATGAACATACTGTATAACAATTTTTTTTTTCCGGGCATCACAAACACCCTACAAAAAAATTATGTGAGTGTTGCATCACGGACCACGGTCACCCTTGTGATATGGTGGTGGATGATGAGGATGAGGATAAGGAGGAGGAAAAGAGCAAATAGCCAAAATCAAGAAGCATTTACCCTTGTGTGCATGTGAAGAGGTGCATGGGATGCACCTCTCAAAAAAAGACACTGGATTTGAGTTTTTGTTACGCTGCTATCATTTGGTAGTGGTGAAAAGTTTGACCCAATCCAGCCCTTGTTCATTTTTATAAGAATCAGCCTGTCAGCATTTTCAGTTGACAGGCGGATGCACTTATCAGTTATAATTCCACTAGCGGCACTAAAAACCCACTCTGACAAAACGCTAGTGGCAGGGCATGCCAGGACTTCCAAGGCATAGAGAGCCAGTTCATGTCACGTGTCCAGCTTGGATACCCAATAATTATAAGGCACAGAGGAATCATGGAGGACGTTGGTATGGTCGGCAAGGTACTCAGCATCTTCCGAAACTTTGCACTCCTTGTGACAGTACCTTGCACCTGAGAAAACTCTCCCAGAACTTTGACAGTGTTCCCCTGCCTCAGCTGGATTGGAGTATTGTCTCTCTCGCCTGTTCGCCTTGGTTGTCCAACGAACTATGACCTCTGCTGCCAGTGTTTTCAGATGGGAATGTTTTTAATAGTTCCACAACAAGGGCCTTCTGGTGCTGCCCCAGTTTTGTAGACCTGTCCACCTCAGGAATAAGAGATAGAAAGTTCTCCATGTAGCGTGGGTCTAGAAGTGTCACCAACCAGTAATGACTATCACCCAAAATTTTGAGAACGCGAGGGTAACGGGAAAAGCAGCGTAACATAAAATCAGCCATGCGCGCCAGACTGCTAACAGGCACGACGTCCAGGTCCTCACCAAGAGGACGACTGACCATGCTCTCCTCCTCCTCTTCCTCCCTGTAATCATGCCATCCATGCTGAACAGATGGTATGACAGTTGTGCAGGTAGTACCGTCTATTGCACATGAAACTAGCTCCTGTTCTTCCTCCTCCTCTTCCTCATTGTCACCCATTCCACGTTGGGATGAGATGAGGCTGGGCTGTGTGTAATCACCCTGTATGGTTCCTTGCTCCATCTCATCGTGATCCGCCTGCAATGCATCCTCTTTGATTGTGAGCAGAGTGCATTTCAGAAAACAGAGAAGAGGGATGGTGACGCTAATTGTGGTGAGCCGGAAGCTGCAAACACTGCTGAAGCACGGAAAGGGCGACAGAATCTGTAGCTGACTTTCTAAAGTGGGCACATAGGCGGCGTACTTTGACAACCAGATCCAGCAGCTCCGGGTAGGTTTTGAGAAACCGCTGAATCACGAGGTTAAGCACATGGGCCAGGCATGGTACCTGGTTCCATCCATTGCCACATGACCATGCCTGGCTGTAGATTCAGCGATGTCAGCAACATATCTGCCTGCTCTTTCAGAGCTGTCCACAACTCTTCAGCATTGTGCGGTTTGTCACTTAAGAATATTAGCTTCAGTACAGTCTGTTGCAGCATGGCTGAGGCAGTGCTGCAGTGCTTCCAGCTTGTGACTGATGTGGTCATTTCAGAGATGGAGGCTGAAGAGGAGGAGGAGGTTGAGGAGGATGAGGTGCAGGAGCTGTAGACTGTGGGGACAACCCTGATTGACCTAGGACCCGCAATGCTTGGCTTCGGGAGGATTTGTTCCGTCCCAAGGTCCGACTGGGTCCCGGCTTCCACTATGTTAACCCTGTGTGCCGTCAGCGAGATGTACCATCCCTGCCCACAAGCACTTGTGCACGTGTCCGTGTTTAGGTGAACTTTCCCAGTAACTGCATTGTTGAGGGCATGGCTAATGTAGTGGGACACGTGCTTGTGTAATGCGGGGACGGCACACTGGAAGAAATAGCAGTGGCTGGGGACTGAGCACCGAGGGATGACCACTGCCATAAAGTTGCGGAAAGCTTCTGACTCCACGAGCCTAAAAGGAAACATTTCGAGCGCAAGCAGTCGCGAAGTGTGGGAATGTAATAGTGTGGCCTGTGTGGCTGTGTATTTGCGCTTGTGTTCCAAGGATTGGGGTATGCACAACTGAACGCTGCACTGGGACAAGAACGTGCTTGCTGATGGTGCTAGTTGAGAGTGTGCAACGACACGTGCAGGGCCGGAGACATCTTCGCATGCATATGGACAGGGGAATGGCTTGCACGCACAACAGGGGAACTAGCAGTAGTGTCACCTGCAGACACTGTTCCTGGACCCTGGGGTTCGTCCCACAAAGTCGGGTGCTTTGCTGCCATGTGCCTGATCCTGCTGGTGGTGGTCACGCTGGTAGTTTTGCTACCCCTTCTGATGCTGGCCTGGCAGGTGGTTCAAATGGCCTTTTTGGGGTTATCGACAAAGTCATTAAACACAACCAGACTCGGTAAGACCTAACAGTTGTACTGGCAACTTCCGTTGTGTTTGTGTTACGGGGAACGGTTGCCCGCCTTCTGTTTGCGGCCACCCACTGCTTCTTATTGCCTGTTGGGGTGTTCTGCCTCCCTCCCCCTGTGTGCTGCTGTCCTCACTCTGCATGTCCTCCTGCCAGGTTGGGTCAGTTACTATATCATCCACCAACTCGTCTTCCACTTCCGCACCCTGGTCCTCCTCTTGACTTTCTGGCAATCGTGTCTCATCATCATCCACCTCCTGTGACACTTTCCCACCATCGCCTTCGTTTGACCGTGGCTGCTCAAATATTTGGCATCACTACATTAATCTCCTGTTGCCCCGCTTCAACTGGACCAGGCGAGAGGCCCGAATCTATGAATGGAAAAGTGAACAGCTCTTCGGAGTGTCCAAGTCTGGGATTAGCTGTCTCTGGGCACTCGGCATGGAGAGAGGAAGGAGGATCAGGGTGAGGAAAATGCGGTCTAGACTCACGGCTACTGATACTTGACCGTGTGGAAGACAGGGTGGTGGTGGTGGCTAAGTGACTGGAAGCATTATCTGCTATCCAAACAACAACCTTTTGACACTATTCTGGGTTTAATAGTGGTGTTCTGCGGTCCCCTAGTAATTGGAACAGGAAGGTAGGGAAAGAAGATGTGGGTGTTTGTTGTGGCACAATTTCAGCTTGCCCACGGCCTCGGCCTCTGCATGCACCATCACCATCACGTCCAGTTCCCCGTCCCTTGCCACATGCCTTGCCAATTTTAAATTGAGGACAATATCTTCCAAGCTCACTACAAATGGCTGAATTTGGAGCAAACTTATATGTGATCTGTGTGACAAACAAAACACAGTTTTAAATAGCTGGCCTGTAGGTAACTCTTTTTAACAGCAAATCGGTGTCAATAACTTTGCTGACACACTGAAACAGAATTTTAATGGACGTCAGAAATGGAAGAGTTTTGAGCGAACTTATATGTGATCCGTGTGACAGATAAACCACAGTTTTAAATAGCTGGCCCGTAGGTAACTATTTTTATCAGCAAATGGGGGGGCCAATAACTTTGCTGACACACAGCAGCAAAATTTCAATGGAAGCCAGAAATGGCAGAATTTTCAGTGAAATTGTATGTGATCCGTGTGAAGGACAAACCATAGTTTTAAATATCTGGATTTTTAAGTCTGTAATATGGAAAGGACCTGGCTGTATTCTGCAGTGCCAACAAGCAAATGGCGCAGAAAAACGTTTTTCTCTGGATTTCTTTTTAAGCAATTAATCAGGATTAGGATAAAAAAAATTATTCCGGGCCCCTGATACCTGGGGCTATTTCTACAAATATCTGTAAAAGCACCAGCAGACAGAACTGGAATGGATCCTCTTGCTATAGCAGTCTGCTATATACCCTGCCTGCCTGCCTAGCACTGATATCTCTGCAACTAGATTAGTCCTCAGAAGGACTGTTAGTTGAGATGGATATGTAGTGAATCTTGTGGAATATCTACACTAACTAAAAAACAACCAAATCTCTCCCTAGCTCAGCAGCACCTGTCTCTACACTGCCTGATTGCAGAGTAGACGAGCGTGGAGTGTGACGAGCATGGTGGCGCCAGGTCTGATATTGACCTGATGGCCAGCCAATCACTGTGATGCCACACCCAACATAGCTGCGGCATTACCGTGTGTGGCAGACAATCCCTGCATGTTGATTGGCTCTCTAAAGAATGCCAAACATGCAGGGAGGCAACCCGAGCATCCACCCGAGCATCTCGAAAGTAATCGACGAGCTGCGAGCATCTTGAGTACAGAGATGCTCAGGCGAGTACAGAGTACTTGCGAGTATGGTCGCTCATCATTAGGACAATGTTCTTAGGGTTGTACTCATCCTTCTTCTTCCTCCAAACACGGCGAGTTGAGTTAATGCCAAAAAGCTCAATTTTCATCTCATCTGACCACTGCACCTTCTCTTAATAACTCACAGAATCATCCGGGTGTTCATTGGCCAACTTCAGACAAGCCTGCACATGTGCCTTCTTGAGCAGGGGGACCTTGCGGGCGCTGCAGGATTTTAAACCTTTAAGGCGTAATGTGCTACCAATTATTTTCTTGGTGACTGTGGTCCCTGCTGCCTTGAGATCATTAACAAGTTCCCTCCGTTTAGTTTTAGGCTGACCTCTCACCTTCCTCATGATCAAGGATACCCCACGATGTTAGATTTTGCATGGTGCCCCAGATCGATGTCGATTGACAGTCATTTTGTATTTGTTGCATTTTCTTACTATTATACGAACAGTTGTCTCCTTCTCACCCAGCGTCTTACTTATGGTTTTGGAGCCCATTCCAGCTTTGTGCAGGTCTATGATTTTGTCTCTGACATCCTTAGAAATCTCTTTGGTCTTGCCCATGTTGTAGAGGTTAGAGTCTGACGGATTAATTGAGTCTGTGGACAGAAGTCTTTTATACAGGTGACTATGTAAGACAGCTGTCTTTAATGCAGGTAGCGAGTTGATTAGGAGTGTCTAACTGGTCTGTAGGAGTCAGAACTCATAATGGTTTGTAGGGGATCAAATACTTATTTCTCACTGCAAAATGTAAAAAAAAAATATCTAATTTATACAATGTGATTTTCTTGATTTTTTGGGGGGTATTCTATCTTGCAATGTTAAAATTAACCTACCCTTCAAATTATAGACTGTTCTTGTCTTTGTCAGTGCGCAAACTTACAAAAACAGCATGGGATCAAATACTTATTTCCCCCACTGTAAATGCTTGACTATTAAAGGGATTCTCTGGTCTTCTATGTGACTGCAGACTTATGAATCCAGACAGTATGTGGTGCGCACGCTGTCAGGATTCATTGGTATTGCTGATGAGTGACCACAAGAATACATACCTTAGGTCACATTCTGATTAAATGTGCCTGGCTTCTCTCAGTACAAGTGAATTGAGAGAAGCCGAGCATGTCTAGTTGGCACATGATCACATTTATGCAAATTGCATACTTGTGTCAGTGTTCACACTGCGCGCTGTCAGGATTCAGACGTCAATAGTAATATAGAGTAAATAAACAATAAAGACCAAGCTCAACTATGGACAAGACGGGTGCCAGGAATACAACAAATGCATCCGTGTAAATAAAGATTCCGGCACACCAAATAATATGGAAAAAGTCTCATATAAGTGATGAAATAATAGATGCTTTATTTCTCCAACATCAACTGGTTCAAATAATAATCAGTGTACAGTTGCCTGCCCAACGTTTCAACCCCAACGGGGTTTTCCTCAGGGGCATCAAAGGAGCTAGTTGCTATGCGCTGATAGATATCTGGGAGAAAATCCCAGTGGTGGTAGAGAAGCTCAGGGGAAAAATAAAAAGAACCAGTCTTGGTAGTGGTAAGGGAAAAAAGGGATCAGCCGGCAAAATAGCTTAAGTGAAAGAAGGTCAAAATGCAGAAGTCTGAGGGAATAGCCAAGGAGACCTGCCCACGGGGTAGGGTAGGTAGACCTATGTGTGGTAAAGGAACAAAAAGTCCGGCCGTTGGTGGTGTTAGTAATATAGAGTGACTGCAGACTTTTATCAGAAGACCGGACATCTCTTTTAGCCACAAGAGATTTGCTACTATATATACTACTTTTATGGTGCTTTGTCAATATATATATATATTGCGTGAACACTGTCAGGATTCACTTGTATTTCCATTGAAAACAGACAGTCACATGACACAAGTATGCAATTTGCATAAATGCGATCATGTGCCAACTAGACATGCTCGGCTTCTCTCAATTCATATATATATAAATTCAATTAATTTTATATATAAAAAAAAACAGTCAGGAACCCCTTTAATGTGTCTTTCATTTCTAGTGACTTTTTATGCATTTTTCACATTAAAAATTATGTCATTTTAAGAGTAATTTCTAAACCACGTTATCTATTAATCATGATTTGGGATGAAAAAAACTAAGAAATTAAAACAAATTGGGGCAGATTTAGTTTTCAAAATGAGGCAGAATTCTGGCCCCCATGATTTTTTTACACTTATTTGTTTTGGATTTCTTAATGTGTCATTCAACATGATGAAATTACTTATCTATACATTGTCTTGTATTAGCGGAAAGGTGGTTTAAGAAGTGCACCTCTAGATTGGTACACAAAATCGGTATATAACTAAGCCAACAAAAGTATCTACACATGCATTGAATAAAGTTGAATGATTTTCCAGAAATTTGATCTGTGCAGATTCACTCAAGCCAAAGTGGAGATAGGGAAGATTCAAGGAGAGGTTTAAAAAAAGAGTCATATTCACCTCTGTCCCAGACCTTGAGTCTTCTGATCTTCTCGATCTTCTCTTCTTTGGCATTTTCTCCTTATGGCCACTTCTGGGTGCTCTCTCCTCCGATGCTGTTGCTGAGAAGGTCCCATACAGTCACATAGGACACAACACGTGACACTGAAATTGGGAAATTCATTGTGAAATTAATTTATTTAGAAATAATTTGCTCATCTCTAGTGTCAAATTTATCATGCAACATGAGCTACTGTAATAAATATAGCTTTTCTAGATAAGTTGTCTGGACATATCATGCAACCCAAGTAAACCATTCACCACAAAGTGATTTTTAATTACCCATCCTGGTTATGGTGATCTAACATAAATCCAGTTTGATAACAAAGCAGATAAAAAAATCATCGACTGTAGAAAAAAACTATAATAACAAATACCTTTAGCATATGGGGAAGTCATCCATGTTCAATATTATCTGCTTTAATAGTGGTCAACTTCTCATAACTCATAATTGAATTTAATTGTGCTTAAATCTAAGAATAATGTGAATCTGCTTTCTTCCATTCTGATGCAGCATGTATCCTAATGGCTATAAGTACAGTATATGATTGTTAATTTTAAAAGTTTGATTGCTCATATTTACCAGTTTGACACAAAGAAGACATACTGCCAGTATCTTTGGACAAGATATACTGGTTATAACTTTTATTAGAGACACTATTTCGTCCCAATATGTCATAATCTTTAGACATGTCCAACAAATATGATATATAACAGACTTATTCAAGACACCCCCTAAAACAAAATGGACAGACAGATATAAAGATGGCATATAACTTGGTTGGCATTTGCTTTTGAGTTGCTTTTGAGGTAGGCACAGGAAGCGGTTCCTTTAAAAATGCTCAAGGCAGGTTTTTTATAAGTTCATAAACCGCACTTATAGAAGTTAACAAAACACAGCTTTGCCCAGCACAGAATGACAAAACAGAAAATAAACAGCCCATACAGTAGTGCGGGTTCACCCGCTCACTGTCAGTGTCCTTTAGCAAAACACACACTGGAGATCTCCACACCTCCAGCCACAGACACTGAATGAGAAACTCGGTCTCCATTTTATTTACAAAAAACACGCCCTGGGGTGGGGAAATGTGAGCAGCCATTCCCTCCCATCTCTTATGACTGCTCGTAAAAACCGTCCCTGATACGCCCTGTTAACCCTCTCAGCACTATACGTGCTGGAGCATGCTTTCTTGGGTTTACATCACCGAAGCTACCAACCTCAATGATACATATCTCCCCTCAAGGACCTGTCCGGTGACCATTTTATAATAGGTATAGACCTCTCTTGACAAGGTTTCGCAGCACATCTGTCACTGCTCTCGGAATAATGTGACATGAAAGTGCTCCTTCCATGTCCACATAAACGGAAACGTAACATCCTGCTTTGGTTGATTAATCTTACTATAAGGTTGTGACAATTGTCTTACATGTAGAGGTATTTAAATATAGAGGTTGATCCAAGAGTAGTATTCTACTTCTACTCAAGTTACTCCCAAAGATCCCTGAAAGGAGAATATTTGATTCATTCTATATGTTTCCGATGTGGGCATTTGATATTGTGCATGAATTGTAGATATAGATATAATTTTTTAAGAATCAACAAATAATGTATTCTATATATCCTACCAGGAAAGTGTACAAGAGTTAACACCTGAAGAGAACAAAGGGTTAAAGAAGAGAGGAGCAGCTGTGGAGATAGCTTATTGCAGTTCTCCCCAGTAAAAGAGAGAATGTACAGCTCTCCACAGTAAAAGAGAGAACAAAGTAATTCAAGCAGATGGAGATATATAGTGTGATACTGGGAGGGTCTTAAGTAGTGTTGAGCCACCCCCGTAGTGTTCGAGTTCGGTTCGGTTCGTCGAACACCCGTGTGTTCGCCGAACTGTTCGTCGAACTGTTCGTCGAACACCTTCGAACACCGTTAAAACCAATGGCAGGCAAACAAAAACACATAGAAACACATAGAAAACACCTTCAAAGGTGTCCAAAAGCTGACAAACTGCTCAGAAGACACAACTAACACATGGAAAAGTGACAAGTACATATAGTCATGCGAAAAGAAAAGAGGTGGAGGAGTAAAAGGAGGGGGAGACACAGATATAGGCATGTCATGCCCTTCTAAAATCCAAAAAGTGAGAAGCCGACACGTTCAGTCCGCTCCTGCCCGTGCCACCTCCGTGTCGCCGGGTTTGTGCCAGAGCCGCGGTGAACCCTGACGGCCAGCCCCCCTCTCCCAATACTGGTGCCTGTCCGCTGGTGAGTCGAGTGAGCCCCCCTGTGGTGGAGGCAGCTCTAAGCTTTTTAATTGAAATTGTCTCTCTAATTTGAATAAATACACTCTAATTCCATTTACAAGGATCTATTGGAGGGCAAGTCTCATGCCAGCAGCCGCGTAATTCCAGCTCCAGTAGCGTCCACTAAAGCTGCTGCAGTTAAAAAGCTTTTATAAGGATCGAGCTCGGCTGTCCACCACAAGGCATCCTACTGCCAGTCCGAGCTCCTATGCCTTGGGGTGCCTCCTGATGCTCTTCACTGAGTATCCCGTGGTCCCGAAGCATTTCCTTTGAAAAAATGAAGTGTCCAAACTACAGGTGGTGTAGCTTGCTTAACAGCCGGGATAATCCGCTGACTAGCAGACCCTGCTACTAGGCACAAAGTATTTCCTGGGCTAGATGCAGTTAAAAATTTGTAATTAGATACTCTCGTTGGATGCTGAGAAAGCATTCCATAGAGTCTCCTGGCACGCCATATATGATTCTCTTAAAAAGCTTGGGGTAGGGGTCTAGGGGACCCTTTTATAGCCAAAATCACGGCCCTGTATCGCAATACGTCACCTAGGCTGAAGATAAATGGAACTGTAGCACCCTGAGGGCTCGGTTGCTACAGAGGTATTGCACCTCACCCAGAGGTGTGATATCTCACTCTCAGGTAAGGATGTAGTGTGGATCAGGACCCGACACCTGCATGCATTACACCACATTGCCGTGGGGCAGGGCGACCAATATGCCCCTGAGATGGGCACGACAGTCCCTGTCCCTGGCTGGAGTGGGGGGAGGGAACACTGAGGAAGGGGAACCCTGTAGTGCAGGAGCAGGGAGGAAGCAGTTCCTGGGTGCATTGAGAAGGCAGTATAAAAGGTGGGCACCATCTTAGTTCAGTGCAGAGAAGTCTGAGCAGAAGTGGCAGGGAGCAGGGGCTCTGCATGAGCTCTGCTCCGGAGGCGGGCTTAGTAACAGAGGCCCAGGCCTGGAAGAGGGAGAAGGAAGGAAGAGGAGCGGAGAAGGCTCCAGGAACGAGGAACGAAGGGATCTCAGGGGTGCGGACGGGCGAGTCGCCACCGCACGCCCGAATCCACCTGCGTGGAGGGGTCAGGCCAAAGGGGGAGACCAGTCCCCGAAACTAGTGGAGGCAGGAAATGACCCTCAGCTAGAAACCGGAGGCTGTGACATTTTATGTGGCGCAGCCCCTCGCTACACCCGCTAGGAAGGCACCACATAGGGTCAGGGAAACTGGCGCCAAGTTTACCAAGAGGAGGCCCGAGGCAGCCGGACAGAAGGGTTGGTAAGAAAGGCCAGACAAAGGACACACAAAGGGGGTCCCGTGAAGCACTCCAAAGTTATCTGGGAGTTGTCTGAGCCCCTCACCTGGTGAGCACAGTACGACGTGGGCAGCCGTTACCTGCAGACGTGGTCTGGATAATAAGAACTGTGAGTAAAGGCCCTGGACTGCATCACTGACTCCGTGTCATTACTGCTGCTGCCCTGCACCATCACCCCCATCCTCCGCATACACTGCCCTGAGGCTATACTCCTCCCGTGGGGAGTTATGCTACGCTCTGCTGCACCCACAACACCAGCCTCAGCGGTCTGCCCTGGAGCGGTGGTTCACTCTGACCGCAATCCACGGGTGGCGTAGTCGGACATTTAAACATCAAAACCACATAAATAGTTCCGCCACTGTTTTGACCGCCCTGAGCCACGGAACCGGGTTGCCGCCACGGAGACTACAACCACCAGCATCCACCAAAAAGGGTCCGGCTCCGGGTGTCCCAAGGCCCAGGGGGCGCGTCAGAACATTTTCATCACCTTTCACAATCACCAATGGGACAAGGCAGGGATGTTCTCTGTCCCCTCTCTTATACATCCTAGTGACGGAGCACCTGCTCTCATCAATTCGCCATAACCCCAATATTAGGTGGATTGAGGTGGGAGGCACCGAGTACAAGTGCTCTCTATTTGCTGATGATGTTCTAGTATATATCACTCAATCACATATATCCATCCATGCTGTTATGGCTGAAATAGATCACTTTGTTACATGGTCAAATTTTAAAATCAATGCAGCGAAGTCTGAGGCCCTCGATGTCTCCCTCCCCAAATCCATATAGGATTCCATCCAGTCCAACTTTGCCTTTGCCTGGCCCTCACAGGGTATCAAATACTTAGGAATTCCTATTCATAGAGACCTCTCCCATCTATGTTATCTTAATTTTGGGCCCTTTATTGAACAACTTCATACAGACCACGGTTGGCAAGTTAGAACTGTAAGATTCACTACGTGAACCACTGGTGTTTTGTGGAAAAGCACATGTACACTGTGTTCCAAATTATTATGCAAAAAGTGTTTAGGAGTGATAAGGGAAGAATTTGTTTGTTTGTCAGTTAAACTCATTGATGGTGATGTGTGTCAGGGCTCTTTATATCACTGTAAGCAATTGCAGACACCTGTGCTAATTAGTTTGGCAGGTGTGTCCAATGAAAGGCAAGACTACTTAAGAAGGCTGTCTCACATTATTAAGCAGCCTACATTTTCTGCCAAAATGGGAAAGAAAAAGGATGTGTCGGCTGCTGAGAAGCAACAAATTGTGGAGTGTTTAGGTCAAGGCATGACTACAATCAACATTGTGCGATGATCAGGATGAAGTGTCTTGGCAATCAAGAAGTATGTAGCTGATTCACAGTACACACGTGTGCGTGCTGATAAGGGCAAATTGAGGACTCTTTCCTACAGGCAATTACGTCAGGTTGAAAGAGCAGCGGCAAAAAAGCCTTGTCATAGCAGCAGACAAGTTTTTGAAGCTGCTTGTGCCTCCAACATCCCCCGAACAACAAGATGCAGGGTCCTTCAGAGGTTTGCAGCTGTGCATATGCCATCCTGTCGACCTCCTCTATCCACTTCACACAAGCAGAAACGGCTCCAGTGGGCCAAATATTACATGAAGACTGATTTCAAAACTGTTTTGTTCACGGATGAGTGCCGTGCAGCGCTCGATGGTCCAGATGGATGAAGTGGAGGATGGCTGGTTGATGGACACCCCACGCAAACACGGCTACAGCGAAAACAAAGAGGAGGTGGAGTAATGTTTTGGGCTGGAATCATGGGGAGAGAGATTGTCGGCCCCTTTAGGATCCCTGAAGGTGCTAAAGATGAATTCCATAATGTATGTGGATTTTCTCAAACAGCACTTCCTGCCATGGTTCAAGAAGAAGAACCGTGTATTTCACAGCAAGATCATTTTTCTGCATGATAATGCACCATCTCATGCTGCACATAAAACATCTGCATCTCTGGCTGATATGGGCATAAAAGGGGACAAACTTATGGTGTGACCCCCATGCTCCCCTGACCTCTACCCCATTCAGAACCTTTGGAGCATCATTAAAAGGAGTGTCTATGATGGCGGGAGGCAGTTCACATCTAAGCAACAGCTCTGGGAGGGTATTCTGTCCTCATGCAAAACAATTGAAGCAGAAACCATCCAAAACCTGACAAATTCAATGGATGAGAGAGTTCAGAAGCTCCTTTCGAACAAGGGGTCCTATGTGAAAATGTAACATCACCTAGAGTAAAGTTTTGAGATGAAAACTGTTTGATTTCAGTTTCTAACAACCTGCTAATGCTTATAATTTCAAAAATGACCATTTTTTTGGTCTTTATTAAAATGAAAAGGTTGATCGAAAAGTTTGGGGGATCTAAGAGTGTGGCAACCCAGTAGTCATGATTACTTCGAATTCTGACAATATGAGGGTCATGCTGCAGGTAGTGCAGCAAGAAGGCACTTATGTGTCTTGCGCATCTCGGAGCCCCAAAATTATTTTCCGGGCTAGATGCAGCTAAAAATTATTATTAATTTTAAATCTGGTGAAGCTTTAGTATAGATGGCCTAATAGGATCAGTGCTGCACACTGCTACAAAGCCCAAATTATTTTCCAGTCAAGATACAGATAAACATGATTAGTAATTTTAAATCTGGTGGAGCTTATTATAGATGGCCTAATAGAATCATTGCTGCACACTGCTACAAAGCCCAAATTATTTTCCAGCCAAGATACAGATAAACATGATTAGTAATTTGAAAGCTTAAAACGGTTGGTACTGTGATTTTAACCAATCATCAAGCTTTTACTCTCCCCAGGATGACACAGGGGTAGAAAAGTCGTTTCGGATCCATGATTTGTTCATCTTTATGAAAGTGAGTCTGTTTACATTATCAGTGGAGAGCCGCGTGCGCTTATCTGTCAGCACACCACCAGCAGCGCTGAACACACGTTCAGACAGAACGCTGGCTGCGGGGCATGACAAGATCTCCAAGGCGTAAGTGGCTAGCTCCGGTCATTTATCCAGATTGGAAGCCCAAAAAGAGCAAGGGTCCAGTGACACAGTCGTGGCTTCAATGTTTACTTGGAGATACTCCTGTACCATCGTCTCTAGGCGTTGACTATGTGTCAGACTTCTTGTCTCCTGTGGTCTTGCAAAGGATGGGCTAAAAAAGTGGTGAAATGATTCCGCAAAATTGATGTTACCAGCAGATACTGTGGTTCTGTTACGGTGTGAGTGCTGAACACTTGACGGTCCCACAGTTGGCAAGTTGGAACTGTGAGATTCACTACGTGCACCACTGGTATTTTGTGGAAAAGCACATGTAAGATTCTGCAACAGTCTCTGCTGATACTCCTGCATGCGTGCATCCCTTTTTATGGCAGGAATAATTTCTGCAAATTTACTTTTGTACCGGGGATCTAACAGTGTGGCAACCCAGTAGTCAGGATTATTTCTAATACTCACAATTCGAGGGTCATGTTGCAGGTAGTGCAGCAAGAAGGCACTCATGTGTGTTGCGCATCCAGGAGCACCAAGTCCCTGTTGTGTTGGTGGCGAGGTAACAATCATGCTTCCTTCCTCTGTCCTCTCCCCCCAACCTCGCACAACAGAAATGTGATCAAGGTCTCCCTCATCTGATGAGTCTTCCATCAGTTCGTCCTCCACTTCTTCCTGGGCTCCTGCACCTTCCTCACTAGTTTGGCTGCTACCATGCGCCCTGGTAAAACCATCTCCCCCACCCTCACATGCCTGCCGCCTTGGTGCTGCCGACCGTCTGGACCTTGCAGATGTTAGCCCTTCCGCATACAACTCCTCCTCCTCTACTTCCTCCACCTCCTCTTGTGCCACCACCTGACTCCGAATTCTGTTTAACATGTGCTCCAGCATGTAAATCACCGGAATAGTCATGCTGATAATGGCATCGTCAGCACTAAACATCTTCGTCGCCATTTCAAAACTGTGCAGAAGGGTGCATATGTCCCTGATCTGAGACCACTCCTCCAGCGTGATTTGCCCCACCTCTGGATCTCGTTGGCCCAGGCTATACGTCAGAACGTATTGCACCAGGGCTTGTCGGTGCTGCCACAGTCGCTGCAACATGTGCAGAGTTGAATTCCACCGGGTAGGCACATCGCATTTTAGCCGGTGAAGTGGCAGGCCCAACGACTTCTGTAGAGATGTAAGTCGCTGAGCTGCGGGATGCGAACGGCGAAATTGAGCACACAGCGACCGTGCCCTCTGCAGAAGGCCATCTAGTCTGTTATAGTGGGCTAAAAATTGCTGGACAACCAGGTTCAACACGTGAGCCATACAAGGCACGTGTGTGACATTGCCCCGGCGAAGGGCCGCACCCAGGTTTGCAGGATTGTCGCACACGGCCTTCCCTGGTTTCAGGTCCAGTGGAGACAACCATTCATGAAATTGGTTCTCCAGAGCTGACCACAACTCCTCAGCTGTGTGACTCACATTTCCCAGACATTTCAATGTAAAAACCACCTGATGATGTTGAGCCCTACTGCCAGCATAGTAAGGAGGTGTGCAGGATCCCTTCTGCGCAGTTAGAAAGCTTTTGGCATGACCAGACAGGCTTTGGGTGCAGGTGGAAGACCGAGAGGAGGTTGAGGAGGCAGAAGCAGTGGAGGAACTTTGACATAAAGAGGATTGACGCACAACTCGTGGGGACGGCAAGACTTGGACAGCAGCCCCTTGTCCTGCTGTCACTATAGTTACCCAGTGCCCAGTCAGCGACATGTAACGACCCTGTCCATGCCTACTCGTCCAAGTGTCTGTGGTGAAATGCACCCTGTCACACACAGAGTTTCTCAAAGAAGCGGTGATGTTGTGTGTGACATGCTGGTGGAGCGCAGGCACACCTTTCTTTGAGAAGTAGTGCCGACTGGGCATCTGGTACTGGGGCACTGCGACGGACATAAGGTCTCGAAAATCCTCTGTGTCCACCAGGCGGAAAGGCAGCATTTCTGTAGCCAAGAACTTGCAGATGGTGAAATTCAACCTCTTAGCTTTCTCATGGCTAGGAAGAAATGGTCTTTTACTTGTCCACATCTGAGGGACCGAGGGCTGGCTATTGTGCTTAGACGGGGTTGATAAGGGTGTCCCCGGCAAACTGCCGGTCTGTGAGGAAGATGCAGGCGGACATGTTAGGTTGCCTTGATCCAAAGGTGGTGCTATCGGTGTCGGACAGCGCTCAACACCAGCTGGTGTTACCACCTCCAAAGAAAATGATGACCTGCCAATCACGCTGGCTGTTGCGGGTAAAGAGGTGGCAGGTCTGCGCCCCAAAACAGGTGTGACTGCTGCCCCCCCAGTCACAGAGGATGAAGAGGCCGCGGATGCACAAGATATGGCAGACGGTGGTTGGCCCGGCCGGCTAGGCCGCATTGTAGCACACTGAGCTTCCCACTGCAAGTTATGCTTCATGTCCATGTGCCGGTTCATGCATGAAGTACTCAAACTATGTATTTTTTGGCCTCTTCTTAGCTTTTGCTGACAAATGTTACAGATAACACGAGTTGGGTCATCTTTATCGATCTGAAAAAATGCCCAGGCTATGCAAGGCTTAGCACCCATGCGACCAGAAGAGCCACCACGACTTGTGGTGAGAGGCAGAGTTGTGTTTGAGGATGCAGTTGTTGACATGCTTCCAGTACTACGTCTCTGTCCAGGAAGGCGCAACCTGACCTCGTCGTCACTAGCATCTTCCTCCACCTCCTCTGCTGACCTCATCTCTTGGCTGACTGTGGGTTGACAGTAAGTGGGATCTCCAACCTCATCATCATCACCCTGTGCGTTATCACACCCGTTCTCCTCAGAGCCAACCTGTTCCTGCCCTGACAAAAAACTAAAGTTGTCGCTCCAATCAGGTATTTGAGTCTTATCATCGTCTTCCTCATTGTCTCCACCAACAGGAGTTACAGTTTGGGAATGAGGGTCTACATTATGGTCAGAACCTTCTGCGTCTGGTCCTGGATCCGACTCATAAAGATTCTGGGCATCAGTGCAGATCATTTCCTCGTCTGGATTCACAGAAGCGCTGGAGTCGACCTCTGATTCCCAGGCTATAGTATGAGTAAACAGCTCTGCAGACTCAACCATCTGTTCTACCTCATACTCAGACGGGCAGCTGGAGATTTGGGAGCTGTGAGGAAGCAAGTGCGATTGGGGTGACACCTTTGAGGACTGGAGTATTTGTGATGTTGAAGTTGATGTGGAGGAGAGCCCACTTAAAGGAGCACTTGATATCCGTTGAAGCACCTACTGTTTTGTGCCTCATCTGGAATTTGTAGCGATTGGCGTGGCCGTAAGAAAGGGATCTTATCACATTGTCCGCTAAAAGAAGTAGACATTTTAGTTTGGCTGGAAGATGGTCTTTCTTCTGCAGATGTTACTGTTGCTTTAACACTTACCCCACGGACACAACCTTTTTTCCCCTTCCCAACACGCCTATTCCCCTTTCCACCAGCAGCAGGCCTTTTTCCACTCATTTTGGTGGTTAACTAATTAACAACTCTGGAGTTGTTTGCACAAAAAAACAATGGATGGGAACCGAGCAGAGCTGAGTGGCCAAACTGTGGTATTAGGCCAAAACTATTGGCTGGGTTAGATGCAGAAAAAAATTATATTCAATTTGCAACCTGATGGAGGTCAGTATAGATGGACTAATAGAGAAAGTCCCACACACTGCTAGAAGGCCAAATATTTTTTCAGAGCTAGATGCAGATAAAAATTATTTTTAATTTGCAACCTGATGGAGGTCAGTATAGATGGACTGATAGAGAAAGTCCCACACACTGCTAGAAGGCCAAATATTTTTTCAGAGGTAGATGCAGAAAAAAATATATTCAGTTTGCAACCTGATGGAGGTCTGTATAGATTGATTAATAGAACAAGTCCCACACACAGCTAGAAGCCCAATATTTTTTCAGAGGTAGATGCAGAAAAAAATATATTCAGTTTGCAACCTGATGGAGGTCAGTATAGATTGATTAATAGAACAAGTCCCACACACAGCTAGAAGCCCAATATTTTTTCAGAGGTAGATGCAGAAAAAAATATATTCAGTTTGCAACCTGATGGAGGTCAGTATAGATGGACTAATACAACAAGTCCCACACACAGCTAGAAGCCCAATATTTTTTCAGAGGTAGATGCAGAAAAAAATATATTCAGTTTGCAACCTGATGGAGGTCAGTATAGATGGACTAATACAACAAGTCCCACACACAGCTAGAAGCCCAATATTTTTTCAGAGGTAGATGCAGAAAAAAATATATTCAGTTTGCAACCTGATGGAGGTCTGTATAGATGGATTAATAGAACAATTCCCACACACAGCTAGAAGCCCAATATTTTTTCAGAGGTAGATGCAGAAAAAAATATATTCAGTTTGCAACCTGATGGAGGTCAGTATAGATGGACTAATACAACAAGTCCCACATACAGCTAGAAGCCCAATATTTTTTCAGAGGTAGATGCAGAAAAAATTATATTCAGTTTGCAACCTGATGGAGGTCAGTATAGATGGACTAATAGAATGATGCTATGCCCAAAAGATTTTACTTCACTAGGTGCAGTAAAAAAATTGGTATTCTATACACAGGTGGTATATATTGCAACACAGATAGGCTACTCCACTGACTAACACACTCTGCAATAGGCCAAAAAGGATTAGCTTTGCTAGATTCAGCCAAATGCTGTGAAAAAAACTTGCACAGCACTGGCACAGACCTGCCTGGCAAAAACTGATAGGAACTGATGTAACCTAGTCCTGAAAAGGACTCCAATTACAATTAGTCTTTACTCCCACAATCTATCTATTTAAGAGCACAGACCTGCCTGATAAAAGTCGTAGGAAATGCTGTAACCTAGTCCTTAAAAGGACTGCAATCACAACTATTCCCTACTCCCAAGCTATCTGTAGATTTGTGCGAAAATTGGCTTGAAATTAACAAGGTATAGCGCACACAGCAACAGCTGTGCCGTCTAACACGCAGCTGCAGCAGTGAGAAAATGGTGGCGACGGGGAAAATGGCTTGGTCTTATAGGGCAAGGACATGTGACATACACTGCCAATGACACATGCCCTTGCTTGTGTGAAAAAAAGCACTTCGCTCCGTGTGTGCGCTGCTGATAGGCTGACAGATTGCACCTCCCCACTGTAAATGCGGGAAAGAGAAAAAAAAAATGGAGATCTTCATTGTTCCTGCAGAGATCCATCCCTGCCCCTCCCCCCACCCCGCTGTACACTCAAACTGCGTATTAACATTAATTTTCATCATTACTGAGAAAAAATCCAGTTATGATTTTGGTGCACGAACACTTATCGAACATAACCTCGAACAGCCGAATTTTTCTCAAATTGTTCGTGTTCGCCGAACGGCTCGAACACCGCCCAAAACAGCTCGAATTTGAGATTGGCGAACAGTTCGAGTAGAACAACGCTCATCTCTAGTCTTAAGCCCACATTAAAGAGGCCGAGGAAAAAGGTGACACTAGTACCGTTTCTAACAGAAGTAAGTATTAGTATTTACAAAGGTAAAAAAATTGCACATCAATATCCACAATCTTTAAAGCATGTCTCAAAAACCTCTTGAATTTCTCCTCCTCACTATTGATGAGCGAGTATGTTCTGTTAACCCTTTTGGCAAACATGCTTGGGCGAACGCCGACTATCTTCAGCTGTGTCAGTTTCTTAGGCATTCCTCACATGTATTAAAGCTGTCAAACAGTTGCAAATCATGCACACATAGAGACTGAAACATAACACCCGAGCACGCTGAAGATACACGGGGTTCACCCGAGCATGCTCGCCGAAAGGGTTAACAGAACATACTCGCTCATCACTACTCCTCACCACTCTTGCAGTATAAGTAGCTGAAACATTTATCCAAAATAAGAGATTTATTATACTTATAAAATCCAAGAAAAATACATATATTAATATAAAATCCACAAAAATACGCCTGGTACAGAGGACCTTGCCAGACCTTGGCAAAATCCACTTAAAATACAGGCATGAACAATTCCAAAAAAGACATGCGGTATGTTAGTCCTTGCCCTATCCTTGCTTTCATCTGACGGTTTCTTCCAGGGGCCAGACTACATGTGCTCCATGATCTCTGATTCGTGCAGACACAATGTTCCCCCACCTGGGCCTGAATTAGGGTTTCAACAAGTAGCCAAGGCCACAGCAACAGCTACAGCATGGACCAGATGTTTTATTTGCCATTGCAACAATCTGGTGCACTTCTGCAAAGACACACTAGCTAAACAGCAAGCTTCAGTCATAAATAGATTGTGTTTTTTCTGAGACAGACACTCTGAACCCTGATCCCATTGACTTCTGGGTCAGCAAATTGGACCAGTGGCAAGAACTGGCCCAGTTTGCTATGGGTGAGCTGTCATGTCCAACCTCCAGTGTCATGTCAGAGAGGATATTCAGTGTAGCTGGTAGATTTGTCACAACAAATCAGACCTTGTTATCCAATGTGGCAATGGAAAACCTAAGATTTGTCAAAATGAATCGAGCATGGATCAATGTGATCTTTCATGTACCGAGGCAGATGCCAAAAATTAAATCAGATATGCCATCTGTCTGCCTGCCTGACTGTCCATTGACTGTCTTCTACACCATTCTGCAGCCACCAGTGTTGATACATCACATTCAGCCAGGCATTAGCTCTCTATACATCATATCAGCTATACTGAAGTTCTACTGTTGCCGGGGCTGCCATTGCCTGCCCTAAAATACCAGACATCTTCTAGTCTGCCCTGTCCTAACTATCTACAGTGCTGCTCCTGCCACAGCCAATGCACAGCCAGACCAGCCACACATCTCCCAATGTGTTTCATAGTGGTAGACTATACTGCTGCTGTTGGGGCTGCTGTTTCTGGCATTAAATTGCACACATATATGCTTGCCTGCTCCTTCCTAACTCTCTACTGTGCTACTATTACTGCAGCCATATCAGTTACATATATCCTGGTTTCTTCTTCAAAAAAAAACAGTACACCTGTTTTGCTCCCTAATTAAAAGGATAATTTTTTGATGGCTTGTGAATAAGCTCTCTCTTCTTCATTTAGCGAAGTGCTAATTACTTGGTACTCCTTAAACAGGGATAACTTTTACACCGAACTATGTCAAAATGCCACAGCTTCTTTCATTTGCACCACCTGAGTATAAACAATAGGAAGTCAGGCATCATCTTCTTTCAAAAGGGATATTTTTGGACCATTTATACAAAATAAGTATCCACAAAGTCTGAAACAGCTTTATTTGGTTAAATAGATTGCTAGTTACAACCAATTACTATCATTTTTCCTTTAGCCAAATAGATTCAGGTGACTTGGACATTAAGGCTGTGTGCCCACGATGTGTTTTTTAGGCATTTCCACAGTGGCAATTCCGCTGCAGAAATGCTTAAAAAATGCTTGGTAAAAGGCCTGCCATGTTCCCCAATGATAATCCGCATGTGCTATGCACATGCTGCGGAAATTTCCGCTGCGGGTTATGATTGGGAAAAAAACGCAGCACTACCAATTATTTTGCGGAAGCGCTGCGTTTTCACCGCCATTGACTTGCATTGAAACGCTAGGATTCCGCATCACTGCATCTGTACATGCGGAATCCAAGCGTTTCAATGTGTAGATGGTACCCGGGTCTGGAGGAAAGGAGACTCCTCCGGACCCGGGTACCATAGAACCTGTAAAAAAAAGAATAAAATAAAAAATAAATATTATTCTTACCTTCAGCTGGTCCCCGGTGTGCTTGTCTTCACTTGCCGGCAGATCGCGGTGGACTGAAGGACCTGCGCTGACGTCATTTAGTCATGTGACGGGTCACGCGACCGCTGACGTCGGCAGGTCCTTCAGTGTACCGCGAGCTGCCGGCAAGCCAGTACGGATCGAATAAAGACTCCGCGGGCCATCAGAAGGTAAGTATATATTTATTTTTTTATTTTTTAACATTCTTTACGGTCACACTATATAAATCCATGCCATTTGCATGGATTTATATAGTGTGACCAAGTTGTCAAGCACTTTCCAAGTGATGCTAAATTCGCTTGGAAAGCGCTTGTCAACCCGCATGCGGAAATGCATGTGAAGAAAATCTGGAGCATCTCTGCATCGTGGGCACATAGCCTAAAAATAGTGTGTTTGCATTACAGAGCTCAAAATAGGTTCAATAGATTACAATGTGAACTCTGAGTATTATACACATATTTTACAGGCAATATGAGCCTTTTAACTTATGCAATTCATGGTAAATCTAATCTCCAGAGATCTATTTTTTGGGGGAAAAATTAGGAGAAACCAGCAAATTCGAATTTGAAAAGATCTGCACATCTCTAATGTTCACAACATATTTTTAGACCCTTTACAGATCAGTGAAAGCTCTCTGGCACTATTCCTATGCATATTGCAGGTTAATATTCCTGTTTTTTACTTTGAAACTTGTTTCTGCCAAAGTAAATGTTGTGGGTTCTTAAAACAAAGAAGAAAAAAAAAATGAAGCAAATAAAATATTTTTAATAATATAAAAGCCAAAATATTTCACTTCTCCAAAAACATTACCTTGAGTTTGCGCTTGAACAAGTTGAATGCTGAAAAAGGATTTCAAGACTCTTCTTGTAACACTTCTCCCTTGTGATTACAAGCAAATAACTATATCTATTACAGGAAGTAACTCTCCTAGGAACACCATTTAAATAAATTGTGGTCTTAGTCAATACTTTGCCAATAGCATTTTGAAAGCACAGGGCGCAAGAATGTGTGGTATTATATTCTAAACCAAAACATTGTTCTCCACTGTAAGTTCAACGTCACCCAGGAATAAAAAAAAGTTGATGTACTGAGCATTTTTACAGTTTGCAGTAAATCATCCAAGTTCTTTTGAGATATTCCAGACTTTGAGTCATTTACAGCAAATTGTACAATGGTGTTAAGAAGAGTTATTGCAGCAGATTCAAGTATTAATATTTTCTGAATTTTTTAAAATTGCTTAAAGCACCATTCCAGCATTTTTTTTAAATTTCAGCACTGGAGTGATGGCACTAATGTAAGGTTCCTACTAGTGATTAGCGAACGTGCTCGTCACAGCTCGGTACTCACGCGAGCATCACTGTGCTCGACGAGTTCGGCGCTCAGGGACTATTTCCGGGTTGCTCGGGCGGGAACTTGGGTCCCCTCCCTGCATGTTTGGTGCTCTTTAGAGAGCCAAAGAACATGAAGGGATTGCCTGACATGCACTGTAATGCCATAGCCATGTTGGTTGTGGGCATTACAGTGATTGGATAACCGCACAGCATCATCAGGTGTATATAAGACTGGGCACCGCCATGCTCGTCACAGTCTACACTGGAATCAGGCAGAGTAGGGAGAGCTGCTGCTGCGTCAGGGAGAGATTTGCTTGTTTACAGTTAGTATAGGTAATCCACAACATATATCTTTAACCATCTGAACTAACAGTCCTTTTGAGGACTAATCCAGCTGCATGTATTCAGTGGTGATAGCAGGAGTTAGGAAGGCAGGCAGTGTATGTGGCAGACTGCAGTGCATGATACAGCACAAGCGTTCCTCGTAACACCAACACGACGGAAGTTGCCAGTACAACTCTTAAGTCTTCCTGAGTATTTTTTTTTTTTTAAGACTCTGCAGATAACCCCAAAAAGGCCATTTGCACCACCTGCCCGGCCAGCATCATCATGGGTAGCAAAACTAGCAGCCTGACCACCACCAGCCTGATCAGGAACATGGCAGCAAAGCACCCAACTAAGTGGGCCAAACCCCAGGGTCAAGCAAAAGTGTCTGCGAGTGACACCATTGCTTGTTCGACTGTTGTGCGTGCACACCGATCACCTGTCCATGGCCCATGCCAAGATACCTCCCGCCCTGCACCTGTCGTTGAACACTCTCAACTAGCACCATCAGCAAGCACGTCCATGTCCCATCTCAGCATTCAGTTGTCCCTACTCCAGTCCTTGGAACACAAGCGCAAGTATGCAGCCAACGCCCCACAGGCCACACTACTAAATTCACACATTTCGCGAATGATTGCTCGAAATGTTGCCTTTTAGGCTCGTGGAGACTGAAGCTTTCCGCAACTTGATGGCAGCGGCCGTCCCTCAGTACTCGATCCCCAGCCGCCACTATTTCTCCCTGTAAACTATTCCTGCAGTACACGAGCACGTGTCCCACAACATTAGACATGCTCTCAACAACGCAGTTACTGGGAAAATCCACCTAACCATGGACACGTGGACAAGTGCTTGTGGGCAGAGACGGTACATCTCGCTGACGGCACACTGGGTTAATATAGTTGAAGCTAGTACCCAGTCAGACTTTGGGATGGAACACGTCCTCCCGACGCCGAGGATTGCGGTCTCTGGGTCAATCAGGGTTGTCCTCACATTCTACAGCTCCTGCACCTCCTCCTCTTCAGCCTCCATCTCCTAAATGACCACATCAGTCACAAGCTGGAAGCACTGCAGCACTGCCTCGGCCAAGCGGCAACAGGCTGTGCTGAAGCTAATATGCTTAGGTGACAAACCGCACAACGCTGAAAAGTTATGGACAGCACTGAAACAGCAGGAACATCCGTTGAACCTACAGCCAGGCATGGTTGTCTGTGACAATGGCTGGAACCTGGTGGTGGCTCTGAGGCGAGGCGAGCTCACACACATACCATGCCTGGCCCATGTGCTTTACCTCGTGGTTCAGTGGTTTATCAAAATCTACCCGGATCAGTCGGATCTGCTTGTCAAAGTACGCCTCCTTTGTGCCCATTTTAGAAAGTCAGCTACAGCTTCCGCCTCCCTTGCCTTGCTTCAGCAGTGTTTGCAGCTTCCAGCTCACTGACTGATCTGCGATGTCCACACGCGTTGGAACTCTACATTGCAGATGTTGCAAAGGATTTGTGAGCAGAAGTGGGCAGTTGTTGACTACCAGAATCAACAAGGTTGTCGTTATTCAGGTCAGACTCCACACATAGGACCTCAGGAGTGGACATAGAGGTAAGACATATGTACCATCCTCCAAAACTTTGAGGACTCCACCAAGATGGTGAGCAGCGATGACGCCGTAATTAGCATCACTATCCCGCTTCTCTGTCTTCTGAAACGCTCTCTGCTCACAATTAAAGAGGATGTATTTCAGGCAGAGCATGATGAGATGGAGCAAGGAACCATACAGGGTGATTACACACAGCCCAGCTTCATCTATTCCCAATGTGGATTGGGTGACAATGAGGAAGAGGAGGTGGAGGAGGAAGAACAGGGCCCAGTTTCCTGCTCTATAGACGGTACTACCGGCACAACTGTCATACCGTCTGTTCAGCGTGGATAGCCTGAGGACAGGGAGGAGGAGGAGTAGGATGAGGAGGAGAGCATGGTCAGTTATCCTCTTGGTGAGGACATGGAAGTCTTGCCTCTTTGCAGTCTGGCACACATGGCTGAGTTTATGTTACTCTGCCTTTCCCGTTACCCTCACATTGTCCAAATTTTGGGGGACAGTCATTATTGGTTGGTGACACTTCTAGACCCACACTACAAGGAGAACTTTCTGTCTCTTACTCCCTTGCAGGACAGGCCTAATAAAATGGTGCAGTACGAGAAGGCTGTTGATGCGGAATTAATAAAAAAAAATCCCATCTGAAAACGCTGGCGGCAGAGGTCACAGTTCGTTGGACAGCCAAGGAGTACAAGTGAGAGAGACACAAATGCAATCGAGCAGAGGCAGAGGAACAATGTCAAAGTTCTGAGACAGTTTTCTCAGACCCTCCCATCTCACAAGCCCTGAGGCGCGGGGTACTCTCTCAAGGAATGAAAAGTTTCAGAAGATGGTGAGGGAGTACCTTGCTGACCATACCAATGTCCTTCGTGATTCCTCTGTGCTTTATAATTTTTGTGTATCCAAGCTGGACACGTGGCATGAACTGGCTCTCTACGCCTTGGAGGTCCTGGCCTACCCTGCCACTAGCGGTTTGTCAGAGGAGGATTTTAGTGCCGCCGGTGGAATTATAACCGATAGGCGCATCCGCCTGTCAACTGAAAATGCTGACAGGCTGACTCTTGAACAAGGGCTGGATTGGGCCAGACTTCTCAACACCACAGAATGATAGAAGCATAACATAAACTCAAATACGCTGTCTTTTTTTTGGGAGGTCTAACTCTATTCCCATGCACCTCTGTCTTCACACCCAAACAGGAGTATACACTTCCTGATTTTGTCTATTTGCTCTTGTCCTCCTCCTTCTCCGCATCCTCATCCTCCACCATCATATCACCACCATATGTACCATATCAACATATATACGTCTCTTGCAAGGAGCATTGGAGTTCCTCCATATTTTTGGCATCTGTTGCTTCACTGCATAGGCAAAGAGTATGGGAGACAATATTTCTAATAATGGGAAAATTGTTTTCAGGAGGCCCTCCGACCTTTACTTCTCTTGCAAGGGGCATTGGAGTTCCTCCAAATTTTTGGCAGCCGTTGCTTCACTGCATAGGCAAACAGTATGGGAGACACACTTCCTAGTAATGGGAACATTGTTCTCAGGAGGCCCTCCGACCTTTACTTCTCTTGCAAGGGGCATTGGAGTTCCTCCAAATTTTTGTCAGCCGTTGCTTCACTGCATAGGCAAACAGTAAGGAAGACACACTTCCTAATAATGGGAGCATTTTTTGCAGGAGGCCCTCCGACCTCTACGTCTCTTGCAAGGGGCATTGGATTTCCTCCAAACTTTTGGCAGCCGTTGCTTCACTGCATAGGCAAACAGTATTGGAGACACATTTACTAATAATGGGAGCATTTTTTGCAGGAGGTCGTCTGACCTCTACGTCTCTTGCAAGAAGCATGAGAGTTCCTTCAAATTTTTGGCAGCCATTGCTTCACTGCCTAGGCAAACAGAATGGGAGACACACTTCCTAATAATGGGAGCATTGTTTTCAGGAGGCCCTCTGACCTCTACGTTTCTTGCAAGGTTACTAATCCAAAAGGAGGGGGCCTATTAAATGCAATACTTCATTTCAAACACAATCCAATCAAAGCAGAGAAGTATAATTGAAAATAAGATTCAAGTTTATTCAAAAAAGTTTATAAAAAATATCATATTAAAAATGCAAAAAGGAGAAGTAAAAATGAAGAAACCCACAGTGACAAATAGTATGTATAATCATATGGACATAATTAAAACCCCAGTCACGTATACCACAACAATTCAGGAAAATATATAAAGTGACTTATGCTTAATGCCTATAAATGGATCAAGGAATCAATGAATCAAAAAGATCAAGCTGTAATTTTACAGACTGGACCAAGTGAGAAAACAAATTCCTAATGCTAAAAGGTGGGTATCACAAAGATGAGGAGAACGCTATTGCTTATTCTGATGTTGATTTCCTAAATAGGGCTATATAAAGTCCAGAGTACCAAGCTTCAAAATCAACCAAGAGCCCTCAGTATCTTTAAACACAAGAAAAGTAGTGTCCACGGCAATGTTGCCAAATAATAAAGACGAATGTCAATCATAAGGGGATAGTGAAAGGGTGGAGGGCATATCAATAAACAAAAATCAAGGAAAGAAGCAATACAACCTTTGTCACTGACGGAACCAGACAACCCCAACGCGCGTTTCGCTTCTTCAGGGGGAAGGAGGTGCATTGGAATCTCACATGCCCTCTTATATTGCATTGCATAAGTGTGCGCGTGTGGTCATGGCGGCGCTTCCGGAAGCTGGAACAGGGAGCAAGCTGGCTGCGTCAGCGCTCCACGTCACCCATCTCCGCCCACCGGCTGATGCGTCAGCACAGAGGGAGGAGAGAGATGACGCCAAAGGAGCGCGTTGCCCAGCAACCAACCCCGTCCACAAACCGGAAGTGCACTCCACACTAGAGATGAGCGTTGTTCTACTCGAACTGTTCGCCAATCTCAAATTCGAGCTGTTTTGGGCGGTGTTCAAGCCGTTCGGCGAACACGAACAATTTGAGAAAAATTCGGCTGTTCGAGGTTATGTTCGATAACTATTCGTGCACCAAAATCATAACTGGATTTTTTCTCAGTAATGATGAAAATTAATGTTAATACGCAGTTTGAGTGTACAGCTGGGTGGGGGGAGGGGCAGGGGATGGATCTCTGCAGGAACAATGAAGATCTCCATTTTTTTTTTCTCTTTCCCGCATTTACAGTGGGGAGGTGCAATCTGTCAGCCTATCAGCAGCGCACACACGGAGCGAAGTGCTTTTTTTCACACAAGCAAGGGCATGTGTCATTGGCAGTGTATGTCACATGTCCTTGCCCTATAAGACCAAGCCATTTTCCCCGTCGCCACCATTTTCTCACTGCTGCAGCTGCGTGTTAGACGGCACCGCTGTTGCTGTGTGCGCTATACCTTGTTAATTTCAAGCCAATTTTCGCACAAATATACAGATAGCTTGGGAGTAGGGAATAGTTGTGATTGCAGTCCTTTTAAGGACTAGGTTACAGCATTTCCTATGACTTCTATCAGGCAGGTCTGTGCTCTTAAATAGATAGATTGTGGGAGTAAAGACTAATTGTAATTGGAGTCCTTTTCAGGACTAGGTTACATCAGTTCCTATCAGTTTTTGCCAGGCAGGTCTGTGCCAGTGCTGTGCAAGTTTTTTTCACAGCATTTGGCTGAATCTAGCAAAGCTAATCCTTTTTGGCCTATTGCAGAGTGTGTTAGTCAGTGGAGTAGCCTATCTGTGTTGCAAGATAGACCACCTGTGTATAGAATACCAATTTTTTTACTGCACCTAGTGAAGTAAAATCTTTTGGGCATAGCATCATTCTATTAGTCCATCTATACTGACCTCCATCAGGTTGCAAATTGAATATAATTTTATTCTGCATCTAGCTCTGAAAAAATATTGGGCTTCTAGCTGTGTGTGGGACTTGTTGTATTAGTGCATCTATACTGACCTCCATCAGGTTGCAAACTGAATATATTTTTTTCTGCTTCTACCTCTGAAAAAATATTGGGCTTCTAGCTGTGTGTGGGACTTGTTCTATTAATCCATCTATACAGACCTCCATCAGGTTGCAAACTGAATATATTTTTTTCTGCATCTACCTCTGAAAAAATATTTGGCCTTCTAGCAGTGTGTGGGACTTTCTCTATTAGTCCATCTATACTGACCTCCATCAGGTTGCAAATTAAAAATAATTTTTATCTGCATCTACAGTACCTCTGAAAAAATATTTGGGCTTCTAGCTGTGTGTGGGACTTGTTCTATTAGTCCATCTATACTGACCTCCATCAGGTTGCAAATTGAATATAATTTTTATCTGCATCTAGCTCTGAAAAAATATTTGGCCTTCTAGCAGTGTGTGGGACTTTCTCTATTAGTCCATCTATACTGACCTCCATCAGGTTGCAAATTAAAAATAATTTTTATCTGCATCTACAGTACCTCTGAAAAAATATTTGGGCTTCTAGCTGTGTGTGGGACTTGTTCTATTAGTTCATCTATACTGACCTCCATCAGGTTGCAAATTAAAAAATTTTTTTATCTGCATCTAGCTCTGAAAAAATATTTGGCCTTCTAGCAGTGTGTGGGACTTTCTCTATTAGTCCAACTATACTGACCTCCATCAGGTTGCAAATTAAAAATAATTTTTATCTGCATCTACCTCTGAAAAAATATTTGGGCTTCTAGCTGTGTGTTGGACTTGTTCTATTAATCCATCTATACAGACCTCCATCAGGTTGCAAACTGAATATAATTTTTTACTGCATCTAGCTCTGAAAAAATATTTGGCCTTCTAGCAGTGTGTGGGACTTGTTCTATTATTCCACCTATACTGACCTCCATCAGGTTGCAAATTCAAAATAATTTTTTGTCTGCATCTAGCTCTGAAAAAATATTTGGCCTTCTAGCAGTGTGTGGGACTTCTCTATTAGTCCATCTATACTGACCTCCATCAGGTTGCAAACTGAATATATTTTTTTTCTGCATCTACCTCTGAAAAAATATTGGGCTTGTAGCTGTGTGTGGAACTTGTTCTATTAATCCATCTATACAGACCTCCATCAGGTTGCAAACTGAATAAAAAATTTTTCTGCATCTACCTCTGAAAAAATATTTGGGCTTCTAGCTGTGTGTGGGACTTGTTCTATTAGTACATCTATACAGACCTCCATCCGGTTGCAAATTGAATATAATTTTTTTCTGCATCTTACCCAGCCAATAGTTTTGGCCTAATACCACAGTTTGGCCACTCAGCTCTGCTCGGTTCCCATCCATTGTTTTTTTGTGCAAACAACTCCAGAGTTGTGAATTAGTTAACCACCAAAATGAGTGGAAAAAGGCCTGCTGCTGGTGGAAAGGGGAATAGGCGTGTTGGGAAGGGGAAAAAAGGTTGTGTCCGTGGGGTAGGTGTTAAAGCAACAGTAACATCTGCAGAAGAAAGACCATCTTCCAGCCAAACTAAAATGTCTACTTCTTTTAGCGGACAATGTGATAAGATCCCTTTCTTACGGCCATGCCAATCGCTACAAATTCCAGATGAGGCACAAAAACAGCAGGTGCTTCAACGGATATCAAGTGCTCCTTTAAGTGGGCTCTCCTCTACATCAACTTCAACATCACAAATACTCCAGTCCTCAAAGGTGTCACCCCAATCGCACTTGCTTCCTCACAGCTCCCAAATCTCCAGCTGCCCGTCTGAGTATGAGGTAGAACAGATGGTTGAGTCTGCAGAGCTGTTTACTCATACTATAGC
The DNA here is from genome assembly GCF_046119375.1 of Phyllobates terribilis. Taxonomy (NCBI): domain Eukaryota; kingdom Metazoa; phylum Chordata; class Amphibia; order Anura; family Dendrobatidae; genus Phyllobates; species Phyllobates terribilis. The sequence continues at coordinate 656,740,731 of NW_027362764.1, read as the reverse complement.
CTGGGAATCAGAGGTCGACTCCAGCGCTTCTGTGAATCCAGACGAGGAAATGATCTGCACTGATGCCCAGAATCTTTATGAGTCGGATCCAGGACCAGACGCAGAAGGTTCTGACCATAATGTAGACCCTCATTCCCAAACTGTAACTCCTGTTGGTGGAGACAATGAGGAAGACGATGATAAGACTCAAATACCTGATTGGAGCGACAACTTTAGTTTTTTGTCAGGGCAGGAACAGGTTGGCTCTGAGGACGACGGGTGTGATAACGCACAGGGTGATGATGATGAGGTTGGAGATCCCACTTACTGTCAACCCACAGTCAGCCAAGAGATGAGGTCAGCAGAGGAGGTGGAGGAAGATGCTAGTGACGACGAGGTCAGGTTGCGCCTTCCTGGACAGAGACGTAGCACTGGAAGCACGTCAACAACTGCATCCTCAAACACAACTCTGCCTCTCACCACAAGTCGTGGTGGCTCTTCAGGTCGCATGGGTGCTAAGCCTTGCATAGCCTGGGCATTTTTTCAGATCGATAAAGATGACCCAACTCGTGTTATCTGTAATATTTGTCAGCAAAAGCTAAGTAGAGGCCAAAAAATACATAGTTTGAGTACTTCATGCATTCACCGGCACATGGACATGAAGCATAAGTTGCAGTGGGAAGCTCAGTGTGCTACAATGCGGCCTAGCCGGCCGGGCCAACCACCGTCTGCCATATCTTTTGCTTCCGCGGCCTCTTCATCCTCTGTGACTGGGGGGACAGCAGTCACACCTGTTTTGGGGCGCAGACCTGCCACCTCTTTACCCGCAACAGCCAGCGTGATTGGCAGGTCATCATTTTCTTTGGAGGTGGTAACACCAGCTGGTGTTGAGCGCTGTCCGACATCGATAGCACCACCTTTGGATCAAGGCAACCTAAAATGTCCGCCTGCATCTTCCTCACAGACCGGCAGTTTGCCGGGGACACCCTTATCAACCCCGTCTAAGCACAATAGCCAGCCCTCGGTCCCTCAGATGTGGACAAGTAAAAGACCATTTCCTCCTAGCCATGAGAAAGCTAAGAGGTTGAATTTCAACATCTGCAAGCTCCTGGCTACAGAAATGCTGCCTTTCCGCCTGGTGGACACAGAGGATTTTCGAGACCTTATGTCCGTCGCAGTGCCCCAGTACCAGATGAACAGTCGGCACTACTTCTCAAAGAAAGGTGTGCCTGCGCTCCACCAGCATGTCGCACACAACATCACCGCTTCTTTGAGAAACTCTGTGTGTGACAGGGTGCATTTCACCACAGACACTTGGACGAGTAGGCATGGACAGGGGCGTTACATGTCGCTGACTGGGCACTGGGTAACTATGGTGACAGGAGGACAAGGGGCTGCTGTCCAAGTCTTGCCGTCCCCACGAGTTGTGCGTCAATCCTCTTTATGTCAAAGTTCCTCCACTGCTTCTGCCTCCTCAACCTCCTCTCGGTCTTCCACCTGCACCCAAAGCCTGTCTGGTCATGCCACAAGCTTTCTAACTGCGCAGAAGGGATCCTGCACACCTCCTTACTATGCTGGCAGTAGGGCTCAACGTCATCAGGCGGTTTTTACATTGAAATGTCTGGTACATGTGAGTCACACAGCTGAGGAGTTGTGGTCAGCTCTGGAGAACCAATTTCATGAATGGTTGTCTCCACTGGACCTGAAACCAGGGAAGGCCGTGTGTGACAATGCTGCAAACCTGGGTGCGGCCCTTCGCCGGGGCAATGTCACACACGTGCCTTGTATGGCTCACGTGTTGAACCTGGTTGTCCAGCAATTTTTAGCCCACTATCCCAGACTAAATGGCCTTCTGCAGAGGGCACGGTCGCTGTGTGCTCACTTCCGCCGTTCGCATCCCGCAGCTCAGCGACTTACATCTCTACAGAAGTCGTTGGGCCTGCCACTTCACCGGCTAAAATGCGATGTGCCTACCCGGTGGAATTCAACTCTGCACATGTTGCAGCGACTGTGGCAGCACCAACAAGCCCTGGTGCAATACGTTCTGACGTATAGCCTGGGCCAACGAGATCCAGAGGTGGGGCAAATCACGCTGGAGGAGTGGTCTCAGATCAGGGACCTATGCACCCTTCTGCACAGTTTTGAAATGGCGACGAAGATGTTTAGTGCTGACGATGCCATTATCAGCATGACTATTCTGGTGATTTACATGCTGGAGCACATGTTAAACAGAATTCGGAGTCAGGTGGTGGCACAAGAGGAGGTGGAGGAAGTAGAGGAGCAGGAGTTGTATGCGGAAGGGCTAACATCTGCAAGGTCCAGACGGTCGGCAGCACCAAGGCGGCAGGCATGTGAGGGTGGGGGAGATGGTTTTACCAGGGCGCATGGTAGCAGCCAAACTAGTGAGGAAGGTGCAGGAGCCCAGGAAGAAGTGGAGGACGAACTGATGGAAGACTCATCAGATGAGGGAGACCTTGATCACATTTCTGTTGTGCGAGGTTGGGGGGAGAGGACAGAGGAAGGAAGCATGATTGTTACCTCGCCACCAACACAACAGGGACTTGGTGCTCCTGGATGCGCAACACACATGAGTGCCTTCTTGCTGCACTACCTGCAACATGACCCTCGAATTGTGAGAATTAGAAATAATCCTGACTACTGGGTTGCCACACTGTTAGATCCCCGGTACAAAAGTAAATTTGCAGAAATTATTCCTGCCATAGAAAGGGATGCACGCTTGCAGAACTATCAGCAGAGACTGTTGCAGAATCTTACATGTGCTTTTCCACAAAATACCAGTGGTGCACGTAGTGAATCTCACAGTTCCAACTTGCCAACCGTGGGACCGTCAAGTGTTCAGCACTCAAACCGTAACAGAACCACAGTATCTGCTGGTAACATCAATTTTGCGGAATCATTTCACCACTTTTTTAGCCCATCCTTTGCAAGGCCACAGGAGACAAGAAGTCTGACACATAGTCAACGCCTAGAGACGATGGTACAGGAGTATCTCCAAGTAAACATTGAAGCCATGACTGTGTCACTGGACCCTTGCTCTTTTTGGGCTTCCAATCTGGATAAATGGCCGGAGCTAGCCACTTACGCCTTGGAGATCTTGTCATGCCCCGCAGCCAGCGTTCTGTCTGAACGTGTGTTCAGCGCTGCAGGTGGTGTGCTGACAGATAAGCGCACGCGGCTCTCCACTGATAATGTAGACAGACTCACGTTCATAAAGATGAACAAATCATGGATCCGAAATGACTTTTCTACCCCTGTGTCATCCTGGGGAGAGTAAAAGCTTGATGATTGGTTAAAATGACCCTACCAACCGTTTTAAGCTTTCAAATTACTAATCATGTTTATCTGTATCTTGGCTGGAAAATAATTTGGGCTTTGTAGCAGTGTGCAGCACTGATTCTATTAGGCCATCTATAATAAGCTCCACCAGATTTAAAATTACTAATCATGTTTATCTGTATCTTGACTGGAAAATAATTTGGGCTTTGTAGCAGTGTGCAGCACTGATCCTATTAGGCCATCTATACTAAAGCTTCACCAGATTTAAAATTAATAATAATTTTTAGCTGCATCTAGCCCAGAAAATAATTTTGGGGCTCCGAGATGCGCAAGACACATAAGTGCCTTCTTGCTGCACTACCTGCAGCATGACCCTCATATTGTCAGAATTCGAAGTAATCATGACTACTGGGTTGCCACACTCTTAGATCCCCCAAACTTTTCGATCAACCTTTTCATTTTAATAAAGACCAAAAAAATGGTCATTTTTGAAATTATAAGCATTAGCAGGATGTTAGAAACTGAAATCAAACAGTTTTCAACTCAAAACTTTATTCTAGGTGATGTTACATTTTCACAAAGGACCCCTTGTTCGAAAGGAGCTTCTGAACTCTCTCGTCCATTGAATTTGTCAAGTTTTGGATGGTTTCTGCTTCAATTGTTTTGCATGAGGACAGAATACCCTCCCAGAGCTTAGATGTGAACAGCCTCCCGCCATCATAGACACTCCTTTTAATGATGCTCCAAAGGTTCTGAATGGGGTAGAGGTCAGGGGAGCATGGGGGTCACACCATAAGTTTGTCCCCTTTTATGCCCATATCATCCAGAGATGCAGATGTTTTAAGCGCAGCATGAGATGGTGCATTATCATGCAAAAAAATGATCTTGCTGTGAAATACACGGTTCTTCTTCTTGAACCATGGCAGGAAGTGCTGTTTGAGAAAATCCACATACATTATGGAGTTCATCTTTAGCGCCTTCAGGGATCCTAAAGGGGCCGACAATCTCTCTCCCCATGATTCCAGCCCAAAACATTACTCCACCTCCTCCTTGTTGGCGCTGTAGCCGTGTATGCGTGGGGTGTCCATCAACCAGCCATCCTCCACTCCATCCATCTGGACCATCGAGCGCTGCAAGGCACTCATCCGTGAACAAAACAGTTTTGAAATCAGTCTTCATGTAATGTTTGGCCCACTGGAGCCGTTTCTGCTTGTGTGAAGTGGATAGAGGAGGTCGACAGGATGGCGTATGCACAGCTGCAAACCTCTGAAGGACCCTGCATCTTGTTGTTCGGGGGACGTTGGAGGCACCAGCAGCTTCAAAAACTTGTCTGCTGCTATGACAAGGCTTTTTTGCCGCTGCTCTTTCAACCTGACGTAATTGCCTGTAGGAAAGAGTCCTCAATTTGCCCTTATCAGCACGCACATGTGTGTACTGTGAATCAGCTACATACTTCTTGATTGCCAAGACACTTCATCCTGATCATCGCACAATGTTGATTGTAGTCATGCCTTGACCTAAACACTCCACAATTTGTTGCTTCTCAGCAGCCGACACATCCTTTTTCTTTCCCATTTTGGCAGAAAATGTAGGCTGCTTAATAATGTGAGACTGCCTTCTTAAGTAGTCTTGCCTTTCATTGGACACACCTGCCAAACTAATTAGCACAGGTGTCTGCAATTGCTTACAGTGATATAAAGAGCCCTGACACACATCACCATCAATGAGTTTAACTGACAAACAAACAAATTCTTCCCTTATCACTCCTAAACACTTTTTGCATAATAATTTGGAACACAGTGTACATGTGCTTTTCCACAAAACACCAGTGGTTCACGTAGTGAATCTTACAGTTCTAACTTGCCAACCGTGGTCTGTATGGAGTTGTTCAATAAAGGGCCCAAAATTAAGATAACATAGATGGAAGAGGTCTCTATGAATAGGAATTCCTAAGTATTTGATACCCTGTGAGGGCCAGGCAAAGGGAAAGTTGGACTGGATGGAATCCTATATGGATTTGGGGAGGGAGACATCGAGGGCCTCAGACTTCGCTGCATTGATTTTAAAATTTGACCATGTAACAAAGTGATCTATTTCAGCCATAACAGCATGGATGGATATATGTGATTGAGTGATATATACTAGGACATCATCAGCAAATAGAGAGCACTTGTACTCGGTGCCTCCCACCTCAATCCACCTAATATTGGGGTTATGGCGAATTGATGAGAGCAGGTGCTCCGTCACTAGGATGTATAAGAGAGGGGACAGAGAACATCCCTGCCTTGTCCCATTGGTGATTGTGAAAGGTGATGAAAATGTTCTGACGCGCCCCCTGGGCCTTGGGACACCCGGAGCCGGACCCTTTTTGGTGGATGCTGGTGGTTGTAGTCTCCGTGGCGGCGACCCGGTTCCGTGGCTCAGGGCGGTCAAACCAGTGGCGGAACTATTTATGTGGTTTTGATGTTTAAATGTCCGACTACGCCACCCGTGGATTGCGGTCAGAGTGAACCGCCGCTCCAGGGCAGACCGCTGAGGCTGGTGTTGTGGGTGCAGCAGAGCGTAGCATAACTCCCCACGGGAGGAGTATAGCCTCAAGGCAGTGTATGCGGAGGATGGGGGTGATGGTGCAGGGCAGCAGCAGTAACGACACGGAGTCAGTGATGCAGTCCAGGGCCTTTACTCACAGTTCTTATTATCCAGACCACGTCTGCAGGTAACGGCTGCCCACGTCGTACCGTGCTCACCAGGTGAGGGGCTCAGACAACTCCCAGATAACTTTGGAGCGCTTCACAGGACCCCCTTTGTGTGTCCTTTGTCTGGCCTTTCTTACCAACCCTTCTGTCCGGCTGCCTCGGGCCTCCTCTTGGTAAACTTGGCGCCAGTTTACCTGACCCTATGTGGTGCCTTCCTAGCGGGTGTAGCGAGGGGCTGCGCCACATAAAATGTCACAGCCTCCTGTTTCTAGCTGAGGGTCGTTTCCTGCCTCCACTAGTTTCGGGGACCGGTCTCCCTCTTTGGCCTGACCCCTCCACGCAGGTGGATTCGGCCGTGCGGTGGCGACTCGCCCGTCCGCACCCCTGGGATCCCTTCGTTCCTAGTTCCTGGAGCCTTCTCCGCTCCTCTTCCTTCCTTCTCCCTCTTCCAGGCCTGGGCCTCTGTTACTAGGCCCGCCTCTGGAGCAGAGCTCATGTAGAGCCCCTGCTCCCTGCCACTTCTGCTCAGACTTCTCTGCACTGAACTAAGATGGTGCCCACCTTTTATACTCCCTTCTCAATGCACCCAGGAACTGCTTCCTCCCTGCTCCTGCACTACAGGGTTCCCCTTCCTCAGTGTTCCCTCCCCCCACTCCAGCCAGGGACAGGGACTGTCGTGCCCATCTCAGGGGCATATTGGTCGCCCTGCCCCACGGCAATGTGGTGTAATGCATGCAGGTGTCGGGTCCTGATCCACACTACATCCTTACCTGAGAGTGAGATATCACACCTCTGGGTGAGGTGCAATACCTCTGTAGCAACCGAGCCCTCAGGGTGCTACAGTTCCATTTATCTTCAGCCTAGGTGACGTATTGCGATACAGGGCCGTGATTTTGGCTATAAAAGGGTCCCCTAGACCCCTACCCCAAGCTTTTTAAGAGAATCATATATGGCGTGCCAGGAGACTCTATGGAATGCTTTCTCAGCATCCAACGAGAGTATCTAATTACAAATTTTTAACTGCATCTAGCCCAGGAAATACTTTGTGCCTAGTAGCAGTGTCTGCTAGTCAGCGGATTATCCCGGCTGTTAAGCAAGCTACACCACCTGTAGTTTGGACACTTAATTTTTTCAAAGGAAATGCTTCGGGACCACGGGATACTCAGTGAAGAGCATCAGGAGGCACCCCAAGGCATAGGGGCTGGGTCTGGCAGTAGGATGCCTTGCGGTGGACAGCCGAGCTCGATCCTTATAAAAGCTTTTTAACTGCAGCAGCTTTAGTGGACGCTACTGGAGCTGGAATTACGCGGCTGCTGGCATGAGACTTGCCCTCCAATAGATCCTTGTAAATGGATTTAAAGTGTATTCATTCAAATTAGAGAGACAATTTAAATTAAAAAGCTTAGAGCTGCCTCCACCACAGGGGGGCTCGCTCGACCCACCAGCGGACAGGCACCAGTATTGGGAGAGGGGGGCTGGCCGTCAGGGTTCACCGCGGCTCTGGCACAAACCCGGCGACGCGGAGGTGGCACAGGCAGGAGCGGACTGAACGTGTCGGCTTCTCACTTTTTGGATTTTAGAAGGGCATGACATGCCTATATCTGTGTCTCCCCCTCCTTTTACTCCTCCACCTCTTTTCTTTTCGCATGACTATATGTACTTGTCACTTTTCCATGTGTTAGTTGTGTCTTCTGAGCAGTTTGTCAGCTTTTGGACACCTTTGAAGGTGTTTTCTATGTGTTTCTATGTGTTTTTGTTTGCCTGCCATTGGTTTTAACGGTGTTCGAAGGTGTTCGACGAACAGTTCGACGAACAGTTCGGCGAACACACGGGTGTTCGACGAACCGAACTCGAACACTACGGGGGTGGCTCAACACTACTCCACACATACTAACTGATAGTAGAAGACAACGGCGCATACTGACAGCTGATGTAAGTGGGAGACAGCGGTATTAGAATGAGAGAACCAGCATTCAGATACGAGACAATAAAATGGATCAATGGGAATGTGTCAGAACAATAAAGCAAAAGAGGGGTAAGGCTAGAAAAGATATAGCAATAACGACAGGGGAAGAAGTGACAAATCAAAATAACAATGAGAAACGTGAGCTAGGTGGAAAATAGCAAGGGGAAATAAAATACAATAATAAAAAATGTTTAAAAAAATTATTAATAAAAAATAAAAATTGAAAGACCCATGTGATTAAATATTATTATATTATTGTATAAGAAAGAATAAAATAATGCCCACACTTATATACCAACATGTGGATCCCTATGTGAGCCCATGTGAATAAATAGTATTATATAAAAATAATTAAGTTAATCCTCACAATTGTGTGCCAACATTTGGGTACTTATACATACAAATAGCCATAACACACCCAAGAGTGAAATAAAAGCCATATGAAATGACAAAAAACACCATTTTATTAGTGAAGTGGTATAAATAGCAAGATAATGGGAATAAAACCTTGTAGTGAAGTGAGACACTAAGAGCGATTACAGAAAATTGAATATGCAAAAGTATGCACAGAATAGCCAAGGAAGAACAACAGAAGTGTATATAGTGTGGAAGACAATATATGTGTTAAATGTATAATAGCACTAGGTCTCCCATAAAAAAAAAATAATGAGTATACAATGCAGAGGGGTGAAAAAATATATATATACACACAACTACTCATACATATGTATATGTACATAGAAGTGATGAAATTAAATATTTGGGGGGGGGAATAAATAAACACGTGTAAAAAACATGACTCAATAGAAACAAAAATGTGATGAAGTGACAAGGGGGGGTAGAATAGAAAAAGGGGGACCAAAAACGTGTTAATACATTTCGGCGTAACCACAGTCTTGCCAATCTATTTCCAGTAAGCGTAGAAGAACGCTCCAACACGCTGACACAATATGGAGGGCCGATGTCTCGATGGCTCGCAGGTGGACGTCCCCCAAAGGTAAGTACAGCCAAAATATGTTCTCATAGTGGAAAGTATAACATCACCATCGTATAGACAGTTGTCAACTGAGCTAAGATTAAAAAGAGACATAGAGGTTTAAGACATTAAAAATAAGGAAGCAAATATAACCTATGTACCAACAATGTATTAAAAGCAGTTAAAAACCACAAAATGACACAATAAGAAAGAGGTAAAACTCTAAATTTCATTTAATCCTTTAGGGCGAATGCAGTCAATCCTCATAATCCATTGAGATTCCAATTGGGCAAAAGTTTTCCTCCAATTTCCACCACGACTGTCAAAATAGACTGGTCAAGAGTTTAGCATCACATCCATGATGGGTTTTAAAATGCTTCGGAATTGGTTTAAGGGTAGAGACATCTTGATGGTCAATAGCATTATTTATGTCTCTAACATGTTCACGAACCCTGATTCGGAGTTGGCGGGACGTCAAGCCTACAAAGATTAAGCCACAGGGGCAGGTAGCATAATACACCACTCCTACAGTAATGCAGGTGATGTGTTGTGCCACTTTGAATTTTTTTAAACCATCACTGGAAGAAAAGCTTGAACAGCGTCTCAAGTTGGCACACGCTGCACAGTTGCCACGCGGAAAGAAACCCCATTTAGGGCCCTTTGATCCAAAAGCACGTTCAGGTCCCGGGTCTTTATGGTTACTGTGTACCAGTAGATCTCGTAGATTTTTAGAACGTCTATATGTAATGGACAGAGATCCCGTAGTATATTTAGACAATATCGGGTCATTCTTAATGATTGGCCAGAATTTTTCCAAAGCTTTTTTACAAGGTCATGTTTATCATTGAATGTGGTTATAAACCTCACCTGTGTCTGTGCGCCTTCCACGGGTGGTGTCCAAGTCCGTAGGAGCTCCTCTCTTCTCGTCCCTCTAGCTCTGTTCCAGCCTCTCTTGATAACTCGTTTCGAATATCCCCTTTGTCTAGATCTTTCGGCTAGTTCGTCAGCCTGTTGAAAAAAAGAGGCCTCGTCAGAACAGATTTGTCTGGTCCGGAGGAACTGTCCTACAGGAATACTATTCTTTAAAGATTGATGGTGTGAAGAAGTCGCATGTAGAAGAGCATTCACAGCGGTTTCCTTTCTATAGACTTCAGTACATAACAGGCCCTCTGATCCCTTGTAGATACTAGTATCCAGGAAAGTGATTTCTGTTTGACTGTATTGATAGGTTAATTTAATGTTGATGGCATTGTTATTGAGCCAAAAAACCAGTATGTCGTCAATATAACATTGCCAGAAAGCTACCCTGGAAATCAAGGGAGTACTTTCACCAAGAAAAAGATTCCTCTCCCATAGTCCCAAAAAAATATTGGCATACGAGGGGGCAAAGGACGCCCCCATAGCAGTCCCCTGTAACTGTAAGTAGATGAACTGTTTAAAAATGAAAAAATTATGGGTGAGGGCAAATTCTAAAAGTAACATCAGGAATGAGATCTTTTCATGATCCATGTTAGTCATGCACAAAAAAGTTCTGGTAGCTTCCAGACCATCACAGTGTCTAATAGACGTGTAAAGGGATTCAACATCCAAAGAGACCAACCACATGTCTGGTTCTAATGATATATCCACTTTTCTCAAAATGTCCCCAGTGTCTTTCACATAAGAAGGCATGGTCTCAACAAGTGGCTTCAAATGATGGTCAAGATACTTACCAACAATTTCGCAAAGGCCACCATTACCGGAGACTATCGGGCAACCAGGAGGACATGAAGAATTCTTGTGAATCTTCGGAAGAAGATAAAAGCAGGGTATCTTAGGGTATTCTGGCATCAAGCCTTCCCTCAGGTCTTTAGATATAGTACCGGCTTGAAAGGCATCTTCAAGAATCATCTCAAGTTGACTCTGGAAGCTGGAAGTGGGATTAAATGTTAGTCTCTTGTAACAAGTGGTATCTCTCAGATGCCTGAAGGCTTCTCTCTCATACATCACCACCGGCCAGATATCCACGTTCCCACCTTTATCTGCCGGTTTGATGACCACTCCCTTCAGTTATTTGAGTTCTCTCAACGCATTACGTTGTACTATAGTCAAATTGTCATTACGTATCCCATTTGAAATTTTCTTTAGTTCATCAGAGACCATTTTAACAAAAATGTCTATATTAGGAAACAGGTTAATAGGTGGAAATTTCTTGGGCTTGGTTACCTGAAAAAGATCCTCAGAGGGAGTTGACACACTCTCCTTTCTCAGTTCTTCAAGAATGGCAATCGATACTCTTTCCTTTGGTGTCCAAGTATCCGTGGTATTATCCTTTTCATAAAGTTTTTTAAGGACCAACTTGCGTGCAAATAAGTGAAGGTCCTTTATGGCTGTAAAAACATTAAAGGAGGAAACCAGGGACAAAGTTAAACCAAGGCTTAGTACATCAATCTGAGGCCTAGTAAGATTAATAGGGGACAGATTAACTACCTGGAGTTTCTGAGTCTCTTTTAGAGGTGTTGGAATTCTCTTATTTGAAATATAGTTTTTACCCTGTCCAAATCCTTTTCTCTTGCCCCTGGTGAAAGGGTAAGGGCGTGATTGATTGGAGGATGACTCCGCCACAGAGGACATGGACGAAATCGAGGAAGTTCGTTGATGGGAGGCAGCTGTGTGCCATCTGTACACGGTGTTATTCTGATAATCCTGAAGATCCCGTGAAAATTTTTTCATTTTAATATCTTGTACCTCTTTCTCCCAATTGATGAATAGTTTGTCCAATTCTTTTTTAAAAGAATCCATTTGTTCAAGAGTAGAAGATTCAATTAATTTCTTCTGTGTAGTATCAATGTCAATTTCAAGTGATTGCAAGGTTTTTTTATTTAAACCTATTAATATCACTATCAGGGAACGTGAACACCCATTACATACCTCTTCCCATCTATTTTTAAGAAAAGTATCTTCCACAGAAATGGAAGGAAGTATGTGGACTCTCAAACCTCTCTGAATCATACTCTTGGCCAAATAATTTTCCAAGGAAGCCTTATTCCACCTTGTACGCATCCTTTTCTTAAAAAGAAATTTCAATGAATTTTTAAGATCAATGGTAGTGCCATTTTCAGTGTCCGCCTTCATAGGTACTTCTCCTATAAAAATATTATCCACACGTGTGAGCCAAGTTTGGTCTCTAGCATGAATATCCATGGCCATCTAGCTGTAAAACCAACAGCAAAGAATTACATACTAATCCAAAAGGAGGGGGCCTATTAAACGCAATACTTCATTTCAAACACAATCCAATCAAAGCAGAGAAGTATAATTGCAAATAAGATTCAAGTTTATTCAAAAAAGTTTATAAAAAATATCATATTAACCCTCCGTCACATACAATATCGGTCAGGCGCAGGCTAGAAAAATACCTATAATATCTAATGTTTGCAATTTCAGTGCTCTAAAAGTGATCAGTGACCTTCATAGGGATGTAATAAAAGAGACTGCACATAATCAGGTGCAAAAAAAACCCATTTACTTAACATAAAACTAATAACTCTGAAATACAAACATTTCAAAACTCCCGCCAAATAGTCCCCAGTTCGACTCTGTCAAAAAACTCTACAAAGAAAATTTATGGAAACAAACTTAATTTTAAGGTACCTTAAGTACTATTAAACACATATTCAATCAGAATTAGATCCTGAAGTTTCCCCAGAAAAATTACACTTTCAGAGCAAAGAGCAAGAATTACACATTATTTTTGCATGTGTCAGGCAGATTGCATTATGACATTTGTGACATTCATAATTAAAAAGCCTTCTGATTCCGCTTTCCGTGGTGCAGGTGGTGCATCTCTTTCTTTTGGGAGGTGGTGCAGGTGGTGAATTTTCACTATCATCTTCAGGGCGGAATCTTTTGAGCTGAACTTGAAGGCGAGAGGGGATACCGATTGTTTTCATACTTCTCCTGCGTAGCTCTCCAAGCACTAGTTCATGGGCCAATTTTTTCAGATAGAATCGTCTACGGAGTGGTTCAAGCTTGTTTTCAAGGTAAATGACTTGTGAATTTATACCACCCAAATTCAACATAGCAAAAAATATGACCATTGGCCAGCGTTTGGTGTTTCTGCTGACGTTGAAAGTTGAGCACATCTGATCAGCTGTAACAACAATCCTTTGGTTGCATTATAAAATGTAATTATCTCCGGGTTTTTTTGTGCCTCAGTCCCAGGATCGATGGCATCATCATCATGAAGTGTTGATAGAAGAAGTACAATTTTTTTTGCTTGTGGTACATAGGAAACCAAAACCTTTCCATTATGGAATGCAAACATACTGCTGTACTGTTGTCTCCCTTTCACACTTACAAACTGTGTAGGCAATTCTTTTTTATTTTTTCTTACAGTTCCGACATATGAAAGCTTCTGCATTTTCAGATAATCAATCAGATCACAATTTGAAAACCAATTGTCAGCTGTTATATCGCGACCCGATCCAAATAAGGGCTCAGCCAGTCTTTTTACAACATCACTAGGTTTGTTGCTGACACAGTAAGGACCTTCTGGTTGTTTTTCTGCATAAACTTCCAGGTTGTAAGTGTAGGTCTTACTGGCATCAACAAGGGCATACATTTATATTCCATATTTGTTAGGCTTTGATGGAATATATTGACGAAAGGCACATTTACCACGAAAACCAGGGAGCATTTCGTCAATAGTGAGATTCTTCCCAGGGCAATAGCTTTTTTTACAGTTTTCAACAATTTTTTTGAATATATCACGAATTGGAGCAAGTCTGTCATGTGTTTTACGTTCGGTTCGGGTAGTTCTGTCTTCAAACCGAAGGCAACGAATTAGAAGCTTGAATCTGTTTATGAACATAACAAGGCCAAATTTTTCAACTCCCTCCCCATCTTTACTGCAAAGTTCCTCCAAACTTTGTCTATTTGCCCTATAAGCTCCTGCAAGGTATAATAATCCAAAAAAAGCACGCAGTTCTATTTAATCTGTGGCCTTGATGGTTCTGTTGCAGATGAACTTGTCCTTTATAATGTCTATATATTGGTTGGTATATGTGACAATAGAGTCCAGAATGTCATCTGTGAATAAACTATTCCAGCATTCAACTGCAGTTTTTGCATTACTTGCAGTTCCTATAACTGCAGGAAGGTAAGTAATAATGTTTTGAGGTTCCCTACGTTTTTTCTGGGGTGGCTTCTTGTTCCATTGGTTTTTTTTTATCTTTTCCCATATAATAAGATTCTACATCTTCATCCTCATCACTGTCACCATCTTGCTCTGTTTCAGAATCCACTTCACATACTTCCACCTCATCATGAGAATCAATCTCACTTTCCTCTCCTAAATCCTCATTCAGTGTGGGGTCTGCAGCATCTAACAGCATGTTTGTTACTTCCTCAACATCAAGGTTTTTTGATAAATTGTACATTTTCTTCTCCATTTCAGCAGATAATCTGAAGCAAGAGATGGAATATGTGTTAGGGAACTACTGTATATGCCTGAGCAGCACACTTTCTTTTATACTCTGCCTTATTTCTATGAAATATCCTCACACTTTGTGCTATACATTCATAAAACAAGCTAAATAAACAATTGTGATGAATAAAAACATAAAATACCAACCTTATTGAGTGTGACGTGTTCACATACAATGAGCCTGAGAGATTAGCGCAGTTATATCTGTCCTCCTGAAGCTCTGCAATCCAACTGTGGTATGAGGTTTCATAGAGCTGCTAGAGACAGGAGACTACCTAGAGGGAGGGGATTTCCTCACAATCTGGTGAGGAAGGAGAAATGAAAGTAAAAGAGATGTGCCTGTCAGGCCTATTGTATGTGACGGAGGTTTAAAAATGCATAAAGGAGAAGTAAAAATGAAGAAACCCACAGTGACAAATAGTATGTATAATCATATGGACATAATTAAAACCCCAGTCATGTATACCACAACAATTCAGCAAAATATATAAAGTGACTTATGCTTAGTGCCTATAAATGGATCAAGGAATCAATGAATCAAAAAGATCAAGCTGTAATTTTACAGACTGGACCAAGTGAGAAAACAATTTCCTAAGGCTAAAAGGTGGGTATCACAAAGATGAGGAGAACGCTATTGCTTATTCTGATGTTAATTTCCTAAATAGGGCTATATAAAGTCCAGGGTACCAAGCTTCAAAATCAACCAAGAGCCCTCAATATCTTTAAACACAAGAAAAGTGGTGTCCCCTCTGACAACATTGTTGGCCTGGGAGTTAGAAATGCTTCCAGGGGTCTTCCCCATGCTGTTCCCATGTGATTTGAGCAATATACCCATCGATTTGGGCAATTTTTAGACCCCCTGAAGTCCGCGGAGAGGCGCCGGAAAAATGCTCGAGTTTCCCATAGACTTACATTGGGCTCATTACTCGGTTCGAGCACTCTAGCATTCCAATTTGCTTGACTCGAACAACGAGTACCTGATCATTTTAGTGCTCGCTCATCACTAGTTCCTATCCCTGGAAACTTACTTTCCAGCTGCCACCTTTATTTATCAGTTTCGTTCCAGCTGTTTCTGCAGTTTGTGGCCTGCCGGATCGCTTCAGTGTTTGCTGAGCAAGCCAAAGGTCACTTCTCAATGTTAGTCTATGACAGCTAGAATGAGACCTGAGCAAGGATCTCATAGACCTACATTGAGATGTTTTGACCATTACTTCTGACTTCCAGTCAGTCAGAAGTTGTGGTCTCAAGATGGTGGACTGGGACTGCAGCGGCATCGGGAACAGCTGAAGACAGTGGGTGGTAAATATAATACTAGGGGAACTTACATTAGTGCCACAGCTCCAGTGCTGAAATAAAACAAAAATGCTCAAGTGGTACTTTGCAGTTAAGAATAATATTACATTGATCAATAACACAGATTTTTAGGTTCAAGTCAATAAATGTGTAAACAGTCAGAATGAGCACAAAAGTTATAAACGGCACAAAGTTTGAAGTATAGCTAATTTACTGTCCTTATTGTCTTATGAAAATAATACGAAAGGGGAGATCGTCACTAGAGATCCTGATCTATGAGCCACTCTGTATAAGTGGCATCTGCTCTGCATTTTCACGAGCTTAGATTGCTTTGTGCATTGTGTCTTTGTCACTGTCTACAAAAAGACTAAAACTTAAACTTAACTTTATGTATTGCAACTTTTTTGCAATCATATTCAAAAAATTAGAGCAGCTTTTTTTTAGAACCCTCCTGTTAGTTTTTGCTATCTTCTGTTTGCGGTCACGTGACCAGCTGCCTATATATTCCAGCTCCGCCCTTCTGGCTTTGCTGGACTTCAGTCTTGTTTTGACTGTCTCTCTAGAAAGGTGCTTCGGTGCCTATCTCTGTCAGTTCTTTGTCCTCTGGGACCATTAGTACTTTTTGTCAGTTTGTCCTTTTTGCTCTGCAACACCTTCTGTTTAGGAGGTGTCCCATTTTTGTCCCAGTCCTTAGTTCTTTTAGGGACCCCTTCCTTAATTCTATAGGTCTCCATTCAGACTAGCCGAGGACGAAGGCGGGTCTGCTCACAAGAAACAGGCAGCCGCTACATCGTAGGGATTCAGCTTAGTCTTACTGTAGGGACAGCTTTCCTTTCTTTCCTTAGTTTGGTTGCAGATCATAACACTTTTATCAAATTCAGTGCAAAAATATTTATCAAGAAACTCTTTAATGAGTTGCCTATGAAGTAATAAATAATTAATCATTGTGGTGTGGCCTGACCACTGAGCTTGGAGAATGTGTAAAGGAAAAGCCACAAACTTCCCAAACCATTAAGGGTAAACTGTCTTTACTCCTGATTTAATTGTACCATTAGCACCAGATTCTTGCTCAGTGCATCTCCTTGAGTAATTTTAGCAGTTTTGAAAGCTTTACTTTTGTGGCCTAAAGCTATCATTTTAACATATCAGCCAGCAACAGGATTTTGATGCAGACTTGTTGCAGCAAGAGACTTCCCACATTGTCTATGAAGCCATTGCAAAACATATGCACACCCTAAACCTCTGACTGGATCAAAGAACATAGGTCTACAAAATAACTCAGCCTCTAGAGATTAGAAACACAAGGGACTCTGCCCTATCCTTACTGCTAAGGACTAAGTCCTGAGGCTACATGGTGGACCAATCCACAGACACTGGGTCCCCAAAGTTGCTCAAGAAGTAAAAGGAAGAAACAGTTTGCTGTTTGGAGCCATATTCTTATGTACTTCCATCTTCATTCTGACTGTTTGCTTGAGATCTTAGCAGATGAAGAACCTCCCACCTTTTCAATGATTGTAGCTCTGGAGCAAAGGTGCACAACCTATTCTGGTCCAAAGACAAAAATTCTCAGATTGAATCAATTCCAAAGGCCGGAATAAAGCCTAAAACGTTATTATGATCTGAGACATTTCTAAAATATTGTAATTAAATGCCATATACGGTATGTCAGATATATGCCATTTACAGGACTTCCACTGATCCCAAAAATGAGGAGTTACCTTCTTGCCTTTTTGCATGCTAGAAAGGAAGAGACCATGCATGCTGTACCTTCTACTGTACTTAATTTGAGTTGCTAAATTGTTTTTCACTATCTCCATAAAGCTACATTGAAGAGATCCTCATTCATCTATGGCCACTTCTCCAAGTCATTACTCCTTTCTGGATTGCTACAGGGGGTCAGAAGAACCCAATTTTGCTAATACAGGGTGAGTCACTCGTTACTTTACCCAAGAAAATTGCTGTAACTTCTAAAAGAGAAGATCTATTGCATTGTTATTTGGACTGTACATATCTTGGGTCATGAGAAAGACCACTTTTTATGCATTGCAGGCTATTAGTTTTGTCAGTTTATGACAGGACCTTACACACTACCGCATTTGGGTGTATCCACAGCCATTACTTTACCTAGTGTCATCAAGGCTGCTATTGGTATTGTGCGAATGCAATTATGATGGGGGCAAAAATGGAGCTCCCTCAAATAAGCAGAAAGAGGCCACTGTCACTATTGACAGTGAAATTAAAGAAGTTAAACTGCCACGATCGGTGATAGCGACCATTACAGCTGGGTGTCAGCAATTACATATAGCTAACACTCATTGATTATTCATCATGAACACAACTTCACAGTAGCCCTTTTTCAGGAGACAACTTCCCCAGTCCTCTCCTTCGCTGCCGAGACTACTGAAAAGAGCGAGAGGAGGCCGTCACAGTGAAGAGAGGAGCTGCCTCTATTATATTATAATTTGTATGGCAGCTTACACAGAAAGTTAGGATTCAACCTTATCCAGCAGTTTAGTTTGGTAGGTTCTGGCCTGTCTCTAGCTCTCCCTACTCCCCATCAGAGGCTTGTAATGCAGGAGAAGAACGCTTCCATGCATTGGCCAGTGTTCTTCTCTTGCATGTCACATCCGTTTTTCAATGTCCAGACCAACCACAGCAGAGCCGCCAAATCAGAGCCTCACAAAAGTTACTGTTTTAAAAGAGTGTTCTCCCTCAAACGTGGTGACCTAGGCGGGAGCTTTTTCATGCCTACCCTTTGTCCCAGGATTGTTTCAGGGGAAAAAACAGCTGATAGTCTCTCTAGCCCACAGAATCAGTTCACATACGCTCTCAGTGTTGTCAGTGTTGTTTACAGCATTGCGGGCTTCCAGGAAGGGTCAGAAAACCAGTCAGTTTCTGGTGTGCTCACCATATGCCTCATTCAGTGCAACACATCTCTTTTTCATAAAGTTTATCAGGCTGTTGATTGTGGCCAGTGGAATATTGGTCCACTCCTTTACAATGGTTGTGCGAAATTGCTGGATATTGGAGCAAAACCAAAAAATTAAGCGTTTATATTTTTGTTCAGTGTATATACAGTCATGGCAGTGTTGGCACCCTTAAAATTGTTCCACAAAATGAAGTATTTTCCCCCCAAAATTATTGCAATTACACATGTTTAGTTATGCACATGTTTATTTCCGTTGTGTGTATTGGAACAACACAAAACAATGAAAAAAAAAGGCAAAGTGAAGATAATTTCACACAAAAAAAACAAAAAATGGGCTGGATAAAATTGTTGGCACCTTTCCAAAATTGTGGGTAAACAACTTTGTGTCAAGCATGTGATGCTCATTCAAACTCACCTGTGGCAAGTAATAGGTGTGGACAATATGAAAATCACACCTGAAATCAGATAAAAAGGGGAAAAATTGACTCAATCTTTGCACTGTGTGTCTGTGTGTGCCCCACTAACCATGGAGGAGTAGAGAACTGTCTGAGGACTTGAGAACCAAAATTGTTGAACAATGTCAACAATCTCAAGGTTACAAGTCCATTTACAGAGATATTGATATTCCTTTGTCCATGGTGCGTAACACAATCAAGAAGTTTACAATCAATGACATTGTACCTAATAACCCAGGATGTGGACAGCAGAGAAAATTGATGAAAGGTTGCAACACAGGATAGTCTGGATGATGGATTAACAGCCCCGATCAAGTTCCAAAGAAATTCAAGCTTTCCTGGAGGCTTAGGGTACAAAGTGTAAGTGCAAACTATTAGTCGACATTTGAATGAAATGAAATGCTATGTAAGGAGACCCAGGAGGGCCCCACTGCTGACATAGAACCATAAAAAAGCTTGGCTGCAGTTTGCCAAAATGTACATGAGTAAACCAAAATCCTTCTGGGAAAGCGTCTTGCGGATAGATGAGACCAAGATAGAGCTTTTTGGTAAAGCACATCATTCTACTGTTTAACGAAAAGGGAATGTGGCCTACAAAGAAAAGAACACAGTACCTACAGTCAAATATGGCAGAGGTTCAAAGATGTTTTGGGGTTGTTTTCCTGCCTCTGGTACTGGGTGCCTTTACTATGTGCAATGCATCATGAAATCTGAATATTACCAAAGGATTTTGTGTCGCAATGTAGTGCCCAGTGTCAGAAAGCTGGATTTGCATCCTAGGTCATGGGTCTTCCAGCAGGAAAATGACCCCAAACATAATTCAAGAAGCACCCATAAATGGATGGAAACAAAGCACTGGAGAGTTCTTAAGTGGCCAGCAATGGGTCTCGATCTAAATCCCTTTGAACATCTGCGGAGAGATCTTAAAATAGCTCTTGGGAGAAGGAACCCTTCAAATATGAGAGACCTTGAGCAGTGTGCAAAAAAAGAGTAGCATAGTTTTTTAAGACTGAAGGAAGACTAAGTCGATCTAGTTCAACCCACAGCCTAATATGTTGATCCAGAGGAAGGCAAAAAAAACCATGTGGCAAACACTAAGCTCCACATTGGGGAAAAAAATTCATTCCTGACTCCATACAACAATTAGACTAGTTCCCTGGATCAACGCCCTATCAAGGAATCTAATATATATAACCTGTAATATTATACTTTTCAAGAAAGGCATCCATGCCCTTCTTAAATTTTAGTAATGAATCACTCATTACAACATCATGCGGCAAAGCGTTCCATAGTCTCATTGCTCTTAAAGTAAAGAATCCGCGTCTGTGATTATGATTAAACCTTCTTTCCTCCAGACGTGGTCCAACATTCAAGGTCAGAGGTGTAAGAAGCTTGTTGATGGTTATAGGAAGAGATTGTCTGCATTTATTTATTCCACAGGGTATGCAACAAAATACTAGGTTGAGGATGGCAGCAATTTTGTCCTTTTTTTTCTTAGTTTTTTTGTGTTGTTCCAATACACACAAAGGAAATAACCATGTTTATGACAAAACATGTGTAATTGCAATAATTTTCTGGGAGAAATACTACATGTAGCGGAACAATTTCAAGGGTGCCAACACTTTCAGCCCTGACTGTATGCATGTATATATATATATATATATATATATATATATATATAAATCTATATACAAAGCAGATGGAGGCAGCACAACAAGAAAAGTGGAAAAATTTGTGGTTTTTAATAGCTTTAATAGCTCATGTGGTGGCATTTCAGTCCATAGTGTGAACCATTCTCAAGTTTTCCCCACATTTACTCTTGTGCTGCCATCAATTGCTTTAGGCTATGTTCACACGTTGCTTTTTTGGTATGCTTTTTATGCAAATTTTCAGCTGTATTTTACAGTACCAGCAAAGTCTATGAGATTTCAGAAATCTCATGCACACACCTTGTGTTTTTTCCTCACTGTTTTGTCAAAGAGCTGCATTTTTGAAAAATACAGCATGTCACTTCTTTCAGCATTTTTGCAGCGTTTTTTACCCATTGAAAGTAATGAATAGTGCAAAAATGTTGCAAAAACGCAGCAAAAAATGCAGGAATGGGGTTTTGCTGTGTTTTTGGTGCCAAACCTGAGGAAGTTTAATTAGGTCATTTTTTTGTCAATAACTTTATCAGCATGCATAAGAGACAAATGGACAGTAACAAAGCGCTGTAAAAAATGCACAAAAAACGCAGCTAAAAAGCAGCAAAAAATGCAGGAAAAAACAAGGAAAACCTGCTTTTTTGAGACAGAAACTTTATTGCCAAGAGATCAGATTTTGCTGCAGAAAAAAAATGCAACAAATATGCAACGTGTGAACATAGCCTTAGATGGTTTTATTGTTACCAGGGTGCTGCTCTATTTTTTCCATTTTATTTATATATGTACTATATATACACTGCTCAAAAAAATAAAGGGAACACTCAAATAAACACATCCTAGATCTGAATTAATGAAATATTCTCATAGAATACTTTGTTTTGTACAAAGTTGAATGTGCTGACAACAAAATCACACAAAAATCATCATTGGAAATCAAATTTATTAACCAATGGAGGCCTGTATTTGGAGTCACCCCAAAATTAAAGTGGAAAAACACACTACAGGCTGATCCAACTTTGATGTAATGTCCTTAAAACAAGTAAAAATGAGGCTCAGTATTGTGTGTGACCTCCTGGGCATGCTCCTGAAGAGGTTGCAGATGGTCTCCTATGGGATCTCCTCCCAGACCTGGACTAAAGCATCCGCCAACTCCTGGACAGTCTGTGGTGGATGGAGCGAGACATGATGTCCCAGATGTGCTCAATCGGATTCAGGTCTGGGGAACGGGTGGGCCAGTCCATAGCTTCAATGCCTTCATCTTGCAGGAACTGCTGACACACTCCAGCCACATGAGGTCTGGCATTGTCCTGCTTTAGGAGGAACCCAGGGCCAACCGCACCAGCATATGGTTTCACAAGGGGTCTGAGGATCTCATCTCGGTACCTAATGGCAGTCAGGCTACCTCTGGTGAGCACAAGGAGAACTGTGCGGTCCTCCAAAGAAATGCCACCCCACACCATTACTGACCCACTGCCAAACTGGTCATGCTGAAGGATGTTGCAGGCAGCAGATCGCTCTCCACGGCGTCTCCAGACTCTGTCACGTCTGTCACATGTGATCAGTGTTATCCTGCTTTCATCTGTGAAGAGCACAGGGCGCCAGTGGCAACTTTGCGAATCCTGGTGTTCTGTGGCAAATGCCAAGCATCCTGCACGGTGTTGGGCTCTGAGCACAACCCCCATCTGTGGAAGTCAGGCCCTCATACCACCCTCATGGAGTCGGTTTCTAACCATTTGTGCAGACACATTCACATTTGTGGCCTGCTGGAGGTCATTTTGCAGGGCTCTAGCAGTGCTCCTCCTGTTCCTCCTTGTGCAAAGGCAGAGGTAGCGGTCCTGCTGCTGGGTTGTTGCCCTTCCTACGGCCGCCTCCACGTCTCCTGGTGTACTGGCCTGTCTCCTGGTAGCACCTCCAGCCTCTGGACACTACACTGACAGACACAGCAAACCTACTTGCCACAGCTCGCATTGAAGTGCCATCCATGATGAGCTGCACTACCTGAGCAACTTCTGTGGGTTGTAGAGTCCGTCTCATGCTACCACAAGTGTGAAAACACAACCAACATTCAAAAGTGACCAAAACATTAGCCAGAAAGCATTGGTACTGAGATGTGATCTGTGGTCCCCACCTGCAGAACCACTCCATTATTGAGGGTGTCTTGATAATTGCCAATAATTTCCATCTATTGTCTATTCCATTTGCACAACAGCATGTGAAATTGATTGTCAATCAGTGTTGCTTCCTAAGTGGACAGTTTTATTTCACAGAAGTTTGATTTACTTGGAGTTGTATTCTGTTGTTTAAGTGTTCCCTTTATTTTTTTGAGCAGTGTATATATATACACACACACATACACGACGCTAACCCAAAAAAGAATATATTTACATGTACATATAAAATTCAAGCAATGGAGGCAGCATACCATTTAGAAAATATAAAGCAACAAAGGGCAATTCAATCACCAATTTCTATTTTTCTAAATGGTGTGCTGTCTCCATTATTTTGCATTATATAGAGGAATGGTAGTTGCCAGTAAGGCTTGGCACACGCAGTAAAGTTTTCCCGTTTGCTGGTGCTACTTGTTGTTTATTTATGTTTATATGCTCTATATCTATCTATCTATGCATCTGACTATACATACATTTACTGCATATGAATAAATAGTTAACATATGTTTTTATTATTCCAATGAACATTTTCATGTATTTTAGCACTTGATTTTCTTTTCTCCGTTATACTTTTTTGTTGTATCCTTTGTACTTACGGAATTTTATTAAATTATAAAAAATTAAAAAAAAAATCCCCTTCTTAAAAATGTTATGTTTTTGCATAAATTTTAATCAAATATAAAAATCTCACTCAGGAAAACTAGTAATGTAATTTTTTTTCCTTTTTTTGTTTAATATTCTCTGCTCTATAGCACTGTCCTAAATTTTTTGTGTGGGTCACTGATGAATGAGTTTCACACTGCTAGTGTCAATGGCTATAAGGATAAAAGTAAATATAATAGGAGGAAGGACTGAAGTCCCACAGACATTAAAGGTGCCCTATTTAAAAGAAGCTTGAAGCTGATTTGATGTGCTCATATCATTCTTAAATGTAGTCTTTGTTTGACAGGGTTAAAAACCTAATCTTTGTTTTGTAAGTGTAACTCCTCTTCAACGCGGGGTATTTCTTTTTAAGTGATATGAGCATAGTTTGCTTATTGTACCTAGAAAGTCACATCTGTTATTGTAACAGGACCAAACATATGAAAGTAAAACATTCACGTCCTTGCACACTTTGAAAAGGTACATTTAACATATTAAAGCTGTTCTAGTTAGAATTGAATGTACAAAAATATTACTTTTTCTTGAATTACTCTTCAATAAAAAATATTCACTATCCTCAATGCTATGAATAACAGGAGTTATTCAGTGTCCATTCTTTATTTGTAGAGATGAGAGAACCCGAACTTAAAAGGTCGGCTTTCGTACCGGACATTTAGTGTCCAGTGCTAAATGCCAAACACTGATTTTAGATAGTCCGTTGCAATGTTTGGAGTTCCGGTGGAAGCCCGGGAGAGGAGAGAGAGAGTTTTTTTCTAGCTCAAAAGTTTGGTTCCCATTGTTTTCAATTGGGTTTGGGTTCTGGTTCAAATTCGGCTATAGTTCTGGTACCTGAAACGAACTTTGGAATAAAGTTCGGGTTGGGTACTAGAACCCGAACTTCCACGAGTCCGCTCATCTCTATTAAAATGTCATAGATTGGGATGAGCGGACCCAAACTTAAAGTTTGGCATTCGTACTGGAAAGTATAACTGTCCGGTGCTGAACGTCAAACACAGATTTTCCCCGGAAGTCCGTTGCAATGTTTGGAGTTCCGAGGAAAGTCCATTGCAGAGAGAGACAGATTTTATAATTCAAATGTCTGGGTCCTCATTGTTTTCAATCGGGTTCTGGTTCCGATTCAAATTCGGTTACAGTTCTGGTACCAGAACCAAACTTTGTAATAAAGTTCAGGTTGGGTACCAGAACCCAACCTTCCACTCGTCCACTTATCCCTAGTCATAGAACATGATGATGGTGACACTGCAGTATATTAATAATGAGGTGCACATATTTCTACACTATTTTTATATGCAAGGCCAACATAATGGTTGCAAGAACAGTCTCCTACTAAGTAAAAAAGGGTTAAATATTGGTTTCTAGCATAAAATTTAGGATTTTGGATGAGAGCAGCAAATTACTTGTTCAAGATTGGTCCTTTTTGCTTTTCAATGATCATGGATAGTTTCTCTATTATAATACATAAGGCTTTAAAGCATTTCAATTCATTTTTGCTTTTTTTCTGATAAATGGTGACTTTCATACAAATTTTCATATTAGTATTAAAAAAAAACATTTTATTCAAACATTTTAGTGAAATCAGAACAAATAAAAAAGCTAATAGGTGCCTGTTTTTCACATTTTCTCCAATTATTTTAATAACACATAGACAGGAATCCATTAAAGGGTTTACACTAGTTTTCTGCATATTAAAGCAGCAAATTTTAGCTTAACACATAGTTGCATAAAAAACATGCAACTTTTGTAATTTTTATGCTGGCCTGGACATTTTTCAATAAAAGTGGGCAAAGTTTATTTTGAAGGAGTGTGATCAACCCTGGCCCTTTATAATTTAGGCCAGAATGTGGTTGTAAAACAACTCAAGCTCATAGCTGGTGTAACTTTCTGATTATGACGCATGGAAAACCTGTAGATGTGTTTTGTGACTCTTATAGGAAACCTGTTAACTTTATTTCTACATTGTCAACCAAAGGTACTGCTGTATAAGTCAGTATGACACAGTTCACATGGTACCTCTTTGGCCTAGTTATTTTATCCCATTGCTGAGAATCTTCATATTTTCTCTCTGCAAATTTGGCTGCAAGTTCATTGGTGATTGTATCATTGCACTTGCAGTTTATGTCTACTCTGCTTTTCTCTCTGCTCAACATTACTCTTCGCTGATAAATTGACAGCGAAGACAGGCTCTGGTGTATGATGTGATTCTGCTACATTTAGGAGGAACATTCTTGTTACATCCAGCTCGGACGCTACTTTTTTAAGACAGTTGTAAAATAGCAACCTTCAGGGTACAGATCTTTCCGTGGACAGACAGTTGCACAGTGCTATTTACTGATGTAGCTGGATATAGCAGAGATGTGTCTGCCTGATATAGCAAAATCACATCACATGCAAGAGCCTGTCTCCACTATCAATCAACCAGCAAATGGTGGAGAGAACAGCAGAAGAAGCATGGACTGCAAGTGCACTGATACACATCGTAGTGCACTTGCAGCCAAATTTGTATAGAGATAAAATGAAAATTTCACAACAATGGAGCAACAGACGGGGGGCCAACGAGGTATCATGGGAATTGTGTCACACTGACCTGTACAGCCGTTACATTGGTTGACAATGGAAAAGGAAGCTGAATGGTTCACTTTAATGGATTTACATAATCTTATTCCTGTTGTGTTTTAACAAGATTGTCCTATGAAATGCCAGTCTCGATGAATTACCCAGAAAGTATCATAAAAAGAAATACCTAAGTTGTGACCTCCTTATTGTTTTCTTTTTGGCCCTTTTCCTGAAAAGAATGTATAGTATTCTTTAGTTGGGATAAGATGGTAAAAATAGTTTGTAATAGTGATGGTGCTTTTTATTGATATATTTTTCAGTTACAATAATTTGTTTTAATCTCACATCTGAATTTTCTTTAGAATACAGTTATATGAAAAAGTTTGGGCACCCCTATTAATCTTAAGCTTAATGTTTTATAAAAATTGGTGTTTTTGCAACAGATATTTCAGTTTGATATATGTAATAACTGTTGGACACAGTAATGTTTCTGCCTTGAAATGAGGTTTATTGTACTAACAGAAAATGTGCAATCTTCATTCAAACAAAATTTGACAGGTGCATAAGTATGGGCACCCTTATCATTTTCTTGTTTTAAATACTCCTACCTACTTTTTACTGACTTACTAAAGCACTTTTTTTGGTTTTGTAACCTCATTGAGCTTTGAACTTCATAGCCAGGTGTATGCAATCATGAGAAAAGCTACTTAAAGTGGCCACTTGCAAGTTGTTCTCCTGTTTGAATCTCCTCTGAAGAGTGGCATCATGGGCTCCTCAAAACAACTGTCAAATGATCTGAAAACAAAGATTATTCAACATAGTTGTTTAGGGGAAGGAAACAAAAAGCTGTCTCAGAGATTTAACCTGTCAGTTTCCACTGTGAGGAACATAGTAAGGAAATGGAAGAACACAGGGACAGTTCTTGTTAAGGCCAGAAGTGGCAGGCCAAGAAAAACATCAGAAAGGCAGAGAAGAAGAATGGTGAGATCAGTCAAGGACAATCCTCAGACCACCTCCAGAGAGCTGCAGCATCAACTTGCTGCAAATGGTGTCACTGTGCATCGGTCAACTATACAACGCACTTTGCACAAGGAGAAGCTGTATGGGAGAGTGATGCGAAAGAAGCCGTTTCTGCAAGCACGCGACAAACAGAGTCGGCTGAGGTATGCAAAAGCACATTTGGAGAAGCCAATTTCTTTTTGGAAGAAGGTCCTGTGGACTGATGAAACCAAGATTGAGTTGTTTGGTCATACAAAAAGGCGTTATGCATGGTGACAAAAAAACACAGCATTCCAAGAAAAACACTTGCTACCCACAGTAAAATTTGGTGGAGGTTCCATCATGCTTTGGGGCTGTGTGGCCAATGCCGGCACCGGGAATCTTGTTAAAGTTGAGGGACGCATGGATTCCACTCAGTATAAGCAGATTCTTGACAATAATGTTCAAGAATCAGTGATAAAGTTGAAGTTACGCAGGGGATGGATCTTTCAGCAAGACAATGATCCAAAACACCGCTCCAAATCTACTCAGGCATTCATGCAGAGGACCAATTACAATGTTCTGAAATGGCCATCCCAGTCCCCAGACCTGAATATCATTGAACATCTGTGGGATAATTTGAAGAGGGCTGTCCATGCTCGGCGACCATCAAACTTAACTGAACTGGAATTGTTTTGTAAAGAGGAATGGTCAAAAATACCTTCATCCAGGATCCAGGAACTCATTGAAAGCTACAGGAAGCGACTAGAGGCTGTTATTTTTGCAAAAGGAGGATCTACTAAATATTAATGTCACTTTTCTGGTGAGGTGCCCATACTTATGCACCTGTCAAATTTAGTTTGAATGCAGATTGCACATTTTCTGTTAGTACAATAAACCTCATTTCAAGGCAGAAACATTACTGTGTCCAATAGTTATTACATATATCAAACTGAAATAGCTGTTGCAAAAACACCAATTTTTATAAAACAATAAGCTTAAGATTAATAGGGGTGCCCAAACTTTTTCATATGACTGTATTTATCCTTTATTTACTCCATATACCATATTAGATAAGATTTAAAAGCCAAAACTTAAATCCCTACGCATTTCATACAGGTAAACGACACATACTCAAGGTATAACACAGTGTTACACAGCCACTAAGGGTGCGTAGCCACTTGAAATGCTTTGTTGTGTTTTGGCTTTTAAATCTTGTGTAACATGCTTTATAGAATAATATGGTAGATTATAACAGATTCTTGCATCTATGTACCTGGGGTGAAAGCCTTGTTGTCTTTTTTGTGCACCTGGAACCAGCAATTGATTATTTGGAGCCACTATTCTGGGAGTGCTGAGCTGATCACATTTTGTCTTTTGCTTCTATACTTTTGAGGTATTGTGTATTTGTTTATACATTTAATATACTTTTTTAGTCACCCTAGAGTCAGAGACTTTTTGGAACATTGTTTTTATCACTAATTTTCCCTGTTACTAAGATTTAATTACAACTTCCTGACAAAACTATGAAGGTGATATGAGTCTTCTAACACTAGCAGTTCCTGCAGCTATTACGCGTTCTGGTAAAAAGTGATCAGGAAGGCAAAAACAGTAATAAACTTTTTATGAGGAGTTTGACTATCTCTGAGTACTTTAGTTGCTTTCGTCTTCCACTGCAGACTCTGTGGAGATGTTCACATTTTCTCTGCAGAGTTATATTAGGACCATACAATGTTTTAAGACATGTTGTAGTCTGTGTTTTTTTACATATAAATTCCAAATTAGACTATGATTACACCTTCCACATGGCTTTTATTTATGATGGTTTTATATCTAATAGATCTATGTTGACAATTCATTTAAATAGCATCTATAGGGGTTCTATTAAGGTTCCTGTATTTGTGATGAAAAATCTTGCCTGGCGGCAATACTACTACAACTGGACCCACAAATGAAGATGTGAACAGAGTCTTAAACATGAAGTTCTAAGTACCAATTTTTATCAATTTTCCTTTATGTTTGTTCAAATTTGGCCAGCAAATTCAAATTGCATCAAAGTTATTATATGGGAATCAAATGTTACTTATTATGCTGTAGGTTCTCTTCAGCTAACAGAGCATAATAAACTTAGGGTTAAAAACAAAAATAATGCTCACCTTGCCGCTCACCTTGCTCCCTATCCTGTCCTCTGTTAATCTCTATCTGGCTGCTTCTTTCTAGCAGCAGTGGAACAATAAGCATTGGGAGGGCTGACTAGAGACAGGTATAAGCATTTTTTTGTGGATTCGTGTTAAGCAAATCCCCCAAATTTCAGGTTTTCCTGCATCCACAAACTTTTAGAAATTCTAGATGAATTTGCTCATCTCTTTTATGTATCTATTGACTAATATACTTTATTATTATGCTTTGCTTAATTAGCGCTATCATATTCTACAGCGCTTTACAGACATGATCATCAGCACTGTCCCCCCTTGGGGCTCACAATCAAAATTTCCTATTGGAGTGTGGGAGGAAACCCATACACGGGGAGAACATACAAACTTTTTCCAGATGTTATCCAAGATGGAATTTGAACCCAGGACCACAGAGCTCAACATTTCATCATGCAGCCAGTATGCAAGAAGAGCTAGACAACCAACTTGTACTGCCACTATATAGTACAGGCAACATGTGCCAAGAAACATGTACTAAATATTTAATGTATAGAAAAAGATATTAGTTTGTCTTTTCTGCTTTAGTAAAATACTTGTATTTTCCATAAAACTACAATTTTGCAAAGTTTTTTCTTTAAACTCTTCATTATACCATTCCTCTCCTATCCCTCCTTTAAAATATGTGGATAAATTGACATATGTGTGTTGTTATTCAGTGTGTTAATAGGATGTGTCCCCAACTCTCCACATTTGAGGAACATCTGAAGCATCAAAGAATCTCATTGGGTAGATTATATATATATATATATATATATATATATATATATATATACTGTAAATCCAACTGAAACTGTGGAGGGAACTTTGAGACAATTGCTAGTTGTTCTTCAGCTTGAAGTAGTAGTGACTGTTCACATTACCTCTCTATACAGATATCACAATACTTTTAATATAGATTTGCTATACAAGTATTTGTATTGATAATTTTTGCCATACCAATCAGGAACAGAATATTGGGAAAGGTGCAGGAAAAAGTGTCCCTACACAATCTGATAAAGTCAACACTTAGTGACCTGGCCAGTATCATACTGTGTAGAGACATACACCATTTGTCTCTATGAAGAAAGGAATGGTTATTTTTTCTCATTACAGCCAGGCTATGCTCCAACTCTTGACCCTCTGGGAAAGAAGCCTCACTTCATCTGAACTGCTGTTGGGCATCTAATAGCATATTATTACCTGTAGGCTTTCCTCTTGCTTTATTTAAGTAGGCAGAAATTACATTTGCAAAAACATTACAAATACTACGCTGAGTATGTCAGCATGCGATCCAAAAGTTAAGTATGTATTGTGCTTCCGATCTTTCAGATGAGTGAAATTTAGACTCACACTGAACCCTATTCAAGTACATTTATCTTTGCAATTGTAAGTCTCACTAAATGTATAATATTTGCATAAAATCCATCTAGGGTTGCCAACTGAAATTCCAGGATAGCCTGAAAAAATATAAAGTAAAAATTTAAGGTGTCCATGATTTTTTTGAAGCTGAGGAAATGTATACAATTTATTTTGACTTTAATTATCATCATTTTATGGTATACAGCGAATGTAGCGGATGTCTTCATATCAGAATTATGGGTTGTAGACATATATCATTTATAATCTTAAAAAGAAATTCCCATCTCCAAGATCCTATCCCAATATGTAGTAGGTGTAATAATGATAAAATTAGCAAATGCCTCCAATTAGAAATGTAGTACAGTTCTTCTGATTCATTATGTCACTTACACCATGTGTAGGGCACTGCAGTAGATTAAATATCCTTGATTTCGACCTCTAACAGCTAACTAACTCTTCCTACATGAGCGGTCATAACCATGGAAACATTTAAGGAGTATTCCCATCTCTAAGATCCTATCCCAATATGTAGTAGGGCTAATAATAATAATATTAGCAAATACCTCCAATTAGAAATGTAGTATTGTTTTTCTGATTCGTTATGTCTCTTTCCACGTGTGCAGGTATTGTGTAGCATTGGCGTCTCTGCCTCCTGCCTGGCAGAGATGCCGTCCCCCTTACCGCCGCGGTCCTGCTCCGGCGTCTTCTGGCCTCCCTGCAGCTGCTGCTGGTGCATGCAGCTTCTCTGGCTCTGTGCTTAGGGCATGCGCGCTCGCTTCCTCCCTCTTAAAGGTGCTGCGCGCCGTCCTAAAAAGTCCCCGGCCAATGGCCGGAGGACTTCCCCTATAAAAGGCACCTCCTCCAATATGGAGGTGCCCGTGCAAGGTTGTAGCTTTGTGTGTTATACTCTGCTTCAGCCCTCAGGTCCCACTGCTAGCCTGACTACCAGTCCAGCCCGCCAGCCAGACTACAAGTCCAGCCCGCCAGCCTGACTACAAGTCCAGTCTGCCAGCCTGACTACATGTCCAGTCCGCCAGCCTGACTACAAGTCCAGTCCGCCTGCTTGTCTACTCTCCAGCCTGACAGTCTGTCTTCAGTCCAGTCCGCCAGTCTGTCTAGGGGCTCTGTCCGCCTGCTTACTTGGAAGCACTAGCCTGTTACATACCGTACCTGCCAGCCAGCCTACCTGGAGGCTCCTGCCTGTTACCTGCCGTGCCTGCCAGCTCGCTTGCCTAGAAGCACCTGCCTGTTACCTGTCGTGCCTGCCAGCTCGCTTACCTAGAAGCACCTGCCTGTTACCTACCGTACCTGCCAGCCAGCCTACCTGGAGGCTCCTGCCTGTTACCTGCCGTGCCTGCCAGCTCGCTTGCCTAGAAGCACCTGCCTGTTACCTGCCGTGCCTGCCAGCTCGCTTACCTAGAAACACCTGCCTGTTACCTGCCGTGCCTACCAGCCAGCCTACCTGGAGGCTCCTGCCCGTTACCTGCCATGCCTGCCAGCCAGCCTACCTGGAGGCTCCTGCCTGTTACCTGCCGTGCCTGCCAGCTCGCTTACCTAGAAACACCTGCCTGTTACCTGCCGCGCCTACCAGCCAGCCTACCTGGAGGCTCCTGCCTGTTACCTACTGTGCCTGCCAGCCCGTCTGCCCGGATCACCCATCAGCCTGCCTGCCGTGCTCATCTGCTGTACCGGTCAGTTCCTGCCTTCTGACCCGTGGGAGTCACCTGCTCTCATACAAGGTCAGTCCCCAGAGTAGCACCTGGTCCCTCTGCTCGGTCCTTCCCTGGTCACGGAGTCGATTGAGCCACCGTACGACCTTGGTCGGTCCAAGTTGATACCTAGTTACGCCCCTCTGGTCCCTCCTTGCACCGCAGCACTGAGGTTCCACCAACCAGATCCGTAACAGTTTGCACGGGCCATGGAATCCGGTTGCCCCCAGGCCCCTTCGCTTGCTGACCTGTATCAGGAGGTTTCTCGTCAGAGATCCCAACAGGAAACCATCCTGACCTAAATGCGGTCTGTCAACACTCGCCAGGACACGCTGTCTGTTCCACCTGTGTCCGCCCCAAGTTGAGCGACACCCGCTCCGGCAGCGCCGCTACCTACCAATACCACTGCATCCAGCCTAGGACCCCGGCTTTCTGCGTCTCCTCGTTTTGGAGGTGACCCCGTCCTATGTCAGGGCTTTCTGAACCAGTGCATGCTGCACTTTGAACTTCTGCCACATCAGTTTCCCTCCGACCGGGCCAAGGTGGTGTTCATCATGTCTCTCCTCACCGGAGAAGCATTGGCATGGCTTAACCCTCTATGGGAGAGAGGGGATTCCCTGGTGTCCTATCTTCCGGCTTTCCTCACTGCCTTCCAGAAGGTCTTCGATGAACCCGGACGAAGGACCTCGCTTCCATACCCTCGCTTCTGAGCTTGCCTGGGACAACGAGGCCCTGGTGTCCACCTTCTGGGAGGGCCTTTCCGGTCGGATTAAGGACGAGTTAGCTGGCCAGGACATTCCTACCACCCTGAATGACCTGGTGTCACTAGCAATCCGGATTGACATCCGTTTCCTAGAACGTGCTTAGGAGACTACCCGGGAGAGAAGATTTCCTCGTCTTGCTCCTGCTTTCCAGAGACCTGCTTCCCAACCAGCAACTTCCCGGTCATGCTTGCCCGAACCTATGCTGATCGACCAGACCAAGATGGTCAAATCTTGCCAAGAGACACGCCGAGCCGAGGGGAGCTGTTTCTACTGTGGCAGTAAGGAGCACCTGATTCGTTCCTGCCAGGTGAAGCCGGGAAACTCCAGTGTCTAGGACCGCTCGGAGAGGTCGTCCTAGGCAAAAGCAAATCCTCTCCATTCTTGACTTTATCCGTCTCTGTTTCCTGTGGAGAGAACCGCTTCTTTGAAACCGCACATCTGGATTCCAGAGCCACTGGAAATCTCATATCCCAGTCCATTGTAGAGAAGTATCAGATTCCCACCAGTTCCCACCGAACAATTGGCAGTCTATTCCATGGATGGAAGACTCCTTCGGTGACCATCTTGCTCGTCACAGAGCCCGTAACCCTGCTGGTGGGAATGCTGCCCTCAGAGAGGATTTCCTTCCATGTGCTTTCCGGACTCTCTCACCCCCTTTTGCTAGGTCTACCCTGGCTACAGAAACATGAACCCGTTCTGAACTGGCAATCCGGTGAGGTGCTCCGTTGGGGGCAGGATTGCCATGAGACCTACCTGGTTCCGGTTCGCCCGGCTCGACCCACATCTACTCCGACTAATTTACCCGGTGTACCAGCACCCTACTGGCCCTATGCTGATGTCTTCTACAAGAAGGAGGCGGAGACTCTGCCACCCCATAGGCCATATGATTGCCCTATCGACCTGATACCCGGTGCTACTCCACCCCGTGGGGGTATCTACCTGTTGTCGTTGGACGAAACCCGGGTCATGTCGGAGTACATCGAAGAAAATCTGGCTAGGGGATTCATCCGGAAATCTTCCTACCCGGCTGGAGCTGGATTCTTCTTCGTTAAAGGGAAAGACGGTTCACTACGTCCATGTATCGACTATAGAGGACTCAACCAAATCACTGTCAAAAACAAATACCCCCTGCCGCTCATCTCTGAGTTGTTCGACCACCTTAAAAGCGCGAAGATCTTCACCAAGCTCGATCTTCGTGGGGCGTATAACCTGGTCCGAATCCGCCAAGGAGACGAGTGGAAGACGGCATTCAATACCCGGGACGGTCACTATGAATACCGTGTGATGCCCTTCAGTCTCTGTAATGCTCCCGCCGTTTTACAAGAATTAGTTAATGACATCTTCCGTGACCTCTTATATACTTGCGTGGTGGTGTACCTGGACGACATCTTGGTCTTCTCTCCGGATCTTCCCTCACATCGGAGGGATATTCGTAAGGTCCTGCTTAGGCTCAGGCAGAAACACCTATATGCAAAATTTGTGAAATGTCTCTTCGAACAGTCCTCTCTTCCATTCCTGGGCTATATTATCTCTAAGACAGGTCTACGGATGGACCCCTAGAAGGTCTCTGCCATCTTAAAGTGGCCGCGTCCGGAGGGGTTGAAGGCGATTCAGCGATTCCTGGGCTTCGCCAACTGTTACCGTCTCTTCATCCCACATTTCTCTTCCTGGACTGCTCCTATCTCTGCGCTCACCCGAAAGGGAGCAAATCCTAAGGAATGGCCGTTCGAAGCGGAGGAGGCCTTCCTCTCTTTAAAACAAGCCTTCTCTTCTGCCCATGTGCTGCACCGTCAGGATAACAACAAACAATTCGGTCTGGAGGTTGATGCTTCCTCTTCTGAAGCCGGAGCAGTGCTCACCCAGAAATCTCCATCTGGGAGAATGGTAACCTGTGGCTTCTTCTCCAATCTCTTCTCCTCGTCTGAGCGCAACTACTCCATAGGAGACCGAGAACTGCTAGCCATCAAATTGGTGCTGGAGGAGTGGCGTTACCTGCTCGAGGGGACTCTGCACCCGGTGGTCATCTATACTGACCACAAAAACTTGGCTTATCTTCAGAATGCCCAAAGACTCAATCCGCGTCAGGCCCGGTGGTCTTTGTTCGTCGCCCACTTTAACTTTACCCTACATTACCTCCCGGCGGACAAGAACGTTAAAGCAGACGCCTTGTCCAGATCCTTCCTGTCTTACGATCAAGAGGAGGAGCCTATGCATATCATTGATCCCTCCAAAGTGATGAATGTGGCCCCCTTGGATCTGTCTCGTCTCCCACCCTGTAAGACGTTTGTAGCGGTTCCGGATCGTATGAAGGTTCTTCAATGGGGTCATTCATCTAAACTAGCCAGCCATGCTGGCCAGAAGAATACCTTCCTGCTCATTACCCGGCATTACTGGTGGCCTACCCTGCGCCAGGATGTGGTAGACTTCATCACGGCCTGTTCGTCCTGTGCCCACAACAAGGTTCCCAGACATCTTCCTGCCGGCCGTCTCCTGCCTCTTCCCATACCTGCTGCCCCGTGGCAACACATTGCCATGGACTTTATTACAGATCTCCCTGTTTCTGCCGGTTGTACGATCATTTGGGTGGTCGCTGACCGCTTTTCTAAAATGGCCCACTTCATCCCTCTGCCTGGTCTCCTGTCTGCACCTGTGCTGGCTAAGGACTTCATCCATCACATCTTTCGTCTCCACGGCCTACCTCTCCACATTGTGTCTGATCGAGGGGTCCAGTTCACTTCGCGCTTCTGGAGAGCTACATGTAAGCTGCTGGATGTCACCCTGGATTTCTCCTCCGCTTACCATCCGCAGTCCAATGGCCAAGTGGAGCGTATCAACCAGATCCTTACCAGCTACCTCCAGCACTTTGTCAACGCTCACCATACCGATTGTGTGGAGCTCCTACCTTTGGCCGAGTTCTCCTACAACAACCATGAGAGCGAATCTTCTTCCAAGTCCCCGTTCTTTGTGGTCTACGGACAACATCCCAAGAATTTCGTTTCCCGTTTCCCCTTCTGTGGACAACCCGGCCGCGGAGTCTCTGGTCAGGGAATTTTACACTATTTGGGAGGACACTAGATCCGCACTTCTTCAATCCTACGAACGGATGAAGAAGCATGCTGATAAGAGACGTCTGGATCCACCTCAATTCCGTCCGGGAGACATGGTTTAGCTCTCCTCCAAACATGTTCATCTCAAAATACCCTCCTACAAGTTGGGTCCACGGTTCATCGGCCCATTTGAAGTCCTCAAGCAAATCAACCCAGTAGTCTACAAGTTAAAACTCCCGGCCACCTTACGGATTCCCAACTCCTTCCACGTATCTCTCCTCAAACCAGTTGTGCTTAATTCTTTTTCCGATAATCCAGGAACCTCCCCAGCTCCGGTCTCCGCTGAGGATGTCTATGAGGTAGAGATCATTCTGGCCACCAAGAGGGTAAGAGGAAAAACCTTTTTTCTGGTGGATTGGAAGGGGTTTGGCCCGGAGGAGAGTACTTGGGAACCCAGGGAGAACATCCACGCCCCACTTCTCCTTAAAAAATTTCTTAATGGCTTGAAAAAGAGGGGGGCGTAAAGGGGGGGTACTGTAGCATCGGCGTCTCTGCCTCCTGCACAGCAGAGACGCCATCCCCCTTACCACCGCGCTTCTGCTCCGGCGTCTTCTGGCCTCCCTGCAGCTGCTGATGGTGCGCGCAGCTTCCCTGGCTCTGTGCTTAGGGTGCGCGCGCTCCCTCCCTCTTAAAGGGGCCACGCGCAGCGTCCTAAAAAGTCCCCGGCCAATGACCGGAGGACTTCTCCTATAAAAGGCACCTCCTCCAATATGGAGGTGCCCGTGCAAGGTTGTAGCTTTGCGTGTTATACTCTGCTTCAGCCCTCAGGTCCCGCTGCTAGCCTGACTACCAGTCCAGCCCGCGAGCCAGACTATAAGTCCAGCCCACCAGCCTGACTACAAGTCCAGTCCGCCAGCCTGACTACAAGTCCAGTCCACTAGCCTGACTACAAGTCCAGTCCGCCTGCTTGTCTACTCTCCAGCCCGACAGTCTGTCTTCAGTCCAGTCTGCCAGTCTGTCTAGGGGCTCTGTCCGCCTGCTTACCTGGAAGCACCTGCCCGTTACCTTCCGTACCTGCCAGCCAGCCTACCTGGAGGCTCCTGCCTGTTACCTGCCATGCCTGTCAGCTCGCTTACCTAGAAGTACCTGCCTGCTACCTGCCGTGCCTACCAGCCAGCCTACCTGGAGGCTCCAGCCTGTTACCTGCCGTGCCTGCCAGCCCGCCTGCCCGGATCACCCGTCAGCCTGCCTGGCGTGCTCATCTGCTGTACCAGTCAGTCCCTGCCTTCTGACCCGTGGGAGTCACCTGCTCTCATACAAGTTCGGTCCCCAGAGTAGCACCTGGTCCCTCTGCTCGTTCCTTCCCTGGTCACGGAGTCGATTGAGCCACCGTACGACCTTGGTCGGTCCAAGTTGATACCTAGTTACACCCCTCTGGTCCCTCTTTGCACCGCAGCACAGAGGTTCCACCACCCGGATCAGTAACACATTGCAGGACCTTAGGTACCCATGGTTATAACCACTGATATACTGACAGCTAGTTAGTTGCTAGTGGTCATAACCATGGATACCTAAGCTACTGCAATGCCTGCACATGAGGAAAAAGACAGCAAATCAGAAGAACTATACTACATTTCTAATTCAAGGAATTTGCTAATATTGTAGTATTGCTTCACAT
This sequence comes from Phyllobates terribilis, assembly GCF_046119375.1. Classification (NCBI taxonomy): domain Eukaryota; kingdom Metazoa; phylum Chordata; class Amphibia; order Anura; family Dendrobatidae; genus Phyllobates; species Phyllobates terribilis. Next base: position 656,702,919 of record NW_027362764.1, on the reverse strand, counting down.
ACTACATGTTGTGAAAGGATCGTGGAGATTGTAATACCCTTTTAAAGGGGTTGTTTGGTTTAAATTGATAAGTCTGAAGTCACTCTTTGTGACTGCAGACTTATGAATCCCCCCAGCGCACGCACTGAATGCTGCAAAGACTCGCTGTTTTTTGAGCTGGGACCGGTGGATACATATGCGTTATGCATACTCATGGCCAGATCCTGTCTAGTGGTCATGTCCTCACTCCATACACTTGGGCTGCTGCGTCACTAGACGGAGCACAGCCTCACTACTAGTGTTGAGCCACCCCCGTAGTGTTCGGGTTCGGTTCGGTTCGTCCAACACCGGGATGTTCGAGGAACTGTTCGTCGAACTGTTCGTCGAACACCTTAGAACACCGTCGAACACCGTTAAAACCAATGGCAGGCAAACAAAAACACATAGGAACACATAGAAAATGCCTTCAAAGGTGTCCAAAAGCTGACAAACTGCTCAGAAGACGCTTTCTTTAAAAAAGCCGGCCGGCAATTCAGCAGCGGCATACACCGGTACCCGACAATTTAGACATGAAGGAATAAAGCATGACACATAGATTAGATAGATAGAAACATGTCAGTCACATATATATGAAGTACAGTGACAGTGTTGCTTACTGTACTTGTCATTTAGTGTAAAGGATTTATTAAAAAATATAATAGTGTTTTCGTGCACCGTCTCTTTAAAAAAGCCGGCCGGCAATTCAGCAGCGGTACCCGACAATTTAGAACAGAAAGAATAGAGCTTCACACACAGATTAGATAGATAGAAACATGTCAGTCACATATATATGAAGTACTGTGACAGTGTTGCTTACTGTACTTGTCATTTACTGCAAAGGATTTATTAATAAAAATAATAGTGTTTTCATGCACCGTCTCTTTAAAAAAGCCGGCCGGCAATTCAGCATCTGTACCCGACAATTTAGAATAGAAGGAATAGAGAATCACACATAGATTAGATAGATAGAAACATGTCAGCCACATATATACGAAGTACAGTGACAGTGTTGCTTACTGTAATTGTCATTTAGTGTAAAGGATTTATCAAAAAAAATAATAGTGTTTTCATGCACCGTCTCTTTAAAAAAGACGGCCGGCTATTCAGCATCTGTACCCGACAATTTATAACAGACAGAATAGAGCTTCACACATAGATTAGATAGATAGAAACATGTCAGTCACATATATAATAAGTACAGTGATAGTGTTGGTTACTGTACTTGTCATTTAGTATTAAAATAAAGGATTTATTATTAAAAAAAATTGGCGTGGGGTTCCCCGTAATTTTAGTCTCTAGCGGAGGTTAAGCAGACAGCCGGGGCAGATGTTTGAAGCCTGGGAAGGGGGTAATACCCACGGAGCTTCCCAGGCTACTAATATCAGCCCCCAGCTGAATACCTAGCCTTTACTAGCGATTAAAATGGAGGACCCCCCCAAAAAAAATGACGTGGGGTCCCCCCTAATTTAATAGCTAGCAAAGGCTAGGCAGACAGCTGGGGGCTGATATTAATAGCCCAGGAAGGGAGCCATGAATATTGGCCCCCTCCCAGGCTAGAAACACCAGCCGTCAGCCGCCACAGAAATGGCGCATCCATAGGATGCGCCAATTCTGGCACTTAGCCTCGCTCTTCCACGCTGCCCTGGTGCGGTGGCAGGGGGTAATAGGGTTGGGGTTGATGTCAGCTTATAATGCCAGCTGACATCAAGCCCAGGTTAGTAATGGAGAGGCGTCTATAAGACACCCCCATTACTAACCCCATAGTCAAAGTTAAAAAAAAAACACAAACACCCAGAATAAAGTCCTTTAATTGAAATAAAGACACAATCCTTTATTGTTCTAAATTAAACCATACTTACCATCACGCCCATTCCAGCTGAAGCCAACGATCTCCTGCAATAAAAGAAAAATAATAAAGCAACCTCATCCTTACCTTTCCATGGTTCCCAGGACAGCTTCAGCTCTGCTACATCGAGATGACAGGCTGGACCGCAGCAGAACGCTGCCATCCAACCTGTCATCCCGCAGACACTGAGAAGCGCAGGCATGCTTGCGCTCCTCAGTGTCTGACTGTGACGGCATCCAGATGAGCCGACAATGAACTCGGCTCACCTCATGTACGTCACTGACAGCGTGGGAAAATTCTCCTGCACTCAGCGCTTCAGCGTGAGAATTTTCCCACGCTGTCAGTGACGTGCATGAGGTGAGCCGAGTTCATTGGACATGACCTCGGCTCATCTGGATGCCGTCACAGCCAGACACTGAGTAGCGCAAGCATGCCTGCGCTTCTCAGTGTCTGCGGGATGACAGGCTGGATGGCAGCGTTCTGCTGCGGTCCAGCCTGTCATCTCGATGTAGCAGAGCTGAAGCTGTCGTGGGAGCCATGGAAAGGTAAGGATGATGTTGCTTTATTATTTTATTTTTATTGCAGGAGATCATTGGCTTCAGCTGGAATGGGCGTGGCGGTAAGTATGGTTTAATTTAGAACAATAAAGAATTGTGTGTTTATTTCAATTAAAGGACTTTTTTCTGGGTGTTGTGTTTTTTTTAAATACTTTACTAGAAATTCATGGTGGTCATGTCTAATATTGGCGTGACCCCATGAATTTCGGGCTTAGGGCCAGCTGATAATGCCAAGCTGGCCTTAACCCCTTTATTACCCAGTGAGCCACCGCACCAGGGCCCTGGATGAGTTGGGCACAGCGCCAGAAGATGGCGCTTCTATGAACGCGCCATTTTCCGGGGCGGCTGCGGACTGCAATTTGCAGCGGGTGGGGCCCAGAAAGCTTGGGCCTCCCTGAGCTGCAGATTCCAGCCCCCAGCTGCCTAGTTGTACCTGGCTGGACACAAAAATAGGGCGAAGCTCCACGTATTTTTTTTTTAAATTCATGAAATTCATGGAATAATTAAGAAAAAAAGGGCTTCCCTATATTGTTGTGTCCGGCTAGGTACAAATAGGCAGCTGGTGGTTGGGAGCAGCCCGTTCCTGCCTGCTGTACCTGACTGGACACAAATATAGGGCGAAGCCCCACATCAATTTTTTTTTCATTATTTCATGAATTTCCTGAAATAATTTAAAAAAAATTGACGTGGGGCTTCGCCCTATATTTGTGTCCAGTCAGGTACAGCAGGCAGGAACGGGCTGCCCCCAACCACCAGCTGCCTATTTGTACCTGGCCAGACACAACAATATAGGGAAGCCCTTTTTTAAAAAAATTATTTCATGAAATAATTTAAAAAAAATTGACGTGGGGCTTCGCACTATATTTGTGTCCAGCCAGGTACAGCAGGCAGGGACGGGCTGCCCCCAACCACCAGCTGCCTATTTGTACCTGGTTGGACACAACAATATAGGGAAGCCCTTTTTTTCTTAATTATTCCATGAATTTCATGAAATAATTTAAAAAAAAAATGCGTGGGGCTTCGCCCTATTTTTGTGCCCAGCCAGGTACAACTATGCAGCTGGGAGCTGGAATCCGCAGCGCAGGGAGACCCAAGCTTTCTGGGCCCCACCCGCTGCAAATTGCAGTCCGCAGCCGCCCGAGAAAATGGCGCGTTCGTAGAAGCGCCATCTTCTGGCGCTGTACCCAACTCATCCAGGGCCCTGGTGCAGTGGCTCACTGGGTAATAAAGGGGTTAAGGCCAGCTTGGCATTATCAGCTGGAGCTAAGCCCGAAATTCATGGGGTCACGCCAATATTAGACATGACCACCATGAATTTCTAGTAAAGTATTTAAAAAAACACAACACCCAGAATAAAGTCCTTTAATTGAAATAAACACACAATTCTTTATTGTTCTAAATTAAACCATACTTACCGTCACGCCCATTCCAGCTGAAGCCAATGTCTTCTGCAATAAAAGTAAAATAATTAAGCAACATCATCCTTACCTCTCCATGGTTCCCACGACAGCTTCAGCTCTGCTATATCGAGATGACAGGCTGGACCGCAGCAGAACGCTGCCATCCAGCCTGTCATCCCGCGGACACTGAGAAGCGCAGGCATGCTTGCGCTCCTCAGTGTCTCGCTGTAACGGCATAAAGATGAGACAAGTTCATGTCCAATGAACTCGGCGCACCTCATGCACGTCACTGACAGCGTGGGAGAATTCTCCTGCACTCAGCACTTCAGCGTGAAAATTCTCCCACGCTGTCAGTGACGTACATGAGGTCAGCTGAGTTCATTGGACATGAATGAGCTCACCTCATGCACGTCACTGACAGCGTGGGAGAATTCTCACGCTGAAGCGCTGAGTGCAGGAGAATTTTCCCACGCTGTCAGTGACGTGCATGAGGTGAGCTCATTCATGTCCAATGATCTCAGCTCACCTCATGCACGCCACTGACAGCGTGGGAAAATTCTCCTGCACTCAGCGCTACAGCGTGAGAATTCTCCCACGCTGTCAGTGACGTGCATGAGGTGAGCTCATTCATGTGCAATGAACTCAGCTGACCTCATGTACGTCACTGACTGCGTGGGAGAACTCTCACGCTGAAGTGCTGAGTGCAGGAGAATTCTCCCACGCTGTCAGTGACGTGCATGAGGTGCGCCGAGTTCATTGGACATGAACTCGTCTCATCTTTATGCCGTCACAGACAGACACTGCAGAGCGCAAGCATGCCTGCACTTCTCAGTGTCTGCGGGATGACAGGCTGGATGGCAGCGTTCTGCTGCGGTCCAGCCTGTCATCTCGATGTAGCAGAGCTGAAGCTGTCGTGGGAACCATGGAAAGGTAAGGATGAGGTTGCTTTATTATTTTTCTTTTATTGCAGGAGATCGTTGGCTTCAGCTGGAATGGGCGTGATGGTAAGTATGGTTTAATTTAGAACAATAAAGGAATGTGTCTTTATTTCAATTAAAGGACTTTATTCTGGGTGTTTGTGTTTTTTTTAACTCTGACTATGGGGTTAGTAATGGGGGTGTCTTATAGACGCCTCTCCATTACTAACCTGGGCTTGATGTCAGCTGGCATTATAAGCTGACATCAACCCCAGCCCTATTACCCCACTGCCACCGCTACAGGGCAGCGTGGAAGAGCGAGGCTAAGTGCCAGAATTGGCGCATCCTATGAATGCGCCATTTCTGGGGCGGCTGACGGCTGGTGTTTCTAGCCTGGGAGGGGGCCAATATTCATGGCTCCCTTCCTGGGCTATTAATATCAGCCCCCAGCTGTCTGCCTAGCCTTTGCTAGCTATTAAAATAGGGGGGACCCCACGTCATTTTTTTGGGGGGGTCCCCCATTTTAATAGCTAGTAAAGGCTATGTATTCAGCTGGGGGCTGATATTAGTAGCCTGGGAAGCTCCGTGGGTATTACCCCCTTCCCAGGCTTCAAACATCTGCCCCAGCCGTCTGCTTAACCTCTGCTAGAGCCTAAAATTAAGGGGAACCCCACGCCAATTTTTTTAATAATAAATCCTTTATTTTAATACTAAATGACAAGTACAGTAACCAACACTGTCACTGTACTTCATATATATGTGACTGACATGTTTCTATCTATCTAATCTATGTGTGAAGCTCTATTCTGTCTGTTATAAATTGTCGGGTACAGATGCTGAATTGCCGGCCGGCTTTCTTAAAGAGACGGTGCATGAAAACACTATTATTTTTTTAAATAAATCCTTTACACTAAATGACAAGTACAGTAAGCAACACTGTCACTGTACTTCATATATATGTGACTGACATGTTTCTATCTATCTAATCTATGTGTGATTCTCTATTCCTTCTATTCTAAATTGTTGGGTACAGATGCTGAATTGCCGGCCGGCTTTTTTAAAGAGACGGTGCATGAAAACACTATTATTTTTTTTAATAAATCCTTTACACTAAATGACAAGTACAGTAATCAACACTGTCACTGTACTTCATATATATGTGACTGACATGTTTCTATCTATCTAATCTATGTGTGAAGCTCTATTCTGTCTGTTATAAATTGTCGGGTACAGATGCTGAATTGCCGGCCGGCTTTCTTAAAGAGACGGTGCATGAAAACACTATTATTTTTTTAAATAAATCCTTTACACTAAATGACAAGTACAGTAAGCAACACTGTCACTGTACTTCATATATATGTGACTGACATGTTTCTATCTATCTAATCTATGTGTGATTCTCTATTCCTTCTATTCTAAATTGTTGGGTACAGATGCTGAATTGCCGGCCGGCTTTTTTAAAGAGACGGTGCATGAAAACACTATTATTTTTTTTAATAAATCCTTTACACTAAATGACAAGTACAGTAATCAACACTGTCACTGTACTTCATATATATGTGACTGACATGTTTCTATCTATCTAATCTATGTGTGAAGCTCTATTCTGTCTGTTATAAATTGTCGGGTACAGATGCTGAATTGCCAGCCAGCTTTTTTAAAGAGACAGTGCATGAAAACACTATTATTTTTTTTGATAAATCCTTTACGCTAAATGACAAGTACAGTAAGCAGCACTTTCACTGTACTTCGTATATATGTGGCTGACATGTTTATATCTATCTAATCTATGTGTGAAGCTCTATTCTTTCGGTTCTAAATTGTCGGGTACCGGTCTATGCCGCTGCTGAATTGCCGGCTTTTCATGTTTCACTGTTGGCACTGTTCCCATCGATTTGGGCAATCACTGTAATGCCACAACCACCATGGCTGTGGCATTACAGTGAGTGGCAGACAATCCCTGCATGATTGGTGCTCAAAATAGCGCCAGACATGCAGGACACGCTTTTGGTGCACGAACAGTTATCGAACATAACCTCGAACAGCCGAATTTTTTGCAAATCGTTCAGGTTCGTCGAACAACTCGAACACCGCCCAAAACAGCTCAAATTTGAGATTGGCGAACAGTTCTAGTCGAACACCGCTCATCTCTACTCACTACATACAAGTGTATGAAGCTAGGCAATGCTCACTAGACGGGCTCTGACTGGGAATATGCAAAATGCATACAACACTGCCATTACCAGCTCAGAAACCGGCAATTCCTCGCAGCTCACAGTGCGTGCGCACTGGGGGGATTCATAAGTCTGCAGTCACCCCGAGTGACTGAAAACTTACCAATGTAGGCCTGACAACCACTTTAATACTTTATTAAGGTTTTTCAATATGTCCATAAAAAATATTGTCTTTCCGTGATTTTTTGATAAGAAAAAATGAAAAGTCAAGTTGGCAACCCTGAATGTATCTGATGTCTCCTATATACCATTTTGAGATTGTCTAATGCACCTTCAAGTGTAGAGAGGTGAGGAGACTGATCACAAGTAGCTCTCTGTATTGAATCTATGCGAGTTATGAAAATAGCAGAACGATTGTTGGCCCCATGAGCTAATAAAATGACTAATAATCATTAATAATAATATATTCATCATCATAGTCTTAAATCACTTTTCTTTGTTATAAGACAAAGCAATGACAGATTGTTGGCCATCTCGGTTGCATAAATATACTTATCAAGAGACTTATCAAGTAAAAACCCTGTTCTCAAATACCTTTTTTTCAAGTAATTGATTGAGATGTAAATAAATTTATTTCCTAAACAATGCCATTGAAATAGCACATTTGCTAAAAGCTGGGGATGATCATGTCTTCTATTATTCAATTACTGTGCTTTAAAAAACATTAGACAAATAACAGGAAATCACGCACTGCAGCAAGATAATATGATCAGCCTTCAATTATAAAAGCTTCAGACAACAAATGGAACTATAAGATGAAAAAGTGAAAGTTCTCTATCATTTTATATTCAAATTGTTTTGTTTTGCTCACCAACATAACGCATTTAAAATAGAAATACACTTGAACTGGGACCAAATATCAATTTCTGTTTATATTAAATTTCGCATACACAGCTATTTCACATTGTAAAAAAAATCCTGCATGGCCCCATGAATGGATTGAATTTCTAATGTACAACTTTAGAGTTAATTGTGAGACATCCAAATGGATTTAAAGAAAAAGTTTGAAAATTATAATTATTAACAAATTGCTCATTTTTATGGTACTCATAAATTATAAAGCTGACTACATTTTAATAATAATATTTTTAGATTCTTCTAATTATGCCAGCAACATGGTAAATATATTAAAAGGATAGGGTAATCCTAGAATTTATAAGAGCTTCAAATTTAACAAAGAAGTGAAGGTGGGCTGTATGTGGAAGTTGTCTGTGCTGTGTATGACAGTGAGGGAGCAGAGCCATAATAGGCTTCTCCCTGCTCCTCACGGAGTTCTGCGGACACCAGGGACGGGGGTCCGACAACCTCCGAGTAATTCAAGTGCTTAATCAGGACCCCGCACCAGAGTGTTCCTAGACTTCAGACCACGTCCTTTCCTGTCTGTGTGTAGATAGGCCGGGTCTCCCTCTGGACTACGCTCAGAAAAATGGTACGGGTGACAGTTCCGCTCCTTCCGTTACGCGGTGGGATCCTCAGGGCCTGCCGGGCTTCCCTGACTAGGACGTAGAGTAGCAGAGTCAGGTGTCGGGGGCCGGTACACCTCTTGCAGCTGGAATCCCTCTGACTAAGCCAGAATAGCGAGGACAGGTGGCATATACCGCTCCGTCTGCATCCCCCTGGGATCCTTTTGCGGTGGAGCTACACTCCTAAGCTCCAGGCCTTCTTGGTCATGGTCCTTGACCAGGTTTGATACATTAGTTTACTCCAACCTGCCCCTCGACTCAAGGCCAGGGTACGAGGGCCGCGTCTCTGTGGCACCCCAGGGGTCTGGTTTCCACAGTAATGCAATGTTATGTCTGAGAGCAGGTGGGAGGTCTCTTGGTCAGGAATCCTATGCATGCCACACCTCCTGCCCAGTCCTGGGAGGGGAAGAACTTCCCCTGTATAAACCTGGGGCTGAGGCAGGGTTAGAGAGTTCAGAGGGAGAGTTCAGCTAGGAGGGCTGACAGGGAGCTGTGGCTCCGGCTGGGCCCAGCTCCTGGGCCATGCCAGAAGTAGAGACAGAGAAGAGAAGCAGCTATGGGAAGAAACAACAGGAGCTCTGTGGGAGCAGTGTTACAAGGAGTCAGGGGCTGGCAGCTGCAGAGCTCGCCCTGACTGAGAAGATTTCTTACCGGACCCGGAGTCCGAGGCTGTGGGGACTAACTCCTACCCAGCAGCAGAATCCGTCAGGCAGGGGATTTCAGGTCCTCTGGCCAAGAAACCTGAAGGCACGGTCACACGCATGGGACCAGCACCGCCGTCGTGGAGCGGAAGCTACTAGAAGGCCCCGAGTCACCGGCCATACGGGTGAGCACCACACGGTACACTCAGGGACGTGGGCTACTTATACCCGCCTCTAGCAAGGTAGCCAGAAGAGTATCGTTAGTTTGGGAGGCCTACAACTCCGCCTGGCCAGGGGAGATCCCATCTGCTCAAGGACTGACCAGGCCCCAATCGCTAGCCAGTACTCCGGGAGGGTCTATCGTTGTCACCAGTAAAGACCCTGAACTACACCGTACCGTCTCCGAGTGGTTCCTGCTACCCCCATCATCCACGTCGGCTGCCCTGAGGCCATACCCCTCCCGTTGGGGGTTATACTATCACGCTGCACAATCCTACCACCGGCCTCAGCGGTCTGCCCTGCAGCAGCAGCTCCCTGGCTGCACTCAACGGGGGGCGTAGTCGTCCAACATCTACCGCTAAAACAGCGCCACTGAGTCTGACTCCCTGGGCACGGACCGGATCACCGCCACGAGACTACAACCCTCAACAGATCCGGCTCCGGGTAAGCTCCCGCGTGCGCAATGCAGCGCGACACAGGCCCAGGGGCGCGTCATCTCCATCCGCTGCAGGTTCATCCAGAAGCCACATTCAGGGATGGAGATCACAATCAAAGAACCATGAGCCCAAGATGGCTGTTTATTAAATATGAAAAATTAAGTGCCACTAAAATGTGAGTCCTCCACCCTCACCTTCTACATGGTTCCCCCTATCTCTTGGTTCCCCAGTCTCCCTTGTTCCAGTAGGGGCAGCACACTAGTGCCTATTAGCCCCCTCTGGTGGAAGAAGTGTGGTGTTGGATGTAGAGGTGGGGTCTTGACCATTGCACCGTTCTTAACTCGAAGGAGGAACACCACACCCCATTGAAGAGGTGCAGCATTCCTGTGGCGGTCAAACCTTCAGGGGCGCCACAAAATGATAGTCAAACTGACATCATAACACAAAAGCAAAGTCAGAGTTATATAATGCATTGGAATTGAAATCTAAGGAATGGACTAGAACCCAGGTGACATTCATCGATAGAATAATAGGTGACATGCTGAAGTCATACTGCAGTATTAGAAAGTGAACCAGAAGTGGTAAGGCTGCAAATGCAAGTGATAATTTGGAGGAAGAACCATTTACCAGTTTTTGGTATCCTTAGATTGTTTTCAAACTTCAGTAAATGAGACTTTCACAAGGCTGAGATTCTAGTTGGATTGTACAGTATATAGGTGGATATTAAGATACCATCAAGGTAACATTTGCACACTTTAAAACTTGTTCCGCATACTTATGCAAAGTTACAAATATTGCATTTGTCACTATTCCAGTTTTACAGCAGTTCATTATTTTTGTGACAAAAAAAACCCAAATAAATTTCACCAAACACTCCACTTTACAGTTGTGTAGGCCACATTAGCTCATATTAAAGTCTAGTCCACACTTTATAAAATTAGTGTTTCTTATACCTGTTAGCAGCTGGTCAGGAATAAGCACACTAAGCCCTTAGTACTTTTCTGCCTATCTTTATCAGTCTACCAAGATGAAGAAGGCAGGGAGTAAGGCATGTGGTCGTGGGCGTGGGCGTGGGCATGGAGTTTCTGCAGGGAGAGGACGTGAGGATTCTGTGCCTGCAGGGAGAGGACGTGGGGATTCTGTGCCTGCTGCGGGCACCAGTGACTCAGCATCCCCCAGTTTTACCAAGGAACAGTCCTTTATGCGCTGCTTTGTAGGAGCTAGCCGTACCCCACTGCTGCGGGAGGACCAAATTGAAGCCGTTGTCGGATGGATGGCAGCTAACGCATCGACTTCAATTAGTTCCAGATCCTCTCAGGTCCTGAGCACTGAAGAGCACCCATCTGTCTCTTCACCACCTGCCAAATTGCCCAGGCAGTCAGAGAGCCCTGGACAGGAGCCATCTCTACTTCTGTTCTCTGAATCTCTTAGCTTGGAAAGAGGGGGCCAGCCAAGCAGAATTCGAGAATTTGAAGAAGAGGTAGTATGCAGTGATGCGCAACCATTTTGTCTCTCTGAATCTAAAGAGGCGGGTGGGCCTGTGCCTATGGTCTGCAGCACACCTCAGTACGCATCTGATGATGAGACTCAGGTGCCACTTTCTGGTGCGTACTGTGCTGTCGAGACTACCCAGGAGAAGCAGTTGTTTGAAGAGGGTGGTGTAGATGATGAGGTCCTTGACCCATCATGGCGTGAGGGACAGGAAGGTGGTGGGAGCAGCTCTGAGGAAGAGATTCCCCGAACAGCCCAAAAAATAGGGAGAGGGAGGGGGCAGACTTGGTTGCCTGTAGCCTCCACTTCGGCACCCATTAGGAGCATGGCTCTTCCAAAATCCAAAGCGGGCGCTCCCAAGACTTGCAGTGCCTGGTCCTTTTTTGACACAGCTGCAGATGACATTTGCTTTGTCAAATGCAAGCTGTGTAATCAGAAGGTGAAAAGAGGGAATAGTGTCAGCAACCTCAATACCACAAATATGTGGAAACATGTGCGGACCAAGCACGTGGTGGAGTTACAAAAACACACTGAAGACCTAGGCCAACCTACAGCGCCACCTACCACCTCTTCAGCTCGTGTTGTAGCCTCTTCCTCCAGCTCACACACAGCTGGTTCGGCTTACTCACAGGATCGCCATGGAAGAAACTCTGGCACTGTTGTACAGAGACACAGTGTAATTCCACCCACAGCACCACTTTCCCAGTCATCCTCACACTCCCAGGCCAGTCTACAGCCATCGTTAGCACAGGCATGGGAGAAAAGGCGCCCATACTCGGCAAACCACCCGTGAGCACAGGCTCTGAATGCTGGCATTGCTAAACTACTGGCCCTTGAAATGCTATCATTCAGGCTGGTGGAGACTGACACGTTCCGTAACTTTATGGCATTGGCAGTCCCACAATACATTGTGCCCAGCCGATTTTATTTCAGCAGGCAAGCCGTCCCTGCCCTGCAACATCATGTGGAGGGAAAAATTAAACATGCACTACAAAACACCATCAGTAGCAAGGTCCACCTGACCACCGATGCGTGGACCAGTAAGCATGGACAGGGACGATACCTTTCCCTCACTGCCCATTGGGTAAATGTTGTTGAGCCGGGTACAGATCTTGAGAGTGGCGCTGTACGTGTTCTGCCAACTCCAAGGATTGCAGGAATCCAGTCTATACACATTGACTCCTCCTCATACTCCAGTTCCTCTGAATCAGCGCTGCAGGAGCCGTCATGGTCTACCTCCACATCGACCCGTGAACGGTTACCTGTTATGGTGACCAATATGAGCACAGCCGTGGCCAAACGTCAACAGGCCGTATTAAAATTCATTTCTTTGGGGAATCGAAGCCACACAGTGCAGGAGCTCTGGAATGCCATCAAGCAGCAGAGCGACGTGTGGTTTGTGCCAGCGAATCTCCAGCCAGGCATGGTAGTGTGTGACAATGGCCGAAATCTGGTGGCAGCTCTGGGCCTAGGCAACCTCACTCACATCCCATGTCTGGCACATGTGCTCAAGTTGGTCGTGCAGAGTTTTTTGAGGGACTATCTGGATCTTGATGCACTGCTTCACAAGGTCCGCATAGAGTGCGCTCACTTGCGGCGTTCCAGCAATGCAAGATCACGCATTGCAGCTCTGCAGCGCCGATTACGTCTTCCGGAACATCGCATCATATGTGACCTACCCACCAGGTGGAATTCAACGTTACATATGTTGGAGAGGTTGTGTGAGCAGCAGGCAGCAGTAATGGAGTACCAGCTGCAGCAGGCGCAAAGAAGTCGCAGTGCGCACCGTTCACACTTCACCATCACTGAGTGGGCCTCTATGAAGGACATTTGCTACGTTTTGCGTGCCTTCGATTATTCCACGCGGATGGCGAGTGCAGATGATGCACTAGTCAGCATGACTATCCCCCTTATCTGCCTGCTTGAAAAAACACTGCAAGCATTAAGGGACGAGGTTTTGGAAGAGGTGGAGGATGAGGAGTCACAAATGCCATCTGCTTCTCTACAGTCTGCGCAACACGGTTCCTCACAAAGGCCTAGGCAGGGGACACTTTGTGAGGAGGATGAGGAGGAGTCAATGGATGAGGAAGACATCTGTCCAGAGGAGGGAGGTACACAATGCTCTAGTAGTCAGTATCTAGAGCGAGGGTGGGGTGATGCAGAGCAGTCAGAGATCAAGCCTCAAGCAGGGGACAGCGTTTCTTGGCCAGTTGGCAGTCTGCAGCACATGGTTGATTTCATGCTGCAGTGCCTGAGAAACCACCGCCGCATCGCCCACATTCTCAACACGGCTGTTTATTGGGTGTCCACCCTCCTAGATCCTCGCTACCGGGACAACTTACAAAGCCTCATAACACCGTTGAACCGGGAGCGTAAAATGCGGGAGTACCAAGACGCACTGGTGCATTCCATCATGTTCTCCATTCCAACCAAGAACAGTGCTGCTAGTGCTTTACAAAGCAGCTCAGTGCGTCGAGGCAGTGGAGGAAGCTCTGCACAAAGAGGGAGCAGAAGCAGCGCCTCAGCACAAGGCAAGACCAGTATGGCCGAAATGTGGCAAAGTTTTGTGTCCCCGCCGCCACAAATGTCTACACCATCACAGACGGCTCCAGTCAGCAGGAGGCAACGTTTCCGTCAGATGGTGACAGACTACATGTCTTGCCCTCTTAGTGTACTCCCAGACAGCTCTTCTCCCTTCAAGTTTTGGGTCTGTAAGCTAGATACATGGCCAGAGCTAAGTCAGTATGCATTGGAGGTGCTAGCTTGCCCTGCTGCTAGTGTATTATCGGAACGCGTCTTTAGTGCCGCAGGTGGTGTACTAACAGACCGTCGCATGCAACTATCCTCCGATAACGTTGACCGGCTTACTTTTCTCAAAATGAACAAGGCCTGGATCTCTCATGAATTTGCCAGTCCTCTTCCAGAATAAATAATTGTTGGCAAAAGTATCCAGGTGTCCTGTTCTGTTCATGTTTCTACCACCTGAACTGTAATCCCTGAGCTCCAACACCGCCAGTTGGGGCTCGGAAGTGCCGTCTGCACAGTCAACACTTGCTGCCGTGTCATTGGGGTTCAGTAACGTCAGCTGTTCCCCGGCTGTGCGGACGGCAATTTCTCCTGCTCTGTCCACATTCTCACTACTACAGATTTTAAAGTTGCTCCAATTACACCTCTGGCTCCTCTGTTTTCAGTATTATCCCTGAGCTCCAACACCGCCAGTTGGTGCTCGGAAGTGCCGTCTGCACAGTCAACACTTGCGGCCGTGTCATTGGGGTTCAGTAACGTCAGCTGTTCCCCTGCTGTGCGGACGGCAATTTCTCCTGCTCTGTCCACATTCTCACTACTACTGATTTTAAAGTTGCTCCAATTACACCTCTGGCTCCTCTGTTTTCAGTATTATCCCTGAGCTCCAACACCGCCAGTTGGCGCTCGGAAGTGCCGTCTGCACAGTCAACACTTGCTGCCGTGTTATTGGGGTTCAGTAACGTCAGCTGTTCCCCTGCTTTCGGACGGCACTTTCTCCTGCTTTGTCCACATCCACTGTACTACTGATTTAAAACCTCCTCCAAATACACCTCTGGCTCCTCTGTTTTCAGTATTATCCCTGAGCTCCAACACCGCCAGTTGGCGCTCGGAAGTGCCGTCTGCACAGTCAACACTTGCTGCCATGTTATTGGGGTTCAGTAACGTCAGCTGTTCCTCTGCTCTGCGGACGGCAATTTCTCCTGCTCTGTCCAAATTCTCACTACTACAGATTTTAAAGTTGCTCCAATTACACCTCTGGCTCCTCTGTTTTCAGTATTATCCCTGAGCTCCAACACCGCCAGTTGGCGCTCTGAAGTGCCATCTGCACAGTCAACACTTGCTGCCATGTTATTGGGGTTCAGTAACGTCAACTGTTCCCCTGCTGTGCGGACGGCAATTTCTCCTGCTCTGTCCACATCCACTGTACTACTGATTTAAAACCTCCTCCAAATACACCTCTGGCTCCTCTGTTTTCAGTATTATCCCTGAGCTCCAACATCGCCAGTTGGCGCTCGGAAGTGCCGTCTGCACAGTCAACACTTGCTGCCATGTTATTGGGGTTCAATAACGTCAGCTGTTCCCCTGCTGTACGGACGGCAATTTCTCCTGCTCTGTCCACATTCTCACTACTACAGATTTTAAAGTTGTTCCAATTACACCTCTGGCTCCTCTGTTTTCAGTATTATCCCTGAGCTCCAACACCGCCAGTTGGCGCTCGGAAGTGCCGTCTGCACAGTCAACACTTGCTGCCGTGTCATTGGGGTTCAGTAACGTCAGCTGTTCCCCTGCTGTGCGGACGGCAATTTCTCCTGCTCTGTCCACATTCTCACTACTACAGATTTTAGAGTTGCTCCAATTACACCTCTGGCTCCTCTGTTTTCAGTATTATCCCTGAGCTCCAACACCACCAGTTGGCGCTCGGAAGTGCCATCTGCACAGTCAACACTTGCTGCCGTGTCATTGGGGTTCAGTAACGTCAGCTGTTCCCCTGCTGTGCGGACGGCAATTTCTCCTGCTCTGTCCACATTCTCACTACTACCGATTTTAAAGTTGCTCCAATTACACCTCGGGCTCCTCTGTTTTCAGTATTATCCCTGAGCTCCAACACCGCCAGTTGGCGCTCGGAAGTGCCGTCTGCACAGTCAACACTTGCTGCCGTGTCATTGGGGTTCAGTAACGTCAGCTGTTCCCCTGCTGTGCGGACGGCAATTTCTCCTGCTCTGTCCACATTCTCACTACTACAGATTTTAAAGCTGCTCCAATTACACCTCTGGCTCCTCTGTTTTCAGTATTATCCCTGAGCTCCAACACCGCCAGTTGGCGCTCGGAAGTGCCGTCTGCACAGTCAACACTTGCTGCCGTGTTATTGGGGTTCAGTAACGTCAGCTGTTCCCCTGCTGTGCGGACTTCAATTTCTCCTGCTCTGTCCACATCCACTGTACTACTGATTTAAAACCTCCTCCAAATACACCTCTGGCTCCTCTGTTTTCAGTATTATCCCTGAGCTCCAACACCGCCAGTTGGCGCTCGGAAGTGCCGTCTGCACAGTCAACACTTGCTGCCATGTCATTGGGGTTCAGTAACGTCAGCTGTTCCCCTGCTGTGCGGACGGCAATTTCTCTTGCTCTGTCCACATTCTCACTACTACAGATTTTAAAGTTGCTCCAATTACACCTCTGGCTCCTCTGTTTTCAGTATTATCCCTGAGCTCCAACACTGCCAGTTGGCGCTCGGAAGTGCCATCTGCACAGTCAACACTTGCTGCCGTGTCATTGGGGTTCAGTAACGTCAGCTGTTCCCCTGCTGTGCGGACGGCAATTTCTCCTGCTCTGTCCACATTCTCACTACTACAGATTTTAAAGTTGCTCCAAATACACCTCTGGCTCCTCTGTTTTCAGTATTATCCCTGAGCTCCAACACCGCCAGTTGGCGCTCGGAAGTGCCGTCTGCACAGTCAACACTTGCTGCCGTGTTATTGGGGTTCAGTAACGTCAGCTGTTCCCCTGCTGTGCGGACGGCAATTTCTCCTGCTCTGTCCACATCCACTGTACTACTCATTTAAAACCTCCTCCAAATACACCTCTGGCTCCTCTGTTTTCAGTATTATCCCTGAGCTCCAACACCGCCAGTTGTCGCTCGGAAGTGCCGTCTGCACAGTCAACACTTGCTGCCATGTTATTGGGGTTCGGTAACGTCAGCTGTTCCCCTGCTGTGCGGACGGCAATTTCTCCTGCTCTGTCCACATTCTCACTACTACAGATTTTAAAGTTGCTCCAATTACACCTCTGGCTCCTCTGTTTTCAGTATTATCCCTGAGCTCCAACACCGCCAGTTGGCGCTCGGAAGTGCCGTCTGCACAGTCAACACTTGCTGCCATGTTATTGGGGTTCAGTAACGTCAGCTGTTTCCCTGCTGTGCGGACGGCAATTTCTCCTGCTCTGTCCACATCCATTGTACTACTGATTTAAAACCTCCTCCAAATACACTTCTGGCTCCTCTGTTTTCAGTATTATCCCTGAGCTCCAACACCGCCAGTTGGCGCTCGGAAGTGCCGTCTGCACAGTCAACACTTGCTGCCGTGTTATTGGGGTTCGGTAACGTCAGCTGTTCCCCTGCTGTGCGGACGGCAATTTCTCCTGCTTTGTCCACATCCACTGTACTACTGATTTAAAACCTCCTCCAAACACACCTCTGGCTCCTCTGTTTGTAGTATTTACCCTGGGCTCCAATACCGCTAGTTGCTGCTCAGAAGTGCCGTCTTCACAGTCAACGCTTGCTCCAGTGTTATTGGGGTTCAGTAACGTCAGCTGTTCCCCTGCTGTGTGTCCGGCAAATTCTCCTGCTTTGTCCACATCCACTGTACTACTGATTTAAAACTTGATCCAATTACACCTCTGGCTCCACTCTGTTTTTTGTATTTACCCTGGGTTACAGCACCGCCAGCTGGTTCTCGGTAGTTCCATTTGCTCTTGTATTTTCTACTACCCATCCGGGTTCCAGTACCGTCAGCTGGTTCTCGGCAGTGCCTTTGGATTAGGTGCCTCCTTCTCGGTATCCAAGTTCCACCAACGTCTGCTGGTTCTTGGTAGTGCTTTCTGGCACAGGTACCTCCTGCTTAGTAACCGAGTTCCAGTACCGTCAGCTGGTCTTCGGCAGTTCCATTGGCTCTTGTACCTTCTGCTACCCATGCGGGTTCCAGTACCGTCAGCTGATTCTCGGCAGTGTCTTTGGCATGGGTACTCCCTCCTGCCCAGCCTGGTTCCAGCACACCAGCTGTTTCCGGGTAGTGTCAAGGTCACTTTGCCTCCAATGCGTTGTCCTGTCGTGTTGCGGTCGGGTTAGCCGACTCTATGGTGCCTGCAGTTTAGGTGACTCCTATGTGGGCTGCGGGATCAGGCAATGAAGGCTGGTTCCATAGTGCCAATAGGACAAGCACCCCCTGTAGGACTGTGGGTTTTGGTAACTGCGGCCGGCTCGCGGCCTTGAACTTTTTTTTACATGGGTACCTTCTGCTACCTATCCGGGTTCCAGTACCGTCAGCTGGTTCTCGGCAGTGCCTTTGGATTAGGTGCCTCCTTCTCGGTATCCAAGTTCCACCAACGTCTGCTGGTCCTTGGTAGTGCTTTCTGGCACAGGTACCTCCTGCTTAGTAACTGAGTTCCAGTACCGTCAGCTGGTCTTCGGCAGTTCCATTGGCTCTTGTACCTTCTACTACCCATCCGGGTTCCAGTACCGTCAGCTGGTTCTCGGCAGTGTCTTTGGCACGGGTACTCCCTCCTGCCCAGCCTGGTTCCAGCACGCCAGCTGTTTCCGGGTAGTGTCAACGTCACTTTGCCTCCAATGCATTGTCCTGTCGTGTTGCGGTCGGGTTAGCCGACTCTATGGTGCCTGCAGTTTAGGTGACTCCTATGTGGGCTGCGGGATCAGGCAATGAAGGTTGGTTCCATAGTACCAATAGGACAAGCACCCCCTGTAGGACTGTGGGTTTTGGTAACTGCGGCCGGCTCGCGGCCTTGAACTTTTTTTTACATGGGTACCTTCTGCTACCCATCCGGGTTCCAGTACCG
The DNA here is from genome assembly GCF_046119375.1 of Phyllobates terribilis. Classification (NCBI taxonomy): domain Eukaryota; kingdom Metazoa; phylum Chordata; class Amphibia; order Anura; family Dendrobatidae; genus Phyllobates; species Phyllobates terribilis. The sequence continues at coordinate 656,684,104 of NW_027362764.1, read as the reverse complement.
TCAGCTGGTTCTCGGCAGTGCCTTTGGATTAGGTGCCTCCTTCTCGGTATCCAAGTTCCACCAACGTCTGCTGGTCCTTGGTAGTGCTTTCTGGCACACGTACCTCCTGCTTAGTAACCGAGTTCCAGTACCGTCAGCTGGTCTTCGGCAGTTCCATTGGCACTTGTTCCTTCTACTACCCATCCGGGTTCCAGTACCGTCAGCTGGTTCTCGGCAGTGTCTTTGGCACGGGTACTCCCTCCTGCCCCGCCTGGTTCCAGCACGCCAGCTGTTTCAGGGTAGTGTCAACGTCACTTTGCCTCCAATGCGTTGTCCTGTCGTGTTTCGGTCGGGTTAGCCGACTCTATGGTGCCTGCAGTTTAGGTGACTCCTTTGTGGGCTGCGGGATCTGGCAATGAAGGCTGGTTCCATAGTGCCTATAGGACAATCACCCCCTGTAGGACTGTGTGTTTTGGTAACTGCGGCCGGCTCGCGGCCTTGAACTTTTTTTTACATGGGTACCTTCTGCTACCCATCCGGGTTCCAGTACCATCAGCTGGTTCTCGGCAGTGCCTTTGGATTAGGTGCCTCCTTCTCGGTATCCAAGTTCCACCAATGTCTGCTGGTCCTTGGTAGTGCTTTCTGGCACAGGTACCTCCTGCTTAGTAACCGAGTTCCAGTACCGTCAGCTGGTCTTCGGCAGTTCCATTGGCTCTTGTACCTTCTGCTACCCATGCGGGTTCCAGTACCGTCAGCTGGTCCTCGGTAGTTCCATTTGCTCTTGTACCTTCTACTACCCATCCGGGTTCCAGTACCGTCAGCTGGTTCTCGGCAGTAACTTTGGCACGGGTACTCCCTCCTGCCCAGCCTGGTTCCAGCACGCCAGCTGTTTCCGGGTAGTGTCAACGTCACTTTGCCTCCAATGTGTCGTCCTGTCGTGTTGGGGTCGGGTTAGCCGACTCTATGGTGCCTGCAGTTTAGGTGACTCCTATGTGGGCTGCGGGATCAGGCAATGAAGGCTGGTTCCATAGTGCCAATAGGACAAGCACCCCCTGTAGGACTGTGGGTTTTGGTAACTGCGGCCGGCTCGCGGCCTTGAACTTTTTTTTACATGGGTACCTTCTGCTACCTATCCGGGTTCCAGTACCGTCAGCTGGTTCTCGGCAGTGCCTTTGGATTAGGTGCCTCCTTCTCGGTATCCAAGTTCCACCAACGTCTGCTGGTCCTTGGTAGTGCTTTCTGGCACAGGTACCTCCTGCTTAGTAATCGAGTTCCAGTACCGTCAGCTGGTCTTCGGCAGTTCCATTGGCTCTTGTACCTTCTGCTACCCATCCGGGTTCCAGTAGCGTCAGCCGGTTCTCGGTAGTTCCTCAGCTTTCTTGTACCTTCTGCTACATTTCAAAGTTCAAGCTTTTTGAAATGGTTCTTGGTAATCACTCTGGATCTCCCTGACGAGGACCCTGAAGACTAGGACCCTGAAGACCAACCCTAAGAAGACGAGGACCACGAAGACAATGACCCTGAAGACGAGGACCCTGAAGACCACCCCGAAGAAGACGAGGACCCTGAAGACCACCCTGAAGAAGACGAGGACCCTGAAGACCACCCCGAAGAAGACGAGGACCCTGAAGACCACCCCGAAGAAGACAAGGACCCTGAAGATGAGGACCCAGAAGACCAACCCAAAGAAGATGAGGACCCCGAAGACGAGGACCCCCGAAGACGATGACCCTGAAGACCACCCCGAAGAAGACCAAGAAGATGACCCTGAAGAAGTTGAGCAAGAGGACAAAGAAGAGAAGACAAGCACCAAGATACAGAAGAACAAGAGACAGAAAACCAAGAAGCAGAAATACAAGAAGCTGCAGAACAAAAAGCGGAAGAACATTAAGCATAAGACTAAAAATCAGAGCAAAAGATAATATCTAAATTATAAGCAGAAGATGACTAAGCAGTGTATGGGGGTGAGTCCGTTCCTCCTCGTGGTGCCCCTGGAAAAGACCTGCTGCTGCAGGCCAAACTGAACGCGGACAAATCCTGTTGTAAATCTTTTGTGACGGGCAGAACGAAAGGTGTAATGTCCAACCTTTTATAGATAACAACTACAGGAATGCCTGTCACAAATAAGAATATGATGAAGAAGAAGAATATGAAGAAGATGAAGAAGTAGAATATGAAGAATGTAAAAAAAAAAGAAAAATACGAAGAAGGTGAAGAAGAAGAAGATGAAGAAGGTGAAGAAGAAGAGGATGAAAAAGATGCTGAGGATGATGAAGGAGAAAGTGTGGGAGAAGTAAAAAAGAAGGTGAAGAGCATGGAAGTAGTGAAACATAAATATCTGACAAAATATAAAAATACTTAACATAGTCAATATTTCCGTAACTCAGAACGTCTTAAAAAAATATTAATTCCTGCTATTCCATTTGATTGGGCCTTTATGCCTTTATTGTCTCCCCCACCTCCCCCAATATATTCTACATTATTCTTAGTTGTTTTCCTTCATGTAGAATTAACCTACAAGGAAAGAAAGGGTTTATTTTCATTCCGATATTTCTGTCCCATTGACTTGCATTGGTTTCCGGTATCGGAATCGGCGATATCCGATTCTTTTTCGGTATCGGTCCGATCCAATCCGATCCGATATTTCCCGATATCGGAAGGTATTGCTCAACACTACTCATGAGTCATCCTGGGAAAATTGACCTCCTGTTTCTACATAGAGCTTAGAAGGATTCTGCTTGTCTGTTTTTAATTACGTGATGTCATAGACCTAATGGAAAAGAGAAGAATTAACTGGGTAGAAAGGCAAAATGAGCAATTGTAAGTACACAGTGCTATATAATGTGATGATTGTAATATATTAAGAGGATAACATCTTTGATAGGAGTGCTTCTTTAATTAAGATGTTGTCCGATAGGTAAGTAAAGATTTTTTTTAGCTATCTAAAAACTAAGCAATTTTATAATTGAGATCTATTTATAATTCTTTGATGTCAGTGCTTCTTTAACCCCTTTAAATCCCATGACGTACTAATACGCATCTGTGCCCTGGGCTTTAAGAGCCTGACCCGTATTAGTACGTCATCACGATCGCGCGCGCACACAGGCTGTATGGGGGCGATCGCCGCCGGGTGTCAGCTGATTGTCACAGCTGACACCCGGTACAATATGCAGGGAGTGGTCCCGCACCGCTCCCGGCACATTAACCCCCTCAATGCTGCGATCGAAGTCGATAGCAGCATTGTGGTGGCAAGGGGAGGTGATCGGTATACTCACCTCCTCTTCCGGCCTCCAGCTCTGTCTGCCGCGGCTTCCCAGGTGTTGCCATGACGACCCGATGTCGTCATGACAACATCCGGGTCACCAGGCCACAGGAATATTGTTTGGCCATGCGCAGTGCACGTCCAAATAATCTTCTCACTGTGCAGCGCTGACTGCCTGCATGGCACAGGGATGGTGCTACATCCCTATGCTATGCAGGCGATCAGAATAAAAAAAGTTAAAGTCCCAGAGTGGGACAAAGTAAAAAAGTGTAAAAACTCTCAGAAAGTGAAAAAAAAAATAAAAAAAATTGTAAAAATATTTTTTAAAAAAATAAAAAAAATAATCCACCAAAAATAAAAATATAATGTACCCATCAATAAATATTATTATGAAAAAAAAAGCAAACAGACAATAAAAGTACACATATTTGGTATTGCCGCGTCCAGAACGACCTGACCTATAAAACTGTCCCACTAGTTAACCCCTTCAGTGAACACGGTAAAAAAAAAAAAAAAAACCGAAGCAAAAAACAATGCTTTATCATCATACTGCCAAGCAAAAAATGGAATAACACGCGATCAAAAAGACGAATATAAATAAAAATGGTACCGCTGAAAACGTCATCTTGTCCTACAAAAAACAAGCCGCAACACAGCTCCATCCTCTGAAAAATCAAAAAGTTATAGCTCTTAGAATAAAGTGATGCAAAAAAATAATTTTTTCTATAAAATAGCTTTTATTGTGTAAAAGCGCCAAAACATAGAAAAACTATATAAATGTGGTACCGTTGTAAACGTACTGACCCAAAGAATAAATCTGCCTTATCAATTTTACCACACTCGGAACAGAATTAAAAAAAACTAAAAAAAACAATTCCTGAATTGTTGGTTTTTGTTTATTCTGCCTCCCAAAAATCTGAATAGAAAGCGATCAAAAAATGTCACGTGCCTGCAAATGGCACCAATAAAAATGTCAACTCATCCCGCAAAAAATAAAAGCCATCACATGACTTTGTCTGCCAAAATATGGAATAATTATAGCTCTAAAAATATGACGATGCAAAAACTAGATTTTACAAAAAATGCGTCTTTTAGCGTGTGACAGCTGTCAATCTTAAAAACCCCATATGATTCTGGTATCACTGTAATTCCACTGACCCGAAGAATAAAGTTGTCTAATCACTTATACCACATGAGGAACGGTGTAAAAAATAAACTCTCGGGTTAGGGTTGTCCTAGGGTTAGGGTTGTGCTAGGGTTAGGGTTGGGTTAGGGTTAGGGTTGGGCTAGGGTTAGGGCTGGGGTTGGGTTTAGGGCTGGGGTCGGGATTTTTTTCAAAAGTAAGAGAAAAAGATGATGATATGGCGACTAGTGTTGAGAGCAAGTGCTCGCTACTTGAGCTTGCATCGGGTGCTCTGGTATGCATTGAGTATCGTGGGTATTTGAGTGACATGCTCGAGTCTCCACCCCATATGCTTCACGGACAATAAAACTTTGCGGGGATTGAATGCCATGCACGAGCGATCCCCGCATGTTTTTCTTTGGGTGTCTAATAAACGTGAAACATGCGGGGCAGGGACTCGAGCATGTCACTCGAGCACACGCAGTACATGGTGCATACCTGAGTACCCGATGCAAACTCAAGTAGCGAGCACTTGCGCTCAAGACTAATGACAACTTAGTCAATATGATGACCTAATGTTATCAAATTCTGTGTCGTACCTCTGGGTTCAAATTGTTCACTATACCCCTTGATAAAATCCTTGAGGGGTCTAGTTTCCAAAATGGGGTCACTTGTGGGGGGGTTTCCACTGTTTAGGCACACAGGGGCTCTCCAAACGTGACATGGTGTCCGCTAACAAATTGAATGGAAAATCAGCTCAAATTGATAGCGGACACCATGTTGCGTTTGGAGAGCCGCTGTGTGCCTAAGTATTGGAGATTGGAGCTCCCCCACAAGTGACCACATTTTGGAAACTAGACCCCCCAAGTCACCTATCTAGATGCATAGTGAGCACTTGGAACCCCCAGGTGCTTCACAAATTGATTCGTAAAAATGAAAAAGGTGAAAAAAAAATAATTTTTAATTTTTACGAATCAATTTGTGAAGCACCTAGGGGTTCCAAGTGCTCACTATGCATCTAGATAGGTGCCTTTGGGGGTCTAGTTTCCAAAATGGGGTCATTTATGGGGGAGCTCCAATGTTTAGACACACAGGGGCTCTCCAAACGCGACATGGTTCCAATTTGTTAGTGGACACCATGTCACGTTTGGAGAGCCCCTGTGTGCCTAAACATTGGAGCTCCCCCACAAGTGACCCCATTTTGGAAACTAGACCCCCCAAGGCACCTATCTAGATGCATAGTGAGCACTTGGAATCCCCAGATGCTTCACAAATAGATTCGTAAAAATGGAAAAGTGGGGAAAAAAAAACTTTTTTATTTTTACGGATTAATTTGTGAAGCACCTGGGGGATCCAAGTGCTCTTTATGCATCTAGATAGGTGCCTTGGGGGGTCTAGTTCCCAAAATGGGGTCACTTGTGGGGGAACTCCAATGTTTAGGCACACGGGGGCTCTCCAAACGCAACATGGTGTCCGCTAACAATTTGAGCCGATTTTCCATTCAATTTGTTAACTGACACCAGATCACATTTGGAGAACCCCTGTGTGCCTAAACATTGGAGTTCCCCCACAAGTGGCCGCATTTTTTAAACTAGACCCCAAAGGCACCTATCTAGATGCATAGTGAGCACTTGGAACCCCCAGGTGCGTCACAAATTGATTTGTAAAAATGAAAAACTGAAAAAAAAAAACTTTTTCATTTTTACGGATTAATTTGTGAAGCACCTGGGGGTTCAAAATGCTCACCACCCATCTAGATGAGTTCCCAGGGGGGTCTAGTTTCCAAAATGGGGTCTCTTGTGGGGGTTTCCACTGTCTAGGCACATCAGGGGCTCTCCAAACGCAACATGGCGTCCGCTAATTATTCAAGCAAATTTTACAATCGAAAATTCAAATGGCGCTCCTTCCCTTCCGAGCCCTGCCGTGCGCCCAAACAGTGTTTTTTCCCCACATATGGGGTATCTGCGTGCCCAGGGGAAATTGCACAACAAATTTTGGGGTCCATTTTTTCCTGTTACCCCTGCGAAAAAAAAAATTGGGTCTAAATTAACATTTTTGTGAAAAAAGTTAAATGTTCATTTTTTTCTTCCACATTCCAAAAATTCCTGTGAAGCACCTTAAGGGTTAATAAAGTTCTTGAATGTGGTTTTGAGCACCTTGAGGGGTGCAATTTTTAGAATGTTGTCACTTTTGGGTATTTTCTGTCATAAAGACCTCTCAAAGTGACTTCAAATGTGATGTGGTCCCTAGAAAAATGGTTTTGCAAATTTTGTTGGAAAAATGAGAAATCGCTGGTCAACTTTTAACCCTTTTAGCTCCATAACAAAAAAAATTTTGGTTCCAAAATTGTGCTGATGTAAAGTAAACATGTAGGAAATGTTATTTATTAACTATTTTGTGTGACACATCTCTCTGATTTAAGGGCATAAAAATTCATATTTTGAAAATTGCAAAATTTTCAAAATTTTCTCCAAATTCCGTTTTTTTCACAAACAAACGCAAGTGATATCGAAGAAATTTTACCACAATCATGAAGTACAATATGTCATGAAAAAAAAAATCTCAGAATCAGGGGGATCCGTTGAAGCGTTCCAGAGTAATTACCTCATAAAGTGACAGTGCTCAGAATTGTAAAAATTGGCCTGGTCATTAACGTGCAAACCACCTTGGGTTGTAAAGGGGTTAAGGCAAAACATGATATAACTTTACTTAGAATGCAAAGAAAATTAATACCTTTAGGATTTCTCCAAAACTGTTTTTCAGCAGTATACAAAAAAATATTTCAATCTGGGCAAGTTTTTTCTTTTTTTTAGCGGGTCCCAGTTTTTGCACAGTAAGTCAACAGGCATCTTCTATAGGGAATGTATAGAGTAGAGAAAAGCATATATATATTCGAGTGTAATTGAATACTACTCAAACACAACAAAAATGTAACAAAATGCAGATTTTTTGTAATTTGCTTCTGCGTGGATTCAGCAAACTGTAAGGGCAAATCAAAGGATTAAAAAAAATACTTAGATGCACTTTATCACTCACCTGTCCAGCCTCTCTGCTCTACATCATCTCCTGTACAGTTCTTGGCACATCTTCTTATCATCACAACCAGATCGGCGCTTTAGGCTTTATTGAGGCCAGGGAGCACATTGTGACATCTTGGCCCAGCCTCATTAGATTGAGAAGTCCCGTCCTAGAGGCCCGAGGATTCAGCACTCAACAGTGGTAATATGAACTTGTGGAGAGGACCGGACAGAGGACGCTAGAGAGCGTAAGGGCGGGAGAGGTGAGCAGTAAGTTGGGTATCAGGATTTTTTTCTGCATCTTACATTTTTGTGCTCTGGGGGTCTGGAGTGACATCAGAGCATAATAAGAGTCATTCAATTCATGGAGAATAACTTCTCTGCTAATCTAATTTCCCCGGAATGTCAGTGCGATCAAGCGACTTTAAATTTCATCAGATCCACTGATCTCTAGACTGTAGATGTGGACTGCTTCAGGAATAGAGTTTTTACCTACTCACTGTATTTGACCGATCCATGGAAACTGACTGTTGCTTTGTAATTGTTTTTAGTTTAGTAAATGGAAATACAACAATCCATTATTAAATGAATATAATTCGAGGCACTGACCATCAACCAATTCAAATCCAGTTATTGTTCATAAAGGAGGTCAATGGAAGGAGTAGTATTCCAAGACAGCAGACAGCAATTTTGTGTGCACACATGCTTTTTAAAAGCCTTTAGTAAGTGTGTTCATGCGAAACGGCCACAGGCAGGAACACTACTGCTCCCATGGACTTGGTGTAAAAAAAGCATTCTAATTAGCAGATGGTGAGTGCCGCAGATTATATCCTCTTAATTTTGACTGTTCTGCTACTACTGAGTCGCAAATTTTCCGCTTTGAACTCCTTCATGACCATGAAATGTTCTGTATTTTTGCTTTCATTTTTTCCTCTCCTTATTTCAAGAGCCATAACTTTTTTATTTTTCTGTCCTCATGAGCATATGAGGGCTTTTCTTTTGTGGGACGAGTTGTAGTTTTGAATGAAACAATTCATTTTATCATGTAATGCACTAGAAAGCAGGAAAAAAGTTCGAAGTGCGTTGAAATTTATCAAAAGAAGTGCAACTCCATAATGTTGTTTTGGGCTTTTTATTTACTATGTTCACTATATGGTAATAAGATTCTCCGAGTACGCAGATACTAAACAAGTATTTTTTTCTTTTATGTCAGTGGTAAAAATAATTGCGGTTTTCTGAAACCCGTAATGTTTTCATTTTTATGGGTCTGGGGATGTTTTAGGGCTTTTTTTTTGCACCCTGAGCTTTTTATTACCACTTTGGGGAAGATATGATGTTTTGATCACCTCTTATTGCATTTTATTGCAATGTTGTGAATGCCAAAAAAGCCTAATTCCGGCATTTAGATTTTTTTTCTCGTTATGCCATTCACCAATTGGATTAATTTATTTTATAGTTTGATAGATCGGACATTTCAGAACGCAGCAATACCAAATATGTGTATTTTTTATTATTTTATTTTTAAAGGGGCAAAAGGGCTTTGAGCTTCTGTGTTTTTTTATTTTTATCTTTTTCATATTTTTAAAAAAATTTTTTTTACTTTTTACATTATTTAGTAGTCTCCTTAGGAGACTTGAAGCTGCGATCGTCCAATCATTTGTACTATACACAGCAGTGCTTTAGCTATGCATAGCAGAAATCACGATCTCCTATGAACGCCGACCATGAGCAGACATTCACAGGAGGATCATAATGATAGGCATCAGCAGACCCCCAGCTGTAATGACAATACATTGGCACCTCACGATCACTTGACAGATGCGCCAATGGGCGAGATGAGTGACGTGCTTCCAGCCAGCGCGTGTTAAATCCCGCTGTCAGAGATTGACAGTGGGATTTAACTGGTTAAATCATCATGTGCGGAGAAAGATGTGGGCTCAGTGTGTGAGCCCACATCAAAGGCACGGACACGACCTTTGACGTAAATATACGTCAAAGGTTGTGACGGGGTTAAAGACTGGCTAGGCTAAGCTTGAATTGCTGTACATGGATTACAATAGAGATAGATGGGTGAGCCACACAAAAGTTTGTTTTCCAGTGAACTCTTTGCTTCTGCAAAAAATAAGGTTCATAAAAAAAGTGATACAAGCATAAATCATTAGTCATATTACTTTTATTAACTAGATGTGTCAAAAAGCTAAATGAAACTTATTTTCTTAATTATAGGTTGCTGCAAGGGATTCATTCCAAGTACTTTCCAGTTTGTTTGAAAGAAGGCCCTAAAGTCAAGCTTACATGCAGTATGACAGTTTTTGATCAATTATTGTCAAAACCAGGAGTGAATGGAAAGTCTCAAGAAAAGATAAAGATTGTCAAAACCAGGAGTGAATGGAAAGTATCAAGAAAAGATAAAGATTCTCTTGGCACTAGCATCATGGCTTCCTTTTTATACTGGATTCATGACACAAATGAAGTATATGATCTGTCACAATCCAATATGATCTTTGTTACAGATATGATCTGATGTAATTCTCCATTTAAAGGCAGGTGCAGAAGGCTATAGATTCTCTCATCTGAGAGAATGGGGCCAATTATGCAAATGACATTCTGATGAAACTCTGATCACAGTTTGATCAGAGTGTGATCCTATTCTCTTGGATGAGGAGAATATTGGAAAAAAAGTTCTCTGTTGTCTCCATTGTGTCTACAGATATTAGCGGCTCACAATCTAAATTCCCTATCAGTATGTCTTTGGAGTATGGGAAGAAACCGGAGAACCCAGAGGAAACCAATGAACAAAGGAAAAAACATATGCAGATGTTGTCCTTGGAGGGATTTGAACCCAGGACCCGAGCACTGTAAGATTATAGTGCTAAGCAATGAACCACCCTGAATGCCACATGCTTTAACTAAAGAAATGATGAATCCCATGCAAAAAATAAATACTGCATCAAACTGCTGAAAGACAGTACATAAAACTCATGCACATCAGTGGAAAATCTGTAGAATAAAGCTGGAGATACAATGAAAAGCCCAACAGGGTCTTAGCCGAGGATTGGAGAGAACAATTATGGGTGCATATATGTGCTCACCTGATGAGGTTGCGTAAGACACAACCACTGTAGAAGCACAAAATGTCAGCTGATGCAAGTCCACTAGGGAAATAGATGTAAAATGGGGCAGGAAAAATGGTTACCTGCGCTGCTGATGAATAGTAGAAGGTGTAGCAAAGGCAAGAGAGCTTGTAAGGGAACTCCTACATAATGTTTCAAAGATGGAGAGAGGCTGCCATCTGCTGGCCAGAAACAGTCAAGCGGAACCAAGATATGCAAGGGAAGTTGAAGGGAGAGCAGATTTAGACGCTGGACCCGATCAGGTGACTTCCAGGAAGGAGTTCCGGGAGATAAGAGGCCAGCTCGCCAAACCTGAGGGGTCTTTGGCGCCAAGCAGCAGAAAGGAGCAGACGTGTTCCCTGCGTGCTGAGAAGCCCCGCGTTACAGGCCTAAGCCAGAGGCCTGTGAGGTGCCACAGCCGGGCACCCATAGAAGAGCTCCGGATCCCTCACAGATGTGACCCGAGTGCTGTGCCTGCTGAGGAGATTCGTAAACTGCTTGTGGTGCTGAGAGAGTTTGCGGAACACAATGTCGCCCGTCGACAGACGAGGTCTGGACCACCCTACCCAAGGCTCGAGAGATTGCCTCCAACAGCCAAGCAGAGAGGAGTTGAGAGATGGCTGCCCCAGGAAAGTCACGCCAGCGAAAGCAGAGGAGCTGCATACGTGATCAGGGCCGTCACTTCTACTGTTCACCCATGGTACCGGGAACAATTGGGTTTAGGTACTCAGGTTGGGAGGGGAACGGTTGGGGCTAAAGAAGCTCAACGTGATCTAATTGAATTTATCCGGAAAAGACTCACGGCCTTGCGGGAATAACCGGTGACCCCCGCTAGAGCCATATGCACAGTTAAGGAACTCACATGGTGTCTCCCATGATCAAGGGCACCACATTACCTTGAAAGACTTTGCATTTTGCTAATACTTCAAATTACTGTTTATTACCCTTGTTGAAATCCCTTGTTCAGCGTACCTGTTATATATATATATAAACTGTTTATATTCAACTTTTACTGTTCTCGCCTTGTGTCTCTGTGCGTTGCATTCTGGCACCTGCATTACAAAGGATCCAGGAGACCAAAAAATATTCAATGTGGTTCATTTGTCAATGCATTTCAAAATCATCTGACTTCTTCATCAGGACAGGCCACACATATTCCAGTGGAAAATCTGTAACTTAGCACCCTACCAATCAAAAACCATTTTTAATCCTGTTGTCTTCTTTTCTAGTAGGGAATCCTAAGGGTCCCCTAAGGCACTAATGCTAGGTGAGCATGCTACCCCTGCTCTATTATAGCTGTTCCACTGAGATTGTCCTGGTTGAACCTGGTCTTAAATTTACATTGACCTTTGAAAGGCCTAGAAAGGACGCTTCTTAATTTAGTACCACTGTATCTTTTCAGATTTCAGATCACAATAACTAACTTTGATTACTTTTGTTGTAGTCTAATGAAGCCTTGAATATCTATTATTTTGTTTTCTTGATTTGAAATTACTATTTTTAGTGCTCATGGAACTTGGGTGGTCTCATGGTAAATTTTTTTTATATTAGAAAACTGTACTTTTTTTTGTATCAGTTTAATAAGTTCTGATTCAATTAAATTCCCATTGATTTATTTACAGCCTTTTAGGTCCGTCTTTGGATGTGGGTCTTTACTTTTTTGTTCTAGAAAAGGTAAAACAGATGTCCGGGCATATGATGAATTTTATATTTGGTTTTTGGTTTGATGGGTATTGCTAGTTAAAGATTCCATAAAATAATTTGGTTTTAATATTGTATATTTTATTATAATATATCAGGGCCAAACAACATTCTTGAAAAAGACTTAGGGAACTGTAAGGATTATGTTAGATTTATTGTTTTATTGTTTCTTACTGTGAATTACATATTACCTGGCAAAATTCTTTGCTGTTCAATTAAATGCATCTGTTTGACTTGGCAGAATTTAAAATTTGCTGTAGGCCTACAATGTTTTTAGATGCTAAGTAAAGGTCATGAAGTTGTACATATACAGTAATTGTGAAGAAGTATTTACCCCCCTTCCAGATGTCCCTTATTATTACATAAGCACTGCAGAATATGTTGGCACTGTTTGATTTCATATTTGTCATAGCAATTAATTTTTTTTGTAAGCAAAATGTAATATTAGGTAAAAATAAAAAGTTTTTAAGTTCTTACTAGATTTTTAATGGATTTATGGTCATGTTTACTATATTTTAGTAAATATTAAGGGTGAGAAAAGTAAAAAATGATATTCCTGTGGGCATCTGCTGAAGGAGGAATACCCTGGATTAATAATCTTAATGTTAGTTGTATTTCATTAATATTTTGGTATAAAGCTGATGAATGTCCATTGTTTTTTCAGATATAGCATTTAAAGAGTTGGTCCGCTACTTTAGAATGGATGACCTATCCTTAGGATTAGGTCATCAATGTCTTATCTGTCGGGATCCAACATCCAGCACTGCCGCCAATCAGCTGTGATTGGTAGTGGCGGCGGCTGCTGCTGGCTGGAGGTGCTCACTTTGGGAGCTGCTCCATCTTCTGATAGTGGCTGCCGCAGGGTACTACACATCTGCCTCCTATTCAAATCAATAGGAGGCGCATGTGTTGTTCCCTGCAGTGGCAGCTAGCGGCCAGCACCGCCGCGACTGATAACAGGTGTCAGATAGAGATGAGCAAACCTTTCAAGGTTAGGTTCAGATTGGAGAACGTGCTGATGCTCGCCGAACAGTTCGATGAACAGTTTGGCAAACATATCCGAATCCCATTGAATTTATTGGGAGGCAAAGCCAAACGCACAGATAACACCTTCAGGGGGGCCAAAAGCTGACAAAATAGCTCAAATTAGGGGCACTCACAAGGAAAAGTGACATCAATTGACCCAGAGTACAAATAGTATAATTGCGCAGCATTTTGTCAGTTTCTGTTACTGGATGGGCTACTCGACTCCCTTTCTTTGGCAGCCGCACAACAATACACCTTGGAGATGAGGGCCAGAAAGAGCATGTGCTCCAGTGAATGGCAAGCGCTGCAACAAGTGGTCTCTCCTTCTTTTCCTCCACTTTAACATCACACGCAGTACAGTCCTCAGAGAAGGCACCCCATTTACCTTTGTTTACCCTCACGTCACAACTCTCCAGCCACCCAACTGACTTTTGGGGAGCCACAGATGGGCGAGTCTGTAGAGCTGTCCATGTATTCTATTTCATGGGCATCAGAGGTCTGCTCCAAAGATTCACAGACTCAAAAGGAGGAAAGCATCTGCACCAATGCCCAAATTTTTTTTCAGTTTGATCCGGGGTCAGACAAAGTAGCAGAATCCAGACCCTCATCATCAGACGTTAACCCCCCCGGGGTGGAAGTGATCCTGATGAGACTCAGATACCTGAGGCACATGCGGAATGGCAGGGCAGAAATAGGAGGAGGGTGACTCTTAGAACGAGGAGTGGGAGAACAGAGAGGATGACGATAAGGTTGTAGATCCCACTTGGTGTGAACCCAGGGGTCACACAGCTGAGTAGCTCAGCAGAGGAGGAGGAGGAGGAGGAAGACAAGGAGGTTACGTTGCAGCATCCCGCACATACACGGAGTGATACAACCATGACAAGCACTGCATCCTCAGTGTTAGAACCCTCCTGTTAGTTTTTTCTATTTTGCTGGTCACATGACTTTTTGCCTATATAATCCAGCTCCGCCCCCCTGGCCTTGCTGGACTTCAGTGTTACTTTACTCTTAAGCTAGCCAGGTGCTTTTTACCTTTCTCTGTAGTTTGCTTGGTCTTTGACCACTTGTACTTTTGTTTGTTTGTCTTTGCTCTGCTACAATTTCTGCTAGGAGGTGTCCAACTATATCCCAGTCCTTAGTTCTTGTAGGGACCCCTCCCTTATATCTATAGGTCTGCGTTCAGACTAGCCGAGGACTTAGGCGGGTCTGTTCAGAAGGAACAGGTCCCCCGCTGCATCATAGGGAATCAGCTTAGTCCTATTGTAGGGACAGTTTTCCTATCTTTCCTTAGTGTTTGTAGCAGTTCACAACAGTAAGTCCAGCCGAAAAATAAAACACTCTAAGGAAAGAAATCCTGATTTCAGCATGATGTCAGTTCAGGAGTTGGCTCAACGCCTGCAGGGACTGTCTTTGGAGGTGGCCGAGCTCCAGCAACACGTGAGTAGCTGTCCTGGAGCGCATTTTGTCGAACCGGAGGTAGGACTTCCAGATTTTTTTTATGGTAAACGGCAAGATTTTTTTTCCTTTAAAAACGCTTGATTATAAAATTTTCGTTTAAGACCCAGATCCTCAGGGAATGAATCACAGCGCATTGGGTTTATAATGTCACTTTTGCGCGAAGAACCACAGGGATGGGCCTTTTCTCTACAACCTAATGATCCGTGTTTTAGATCTGTGGAAGATTTTTTCTCTGCTATGGGGTTGTTGTATGATGATCCTGATCGAGTCTCATCTGCTGAAACTGAATTAAGACGTTTGAAGCAGGGATCAGGTGATGTGGAAAATTATTATACATACTTCAGAAGATGGTCGGCTGAAGTGGAATGGAATGGCTCAGCATTAAAATTTGTTTCTTGCTTGTCTAGGTGAAAGGGTTAAGGATCTGCTGATTGCCTTCCCAAAACCTGGAGCCTTGCAGGAGGCAATGCAATTAGCCATACTTGTGGACAGGAGACTGCGTGCTAGGAGTAATGAAGAGAAATCTACTGCTATGGCAGCTCCTAGTTTTCAGAGGGTCTGCTCGGAGGGTGGAGAACCAATGGAGATTGGGACGATGTCACCCCACTCTCAGGAAAAAGACCGCAGGTTTGATAAAGGATTGTGTTTTTATTGCGGTAAATCTGACCACTTTATTAAGAACTGTGTGCTTCGTTTGAACAAGGAAAAAAAAAAAAGCGGTCAGTTACGCCCGCATAGCGTGTTTAAACTCAAAAGGAGTATTTCTTTCTGGAAGCACCTCATTCCAGGAGGAGTTGATTGAATTTCGGGTATTTGTGGATTGTGGTTCTACACTCAATGTGATTGATGAGGGTTTTTTGGAAAAATTTAAATTAGAATCCAAACGTTTGTCATCTCCTATTTCTTTGGTTGCTGTTGATGGCTCTCCCTTGAAAGGTATTACTCACAAGGTTTTTGAATTTCCCCTCACCATTAATGGTATCCACCAAGAGAATTTGGATTTGGCGGTAATAAATAATTTGCCTGCTCCAGTGGTTTTG
This sequence comes from Phyllobates terribilis, assembly GCF_046119375.1. Classification (NCBI taxonomy): domain Eukaryota; kingdom Metazoa; phylum Chordata; class Amphibia; order Anura; family Dendrobatidae; genus Phyllobates; species Phyllobates terribilis. The sequence goes on along the minus strand of NW_027362764.1, from coordinate 656,668,385 downwards.
GGGTTACCTTGGTTAAAATTGCACAATCCTGTACTGGACTGGTCTACCAATGAAATTAAGTCTTGGAGTCCTAAGTGTTATGATACATGTTGTAACGGTCGCATTGCTGCTGTGAAAAGAAGGGAATTACCTGTACCTATTCAGGATTTTTGGAAGGTTTTTTCTGAGGAGGAGTCGCAAGTTTTGCCTCCTCATAGGGACTATGATTGTACTATTGAGTTTGTCCCTGGAGCAACTCTTCCCAACAGTCGCTTATTTAATCTTACTATCCCTGAGAGAAAGGCCTTGGAGGAATACATAAAGACAAGCTTGGCCGCCGGTCACATTAGACCTTCTAAGTCACCTGTGGCTGTTGGGTATTTTTTTGTAAAAAAAAAGGACGGCGGTTTACGTCCATGTCTGGACATTCGCGAAATTAATAAAATTACAGTACGCAATTCCTACCCACTGCCATTAATTCCTGACTTGTTCAACCAGTTAGTGGGGGCCAAGTGGATCTCTAAGATTGATCTCCGGGGGGCATACAATTTGTTACGTATGAAGGAAGGTGATGAGTGGAAAACTGCTTTTAACACTCCAGAGGGTCATTTTGAGAATCTGGTTATGCCCTTTGGTCTTACCAACGCACCAGCGTTTTTTCAGAACCTTATTAATGACATCCTAAGACCGTTGATCGGTAAGAATGTGGTGGTGTATTTCGATGACATTTTGATTTTTGCGCCGGATCTGGAGTCTCATTGGCAGAGTGTACGTGAGGTATTGCAGGTGTTAAGCGACAATTCACTTTTTGCTAAGCTGGAGAAATGTGAGTTCGCTGTGCAGAGAATTAGTTTTTTGGGCTACATTATCTCCAGCGAGGGCTTTGAGATGGACCAGGTGAAGGTTCAGGCGGTGCAGGAATGGCCTAGGCCTTTTGGCTGGAAACCAATACAGAGATTTTGGGTTTCGCCAATTATTACAGAAAATTCATTAAGAATTTTTCTATAATTGTTAAGCCGCTGACCGATCTCACCAGGAAAGGTGCGAATAAGGTCCAGTGGACTACTGAGGCCATTGAAGCTTTTGTGTATCTCAAGGAGAGGTTCAGTTCTGCCCCCATCCTTATGCAGCCTGATGAGACCAAGCCTTTTTTGGTTGAGGTTGATGCTTCTTCGGTGGGGGTCGGTGCTGTTTTGTCTCAGGAAAACAAGGATGGAGTACATCCCTGTGCTTTTTTTTCAAAAAAATTTTCTGAGACCGAACTTAATTACGATGTTGGCAATCGGGAATTGCTGGCGATTAAACTCGCATTTGAACATTGGCGTCAACTCTTGGAAGGTGCTAAATTTCCCATTCAGGTTTTTACTGATCATAAGAATCTGATCTATCTTGATGCTGCCAAGCGCTTGAATGCCCGTCAAGCTAGGTGGGCACTTTTTTTTTTTGCGGTTTAATTTTTCTGTTACTTACATCCCGGGTACCAAGAATGTAAAAGCTGATGCATTATCTCGCAGTTTTTCTCCCATGGTTGGTACTGAGGAGGAGAAGAGCATTTTACAGGAAGGTGCTGTGATAGCAGCATTGGACTCCGTTTTGGAAGATGGGATTCTGAAAGCCCAGGAGGATGCCCCATCTAACACTCCCCATGGGAGGTTGTTTGTGCCTAGGAACTTTAGGAGAGATTTGTTTGTGGAGTGTCATGAGTCTCGTTTGGCAGGTCATCCAGGAATTTCGGAGACTAAGAGACTTGTAGGTCGCAGTTTTTGGTGGCCTGGGTGGCAGAAGGAAGTCATTAAGTGGGTGCGTCAATGTACTGTGTGTGCTAGATCTAAGTCTTCACATGCTCCTGCTGTGGGGTTGCTTTGCCCTCTGGAGGTTCCTAGTGCACCTTGGACGCATCTTGCTATGGATTTTATTACTGACCTTCCTTCCTCTGAGGGTTTCACTGTTATCTGGGTGGTCGTGGACCGTTTTAGCAAGATGTGTCACTAAGGTTCCCTTCATCAAACTGCCCTGCGCCAAGACACTCGCTAAGGCTTTTGTTAAAGAAATTGTCAGGCGTTCCTACCGACATTGTTTCCGATAGGGGACCTCAGTTCGTGGCTCGTTTTTGGCGTGCCTTTTGTGACAGGTTGGGAGTAGTGTTGAGCCACCCCCGTAGTGTTCGAGTTCGGTTCGTCGAACACCCGTGTGTTCGCCGAACTGTTCGTCGAACTGTTCGTCGAACACCTTCGAACACCGTTAAAACCAATGGCAGGCAAACAAAAACACATAGAAACACATAGAAAACACCTTCAAAGGTGTCCAAAAGCTGACAAACTGCTCAGAAGACATAACTAACACATGGAAAAGTGACAAGTACATATAGTCATGCGAAAATAAAAGAGGTGGAGGAGTAAAAGGAGGGGGAGACACAGATATAGGCATGTCATGCCCTTCTAAAATCCAAAAAGTGAGAAGCCGACACGGCCAGTCCGCTCCTGCCCGTGCCACCTCCGTGTCGCCGGGTTTGTGCCAGAGCCGCGGTGAACCCTGATGGCCAGCCCCCCTCTCCCAATACTGGTGCCTGTCCGCTGGTGGGTCGAGCGAGCCCCCCTGTGGTGGAGGCAGCTCTAAACTTTTTAATTTAAATTGTCTCTCTAATTTGAATGAATACACTTTAAATCCATTTACAAGGATCTATTGGAGGGCAAGTCTCATGCCAGCAGCCGCGTAATTCCAGCTCCAGTAGCGTCCACTAAAGCTGCTGCAGTTAAAAAGCTTTTATAAGGATCGAGCTCGGCTGTCCACCGCAAGGCATCCTACTGCCAGTCCCAGCCCCTATGCCTTGGGGTGCCTCCTGATGCTCTTCACTGAGTATCCCATGGTCCCGAAGCATTTCCTTTGAAAAAATTAAGTGTCTAAACTACAGGTGGTGTAGCTTGCTTAAAAGCCGGGATAATCCGCTGACTAGCAGACACTGCTACTAGGCACAAAGTATTTCCTGGGCTAGATGCAGTTAAAAATTTGTAATTAGATACTCTCGTTGGATGCTGAGAAAGCATTCCATAGAGTCTCCTGGCACGCCATATATGATTCTCTTAAAAAGCTTGGGGTAGGGGTCTAGGGGACCCTTTTATAGCCAAAATCACGGCCCTGTATCACAATACGTCACCTAGGCTGAAGATAAATGGAACTGTAGCACCCTGAGGGCTCGGTTGCTACAGAGGTATTGCACCTCACCCAGAGGTGTGATATCTCACTCTCAGGTAAGGATGGAGTGTGGATCAGGACCCGACACCTGCATGCATTACACCACATTGCCATGGGGCAGGGCGACCAATATGCCTCTGAGATGGGCACGACAGTCCCTGTCCCTGGCTGGAGTGGGGGGAGGGAACACTGAGGAAGTGGAACCCTGTAGTGCAGGAGCAGGGAGGAAGCAGTTCCTGGGTGCATTGAGAAGGGAGTATAAAAGATGGGCACCATCTTAGTTCAGTGCAGAGAAGTCTGAGCAGAAGTGGCAGGGAGCAGGGGCTCTGCATGAGCTCTGCTCCGGAGGCGGGCCTAGTAACAGAGGCCCAGGCCTGGAAGAGGGAGAAGGAAGGAAGAGGAGCGGAGAAGGCTCAAGGAATGAGGAATGAAGGGATCCCAGGGGTGCGGACGGGCGAGTCGCCACCGCACGCCCGAATCCACCTGCGTGGAGGGGTCAGGCCAAAGGGGGAGACCGGTCCCCGAAACTAGTGGAGGCAGGAAACGACCCTCAGCTAGAAACCGGAGGCTGTGACATTTTATGTGGCGCAGCCCCTCGCTACACCCGCTAGGAAGGCACCACATAGGGTCAGGGAAACTGGCGCCAAGTTTACCAAGAGGAGGCCCGAGGCAGCCGGACAGAAGGGTTGGTAAGAAAGGCCAGACAAAGGACACACAAAGGGGGTCCTGTGAAGCGCTCCAAAGTTATCTGGGAGTTGTCTGAGCCCCTCACCTGGTGAGCACAGTACGACGTGGGCAGCCGTTACCTGCAGACGTGGTCTGGATAATAAGAACTGTGAGTAAAGGCCCTGGACTGCATCACTGACTCCGTGTCGTTACTGCTGCTGCCCTGCACCATCACCCCCATCCTCCGCATACACTGCCCTGAGGCTATACTCCTCCCGTGGGGAGTTATGCTACGCTCTGCTGCACCCACAACACCAGCCTCAGCGGTCTGCCCTGCAGCGGCGGTTCACTCTGACCGCAATCCACGGGTGGCGTAGTCGGACATTTAAACATCAAAACCACATAAATAGTTCCGCCACTGGTTTGACCACCCTGAGCCACGGAACCGGGTCGCCGCCACGAAGACTACAACCACCAGCATCCACCAAAAAGGGTCCGGCTCCGGGTGTCCCAAGGCCCAGGGGGTGCATCAGAACATTTTCATCACCTTTCACAATCACCAATGGGACAAGGCAGGGATGTCCTCTGTCCCCTCTCTTATACATCCTAGTGACGGAGCACCTGCTTTCATCAATTCGCCATAACCCCAATATTAGGTGGATTGAGGTGGGAGGCACCGAGTACAAGTGCTCTCTATTTGCTGATGATGTCCTAGTATATATCACTCAATCACACATATCCATCCATGCTGTTATGGCTGAAATAGATCACTTTGTTACATGGTCAAATTTTAAAATCAATGCAGCGAAGTCTGAGGCCCTCGATGTCTCCCTCCCCAAATCCATATAGGATTCCATCCAGTCCAACTTTCCCTTTGCCTGGCCCTCACAGGGTATGAAATACTTAGGAATTCCTATTCATAGAGACCTCTCCCATCTATGTTATCTTAATTTTGGGCCCTTTATTGAACAACTCCATACAGACCACGGTTGGCAAGTTAAAACTGTAAGATTCACTACGTGAACCACTGGTGTTTTGTGGAAAAGCACATGTACACTGCGTTCCAAATTATTATGCAAAAAGTGTTTAGGAGTGATAAGGGAAGAATTTGTTTGTTTGTCAGTTAAACTCATTGATGGTGATGTGTGTCAGGGCTCTTTATATCACTGTAAGCAATTGCAGACACCTGTGGTAATTAGTTTGGCAGGTGTGTCCAATGAAAGGCAAGACTACTTAAGAAGGCTGTCTCACATTATTAAGCAGCCTACATTTTCTGCCAAAATGAGAAAGAAAAAGGATGTGTCGGCTGCTGAGAAGCAACAAATTGTGGAGTGTTTAGGTCAAGGCATGACTACAATCAACATTGTGCGATGATCAGGATGAAGTGTATTGGCAATCAAGAAGTATGTAGCTGATTCACAATACACACGTGTGCGTGCTGATAAGGGCAAATTGAGGACTCTTTCCTACAGGCAATTACGTCAGGTTGAAAGAGCAGCGGCAAAAAAGCCTTGTCATAGCAGCAGACAAGTTTTTGAAGCTGCTTGTGCCTCCAACGTCCCCCGAACAACAAGATGCAGGGTCCTTCAGAGGTTTGCAGCTGTGCATACGCCATCCTGTCGACCTCCTCTATCCACTTCACACAAGCAGAAACGGCTCCAGTGGGCCAAACATTACATGAAGACTGATTTCAAAACTGTTTTGTTCACGGATGAGTGCCGTGCAGCGCTCGATGGTCCAGATGGATGGAGTGGAGGATGGCTGGTTGATGGACACCCCACGCAAACACGGCTACAGCGCCAACAAGGAGGAGGTGGAGTAATGTTTTGGGCTGGAATCATGGGGAGAGAGATTGTCGACCCCTTTAGGATCCCTGAAGGCGCTAAAGATGAACTCCATAATGTATGTGGATTTTCTCAAACAGCTCTTCCTGCCATGGTTCAAGAAGAAGAACCGTGTATTTCACAGCAAGATCATTTTTCTGCATGATAATGCACCATCTCATGCTGCACATAAAACATCTGCATCTCTGGCTGATATGGGCATAAAAGGGGACAAACTTATGGTGTGACCCCCATGCTCCCCTGACCTGTACCCCATTCAGAACCTTTGGAGCATCATTAAAAGGAGTGTCTATGATGGCGGGAGGCAGTTCACATCTAAGCAACAGCTCTGGGAGGGTATTCTGTCCTCATGCAAAACAATTGAAGCAGAAACCATCCAAAACCTGACAAATTCAATGGACGAGTGAGTTCAGAAGCTCCTTTCGAACAAGGGGTCCTATGTGAAAATGTAACATCACCTAGAATAAAGTTTTGAGTTGAAAAACGTTTGATTTCAGTTTCTAACAACCTGCTAATGCTTATAATTTCAAAAATGACCATTTTTTTGGTCTTTATTATAATGAAAAGGTTGATCGAAAAGTTTGGGGGATCTAAAAGTGTGGCAACCCAGTAGTCATGTTTACTTCGAATTCTGACAATATGAGGGTCATGCTGCAGGTAGTGCAGCAAGAAGGCACTTATGTGTCTTGCGCATCTCGGAGCCCCAAAATTATTTTCCGGGCTAGATGCAGCTAAAAATTATTATTAATTTTAAATCTGGTGAAGCTTTAGTATAGATGGCCTAATAGGATCAGTGCTGCACACTGCTACAAAGCCCAAATTATTTTCCAGCCAAGATACAGATAAACATGATTAGTAATTTGAAAGCTTAAAACGGTTGGTAGGGTGATTTTAACCAATCATCAAGCTTTTACTCTCCCCAGGATGACACAGGGGTAGAAAAGTCGTTTCGGATCCATGATTTGTTCATCTTTATGAACGTGAGTCTGTCTACATTATCAGTGGAGAGCCGCGTGCGCTTATCTGTCAGCACACCACCAGCAGCGCTGAACACACGTTCAGACAGAACGCTGGCTGCGGGGAATTACAAGATCTCCAAGGCGTAAGTGGCTAGCTCCGGCCATTTATCCAGATTGGAAGCCCAAAAAGAGCAAGGGTCCAGTGACACAGTCGTGGCTTCAATGTTTACTTGGAGATACTCCTGTACCATCGTCTCTAGGCGTTGACTATGTGTCAGACTTCTTGTCTCCTGTGGTCTTGCAAAGGATGGGCTAAAAAAGTGGTGAAATGATTCCGCAAAATTGATGTTATCAGCAGATACTGTGGTTCTGTTACGGTTTGAGTGCTGAACACTTGACGGTCCCACGGTTGGCAAGTTGGAACTGTGAGATTCACTACGTGCACCACTGGTATTTTGTGGAAAAGCACATGTAAGATTCTGCAACAGTCTCTGCTGATACTCCTGCATGCGTGCATCCCTTTCTATGGCAGGAATAATTTCTGCAAATTTACTTTTGCACTGGGGATCTAACAGTGTGGCAACCCAGTAGTCAGGATTATTTCTAATTCTCACAATTCGAGGGTCATGTTGCAGGTAGTGCAGCAAGAAGGCACTCATGTGTGTTGCGCATCCAGGAGCACCAAGTCCCTGTTGTGTTGGTGGCGAGGTAACAATCATGCTTCCTTCCTCTGTCCTCTCCCCCCAACCTCGCACAACAGAAATGTGATCAAGGTCTCCCTCATCTGATGAGTCTTCCATCAGTTCGTCCTCCACTTCTTCCTGGGCTCCTGCACCTTCCTCACTAGTTTGGCTGCTACCATGCGCCCTGGTAAAACCATCACCCCCACCCTCACATGCCTGCCGCCTTGGTGCTGCCGACCGTCTGGACATTGCAGATGTTAGCCCTTCCGCATACAACTCCTCCTCCTCTACTTCCTCCACCTCCTCTTGTGCCACCACCTGACTCCGAATTCTGTTTAACATGTGCTCCAGCATGTAAATCACCGGAATAGTCATGATGATAATGGCATCGTCAGCACTAAACATCTTCGTCGCCATTTCAAAACTGTGCAGAAGGGTGCACAGGTCCCTGATCTGAGACCACTCCTCCAGCGTGATTTGCCCCACCTCTGAATCTCGTTGGCCCAGGCTATACGTCAGAACGTATTGCACCAGGGCTTGTCGGTGCTGCCACAGTCGCTGCAACATGTGCAGAGTTGAATTCCACCGGGTAGGCACATCGCATTTTAGCCGGTGAAGTGGCAGGCCCAACGACTTCTGTAGAGATGTAAGTCGCTGAGCTGCGGGATGCGAACGGCGGAAGTGAGCACACAGCGACCGTGCCCTCTGCAGAAGGCCATCTAGTCTGGGATAGTGGGCTAAAAATTACTGGACAACCAGGTTCAACACGTGAGCCATACAAGGCACGTGTGTGACATTGCCCCGGCTAAGGGCCGCACCCAGGTTTGCAGCATTGTCGCACACGGCCTTCCCTGGTTTCAGGTCCAGTGGAGACAACCATTCATGAAATTGGTTCTCCAGAGCTGACCACAACTCCTCAGCTGTGTGACTCACATTTCCCAGACATTTCAATGTAAAAACCGCCTGATGACGTTGAGCCCTACTGCCAGCATAGTAAGGAGGTGTGCAGGATCCCTTCTGCGCAGTTAGAAAGCTTGTGGCATGACCAGACAGGCTTTGGGTGCAGGTGGAAGACCGAGAGGAGGTTGAGGAGGCAGAAGCAGTGGAGGAACTTCGACATAAAGAAGATTGACGCACAACTCGTGGGGACGGCAAGACTTGGACAGCAGCCTCTTGTCCTGCTGTCACCATAGTTACCCAGTGCCCAGTCAGCAACATGTAACGCCCCTGTCCATGACTACTCGTCCAAGTGTCTGTGGTGAAATGCACCCTGTCACACACAGAGTTTCTCAAAGAAGCGGTGATGTTGTGTGCGACATGCTGGTGGAGCGCAGGCACACCTTTCTTTGAGAAGTAGTGCCGACTGGGCATCTGGTACTGGGGCACTGCGACGGACATAAGGTCTCGAAAATCCTCTGTGTCCATCAGGCGGAAAGGCAGCATTTCTGTAGCCAAGAGCTTGCAGATGGTGAAATTCAACCTCTTAGCTTTCTCATGGCTAGGAGGAAATGGTCTTTTACTTGTCCACATCTGAGGGACCGAGGGCTGGCTATTGTGCTTAGACGGGATTGATAAGGGTGTCCCCGGCAAACTGCCGGTCTGTGAGGAAGATGCAGGCGGACATGTTAGGTTGCCTTGATCCAAAGGTGGTGCTATCGATGTCGGACAGCGCTCAACACCAGCTGGTGTTACCACCTCCAAAGAAAATGATGACCTGCCAATCACGCTGGCTGTTGCGGGTAAAGAGGTGGCAGGTCTGCGCCCCAAAACAGGTGTGACTGCTGTCCCCCCAGTCACAGAGGATGAAGAGGCCGCGGATGCACAAGATATGGCAGACGGTGGTTGGCCCGGCCGGCTAGGCCGCATTGTAGCACACTGAGCTTCCCACTGCAACTTATGCTTCATGTCCATGTGCCGGTGAATGCATGAAGTACTCAAACTATATATTTTTTGGCCTCTACTTAGCTTTTGCTGACAAATGTTACAGATAACACAAGTTGGGTCATCTTTATCGATCTGAAAAAATGCCCAGGCTATGCAAGGCATAGCACCCATGTGACCTGAAGAGCCACCACGACTTGTGGTGAGAGGCAGAATTGTGTTTGAGGATGCAGTTGTTGACGTGCTTCCAGTACTACGTCTCTGTCCAGGAAGGCGCAACCTGACCTCGTCGTCACTAGCATCTTCCTCCACCTCCTCTGCTGACCTCATCTCTTGGCTGACTGTGGGTTGACAGTAAGTGGGATCTCCAACCTCATCATCATCACCCTGTGCGTTATCACACCCGTCGTCCTCAGAGCCAACCTGTTCCTGCCCTGACAAAAAACTAAAGTTGTCGCTCCAATCAGGTATTTGAGTCTTATCATCGTCTTCCTCATTGTCTCCACCAACAGGAGTTACAGTTTGGGAATGAGGGTCTACATTATGGTCAAAACCTTCTGCGTCTGGTCCTGGATCCGACTCATAAAGATTCTGGGCATCAGTGCAGATCATTTCCTCGTCTGGATTCACAGAAGCGCTGGAGTCGACCTCTGATTCCCAGGCTATAGTATGAGTAAACAGCTCTGCAGACTCAACCATCTGTTCTACCTCATACTCAGACGGGCAGCTGGAGATTTGGGAGCTGTGAGGAAGCAAGTGCGATTGGGGTGACACCTTTGAGGACTGGAGTATTTGTGATGTTGAAGTTGATGTGGAGGAGAGCCCACTTAAAGGAGCACTTGATATCCGTTGAAGCACCTGCTGTTTTTGTGCCTCATCTGGAATTTGTAGCGATTGGCGTGGCCGTAAGAAAGGGATCTTATCACATTGTCCGCTAAAAGAAGTAGACATTTTAGTTTGACTGGAAGATGGTCTTTCTTCTCCAGATGTTACTGTTGCTTTAACACCTACCCCACGGACACAACCTTTGTTCCCCTTCCCAACACGCCTATTCCCCTTTCCACCAGCAGCAGGCCTTTTTCCACTCATTTTGGTGATTAACTAATTCACAACTCTGGAGTTGTTTGCACAAAAAAACAATGGATGGGAACCGAGCAGAGCTGAGTGGCCAAACTGTGGTATTAGGCCAAAACTATTGGCTGGGTTAGATGCAGAAAAAAATTATATTCAATTTGCAACCTGATGGAGGTCTGTATAGATGGATTAATAGAACAAGTCCCACACAAAGCTAGAAGCCCAATATTTTTTCAGAGGTAGATGCAGAAAAAAATATATTCAGTTTGCAACCTGATGGAGGTCAGTATAGATGGACTAATACAACAAGTCCCACACACAGCTAGAAGCCCAATATTTTTTCAGAGGTAGATGCAGAAAAAAATATATTCAGTTTGCAACCTGATGGAGGTCTGTATAGATGGATTAGTAGAACAAGTCCCACACACAGCTAGAAGCCCAATATTTTTTCAGAGGTAGATGCAGAATAAAATATATTCAGTTTGCAACCTGATGGAGGTCAGTATAGATGGACTAATACAACAAGTCCCACACACAGCTAGAAGCCCAATATTTTTTCAGAGGTAGATGCAGAAAAAATATATTCAGTTTGCAACCTGATGGAGGTCTGTATAGATGGATTAATAGAACAAGTCCCACACACAGCTAGAAGCCCAATATTTTTTCAGAGGTAGATGCAGAAAAAAATATATTCAGTTTGCAATCTGATGGAGGTCTGTATAGATGGATTAATAGAACAAGTCCCACACACAGCTAGAAGCCCAATATTTTTTCAGAGGTAGATGCAGAAAAAAATATATTCAGTTTGCAACCTGATGGAGGTCTGTATAGATGGATTAATAGAACAAGTCCCACACACAGCTAGAAGCCCAATATTTTTTCAGAGGTAGATGCAGAAAAAAATATATTCAGTTTGCAACCTGATGGAGGTCTGTATAGATGGATTAATAGAACAAGTCCCACACACAGCTAGAAGCCCAATATTTTTTCAGAGGTAGATGCAGAAAAAATTATATTCAGTTTGCAACCTTATGGAGGTCTGTATAGATGGATTAATAGAACAAGTCCCACACACAGCTAGAAGCCCAATATTTTTTCAGAGGTAGATGCAGAAAAAAATATATTCAGTTTGCAACCTGATGGAGGTCTGTATAGATGGATTAATAGAACAAGTCCCACACACAGCTAGAAGCCCAATATTTTTTCAGAGCTAGATGCAGAAAAAAATATATTCAGTTTGCAACCTGATGGAGGTCTGTATAGATGGATTAATAGAACAAGTCCCACACACAGCTAGAAGCCCAATATTTTTTCAGAGCTAGATGCAGAAAAAAATTATATTCAATTTGCAACCTGATGGAGGTCAGTATAGATGGACTAATAGAATGATGCTATGCCCAAAAGATTTTACTTCATTAGGTGCAGTAAAAAAATTGGTATTCTATACACAGGTGGTATATCTTGCAACACAGATAGGCTACTCCACTGACTAACACACTCTGCAATAGGCCAAAAAGGATTAGCTTTGCTAGATTCAGCCAAATGCTGTGAAAAAAACTTGCACAGCACTGGCACAGACCTGCCTGGCAAAAACTGATAGGAACTGATGTAACCTAGTCCTGAAAAGGACTCCAATTACAATTAGTCTTTACTCCCACAATCTATCTATTTAAGAGCACAGACCTGCCTGATAAAAGTCGTAGGAAATGCTGTAACCTAGTCCTTAAAAGGACTGCAATCACAACTATTCCCTACTCCCAAGCTATCTGTAGATTTGAGCGAAAATTGGCTTGAAATTAACAAGGTATAGTGCACACAGCAACAGCGGTGCCGTCTAACATGCAGCTGCAGCAGTGAGAAAATGGTGGCGACGGGGAAAATGGCTTGGTCTTATAGGGCAAGGACATGTGACATACACTGCCAATGACACATGCCCTTGCTTGTGTGAAAAAAAGCACTTCGCTCCGTGTGTGCGCTGCTGATAGGCTGACAGATTGCACCTCCCCACTGCAAATGCGGGAAAGAGAAAAAAAAATGGAGATCTTCATTGTTCCTGCAGAGATCCATCCCCTGCCCCTCCCCCCACCCCGCTGTACACTCAAACTGCGTATTAACATTAATTTTCATCATTACTGAGAAAAAATCCAGTTATGATGTTGGTGCACGAACAGTTATCGAACATAACCTCGAACAGCCGAATTTTTCTCAAATTGTTCGTGTTCGCCGAACGGCTCGAACACCGCCCAAAACAGCTCGAATTTGAGATTGGCGAACAGTTCGAGTAGAACAACGCTCATCTCTAGTTGGGAGTCCATTTGTCATTTTCGTCTGGTTATCATTCTGAGTCTAATGGACAGACCGAAAGAAAGAACCAGGATGTTGAACAGTTTTTGCTTTGTTTTGTGGCTGACAATCAAGAGGGGTGGTCTGAGTTTCTGCCACTGGCTGAATTTGCTCCTAACAACCATACATCCTCTTCTGCTGGGTGTTCTCCTTTTTTTTGTTGTACTGGGAGACATCCGTCGTTTGGGTCATTCTCCAAATTGGTATCGGCTGTGCCGGAGGAGGAGAATTTTTCCGGTGATTTGGAGAGAATTTGGACTGATGTACGTCGTAACCTAACAAAAAATCCAAGAGGGACTTTGACAGGAAACGTCAAGAGGTTTTGTTTACTGTTGGTGACATGGTTTGGTTGTCCTCTGGGAATCTACGGTTGAGGATTCCTTCTAAGAAATTGGGCCCGAAGTTTGTAGGTCCGTTTAAGGTGCTTCAGGTAGTTAACAAATCTGCTGTTAGGTTGGAGTTTCCTACCTCCTGGAAGATTAATCCGGTGTTTCATGTTTCCTTAATGAAAAAAGCTGATGTTTCTGATAGGGACGCCACTGTCTCTGTTCCTCTGGTGGAGGAAGACGTTGAATATGAAATTTCTCGCATTCTTAATTCTAGATGGTATAGAGGGAGATTGCAGTATCTCGTCGCTTGGAAAGGTTTCGGTCCCGAGGATAACTCCTGGGTAAGGGCGGATGATGTCTCTGCTCCTAGACTTGTCGGAGCATTTCACAGGAGGTTTCCTGATAGACCTGGGCCTGGAGGATCCTCATAGAAGAGGGGGTACTGTTAGAACCCTCCTGTTAGTTTTTTCTATTTTGCTGGTCACATGACTTTTTGCCTATATAATCCAGCTCCGCCCTCCTGGCCTTGCTGGACTTCAGTGTAACTTTACTCTTAAGCTAGCCAGGTGCTTTGTACCTTTCTCTGTAGTTTGCTTGGTCTTTGACCACTTGTACTTTTGTTTGTTTGTTTGTCTTTGCTCTGCTACAATTTCTGCTAGGAGGTGTCCAACTATATCCCAGTCCTTAGTTCTTGTAGGGACCCCTCCCTTATATCTATAGGTCTGCGTTCAGACTAGCCGAGGACTTAGGCGGGTCTGTTCAGAAGGAACAGGTCCCCCGCTGCATCGTAGGGAATCAGCTTAGTCCTATTGTAGGGACAGTTTTCCTATCTTTCCTTAGCGTTTGTAGCAGTTCATAACACTCAGCCACTCTGGTTGTGGCCAGCAGCGGTCATGGGTCTGTAGTTCGCAGGGCACTTGGGGATGGAGAACTGAACCACTACACACCAAAGGATGGAAAACTAAACCCCCACACACCAGAGGATGGAGAACTAAACCACTAGAAACCTGGAATTGTAGAACTAAACCACTGAACACCAGCGGATGGAGAACTATGCTCCTAGAAACCAGGGGATGTGGAACTGAACCACTAGACACTAGGGGATGTAGAACTAAACCACTACACATTAGGAGATGTAGAAATAAACCCCTAAACACCAAGGGATAAGAACTAAACCCTTACACACCAGGGGTGGAGAACTAAAGATCTAGACTCCAGGGGATGGAGTAGTAAACCACACACGAGGGAATGGAGTACTAAACCACTAAACACAAGAAGATAGAGAACTAAATTATTAGACAACAGGGGTTGGAGAACTAAACTATTAAACACGAAGGGATGGAGAACTAAACTACTAGACACCAAGGGATGGTGAACTAAACCACTAGACACCAAGTCTTGGAATCGCAAGGCTTGCAAAACAAACCTCTGTATCTAACACTTCCTGGAGTATCGAAACCCGCTTGCAGGCAATCTTAAGAGTGGTTTTCCCCAAGACAGTGGTGAGGAACACAGTGTGTATCGCAGTTCAACACTTCCAACCAAGAGAATGTTGAGTTGTCAATACAAAAACATTAGCAGCAGCAGAGTAAGTGGGAGAAGCAGTTTCTGTGAGTCGTTTCATAAATGTTTTAGACCAGCCTGTGCACCAGCAGAACAGAGTACTAGTCTGATACATAGTGAACAACTGGAGAGGATGTTGCAGGAGCATCTATAGCTGAATATCAATGCCATCAGGGGGGGTTTGGACCCTTTTTCATTTTGGTCTTCAAAAATGGAAGAGTGGCCTCAGCTCGCCTGTCCCACCTTGGAGGTTTTGTCATGTCCGGCTGCAAGTGTTCTCTCAGAACGTGTCTTTAGTTCTGCTGGTGGTGTCTTGATAGATAAGCACAACCAGATGTCCCCTGAAATTTTAGACTGCCTAACTTTTATCAAGATGAACAAGTATGGATCTCCAATTACTTCTGCATCCCAGACGCAGATTGGGCAGACTAGGCGATGGTGTAGTTTTAAAGTGCTGCATTGATCTTGTGTTATTGCAGTCTGTGACATCTTTGTCGTGGCTTCTGTGCCTGCTGTTGCTATGGCTGCTGATGTTACTAACAATTTTTTGAATTGTGGAGACTCCAAGTTGGGTCTCCATCTGGTGGGTTGGCTGTAGTGGAAGGGGCGTCAGAGCCCTATTATACTATTTCTACTGTGAGGAAATTGATGCCACTTTAGTGGTGTCTGTCCATCATTTTTGGAAATGTTTGGACACCAAGTTAGATCTCCTTCATGTGTGTTGCCTGTAGCAGTAGGGCTCCCAGACTGGCAAGCCTGCACTTACTTTTCAGTCAACTACCTTCGTTACTATCCTTATTTTTTTCTAACAATAGTAGTCTATGAAGCTAATATTTGTGCCTCCTGAGTGTAGTTGAGAAGAAAAGCAGTTTGAGCTGTTGCATGAGGTATCAAGGCTCCCAGCACATGAGTTATAAACTAGTCCCTCACCCATCTCTTAATTTGAACTTAAATTCAAAGCTGTAAATGCTAGCCCAGAACCTGTCTCATGCGTGGCCCAAGCCTGACTTCTTCTGTGCCATTATAAAATTTCTACTGTGGGTCAATTGATGCAACTTTTCCTGGTGTCTGCCCCTAATTTTTGGAAATATTTGAACTCCAAGTTGGGTCTCCTTCATGTGTGTTGCCTGAATTTGGCAGAGCTTTCATACTACCAGGCCTGCACTCATCCACCTGTTACTAATCAATTTTTAAGCTAGAAAAGCTGGTCCAAGCCCTTTCTCTGGCCCTGTTCCATGCTAAAATGTGGACTAGTGTCTGGACCACACAATTAGCAAAAAGGATTTAAATGCTGAAATGTGGACTGCTGGATGAACCACACAATAAGCACAAAAGATTTAGATGCTGAAATGTGGAATGCTGGCTGGACCACACAATTAGCACAAAGGATTTAGATGCGAAAATGTGGACTGCTGGATGAACCACACAATAAGCACAAAATATTTAGATGCTGAAATGTGGACTGCTAGCTTGACCACACAACTAGCACATAGGATTTAGATGCTGAAATGTGGACTAACTATCTGACTACTTGCAGCAGCAGCCTCACTATGCTGTTACACTGACAAAATGGCACCGAAGCTACATGTCTGCTTTTTATATGGAGAGGGATATATGACTTTGGCAGCCAATACCACAAGCCTGTGTGTCTGGATGTTGTGGATGATTTCTGTGCCCTTATTGACTGCCGGAATCTTCACACATTAAGTTAATAAAAAAAAAGAATAACAGTCCACAGCTCCTCTGAACTGTCCACACCCCCTCTGCTCATCATGCAGCACCACTGTTCTAGCCAAAGTCCTAATAAAAGCATTAGTGGAAACTCGATAATTTACCGAACTTTAGCCGAATTTTGCCAATTTTGAGGAAAATACTTGGGAATCCGAATGTGCAATGTTTGTGCCGACTTTGAGATTGGCGAATATTTTCTGAACAAGTTCTCTCATCTCTAGTGTTGGACCCTGACCAATCAGGCATTGATGACCTATCCTATGAATAGCTCATATGTGCTAAAGTAGTGGACAACCTCTTTAAAAAAACTTCTACCTTGTGTGGTCATGTAATAATGTTTTGCTTCTTCAGTACATGGTGAAGATATTTTATTATTAACGAAATTTAAAAAACATTGCATAATGCAGCATTATTTATTTATATCACTTATATAGCACAATTAATTCCACAGTGTTTTACAGACATCATCATCACTGACCCCACTTTATTTATTTATTTTACATAGCGCCATTAATTCCACAGTGCTTTACAGACATTATTGTCACTGACCCCATTGGGGCTCACAATCTAAATTGCTTATTAATTTGTCTTTAGAGAGTGGGAGGAAACCATAGAACAAACAGCGGGAGAACATACAAACTCCTTGTAGATGTTGTTCTTGGTGGGATTTGAACCCAGGACCTCAGCACTGCAAGGCAACAGCAATAACCTCTGAGCCATCATGCTGAATTTTTTAAGTACAATGTGTTGTTTTTGTAGAAATTTAATGTTGGTTTACTCAGATTACCTCCTGGAATAGTAGAAAGTAAGAACTTGTCTTTACTTGCAGAAGATCACACAGCCAGACATACAGAATGCAAAAAGAGTTTATTACTGTCTCTTGACGGATTGCTGTATATAGTTTTGTAAGCAGCAGTGGATCTTCCTGCTCTATTCCCGATGATGATCATGTAGTTCCAGGTGCAGGAAATTTTTTTAGCATGCGCTATTTGCATTCGTACATTAGATCACCCTCAGCCATGCAAGTTAATGAGTCTGTGGAATAAATCGCACAGCAATCGGATGACATCTGAGTGTGGTTCGATTTTCATGAACTAACAGAATGGACAAGATGGAGACATTTTTTTTTCTAACTTATCCTCATCCGAGAAAATTGGATCACACTCTGTCTAACAGCCATGACACTTGCAGCCGCTGCGACAGTAAAAGAAATGCCGAGCACACCAAAATACTCGGCGAGCACCCAAACGTGCTCGCTCGAAAGGGTTAACGATTCATACTCGATCATCACTAGTAAGCACCATAAAATTGAAATAAAATAGATATAAATTTAAAAAAATATTTAAAATATTGGTCTGTTCATTTTGATTACATAGATATTATAAAAATTATAAAATGTTATACACGTGCCATCTTATGAGTTTCCACATTGAGCACATCAGTGCCTTCTCAGGTGGAAATTTGCGGGAGATTAGAAAATACCCATCATTAAAATGAACCACTGCTGCTGATGGTGTAATTTTTCTTGCACAAGATTTATACATTTGCTACAGGAAATATAAAAAAATCTGACTAACCAAGAAGTAAAAAAAATAAAAAAATATTTGATGCAAGTCCTAACAGGATAAACGTTTAAATTTCTCAGCATGTTATTTAAATTCGGCACAGGGAGAATTTATTGTAATAGATCCTTAAAATGAACACCTGAAGCCATTTCAGAACATGAAAAATAACTTCAAATATATATTTTAAAATTAGCTTGCTCATGATTTAAAAAGTACACCTAGCTATGTCTGGAAATTTCTACAGGGTATTTGCCAACTAATCTATCCTTTAAATGAAAGCAATGATTTTTTTTCTGAGTAACTTGTCAATTA
This sequence comes from Phyllobates terribilis, assembly GCF_046119375.1. Taxonomy (NCBI): domain Eukaryota; kingdom Metazoa; phylum Chordata; class Amphibia; order Anura; family Dendrobatidae; genus Phyllobates; species Phyllobates terribilis. The sequence continues at coordinate 656,650,264 of NW_027362764.1, read as the reverse complement.
GTATACTAAAAACAACAAAACATTCAATAACTAAACATACCCTGCAGTTTGCTGAACTGGTGAAAAAAGAAATATCGGTATATAAATGTGTTAAAAAATAAGAAAGAAGGGCATGTTAAAAATAACATTTCAGCATAATTTATTTCTTAGTATCAACATATTGTAAGAGATAAAGAAAATAACCAATACAGCTATTAAAATCTTTAGTTTGCCAATATGTCATATTACTTGTTTATGACATCTACAGTGCCTTAAAAAAGTATTCATACCTTGTGAACTTTTCCACATTTTGTCACATTACACCCGCAAACTTATTGAGATGTTATGTGAGATACCAGCACAAAGTAGCAAGTATTTGTGAAATGTAAAGGAATTGATATATGGTTTTCTAATTATTTTATAAATATAAACCTGAAAATTGTGACATACATCTGTATTCAGCCCCCCTGAGTCAGTACTTTGTAGCAGAGGTGAATCTAGGTTTTCTGGCACCTGGGGCAAGAATTCAGTTTGGCTCTTGCCCCTCAAGCACATATGCAATTTGCACACTTAGGCCACGGCCCCACTCTTAGTATTTGGTCAGTATTCGGTCAGTATTTTTTCTCAGGAGGTGGCGCCAAAACCAGGAGTGGGTGATAAATGCAGAATTGGTGACTTGTTTCTATTATACCTTTTCTCTGATTGTTTCTCACCTGGTTTTGTCTCCCACTCCTGAGAAAAAATACTGACTGAATACGGATGGATCTCTGCAGGAACAATGAAGATCTCCATTTTTTTTTTCTCTTTCCCGCATTTACAGTGGGGAGGTGCAATCTGTCAGCCTATCAGCAGCGCACACACGGAGCGAAGTGCTTTTTTTCACACAAGCAAGGGCATGTGTCATTGGCAGTGTATGTCACATGTCCTTGCCCTATAAGACCAAGCCATTTTCCCCGTCGCCACCATTTTCTCACTGCTGCAGCTGCGTGTTAGACGGCACCGCTGTTGCTGTGTGCGCTATACCTTGTTAATTTCAAGCCAATTTTCGCACAAATCTACAGATAGCTTGAGAGTAGGGAATAGTTGTGATTGCAGTCCTTTTAAGGACTAGGTTACAGCATTTCCTATGACTTTTATCAGGCAGGTCTGTGCTCTTAAATAGATAGGTTGTGGGAGTAAAGACTAATTGTAATTGGAGTCCTTTTCAGGACTAGGTTACATCAGTTCCTATCAGTTTTTGCCAGGCAGGTCTGTGCCAGTGCTGTGCAAGTTTTTTTCACAGCATTTGGCTGAATCTAGCAAAGCTAATCCTTTTTGGCCTATTGCAGAGTGTGTTAGTCAGTGGAGTAGCCTATCTATGTTGCAAGATATACCACCTGTGTATAGAATACCTATTTTTTTACTGCACCTAGTGAAGTTAAATCTTTTGGGCATAGCATCATTCTATTAGTCCATCTATACTGACCTCCATCAGGTTGCAAATTGAATATAATTTTTTTCTGCATCTAGCTCTGAAAAAATATTGGGCTTCTAGCTGTGTGTGGGACTTGTTGTATTAGTCCATCTATACTGACCTCCATCAGGTTGCAAACTGAATATATTTTTTTCTGCATCTACCTCTGAAAAAATATTGGGCTTCTAGCTGTGTGTGGGACTTGTTCTATTAATCCATCTATACAGACCTCCATCAGGTTGCAAACTGAATATATTTTTTTCTGCATCTACCTCTGAAAAAATATTGGGCTTCTAGCTGTGTGTGGGACTTGTTGTATTAGTCCATCTATACTGACCTCCATCAGGTTGTAAATTAAAAATAATTTTTATCTGCATCTACAGTACCTCTGAAAAAATATTTGGGCTTCTAGCTGTGTGTGGGACTTGTTCTATTAGTCCATCTATACTGACCTCCATCAGGTTGCAAATTGAATATAATTTTTATCTGCATCTAGCTCTGAAAAATATTTGGCCTTCTAGCAGTGTTTGGGACTTTCTCTATTAGTCCATCTATACTGACCTCCATCAGGTTGCAAATTAAAAATAATTTTTATCTGCATCTAGCTCTGAAAAAATATTTGGGCTTCTAGCTGTGTGTGGGACTTGTTCTATTAGTCCATCTATACTGACCTCCATCAGGCTGCAAATTGAATATCATTTTTATCTGCATCTAGCTCTGAAAAAATATTTGGCCTTCTAGCAGTGTGTGGGACTTTCTCTATTAGTCCATCTATACTGACCTCCATCAGGTTGCAAATTAAAAATAATTTTTATCTGCATCTACCTCTGAAAAAATATTTGGGCTTCTAGCTGTGTGTGGGACTTGTTCTATTAGTCCATCTATACTGACCTCCATCAGGTTGCAAATAGAGATGAGCATTGTTCTACTCGAACTGTTCGCCAATCTCAAATTCGAGCTGTTTTGGGCGGTGTTCGAGCCGGTCGGCGAACACGAACAATTTGAGAAAAATTCGGCTGTTCGAGGTTATGTTCGATAACTGTTCATGCACCAAAATCATAACTGGATTTTTTCTCAGTAATGATGAAAATTAATGTTAATACGCAGTTTGAGTGTACAGCGGGGCGGGGGGAGGGGCAGGGGATGGATCTCTGCAGGAACAATGAAGATCTCCATTTTTTTTTCTCTTTCCCGCATTTGCAGTGGGGAGGTGCAATCTGTCAGCCTATCAGCAGCGCACACACGGAGCGAAGTGCTTTTTTTCACACAAGCAAGGGCATGTGTCATTGGCAGTGTATGTCACATGTCCTTGCCCTATAAGACCAAGCCATTTTCCCCGTCGCCACCATTTTCTCACTGCTGCAGCTGCGTGTTAGACGGCACCGCTGTTGCTGTGTGCGCTATACCTTGTTAATTTCAAGCCAATTTTCGCACAAATATACAGATAGCTTGGGAGTAGGGAATAGTTGTGATTGCAGTCCTTTTAAGGACTAGGTTACAGCATTTCCTACGACTTTTATCAGGCAGGTCTGTGCTCTTAAATAGATAGATTGTGGGAGTAAAGACTAATTGTAATTGGAGTCCTTTTCAGGACTAGGTTACATCAGTTCCTATCAGTTTTTGCCAGGCAGGTCTGTGCCAGTGCTGTGCAAGTTTTTTTCACAGCATTTGGCTGAATCTAGCAAAGCTAATCCTTTTTGGCCTATTGCAGAGTGTGTTAGTCAGTGGAGTAGCCTATCTGTGTTGCAAGATATACCACCTGTGTATAGAATACCAATTTTTTTACTGCACCTAGTGAAGTAAAATCTTTTGGGCATAGCATCATTCTATTAGTCCATCTATACTGACCTCCATCAGGTTGCAAACTGAATATAATTTTTTTCTGCATCTAGCTCTGAAAAAATATTTGGGCTTCTAGCAGTGTGTGGGACTTGGTCTATTAGTCCATCTATACTGACCTCCATCAGGTTGCAAATTAAAAATAATTTTTTTCTTCATTTAGCTCTGAAAAAATATTTGGGCTTCTAGCAGTGTGTGGGACTTGTTCTATTAGTCCTTCTATACTGACCTCCAGCAGGTTGCAAATTGAATATAATTTTTTTCTGCATCTAGCTCTGAAAAAATATTTGGGCTTCTAGCGGTGTGTGGGACTTGGTCTATTAGTCCATCTATACTGACCTCCATCAGGTTGCAAATTAAAAATAATTTTTTTCTGCATCTAGCTCTGAAAAAATATTTGGGCTTCTAGCAGTGTGTGGGACTTGGTCTATTAGTCCATCTATACTGACCTCCATCAGGTTGCAAATTAAAAATAATTTTTTTCATCATTTATCTCTGAAAAAATATTTGGGCTTCTAGCAGCGTGTGGGACTTGTTCTATTAGTCCATCTATACTGACCTCCATCAGGTTGCAAATTAAAAATATTTTTTTTCTGCATCTAGCTCTGAAAAAATATTTGGGCTTCTAGCAGTGTGTGGGACTTGGTCTATTAGTCCATCTATACTGACCTCCATCAGGTTGCAAATTAAAAATAATTTTTTTCTGCATCTAGCTCTGAAAAAATATTTGGGCTTCTAGCAGTGTGTGGGACTTGGTCTATTAGTCCATCTATACTGACCTCCATCAGGTTGCAAATTGAATAAAAAAAATTTCTGCATCTAGCTCTGAAAAAATATTTGGGCTTCTAGCGGTGTGTGGGACTTGGTCTATTAGTCCATCTATACTGACCTCCATCAGGTTGCAAATTAAAAATAATTTTTTTCTGCATCTAGCTCTGAAAAAATATTTGGGCTTCTAGCAGTGTGTGGGACTTGGTCTATTAGTCCATCTATACTGACCTCCATCAGGTTGCAAATTAAAAATAATTTTTTTCTTCATTTAGCTCTGAAAAAATATTTGGGCTTCTAGCAGTGTGTGGGACTTGTTCTATTAGTCCTTCTATACTGACGTCCAGCAGGTTGCAAATTGAATATAATTTTTTTCTGCATCTAGCTCTGAAAAAATATTTGGGCTTCTAGCAGTGTGTGGGACTTGGTCTATTAGTCCATCTATACTGACCTCCATCAGGTTGCAAATTGAATAAAAAAAATTTCTGCATCTAGCTCTGAAAAAATATTTGGGCTTCTAGCGGTGTGTGGGACTTGGTCTATTAGTCCATCTATACTGACCTCCATCAGGTTGCAAATTAAAAATAATTTTTTTCTGCATCTAACCCAGCCAATAGTTTTGGCCTAATACCACAGTTTGGCCACTCAGCTCTGCTCGGTTACCATCCATTGTTTTTTTGTGCAAACAACTCCAGAGTTGTGAATTAGTTAACCACCAAAATGAGTGGAAAAAGGACTGCTGCTTTTGGAAAGGGGAATAGGCGTGTTGGGAAGGGGAAAAAAGGTTGTGTCCGTGGGGTAGGTGCAGAAGAAAGACCATCTTCCAGCCAAACTAAAATGTCTACTTCTTTTAGCGGACAATGTGATAAGATCCCTTTCTTACGGCCACGCCAATCGCTACAAATTCCAGATGAGGCACAAAAACAGCAGGTGCTTCAACGGATATCAAGTGCTCCTTTAAGTGGGCTCTCCTCCACATCAACTTCAACATCACAAATACTCCAGTCCTCAAAGGTGTCACCCAAATCGCACTTGCTTCCTCACAGCTCCCAAATCTCCAGCTGCCCGTCTGAGTATGAGGTAGAACAGATGGTTGAGTCTGCAGAGCTGTTTACTCATACTATAGCCTGGGAATCAGAGGTCGACTCCAGCGCTTCTGTGAATCCAGACGAGGAAATGATCTGCACTGATGCCCAGAATCTTTATGAGTCGGATCCAGGACCAGACGCAGAAGGTTCTGACCATAATGTAGACCCTCATTCCCAAACTGTATCTCCTGTTGGTGGAGACAATGAGGAAGACGATGATAAGACTCAAATACCTGATTGGAGCGACAACTTTAGTTTTTTGTCAGGGCAGGAACAGGTTGGCTCTGAGGACGACGGGTGTGATAACGCACAGGGTGATGATGATGAGGTCGGAGATCCCACTTACTGTCAACCCACAGTCAGCCAAGAGATGAGGTCAGCAGAGGAGGTGGAGGAAGATGCTAGTGACGACGAGGTCAGGTTGCGCCTTCCTGGACAGAGACGTAGTACTGGAAGCACGTCAACAACTGCATCCTCAAACACAACTCTGCCTCTCACCACAAGTCGTGGTGGTTCTTCAGGTCGCATGGTTGCTAAGCCTTGCATAGCCTGGGCATTTTTTCAGATCGATAAAGATGACCCAACTCGTGTTATCTGTAACATTTGTCAGCAAAAGCTAAGTAGAGGCCAAAAAATACATAGCTTGAGTACTTCATGCATGAACCGGCACATGGACATGAAGCATAAGTTGCAGTGGGAAGCTCAGTGTGCTACAATGCGGTCTAGCCAGCCGGGCCAACCACCGTCTGCCATATCTTGTGCATTCGCGGCCTCTTCATCCTCTGTGACTGGGGGGACAGCAGTCACACCTGTTTTGGGGCGCAGACCTGCCACCTCTTTACCCGCAACAGCCAGCGTGATTGGCAGGTCATCATTTTCTTTGGAGGTGGTAACACCAGCTGGTGTTGAGCGCTGTCCGACATCGATAGCACCACCTTTGGATCAAGGCAACCTAACATGTCCGCCTGCATCTTCCTCACAGACCGGCAGTTTGCCGGGGACACCCTTATCAACCCCGTCTAAGCACAATAGCCAGCCCTCGGTCCCTCAGATGTGGACAAGTAAAAGACCATTTCCTCCTAGCCATGAGAAAGCTAAGAGGTTGAATTTCACCATCTGCAAGCTCTTGGCTACAGAAATGCTGCCTTTCCACCTGGTGGACACAGAGGATTTTCGAGACCTTATGTCCGTCGCAGTGCCCCAGTACCAGATGCCCAGTCGGCACTACTTCTCAAAGAAAGGTGTGCCTGCGCTCCACCAGCATGTCGCACACAACATCACCGCTTCTTTGAGAAACTCTGTGTGTGACAGGGTGCATTTCACCACAGACACTTGGACGAGTAGGCATGGACAGGGGCGTTACATGTCGCTGACTGGGCACTGGGTAACTATGGTGACAGCAGGACAAGGGGCTGCTGTCCAAGTCTTGCCGTCCCCACGAGTTGTGCGTCAATCCTCTTTATGTCATTTTTCCTCCACTGCTTCTGCCTCCTCAACCTCCTCTCGGTCTTCCACCTGCACCCAAAGCCTGTCTGGTCATGCCACAAGCTTTCTAACTGCGCAGAAGGGATCCTGCACACCTCCTTACTATGCTGGCAGTAGGGCTCAACGTCATCAGGCGGTTTTTACATTGAAATGTCTGGGAAATGTGAGTCACACAGCTGAGGAGTTGTGGTCAGCTCTGGAGAACCAATTTCATGAATGGTTGTCTCCACTGGACCTGAAACCAGGGAAGGCCGTGTGTGACAATGCTGCAAACCTGGGTGCGGCCCTTCGCCGGGGCAATGTCACACACGTGCATTGTATGGCTCACGTGTTGAACCTGGTTGTCCAGCAATTTTTAGCCCACTATCCCAGACTAGATGGCCTTCTGCAGAGGGCACGGTCGCTGTGTGCTCACTTCCGCCGTTCGCATCCCGCAGCTCAGCGACTTACATCTCTACAGAAGTCGTTGGGCCTGCCACTTCACCGGCTAAAATGCGATGTGCCTACCCGGTGGAATTCAACTCTGCACATGTTGCAGCGACTGTGGCAGCACCGACAAGCCCTGGTGCAATACGTTCTGACGTATAGCCTGGGCCAACGAGATTCAGAGGTGGGGCAAATCACGCTGGAGGAGTGGTCTCAGATCAGGGACCTATGCACCCTTCTGCACAGTTTTGAAATGGCGACGAAGATGTTTAGTGCTGACGATGCCATTATCAGCATGACTATTCCGGTGATTTACATGCTGGAGCACATGTTAAACAGAATTCGGAGTCAGGTGGTGGCACAAGAGGAGGTGGAGGAAGTAGAGGAGGAGGAGTTGTATGCGGAAGGGCTAACATCTGCAAGGTCCAGACGGTCGGCAGCACCAGGGCGGCAGGCATGTGAGGGTGAGGGAGATGATATTACCAGGGCGCATGGTAGCAGCCAAACTAGTGAGGAAGGTGCAGGAGCCCAGGAAGAAGTGGAGGACGAACTGATGGAAGACTCATCAGATGAGGGAGACCTTGATCACATTTCTGTTGTGCGAGGTTGGGGGGAGAGGACAGAGGAAGGAAGCATGATTGTTACCTCGCCACCAACACAACAGGGACTTGGTGCTCCTGGATGCGCAACACACATGAGTGCCTTCTTGCTGCACTACCTGCAACATGACCCTCGAATTGTGAGAATTAGAAATAATCCTGACTACTGGGTTGCCACACTGTTAGATCCCCGGTACAAAAGTAAATTTGCAGAAATTATTCCTGCCATAGAAAGGGATGCACGCATGCAGGAGTATCAGCAGAGACTGTTGCAGAATCTTACATGTGCTTTTCCACAAAATACCAGTGGTGCACGTAGTGAATCTCACAGTTCCAACTTGCCAACCGTGGTCTGTATGGAATTGTTCAATAAAGGGCCCAAAATTAAGATAACATAGATGGGAGAGGTCTCTATGAATAGGAATTCCTAAGTATTTGATACCCTGTGAGGGCCAGGCAAAGGGAAAGTTGGACTGGATGGAATCCTATATGGATTTAGGGAGGGAGACATCGAGGGCCTCAGACTTCGCTGCATTGATTTTAAAATTTTACCATGTAACAAAGTGATCTATTTCAGCCATAACAGCAGGGATGGATATATGTGATTGAGTGATATATACTAGGACATCATCAGCAAATAGAGAGCACTTGTACTCGGTGCCTCCCACCTCAATCCACCTAATATTGGGGTTATGGCGAATTGATGAGAGCAGGTGCTCCGTCACTAGGATGTATAAGAGAGGGGACAGAGGACATCCCTGCCTTGTCCCATTGGTGATTGTGAAAGGTGATGAAAATGTTCTGACGCACCCCCTGGGCCTTGGGACACCCGGAGCCGGACCCTTTTTGGTGGATGCTGGTGGTTGTAGTCTTCGTGGCGGCGATCCGGTTCCGTGGCTCAGGGCGGTCAAACCAGTGGCGGAACTATTTATGTGGTTTTGATGTTTAAATGTCCGACTACGCCACCCGTGGATTGCGGTCAGAGTGAACCGCCGCTACAGGGCAGACCGCTAAGGCTGGTGTTGTGGGTGCAGCAGAGCGTAGCATAACTCCCCACGGGAGGAGTATAGCCTCAGGGCAGTGTATGCGGAGGATGGGGGTGATGGTGCAGGGCAGCAGCAGTAACGACACGGAGTCAGTGATGCAGTTCAGGGCCTTTACTCACAGTTCTTATTATCCAGACCACGTCTGCAGGTAACGGCTGCCCACGTCGTACTGTGCTCACCAGGTGAGGGGCTCAGACAACTCCCAGATAACTTTGGAGCGCTTCACAGGACCCCCTTTGTGTGTCCTTTGTCTGGCCTTTCTTACCAACACTTCTGTCCGGCTGCCTCGGGCCTCCTCTTGGTAAACTTGGCGCCAGTTTCCCTGACCCTATGTGGTGCCTTCCTAGCGGGTGGAGCAAGGGACTGCGCCACATAAAATGTCAGAGCCTCCGGTTTCTAGCTGATGGTCGTTTCCTGCCTCCACTAGTTCGGGGACCGGTCTCCCCTTTTGGCCTGACCCCTCCACGCAGGTGGATTCGGGCGTGCGGTGGCGACTCGCCCGTCCGCACCCCTGGGATCCCTTCATTCCTCGTTCCTGGAGCCTTCTCCGCTCCTCTTCCTTCCTTCTCCCTCTTGCAGGCCTGGGCCTCTGTTACTAGGCCCGCCTCCGGAGCAGAGCTCATGCAGAGCCCCTGCTCCCTGCCACTTCTGCTCAGACTTCTCTGCACTGAACTAAGATGGTGCCCACCTTTTATACTCCCTTCTCAATGCACCCAGGAACTGCTTCCTCCCTGCTCCTGCACTGCAGGGTTCCCCTTCCTCAGTGTTCCCTCCCCCCACTCCAGCCAGGGACAGGGACTGTCGTGCCCATCTCAGGGGCATATTGGTCGCCCTGCCCCACGGCAATGTGGTGTAATGCATGCAGGTGTCGGGTCCTGATCCACACTCCATCCTTATCTGAGAGTGAGATATCACACCTCTGGGTGAGGTGCAATACGTCTGTAGCAACCGAGCCCTCGGTGCTACAGTTCCATTTATCTTCAGCCTAGGTGACGTATTGTGATACAGGGCCGTGATTTTGGCTATAAAAGGGTCCCCTAGACCCCTACCCCAAGCTTTTTAAGAGAATCATATATGGCGTGCCAGGAGACTCTATGGAATGCTTTCTCAGCATCCAACGAGAGTATCTACTTACAAATTTTTAACTGCATCTAGCCTAGGAAATACTTTGTGCCTAGTAGCAGTGTCTGCTAGTCAGCGGATTATCCCGGCTGTTAAGCAAGCTACACCACCTGTAGTTTGTACACTTAATTTTTTCAAAGGAAATGCTTCGGGACCACGGGATACTTAGTGAAGAGCATCAGGAGGCACCCCAAGGCATAGGGGCTGGGACTGGCAGTAGGATGCCTTGCGGTGGACAGCCGAGCTCGATCCTTATAAAAGCTTTTTAACTGCAGCAGCTTTAGTGGACGCTACTGGAGCTGGAATTACGCGGCTGCTGGCATGAGACTTGCCCTCCAATAGATCCTTGTAAATGGATTTAAAGTGTATTCATTCAAATTAGAGGGACAATTTAAATTAAAAAGCTTAGAGCTGCCTCCACCACAGGGGGGCTCTCTCGACCCACCAGCGGACAGGCACCAGTATTGGGAGAGGGGGGCTGGCCGTCAGGGTTCACCGCGGCTCTGGCACAAACCCGGCGACACGGAGGTGGCACGGGCAGGAGCGGACTGGCTGTCTCGGCTTCTCACTTTTTGGATTTTAGAAGGGCATGACATGCCTATATCTGTGTCTCCCCCTCCTTTTACTCCTCCACCTCTTTTCTTTTCGCATGACTATATGTACTTGTCACTTTTCCATGTGTTAGTTGTGTCTTCTGAGCAGTTTGTCAGCTTTTGGACACCTTTGAAAGTGTTTTCTATGTGTTTCTATGTGTTTTTGTTTGCCTGCCATTGGTTTTAACGGTGTTCGAAGGTGTTCGACGAACAGTTCGACGAACAGTTCGGCGAACACACGGGTGTTCGACGAACCGAACCGAACTCGAACACTACGGGGGTGGCTCAACACTAGTTGCAAATTGAATATAATTTTTATCTGCATCTAGCTCTGAAAAAATATTTGGCCTTCTAGCAGTGTGTGGGACTTTCTCTATTAGTCCATCTATACTGACCTCCATCAGGTTGCAAATTAAAAATAATTTTTATCTGCATCTACCTCTGAAAAAATATTTGGGCTTCTAGCTGTGTGTGGGACTTGTTCTATTAGTCCATCTATACTGACCTCCATCAGGTTGCAAATTGAATATAATTTTTATCTGCATCTAGCTCTGAAAAAATATTTGGCCTTCTAGCAGTGTGTGGGACTTTCTCTATTAGTCCATCTATACTGACCTCCATCAGATTGCAAATTAAAAATAATTTTTATCTGCATCTACCTCTGAAAAAATATTTGGGCTTCTAGTTGTGTGTGGGACTTGTTCTATTAGTCCATCTATACTGACCTCCATCAGGTTGCAAATTGAATATAATTTTTATCTGCATCTACCTCTGAAAAAATATTTGGGCTTCTAGCAGTGTGTGGAACTTTCTCTATTAGTCCATCTATACTGACCTCCATCAGGTTGCAAATTGAATATAATTTTTATCTGCATCTAGCTCTGAAAAAATATTTGGCCTTCTAGCAGTGTGTGGGACTTTCTCTATTAGTCCATCTATACTGACCTCCATCAGGTTGCAAATTAAAAATAATTTTTAGCTGCATCTACCTCTGAAAAAATATTTGGGCTTCTAGCTGTGTGTGGGACTTGTTCTATTAGTCCATCTATACTGACCTCCATCAGGTTGCAAATTGAATATAATTTTTATCTGCATCTACCTCTGAAAAAATATTTGGGCTTCTAGCTGTGTGTGGGACTTGTTCTATTAGTCCATCTAAACTGACCTCCATCAGGTTGCAAATTGAATATAATTTTTATCTGCATCTAGCTCTGAAAAAATATTTGGCCTTCTAGCAGTGTGTGGGACTTTCTCTATTAGTCCATCTCTACTGACCTCCATCAGGTTGCAAATTGAATATAATTTTTATCTGCATCTAGCTCTGAAAAAATATTTGGCCTTCTAGCAGTGTGTGGGACTTTCTCTATTAGTCCATCTATACTGACCTCCATCAGGTTGCAAATTAAAAATAATATTTATCTGCATCTACCTCTGAAAAAATATTTGGGCTTCTATCAGTGTGTGGGACTCATTGTATTAGGCCATCTATACCAAGCTCCACCAGCTTTGAAATTAATAATAATTTTTAGCTGCATCTAGCCCTGAAAATAATTTTTCCCAATAGTGGTAGCAATAGAAATATGGGGTGCGCGCCTGGCTAACAAAAATATACGCTTCATAACACAAAACACCAGCCTAGCGCACTGCATTAATAAGATGGCATCATCGTCTCTCCCAGTGCTAGGCCTACTACGCAGGCTAGTATTCCTGTGCCTAAAACACAATGTATGGGTCCGCGCTAGCCACTATGCTGAGGGGTATAAACTGCTGCTAACGCTTTATAACAATTCAATTGGCAGATTTTCACAGAGCTCTTCCACAACGCCCACCCATCGGGCAACAGTTGCCCACCTTCCCTATGGTATCTAGTGGCGAATAGTTGATGCCATTAATCAGAGCGTCAGTTGCCCCGTCAACGTGGCAAGCATACGGTAAGGCATGGGAAGAATGGACACGACTAGTAGCAGGCAGACGGGTTGACCAATGTGAACAAGCCAGATCACAAGTCACCATAGAATTTCTCCACCAGCTAATGATGAGGGGCATATCAGGGGCGTCAGCGCAGCGGTGTCTGACCGGAGTAGCATTTCACTTCCAACTACTGAATTGGGGAGGAGTGACAAAGATTCATCATCAGACAATCCATAAAAGGGTGGAAAAGGGGTCAGCCAAGTCAGGAATGTAGACGTCCCGTCCCGTGTCACTAAAACTGATTTCTCACATCTTATCCCTAACACCATTAACATGACACTCACAATTTGAAGCAACACTAATGTCTACTGCATTTGTGATCGCCTTCTTCGGGGCGCTATGTGTAAGCGAATTAGTCCCTCAATCCAAAATTACCACCAGTGGACGCTTATTACACCAGGAAGTAGTCATAGCCAATAATGCAATACGTGTACGCATACACCAATCGAAAACGGTTCCAGCGGGCAGGGGTACTTGGGTACTTCTACAACCCACAAACGGTACACTGAGTCGGGTAACAATAGTAAAAACATATCTAACCATCAGATCACAAAGTAATTTCTTCGTATCACACATTGATGGAACGCCATTATCAAGATACCTGTTCCAAGCTATATTTAAAAAATGCATAACATCAGCAGGGAACCACCCCAAAGATTACGGGACACACTCAATCCGCATAGGTGCGGCCACGGAAGCAGCAAGAGCAGGACTGTCAGAAACGGAAGTTCAGAGGATAGGGAGATGGCGATCCACGTGTTTGGCGAGATACATAAGACCGGACTTGTTATCTTAACGTGGTTTGTTTCTTTTACAGGTGACGCTAAGTCAACAGTGTGAGTGATAGGCCACTCGTATATATATTGGGCACAAAAAAGGGCGAAAGTCCGCCCAGGCGGGAGGAAATTAGAGTTTCATAACACATATTTCAACTGGAGAGGTATTAGAGGCCTGCTATGGCCACAGGTACTAATGGAGGTAATCAAGGTAGGGAGAGAGGCAAGAGGTCCGGTCATCTTAGTTATACAGGCCGGGGGAAACAACCTAGGTCATCACAAGAGCGCATAACTAATGGCAATAATGAAACTAGACACTGAGCGCTTCAGAGAATTTTTCACAAAATTAGCTATAGTATGGTCAGAGATTGTGCCGATAGCGGTATGGCAAGGTGCGCGAGACATCACGGCCATCGAATGGACAAGGCGGGTAATAAATATTCGGATGGCAAAATTTAGAAGAGACAGAGGCGGTGGAGTGATACGACACCGACAACTGGAAGGAGATAAAGCAGGCCTCATACGGCCCGACGGTGTTCACTTAATAGATATTGGACTGGACATATTCCTGTCAGGACTCCAGGACAGAGTGGAACAAGCGTTAAGAGTGATGGGTGGGGGTCAGAGTCCTGCATACGAGTACGCTGGATCCTCCGTGGCCTGGAAATAGAAAGGACATGTTGGAGAGTTACACTTGTTGGCCAACTTGCCGGAGTGGGGACCCAGGGCATGCTGCAACAAGCTGAATTATTTTAGAAATAAAATGCCTTTCTAATGGAATGAGTATAAAGAGTTAATAAAGCTGTGACCGATCCTCACTCATCCAGTTGTAAGAGTTACATTATTGGGTTGTCCATGGAAGGGGGGCGGTAGGGGGGCTGAGCATCTGGGTTTGGTTGGGGGTCCCCACAGTCTGCCTAGGCTAGATTAATTTTTTAAAATTCTTATTAGATACACAGGCGGTGCAGCATGCTTCGCAGCTGGGCTACTACGCCCAAAGTATTGCCTAGGGTAGATGCAGTTAAAAATTCTACGCTGACTAGCAGACGCTGAAGATTTGGAGCAGACCTCTGAGTAAACAGCTCTTCAGACTCAACCATCTGTGTTACCCCAAGCCATAGTGTATGTAGTTTCTTACAGTTAAAAGGGGGGGGTGCGACCCAACCCACCTGGAATTGACAATGCCAACGTCACGTAAGACACAGCAAGGGGACTCCCAAAATTGTGGCACAGACACCACTTAACCCTAGAACGCATACCTGTGGCCTTGCAGGCCCGCCCAGTTAATTGTTTTCTATTTTCTGCAAGATTGCTTTAGTTAGAATTTTGAAACTCTAGGTATTCTTCATGTATATAGTTGTTTGTCATTTGAGTTTGAGTTATTCCATGTTATTTGCACACGGGCCTAAAGGGCCCCAGGTATGTGAAAGTGTAGATTTTTATGGTCATGCGTTCTAGGGTTAAGTGGCATCAATTGCCCCACTGTTGCTTAAAACGGTTGGTGAGGTGATTTTACCAAATCCCCAAGCTTTTAGTCTCCCAAGGATGACACAGGGGTAGAAATGTCCTTGCGAATCCATGATTTGATCATCTTTATGAACGTGAGTCAGTCTACATTCTCAGTGGATAGCCGCGTGCGCTTATCTGTCAGCACACCACCAGCAGCGCTGAACACACGTTCAGAGAGAACGCTGGCTGCATGGCATGACAAGATCTCCAAGGCGTGAGTGGTGAGCTCCGGCGATTTTTCAAGATTGGAATACCAAAATGAGCAAGGGTCCAGGGACACAGTCATGGCTTCGATGTTCACTTGGAGATTCTCCTGTACCATCCTCTCTAGGCATTGACTATGTGTCAGACTTCTTGTCTCCTGTGGCCTTGCAAAGGATGGTCTAAAAAAGTGGTGAAACGATTCCACTAAATTGCTGTTACCAGCAGATACTGTGTTACTGTTACTGTTTGAGTGATGAAGACTCAACAGTCCCACCGTTGGCAAGTTAGAACTGTGAGATTCACTACGTGCACCACTGGTGTTTTGTGGAAAAGCACATGTAAGATTCTGCAACAGATACTCCTGCATTCGTCAATACCTTTTTATGGCAGGAATTATTTCGGCAAATATACTTTTGTACCGGGGATCTAAGAGTGTGGCAACCCAGTAGTCGGGATTACTTTGAATTCTGACAATCCGGGGGTCATGTTGCAGGTAGTGCAGCAAGAAGGCACACATGTGTCTTGCGCATCCAGAAGGACCAAGTCCTTGTTGTGTTGGTAGCGAGGTAAGAATCATGCTTTCTTCCTCTGCCCTCTCCCTCCAACCTCGCACAACAGAAATGTGATCAAGGTCTCCCTCATCTGATGAGTCTTCCATGCCCATTGCCAGTTCGTCCTCCACTTCTTCCTCGGCTCCTGCACCTTCCTCAACAGTTTGGCTCCTACCATGCGCCCTGGTTAATCCCTCTCCCCCACCCTCCCATGCCTGCCGCCTTGGTGCTGCCAACCGTCTGGACCTTGGAGATGTTATCCCTTCCGCATACGACTCCTCCTCTACTTCCTCCACCTCCTCTTGTCCCACCACCTGACTCCGAATTCTGTTTAACATGTGCTCCAGCATGTAAATCACCGTAATAGTCATGCTGATAATGGCATCATCAGCACTTAACATCTTCATCGCCATTTCAAGACTGTGCAGAAGGGTGCATAGGTCCCTGATCTGAGACCACTCCTGCAGCGTGATTTGCCCCACCTCTGGATCTTGTTGGCCCAGGCTATACGTCAGAACGTATTGCACCAGGGCTTGTCGGTGCTGCCACAGTCGCTGCAACATGTGCAGAGTTGAATTCCACCGTGTCGGCACATCGCATTTCAGCCGGTGAACTGGCAGGCCCAACGACTTCTGTAGAGATGTAAGTCGTTCAACTGCGGGATGCGAACGGCGGAAGTGAGCACACAGCGACCGTGCACTCTGCAGAAGGCCATCTAGTCTGGGATAGTGGGCTAAAAATTGCTGGACAACCAGGTTCAACACGTGAGCCATACAAGGCACGTGTGTGACATTGCCCCGGCGAAGTGCCGCACCCAGGTTTGCAGCATTGTCGCACATGGCCTTCCCTGGTTGCAGGTCCAGTGGAGACAACCTTTCATGAAACTGGGTCTCCAGAGCTGACCAAACTCCTCAGCTGTGTGACTCACATTTCCCAGACATTTCAAAGTAAACACTGATGCGTTGAGCCCTGCTGCCAGCATAGTAAGGAGGTGTGCAGGATTCCTTCTGCGCAGTTAGAAAGCAGGTGGCATTACCAGACAGGCTTTGGGTGCAGGTGGAGGACCGAGAGGAGGTTGAGGAGGCAGAAGCAGTGGAAGAAGTTCGAGATAAAGAGGATTAACACACAACTCGTGGGGACGGTAAGACTTGGACAGCAGCCCCTTGTCCTGCTGTCACCATAGTTACCCAGTGCCCAGTCAGCGACATGTAACGCCCCTGTCCATGCCTTCTCGTCCAAGTGTCTGTGGTGAAGTGCACCCTGTCACACACAGAGTTTCTCAAAGAAGCGGTGATGTTGTGTGCGACATGCTAGTGGAGCGCAGGCACACCTTTCTTTGAGAAGTAGTGCCGACTGGACTTCTGGTACTGGGGCACTGTGACGGACATAAGGTCTTGAAAATCCTCTGTGTCCTCCAGGTGGAAAGGCAGCATTTCTGTAGCCAACAGCTTGCAGATGGTGAAATTCAACCTCTTAGCTTTCTCATGGCTAGGAGGAAATTGTCTTTTACTTTTCCACATCTGAGGGACCGAGGGCTGGCTGTTGTGCTTAGACGGTGTTGAGTAGGGTGTCCCCGGCAACTGACGGTCTGTGAGGAAGATGCAGGCGGACATGTTAGGTTGCCTTGATCCAAAGGTGGTGCTCTCGATGTCGGAGAGCGCTCAACACTAGCAGGTGTTTCCACTTCCCAATGAACTGACGACCTGCCAATCTCACTGGCTGTTGCGGGTAAAGAGGTGGCAGGTCTGCGTCCAAAAACATGTGTGACTGCTGTCCCCCCAGTCACAGAGGATGAAGAGGCTGCGGATGCACAAGATGGGGCAGACGGTGGTTGGCCCAGCCGGCTAGGCCGCATTGTAGCACAGTGAGCTTCCCACTGCAACTTATGCTTCATATCCATGTGACGGTACATGCATGAAGTACTCAAACTATGTATTTTTTGGCCTCTACTTAGCTTTTGCTGACAAATATTACAGATAACACGAGTTGGGTCATCCTTATCGAACTGAATAAATGCCCAGGCTATGCAAGGCTTAGAGCCCATGTGACCTGAAGAGCCACTACGACTTGTGGTCAGAGGCAGAGTTGTGGTTGAGGATGCAGCTGTTGACGTGCTTCCAGTACTCCGTCTCTGTTCAGGAAGGCGCAACCTAACCTCGTCGTCAATAGCATCTGTGATCCCCGCTGCGCTTGGTATCACAGATCCTACAAGAGTGCATTGATGGAATCCTCCACAAGAGGCCCCCATAAACATTCACACATCTCCACCTTCCACCTCAGACCAGCAGAGGGAGCCCGTTAGGGATATAAATAGGGAAGGTGGAGCTAGGTAGTTCAGTTCCTCTGAAGAGTTCCTGCAGTAGAGAAGCCTAAGAGAGGTCAGTCTGCAGTGGAGCTCAGTCTAGTCTAGAGAACGCAGTTAATAGTTCAGCAGTGGAGCACGAGGCTCCTGCTTGCTAGATTCAGGGAGCCCAGATAGAGCTTAAGGTGTGCCGGTGCCGTAAGATCAGTGAAGCGCGGCAAGCTGCCGTTAGTGTGTATAGCCTAGTGAGGGCCCGAGTAGGCTGAAGGCGAGTGGCGAGTTAGTACATAAGGGGCAGAGGAGCTTAACCAGCTCACCCCGAAGCATTTACCGGACACAGGATCCGAGCTTACCGGTATCTCTATGACCCAGTAAGGCATAACCGGAATCCCTGGAGAACTACAAGTCCCAGGATCGCTAAGGTGCTGATATGTAACAGAGCCAGGAGACGCTTAGGCCCCGCATACTGGGAGCGTGAACTCCAAGAGAAGGCCCTACCACAAGGTCAGCCAGCGCAGGACAGAGACACAGTTAGGCCTAGCTCCAGGCAGGTCAGAAACTTACTACGCAGAGGCAAGAAACAGGAGGCCCTACACCCGCTCATTGGGGAGGATCCTGATATGCACCCTTCACCCTACAGTGCTCCGGGATGTGCCTGAATTTCCACCAGTAAAAGGTACTGAAGTGACTACCGTGTCCGTTCCCGTTCTTGCTCTGACCCAGCTGGGTCTCGCCTGTCCTGCATTCCCCCTGCATACGCTGCCCTGAGACCTAGCTCCACCTGTGGGGAGCTATACCATCGAGCTGCCTTATCACCGGCCTCAGTGGACTGCTGCAGCGCTGGTGCTTGTCACCAGATACCACAGGTGGCGTCATGAACTCTTATAAAATTAACAATTATCCACCCTTTTAAAGAGAGACCCCAGGGTACGGGCCAGGGAGCCAACCACCGCGACATCCCCAAGGCCAGGCAAATGCCCGGGTACCAAGTCATCCCCATCCCCAGGGCTAGTCACATTCTCCTCCACCTCCTCTGCTGACCTCATCGACTGTCTGACTGTGGGTTGACAGTAAGTGGGATCTCCAACCTCGTCATCATCACCCTGTGTGTTATCACACCCGTCGCCCTCAGAACCAACCTCTTCCTGCCCTGACCGAAAAGTCAAGTTGTCGCTCCAATCAGGTATTTGAGTCTCATCATCGTCTTCATCATTGTCTCCACCAACAGGAGTTACAGTTTGGGAACAATGGTCTACATTATGCTCAGAACCTTCTTCATCTGGTCCTGGATCCAACTTATAAAGATTCTGGGCATCGGATCAGATCATTTCCTCATCTGGATTAACAGAAGCTCTGGAGCAGACCTACGTTTCCCAGGCTATAGTATGAGTAAACAGCTGGGCAGACTCAGCCATCTGTGTTACCCCATACTCAGACGGGCAGCTGGAGACTTGGGAGCTGTGAGGAAGCAAGTGCGATTGGGGTGACACCTCTGAGGACTGGAGTATTTGTGATGTTGAAATTGAGGTGATGGAGAGCCCACTTAAAGGAGCACTTGATATCCGTTGAAGCACCTGCTGTTTTTGTGCCTCATCTAGAATTTGTAGCGATGGGCGTGTCCGTAAGAATGGGATCGTATCACATTGTCCACGAAAAGAAGTCGACATCTTAGTTTGGCTGGAAGATGGTCTTTCTTCTGCAGATGTTACCCCCCCCCCACCGTGGGGGGCCTCGACCCACCGGCGGACAGGCACCAGTATTGGGATAGGGGGGCTGGCCGTCAGGGTCCACCGCGGCTCTGGCACAAACCCGGCGACACAGAGGTGGCACAGGCAGGAACGGACTGGCCGTGTCGGCTTCTCACTTTTTGGATTTTAGAAGGGCATGACATGCCTATATCTGTGTCTCCCCCTCCTTTTACTCCTCCACCTCTTTTCTTTTCGCATGACTATATGTACTTGTCACTTTTCCATGTGTTAGTTGTGTCTTCTGAGCAGTTTGTCAGCTTTTGGACACCTTTGAAGGTGTTTTCTATGTGCTTCTATGTGTTTTTGTTTGCCTGCCATTGGTTTTAACGGTGTTCGAAGGTGTTCGACGAACAGTTCGACGAACAGTTCGGCGAACACACGGGTGTTCGACGAACCGAACCGAACTCGAACACTACGGGGGTGGCTCAACACTACTGCTAACCATACTGTCTCCTCATATATTTACCCTCTTGTTCTCCATACTGCCTCTTCACACATCCTCTTCACTTTCCCATACTGTGTCTGCACCCCTCCCACCCCCCTTGCTCCCCATACTGTGTCTGCATACATTCTTTCCCTTGCTCTTCATGCTGTCTGCATATATTCCCCTCCACTATTCATACTGTGTATGTAACCATTCCCCCACTCACCACACTGTGTCTGCACCCATCCACCCACTCACCACACTGTGTATGCACCCATCCCCTCCCTTTTGCCCATACTGTGTCTGCATCCATCCCCTCCCTCGCTCCCTATACTGTGTTTGCATACATCTCCTTCGCTCACGAGACTGTGTCTGCATATGTTCTTCCCCACGCTCCTCATAGTGCATCCGTATATATTTCCCTGCACTACTCATACTGTGTCTGCACCCATCCCTCTCTCACCAAACTGTCTTCACCCATACCCCCACTCATTAAACTGTGTCTGCACTCATCCCCTTACTTGCTTCCCATGCTGTGTCTGCACTCATCTCCTCTCTTGCTCCCCATACTGTTTCCACATACTTTCTCCTATTTACTCCCCATACTAGATCCACACGCATTCTCCTCATTCTGAGCAGCACTAATCCCCACACTCGCCATACTGTGTCTGCACACATCCCCCATACTGTTTTCTCATACATGCCACTCATCTCCCCCCTTGCTCTTCATACTGTGTCTTCAAATTTCTCCTGCTCCCCATTTTGTGTCTGCACCTGACCCTTCCTTGCTTCCCAAACTGTGTCCTCAAATCTTCCCCACCTCCCCATTAAACTAAATCATTCCCTCTTCCACCGTTACACTAAATTTTTCCCACCTTTTCCCACCTGTTACAGTAAATCTCCTCTATCTTCCCACCCACAACCCCATTACATTAAATATTTGGTGTCATCAGCTCCTCTGGAGCACTTACCACCATTGTTGTTAGCGCCTCTGCAGCGCCAGTGAGTGATGTTGCCCTGACCCGGGAGTGAAAGCTTCAATTATACTCGTATCTGAAAGTACAATTGATCACTGGGAACTGGCACGCTGCTTGACAGCCAGCTCAGAGAACAGCCGACTCCCAGTTCGAGGGCAAAATGCAGGCATCAGGGAGACACTCCATGCTGCTGCATCAGGTGGCCCAATGGCGCCCCCTGCTAGCTGCGCCTGGGGCAGATGCCCCTGCCTGGCCCCCCTAGATATGCCTCTGCTTTATAAGGACCACCTTTCATTGCAATTACTGGTGCAAGTCTTTTGATGTATGTCTCTACCAGCTTTGCACATCTAGAGGTTGAAATTTTTGCCCATTCTTCTTTGCAAAATATCTCTAGCTCAATGAGAGTGGGCGGAGAGCATCCGTACCTCAGTCTCAAGTCATTTGCAGCCTATAGCATGTTTCCTCCAGGATTGTCTTGTATTTAGCGGCATCTATTTTCCCATCAACTCTGACCAGCTTCCCTGTGCCTGCTGAAGAAAAGCATCACCACAGCACGATGCTGTCATGACCGTGTTTGACTGTGGGGATGGTATTTTCAGGGTTATGTGCAGAGTTAATTTTCTACCACACATAGCATTTTGCATTTAATCCCAAAAGATCTACGTTTGTCTCATCTAACCAGACCACCTTTTCCACATGCTAATAGTGTCACCTACATAACTTTCTGCAAACTACAAAAGAGACTTCTTATGGCTTGCTTTAGAAAATGCCTTTCTTCTTGCCACTCTTCCATAAAGGCTAGATTTGTGGAGTACACAATAATAGTAGTCTAGTGGATAGATTCTCCCACCTGATCAGTGGATCTCTGCAGCTCCTCCAGAGTGACCATGGGCCTCTAGGCTGCATTCTAATTAGTGCTCTTCTTGTTTGGGATGTCACTTTAGGTGGCTGGCTATGTCTTGGTAAATTTGCAGTTGTGCCATACTTCTTCCATTTTTGATGATGGAGAGTGAACAGTGCTCCATGAGTTCAAAACTTGAGTTGTTTTTTTATAACCTAACCCTGCTATACTCTTCTCCATAACTGACTTGTGTGGTGTGTTCTTTGGTTTTCATGATGCTGTTTGATTCCTAATATTCTCAAACAATCCTCTGATGCTTTTACAGAACAGCTGTAGTTATACAGAGAATAAATTACACACAGATGTACTCAATTTACTAATTTTGTGACTTCTGGAGGTCACTGGTCACTCAGTATTACCACTTTATTTAGTGGTAGCAGACTACAGGGAGCTGAATACAAATGCATGTCACAAGTTTCAGATTTATATTTAGAGAATATTTAAAAAAACATGTATCATTTCCTTTAGACTTCACAAGTATTTGATACTTTGTGTTGGTTTATCAGATAAAATCCCAATAAAATAAATTTGAGTTTGTGGGTGTAATGTGAAAAATGTGGAAAAGTTCACATTAATTCTTTTTCAAGCACTATATCTACTTGCTTTATAAGATACCCATACCTAGAGGTGGAGTAATGCCAGTGTGTCTGTTGGTCTTGATGCAAAAAAAAAACATTAGAATATTGACAAAATATGTTATGTCCACCTAGTTAAGCAAGAAACCATAAGTGACAATGGGTTTAGGTGGTAGACCTTGAGCTTGTTTTTATGGTAACTTCTCGGAAGGCTCTGAATGGCTCTTTTGGAAGCGAGTAGCTTCCAAAAGTTGCAATATTTTTATGCAGCTGCAGTTGCAATTTATTATATTTATATTGCAACTTATTAAGGTGTTTATGACAAATTTCTGGCAAAATCCCCTTAATGAATCGACCCCTAAGTATTTAAACTTTCAAAGGAAACCTGAAATTAGATTCATACGGTATGACTCAGAGCATGGCTGTGCAATTGTAGCCAGGTATGTTTAACTCTTCAACATTGTAGATTTTCAGGGAAAACATTGCTTGAAAAGCCAACCAAAAACATGAGGGAGTGACCTGACTAGTCTTATGCAGACTCTGGATGACTTCTCCCTTCACCACTCCAGTCTATCCCATTTGTGTTCATAGGGAAAGATCTGTCAATCCCCTAAAATAGGGAGAAGCTGTCCAGGGACCATATTGAACTAGTCAAGTCTTTCTCTATAGTTTTAGGCCCCCGATAAAAAAAGTGCGAAAAGCGGTTTGGGGCGGCAGGGACAGCACACAATCAGCAGCATCTTATGTAAGTTTCGCATGAACCCTGTTCTCATGTATTGATATATACAACCTAATTAGTGATGAGCGAGCACTAAAATGCAAGTAACGAGCCCAATGTAAATCTATGGGAAACTCGAACATTTTTCCTGCGGCTCCCCCCGGCGGACATCAGGGGGCCTAAAAATTGCCCAAATCGATGGGAACATTGCTCAAATGACATGGGAACAGCATGGGGAAGACCCCTGGAAGCATTTCTGACTCCCTGGTCACTGCTGTCAACAATGTTGTCAGAGGTAATACGCCACTTTTACGGGCTCACAATAAAAAATACAAAAATGAAACCTAGATGGATTTTCCTGGAAAATATGTTAAGGAACATCCTTTCCAGGATAATGACTTGTATATAAGGCACAATAAATATACAAAATTAAAAATGTTCACATGTAGCGTCTTTAATGCGTTTTAACATTTTACAACCTTATCTGGCCATGTGGTGTGTGACATGGGAACAGCATGGGGAAGACCCCTGGGACTGGAAGCATTTCTGACTCCTAGGGCACTGCCTAAAACTGTGGACATCTCATCAGATGTGATCCTATATTACTGCGGAAGTAATACAGACATTTTTGACAACGTGACAAATCTTAAACTCCATTTAAAATGGGCAAGGTGTGTGCTAAGGGACGGGGAAGTGAACGTTATGGTGATGGTGATAGTGCACACAGTGGCCGTGGGCAAGATGAAACTGTGTTTGCTGAGGGAGCACAACAAACACCCACGTCATGTCAAACTATCTTCCTGTCCTAATTTCTAGGGGGCTGCGGAACACCACTATTGAAGCCACAGCAGTGTGAAAAGGTTGTTGGTTGGATAGCAGATAAAGCTTCCAGTCAGTTTGCCACCACCACCTCCACCCTGTGTTCCACATGGTCCACTCTCAGTAGATTTGAGTCTGGATCACATTATTATTATTACTTTATCACCATTTATTCCATGGCACTTTAAATGTGAAAAAGGGGTATGTGACAGCGACTGGTACAGGAGAGGAGAGGACCCTGCCCATGAGGGCTCAGTCTACAAGGCATGGGTGAGGTTACAGTAGGTGAGAATAGAGCTGTTCTTGTAGCGGTATGGTGGAAAGAAGGTTATTGCAGGTTGTACGCATGTCGCAAGTGGTGGGTCTTCAGCTTCCTTTTAAAGGTTTCAACAGTAGGCGAGAGTCAGAAATGGTGGGGTAG
The DNA here is from genome assembly GCF_046119375.1 of Phyllobates terribilis. Classification (NCBI taxonomy): domain Eukaryota; kingdom Metazoa; phylum Chordata; class Amphibia; order Anura; family Dendrobatidae; genus Phyllobates; species Phyllobates terribilis. The sequence continues at coordinate 656,625,970 of NW_027362764.1, read as the reverse complement.
AGAGTTCCAGACAAGGGGGGATGCACGGGAGAAATCTTGTATGCGATTGTGGGAAGAGGAGATTAGAGGGTAGTAGAGAAGGAGATGTTGTGAGGATCGGAGGTTGCGTGCAGGTATGTACCGGGAAACTAAGTCACAGATCTATGGAGGAGACAGGTTGTGGATAGCTTTGCATTCCAAGGTTAGGGTTTTGAATTGGAGTCTCTGGGTAATGGCGAGCCAGTGAAGGGATTGACAGAGAGGAGAGGCCAGGGAATAGCGAGGGGACAGATGGATTAGTCGGGCAACAGAGTTTAAATTGGAGGAATGTGAGAGTATTAGAAGGGAGGCCACAGAGTAGGATGTTGCAGTCATCAAGAAGGGAGATGATGAGCGCGTGCATTAGTGTTTTTGTAGATTTGTGGTTGAGGAATATGTGGATCCAGAAGATTTTTTTTACTTGGAGTCGGCATCTTCCTCACCCTAATCCTCCTTTCTCCCACCATTCCGAGTGCCCTGAGACAATTGATCCCACACTTGGACACTTCGAACAGCTGCTTTATTCATCTCTCCATTTATAGATTCTGGCCTCTCGCTTGGTCCGCTTGGAATTGGAAAGAGCTTGGATATGTGGTTTGAAGGAGGGATAGAGTCCAGGGTTACCCCAAGAGCTGTTCACTTTTCCATCAATAAATTTGGGCCTCTCAACCGGTCAGCATCGAGCGGGGCAACAGAAAATAACATGTAGTGATTTGAGGAGCCATGGTCACCCGAAGGTGACTGTGGGAAAATGCAAATACTGTCGCAAGAGGTGGATAATGGTGAGAAACAATGGACAGAAAGTCAAGAGGAGGACCTGGGTGCGGAAGTGGAAAACGAAGCGGTGGACGATGAAGACACTAACCCAACCTGGCAAGGGGACATGTAGAGCAAGAACAGCAGCACACAGGGGAAGGGAGGAGTAGCACCATAACAGGAACAAGCAGTGTGGTGGCCACAGACACAAGGTGGGCAACCGCTCCCCGGAACACCAACACAACGGAAGTTGCCAGTGCAACTGTTAGGTCTTCCCGAGTCACGTTCTTTTAAAAGACTGTTTAGATAACCTCAAAAAGGCCATTTGCAACATCTGCCAAGCCAGCACCAGCAAGAGCACCAAAACTACCAGCCTTACCACCACCAGCATGCTCAGGCACATGACAGCAAAGCACCTGGCAAGCTGGGCCAAACACCAAGGTCCAGAAACAGTGTCTGCGGGTGACACCACTGCCTCTTCCACTGTTGTGCGTGCACGCCAATGCACTGTCCATGGCACATGCAAAGATGCCTCTCGCCCTGTACCTGTCATTGCAGATTTGCAGCCATGACCATCCACGTCCTTGTCCCTTTGCAGCATTCAGTTGTCCCTATTCTTGGAGTGCAAGCGCAAGTATGCAGCCAGCCACCTACCCACCTACAGACCGCAATACTAAACTGCCACATTTCTGGACTGATTGCACTTGAAATGTTGCCTTTTAGGCTGGTGGAGGCGGAAGCTTTTCACAACCGCATACCGGCGGAGGCCAGGAGTCCATACTTAGTCCCCAGCCGCCACTATTTCTCCCGGTATCGTCTCCGCCTTCCACAAGCGAGGGTCCCAGAAAATTATCCGTGCCCTTTCCAATGCACTTAAGTGGGAAGGACCGCCTAAACACAAACACATTGACAAGTGAATGTGGCGAGTGACGGTATATCTCACTGACGCATGTCAATGGGTTAATATTGTGCTCGGTCTCTTAGAAAATGACCAAATTAATCCTGATGGTTGGATCATCCATCTCCTTAGTTTTGTGTTACTTGGAATGCAAGTGCAAGTATGCAGCCAACCACCCACCCACAGGCCGCAATACTAATCTGCCACATTTCTGGACAGCTTGCTTGCACTTAAAATGTTGCCTTTTAGGCTCGTGGAGGTGGAAGCTTTTCACAACCTCATGCCGGCGGCAGCCGGGTATCCATACTCGGTCCCCAGTCACCATTATTTCTCCCGGTATTGTCTCCGCCTTCCACAAGCACAGGTCCCAGAAAATTACCAGTGCCCTCCCCAGTGCACTTACTGGGAAGGAACGCCTAACCACAAACACGTGGACAGGTGAATGTGGCCAGGAACGGTACGGAGCCAGTCCACAGTAAAAAAAAAAAAACAGCCATAGTGTGTCCGGGAACCTTCCCACACACTTTTCTTAGCCAGGACTGCTTCTCGGCAGAGTTGGACCGGCCCACAAGAGAACCGGAGACTCCTCCGGTGGGCCTTGGCTACTCCATAAGGAGAGTTCATAGTGCCGAGGAGAGGTTGTGATGATTATAGGGGCCACCATCTCCTTAGCTTGCTGCTGGTACTTTTCTGTGGGAATCAGCTTAGCTCCAACCAGCCTGGAATATTTCCAGTGGTTTGGTACTGGCACCCAGTACCAGAAGCGAAGCCATCCACAATTTCCTTCTCAGGAATTTTATTTGGCAGACAGAGGTGCTGCCCAAATACATTAGTTTTTCACAAAGGAGCTGAAGATACTGAGTAGCAGTAGGTGAAAGTTTGTCCAGCATGTTAGATATCAGAGGGAGAACAGAGAGGGCAGCACAGTGGCACAGTGATTAGCACTGAAGCCTTGCAACGCTGGGGTCCAGGTTCAAATCCCACCAAGGACAACATCTGCAAGGATTTTGTATGTTCTCCCCGTGTTTGCGTGGGTTTCCCCCTCAGTAAAAAAGCAGCCATAGAGTGTCCAGTAACCTTCCCACATACTTTTCTTAACCAGGGCTGCTTCTCGGCAGGAATGGATGGGCCCACCAGAGAACCGAAGACTCCTCCGGTGGGCCTTGGATTCTCCTTCAGGAGAGTTCATAGTGCCGAGGTGAGGACGTGATGATGATAGAGGCCTCCATCTGCTTAGGTTTCTGTTACTTGGAATGCAAGTATGCAGCCAACCACTGCCCGCCCACAGGCTGCAATCCTAAACTGCCACATTTCTTGACTGCTTGCACTTGAAATGTTGCCTTTTAGACTCGTGGAGGCGGAAGCTTTCTACAACCTTATCTTGGTGGCTGGGTGTCCATACTTGGTGCCCAGTCACCACTATTTCTCTCGGTATCGTCTCCGCCTTCCACAAGCGTGTGTCCCAGAACATTACCCATGCCCTTCCCAGTGTACTTAAGTGGGAAGGACCGCCTAACCACAAACACGTGGACAAGTGAAAGTGGCAAGGGACGGTTCATCTCACTGACGCATTCCACTGGGTTAATATTGTGGAAGCAGGGACCCAGTGGGACCCTGGGACAAAACACGTCCTCCCGACACAGAGGATTGCGGAACCTGGGTCAATGAGGGTTACCCTTACATTCTACAGCTCCTGCACCACCTCCTCCTCTTCAGCCTCCATCTCCATCACTTGATTCATTTTTTCAGGACATATTCCAGATTACTTACTTAAACTTTGTGTGTGGCAATAACAATAAGCAGGACTGTATTCTTAGGTGACAAACCGCACACCGTTGCAGAGTTGTTGAAAGCTGTATCAGAGAACCTGGTGTCAGCTCTGAAGCTAGGCAAGCTCGCACATGTACCATGCCTGGCCCATGTGCTCAACTTAATGGTTCTGCAGTTTCTCAAAATCTACACGGATCTGCCAGATCTGCTTGTGAAAGTACGCCGCTTGTGTGCCCATTTCAGAAAGTCATATACAGCTTTCGCCGCCCTGGCAGGATATCAGCAGCGTTTGCAGATTCCAGTTCACTGAATGGTGTGCGATGTGAATACGTGTTGGAAATCAACGTTGCAGATGTCTGGAATGATTTTGAGCAGCAGACAGTAGTTGTTGAGTACCATCTTCAAAACGTCCGTCGGCATTCAGGTCAGCCTCCGCACATAAGAGCTGATGAGTGGGCATTGATGTCTGACATCTGTGCCCTCCTCCAAAACTTTGAGGACTCCACCAAGATGGTGAGCGGCGATGGTGCCATAAATAGTGTCACCATCCTGCTTCTCTGTCTACTGAAATGCTCGCTGCTCACAATTAAAGAGGAGGCATTGCAGGCGGAGCAAGGAACTGTACAAGATGATGCTACACAGCCCAGCCTCATCTCAGCATGGATTGAGTGATAATGAGGAGGAAGAGAACAGACACTAATACTCTTGGTGAGGACAGGGAAGTCTTGGCTGTTGGCAGTCTGGCACACAAGTAGAGATGAGCGGTGTTCGACTAGAACTGTTCGCCAATCTCAAATTCGAGCTGTTTTGGGCGGTGTTCGAGTTGTTCGACGAACCCGAACGATTTGCAAAAAATTCAGCTGTTCGAGGTTATGTTCGATAACTGTTCGTGCACCAAAAGCGTATCCTGCATGTCTGGCGCTATTTAGAGCACCAATCATGCAGGGATTGTCTGCCACTCACTGTAATGCCACAGCCATGGTGGTTGTGGCATTACAGTGATTGCCCAAATCGATGGGAACAGTGCTCACAATGAAACATGAAAAGCCGGCAATTCAGCAGCGGCATACACCGGTACCCGACAATTTAGAACCGAAAGAATAAAGCATCACAAGTAGATTAGATAGATAGAAACATGTCAGTCACATATATATGAAGTACAGTGACAGTGTTGATTACTGTACTTGTCATTTAGTGTAAAGGATTTATAAAAAAAAATATTAGTGTTTTCATGCACCGTCTCTTTAAAAAAGCCGGCCGGCAATTCAGCAGCGGTACCCGACAATTTAGAATGGAAGCAATAGAGCATCACACATAGATTAGATAGATAGAAACATGTCAGTCACATATATATGAAGTACAGTGACAGTGTTGATTACTGTACTTGTCATTTAGTGTTAAAATAAAGGATTTATTTAAAAAAAAATTGGCGTGGGATCCCCCATAATTTTAGTCTCTAGCGGAGGTTAAGCAGACGGCTGGGGCAGATGTTTGAAGCCTGGGAAGGGGTAATACCCATGGAGCTTCCCAGGTTACTAATAACAGCCCCCAGCTGAATGCCTAGCCTTTACTAGCTATTAAAATGGGGGACCCCCCAAAAAATTGACGTGGGGTCCCCCCTATTTTAATAGCTAGCAAAGGCTAGGCAGACAGCTGGGGGCTGATATTAATAGCCCAGGAAGGGAGCCATGAATATTGGCCCCCTCCCAGGCTAGAAACACCAGCCGTCAGCCGCCCCAGAAATGGCACATCCATAGGATGCGCCAATTCTGGCACTTAGCCTCGCTCTTCCCACTGCCCTGTAGCGGTGGCAGTGGGGTAATAGGGCTGGGGTTGATGTCAGCTTATAATGCCAGCTGACATCAAGCCCAGGTTAGTAATGGAGAGGCGTCTATAAGACACCCCCATTACTAACCCCATAGTCAAAGTTAAAAAAACACACAAACACCCAGAATAAAGTCCTTTAACTGAAATAAAGACACAATTCTTTATTGTTCTAAATTAAACTCTACTTACCATCACGCCCATTCCAGCTGAAGCCAACGATCCCCTGCAATAAAAGAAAAATAATAAAGCAACATAATCCTTACCTTCCCATGGTTCCCACGACAGCTTCAGCTCTGCTACATCGAGATGACAGGCTGGACCGCAGCAGAAAGCTGCCATCCAGCCTGTCATCCCGCAGACACTGAGAAGCGCAGGCTTGCTTGCGCTCCTCAGCGTCTCTCTGTGACGGCATCCAGATGAGCCGAGTTCATGTCCAATGAACTCGGCTCACCTCATGCACGTCACTGACAGGGTGGGAAAATTCTCACGCTGAAGCGCTGAGTGCAGGAGAATTCTCCTACGCTGTCAGTGACGTGCATAAGGTGAGCTCATGTCCAATGAACTCAGCTCACCTCCTGCACGTCACTGACAGCGTGGGAGAATTCTCCTGCACTCAGCGCTTCAGCGTGAGAATTCTCCCACGCTGAAGCGCTGAGTGCAGGAGAATTTTCCCACGCTGTCAGTGACGTGCATAAGGTGAGCTCATGTCCAATGAACTCAGCTCACCTCCTGCACGTCACTGACAGCGTGGGAGAATTCTCCTGCACTCAGCGCTTCAGTGTGAGAATTCTCCCACGCTGAAGCGCTGAGTGCAGGAGAATTTTCCCACGCTGTCAGTGACATGCCTGAGGTGAGCCGAGTTCATTGGACATTAACTCGGCTCATCTGGATGCCCTCACAGAGAGACACTGTGGAGCGCAAGCAAGAATGCGCTTCTCAGTGTCTGCGGGATGACAGGCTGGATGGCAGCGTTCTGCTGTGGTCCTGCCTGTCATCTCGATGTAGCAGAGCTGAAGCTGTCATGGGAACCATGGAAAGGTAAGGATGATGTTGCTTTATTATTTTTCTTTTATTTCAGGAGATCGCTGGCTTCAGCTGGAATGGGCGTGACGGTAAGTATGGTTTAATTTAGAACAATAAAGAATTGTGTGTTTATTTCAATTAAAGGACTTTTTTCTGGGTGTTGTGTTTTTTTTAAATACTTTACTAGAAATTCATGGTGGTCATGTCTAATATTGGCGTGACCCCATGAATTTTGGGCTTAGGGCCAGCTGATAATGCCAAGCTGGCCCTAACCCCTTTATTACCCAATGAGCCACCGCATCAGGGCCCTGGATGAGTTGGGTACAGCGCCAGAAGATGGCGCTTCTATAAACGCGCCATTTTCCGGGGTGGCTGCGGACTGCAATTTGCAGCGGGGGTGGCCCAGAAAGCTTGGGCCTCCCTGCGCTGCGGATTCCAGCCCCCAGCTGCCTAGTTGTACCTGGCTGGACACAAAAACAGGGCGAAGCCCCACGTCAATTTTCTTTAAATTATTTCATGAAATAATTAAGAAAAAAAGGGCTTCCCTATATTGTTGTATCCGTCCAGGTACAAATAGGCAGCTGGTGGTTGGGGGCAGCCCGTTCCTGCCTGCTGCACCTGACTGGACACAAATATAGTGCGAAGCCCCACGTCAATTTTTTTTTAATTATTTAATGAATTTCCTGAAATAATTTAAAAAAATTGAAGTGGGGCTTCGCACTATATTTGTGTCCAGCCAGGTAAAGCAGGCAGGAACGGGCTGCCCCCAACCACCAGCTGCCTATTTGTACCTGGCGGGACACAACAATATAGGGAAGGCCTTTTTTTCTTAATTATTTCATGAATTTCATGAAATAATTAAAAAAAATTGAAGTGGGGCTTCGCACTATATTTGTGTCCAGCCAGGTACAGCAGGCAGGAACGGGCTGCCCCCAACCACCAGCTGACTATTTGTACCTGGCCGGACACAACAATATAGGGAAGGCCTTTTTTTCTTAATTATTTCATGAATTTCATGAAATAATTAAAAAAAAAATACGTGGGGCTTCGCCCTATTTTTGTGTCCAGCCAGGTACAACTAGGCAGCTGGGGGCTGGAATCTGCAGCGCAGGGAGGCCCAAGCTTTCTGGGCCCCCCCCGCTGCAAATTGCAGTCCGCAGCCACCCCGGAAAATGGCGCGTTCATAGAAGCTCCATCTTCTGGCGCTGTACCCAACTCATCCAGGGCCCTGGTGCGGTGGCTCACTGGGTAATAAAGGGGTTAGGGCCAGCTTGGTATTATCAGCTGGCCCCAAGCCCAAAATTCATGGGGTCACGCCAGTATTAGACATGACCGCCATGAATTTCTAGTAAAGTATTTAAAAAAAACACAACACCCAGAATAAAGTCCTTTAATTGAAATAAACAAACAATTCTTTATTGTTCTAAATTAAACTATACTTACCATCACGCCCATTCCAGCTGAAGCCAACGATCTCCTGCAATAAAAGAAAAATAATAAACCAACCTCATCCTTACCTTTCCATGGTTCCCACGACAGCTTCAGCTCTGCTACATCGAGATGACAGGCTGGACCGCAGCAGAACGCTGCCATCCAGCCTGTCATGCCGCAGACACTGAGAAGAGCAGGCATGCTTGCGCTCCTCAGTCTCTCGCTGTGACGGCATCCAGATGAGCCGAGGTCATGTCCAATGAACTCGGCTCACCTCATGCACGTCACTGACAGCGTGGGAAAATTCTCACGCTGAAGTGCTGAGTGCAGGAGAATTCTCCCACGCTGTCAGTGACGTGCATGAGGTGAGCTCATGTCCAATGAACTCAGCTCACCTCATGCACCTCACTGACAGCGTGGGAAAATTCTCCTGCACTCAGCGCTTCAGTGTGAGAATTCTCCCACGCTGTAAGTGTCGTGCACAAGGTGAGCGGAGTTCATTGGACATGACCTCGACTCATCTTTATGCCGTCACAGAGAGACACTGTGGAGCGCAAGCAAGCCTGCTCTTCTCAGTGTCTGCGGGATGACAGGCTGGATGGCGGCGTTCTGCTGCGGTCCAGCTAGTCATCTCGATGTAGCAGAGCTGAAGCTGTCGTGGGAACCATGGAAAGGTAAGGATGAGGTTGGTTTATTATTTTATTTTTATTACAGGAGATCGTTGGCTTCAGCTGGAATGGGCGTGACGGTAAGTATGGTTTAATTTAGAACAATAAAGAATTGTGTCTTTATTTCAATTAAAGGACTTTCTTCTGGGTGTTTGTGTTTTTTTTAACTTTGACTATGGGGTTAGTAATGGGGGTGTCTTATAGACGTCTCTCCATTACTAACCTGGGCTTGATGTCAGCTGGCATTATAAGCTGACATCAACCCCAGCCCTATTACCCCACTGCCACCGCTACAGGGCAGTGGGAAGAGTGAGGCTAAGTGCCAGAATTGGCGCATCCTATGGATGTGCCATTTCTGGGGCGGCTGACGGCTGGTGTTTCTAGCCTGGGAGGGGGCCAATATTCATGGCACCCTTCCTGGGCTATTAATATCAGCCCCCAGCTGTCTGCCTAGCCTTTGCTAGCTATTAAAATAGGGGGGACCCCACGTCATTTTTTTTGGGGGGTCCCCCATTTTAATAGCTAGTAAAGGCTATGTATTCAGCTGGGGGCTGATAATAGTAGTCTGGGAAGCTCCGTGGGTATTACCCCCTTCCGAGGCTTCAAACATCTGCCCCAGCCGTCTGCTTAACCTCCGCTAGAGCCTAAAATTATGGGGGATCCCCACGCCAATTTTTATTTTAATAAATCCTTTATTTTAACACTAAATGACAAGTACAGTAACCAACACTGTCACTGTACTTATTATAAATGTGACTGACATGTTTCTATCTATCTAATCTATGTGTGATGCTCTATCTTTCTGTTCTAAATAGTCGGGTACAGATGCTGAATTGCCGGCCGGTTTTTTTAAAGAGACGGTGCATGAAAACACTAATATTTTTTTTAATAAATCCTTTACACTAAATAACAAGTGCAGTAACCAACACTGTCACTGTGCTTCTTATATGTGTGACTGACATGTTTCTATCTATCTAATCTATGTGTGATGCTCTATTCCTTCTTGTCTAAATTGTCGGGTACCGGTGTATGCCGCTGCTGAATTTTCCGGCCGGCTTTTTTAAAGAGAGTGTCTTCTGAGCAGTTTGTCAGCTTTTGGACACCTTTGCAGGTGTTTTCTATGTGTTTCTATGTGTTTTTGTTTGCCTGCCATTAGTTTTAACGGTGATCGACGGTGTTCTAAGGTGTTCTGCGAACAGTTCGACGAACAGTTCCTCGAACATCCCGGTGTTCGACGAACCGAACCGAACCCGAACACTACGGGGGTGGCTCAACACTACACACAAGGCCGACTTTATGTTCCCCTGCTTTATCGTGACTGTCGCGTTGTATGCATTCTGGGCATTACAGAAAACTGGCACGGCACGAGAGAATTCTTGGTGATGGAGGTGTGAGGTTCTGTTTAAGGAGGATGTCTGTCTTAGATCAGTTGCAGAACGGAGGGCACAGGAGGGGTGATACACAGAAATGAAGGAAGAGATATAGGCCAGTGCAAAACTGTGGATAGCTTGGTGGGTGAGAGAGATAAGTTTGTATTTTATTCTGTAGTTATTGTTTAACCTAGCCCATGCAATGACTGGCACGGGGTAGAGGCATCGGTGAAGCGGCTTGATAGAAATATGACCCTGGCTGCTGCATTCAGAAGGGATTGGAGAGGAGACAATTTCTTTAGAGGGAGACCGATTAGAAGAGAGTTGCACTAGTGAATAAGAGTGACAGTAAGAGTTTTTGCAGTATCAAAGGTGAGAAAAGGTTGACTTCTGGAGTAGTTTTGAAGGTACAGGTGATATGAGCGACTGAGTGATTTTCCAAGTTGAATAAAGGAAAGTTGTGTGTCAAATATGACTCCAAGAGAGCAAGTGTGCCGAGTAGGAGCTTTGGTGGCAGCACCTAAAGGAAATTGCAAAGTCAGATATACGTAGGTTAGTAGAGGGAGGAGGAGTTCATTTTTGGAGATACTAAGATCAGGCTCTTGTTGAAGAATTGTAGCAAAAAAAAAATTCCCATCTGACAACTCTGGTGGCAAGGGTCAAAGTCAGACAGCTCATTGGACAACTAAGGAGTACAAGCGAGGAAGACACAAACCAGATGCGGCAGAGTCAGGAGAATGCTTTCAAAGGTCTGGAACAGTTTTATCAAACCCTCCCAGTGCCCAGGCCCTGATACACGGGGTACTCTAACAAGGAGAGAAAAGTTTTGGAAGATGCAAGCTGGATAAGTGGCAAGAACTGTCTTTCTACCCCTTGGAGGTCCTGGCCGCTAGCGTTTTGTCAGAGAAAGTTTTTAGTGCCGCCGGGGGCATTATAACTGATAAAACTGATAGGCGCATCCGCCTGTCAACTGAAAATGCAGACAGGCTGACTCTTCTAAAAATGAACAAGGGCTGAATTGGGCCAGACTTCTCTACACCACCAGATGATAGCATCAAACATAAACTCAAATCTAGTGGTTATTTTTTGGGGGGCCTATTCCCATGCACCCCTTCACGTCCAGACATGATGGAATTGTTCAGGAATTGTTTTACTTTACTGTATGTCGCCCTCCTCCTTCTCCTCATCCTCCACCCCATATCACCAGGGAGACCATGATGCCACACCGACATAATTTTTTTAAGGGTGTTTCTGATTAGAGACGAGCAAATATTTCAATATTCGTTTCACATTACAATCGCCGTTTTTGCAATATTCGCCAATGTAATTGTCAAATATTCGCCGAACATTGCCAAACGCCATTCAATGGGTGCCAAAACCAAACATATACACAGCACCTTCAAACGAGACCAAAAGCTGCCAAAACATATCAATTTAGGGTTAGTCACCAGGAAAGTGCCATCAATACACCCAGAGTACAAGTAGTGCAATTATTATTACTCATTATTATAGCACCAATTATTCCATTGCGCTTTACATGTGAAAAGAAGTCACTGACTGGTACAAGAGCAGAGAGGACCCTGACCATCAGGGTGCACAAACAATCTATAAGGGATGGGTGAGGATACAGTAGGTGAGGGTACAGCTGGTCTTGCAGCGGTATGGTAGAGCAAGGGTTACAACAGGTTGTAGGCTTGTCGGAAAAGGTGGGCCTTCAGCTTCTTTTTAAAGGTTTCAACAGTAGGACAGTGTCTGATATGTTGGGGTACACAGTTCAAGAGGAGAAGGGATGCACATGAAAAATCTTGTTTGCGATTGCGGGAAGAGGAGTGAAGACGGGAGTAGAGAAGGAGATCTTGTGAGGATCGGAGGTTGCGTGCTGGTGTGTACCCAGAGACTAGGTCACAAATATATGGAGCAGACATGTTGTGGATGGCTTTGCCTGTCATGGTTAAGGTTTTGAACTGAAGTCTCTGGCCCATGGGAAGCCAGTGAAGGGATCATAGATTGCAATCTTATAGATTGCTGGAGCCAGTCCACAGTAAAAAAGGAGCCATAGAGTGTCCAGGAACCTTCCCACACACTTTTCTTAGGCAGGGCTGCTTCTGGGCCCGGGTTTTACAGGCCTACCAGATAATCCTTGGGTGGGCCCTGGCTTCTCCATCTGGAGAGTTCATGATAGTGAAAACTTTGCCACTGCTATGGGGCTCTTGAGTGGGGAGAAAGGTGGACCCTCAAAATCAAATGCTCTGGTGGGCCCAATGTTTTTCACTGGCACTGCTTCTCGGTGAGAGTTGTATTTCACCACAGACTTATTCTTTAGCTCAGTGAAAGGACTGTCATAGAGCGAAACCGTATCTACTCCGGCTGTCATTTCTCCGCCACCAGGTTACACCCATTGTCACACATGACCATGCCTGGCTGTATGTTCAGCAGTGAGAGCCACAGATCAGGCTGCTGTATTACAGCTTTCAACATCTCTACAGCGGTGGGCAGTTTGTCACCTAAGCATTAAGCAAATTATCTTCAGCCTGTTGTCGCTTGGCCAAGGCAGTCCTGCAGTGCTTCCAGCTTGTAACTGATGTGGTCATTTGGAGATGGAGGCTGAACCAGAAGAGGAGGTGCAGGAGCTGAACAATGTGATTACATTGAGGTTACATTGGCGAGTCTGGTTTTTATACTAAAGAAAGATCCTACTGTGTTTTTATTTTTTTTTATGTCTCTTCAAATGTGTAATGGAGTGCGTCCTTATTTTTGGCAGCCCTTGAAATTGTTGCATATGCAATAACAGTATAGGAGACACACTCCCTAATAATGGGAATACAAATAGATTCTATGTTCTAGAATATTAACTGTCTTTTCCGAAATTCTTTTACGGGTGAGGTATAGCAGTATGGATAGCGTATTACACCTATTCTGCCAGGTATTATTGTCTTATACTGCATGCTGCTGGTCCTGCCAAAAAAAATGTAAAATCTATTCTATTCCCTTTCGATAATGCATTTATAATAGTAACATGTGCTGTTGCTAGGTGGTATCATCACCATCTAAACATGAGTGTTCATTCTGGTCGCATAAATGTCTTCCACAGTCCATAACTTTATTTTTTTTTTATTTATTTGGCCTTATATAGAAGTCATTACCCTGGAAAGAAAGTTTCTTAGCATTTTTTCCACTTTTTTTTGTATGTTTTTTTTTGTCAGTCCTCAAAAGTGGAGTAATACTCTGACAATATTGTTCACAGGTATGCTATTTGTCAGCGGCCAACTGAGAAAAGGTTTGAACCCTCAACTGCAATACTTTAAGTGGAGTGTGATATTTGACACGCTCACAATAATTGCAGGATTATTAGGGCAGTCATATGGGATAACGTCTGATGGCCACGGTTTCATGCAGTTGCCTAATAGTATGATATTTGTCAGCGACCAAGTGTCAATTGGTTCACAAAACACAGGTGGCTGATTTTAAAAGGAGTGGAATATTTGGCACTGTCCACACAATTTCGGCATTATTATGGCTGTCATATGGATCACTGTCATATGGATCATTGAAAAAAGTTCCTCTTCTTCCACAATATAGTAATATCAATAAAACTAAAAAAATCTGGCTGTATTCTGCAAACAAGCAAATGGAGCTGTAAAATGGTGTACACTGACACACTGCTACAATCCATAAATGGAGGACAATATTTTCCACGTTCACTACAAATGGCTGGATTTGAACCGCAGTTATATGTGATACGTCTGACAGAGAACCAAAGTTTTAAATAGCAGGCCTGCAACGGAATGAAAATGGAAGAAATGTCTGATTTTGGAACATTCTTATAGGTGTTATGTTTGACAGAGAACCACAGTTTTAAATAGCAGGCCTGTAATTTGCTAAAACTATCCTTCACAGATACCTAGTGTGAACAGCTTGACCGACACACTGCAACAGAATGGAAAAGGAGGCCAATATTTTCCACGTTCAGTTTAAATTTCTTGTTTTTTATCGCTGAAATATGGAACAGATCTGGTTTTATTCTGCAGTGATAACAAGCAAATGGAGAAGAAAAATGGTGTACTCTGGGTTGCTTTTTAAGCAAATAACCAGGATTAAGATCAAAAAAATGTTTTCCCTGGCCCCTGATATCTGAGGCTATGTCAACAAATATCTGTAAGAACAGCAGCAGCAGGAACGTTCAATGGACCCTCTTGCACTATATGCACTGCATTTTGCCAAATACACTGCCTGCCTAATACCTGCCATCACCGCTGAATATATGCAGCTGGATTAGTCCTCAGAAGGACTGTTAGTCCAGATGGATATATATATATGTTGTGGAATACCTATACTAACTATAAACAAGCAAATCTCTCCCTGACGCAGCAGCACCTCTCCCTACTCTGCCTGATTCCGGGGTAGACTGTGACGAGCATGACAGCGCCCAGTCTTATATACACCCCTGATTCTGTGCGGACAGCGAATCACTGTAATGCCCACAACCAACATGGCTACGGCATTACAGTGCATTGCAGGCAATCCCTGCATGTTCATTGACTCTCTAAAGAGTGCCAAACATGCAGGGAGGGGACCTGAGTTCCCGCCCGAGCAACCCGGAAATACTTGGCGAGCTCGCCGAGCACAATAATGCTCGGGCGAGTACCGAGCAGTGGCGAGCACGTTCGCTCATCACTAAACCTAATATATATTGGCTTAGACATATAACTGCTTAATTAGGTTATTTTTACACTGTCCATGAATTGCATATTCAGCTGGTATAGTGTATAGTTTGTCCCTTGCATTTGAATAGCAGCACTTGTTTTCTTTTTTAACCATTTAATACTCTGTTTACGTAATAAAGATTTATTGGGTTTGAAATACTCATGGTATTTGTTTTTTTTTCATGCCCTTTATGTAGGTATAATAGTATGTTTGAGTTGTGGCCCTTGTTATTTGTGTAGTGACCATATTTGGGATATATTCTGTTGTTGATGCTATTTTTAAATGTATGAAATATTATTATAAAACTACAATAATTGAATATATAAAAATAACATGATATCGTACATTGTAAAATACATATTTAACCAGTATTTGTAAAATAAATACTCTAAAAGAAACTAAAATGAACCAGCTAGCTTAAGTTAGGCCTTTCCCTTTAAACACAGAAGATTATTGCAGTTAACTGGCTTTGCACAACAAGTCCTTCTTAAATGACTTCACAGAACATTATGTAACTGTTTACGAGAACCAATAATGTCAGAATGCCGTAACAACAAGCCACTAAGGTTCGATTTCTAATATTGCCATGTCTTTAATAGCTTCCTGCATCCTTTGTGCTTTTTGACTCAACGATATAAGTGCAACTGGGGATAGAAGCAGGCAGATTAATATTGATAGCCATTTATTCCATGGATTCTAAGCAAATGATTTAACTTTGAGAAGAATTCCAGATTCCAGAAACCGTAAGATCAGAAAGTATAATCCTCCATTTGTTTGAATTTGCTTTGGTTTAATTTATCACTTTTCCTTCATTGCTTTTCTGACACCTACACATCAGACCATTCTCTCAGAACAATAGTGATTTTGATGAGAGATTTTCAGGATGAAGAAAAACATTATCAGAGCAGTATAAAATCACAAATAATTATAGTCTTCTCTACAGTGCTGTCATTGCTAAATTAATATTTTCAATCAATTGAAACACCGTGCAATTCTTATGCAAATTACATATAATTATGACACTTAATTTAATCTGTATGAATGGTTACAAAATACAATCACTTTTACATTAAAATAAACTAAAAGAATCAATAGTTTTGCCAGCAGGAAAAATTGACATATTTGACTTGTTTATAATAAAATTAATCTTTTTAACATCATAAAAGAAGAAACTTTGCAATTAGAAATAATCTCTACTACCATTCATTATTACAGGGAATATTGTTAAGAAATTCATTATTTTTTAAGAATGCACTTATAATTATTTATGAAAGAGCCTTTTCGTCAAAATAATCAGACAGACATGTATTCAGTAATGTTCCTCTTTGCACAATAGAAAAATACAATTTACACCCCATCCAGTTAGGCAGTACTAATTTGAGTTGGGAGGATTCACTGCTGCTCTTTTCATTTAGATATTCTGTATAATATAAAGTAGGACATTGGGTAGGGACCTTTGTGACAATCTGACTGTTCTCTGGGAATGTCGCTATATATTAATCTTTTATTAAACCTCTACTTTCAATCAGGACCTGTTATATGAGAGGCAGAAAAACTAATAGTGAGCAATGGGATATTCTCTGCCTAAAACCCTGAACTATATTCTTTGTCATGGGTATTATGTGCTGTTTTACTGAATACAAATACATATATCAGTACTCTATGGATAGGGGGAAAAAAGGTGAAGCCACTGATCTCAATGATTGGCTGCTGCGGTGATGTCAGTTGTCGATGTAGCATCAATACTGCACCCATAACACAGAGACTAGAGCAGTGTCAGGGATCCAGCACTGGAGTGGGAGAGTAGGTACTTTCTGGCTTTGTTAAGAATCATTTGAATTCTACTTTTCTAAAAGAAGAAAGTTCCTTTAATGTGAAGACCAGGGAGGTGAAACTTGGTTGTCAAAATGACATTTTGTTAATTAATTTGTATTAGCACAATTAGCACATCACTCAAGAATACAGGCTTGAGGCTTGTTCCAAGGTTTCCATGCTTTGCTTCAGGAAGTTCAAATTGTAGGAGGTGCTGCGTCATCGAAGACACTTTTAAGAGTTAACAATCAGATTAGGACATGAGATTGAATAGGTGAGGAGCTATGAAGGCTTTGGATTAGTAAGTGTTGACAGCAAGTAGATTTATGAGTAATAGGTGTTTTCTTAGAAGGCTAAGAATTTTTGATTATTAAATAGGAAGTTGTGATTAGAGATTGAGAGGAAGGGGAGTAGATAATAAAGTTAGAAACTGAGCAGAGCAAGAAGAAGATGAGATCAAGTGAATTCCCATCTTTATATCTATAAGAATTAGTAAGTTGATTAACTGACAGAGTGAGTTAAAGAGTTATTCTCAAAATAGTACGTATTCTATCTATTCATAGGGGGTTTTACCAACATTGGACAAAAATTTTCTATCAGTCTCACAGACAATGAATGGAGAGGAAGATAAGCATGCGCACTTCTGCTGCATTCAAGATGAGGCAGGGCTTTAATGACTAAATCTTGGTATCACTAGGGGTCGTAGCAGTTGGACTTCCAGTAATTAGTGAATTATCCCCTATCCTATGCACTGAATATTGCAAAGTGGGGAAAGAAGTATGCCTGCTGCTAAACCATCGATATCTGCATGCACAATAAATAATAAAGTTTTACAATCACTTGCTGAGGATGGGTCAAACCAGAAAAACATTCATTCTTTCAAAAGTTAAGTCATCAATGTCTACTTCTTAAAAACTTTGAAAAACCTTGTTTAACTGCAAATTATTCTACAATTTGAACAGCAATACATGAGCCTATGGCTGGTACTGCAGCTATTCGGTTGAATGCTGCTGAGTAACACAAAAAAACAAGAAGAAAGAAAAAGGCAGAGGGAATAAGAAAGAAGAAATTTGAAGGAAGAAGATGAAAAAACATTGCACCACAGCATACTTGTACTATTGATTGGGATGGTTCCATGGGTCATAATTAGATATGAGCATATTAATTCTCAGGACACTTGTCTAGTTGCCACATTGGTATTTCATGGATGTTGAATGGGACGTCATCAAATCACCTCTTAAGTGTCGGAATCCTCCGCCTCTTCTGATTTCACAATAAACCAACTCATTTGAAGAGGTGTTGGGAATACTGGCAGGTAGGAGGCAGTTTTTAAGATTACCATCCTGCAGTCACATACTACTGATGTTGTTGCTGGACCAAGGTCTTACAAAATAATTCATCAATTTCTAGTCATAATCCTTACCAATATCTCACTGTTAGGCAGGCGTGTCCTTTAATAAAATAAAACTCAAAGGACACATCGGGGTCCACCGGACTGCAGAGGAGCTGCAGCAGCTGAGTCCCAGAGGAATATTCAGCTAAGCACAGAGAAAGAAATGAACTAGTGTGTAAGTGCACACACAAGTAGTAACAAAACACGGTACAACGTTGGAAGTTAACAACACTCCAGAAACTACACTAATAAACATCTGCACTGCAAGACACCGCTGTGAAGAGCAGGAAGGATTTGGCAGCATGAAACGCCTGAGCACTAGATGGCGGCGTATAGAGCTGCAGATAGCTGCAGGCCATGAAAAGCCTGGAACCTAAGTTCCTAAAGAGAGGGAGGATCTCTGCAGCACCCAACACATGGGTGTAAAAGCGGCAGTGTGACCACATATACAATGGCGGACTTTGGAATGCTGGATCGGTAGCAAGGACGCCTCCATGTCGTGGACACCAACCGGTGAACTGACATGGTAAAGCATGCTGCTCACAGCATTCCCCTAGCCCTAATTGATGGCTAGGTTGACTAGGGAGCTTTCAGCAGGAACCCTTGACAACGAATCTCACACACTGCATTTACTGCCAGAGACCTCACCCCAGGTTAGAAAAAGATAGACTAGGCACCGGGGCGGAGCCCACAGAGCCCTTAAATACACTAGAGACAGCCCCAGCCCCCCAGGACAACCAACCACGCTGTACCAGACAGCAGGGGGCATGGCTTAGCGGTATATGACCGCAAGGGGGCGCAGCTTAGTGGCACATGCACACAGGAGGGCGTGGATTAGCATCACATGACTGCAAGTGGTGAGTCTTAGCGGCACATGACCGCAAGATGACGTGGCTTAGCGGCACATGAGCAGAAACGCAGAAACCACACTTAGAATCCCTAGAACTGAACCTAAATGCTGACAATTACTGACCAGCAGGAAAGGGCCTGGCCGGACGCCGCGAGAAAGCCCTTCTCCAGCGTACCGGCCTAACGCACACCTATTCAAACTTCATGTTGAGCGAGATATTTTCTTTACACTGTTATAAAGAGTAGAAGTAAAAAAAAATCCTATTTTATCAGATAATCACACAAAATATATTGTAAATTTGTTCTGCAAAAGTTTTTCTTTAAAGACAGAACATTTATGTAGACTGTATTACCTTGTATATTTGTAGATATAGACAGAAGCTTTTCATGTGACTAAATTGTGAGAGACAGAGTAAGCTACACTAAAGATTAGCAAACAGCGGCAGCTTATTTTTGTGAGTTATCTCCATCACCAGCTCTGACTTTTTAAGCATAAAAGAATATTGTCCATTTGACAGCAATGTCGGGATGCATGCTTAAGTATCGATACTTAGCGGATTCAGATCAGAAATAACTCACTTAAATCCCGTCCTCTTGTCCTCTACTTTAATTTAAAACTGAATCATGCTGTGACATACAACAATGATCTGATGCAAATTTTACTTAGAGCCTAATGTTTCTCTTTAGCAGTAGTTCAATATTGTCAGAGGGAAACCTAGTTCAGGTCATTGTTCAGGCTTAACCAGTTTTAAATCCCACAAAAAAAGAATTACAAAGTCATAATAAACATACAATGACTTATTATGTTCTAGACTTTCACTACGTATTTGGAGAATTTTCTTTCTCTGTGTAACAGCCAATATTAAATCTAAGCCATAACTGGAAGCTTCTGGGCCCCAATGTAAAATCTGTTGCAGGACCCCAAATTACCATATGCCTTTTAGAACACTGTTGTATTCTCATGAAGCAGTTGAGCCCTTGAGAGATCCTTAAATGGGATCACAAATTTGATGGCAGTATTTCCACTCTTGTACTTAGATATCTACTATTAAACAATTTTTATAATAATAATTGTTATTTCTTTATCGTCAAAACATTCAGCGGTAGTTTATATTACAGAGGGGACTTGTACAGACAATAAAGACATAACAGAGCAAACACATAATTCATACCAAGAGGAGTGAGGGCCCTGCTCAAAAGCTTTCAATCTTTGAGGAAATAGGGGAGACACGAAAAGTAAATGGTAAAAACTGCTTGTATTCTACGGTCCAGCCATCAATATAATAAATAGGGTATTCAAAAAACGTTGCATGAACCGGACACAACAGAGTATATGTATAAGTACAGATACAAAGTGCTATTAAGTGCATGGAGAGGGTGTAAACAGATGGCACGAGGGACTAGATTTAAAAGAAAATTTTCGAAGTTCAAAACTGGATAAGTCACCTAAGTGAGGTGAGGCGATAGGCCAAACTAAAGAAGTGCATTGTTAGATCACGCTTAAAACTGGTGGAATTGGAAATTAATCGAATTGTCCTGGGTAGTGCATTCCACAGAAGTGACGCAGCACGCGAGAAGTCTTGGAGACGGGAGTGGAAGGTTTGAATTATTGAGGATGCTAGTCTAAGGTCATTAGCGGAACAGGAGGCAGGGGTAGGGTGATAAAGATGAGGGAGGACATGTAGGGTGATGCAGAACTGTGGAGAGCATTGTGTGTGAGAGGGCAGAGTCTATATTGGACTCTATAACAGGTGGGCAACGATTGCAATGGCTGCCACAGGGTAGAGGCATTGGCGTAGTGGTTGGATAGGAATATGATCCTGGCTCCTGCATTCAGGAATGCATTGGAGAGGGGAGAGTTTAGTAAGAGGAAGACCAATTAGTAAAGAGTTGCAGTAGTCCAGATGAGAATGAATAAGAGCAACAGTGAAAGTTTTTGACCAGTCAAAGGTAAGAAAAGGTTGAATTCTAGAGATGCTTTTGAGGTGTAGATGACATGAGCTAGTGATTGAATGTGGGGAATAAAGGAAAGATCTGAATGAAATGTAACCCCAAGACATACAAAAATGGCAATATTGGGTTTGGGAAAGTTAATAGAGGGACGAAACAGAAGGATTTCAGTTTTTGACTGATTCAATTTTATATATTGGGAGGATGTTAGAGACAGCGAAAGACAATCACTCGTATTTTGTAGTAATACAGGGGTGAAACTTTTTTTTTTTTTACAAACTTTGAATTTTTTTCTAACATCCTAAAGAATTATATATATATTGTAAGGCGGCGGTGTTCACACCATGCAATAACTGAGGCAGTGACCCAAGCAAGTCCAACATAAGCAGCTTTTATTCAGCAGACTCACGGGTAAATAGAAAAGTCCTCCAGCTCGCAGCCGGGTTAACACAAGTCCATAACAACGGTTCCCGGGGGCAATGGCCGCGCCGGGCCGCTCAGAGCCTGACGGGTGCAGAGCCTTTCCAGGCATGGGTTCAGCTACTCACAGGTCCGCTGAGCTTTCCTGCTATGCTCCAAGCAGGTCCCAACACAGAACAACACTATCCCTTAATGTAGGGTTCTTAGAGAACCTGTGGCAAGAGCCACTGGAAACCCAGGTTGGAGGGAGGAGGCCGCCCCACTGCTTTCCTGTAGCCTCCTCCAAGAAATGAAGGTCCTGCTGGGTTTTACTTGACCTGCCAGATAGCCTGACCAGGTCAATGCTCACCTTCATTCCTGCATTGCAGCCGCAGCTGTGTCTGTGACTGCTCGCACTCCAATGGGTTTAATAGGTCTCTGTACACATTCTGGGGGATATATAACGTCCCTCGTATACGGTCCCAAACACTGCCTTACATAACCCTCCCCTCTGTTCAAACTTGTGGGGTTGAACATTTGTCACCATACAGGGTGCCCGGAACAGGCCATCCGCGTTTGCCTGCGACTTCCCAGCGCGATGTTCTACAGAGAAACTGAAATTTTGCAGTGACAGAAATGACCTGGTGACTCGAGCTTTCCTCTCCTTGGCATGGGACAAAGGTCCAACTTCGACACTTCATTTAATTTCTGGAAATCGTTACAGAAGCATAAAGATTCGTCCGGTTTCGGGATCAGTACGATGGGGCTAGCCCATTCACTCTGTGATTCCTCGATGACTCCTAACTGGAGCATTTTTTTTACCTCAGCTGTGATGGCTTGCCTCCGGGCTTCGGGTACCTGGTACGGTCTGATTCGTACCCTAGGTTCGGTGACAATGTCATGTTGGAGAACCGCAGTCCTACCCGGTAGCTCTGAGAACACGTTGGTATTCTGCTGCACCAGCGAGCGAGCCTCCCGTCACTGCTGTTTAGTGAGAGCATCACTAATCCTGACCTCTCCCCCGGATGCACCCCTGGCTGAGGGTACACGTGGCACTTTTATCATATGTGCGCCTCTGTGCTGTCTGGGCATCTAACAGATGTTCTTTCGCGATGGGCACGACTGCCGCAATCCGGTCCTGCATACTAGCCACATGTTCAATTATACTCCTTTGTGTAGTCGGCTCTTTTTTTTTCCACATCTCTTTGGCTACATCCAACAGACCCCTAGGGTGTCTGCCGTACAATAACTCAAAGGGAGAGAACCCTGTGGAAGCCTGGGGTACCTCACGGACGGTGAACATCAAATAGGGTAGCAACATGTCCCAATCCCTTCCGTCCTTAGAAACCACCTTTTTTAACATGTACTTGCGGGTTTTATTCAACCGTTGTACTAGCCCGTCAGTTTGAGGGTGGTACGCCGAGGTGCGCAATTGTTTTTATTTTTAGCAGTTTGCACAGTTCCCTCATCACCTTGGACATAAAAGGGGTCCCTTGATCTGTCAGGATCTCCTTAGGTAGCCCAAGGCGACAGAACATGGCAAACAGCTCCCGTGCAATCAGTTTCGCCGAGGTGTGGCGTAGCGGTATAGCATCTGGGTACCAGGCGGCACAGTCGACGACCACCAGTATATGTTGGTGGCCATGAGCGGATTTTACAATGGGCCCTACCAAGTCCATTGCAATCCGTACAAAAGGTACCTCTAGTAACATAGTTTTTAAGGTAGAAGGAAGACTAAGTCCATCTAGTTCAACCCATAGCCTAACATGTTGATCCAGAGGAAGGCAAAATAACCAATGTGGCAAATGCCAAGCTCCACATTGGGAAAAAAATTCCTTCCTGACTCCATACGACAATCAGACTAGCTCCCTGGATCAACGCCCTATCATGGAATCTAGTATATATAACCTGTAATATTATACGTTTCAAGAAAGGCATCCATGCTCTTCTTAAATTTTATTAGTGAATCACTCACTACAACATCATGCGGCTGAGAGTTCCATAGTCTCACTGCTCTTACAGTAAAGAATCCACATCTGTGATTATGATTAAACCTTCTTTCCTCCAGATGCCCCCTTGTCCCCGTCTCAGGCCTCAGAATAAAAAGATCAATAGAAAGGTCTTTGTACTGTCCCCTCATATACTTGTACATAATAATAAGATCACTCCTAAGCCTTCGTTTTTCCACAGTAAATAACCCCAAGTGTAATAACCTGTCTTGGTATTGCAGACCCCCCCAGTCCTCTAATAACCTTGGTCGCTCTTCTCTGCACCCACTCTAGTTCAGCTATGACTTTCTTATACACAGGAAACCAGAACTGTACACAGTGTTCTAAGTGTGGTCGCACTAGTGACTTGTATAGAGGTAAAATTATGTTCTCCTCATGATCATCTATGCCTCTTTAAAATGCATCCCATTATTTTATTTGCCTTTGCAGCAGCTGCCTGACACTGGCCACCAAACTTAAGCTTGTCGTCCACCAATACTCCCAGGTCTTTTTCAGTTACAGTTTTGCCCAGTGTTTTACAATTAAGCATATAATTATACATTTTAGTTCCTCTGCCCAAGTGCATTAACTTACATTTATCCCCATTAAAGCTCTTTTGCCATTTATTAGCCCATGCTTCTAGTTTACATAGATCCTCCTGTAATATAAAATTGTCCTCCTCTGTATTGATTACCCTGCAGAGTTTAGTGTCATCTGCAAATATTGAAATACTACTCTGTATGCCCCCTGCAAGGTCATTAATAAATATGTTAAAAAGAAACAGGCCCAATACTAACTCCTGTGGTACCCCACTGTTAACTGAGACCCAGTCTGCGTGTGTTCCATTAATAACCACCTTTTGTTTCCTATCACTGAGCCAGTTTTTAACCCACATACATATATTTTCCCCTATCCCCATTGTTCTCATTTTATGTATCAAGCTTTTGTATGGAACCGTATCAAAAGCTTTTGAAAAGTCCATATACACAACATCCACTGCATTTCTTTGGTCCAGTCCGGAACTTGCCTCCTCATAAAAGCTGATCAGATTAATTTGACAAGAACGGTCCCTTGTAAACCCATGTTGATATTGGGTCATGAGGTTATTCTTCTTCAGATACTCTAGTATAGCATCTCTTAGGAAACCCTCCAGGATTTTACCCACAGTAGAGGTTAAGCTTACTGGCCTATAATTTCCAAGTTTGGTTTTAGTCCCCATTTTGAATATTGGCACCATATTTGCTATACGCCAGTCCTGTGGTACAGACCCTGTTATTATGGAATCTTTAAAGATTAAAAATAATGGTCTTTCTATGACTTTAAATAATTCCTGCAGTACTCGTGGGTGTATCCCATCCGGGCCCGGGGATTTGTCAACTTTAGTGATTTTTAGACGCCGCCATACTTCCTGCTGGGTTAAGCAAGTGACATTTAATGGAGAATTTTTGTCATCACTAATCATGTTTTCTGTCATACGATTTTCTTGTGTAAATACTGTTGAAAAAAAATCAATTAGCATATTGTCTTTTTCCTCATCCTCCATTTCACCCAGACTATTTTTAAGGGGGCCAACACTATCATTTTTTAGTTTTTTACTATTTATGTAGTTAATGAATATTTGGGGATTATTTTTACTTTCTCTGGCAATGAATCTCTCTGTCTCAATCTTTGCTGCCTTGATTTGGTTTTTACAGAATTTATTTAATTTTCTGTATTTATTTAATGCCTCATCACTACCTATTTGCTTTAGTTTTCTAAATGCTTTTTTTTTGTCACTTATTGCGCCCCTTACAGCTCTATTTAACCATAGTGGTTTCCTCCTATTTCTAGCATGTTTATTCCCATAGGGTATATATTGTGCACAGGTCCTATTCAGGATGCTAATAAATGTCTCCCATTTGCTTTGTGTAGTTTTATGTCTCAGGATATCGTCCCAGTTAATTGCACTAAGTTCATCTCTCAACCATTGGAAATTTGCCTTCCTCAAGTTTAGCGTCCTTGTAACCCCTCTACTACACATTTTATTAAAGGATAAATGAAAACTTATTATTTTGCGATCACTATTACCCAAATTACCCCCAACTCGTATATTTGATATGCGGTCTGGCCTGTTGGTTAATATTAGGTCTAGCAGGGCCCCCCTTCTTGTTGGGTCCTGTACCAGTTGTGAAAAGTAATTGTCTTTCAAAGTTGTCAAAACCTATTACCTTTGCTTGAACTACAGGTTTCTGTTCCCCAATGTATTTCAGGGTAGCTGAAGTCCCCCATAATAATGACTTCTCCTTGAGTCGCTGCTTCATCTATTTGCTTTATGAGGATATTCTCCGCTGCTTCCATTATTTTTGGAGACTTATAACAAACCCCTATCAGTAATTTAATATTTTTTCCCCCTCCCCTTATCTCCACACACAGGGACTCTACATTTTCATTAGATTCATATATATTCTCACGCAAGATGGGTTTTAAGGATGATTTTACATATAAACAAACCCCCCCCTCGCTTGTTTGTGCGGTCATTTCTGAACAGACTATAGCCCTGTAAATTAAATGCACAGTCATGGCTCTCGTCCAGCCATGTCTCAGATATCCCCACCATTATTTTCCAACAAATTAATTCTAATTCATCCATTTTGTTGGTGAGGCTTCTGGCATTAGTGTACATGTATTTTATGTATCTCTCTGTACCTCTATTCCTTCTTACTATATTGACTCTTCTAACCCCACCCCCAATTTCTATATTTGTGCCCATGTCACTATCTGCACTCTCTTCCCCACCTATAAAATGAAAACCCTCCCCCCAATCCCTAGTTTAAACTCTCCTCCAACCTTCCAGCCATTTTCTCCCGCAGCACAGCTGCACCCTCCCCATTGAGGTGCAGCCGGTCCCTAGCGTAGAATGTGTAGCCAACTGAGAAGTTGGCCCAGTTCTCCAGGAACCCAAACCCCTTTTTCCTACGCCAGATCCTGGGCCACTTAATTATCTCCATAATCTCCCATTGCCTCACTGGCAGCGCACGTGGTACAGGTAGTATTTTAGAGAATACCACCTTGGAGGTCCTTGCTAGTGTTGAGCCACCCCCGTAGTGTTCGGGTTCGGTTCGGTTCGTCGAACACCGGGATGTTCGAGGAACTGTTCGTCGAACTGTTCGTCGAACACCTTAGAACACCGTCGAACACCGTTAAAACCAATGCCAGGCAAACAAAAACACATAGAAACACATAGAAAACACCTTCAAAGGTGTCCAAAAGCTGACAAACTGCTCAGAAGACGCTCTCTTTAAAAAAGCCGGCCGGCAATTCAGCAGCGGCATACACCGGTACCCGACAATTTAGACAAGAAGGAATAGAGCATCACACATAGATTAGATAGATAGAAACATGTCAGTCACACATATAAGAAGCACAGTGACAGTGTTGGTTACTGTACTTGTCATTTAGTGTAAAGGATTTATTTAAAAAAATAATAGTGTTTTCGTGCACCGTCTCTTTAAAAAAGCCGGCCGGCAATTCAGCAGCGGTACCCGACAATTTATAACAGAAAGAATAGAGCTTCACACATAGATTAGATAGATATAAACATGCCAATCACATATATAATAAGTACAGTGATAGTGTTGGTTACTGTACTTGTCATTTAGTGTAAAGGATTTATTTAAAATAATAATAGTGTTTTCATGCACCGTCTCATTAAAAAAGCCGGCCGGCAATTCAGCATCGGTACCCGACAATTTATAACAGACAGAATACAGCTTCACACATAGATTAGATAGATAGAAACATGTCAGTCACATATATATGAAGTACAGTGACAGTGTTGCTTACTGTACTTGTCATTTAGTGTAAAGGATTTATTAAAAAAAATAATAGTGTTTTCATGCACTGTCTCTTTAAAAAAGCCGGCCGGCAATTCAGTATCTGTACCCGATAATTTAGAATAGAAGGAATAGAGAATCACACATAGATTAGATAGATAGAAACGTGTGAGTCACATATATATGAAGTACAGTGACAGTGTTGCTTACTGTACTTGTCATTTAGTGTAAAGGATTTATTAAAAAAAATAATAGTGTTTTCATGCACTGTCTCTTTAAAAAAGCCAGCCGGCAATTCAGCATCTGTACCCGACAATTTAGAACAGAAAGATAGAGCATCACACATAGATTAGATAGATAGAAACATGTCAGTCACATATATAAGAAGTACAGTGATAGTGTTGATTACTGTACTTGTCATTTAGTGTTAAAATAAAGGATTTATTAAAAAAAAAATTGGCGTGGGGGTCCCCGTAATTTTAGGCTCTAGCGGAGGTTAAGCAGACGGCTGGGACAGATGTTTGAAGCCTGGGAAGGGGGAAATACCCACGGAGCTTCCCAGGCTACTAATATGAGCCCCCAGCTGAATACCTAGCCTTTACTAGCTATTAAAATGGGGGACCCCCCCAAAAAAATGACGTGGGGTTCCCCCTATTTTAATAGCTAGCAAAGGCTAGGCAGACAGCTGGGGGCTGATATTAATAGCCCAGGAAGGGTGCCATGAATATTGGCCCCCTCCCAGGCTAGAAACACCAGACGTCAGCCACCCCAGAAATGGCGCATCCATAGGATGCGCCAATTCTGGCACTTAGCCTCGCTCTTCCCACTGCCCTGTAGCGGTGGCAGTGGGGTAATAGGGCTGGGGTTGATGTCAGCTTATAATGCCAGCTGACATCAAGCCCAGGTTAGTAATGGAGAGGCGTCTATAAGACACCCCCATTACTAACCCCATAGTCAAAGTTAAAAAAAACACAAACACCCAGAATAAAGTCCTTTAATTGAAATAAACACACAATTCTTTATTGTTCTAAATTAAACCATACTTCCCATCACGCCCATTCCAGCTGAAGCCAACGATCTCCTGCAATAAAAGAAAAATAATAAAGCAACCTCATCCTTACCTTTCCATGGTTCCCAGGACAGCTTCAGCTCTGCTACATCGAGATGACAGGCTGGACCGCTGCCCGCGACCAATCACCGATTTGGGCGCCAAATTTAAATATCAGCCGCGACCAATCACCGATTTGGGCGCCAAATTTAAATATCCTCCGCGACCAATCACCCATCTTGGCTCCACATTTAAACACCGCTGTACTGATTGGTCGCGGACGCTATTTAAATGTGGCGCCAAAATCGGTGATTGGTCGCGCCCAGCGTCGGCGACCAATCAGCACAGCGGTGTTTAAATGTGGAGCCAAGATTGGTGATTGGTTGCGGCCCATATTTAAATTTGGCGCCCAAATCGGTGATTGATCGCGGGCAGCGCCAGCGACCAATCAGCGATTTTTAACACAAATGTCCGGATCTTTGTAACACCATGCGGATACTGTGGGGACATCAGCGGCTAGGGTGTCAAGGGAGGACCGGGGAGCAGCGCTGCAGGTCGGGATACTTCTGCTGCGAGCAGTCGCTCATCTCCCGACTTCTCGCAACGGAAGTATCCGACCAGGCAGCGGCGCTCCCCGGTCCTCACCAATACGATTAGCTGATTGGTCGCACTCTCCGCACGCGACCAATCAGTGATCTTGGCGCTAAAGTTAAACAGAGCTCTGCTGATTGGTCGCGGACGCTGCCCGCGACCAATCACCTCATGCATGTCACTGACAGCGTGGGAAAATTCTCACGCTGAAGCGCTGAGTGCAGGAGAATTCTCCCACGCTGTCAGTGACGTGCATGAGGTGAGCCGAGTTCATTGTCGGCTCATCTGGATGCCGTCACAGCGAGACACTGAGGAGCGCAAGCATGCCTGCGCTTCTCAGTTTCTGCGGGATGACAGGCTGGATGGCAGCGTTCTGCTGCGGTCTAGCCTGTCATCTCGATGTAGCAGAGCTGAAGCTGTCGTGGGAACCATGGAAAGGTAAGGATGAGGCTGCTTTATTATTTTACTTTTATTGCAGGAGATCGTTGGCTTCAGCTGGAATGGGCGTGGTGGTAAGTATGGTTTAATTTAGAACAATAAAGGATTGTGTCTTTATTTCAATTAAAGGACTTTATTCTGGGGGTTTGTGTTTTCTTTTAACTTTGACTATGGGGTTAGTAATGGGGGTGTCTTATAGACGCCTCTCCATTACTAACCTGGGCTTGATGTCAGCTGGCATTATAAGCTGACATCAACCCCAGCCCTATTACCCCACTGCCACCGCTACAGGGCAGTGGGAAGAGTGAGGCTAAGTGCCAGAATTGGATGACGACGTTGTAATGGTGTTGTCTATCCCCCCTCCTTGCAAGTTTCCTGGACCTCTTCCTCATCTCAACTCTTAAAAATAAGGTGCACTGGAGCTGTTGCTCTCTGAGCTTGTAGAGCTTGAAGAATCTCCCAGTCGAAAGGTCCCTCGTTCTCTGGAAAAACATTATAACGCCATTTATATATCTGGTTACACTGATAATCTTAGGCATCTCTAAGGTATTTACTCCTCTTGCTATCCTGTAGGTGAATGCCAAAATCTTCTATGGTTTTATCAGTTTGCTGTTTGATACTGTTAAACTCTTCAGTGGTAAAGATGTTACTCATCTGTTGTTGCATTGTACTCACTTGCAGATCAATATCGGTTATCTCCTTCTGTAAATATTCAATGGTTGGGAAAATAATGTCCATAAAGCATTTATCAAGTATGCCCTCAAATTTCGAGCAGTATATGGGTTTATCCTGAAATAAAGTAGATCTCAAGGGTACTTGGAGGCCTCTTGGGATCAGTTGTACCTTGTGGTACTCAGCCAGAGTAACAAAATTCCATTTTTAGTGCAGTTTTCTTTTTCAATATTTTGTCATAAACTCTGGATCGAACCTCCTCTGCTGGAGTGTGTAAAAATTGTCCAGGAATATTTACTTGTGAAATTATGGCATTAGTCTCAGCTTGATGATATGACAGCGTGCTGAAAGACATCAAAATAGCATCAAGGGTGTAAAGGCTCCAAAAATAATGTATAAATCTAGAGCAAAAAGGGCCTGCATGGCCAAAATTGAGTGCTCAGAAGGAAAATAGTATAAATCATAGTTGACATGTCATGCATAATTTTAAAGGCATGACAATTGAGGCATGTACCATGTGGTACCATGCTGACTAGAGTTGAGCCACCCCCGTAGTGTTCGGGTTCGGTTCGTCGAACACTGGTGTGTTCGCCGAACTGTTCGTCGAACTGTTCGTCGAACACCGTCGAACACCGTTAAAACCAATGGCAGGCAAACAAAAACACATAGAAAACACCTTCAAAGGTGTCCAAAAGCTGACAAACTGCTCAGAAGACACAACTAACACATGGAAAAGTGACAAGTACATATAGTCATGCGAAAAGAAAAGAGGTGGAGGAGTAAAAGGATGGGGAGACACAGATATAGGCATGTCATGCCCTTCTAAAGTCAAGAAAGGCTGGAGTAAAATTCTAAAATCAGCCTACCAACACCCAGACATCGTGACAAGAAAATTAAAAAAAGAAATATCTTTAGGTAGAATGGCGGTTCCATTCAGAACACTTTCCTTACAAGACGTAGTGGTATCCCCATTGTGAGTTGTGCCAAAAACGGAACCCAATACATTTGGACTAATCCACCATTTGTCATATCCAAGGGGCAGGTCAGTAAACGACAACATCGACGCGGAACCAAGTACAGTAGTATATACTGTACATCCTTTGACAAGGCAATCAGGCGGATCAAGAAGTTGGGAAGGGTCACCCTAATGGCCAAAACAGACATTGATGCGGCATTCCGGTTACTTACTACCTGTGCCTCCGAATAGTGTCCACCTATTGGGCTGCTTCTGGGAAGGAGCATACTATATAGATCGCTCTTTGCCCATGGGGTGGTCCAGATCCTGCTCACTATTTGAGGCGTTTAGTTGCTTCCTCGAATGAGTTGTAATGGACGTTTCTAAGGGGGCACATATTATCCATTACCTCGACAACTTCTTATGCCTGGGCCCAAAAGATTCACAACAGTGTGAATACACGGGGTAGTCCACTTGTGAGAAGGAGAGAGCTGGAGGGAGAGCGGACACCACAGAGCCGAGGGGTTAGATGGAGAACGGAAGAAGGAAAGAGGGCGAGAGAGGTAAGGGAGTACAGTGGAAGGCCGACCTGAGCTCCCCCACGTTCCTGCTGGGCGGGGAACAGCCCTGGGAAGAAAAGCCGCTTGCGCATCCCTTTGAGGTTACGGGTGCAAGTGGGCAGAGGGACTACGCTGGAGTGCGAAGCCGACATGGCCAGTCCGTTCCTGCCCGTGCGACATCCGTGTCGCTGGGTTTGTGCCAGAGCCGCGGTGGACCCTGACGGCCCGCCCCTCTCTCCCAATACTGGTGCCTGTTCGCTGGTGGGTGGAGCCCCCCCGCGGTGGAGGCAGGTCTAAGCTCTGTAATTTAAATTGGCTCTGTAATTTGAATGAGTACACTTTATATCCTTTTACAAGGATCTATTGGAGGGCAAGTCTGATGCCAGCAGCCGTGGTAATTCCAGCTCCAGTAGCGTCCACTAAAGCTGCTGCAGTTAAAAAGCTTTTATAAGGATCGAGCTTGGCGGTCCACCGCAAGGCGTGCTACCGCCAGTCCCAGCCCCTTTGCCTTGGGGCGCCTCCCCAATGCTCTTCACTGAGTGTCCCGGGGGCCCGAAGCATTTCCTTTGAAAAAATTAAGTGTCCAAACCACAGGTGGTTATAGCTTGCTTAACAGCTGGGATACTCCGCTTACTAGCTGACACTGAAGCTTTGGAGCAAACCTCTGATTCCCAGGCTATAGTATGAGTAAACAGCTCTTCAGACTCAACCATCTGTGTTACCCCAAGCAATAGTGTATTTAGTTTCTTACGGTTAAAAGGGGGGGAGAGACCCGACCCACCTGGAATTGACGATGCTAACGTCATGTAAAAACAGCAAGGGGACTCCAAAAAGAGTCTCCATTTTTTCCAAAAATTGTGGCACAGACACCACTTAAGTGGCATCAATTGTCCCAGAGTTGCTTAAAATGGTTGGTGAGTAGAGATGAGCAGTGCTCAACTCGAACTGTTCGCCAATCTCAAATTCGAGCTGTTTTGGGCGGTGTTCGAGACGTTCGGTGAACACGAACGAATTAAAAAAAATTCGGCTGTTCGAGGTTATGTTCGATAACTGTTCATGCACCAAAATCATAACTGGATTTTTTCTCAGTAATGCTGAAAATTAATGTTAATACGCAGTTTGAATGTACAGCGGGGCGGGGGGAGGGGCAGGAGATGGATCTTTGCAGGAATAATGAAGATCTCCATTTTTTTTCTCTTTCCCGCATTTACAGTGGGGAGGTGCAGTCTGTCAGCCTATCAGCAGCGCACACATGGAGCGAACTGCTTTTTTTAACACAAGCAAGGGCATGTGTCATTGGCAGTGTATGTCACATGTCCTTGCCCTATAAGACCCAGCCATTTTCCCCATCGCCACCATTTTCTCACTGCTGCAGCTGCGTGTTAGACGGCACCGCTGTTGCTGTATGCGCTATACTTTGTTAATTTCAAGCCAATTTTCGCACAAATCTACAGATAACTTGGGAGTAGGGAAGAGTTGTGATTGCAGTACTTTTAAGGACTAGGTTACATCATTTCATACGACTTTTATCAGGCAGGTCTGTGCTCTTAAATAGATAGGTTGGGAGTAAAGACTAATTGTAATTGCAGTCCTTTTCAGGGCTAGGTTACATCAGTTCCTATCACTTTTTGCCAGGCAGGTCTGTGCCAGTGCTGTGCAAGTTTTTTTCACAGCATTTGGCTAAATCTAGCAAAGCAAATCCTTTTTGGCCTATTGCAGAGTGTGTTAGTCAGTGGAGTAGCCTTTCTGTGTTGCAAGCTACACCAACTGTGTATAGAATACAAATTTTTTTACTGCACCTAGTGAAGTAAAACGTTTTGGGCATAGCATCATTCTATTAGTCCATCTATGCTAACCTCCACCAGGTTGCAAATTAAAAATATTTTTTATCTGCATCTAGCTCTGAAAAAATATTTAGGCTTCTAGCAGTGTGTGGGACTTGTTCTATTAGTCCATCTATACTGACCTCCATCAGGTTGCAAATTCAATATAATTTTTTTCTGCATCTAGCTTTGAAAAATTATTTAGGCTTCTAGCAGTGTGTGGGACTTGTTCTATTAGTCCATCTATACTGACCTCCATCAGGTTGCAAATTCAATATAATTTTTTTCTGCATCTAGCTCTGAAAAAATATTTAGGCTTCTAGCAGTGTGTGGGACTTGTTCTATTAGTCCATCTCTACTGACCTCCATCAGGATGCAAATTCAATATAATTTTTTTCTGCATCCAGCTCTGAAAAAATATTTAGGCTTCTAGCAGTGTGTGGGACTTGGTCTATTAGTCCATCTATACTAACCTCCACCAGGTTGCAAATTAAAAATAATTTTTATCTGCATCTAGCTCTGAAAAAATATGTAGGCTTCTAGCAGTTTGTGGGACTTGGTCTATTAGTCCATCTATACTAACCTCCACCAGGTTGCAAATTAAAAATAATTTTTATCTGCATCTAGCTCTGAAAAAATATTTAGGCTTCTAGCAGTGTGTGGGACTTGGTCTATTTGTCCATCTATTCTGACCTCCATCAGGTTGCAAATTCAATATAATTTTTTTCTGCATCTAGCTCTGAAAAAATATTTGGGCTTCTAGCAGTGTGTGGGACTTGGTCTATTAGTCCATCTATACTAACCTCCACCAGGTTGCAAATTAAAAATACTTTTTATCAGCATCTAGCTCTGAAAAAATATTTAGGCTTCTATCAGTGTGTGGGACTTGTTCTATTAGTCCATCTATACTGACCTACATCAGGTTGCAAATACAATATAATTTTTTTCTGCATCTACATCTGAAAAAATATTTCAGCTTCTAGCAGTGTGTGGGACTTGTTCTACTAGTCCATCTATACTGACCTCCACCAGGTTGCAAATTCAATATAATTTTTTTCTGCATCTAGCTCTGAAAAAATATTTAGGCTTCTAGCAGTGTGTGGGACTTGTTTTATTAGTCCATCTCTACTGACCTCCATCAGGATGCAAATTCAATATAATTTTTTTCTGCATCTAGCTCTGAAAAAATATTTAGGCTTCTAGCAGTGTGTGGGACTTGGTCTATTAGTCCATCTATACTAACCTCCACCAGGTTGCAAATTAAAAATAATTTTTATCTGCATCTAGCTCTGGAAAAATATTTAGGTTTCTAGCAGTGTGTGGGACTTGGTCTATTAGTCCATCTATACTAACCTCCACCAGGTTGCAAATTAAAAATAATTTTTATCTGCATCTAGCTCTGAAAAAATATTTAGACTTCTAGCAGTGCGTGGGACTTGTTCTATTAGTCCATCTATCCTGACCTCCATCAGGTTGCAAAGTCAGTATAATTTTTTTCTGCATCTAGCTCTGAAAAAATATTTAGGCTTCTGGCAGTGTGTGGGACTTGGTCTATTAGTCCATCTATACTAACCTCCACCAGGTTGCAAATTAAAAATACTTTTTATCTGCATCTAGCTCTGAAAAAATATTTAGGCTTCTAGCAGTGTGTGGGACTTGTTCTATTAGTCCATCTATCCTGACCTCCATCAGGTTGCAAATTCAATATAATTTTTTTCTGCGTCTAGCTCTTCTGGAATCGGAAGTTCCCATAATGCAACGAGCCAGTTTCATTTTATTCAGCCAATGAAGATCCTAAGAAGTGAGGGCACATCCTGTTAGGCATGTTGACTAATGGCATGGCTGTGATTGGCTGCTGAAATGATGTCATGATGCACTATAAAAGCCGCCACCGCCATTTTGAGCTCACTCTGCTGTGAATTCAGTTAGGGATAGCACGCTGTTGTTCTGAGGGACAGTTTTAGCTACCTATTTGCTCTATTCTGCTTTACCCAAGCTACTTTATAAATTGCTGTGCCTTGCAGCGCTAGTGCACAGTTCTCTGTGCTGTTCACCGTTGTCTGCAAGGTCTGTGTGTGTGAGTGCAGCTCACGCTGTAGTGTGTGCTTCAGCCAAGTCTGGTTGTAGTGCACTCAGTGTGCATCACTGCCTCATACATTATCCTTTTTTGATAATTGATAATTTTTCCTGATTTCTCCTATTAGTGTGGTGGTTCCATCCATATTCAGCTAAATTGGTTCCAAACACACTATATAGGAGTAGATAGAGAATTTTTTTTTTGTCTTGCAGCGCTAGTGCACAGTGCTCTGCATCTGCACTGTTCACCGCTGTCTGCAAGGTTTGTGTGTGTGAGTGCAGCTCACGCTGTAGTGTGTGCTTCAGCCAAATCTGGTTGTAGTGCGCTCAGCGTGCGTCACTGCCTCATACATTGTCCTCTTTTGCTAATTGATCATTTTTACTGATTTCTCCTATTAGTGTGGTGGTTCCATCCGTATTCAGCTACATTGGTTCCAAACACACTATATAGGAGTAGATAGAGGAGCCTTTCTGCAGCATTGTGCCCTGCAGCCCCAGCCAGATTAGTATTAGCCTATTTTTTGTAGCCTCATCTATTGCATTGTAGGTTACCTTCCTGCATTGTAATAGCTACAAAAAGTTTGTGATACTATCGGTATTATATCTTTTGGCACATCCAGTGTCTTTTTGTGACAAAAAAAAACTAAATAAAGTTCACCAAACACTCCACTTTACAGTTGTGTAGGCCACTTTAGCTCATATTAAAGTCTAGTCCACACTTTATAAAATTAATGTTTCTTATACCTGTTAGCAGCTGTTCAGGAATAAGCACACTAAGCCCTTAGTACTTTTCTGCCTATCTTTATCAGTCTACCAAGATGAAGAAAGCAGGGAGTAAGGCATGTGGTCGTGGTCTTGGGCATGGAGTTTCTGCAGGGAGAGGACGTGAGGATTCTGTGCCTGCAGGGAGAGTACGTGGGGATTCTGTGCCTGCTGTGGGCACCAGTGACTCAGCATCCCCCAGTTTTACCAGGGAACAGTCCTTTATGCGCAGCCTTGTAGGAGCTAGCCGTACCCCACTGCTGCAGGAGGACCAAATTGAAGCCACTGTCGGATGGATGGCAGCTAATGCATCGACTTCAATTAGTTCCAGATCCCCTCAGGTCCTGAGCACTGAAGAGCACCCATCTGTCTCTTCACCACCTGCCAAATTGCCCAGGCAGTCAGAGAGCCCAGGACAGGAGCCATCTCTACTTCTGTTCTCTGAATCTCTTGGCTTGGAAAGAGGGGGCAGCCAAGCAGAATATGAGAATTTGAAGAAGAGGTAGTATGCAGTGATGCGCAACCGTTTTGTCTCTCTGAATCTGAAAAGGCGGGTGGGCCAGTGCCTATGGTCAGCAGCACACCTCAGTACGCATCTGATGATGAGACTCAGGTGCCACTTTCTGGTGCGTACTGTGCTGTCGAGACTACCCAGGAGAAGCAGTTGTTTGAAGAGGGTGGTGAAGATAATGAGGTCCTTGACCCATCATGGCGTGAGGGATAGGAAGGTGGTGGGAGCAGCTCTGAGGAAGAGATTCCCCGAACGGCCCAAAAAGGAGGGAGAGGGAGGGGGCAGACTTGGTTGCCTGTAGCCTCCACTTCGGCACCCATAAGGAGCATGGCTCTTCCAAAATCCAAAGCAGGCGCTCCCAAGACTTGCAGTGCCTGGTCCTTTTCTGACACAGTTGCAGATGACATTTGCTTTGTCAAATGCAAGCTGTGTAATCAGAAGGTGAAAAGAGGGAAACGTGTCAGCAACCTTAATACCACAAATATGTGGAAACATGTGCGGACCAAGCACGTGGTGGAGTTACAAAAACACATTGAAGACCTAGGCCAACCTACATCGCCACCTACCACCTCTTCAGCTCGTGTTGTAGCCTCTTCCTCCAGCTCACACACAGCTGGTACGGCTTCCTCACAGGATCGCCATGGAAGAACCTCTGGCACTGTTGTACAGAGACACAGTGTAATTTTACCCACAGCACCACTTTCCCTGTCATCCTCACACTCCCAGGCCAGTCTACAGCCATCG
Organism: Phyllobates terribilis; assembly: GCF_046119375.1. NCBI lineage: Eukaryota > Metazoa > Chordata > Amphibia > Anura > Dendrobatidae > Phyllobates > Phyllobates terribilis. The sequence continues at coordinate 656,589,122 of NW_027362764.1, read as the reverse complement.
TTAGCACAGGCATGGGAGAAAAGGCGCCCATACTCGGCAAACCACCCCGAACACAGGCTCTGAATGCTGGCATTGCTAAACTACTGGCCCTTAAAATGCTATCATTCAGGCTGGTGGAGACTGACACCTTCCGTAACTTTATGGCATTGGCAGTCCCACAATACAATGTGCCCAGCCGCTTTTATTTCAGCAGGCAAGCCGTCCCTGCCCTGCAACAGCATGTGGAGGGAAAAATTAAACATGCGCTACAAAACGCCGGCAGTAGCAAGGTCCACCTGACCACCGATGCGTGGACCAGTAAGCATGGACAGGGACGATACCTTTCCCTCACTGCCCATTTGGTAAATGATGTGGAGCCGGGTACAGATCTTGAGAGTGGCACTGTATGTGTTCTGCCAACTCCAAGGATTGCAGGAATCCAGTCTGTACACATTGACTCCTCCTCATACTCCAGTTCCTCTGAATCAGCGCTGCAGGAGCTGTCACGGTCTACCTCCACATCGACCCGTGAACGGTTACCTGTTATGATGACCGATATGAGCACAGCCGTGGCCAAACGTCAACAGGCCGTATTAAAATTAATTTCTTTGGGGAATCGAAGTCACACAGCGCAGCAGCTCTGGAATGCCATCAAGCAGCAGAGCGACGTGTGATTTGTGCCAGCGAATCTCCAGCCAGGCATGGTAGTGTGTGACAATGGCTGAAATCTGGTGGCAGCTCTGGGTCTAGGCAACCTCACTCACATCCTATGTCTGGCACATGTGCTCAACTTGGTCGTGCAGAGTTTTTTGAGGGACTATCCGGATCTTGATGCACTGCTTCACAAGGTCCGCATAGAGTGCGCTCACTTGCTGCGTTCCAGCAATGCAAGATCACACATTGCAGCTCTGCAGTGCCGATTACGTCTTCCGGAACATCGCATCATTTGTGACCTACCCACCAGGTGGAATTCAGCGTTACATACAGTATGTTGTAGAGGTTGTGTGAGCAGCAGGCAGCAGTAATGGAGTACCAGCTGCAGCAGGCGCAAACAAGTCGCAGTGCGCACCGTTCACACTTCACCACCACTGAGTGGGCCTCTATGAAGGACATTTGCCACGTTTTGCGTGCCTTCGATTATTCCACGTGGATGGCGAGTGCAGATGATGCACTAGTCAGCATGACTATCCCCCTTATCTGCCTGCTTGAAAAAACACTGCAAGCACTAAGGGACGAGGTTTTGGAAGAGGTGGAGGATGAGGAGTCACAAATGCCATCTGCTTCTGTACAGTCTATGCAACGTGGTTCCTCAGAAAGGCCTAGGCAGGGGACACTTTGTGAGGAGGATGAGGAGGATTCAATGGAGGAGGAAGACATCTGTCCAGATGAGGGAGGTACACAATGCTCTAGTAGTCAGTTTCTAGAGTGAGGGTGGGGTGATGCAGAGCAGGCAGAGATCACGCCTCAAGCAGGGGACAGCGTTTCTTGGCCAGTTGGCAGTCTACAGCACATGGTTGATTTCATGCTGCAGTGTCTGAGAAACGACCACCGCATCGCCCACAGTCTAAACACAACTGATTATTGGGTGTCCACCCTCCTAGATCCTCGCTACCGGGACAACTTACAAAGCCTCATAACACCGCTGAACCGGGAGCGTAAAATGCGGGAGTACCAACACGCACTGGTGCATTCCATCATGTTCTCCATTCCAACCGAGAGCAGTGCTGCTAGTGCTTTACAAAGCAGCTCAGTGCGTCGAGGCAGTGGAGGAAGCTCTGCACAAAGAGGGAGCAGAAGCAACGCCTCAGCACAAGGCAAGACCAGTATGGCCCAAATGTTGAAAAGTTTTGTGTCCCCGCCGCCACAAATGTCTACACCATCACAGACGGCTCCAGTCAGCAGGAGGCAACGTTTCCTTCAGATGGTGACAGACTACATATCTTGCCCTCTCAGTGTACTCCCAGACAGCTCTTCCCCCTTCAAGTTTTGGGTCTCAAATCTGGATACATGGCCAGAGCATAGCCAGTATGTATTGGAGGTGCTAGCTTGCCCGGCTGCTAGTGTATTATCGGAACGTGTCTTTAGTGCCGCAGGTGGTGTACTAACAGACCGTCGCATGCGACTATCCTCCGATAACGTTGACCGGCTTACTTTTCTGAAAATGAACAAGGCCTGGATCTCGCATGAATTTGCCAGTCCTCTTCCAGAATAAATAATTGATTGGCAACAGTATCCAGGTCTCCTGTTGTGTTCATGTTTCTACCACCTGAACTGTAATCCCTGAGCTCCAACACCGTCAGTTGCTGCTCAGAAGTGCCATCTGCACAGTCAATGCTTGCTGCCGTGTTATTGGAGTTCAGTAACGTCAGCTGTTCTCCTGCTGTGTGTCCGGCAAATTCTCCTGCTCTGTCCACATCCACTGTACTACAGATTTAAAACTTGCTCCAATTACACCTCTGGCTCCTCTGTTTTTCGTATTTACCCTGGGCTCCAACACCGCTAGTTGCTACTCAGAAGTGCCGTCTGCAGTCGGAAGGGTGATGCCAGTCGGAAGGGTTTTTTCTCGTCATTTATCGCCCGCAACAAAAGGGGCATCAAAACGGAGTCATAGAATCAGAATCAGCATGCAGCTACAGGCGGACTTAGAGGTGTGGAAAACCTTCTTATAATCATTCAACGGTCACACGTTATTTATGTCAGCAGAACAGTCCAACATTGAACTAAGATTATTCACCGGTGCGGCAGAATCAGGCGGATATGCAGCGATACTAAATAACCAATGGTGCACAAGGTTATGGCCTCCGTATTGGGCAGAGCAAGTGCTGACAAAAAACAGACACTCCTGGAACTCTTCCCAATAGTGGTAGCAATAGAAATATGGGGCGTGCGCCTGGCTAACAAAAATATACGCTTCATAACAAAAAACACCAGCCTAGCGCACTGCATTAATAAGATGGCATCATCGTCTCTCCCACTGCTAGGCCTACTATGCCGACTGGCATTTGTGTGCCTAAAATACAATGTATGGGTCCGCGCTAGCCACGATGCTGAGGGGTCTAACGCTTCTGCTAATGCTTTATCACAATTCAATTGGCAGATTTTCACAGAGCTCCTCCCCAACACCCACCCATCGGGCAACAGTTGCCCACCCTCCCTATGGGATCTAGTGGCGAATAGTTGATGCCATTAATTAGAGCGTCAGTTGCCCCGTCGACGTGGCAAGCATACGGTAAGGCATGGGAAGAGTGGACACGACTAGTAGCAGGCAGACGGGTTGACCAATGTGAACAAGCCAGATTACAAGTTACCTTAGAATTTCTCCACCAGCTAATGATGAGGGGCATATCAGGGGCGTCAGCGCAGCGATGTCTGACCGGAGTAGCATTTCACTACCAACTACTGAATTGGGGAGATGTGACAAAGAGATTCATCATCAGACAATCCATAAAAGGGTGGAAAAGGGGTCAGCCAAGTCAGGAGTGTAGACGTCCCGTCCCGTGTCACTAAAACTGATTTCTCACATCATATCCCTAACACCATAAACATGACACTCACAATTTGAAGCAACACTACTGTCTACTGCATTTGCGATCGCCTTCTTTGGGGTGCTATTCATAAGCAAATTAGTCCCTCAATCCAAAATTACCACCACTGGAGGCTTATTACACCAGGACGTAGTCATAGCCAATAATGCAATACGTCTACGCATACGCAAATCGAAAACGGTTCCAGCGGGCAGGGGCACTTGAGTACTTCTACAACCCACAAACGGTACACTGAATCCGGTAACAATAGTAAAAACATATATAACCATCAGATCACAAAGTAATTTCTTCCTATCAAACATTGATGGAACGCCATTATCAAGATACCAGTTCCAAGCTATATTTAATAAATGCCTAACATCGGCAGGGAACCATCCCAAAGATTATGGGACACACTCATTCCACATAGGCGCGGCCACGGAAACAGCAAGAGCAGGACTGTCAGAAGCGGAAATTCAGAGGATAGGGAGATGGCGATCCACATGTTTGGTGAGATACATAAGACCGGACTTGTTATCCTAGCGTGGTTTGTTTCTTTTACAGGTGACGCTAAGCCAACAGTGTGGGTGATAGGCCACTCGTATATATATTGGGCAGAAAAAAGGGCGAAAGTCCGCCCAGGCGGGAGGAAATTAGAGTTCCATAACAAATATTTAAACTGGAGAGGTATTAGAGGCCTGCAATGGCCACAGATACTAATGAAGGTAATCAAGGTAGGGAGAGAGGCAAGAGGTCCAGTCATCTTAGTTATACAGGCCGGGGGAAACGACCGACGTCATCACAAGAGCGCATAACTAATGGCAATAATGAAACTAGACACTGAGCACTTCAGAGAATTTTTCACAAAACTAACTATAGTATGGTCAGAGATTGTGCCGATAGCGGTATGGCAAGGTGCGCGAGACATCACGGCCATCGAACGGACAAGTCGGGTAATAAATATTCGGATGGCAAAATTTAGAAGAGACAGAGGAGGTGTAGTGATACGACACCGACAACTGGAAGGAGATAAAGCAGGCCTCATACGGCCCGACGCTGTTCACTTAATGGATATTGGACTGGACATATTCCTGTCAGGACTCCAGGACGGAGTGGAACAAGCGTTAAGAGTGATGGATGGGGGTCAGAGTCCTGCATACGAGTACGCAGGATCCTCCGTGGCCTGGAAATAGAAAGGACATGTTGGAGAGTTACACTTGTTGGCCAACTTGCCGGTGTGGAGACACAGGGCATGCTGCAACAAGCTGAATTATTTTTTAAATAAAATGCCTTTCTAATGGAATGAGTATAAAGAGTTAATAAAGCTGTGACCGATCTTCACCCATCCAGTTGTAAGAGTTAAATTATTGTATTGTCAAGGAAAGGGGGGCAGTAGGGGGGCTGAGCGCCTGGGTTTGGTTGGGGGTCCCCACAGTCTGCCTAGGCTAGATGCAGTTAAAAATTGTTATTAGATACACAGGCGGTGCAGCTTGCTTCGCAGCTGGGCTACTACGCCCAAAGTATTGCCTGGGATAAATGCAGTAAAAAATTCTTATTAGACACCCAAGCGGTGCAGCTTGCTTCACAGCTGGGCTACTATGCCCAAAGTATTGCCTAGGCTAGATGCAGTTAAAAATTCTTATTAGATACACAGGCGGTGTAGCTTGCTTCAAAGCTGGGCTACTACGCTGACTAGCAGACCCTGAAGCTTTGGGGCAGACCTCTGAGTAAACAGCTCTTCAGACTCACCCATCTGTGTTACCCCAAGCCATAGTGTATGAAGTTTCTTACGGTTAAAAGGGGGGGAGTGACCCAATCCAGCTGGAATTGACGATGTCAGCGTCACGTAAAACACAGCAAGGGGAATCCAAAAAGAGTCTCCATTTTTTCCAAAATTGTGGCACAGACACCACTTAAGTGGCATCAATTGCCCCAGAGTTGCTTAAAACGGTTGGTGAGGTGATTTTACCAAATCCTCAAGCTTTTAGTCTCCCCAGGATGACACAGGGGTAGAAAAGTCCTTGCGGATCTATGATTTGTTCATCTTTATGAACGTGAGTCTGTCTACATTCTCAGTGGACAGCCGCGTGCGCTTATCTGTCAGCACACCACCAGCAGCGCTGAACACACATTTAGAGAGAACGCTGGCTGCAGTGCATGACAAGATCTCCAAGGCGTGAGTGGCGAGCTCCGGCCATTTTTCCAGATTGGAAGCAGAAAATGAGCAAGGGTCCAGTGACACAGTCATGGCTTCGATGTTCACTTGGAGATTCTCCTGTACCATCCTCTCTAGGCATTGACTATGTGTCAGACTTCTTGTCTCCTGTGGCCTTGCAAAGGATTGTCTAAAAAAGTGGTGAAGCGATTCCACAAAATTACTGTTACCAGCAGATACTGTGTTACTGTTACGGTTTGAGTGATGAAGACTCGACAGTCCCACGGTTGGCAACTTAGAACTGTGAGATTCACTACGTGCACCGCTGGTGTTTTGTGGAAAAGCACATGTAAGATTCTGCAACAGCCTCTGCTGATACTCCTGCATGCGTGAATCCCTTTCAATAGCAGGAATTATTTCGGCAAATTTACTTTTGTACCGGGGATCTAAGAGTCTGGCAACCCAGCAGTCAGGATTACTTTGAATTCTGACAATCCGAGGGTCATGTTGCAGGTAGTGCAGCAAGAAGGCACTCATATGTCTTGCGCATCCAGGAGGACCAAGTCCTTGTTGTGTTAGTTGTGAGGTAAGAATCATGCTTCCTTCCTCTGCCCTCTCCCCCCAACTTCGCACAACAGAAATGTGACCAAGGTCTCCCTCATCTGATGAGTCTTCCATGCCCATTGCCAGTTCGTCCTCCACTTCTTCCAGGGCTCCTGCACCTTCCTCAACAGTTTGGCTGCTACTATGCACCCTGGTTAATCCCTCTCCCCCACCCTTCCATGCCTGCCGCCTTGGTGCTGCCGACCGTCTGAACCTTGGATATGTTATCCCTTACGCAAAAGACTCCTCCTCTACTTCCTCCACCTCCTCTTGTCCCACCACCTGACTCTGAATTCTGTTTAACGTGTGCTCCAGCATGTAAATCACCGGAATAGTCTTGCTGATAATGGCATCGTCAGCACTAAACATCTTCGTTGCCATTTCAAAACTGTGCAGAAGGTTGCATAGGTCCCTTATCTGAGACCACTCCTGCAGCGTGATTTGCCCCACCTTTGGATCTCGTTGGCCCAGGCTATACGTCAGAACGTATTGCACCAGGGCTTGTCGGTGCTGCCACAGTCGCTGCAACATGTGCAGAGTTGAATTCCACCATGTCGACACATCGCATTTCAGCCGGTGAACTGGCAGACCCAACGACTTCTGTAGAGATGTAAGTCATTGAGCTGCGGGATGCGAACGGCGGAAGTGAGCACACAGCGACCGTGCCCTCTGCAGAAGGCCATCTAGTCTGGGATAGTGGGCTGAAAATTGCTGGACAACCAGGTTCAACACATGAGCCATACAAGGCACGTGTGTGACAATGCCCTGGCGAAGGGCCGCACCCAGGTTTGCAGCATTGTCGCACACGGCCTTCCCTGGTTGCAGGTCCAGTGGAGACAACCATTCATGAAACTGGGTCTCCAGAGCTGACCACAACTCCTCAGTTGTGTGACTCACATTTACCAGACATTTCAAAGTAAACACCACCTGATGCCAGTGAGCCCTGCTGCCAGCATAGTAAGGAGGTGTGGAGGATTTCTTCTGCGCAGTTAGAAAGCCGGTGGCATTACCAGACAGGCTTTGGGTGCAGGTGGAGGACCGAGAGGAGGTTGAGGAGGCAGAAGCAGTGGAGGAACTTCTAGATAAAGAGGATTGACACAAAACTTGTGGGGACGGCAAGACTTGGACAGCAGCCCCTTGTCCTGCTGTCACCATAGTTACCCTGTGACCAGTCAGCGACATGTAATGCCCCTGTCCATGCCTACTCGTCCAAGTGTCTGTGGTGAAATGCACCCTGTCACACACAGAGTTTCTCAAAGAAGCGGTGATGTTGTGTGCGACATGCTGGTGGAGCGCAGGCACACCTTATTTTGAGAAGCAGTGCCAACTGGGCATCTGATAGTGGGGTACTGCGACGGACTTAAGGTCTCGAAAATCCTCTGTGTCCGCCAGGTGGAAAGGCAGCATTTCTGTAGCCAAGAGCTTACAGAAGGTGAAATTCAACCTCTTAGCTTTGTCATGTCTAGGAGGAAATGGTCTTTTACTTGTCCACATCTGAGGGACCGAGGGCTGGCTGTTGTGCTTAGATGGGGTTGAGTAGGGTGTCCCCGGCAAACTGCCGGTTTGTGAGGAAAGGTGGTGCTCTTGATGTCGGAGAGCGCTCAACACCAGCTGGTGTTTCCGCTTCCAAATGAAATGATGACCTGCCAATCACACAGGCTGTTGCGGGTAAAGAGGTGGCAGGTCTGCGTCCAAAAACATGTGTGACTTCTGTCCCCCCAGAGGATGAAGAGGCCGTGGATGCACAAGATGGGACAGACGGTGGTTGGCCCGGCCCGCTAGGCCGCATTGTAGCACAAGGAGCTTCCCACTACAACTTATGCTTCATATCCATGTGACGGTTCATGCATGAAGTACTCAAACTATGGATTTTTTTGACTCTACTTAGCTTTTGGTGACAAATTTTACAGATAACACGAGTTGGGTCATCCTTATCGATCTGAAAAAATGCCCAGGCTATGCAAGGCTTAGAGCCCATGCGACCTGAAGAGCCACCACGACTTGTGCTCAGAGGCAGAGTTGTGGTTGAGGATGCAGTTGTTGACGTGCTTCAAGTACTCCATCTCTGTCCAGGAAGGCGCAACCTAACCTCGTCGTCAATAGCATCCTCCTCCACCTCCTCTGCTGACCTCATTGACTGGCTGACTGTGGGTTGACAGTAAGTGGGATTTCCAACCTCGTCATCATCACCCTGTGTGTTCTCATACCCGTCGTCCTCAGAGCCAACCTCTTCCTGCCCTGACCGAAAAGTCAAGTTGTCACTCCAATCAGGTATTTGAGTCTCATCATCGTCTTCATCATTGTCTCCACCAACAGGAGTTACAGTTTGGGAAAGAGGGTCTGCATTATGCTCAGAACCTTCTTCATCTGGTCCTGGATCCGACTCATAAAGATTCTGGGCATCAGTGCAGGTCATTTCCTCGTCTGGATTAACAGAAGCTCTGGAGCAGACCTCCATTTCCCAGGCTATAGTATGAGTAAACAGCTCTGCAGACTCAACCATCTGTGTTACCCCATACTCAGATGGGCAGCTGAAGACTTGGGAGCTGTGAGGAAGCAAGTGCGATTGGGGTGACACCTCTGAGGACTGGAGTATTTGTGATGTTGAAGTTGAGGTGGAGGAGAGCCCACTGGAAGGAGCACTTGATATCCGTTGAATCACCTGCTGTTTTTGTGCCTCATCTGGTATTTGTAGCGATGGGCGTGTCCGTAAGAAAAGGATCATATCACATTGTCCACGAAAAGAAGTAGACATCTTAGTTTGGCTGGAAGATGGTCTTTCTTCTGCAGATGTTACAGTTGCTTTAACATCTACCCCATGGACACGACCTTTTTTTCCCTTTACAACAAGCCTATTCCCCTTTCCACCAGCAGCAGGCCTTTTGCCACTCATTTTGGTGGTTAACTAATTGACAACTCTGTAGTTGTTTGCACAAAAAACAATGGATGGAAACAGAGCAGAGCTGAGTGGCCAAACTGTGGTACTAGCCAAAAAGGATTGGCTGGGTTAGATGCAGTAAAACAATTTTATTAGATACACAGGTGGTGTAGCTTGGTACAGATCGTCTACTACAATGAGTAACAGACACTGCTACTGGCCAAAAGGTTTTACTTGACTAGATGCAGTAAAAAAATTGTTATTAAATACAAAGATGGTGTAGCTTGGTACAGATGGGCTACTACAATGAGTAACAGACACTGCTACAGGCCCAAAGGATTTACTGGGCTAGATGCAGTAAAAAATAGTTATTAAATACAAAGGTGGTGTAGCTTGGTACAGATCGGCTACTCCACTGACTGCCAGACACTGCTACTATGCCCAAAAGGTTTTACTGGGCTAGATGCAGTAAAATAATGTTATTAAATACAAAGGTGGTGTAGCTTGGTACAGATGGGCTACTACAATGAGTAACAGACAATGCTACAGGCCCAAAAGGATTTACTGGGCTAGATGCAGTAAAAAATTGTTATTAAATACAAAGGTGGTGTAGCTTGGTACAGATGGGCTACTCCACTGACTACCAGACACTGCTACTATGCCCAAAAGGTTTTACTTGGCTAGATGCAGTAAAAAATTGTTATTAAATACAAAGGTGGTGTAGCTTGGTACAGATGGGCTACTCCAATGAGTAACAGACACTGCTTCTATGCACAAAAGGTTTTACTTGGCTACGTGCAGTAAAAAATTGGTATTAGATACACAGGTGGTGTAGCTTGCAAAACAGATAGACTACTCCACTGACTAACACACACTGCTAGAGGCCCAAAAGGATTGGCTTAGCTAGATTTAGCCAAATGCTGTGAAAAACACTTGCACAGCACTGGCACAGACCTGCCTGGCAAAAAGTTCCAGGAACTGCTGTAACCTAGCCCTCAAAAGGGCTGCAATTACAACTAATCCCTACTCCCTAAACCTCTCTGTCTATTTAAGAGCAAATTCGCTTGCAATTCACACAGTTGCAAAGTATAGCGCCCACAGCAGCAGCGGTGCCATCTAACACTCAGCTGTAGCAGTGAGAAAATGGTGGCGATGGGGAAAATGGCTGGGTCTTATAGGGCAAGGACATGTGACATACACAGCCAATGACACATGCCCTTGCTTGTGTGAAAAAAAAACACTTCGCTGCGTGTGTGCGCTGCTGATAGGCTGACAGACTGCACCTCCCCACTGTAAAAGCGGGAAAGAAAAAAAAAATGGAGATCGGCATTATTTCTGCAGAGATCCATACCCTGCCCCTCCCCCCACCCACTCTACACTGAAACTGTCTATCAACATTGATTAACAGTATTACTGTGAAAAAATCCAGTCACGATTTTGGTGCACGAACAGTTATCGAACATAACCTCGGACAGCCGGATTTTTTGCAAATTGTTCGGTTTGGTCGAACGGCTCAAACACCGCCCAAAACAGGTCGAATTTGAGATTGGTGAACAGTTCGAGTCGAACACCGCTCATCTCTAATGCTGACCACCTTTAAGGGCATTTTAGAAACCACTATCTATCTATCTATCTATCTATCTATCTATCTATCTATCTACAGTATCTTTCTATCTATCTATCTATCTATCTATCTGTGTTTGTGTTATACACTGCTCAAAAAAAAAAGGGAACACTGAAATAACACATTCTAGATCTGAATGAATGAAATATTCTCATTGGATACTATGTTCTGTACAAAGTTGAATGTGCTGACAACAAAATCAAACAAAAATCATCAATGGAAATCAAATTTATTAACCAATGGAGGCCTGGATTTGGAGTCACCCCCAAAATTAAAGTGGAAAAACACACTACAGGCTGATCCAACTTTGATGTAATGTCCTTAAAACAAGTCAAAATGAGGCTCAGTATTGTGTGTGGCCTCCACGTACCTGTATGACCTCCCTGCAAAGCCTGGGCATGCTCCTGATGAGGTTGCGGATGGTCTCCTGTGGGATCTCCTCCCAGACCTGGACTAAAGTATCCGCCAACTCCTGGACAGTCTATGGTGCAACGTGACATTGGTGGATGGAGCGAGACATGATGTCCCAGATGTGCTCAATCGGATTCAAGTCTGGGGAACGGGCGGGCCAGTCCATAGCTTCAATGCCTTCATCTTACAGGAACTGTTGACACACTCCAGGCACATGAGGTCTGGCATTGTCCTGCATTAGGAGGAACCAAAGGCCAACCGCACCAGCATATGGTCTCAAAAGGGGTTTGAGGATCTCATCTCAGTACCTAAGGGCAGTCAGGCTACCTCTGGCGAGCACATGGAGGGCTGTGCGACCCTCCAAAGAAATGCCACCCCACACCATTACTGACCAACTGCCAAACCGGTCATACTGAAGGATGTTGCAGGCAGCCGATCGCTCTCCACGGCGTCTCAAGACTCTGTCACATCTGTCACATGTGCTCAGTGTGTACCTGCTTTCATCTGTGAAGAGCCAGGGCGCCAGTGGCGACTTTGCCAATCCTTGTGTTCTGTGGCAAATGCCAAGCGTCCTGCACGGTTTTGGGCTGTGAGCACAACCCCCATGTGTGGACGTCGGGATCTCATACCACCCTCATGGAGTCGGTTTCTAACCATTTGTGCAGACACATGCACATTTGTGGCCTGCTGGATGTCATTTTGCAGGGCTCTGGCAGTGCTCCTCCTGTTCCTCCTTGCACAAAGGCGGAGGTAGCGGTCCTGCTGCTGGGTTGTTGCCCTCCTACAGCCCCCTACACATCTCCTGGTGTACTGGCCTGTCTCCTGGTAGCGCCTCCAGCCTCTGGACACTACGCTGACAGACACAGCAAACTTTCTTGCCACAGCTCACATTGATGTGCCATCCTGAATGAGCTGCACTATCTGAGCAACTTCTGTGGGTTGTACAGTCCGTCTCATGCTACCACGAGTGTGAAAGCACAACCAACATTCAAAAGTGGCCAAAACATCAGCCAGAAAGCATTGGCACTGAGATGTGGTCTGTGGTCCCCACCTGCAGAACCACTCCTTTATTGAGGGTGTCTTGATAATTGCCAATGATTTCCATCTATTGTCTATTCCATTTGCCCAACAGGATGTGAAATTGATTGTCAATCAGTGTTGCTTCCTAAGTGGACAGTTTGATTTCACAGAAGTTTGATTTACTTGGAGTTATATTCTGTTGTTTAAGTGTTCCCTTTATTTTTTTGAGCAGTGTATATTAATAAACTGTAATATTTATGATATTATTATCCATTTAGTAATGATATATCAGCACCATTAGTAGAATTAAAAGCTTCTTTTTAAGGATTTGCATATTACTGATTTTTCTATGTTTTTTTTTCTCAAGCAGCTTTTGCTTTTGATTATTTTGCGAGCATTAAAAAGTAAAAGACTAGGGCTGTACTTTAATACAAGTGCCCGTTGGCTTAGAAGGAATTATAGAAAAGTAGACCAGGCTTAAACAAAAGACAAGGACTTGATACCAAGCTACATTTTGCAGTCAGAAAAGATGAATACATTGGTATTATAGTTTAGCAGATATAGGCAGGATAATCTTTCAATCAGATTAATGAGGAAATATATTGCATGGTCCCTACAGTCACTTTTGTTTTTTTTCTCTTCCCAGGACAATATGTGATTTAAATCCCAAATGCCTGTTTTCAGCATTACAATATCCTTTGATAATGGTGTCTCTTGCATAAAGAGAGATAAAAATAAAACCGTCCCTCTTGATTTCTCAGTTTAGATTTAAAGTACATTTTCTATTTCTTGCCTATGTTGAAGGAGATTCTATTGAGAAGCGTCACATTTAATAAGACAAAGAGAATTTCTAATTATGCTACCTGTCAAGATTGGAATCTATAGAACAGCAAGTGCAATATTGAGGAATCAAAAGAAAGGATTGCAAATGCTCCAGTTTACTTTGGTGTATGATTACTATTTGCACTCAGATATTGCTAAATGTAAATCAAGCAAATACAAAGCTGCTTTCTTAGAGGTAAACAATGAAATGTCAGGATTTCACATGACAGTCTTCATTTCACAGTTCAAGACCAGATTTGAGTTTGCAGCATCGAATATTATGAGAAAATACACACATTGCTTTTATGTATGTTACACTTTGCTGGGTATTATTCAAAGTAAATGACTATTCAAAGATCATTCATTTATATTTATATGGCATTTATAGAATCCTCAAAAGAATACAATATATATTCACAAGCTATATATATATAAATATATACAGTGTCTTAAAAAAGTATTCATACCTGTGAACTTTCCCACATTTTTCATGTTTCACCCACAAACGTAAATGTAATTCATTGGTATTTTATGTGATATACAACGCAAAGTACCAAGTGTTTGCAAAGTATAAAGAAAATGATACATGGATTTCTAATTCTTTTAAAAATATAAATCTGATAATTGTGACGTGTATTTGTATTCAGCCCTCTGAAATTTGATACCCCTAAATAAAATCCTGAGTGACCAATTGCCCCACGAAGTCACATAATTAGTAAAATGAGTTCACCTGTGTGTAATTTATTCTCAGCATAATGACCGCTGTATTATGAAGGCATCAGAGCTTTGTTTGAGGACATTAGGAATGAAACAGCATTATGACAACCAAGAAAACCTAAAACATATTAAGGATACAGTTGTGGAGTAGAGGAAAGCAGGGTTGGGTTTTAAAAAACTAATCCAAGCTCTAAACATCTCACGGAGAACTGTTCAATTCGTTATCCAATGATGGAAGGAGTATGGCGCAACTATAAACAAATGAAGACATAGCCATCCACCTAAACTGACATCCTAAGAAAGGAGAGCAATAATTATGGAAGCAGGCAACAGCCCCACAGTCACTCTGGAGGAGCTGCAGAGATCCACAGCTCAAGTGTGAGAATCTGTCCACAGGACAACTATTGCTCAAATCTGGTCTTTACGGAAGAGTGGTAAGAAGAATGCCAGTTTGAAAGAAAGCCATAAAACATTCCATTTGCCATTTTCAAAAAGCAATGTAGGGGACACAGCTAGCATGCAGAAGAAGGTGCTCTAGTCAGATGGGACCAAAGTAGAACTTTTTGGGGCTAAATGCAAAATGCTATGTGTGGCGGAAAACTAACACTGCACATTCCCCTGAAATTACCATCCCCACCGTCAAACATGCTGGTGTCAGCATCATGTTGTGTGTATGCTTTTCTTCAGAAGAGGTAGGGAAGCTGGTCAGAGTTGATGGGAAGATGGAGGATATAAATTCAGGGCAATCCTGAAGGAAAACCTGATAGAGGTTTCAAACGGCTAGAGAACTGGTATGTAGGTCCACCTAACAGCAGGACAACGACCCTAAACATGCTGTGAGAGCTACAGTGCAATGGTTTAGATAAAAGCATAATCATGTGTTTAAATGGCCCAGTCAAAGTCCAGACCTAAATCTGTGGCAAGACTTGAAAATTGTTGTTCACAGACGCTCTCCATCAAGTATCACTGAGCTAGAGCTATTTTGTAAAGAATAATGGGAAAAAATTTCAACCTCTTCATGTGTAAAGCTTATACAGAGATACACAGAAAGACTTTCAGCAGTATTTCCAGTGAAAGGTGGCAATACAAAGTAATGACTCAGAGGGGCTGAATACAAATGCACATCACAATGTTCAGATTTAGATTTTTTAAACATTTAGAAAAACACGTACCATTTAATCCATACTTTACAAATACTTGGTACCTTGTGTTGGTATATCACATAAAATCTAAATGAAAACATTTAAGTCTGTGGGTGTAACACGGAAAATGTGGAAAAGTTCATGGGGTATGAATATTTTTTAAAGGCACTGAGTATATATATATATATATATATATATATACTCTATGTGTATATATAAGTAAATGTATTTCTAGCCAAATCAGTTCTCATACTTTGCACTGACGAGGGCCAACAGCCCGAAACACTGTGTCTGCAAATTGAGATTCTGGTTTGGCTTTTATCCTAAGTCATATTGCACGACTCGTTAAAGGGTTGATTGTGACTTGTAGGATTGCTACTTCCAATAGGTGGCGCTATAGAGTACAAGTCTTCTTTTTCTCTGAAGAGGCAATTTGCATGTGTAATAATAAGAAATGACAGAGGGGAAATGTATTGAACACATTTACTGAAATTTATATAATACTTTGTACAAAAGCCTTTGTTGTTGATGACAGCTTCAAGATGCCTCCTATATGGAGAAACTAGTCACATGCATTGCTCAGGTGTGATTTTGACCCATTCTTACACAGAAACAAGCTTCAAATCCTGAAGCTCCGTGGGCTCCTTCTATGAACTCTGAGCTTTAGTTCCTGCCATAAATTTTCTGTTGAATTCAGGTCAGGTGATATACAGCTCTGGCAAAAATTAAGAGACCACTGAACAGTTTTCTATTGGAAAGCATGGAAAGACTGGTGGAAAGCATGCCAAGACGCATGAAAGCTGTTATTAAAAATCATGGTTAGTCCATCAAATATTGATTTCTGAGTTAAAACATGAGTAGAGATGAGCGTTGTTCTACTCGAACTGTTCGCCAATCTCAAATTCGAGCTGTTTTGGGCGGTGTTCGAGCCGTTCGGCGAACACGAACGATTTGAGAAAAATTCGGCTGTTCGAGGTTATGTTCGATAACTGTTCGTGCACCAAAATCATAACTGGATTTTTTCTCAGTAATGATGAAAATTAATGTTAATACGCAGTTTGAGTGTACAGCGGGGTGGGGGGAGGGGCAGGGGATGGATCTCTGAAGGAATAATGAAGATCTCCATTTTTTTTTCTCTTTCCCTTATTTACAGTGGGGAGGTGCAATCTATCAGCCTATCAGCAGCGCACACACGGAGCGAAGTGCTTTTTTTCACACATGCAAGGGCATGTGTCATTGGCAGTGTATGTCACATGTCCTTGCCCTATAAGACCAAGCCATTTTCCCCATCGCCACCATTTTCTCACTGCTGCAGCTGTGTGTTAGACGGCACCGCTGTTGCTGTGTGTGCTATACCTTGTTAATTTCAAGCCAATTTTCGCACAAATCTACAGATAGCTTGGGAGTAGGGAATAGTTGTGATTGCAGTCCTTTTAAGGACTAGGTTACAGAATTTCCTACGACTTTTATCAGGCAGGTCTGTGCTCTTAAATAGATAGGTTGTGGGAGTAAAGACTAATTGTAATTGGAGTCCTTTTCAGGACTAGGTTACATCAGTTCCTATCAGTTTTTGCCAGGCAGGTCTGTGCCAGTGCTGTGCAAGTTTTTTTTCACAGCATTTGGCTGAATCTAGCAAAGCTAATCCTTTTTGGCCTATTGCAGAGTGTGTTAGTCAGTGGAGTAGCCTATCTGTGTTGCAAGATATACCACCTGTGTATAGAATACCAATTTTTTTACTGCACCTAGTGAAGTAAAATCTTTTGGGCATAGCATCATTTTATTAGTCCATCTATACTGACCTCCATCAGGTTGCAAATTGAATAAAAAAATTTTCTGCATCTAGCTCTGAAAAAATATTTGGCCTTCTAGCAGTGTGTGGGACTTTCTCTATTAGTCCATCTATACTGACCTCCATCAGGTTGCAAACTGAATATATTTTTTTCTGCATCTACCTCTGAAAAAATATTGGGCTTGTAGCTGTGTGTGGGACTTGTTCTATTAATCCATCTATACAGACCTCCATCAGGTTGCAAACTGAAAATAATTTTTTTCTGCATCTAGCTCTGAAAAAATATTTGGGCTTCTAGCTGTGTGTGGGACTTGTTCTATTACTCCATCTATACTGACCTCCATCAGGTTGCAAACTGAATATAATTTTTTTCTGCATCTAGCTCTGAAAAAATATTTGGCCTTCTAGCAGTGTGTGGGACTTTCTCTATTAGCCCATCTATACTGACCTCCATCAGGTTGCAAACTGAATATAATTTTTTTCTGCATCTAGCTCTGAAAAAATATTTGGCCTTCTAGCAGTGTGTGGGACTTGTTCTATTAGTACACCTATACTGACCTCCATCAGGTTGCAAATTCAAAATAATTTTTTGTCTGCATCTAGCTCTGAAAAAATATTTGGCCTTCTAGCAGTGTGTGGGACTTTCTCTATTAGTCCATCTATACTGACCTCCATCAGGTTGCAAACTGAATATATTTTTTTCTGCATCTACCTCTGAAAAAATATTGGGCTTGTAGCTGTGTGTGGGAATTGTTCTATTAATCCATCTATACAGACCTCCATCAGGTTGCAAACTGAATATAATTTTTTTCTGCATCTAGCTCTGAAAAAATATTTGGGCTTCTAGCTGTGTGTGGGACTTGTTCTATTACTCCATCTATACTGACCTCCATCAGGTTGCAAATTGAATATAATTTTTTTCTGCATCTAGCTCTGAAAAAATATTGGGCTTCTAGCTGTGTGTGGGACTTGTTGTATTAGTCCATCTATACTGACCTCCATCAGGTTGCAAACTGAATATATTTTTTTCTGCATCTACCTCTGAAAAAATATTGGGCTTCTAGCTGTGTGTGGGACTTGTTCTATTAATCCATCCATACAGACCTCCATCAGGTTGCAAATTGAATATAATTTTTTTCTGCATCTACCTCTGAAAAAATATTTGGGCTTCTAGCTGTGTGTGGGACTTGTTCTATTAGTCCATCTATACTGACCTCCATCAGGTTGCAAATTGAATATAATTTTTTTCTGCATCTAACCCAGCCAATAGTTTTGGCCTAATACCACAGTTTGGCCACTCAGCTCTGCTCGGTTCCCATCCATTGTTTTTTTGTGCAAACAACTCCAGAGTTGTGAATTAGTTAACCACCAAAATGAGTGGAAAAAGGCCTGCTGCTGGTGGAAAGGGGAATAGGCGTGTTGGGAAGGGGAAAAAAGGTTGTGTCCGTGGGGTAGGTGTTAAAGCAACAGTAACATCTGCAGAAGAAAGACCATCTTCCAGCCAAACTAAAATGTCTACTTCTTTTAGCGGACAATGTGATAAGATCCCTTTCTTACGGCCACGCCAATCGCTACAAATTCCAGATGAGGCACAAAAACAGCAGGTGCTTCAACGGATATCAAGTGCTCCTTTAAGTGGGCTCTCCTCCACATCAACTTCAACATCACAAATACTCCAGTCCTCAAAGGTGTCACCCCAATCGCACTTGCTTCCTCACAGCTCCCAAATCTCCAGCTGCCCGTCTGAGTATGAGGTAGAACAGATGGTTGAGTCTGCAGAGCTGTTTACTCATACTATAGCCTGGGAATCAGAGGTCGACTCCAGCGCTTCTGTGAATCCAGACGAGGAAATGATCTGCACTGATGCCCAGAATCTTTATGAGTCGGATCCAGGACCAGACGCAGAAGGTTCTGACCATAATGTAGACCCTCATTCCCAAACTGTAACTCCTGTTGGGGGAGACAATGAGGAAGACGATGATGAGACTCAAATAATTAAAAATAATTTTTATCTGCATCTAGCTCTGAAAAAATATTTGGGCTTCTAGCTGTGTGTGGGACTTGTTCTATTACTCCATCTATACTGACCTCCATCAGGTTGCAAATTGAATATAATTTTTTTCTGCATCTCCCTCTGAAAAAATATTGGGCTTCTAGCTGTGTGTGGAACTTGTTCTATTAATCCATCTATACAGACCTCCATCAGGTTGCAAACTGAATATAATTTTTTTCTGCATCTAGCTCTGAAAAAATATATGGCCTTCTAGCAGTGTGTGGGACTTTCTCTATTAGTCCATCTATACTGACCTCCATCAGGTTGCAAACTGAATATAATTTTTTTCTGCATCTAGCTCTGAAAAAATATTTGGCCTTCTAGCAGTGTGTGGGACTTTCTCTATTAGCCCATCTATACTGACCTCCATCAGGTTGCAAACTGAATATAATTTTTTTCTGCATCTAGCTCTGAAAAAATATTTGGCCTTCTAGCAGTGTGTGGGACTTGTTCTATTAGTACATCTATACTGACCTCCATCAGGTTGCAAATTCAAAATAATTTTTTGTCTGCATCTAGCTCTGAAAAAATATTTGGCCTTCTAGCAATGTGTGGGACTTTCTCTATTAGTCCATCTATACTGACCTCCATCTGGTTGCAAACTGAATATTTTTTTTTCTGCATCTACCTCTGAAAAAATATTTGGGCTTCTAGCTGTGTGTGGGACTTGTTGTATTAGTCCATCTATACTGACCTCCATCAGGTTGCAAATTGAATATAATTTTTTTCTGCATCTAACCCAGCCAATAGTTTTGGCCTAATACCACAGTTTGGCCACTCAGCTCTGCTCGCTTCCCATCCATTGTTTTTTTGTGCAAACAACTCCAGAGTTGTGAATTAGTTAACCACCAAAATGAGTGGAAAAAGGCCTGCTGCTGGTGGAAAGGGGAATAGGCGTGTTGGGAAGGGGAAAAAAGGTTGTGTCCGTGGGGTAGGTGTTAAAGCAACAGTAACATCTGCAGAAGAAAGACCATCTTCCAGCCAAACTAAAATGTCTACTTCTTTTAGCGGACAATGTGATAAGATCCCTTTCTTACGGCCACGCCAATCACTACAAATTCCAGATGAGGCACAAAAACAGCAGGTGCTTCAACGGATGTCAAGTGCTCCTTTAAATGGGCTCTCCTCCACATCAACTTCAACATCACAAATACTCCAGTCCTCAAAGGTGTCACCCCAATCGCACTTGCTTCCTCACAGCTCCCAAATCTCCAGCTGCCCGTCTGAGTATGAGGTAGAACAGATGGTTGAGTCTGCAGAGCTGTTTACTCATACTATAGCCTGGGAATCAGAGGTCGACTCCAGCGCTTCTGTGAATCCAGACGAGGAAATGATCTGCACTGATGCCCAGAATCTTTATGAGTCGGATCCAGGACCAGACGCAGAAGGTTCTGACCATAATGTAGACCCTCATTCCCAAACTGTAACTCCTGTTGGTGGAGACAATGAGGAAGACGATGATGAGACTCAAATACCTGATTGGAGCGACAACTTTAGTTTTTTGTCAGGGCAGGAACAGGTTGGCTCTGACGACGACGGGTGTGATAACACACAGGGTGATGATGATGAGGTTGGAGATCCCACTTACTGTCAACCCACAGTCAGCCAAGAGATGAGGTCAGCAGAGGAGGTGGAGGAAGATGCTAGTGACGACGAGGTCAGGTTGCGCCTTCCTGGACAGAGACGTAGTACTGGAAGCACGTCAACAACTGCATCCTCAAACACAACTCTGCCTCTCACCACAAGTCGTGGTGGCTCTTCAGGTCGCATGGGTGCTAAGCCTTGCATAGCCTGGGCATTTTTTCAGATCGATAAAGATGACCCAACTCGTGTTATCTGTAACATTTGTCAGCAAAAGCTAAGTAGAGGCCAAAAAATACATAGTTTGAGTACTTCATGCATGAACCGGCACATGGACATGAAGCATAAGTTGCAGTGGGAAGCTCAGTGGGCTACAATGCGGCCTAGCCGGCCGGGCCAACCACCGTCTGCCATATCTTGTGCATCCGCGGCCTCTTCATCCTCTGTGACTGGGGGGACAGCAGTCACACCTGTTTTGGGGCGCAGACCTGCCACCTCTTTACCAGCAACAGCCAGCGTGATTGGCAGGTCATCATTTTCTTTGGAGGTGGTAACACCAGCTGGTGTTGAGCGCTGTCCAACATTGATAGCACCACCTTTGGATCAAGGCAACCTAACATGTCCGCCTGCATCTTCCTCACAGACCGGCAGTTTGCCGGGGACACCCTTATCAACCCCGTCTATGCACAATAGCCAGCCCTCGGTCCCTCAGATGTGGACAAGTAAAAGACCATTTCCTCCTAGCCATGAGAAAGCTAAGAGGTTGAATTTCACCATCTGCAAGCTCTTGGCTACAGAAATGCTGCCTTTCCGCCTGGTGGACACAGAGGATTTTCGAGACCTTATGTCCGTCGCAGTGCCCCAGTACCAGATGCCCAGTCGGCACTACTTCTCAAAGAAAGGTGTGCCTGCGCTCCACCAGCATGTCGCACACAACATCACTGCTTCTTTGAGAAACTCTGTGTGTGACAGGGTGCATTTCACCACAGACACTTGGACGAGTAGGCATGGACAGGGGCGTTACATGTCGCTGACTGGGCACTGGGTAACTATGGTGACAGCAGGACAAGGGGCTGCTGTCCAAGTCTTGCCGTCCCCACGAGTTGTGCGTCAATCCTCTTTATGTCAAATTCCTCCACTGCTTCTGCCTCCTCAACCTCCTCTCGGTCTTCCACCTGCACCCAAAGCCTGTCTGATCATGCCACAAGCTTTCTAACTGCGCAGAAGGGATCCTGCACACCTCCTTACTATGCTGGCAGTAGGGCTCAACGTCATCAGGAAGTTTTTACTTTGAAATGTCTGGGAAATGTGAGTCACACAGCTGAGGAGTTGTGGTCAGCTCTGGAGAACCAATTTCATGAATGGTTGTCTCCACTGGACCTGAAACCAGGGAAGGCCGTGTGCGACAATGCTGCAAACCTGGGTGCGGCCCTTCGCCGGGGCAATGTCACACACGTGCCTTGTATGGCTCACGTGTTGAACCTGGTTGTCCAGCAATTTTTAGTCCACTATCCCAGACTAGATGGCCTTCTGCAGAGGGCACGGTCGCTGTGTGCTCACTTCCGCCGTTCGCATCCCGCAGCTCAGCGACTTACATCTCTACAGAAGTCGTTGGGCCTGCCACTTCACCGGCTAAAATGCGATGTGCCTACCCGGTGGAATTCAACTCTGCACATGTTGCAGCGTCTGTGGCAGCACCGACAAGCCCTGGTGCAATACGTTCTGACGTATAGCCTGGGCCAACGAGATCCAGACGTGGGGCAAATCACGCTGGAGGAGTGGTCTCAGATCAGGGACCTATGCACCCTTCTGCATAGTTTTGAAATGGCGACGAAGATGTTTAGTGCTGACGATGCCATTATCAGCATGACTATTCCGGTGATTTACATGCTGGAGCACATGTTAAACAGAATTCGAAGTCAAGTGGTGGCACAAGAGGAGGTGGAAGAAGTAGAGGAGGAGGAGTTGTATGCGGAAGGGCTAACATCTGCAAGGTCCAGACGGTCGGCAGCACCAAGGCGGCAGGCATGTGAGGGTGGGGGAGATGGTTTTACCAGGGCGCATGGTAGCAGCCAAACTAGTGAGGAAGGTGCAGGAGCCCAGGAAGAAGTGGAGGACGAACTGATGGAAGACTCATCAGATGAGGGAGACCTTGATCACATTTCTGTTGTGCGAGGTTGGGGGGAGAGGACAGGGGAAGGAAGCATGATTGTTACCTCACCACCAACACAACAGGGACTTGGTGCTCCTGGATGCGCAACACACATGAGTGCCTTCTTGCTGCACTACCTGCAACATGACCCTCGAATTGGGAGAATTAGAAATAATCCTGACTACTGGGTTGCCACACTGTTAGATCCCCGGTACAAAAGTAAATTTGCAGAAATTATTCCTGCCATAGAAAGGGATGCACGCATGCAGGAGTATCAGCAGAGACTGTTGCAGAATCTTACATGTGCTTTTCCACAAAACACCAGTGGTGCACGTAGTGAATCTCACAGTTCCAACTTGCCAACCGTGGGACCGTCAAGTGTTCAGCACTCAAACCATAACAGAACCACAGTATCTGCTGGTAACATCAATTTTGCGCAATCATTTCACCACTTTTTTAGCCCATCCTTTGCAAGGCCACAGGAGACAAGAAGTCTGACACATAGTCAACGCCTAGAGACGATGGTACAGGAGTATCTCCAAGTAAACATTGAAGCCATGACTGTGTCACTGGACCCTTGCTCTTTTTGGGCTTCCAATCTGGATAAATGGCCGGAGCTAGCCACTTACGCCTTGGAGATCTTGTCATGCCCCGCAGCCAGCGTTCTGTCTGAACGTGTGTTCAGCGCTGCTGGTGGTGTGCTGACAGATAAGCGCACGCGGCTCTCCACTGATAAAGTAGACAGACTCACGTTCATAAAGATGAACAAATCATGGATCCGAAACGACTTTTCTACCCCTGTGTCATCCTGGGGAGAGTAAAAGATGGATGATTGGTTAAAATCACCCTACCAACCGTTTTAAGCTTTCAAATTACTAATCATGTTTATCTGTATCTTGGCTGGAAAATAATTTGGACTTTGTAGCAGTGTGCAGCACTGATTCTATTAGGCCATCTATAATAAGCTCCACCAGATTTAAAATTACTAATCATGTTTATCTGTATCTTGGCTGGAAAATAATTTGGGCTTTGTAGCAGTGTGCAGCACTGATCCTATTAGGCCATCTATACTAAGCTCCACCAGATTTAAAATTAATAATAATTTTTAGCTGCATCTAGCCCGGAAAATAATTTTGGGGCTCCTAGATGCACAAGACACATAAGTGCCTTCTTGCTGCACTGCCTGCAACATGATCCTCATATTGTCAGAATTCGAAGTAATCATGACTACTGGGTTGCCACACTCTTAGATCCACAAAACTTTTCGATCAACCTTTTCATTTTAATAAAGACCAAAAAAATAGTCATTTTTGAAATTATAAGCATTAGCAGGTTATTAGAAACTGAAATCAAACAGTTTTCAACTCAAAACTTTATTCTAGGTGATGTTACATTTTCACATAGGACCCCTTGTTCGAAAGGAGCTTCTGAACTCTCTCGTCCATTGAATTTGTCAGGTTTTGGATGGTTTCTGCTTCAATTGTTTTGCATGAGGACATAATACCCTCCCAGAGCTGTTGCTTAGATGTGAACTGCCTCCCGCCATCATAGACACTCCTTTTGATGATGTTCCAGAGGTTCTGAATGGGGTTGAGGTCAGGGGAGCATGAGGGTCACACCATAAGTTTGTCCCCTTTTATGCCCATATCAGCCAAAGATGCAGATGTTTTATGTGCAGCATGAGATGGTGCATTATCATGCAAAAAAATGATCTTGCTGTGAAATACACGGTTCTTCTTCTTGAACCATGGCAGGAAGTGCTGTTTGAGAAAATCCACATACATTATGGAGTTCATCTTTATCGCCTTCAGGGATCCTAAAGGGGCCGACAATCTCTCTCCCCATGATTCCAGCCCAAAACATTACTCCACCTCCTCCTTGTTGGCGCTGTAGCCGTGTTTGCGTGGGGTGTCCATCAACCAGCCATCCTCCACTCCATCCATCTGGACCATCGAGCGCTGCACGGCACTCATCCGTGAACAAAACAGTTTTGAAATCAGTCTTCATGTAATGTTTGGCCCACTGGAGCCGTTTCTGCTTGTTTGAAGTGGATAGAGGAGGTCGACAGGATGGCGTATGCTCAGCTGCAAACCTCTGAAGGACCCTGCATCTTGTTGTTCGGGGGACGTTGGAAGCACCAGCAGCTTCAAAAACTTGTCTGCTGCTATGACAAGACTTTTTTGCCGCTGCTCTTTTAACCTGACGTAATTGCTTGTAGGAAAGAGTCCTCAATTTGCCCTTATCAGCACGCACACGTGTGTACTGTGAATCAGCTACATACTTCTTGATTGCCAAGACACTTCATCCTGATCATCGCACAATGTTGATTGTAGTCATGCCTTGACCTAAACACTCCACAATTTGTTGCTTCTCAGCAGCCGACACATCCTTTTTCTTTCCCATTTTGGCAGAAAATGTAGGCTGCTTAATAATGTGAGACAGCCTTCTTAAGTAGTCTTGCCTTTCATTGGACACACCTGCCAAACTAATTAGCACAGGTGTCTGCAATTGCTTACAGTGATATAAAGAGCCCTGACACACATCACCATCAATGAGTTTAACTGACAAACAAACAAATTCTTCCCTTATCACTCCTAAACACTTTTTGCATAATAATTTGGAACACAGTGTACATGTGCTTTTCCACAAAACACCAGTGGTTCACGTAGTGAATCTTTCAGTTCTAACTTGCCAACCGTGGTCTGTATGAAGTTGTTCAATAAAGGGCCCAAAATTAAGATTACATAGATGGGAGAGGTCTCTATGAATAGGAATTCCTAAGTATTTGATACCCTGTGAGGGCCAGGCAAAGGGAAAGTTGGACTGGATGGAATCCTATATGGATTTGGGGAGGGAGACATCGAGGGCCTCAGACTTCGCTGCATTGATTTTAAAATTTGACCATGTAACAAAGTGATCTATTTCAGCCATAACAGCATGAATGGATATATGTGATTGAGTGATATATACTAGGACATCATCAGCAAATAGAGAGCACTTGTACTCGGTGCCTCCCACCTCAATCCACCTAATATTGGGGTTATGGCGAATTGATGAGAGCAGGTGCTCCGTCATTAGGATGTATAAGAGAGGGGACAGAGAACATCCCTGCCTTGTCCCATTGGTGATTGTGAAAGGTGATGAAAATGTTCTGACGCGCCCCCTGGGCCTTGGGACACCCGGAGCCGGACCCTTTTTGGTGGATGCTGGTGGTTGTAGTCTCCGTGGCGGCGACCCGGTTCTGTGGCTCAGGGCGGTCAAACCAGTGGCGGAACTATTTATGTGGTTTTGATGTTTAAATGTCCGACTACGCCACCCGTGGATTGCGGTCAGAGTGAACCGCCGCTCCAGGGCAGACCGCTGAGGCTGGTGTTGTGGGTGCAGCAGAGCGTAGCATAACTCCCCACGGGAGGAGTATAGCCTCAGGGCAGTGTATGCGGAGGATGGGGGTGATGGTGCAGGGCAGCAGCAGTAACGACACGGAGTCAGTGATGCTGTCCAGGGCCTTTACTCACAGTTCTTATTATCCAGACCACGTCTGCAGGTAACGGCTGCACACGTCGTACTGTGCTCACCAGGTGAGGGGCTCAGACAACTCCCAGATAACTTTGGAGCGCTTCACAGGACCCCCTTTGTGTGTCCTTTGTCTGGCCTTTCTTACCAACCCTTCTGTCCGGCTGCCTCGGGCCTCCTCTTGGTAAACTTGGCTCCAGTTTCCCTGACCCTATGTGGTGCCTTCCTAGCGGGTGTAGCGAGGGGCTGCGCCACATAAAATGTCACAGCCTCCGGTTTCTAGCTGAGGGTCGTTTCCTGCCTCCACTAGTTTCGGGGACCGGTCTCCCCCTTTGGCCTGACCCCTCCACGCAGGTGGATTCGGGCGTGCGGTGGCGACTCGCCCGTCCGCACCCCTGGGATCCCTTCATTCCTCGTTCCTGGAGCCTTCTCCGCTCCTCTTCCTTCCTTCTCCCTCTTCCAGGCCTGGGCCTCTGTTACTAGGCCCGCCTCCGGAGCAGAGCTCATGCAGAGCCCCTGCTCCCTGCCACTTCTGCTCAGACTTCTCTGCACTGAACTAAGATGGTGCCCACCTTTTATACTCCCTTCTCAATGCACCCAGGAACTGCTTCCTCCCTGCTCCTGCACTACAGGGTTCCCCTTCCTCAGTGTTCCCTCCCCCCACTCCAGCCAGGGACAGGGACTGTCGTGCCCATCTCAGGGGCATATTGGTCGCCCTGCCCCACGGCAATGTGGTGTAATGCATGCAGGTGTCGGGTCCTGATCCACACTCCATCCTTACCTGAGAGTGAGATATCACACCTCTGGTTGAGGTGCAATACCTCTGTAGCAACCGAGCCCTCAGGGTAATACAGTTCCATTTATCTTCAGCCTAGGTGACGTATTGCGATACAGGGCCGTGATTTTGGCTATAAAAGGGTCCCCTAGACCCCTACCTCAAGCTTTTTAAGAGAATCATATATGGCGTGCCAGGAGACTCTATGGAATGCTTTCTCAGCATCCAACGAGAGTATCTAATTACAAATTTTTAACTGCATCTAGCCCAGGAAATACTTTGTGCCTAGTAGCAGTGTCTGCTAGTCAGCGGATTATCCCGGCTGTTAAGCAAGCTACACCACCTGTAGTTTTGACACTTAATTTTTTCAAAGGAAATGCTTCGGGACCACGGGATACTCAGTGAAGAGCATCAGGAGGCACCCCAAGGCATAGGGGCTGGGACTGGCAGTAGGATGCCTTGCGGTGGACAGCCGAGCTTGTTCCTTATAAAAGCTTTTTAACTGCAGCAGCTTTAGTGGACGCTACTGGAGCTGGAATTACGCGGCTGCTGGCATGAGACTTGCCCTCCAATAGATCCTTATAAATGGATTTAAAGTGTATTCATTCAAATTAGAGAGACAATTTAAATTAAAAAGCTTAGAGCTGCCTCCACCACAGGGGGGCTCGCTCGACCCACCAGCGGACAGGCACCAGTATTGGGAGAGGGGGGCTGGCCGTCAGGGTTCACCGTGGCTCTGGCACAAACCCGGCGACACGGAGGTGGCACGGGCAGGAGCGGACTGAACGTGTTGGCTTCTCACTTTTTGGATTTTAGAAGGGCATGACATGCCTATATCTGTGTCTCCCCCTCCTTTTACTCCTCCACCTCTTTTCTTTTCGCATGACTATATGTACTTGTCACTTTTCGATGTGTTAGTTGTGTCTTCAGAGCAGTTTGTCAGCTTTTGGACACCTTTGAAGGTGTTTTCTATGTGTTTCTATGTGTTTTTGTTTGCCTGCCATTGGTTTTAACGGTGTTCGAAGGTGTTCGACGAACAGTTCGGCGAACACACGGGTGTTCGACGAACCGAACCGAACTCGAACACTACGGGGGTGGCTCAACACTAAACATGAGTAATTTGAGGTCTGAAAGCACTGTTTCTTTTTTAGTATTTTGATGCTTTATCATTTGCTGTAAATAAATATAAAATTTTTAGCTTTGAATTTCGGAGACATGTTGTCAGTCGTTTACAGACTAAAACAACAATGTACATTTTCCCCAAAAATATACCAATAAAGAGAAAAATCAGAAAAACTGAAAATTTTGCAGGGGTCTCTTAATTTTTGTCAGAGCTGTATGTGTAAAAATGTATATAGATGACTGGCTGGTCCCAATCTGGCTTCTCCAAATGTCTCCATGGGTTCCTGATGACCGGAGGGTCCCACCTGGCAACCCCAAACAACATATCTATGGGTCCAGGTGACTTCATTGTCCCAATCTGGTCTCCCCAAATGTATCCATGGGCTCTCTGATGGTCAATGGAGAAGATCCATATCTTTCCATTCAGGGCTATATATTCTTAGGCTGGAATCATGCAGAATCCAGATCTGTTTCTCTTTGGGTAAAGCCATGCTACCAAGCTAGCTTAATGTCTGAGAGAGTATAAGTGATCTTTTGCTTCTCCTTGATTCTCTTTGCAGCAGGAGAGAAAAACCCTTTTTAAATTTACATATGTGGCTAAGGTCATCAGTCAGGTTGGGATAAAGGGCAGCGCTCAGTTCTCATTGTTTGAGCAATTAATGAATTTGCGTAGTTTGTCCTCCCGTCTTCTAAGTCAACAAGCCACAGGGTCCACACAAAGGTTAATCTACATATTTAGCAAATATTCATTCTTCCACGCTGAGTCACTGTCCTTCTTAACTAGCCAAAGAAATACACATACATTCACAAGTCAACACAATAGGGTATTTCTCTTGGCTTAACAAATCTAGACGTCTGTCTGATTATGATTATAAGCTGTATCATCACATTAGTAAACAGGAAAAATATTAAACTTACTTTAAAACAAAATGTGCTAAAGTGTTTGTTTTCTTATAAAAGCCAGTATAAAGAAGTTTCTCATTAAGTCCCAAAGACTCTAAACTATTTAAGTTATAGATCCATTTGAATTCGCGTCATAGCAATTCATTTGTAACCCTCCCTCTCCTTATGGTAGTATTAACTACCTCAATCCCCCTAACACAAAGTCAAATATTGGAACCAGCATATTTTTCTTAAAAGTGTGAAGCCACTGATGATAATTTCTTACCTTTTTGTTTATCCTCTCTTGCTGTTGCTATATTGGAAAGGTGCTGCTGCACCCTTCATCATAACTCCTGTGTAGTTTGGCCCACATATACCTTCGAGCATCCGCAAATAAAAGCATATCTGATGTTTCTGAACCGACAATTGAAGTATGCATGCGACTGTACCTGTGTGGGAAGATTAATGAGAGAAGCACCCTCCTCAGAGATCATGAATGGACAGACTGAGCAGCCACCGGAGGGAAAAGAGACAATAATTATATTACCCATATTTAACCTGCGTGTGGATCACCTAAAGTGACAGATTATGAAGTGGTCCTTCAAATTCTTTGATCTGTTAGCCACTATTCTTGGATTGGAAGAGATAAATGGTAGGAGCTTAGGTTCACTCAATAGAATGCCCGAACTCTTCTCCAAGATCTTATATACAGTATATCTCCCCATTGGTTATTATTAGTGATGAGCGAGCACTAAAATGTACGGGTGCTCGATGCTCAGGTCGAGCAAATTGGAGTGCTCGGATGCTCTACCGAAGCAACGAGGTCAATGTAAGTCTATGGGAAACTCGAGCATTTTTCACACGGCTCCCCTCGGCGGTCTGCAGAGGGCCTAAAAATTGCCCAAATCGATGGGAACACTGCTCAAATAACATGGAAACAGCATGGGGAAGACCCCTGGAAGCATTTCTGACTCCCAGGTCACCGCTGTCAACAATGTTGTCAGAGGTATTACGCCACTTTTACGGATTCACAATAAAACATACAAAAATGAAACCAAAATGGATTTTCCTGGGAAATATGTTAAGGAACATCCTTTCCAGGGTAATGACTTGTATATAAGGCAAAAAAAAAAAACCCAAAACAAAAATGCTCCTCCGCACCTTGGGCTATGTTCACACATAGCATTTTTGATGCGTTTTTGCACTTTTGCATTGCTTTCAACCAAGACAAATGCATTCACCTGGAAATGTCATTTTAACATTTTACAACCTTATCTGGCCATGTGGTGTGTGAAACATGATGAGACACATCATGAGTCATTTATGAAGGAGGGACTCTGAAAATCACAAAGCCTATTTTTATAGGGCCATCAGGCAGCCCTTACTATTCTTAAAGGGCCAGCAGTCGGCCCTCACTATTGTTAGAGAGTCATTAGCCGGCTATGCTTTGTTGTTCCCATTACTAAAGAGTGGGTCTCCTATACTGTTATTGCGTATGCAGTGAGTGGCAGGGCTGGCCAAAATTTGGACGCACCCCAATACCCCTTTGATAATTTGGACGCACCCCGATACCCCTTTGAAGAGACTTAGAGGAGGGCCTCCTGAAAACAATGTTCCCATTATTACGAAGTGGGTCTCCCAAACTGTTTGCCTATGCAGTGAAGGCAAGGACTGAAAAAATTTGCACCAACTCCAATGCACCTTGGAAGAGACGTAGAGAGGGCCTCCTGAAAAAAAATGTTCCCATTATTATTAAGTGGGTCTCCCATTGTGTTTGCCTATTTAGTGAATGCAAGGGTTGCCAAAAATTTAGAGGAACTCCAATGCCCCTTGGAAGAGACGTGGAAGTCAGAGGGCTTCTTGAAAACAATGTTCCCATTATTAGGAAGTGGGTCTCCCAATGTGTTTGCCTATGCAGTGAATGCAAGGGTTGCCAAAAATTTGGAGGCACTCCAATGCCCTTGGAAGAGACATGGAGCTCAGAGGGCCTCCTGAAAACAATGTTCCCATTATTAGGAAGTGGGTCTCCCATTGTGTTTGCCTATGCAATGAATGCAAGGGTTGCCAAAAATTTGGAAGTACTCCAATGCACCTTGGAAAAGACGTGGAGGTCAGAGGGCCTCCTGAAAACAATGTTCCCATTATTAGGAAGTGGGTTTCCCATAGTGTTGGCCTATGCAGTGAATACAAGGGCTGCCAAAAATTGGGAGGCACTCCAATGCCCCTTGGAAGAGACGTAGAGGGCCTCATGAAAAAATGTCCCCATTATTAGGAAGTGGGTCTCCCATAGTGTTGGCCTATGCAGTGAATGCAAGGGCTGCCAAAAATTGGGAGGCACTCCAATGCCCCTTGGAAGAGACAGAGAGGGCCTCATGAAAAAATGTTCCCATTATTAGGAAGTGAGTCTCCCATAGTGTTGGCATATGCAGTGAATGCAATGGCAGCCAAAAATTGGCAGGCACTCATAAGCGCCTTGGAAAAGATGTGGAGGAGGGCCTCATAAAAAAAATTTCCCATTAGAAAGGAGCGGGTCACCTATACTTGTAATGCCCATGCACTAAGTGTATGGGCTGACAAACATTTACCTCTGGGGGGTATACATGAACATATTGTATAAAAAAATTTTTACGGGCATCATAAACACCCTTTACACTGTGTTCCAAATTATTATGCAAATAATATTTTCTCAGATTTTCCAAAATTACCTATATGAATTGCAGTCATTGTAATTTTCCAGTCATATAACTATTAGAGTACAACTGAAAGGTTTTTGTACAAACTGCCTATGACAACAGTATATTTTTAAAAAAATAAAAAACTCAAACTGCACTCAAAATGCATGTTCCAAATTATTATGCACAGCAGAGATTTCAACCTTTTCATTTTAATAAAGAACAAAAAATTGGTCATTTTTGAAATTATAAGCATTAGCACGTTATTACAAACTGAAATCAAACAGTTTTCAACTCAAAACTTTATTCTAGGTGATGTTACATTTGCACATAGGACCCCTTGTTCGAAAGGAGCTTCTGAACTCTCTCGTCCATTGAATTTATCAGGTTTTGGATGGTTTCTGCTTTAATTGTTTTGCATGAGGACAGAATACCCTCCCAGAGCTGTTGCTTAGATGTGAACTGCCTCCCACCATCACAGACACTCCTTTTGATGATGCTCCAGAGGTTCTCAATGGGGTTGAGGTCAGGGGAGCATGGGTGCCACACCATAAGTTTGACACCTTTTATGCACATATCAGAAATGTAACATCACCTAGAATAAAGTTTTGAGTTGAAAACTGTTTGATTTCAGTTTGTAATAACCTGCTAATGCTTATAATTTCAAAAATGACCATTTTTTTGTTATTTATTAAAATGAAAAGGTTGAAAACTCTGCTGTGCATAATAATTTGGAACATGCATTTTGAGTGCAGTTTGAGCTTTTTATTTTCTTAAAAATATACTGTTATCATAGGCAGTTTGTACAAAAGCCTTTCAGTTGTACTCTAATAGTTATTTGACTGGAAAATTACAATGACTGCAATTCATATAGGTAATTTGGGAAAATCTGAGAAAATATTATTTGCATAATAATTTGGAACACAGTGTAAAAAAATTATGTGGGTGTTGCATCACGGACCACGGTCACCCTGGTGATATGGTGGTGAAGGATGAGGATGAGGAGAAGGAGGGGGACAAGAGCAACTAGCCAAAATTAGTAACCGTATACCCATGTGTGGGTGTGAAAAGGTGCATGGGAATACACCTCCAATAAAAGACACTGGATTTGTTTTTATGTTACACTGCAATCATTCGGTGGTGTTGAGAAGTCTGGCCCAATCCAGCCCTTGTTCCTTTTTATAAGAGTCACCCAGTCAGCATTTTCAGTTGACAGGCGGATATGTTCATCAGTTATAATTCCTCCAGCGGCACTAAAAACCAGCTCTGATAAAACACTAGCGGCAGGGCAGGTCAGGACCTCCAGGGCATAGAGAGCCAATTCATTCCGCATGTCCAGCTTGGATACTCAATAATTATAAGGCACAGTCGGCAAGGTACTCCCTCAGCATTTTCCCAAACATTGCACTCCTTGTGAGAGTACCCCGCGCCTCGGGGCCTGTGGGATGGGAGGGGCTGAAAAAACTCTCCCAGAACTTTGACAGTGTCCCCCTGACTCTGCTGGATTGGAGTTGTGTCTCTCTCGCCGTACTCCTTGGTTGTCCAATGAACTGTGACCTCTGCCGCCAGCGATTTCAGATGGGAATTTTTTAATAGTTCCACAACAAGGACCTTCTGGTACTGCTCCATTTTTATAGACCTGTCCACCTCAGGAATAAGAGATATAAAGTTCTCCTTATAGCGTGGGTCTAGAAGTGTCACCAACCAGTAATGACTGTCACCCAAAATTTTGAGAACAGAACACGAGGGTCACGGGAAAGGCAGTGTAACATAAACTCAGCCATGCATGCCAGACTTCTAACAGGCAAGACTTCCATGTCCTCACCAAGGTCCGACTGGGTCCCGGCTTTCAATATGTTAACCCAGTGTGCCGTCAGCGAGATGTACCATCCCTGCCCACAAGCACTTGTCCACGTGTCCATGGTTAGGTGGACTTTCCCGGTAACTGCATTGTTGAGGGCATGGCTAATGTTCTGGTACACTTGCTTTTGTAATGCGGGGACAGCACAGAAGGAGAAATAGCGCCGGCTGGGGACTCCACAAGCCTAAAAGGCAACATTTCAAGCGAAAGTTGTCTCGAAATGTGGAAATTTAATAGTGTGGCCTGTGGGGCATTGGCTGCTTATTTACATTTGCGTTCCAAGGACTGGGGTATGGACAACTGAACGCTACGCTGGGACAAGGACATGCTTGCTGATGTTGCTAGTTCAGAGTGTGCAACGACAGGTGCAGGGCAGGAGACATCTTCGCATGCACTATTGACAGGGGATTGGCTTGTACGCACAACAGTGGAAGAAGCAGTGGTGTCACCCGCAGACACTGTTTCTGGACCCTGGGGTTTGGCCCACAAACTCAGGTGCTTTGCTGCCATGTGCCTGATCATGCTGGTGGTGGTCAAGCTGGCAGTTTTGCTGCCCCTACTGATGCTGGCCTAGTAGGTGGTGCAAATGGCCTTTTTGGGGTTATCGGCAGAGTCTTTAAAAAACAACCAGACTCGGGAAGACCTAACAGTTGTACTGGCAATTTCCTCCGTGTTGGTGTTACTGGGAACGGTTGCCCGCCTTCTGCCTGGAGCCACCACACTGCTTCTTTCTGCCTGTTGGGGTGCTCTGCTTCCCTCCCCCTGTGTGCTGCTGTCCTTGCTCTGCATGTCTTCATGCCAGGTTGGGTCAGTTACTATATCATCCACCACCTCGTCTTCCACTTCCGCACCCTGGTCCTCCTCCTGACTTTCTGACAATTGTGTCTCATCATCGTCCACCTCTTGTGACACTTTCCCACCATCGCCTTCGTATGACCGTGGCTGCGCAAATATTTGGGCATTGCTACATGTGATCTACTCTTGCCCCACTTCAAGTGGACCAGAAAAGAGTCTATAAATCTATAAATGGAAAAGTGAACAGCTCTTCGGAATGTCAAATTGTGGGATCAGTTTTCTCTGGGCACTCGGCATGGTGGGAGGAAGGAGGATCAGAGTGAGGAATATGCGGTCCAGACTCACGGCTACTGAGACTTGACCGTGTGGAAGACAGGGTGGTGGTGGTGGTGGTGGCTAAGTGACTGGAAGCATTACCTGCCCTCCAACTAATAACCTTTTCACACTTCTCTGTGTTCAATAGTGGTGTTCTGCGGTCCCCTACTAATTGGGACAGGAAGGTCGAGTGAGAAGATTTGGGTGTTTGTTGTGGCACAATTTCAGCTTGCCCACGGCCTCGGCCTCTGCATGCCCCATCACCATCACGTCCAGTTCCCCATTCCTTGCCATGTGCCTTGCCCATTTTAAATGGAGGACAATATCTTCCACGCTCACTACAAATGGCTGAATTTGGAGCGAACTTATATGTGATCCGTGTGACGGACAAACCACAGTTTTAAATAGCTGGCCTGTAGGTAACTATTTTTAACAGCAAACTGGTGTCAATAACGTCACTGATACACTGAAACAAAATATTAATGGAGGCCAGAAATGGCAGAATTTTCAGCGCAATTATATGTGATCTGTGTGACGGACAAACTACAGTTTTAAATAGCTGGCCTGTAGGTAACTATTTTTAACAGCAAACTGGTGTCAATAACTTCACTGACACAATGAAACAAAATTTTAATGGAGGCTAGAAATAGCAGAATTTTAATCGCAATTATATGTGATCCGTGTGACGGACAAACCACAGTTTTAAATAGCTGGTCTGTAAGTAACTATTTTTTACAGCGCCGACCTTGTGTCATTAAGTTCACTGACACACTGCAACAAAATTTCAATGGAAGCCAGAAATGGCAATATTTTCAGTGCAATTATATGTGATCCGTGTGACGAACAAACCACAGTTTTAAATAGCTGGATTTTTAGCGCTGTAATATGGAAAGGACCTGGCTGTATTCTGCAGTGCCAACAAGCAAATGGCACAGATAAACAGTGTTCTCTGGATTGCTTTTTAAGCAAATAATCAGGATTAAGATAAAAAAATAATATTCCTGGCCCCTGATGCCTGGGCCTATTTGTACAAATATCTGTAAAAGCACCAGCAGACAGAACTGGAATGGATCCTTTTGCTATGTGCACTGCAGTCTGCTATATACCCTGCCTGCCTGCCTAGCACTGATATCTCTGCAGCTGGATTAGTCCTCAGAAGGACTGTTAGTTGAGATGGATATGTGTCTCTAATATAGTCTGGTTTACCTACACTAACTAGAAACAAGCAAATCTCTTCCTAGCTCAGCTGCAGCTCTACCTACACTGTCTGATTCCAGAGTTACTGTGACAAGCATGCCGGCGCCAGGTCTGATATAGACCTGATGGCGCTATGCGGCCAGCCAATCACTGTAATGCCACAACCAATATGGCTGCTGCATTACAGTGCATGGCAGACAATCCCTGCATGGTGATTGGCACT
Organism: Phyllobates terribilis; assembly: GCF_046119375.1. NCBI lineage: Eukaryota > Metazoa > Chordata > Amphibia > Anura > Dendrobatidae > Phyllobates > Phyllobates terribilis. Next base: position 656,553,317 of record NW_027362764.1, on the reverse strand, counting down.
CTAAAGAATGCCAAACTTGCAGGGAGGGGACCTGAGCTCCCGCCGAGCAACCCCGGAAATACTCGGCAATTGCCAAGCATCTCGAGCAGTGAGATGCTCGGGCGAGCACCAAGCAATAGCGAGCATGCTCACTTATCACTAGTTGTTATATGGCGTGACCAAATTGATGGTCCATAAAGGTTGTTTAACTCGAGGAGTATTTCTTGCCGATCACTATGATGGAATGTTCATAGGCTCTTGAGATAATCTTCCGCAGGTAACCTGTCATCTGAAACTGAGATCATGAGATTGGGCAAAAAACTCCTCAAAGGAACTACAATTTCTTTTCAAGAGTAGGAGTTGTCATTTTGGGGTGATATTGCGCAAGTAGACTGGATGGAAGCTGGAATAATGTAATAAATTATCGATAGTTGTCTTTTTGCGATACAAAGTGGTAGAGAGGCATGTTCCTAGAATCAAAATTTTGAGATCTAGGAAATCTGCTGTGGAAGTTGAGAAAGTGGACGTTAACTTTATTTCCCATGGGTTATAATTCAGCTGGTTGATAAATAATTTGCATTCCTCCAGCGTGCCTGTCCATAAAAGCAGAATGTCATCTATAAAGCGATACCATCGCAGTGCATGTGATTGGAAGGCCGTTGATTTTTGTACATATGTATCCTCCCACTAGCCTATATAAAGGTTGGCGTATGACGGTGTGCTTCATCCCTCCATGGCTGTACCAGATACTTGCCTATAAAAGGCCCTGTCAAAAGTAAAGTAGCTCTTATCAATAACCAATCTCAAAAGATCCAGTATGAAATAATCATGTTTCCTATCCCTGGTCGTATATAGGTCCAGAAAATACGTCACAGCATTGATACCTAGATCATTTTTGATACTAGTGTATAAGGCTTCCATGCCAAGAGTGACTAGAATGGTGTTCTCCAGTATCATTAGTTGTTCCAGTTGTTGAATAAGATTTGATGAATCTCTTATATAATACCCTAGAGAATGAACTATAGGCTGTAAAAATGATCTAAATAGATAAAGGGTTGTTTATATAGGCCACCAGTCCTTGAGATGATAGGCCTACCTGGGGGTTCCTCTAGACACTTATGGATTTTTTGCAACACATAAAATGTGAGCACAACAGGATGTGCGGTGGAAAGGAAATTATGTTCTTTCTTGTCCAGGATACCATGTTGAAATCCCAAAGGAAGTAATCAATCCATTTGAGCCTTGAAAACTGATGTCGGATAAGATGGAAGAACCTCATACTGAGAAAGATTAAAGTGCACCTGTCAGCAGGATTGTGCTCAGTAAACTATATACACTGTCAGGTGGGAGCTGTTACACTGATTAATATGATACCTTGGTTGATGAAATCCATCCTGTGGTTCTTTTTTAATGTTTATATTCAGTTTTGAGATAATGAGATTCTCGTGCTTCGGGGCGGCCTTTGGGGAAGGGCTTTATCTGGTGCTCTGCTTATGTATTCCACTGTATGCCTTCTGACAGGTCACAGTGCTTTAAGTGCCTCCTATTTTAAATACTGCATGTGTAATTCTGTGGTATAAATACAGAAAATTGCCAGCAGCAATATGGCGCTGGCCCTCACGCATGCATAGTAGCATATCTCATTTGCCGAGAGGTACTACTGCGCAAGCGCGCCTGACGGCGCCATATTGCTCCAGCCAAATTTTTTTTCCTCCAGCAAAATGGCACCCGTGTGTGCACAGTAACATCTATCGCTTGTAGGAAAAAAAATTTGCCTGCAGCAATATGGCGCCGCCGGCTGCGTTTGTGCTGTAGCATCTATTGGCTAGCGATAGATGTTACTATGCATGTGCATGCACCATTTTGCTGGAGGGAAAAAAATTTGACTGCAGCAATATGGCGCCACCGGCCACGCTTGCGCAATAGCATCTCTCAGCTGCAGGCAAATTTCAGGATTTGTACCATAGAATTACACATGCATTATTTAAAATAGGAGGCAGGTCTCTGAAGGCACAGTGACCTGTCAGAAGGCATACAGTTGAATACATAAGCAGAGCACCAGATAGAGCGCCTCACACAGGTCGCCCCAAAGAACAAGAATATCATTATCTCAAAACTAAAAATAAAGATTAAAAAAGAACTACTGGACAGATCTTATCAACACAGGTATCATTTTAATCAGTGTAACGGCGCCCACCTAACAGTGTTTTTGGTTTACAGAGCACAATCCTGCTGACCGGTGCGCTTTAATGAGTTGGCGTTTGGCTTTGGCAATGTACATGTCTTTTGGGAAAATAACAATATAGCCCCCTTTGTCTACCTCTTTTATAACGAACATGTCGTTACGTTTCAGTTTATAAAGGGCAGTTTTTCATCCTTTGTTAAGTTGTTATATCTATTGTTATCTGGTTTTAATCTCTGAATGACCCTGCTTACCACATCAAAACACATTTGTACAGCTGGGAAAAAAGAGAGATGGAGTGAGTGGATCGTGATGGTAATCTGCCCTTAAATCTCCCTCTCTTAGCTGAGCCAGTTTCATTTTCCTCAAGTAACTCGAACAGGTCACAAAACACCTGCCTCTCATTGTCCGGGAGATTATCTATTAGTGATGGTTGAAGGTATAGTAACTTAAATGTCAATTGTCTGCAGAACAGATATACATTTTTGCTAAGTTCAAATTTATCAAGTGCATTCATTGAGGAAAAGGACAGACCCTTAGAGAGTCCTATCTGCTGATGTGAGAGTATAGGATGACATGTTGACTCCCTGACTCACCAGAGTCAGGGATAGAGGCATCACTCGGATCTTGCACTATTGCCTCCTGTTACGTTTTGTGTCCGTCTTGTGTGTAGGGGACCAATCCCTGAATAATTACAAAGGATTATAAATTAATTGCTAGGGCACAAATCCAAACCAATCTGTAACTTAAATAGCGCCTTTGGGACTTAATGATGAACTTCTTTATACTGGTTTTAATAAGCAAAATTAGACAATTTAACACATTTTATTTTTAGGTAAGTTTAATATTTTTCTTGTTCACTAATATTTCTCCTTTTTGTTCACACTTTTTTTCACAGGTCTTATGTTTCCTAGGACAGAAGTCTAACCATCTTCACTACTTGGACACAACTATGTACACTCATAGGTTAGATTGTCCATCACCATTTGGACCAAATTTGCCCTATCTGGAATTAGTCCGGGGTCCCACTAGCGCATAGCATCCAATGTGAGAGCATCGGATGCGATATGCTAATGACATTCGGCTCCTGCTCTGCTGCTACCGGGAGCCGAATGTCAGTGCTCCGTGCTCCAATCCTCATGCACAGAAAGGCTCACAGCACAGCTGCGGAGGGGACGGAGAAATCAATTTCTCCATCTCCTCTGTTGCTGGCATCAGCGGGTATCGCACTGCACTCGGGTGATATCCGAGTGCAGTGCGATGTTTCATACGCACCCATAGGCTTATATGAGTGCGTGCGATCCGAATGCAGCATGCTGCAATTTTTTTACAGCCCGATTGAATGTAATTATTATTTTAATTATTTTTGTGATTATGGTCAAAACTTCATATTGAATATACATAATTCACAATTTCATCATCATAGACTTATCACTATTGTTTTTTTCCTTCTTTTTATTTATTTTGATCCCTTATATAAATATTTGCATGGATCACTGTAAGATAACAACTTCTATATCATTGTTTCAACAAACAACGCTATGGTGAGGCTCTAGATTTGAGCCAACACCATTTGTGCAGGACCGTTCTCTTGCTGCAATGTGTGACTATGGGCTTCCTGCACATTGCGCATGCACGGCCCGCTGCAGCCTGTATAGTTAAGCACTGATGCAGAAACCTGACTTCTGGCAAATACATGGCTGAACCATGCACAATACAAGTTATTAGACGTCGGGGAATTGTGACTTCCAGTCAACACGTAAGCAGCGCATGCACATTATGGTTTATGAGACGCTGAAATTCTGCTACTCCTCTCCATTTGCTGCTGACCAGCAGGTAACTATTATTAACATTATTATTTGTACTCAGGGCTGCCACTAAGAATTTCGGGGCCCCATACTGTCAAAATTTCCGTGCCCCCTTGAGACTCCAACCAGAATCCACCCCAGCTCTGCAACCACCCCTTGAACCTTCCACAGTCACACCTCCCACTATTGGAAAAACTCCACTTCTGCACCACGTCCTCATCAATCACACATTAACAGTTCCCATTGAACACCAGATCACATACATAGCCATCATCTTTTATTTTGGCCAAAAGATTTCTTAATCCACCACCATGACAAGGCAGACTCTTCTTGCCGGGTTCTACTCTACTGTAATCTAAACATAAACATAACATCTAAAAATAAACATTTCTTATAAATATCCTATATTTTTGTTTTAGGTATATTTTATTTATTTTTCTTTAAGGGAATGTGTCACATACATTTTTTTAAAGTAATTGTAACCAGATTGTGTTTTTTTTTTTAATAATCTGTATTTCTCATTGAAGATTCCATCAATCTTTCCCTCCCCTTCCCAACCAAAATTTATAAGCTACTGGAGAATCCTGAGCGCTACTGCCTGATGTTGTAATTTGGCATTTTGTTTTGCAGTATCGCTCAGGATTATCAAGTAGCTTCTACGTCTTGGTTGGGAGTTGGAAGGGGGGTGGGGGATGATTGCATCATACAATCACGTACTGAAATGGTGGACAAATTAATACATGGACTTAAGTTAGCTACTCACACAGCCAGTGGCACCGTCGTGCCTGCTGCCCAGTCAAGAAGAATCTAATGGTCGCCTCAGCTTGCCCACCGCCTCCACCTGCCCACCACTGCCGCCTTAGCCTGTGATCACCGAATTAATAAATGTAAACAGGGTATATTATTGCATATATATTCACCGATTATACACTACAAAAAATATCTCTATTGGTATTCATTAAAAACCTTTAAATTATAGAAAATAAATACAAATACACCTCAAAACATAACTCAAAGTGATAATATAAAAAAATTATCAAGTATTCAAGAGTAAAGGGGGGCCACCCCATTTAGCAATTACTCGTCCCTACCTGTCTGCGGAGGTCGGCACCCTCTTGAAACAAAATTGGCGCCCCCGCTCCTCTGCCACTCAACAGCCTCCACTCAGCAGCCTCCCCTCACCAGCATCCCCTCAGCATTCTTCCCTGATGCACCAGCATCACCTCCTTCACCAGAATCCCCTCACCAGCCTCCCCTCCCTCACCAGTCTCCCCTCCTTCAGCAGGCTCTCCTCATTAAGCAGCCTCCCCTCCTTCAGCAGACTCCAATACTTCAGTAGCCTCCCCACACTCATCAGCATCCCCTCAGCAGCCACCCTCCCTCACCAGAATCCCCTCATCAGCCTCCCCTCCCTCATCAGCATCCCCTCAGCAGCCTTCAATCCTTCAGCAGCCTCCCCTCCTTCAGCAGTCTCCCCTCCAGCAGCAGCCTCCCCTCCTTCATCAGCCTCCCCTTGTTCAGCAGCCTCCCCTCCCTCACCAGCATCCGCTCAGCCACCTCCCCTCCCTCACTAGCCTCCCCTCCTTCAGCAGCCTCCCTTCCTTCAGCAGCCTCCCCTCCTTCGGCAGCTTCCCCTCCCTCAGCAGCCTCCCCTCCCTCACCAGCATCCCCTCAGCAGCCTCCCCTCCTTCACCAGCGTCGCCTCCTTTAGCAGACTTTCCTACTTCAGCATCCTCCCCTCCCTCAGCAACCTCCCCTCCTCCAGCAGCCTCCGCTCCTTCAGCAGCCTCCCCTCCTCCAGTAGCCTCCCCTCCCTCAGCAGCCTCCCCTCCTTCAGCAGCCCAGCACAAACACACACACACACCACCCGCCGCTGTCCCCGCAGCACATGTGGCACACTGCTGCTTTGCTCTGGATTGAAGATGAGAGCGCAGCGTGTCACATGACCAGGACCGTGATGCCGCGGATTAAAGGTACTGCGCTCATTCCCATCTGCCGGGTGCATCAAGCACTGAGCTGTTGTCCCTAAGGGCCCGGTAAGCAGAAGCAAAGAGAGGTGGGCCCCGGGCTGTCAGCTTGTGGCCTGTGCTGGTGAGGTCCCCCATTTTTGCTTCTGGTCACTGGGCCCCATACAGCAGAAAGGGCAGTAATACCCTGATGCCCTGTTTGTACTATATACTGTATATATGCGCAAACCTCTCCAATGAATACTTACCCCTGAGGAAGACACATTTGTGTCCATTTGCGTGGGGTCCATTCCCTTTCTTGATCAGCCTTGTGTTTATAGGGGCTCCTAATCATGGACTGCTAAGTACTTTATTAACCTTTTTTCCATGTAATGTTGGCATACTGCTTCCATTTGGATTTAGTAAGGCTCTTGTGTCATTTATTATAAAGTTTCATATGTACATTTTTGCCTCTCTCGGATAAGACTCATGTGTATTGTGCTGTCAGCGCATTATCTATATCTATTGTCTTTTAGAAACTAGGCATGTTTTTCCTAACCAAATGTGTAATCCATTTATTGCACACATAAACAGAGCTAAGTCTTGGAATAATAGCCTAGCAGTGTACCCTTATGTTTGCTATTGTACACACATTTCTGGTCACCTAGGGATCACCACAACCATATAAAGGGTTGTTTAGTTTGGTTTTATAGCCATAGGCTTTTTAAATTGTTTTTAATGGATGGTTTTTTGCTTGTTATAGATTGAATTTAAGAAAGAAATCTGTTTATTTGTTGACCCTTGTATTTGCATACTTCTTTTCCCTCCTTTTGTTTTCATGTTCACATACAGTGTGCATTATCTAGATTCCATTATTATTGGGTGGTGACTAATAATCTAATATTAGATGTATAAACAGGCTGCCTTGAATACTTTGGCCAGTTGCTGGTGCTTGCTGTTGGGACGTAATTCTAAGTGGTCACTCACAAGAGCGAATAACTCGGACGAGTATAATCCAATAAACAAAAGGTATTGAACTCAGACCAATGTTATTCAATGAGGCAGTGCAGATCTGCGTATTTTTTCTCAGCTGTATTCGGTATGAGAGGTGAGAGAAAAATCTCAGCATGCAGTGATTTCACTCCAAAATCGGATGGATGTGAGAAAAAAATCGGATGCCATAAGGATCATCAATGACATCCGATTTTTATGGATACATTGTAATTCTGTAACATAGGAAACTCTTAATGGTTTTGTAAATGATTAATAGCGCTGCTGTAAACAAAACGGATTGCACACGGACATCACACAGATTGCACACGGATGACAAGTGAGAAAAAGTCGTCTTACTTTTCAAATGAAAATTGGATCAATTTTTTGTATACTTATGTGACCCCAACCAAACTGGATTTTCTGGTCCCATACTATTTTGCTAAAGCAAGTGGCTTTTTTTTCATGTTCCCGAAATGGTCAATTTCCATTTTTTAATTTTTAGTTTTTCTTCCCCTTTTCCTAAGAGCCATATTTTTTTCTTTTTATGTCCACATAGACGTATGAGGGTTTGTTATTTGCAGAATGAGCTTCACTTTTGACCACATAGTGAACTGCAAAATGGGGAAAAAAAATTTCAAGTGAGATGAAATTGCGAAAAATACACAGTTCTGACATTGCTTTTTGGAAATAGTTTTTACGGGGCACATTGTGTAGTAAAAATTACCTGGCAATAGAACAATTACAGCAATACCAAACTTGTCCAATTTTTTTATTATTTTACTAGTGAAAAAAAAATCTGAGATTTTAAAAAAATATATTTTTTTGATCGAATTTCCATTTTCCGAGACTCGTAACAATTTCATTTTTCAGTGTATAGAGCTACTGTTTGTGAGGACTTATTTTTTGTGGATCTAGATTGAGTTTTTTATGTACGATTTTGGAATTGTTATGACATTTTGATAGATTGTTACAGCATTTTTTGCTTTATTGCAATGTCCAAAAAAAAACACAATTAGGGCATTTTGAATTTTTTTCTATTTACAAAGTTTACTGATCAGGTTAATTATTATCATATTTTGACAGATCAAAATTTTCTGGACGCGGTGATACCGATTTAATTTTTTTTATATTTTTATTTTTAATGGTGGAAAAGTTGTGGTTGTTTGAACTTTTATGCTTTGTTTACTTTTTTCAGATTATTTAAAACTTTTTTTTTTCCTTTTTTACTTACAGGACTTCAACCTGCGGTTGTCAGAACGCTTGTGCTATGCACAGCAATATCACAGTGTTGCTGCATATAGTAAAAATCATGGTCTCAGTTGAAGCCCGGCCAAAGGGTGAGTTTAAAGGGAGCTTCTTAATGACAGGCATGGAAGTCTTCAAAAGACTCCTGACTGTCATAGCAACGCATCGATGACCTGTGACCAAGTAACGGACGTGCCGATGGGCTTATGGAATGACATGCCCCCATGCACTTAATGTTGCTGTCAGAGTTTGACAGCGGCATTTAACAGGTTAACAGTCATTGGCAGAGCTCCACTCCGCCCACAGCTATTAGAGGCAGGTCCTGGCAGTGACATGAAGCTATTACCTGCATCTGGGACTGGTGGTGAGGCCTCTGCAACTGGGAGCTATGTCTGTTTCCACCGCCAGGCAGAGTTTATTTGTCTTTTACTACATCACCTCCAGATCCTGCTCAATTGACATAATTTCAATCCCAACAGGAACAGGGCACATCAATAATTCCACACCCTCATTGTTTCACTCATGCAAGGCAAAATACTGCAAAGCAGCCATGAAAGCCTGAGGGAGAAAAGCCAAATAGAGGAAGAGTTGCTACTTTGCATCAAGAGACAACTCGCCCTTTGGCTGGCTCCCTGTGAACTGCAACTTGGAATTGAGGTGACCAATAATGCCCAATTCTAGCTGCCTCATGGTCAGACAAAAAATTCCACACTCCATGCATGGCTCATGACCTGAATGTTATAATGTAAAATTTCTTTCGCAAATATACATTCTTAAGAAAGGTGATGGCTATGGCCAGAAAAATGTCAGCCTATTTCAATAGGTATTATGTGGAAAACCATGCCCTTTTGGGTTTCTGGAGAACAACCTGATTTGCAACCCATTGGAATTCAATGCTGTATATAAGGGGTCTGAAACTCAGATAAATAAATGGGCCACAGATAGAAAGAAAAATTGAAGTTAACGGGCTGCATAACTTGCGGAATGTGATGACGTTTTCAAGTGGAACCATTTTATTTTCTAGATGATTTTTTGATCACTTTATTTTTCATTTTTTTCGTGTGTTTTATTTATTTATTTTATTAAAGTGTTTGACATATGGGTTATGAATCAGTTTTATAGCTTGGATTGTTTCGGAATTGGCAATAACAAGTGTGTACTTTTTTTTTACTTTAGTTTTTACATTAAACAGCATTTTTAATAGCAAAATATTTTTTCCTTTATGTTTTCATACTTTATTTTTACTTTCTTTCAATCTTTACAATTTTTTTTAACTTAGTCTCTATATATGACTGACTGTAGACTTCTAACAGAAGACCGGACAACCCCTTTGACTAAATTCAAAAAATAGTATTTGTTCACAAATTTGTATCTATTCTTGGAAAGAGATTGATTATGTTATTATACAAAAGACTAAGGAATATTAGGGTCCCTATTACCGGTAATGTAGTGGATGCTCATTTCCTATGTATGAAATTAAAAATTAGTTATCTTCCCTAAGATTCAGTGTACTTCTAATATAACGCAAAGACTTGTTGCATCCTCTCGGTGAAGGGTGAAGTGTTTCTGCACTTTAGTTGACGGTGAGTTCCCACTTCTATTACTTCCAGTTGCAGTCTCTTGCTGATCCTTGTGTCACATTGTTAGATTGATGATACAATGATACTGGTCAGGGGATGAATGACAAATTTTACTATAACATCCCAACATCGCATGAATTTTCAGCAGCCTTCCACACATCAACATTTAAGGTTGTAGCATAGTAATAGGATATTTAATAGTGCTCGTGAAGAGCAGATCACTGGAGAGTTATTAAAAGTAAAATTGTACAGAGCTGCAATAAAAACACAAATATCCAATGTTTTTTTCCTGTCAACTTTTATCTTACGTAGAATCTAGAAATGTATTTCCCTGCACACTGCATAAGATGGGATATTTACTTTTTATGTTCATATATAACTTGACGTACAGTAAAAAGATATATACTGTTACTTATTTCCTCATAAATGTTTGTAGTAAAGCCCTGTGCATATTTCAGAGGTAAAAAGTATTATAAAATAGGATATACCTTGCTATGCAATTATTAATAACCATGTTTGTGGTATTGCAGGGTTAATTCTTACACGCGCTTTGGTTTTTTTATGGTTTTAATAGTAATAGCACAACATAATAACAATAATAATAATGTATTTCTATAGAGGAACACTTTACAATTCAGAGGGACAAGTACAATCAAAATAAGACATAGTAACCCCTAGTGCAACAAAAAAAACTAATTTACAATCTATGAGGAAGTAGAGGTAATACAAAAGGTATAAAGTGCTTGCTGTGCATGGTCCAGCCATCAATATAATAATTAGGGGTATTCAAATAAAACTGTATGAATCAGTCATAAGCTAGTATCTGTATAAGAAGAGATTCAAAATGCTATTGAGTGTATAGATTGTGTGGAAACAGATGAGAGAAGGTACTAGATTTTGAGGAAAAGGGGATAAAAGGAAATAGTTAAATGAGTGAGTTAAGGTGATAGGCAAGTCTAAAGAAAAGTGTTTTAGCACACGCTTAAAACTGTAGTTACTGGAAACTAACTGGATTGTCTGTGGTAGTGCATTCCAAAGAACTGGTGTAGCACAAAGAAGTCTTGGAGATGGAAGTGGAAGTGAAGGTTTGGATGGTAGACAGAGATGAAGGAGGTGATGTATGGTGGTACAGAATTGTGGAAAGCTTTATGGGTGAGAGTGTTATGTTTATTTTGTACTCTGTAGTGGATGGGCAACCAGTGCAATGACTGGTATCGGGTGGAGTCATCCGTGTAGCAGCTCGACAAAAATTTGATCTTGGCTGCTGCATTCTGGATATATTGGAGAGGGTAGACTTTAGTAAGAAAGAGACTGATTAGTAGAGAGTTGCAGTTGTCCATATAAGAATAAATCAGGGCAACAGTAATAGTTTTTGCAGAGTTAAAAGTAAGAAAAGGATAAATTCTTGAGATGTTTTTAAGAAATGAAAGGTCTGAGTCAAATATAACCCCAAGACAGTGAGCCTGCTGATTGGTTATTTTTATAGAACCACCCACAGAAATGGCAATATTGGGTAAAGTTAGGTTATTAGAGTTAGGAAACACAAGGAGTTCAGTTTTTGAAAATTTCAGTTTTAGAGAACATAAAGTACAGTAGAAACAAGAGCCAAACAGTCACTAGTATTTTGTAGTAATGTAGGGGTGTTGTCAGGAGAAGATGTGTATACTGTAATTAAGTATCATTAACTTAGAGATGGTACTGGAAACCAAATCTGTCCATGAGGGTGGTGTTCAGAGAAAAGAGGAGGGGACCTATGATTAAATCTGGGAAACCCCAACAGGAAGAGAAAGAGGAGAGCGAAGAAGAATGAGCAAAATATACACTGAAGGAGCTGTCAGAGAGGTATGAACAAAGCCAAGAGAGAGCGATATTTTTGAAGCTCATAAATAGAGTATAGTGAGGAGAAGCTGGGGATCCAGAGTGTCAAATGCTGCAGAGAAGTTAGGAAAATCAGAAGGGTGTACTGGCCATTAGATTTAGCTGTTAGTAGATCATTAGATTTCATGATTTTATTTGCGGTGAATACATTTGCACAAATCGCATAATTAATGGAAATCTGTCACCCCCTGGGACTTTTCAGACCGCTAATATAGGCATACAGGTGATAGAAATGTGAATCTATACTTACCTGTATGGCCCATATTAGCGGTCTGATTGCTTGTAATAGCTTTTTATTAAATTATTTCTGCTAAGCTTCGCGTCTCCCGGATGCCAAGAAATCCCCGCCTACTAGCCCTATTTCCATACTCACCCCACCTCCCCTGCACGTCACAGGGCCCTGTGACGTGCCTCCCCTGCCGGATCCCACGCCTGCGCTGTTTCCTCTGTATGGATGGCGCTCTTCTTCCTGCCATCTGTGTAGTGTTATGAAGCAGGGAACTTGTGCCTATGTGGAGGTAACGTCTCCGCTTTCTTATTATCGAAGACTTCAGCGTATGACCAGCAAGTGGGTGGCAGATCCGGCAGAATAAATGGTGCCACCGTTGGCTGAACTGGATGTATAGGGACAAGACATCTTTTGCAGCAAGACTATCCTCAACGAAGCGCCGGACTGAATCAGTCTAGGACGGCCTTGTGAATAGTGTTGAGCCACCCCCGTAGTGTTCGAGTTCGGTTCGGTTCGTAGAACACCCATGTGTTCGCCGAACTGTTCGACGAACTGTTCGTCGAACACCTTCGAACACCGTTAAAACCAATGGCAGGCAAACAAAAACACATAGAAACACATAGAAAACACCTTCAAATGTGTCCAAAAGCTGACAAACTGCTCAGAAGACATAACTAACACATGGAAAAGTGACAAGTACATATAGTCATGCGAAAAGAAAAGAGGTGGAGGAGTAAAAGGAGGGGGAGACACAGATATAGGCATGTCATGCCCTTCTAAAATCCAAAAAGTGAGAAGCCGACACGGCCAGTTCGTTCCGGGGTTTGTGCCAGAGCCGCGGTGGACCCTGACGGCCAGCCCCCCTCTCCCAATACTGGTGCCTGTCCGCTGGTGGGTCGAGCCCCCCCGCAGTGGGGGGGGGTAACATCTGCAGAAGAAAGACGATCTTCCAGCCAAGCTAAGATGTCGACTTCTTTTCGTGGACAATGTGATACGATCCCTTTCTTACGGACACGCCCATCGCTACAAATTCCAGATGAGGCACAAAAACAGCAGGTGCTTCAGCGGATATCAAGTGCTCCTTCAAGTGGGCTCTCCTCCACCTCAATTTCAACATCACAAATATTCCAGTCCTCAGAGGTGTCACCCCAATCGCACTTGCTTCCTCACAGCTCCCAAGTCTCCAGCTGCCCGTCTGAGTATGGGGTAACACAGATGGTTGAGTCTGCAGAGCTGTTTAATCATACTATAGCCTGGGAAACGTAAGTCTGCACCAGAGCTTCTGTTAATCCAGACGAGGAAATGATCTGCACTGATGCCCAGAATCTTTATAAGTCGGATCCAGGACCAGATGAAGAAGGTTCTGAGCATAATGTAGACCCTCGTTCCCAAACTGTCACTCCTGTTGGTGGAGACAATGATGAAGACGATGATGAGACTCAAATACCTGATTGGAGCGACAACTTGACTTTTCGGTCAGGGCAGGAAGAGGTTGGCTTTGAGGACGACGGGTGTGATAACACACAGGGTGATGATGACGAGGTTGGAGATCCCACTTACTGTCAACCCACAGTCAGCCAGTCGATGAGGTCAACGGAGGAGGTGGAGGAGGATGTGACTAGCCCAGGGGATGGGGATGACTCGGTACCCGGGCCTTTGCCTGGCCTTGGGGATGTCGCGGTGGTCGGCTCCCTGGCCCGTACCCTGGGGTCACTCTTTAAAAGAGTGGATAATTGTTAATTTTATAAGAGTTTGTGACGCCACCTGTGGTATCTGGTGAGAAGCACCAGCGCTGCAGCAGTCCACTGAGACCCGTGATAAGGCTGCTCGATGGTATAGCTCCCCACAGGTGGAGCTAGGTCTCAGGGCAGCGTATGCAGGGGGAATGCAGGACAGGCGAGACCCAGCTGGGTCAGAGCAAGAACGGGAACGGACACGGTAGTCACTTCAGTACCTTTTACTGGAGGAAATTCAGGCACATCCCGGAGCACTGTAGGGTGAAGGGTGAATATCAGGATCCTCCCCAATGAGCGGGTGTAGGGCCTCCTGTTTCTTGCCTCTGCGTAGTAAGTTTCTGACCTGCCTGGAGCTAGGCCTAACTTTGTCTCTGTCCTGCGCTGGCTGACCTTGTGGTAGGGCCTTCTCTTGGAGTTCACGCTCCCACTATGCGGGGCCTAAGCGTCTCCTGGCTCTGTTACGTATCAGCACCTTAGCCATCCTGGGACTTGTAGTTCTCCAGGGATTCCGGTTATGCCTTACTGAATCTAGTTAGCAGGAGCCTCGTGCTCCACTGCTGAACTATTAACTGAGTTCTCTAGACTAGACTGAGCTCCACTGCAGACTGACCTCTCTTAGGCTTCTCTACTGCAGGAACTCTTCAGAGGAACTGAACTGCCTAGCTCCACCTTCCCTATTTATATCCCTAACGGGCTCCCTCTGCTGGTCTGAGGTGGAAGGTGGAGATGTGTGAATGTTTATGGGGGCCTCTTGTGGAGGATTCCATCAATACACTCTTCTAGGATATGTGATACCAAGCACAGCGGGGCGTCACAGATGCTATTGACGATGAGGTTAGGTTGCGCCTTCCTGGACACAGATGGAGTACTGGAAGCACGTCAACAACTGCATCCTCAACCACAACTCTGCCTCTGACCACAAGTCGTAGTGGCTCTTCAGGTCGCATGGGCTCTAAGCTTTGCATAGCCTGGGCATTTATTCAGAATGATAAGGATGACCCAACTCATGTTATCTGTAATATTTGTAACCAAAACATAAGTAGAGGCCAAAAAATCCATAGTTTGAGTACTTCATGCATGAACCGGCACATGGATATGAAGCATAAGTTGCAGTGGGAAGCTCACTGTGCTACAATGCGGCCTAGCAGGCTGGGCCAACCACCGTCTGCCCCATCTTGTGCATCCGCGGCCTCTTCATCCTCTGTGACTGGGGGGACAGCAGTCACACATGTTTTTGGACGCAGACCTGCCACCTCTTTACCTGCAACAGCCAGTGTGATTGGCAGGTCATCAGTTCATTGGGAAGTGGAAACACCTGCTGGTGTTGAGCGCTCTCTGACATCGAGAGCACCAGCTTTGGATCAAGGCAATCTAACATGTCCGCCTGCATCTTCCTCACAGACCGGCAGTTTGCCGGGGACATCCTACTCAACCCCGTCTAAGCACAACAGCCATCCCTCAGTCCCTCAGATGTGGAAAAGTAAAAGACCATTTCCTCCTAGCCATGAGAAAGCTAAGAGGTTGAATTTCACCATCTGCAAGCTCTTGGCTACAGAAATGCTGCCTTTCCGCCTGGAGGACACAATGGATTTTCGAGACCTTATGTCCGTCTCAGTGCCCCAGTACCAGATGCTCAGTAGGCACTACTTCTCAAAGAAAGGTGTGCCTGCGCTCCACCAGCATGTCGCACACAACATCACCGCTTCTTTGAGAAACTCTGTGTGTGACAGGGTGCATTTCACCACAGACACTTGGACGAGTAGGCATGGACAGGGGCGTTACATGTCGCTGACTGGGCACTGGGTAACTATGGTGACAGCAGGACAAGGGGCTGCTGTCCAAGTCTTACCGTCCCCACGAGTTGTGCGTCAATCCTCTTTATCTCGAAGTTCCTCCACTGCTTCTGCCTCCTCAACCTCCTCTTGGTCCTCCACCTGCACCCAAAGCCTGTCTGGTAATGCCACCTGCATTCTAACTGCACAGAAGGAATCCTGCACACCTCCTTACTATGCTGGCAGCAGGGCTCAAGGCATCAGTGTTTACTTTGAAATGTCTGGGAAATGTGAGTCACACAGCTGAGGAGTTGTGGTCAGCTCTGGAGACCCAGTTTCATGAATGGTTGTCTCCACTGGACCTGCAACCAGGGAAGGCCCTGTGCGACAATGCTGCATCGCCGGGGCAATGTCACACACGTACCTTGTATGGCTCACGTGTTGAACCTGGTTGTCCATAAATTGTTAGCCCACTATCCAGGACTAGATGGCCTTCTGCAGGGAGCACGGTCGCTGTGTGCTCACTTCCGCCGTTCGCATCCCGCAGCTCAATGACTTACATCTCTACAGAAGTCGTTGGGCCTGCCAGTTCACCGGCTGAAATGCGATGTGCCGACACGGTGGAATTCAACTCTGACCATGTTGCAGCGACTGTGGCAGCACCGACAAGCCCTGGTGCAATACGTTCTGACGTATAGCCTGGGCCAACGAGATCCAGAGGTGGGGCAAATCACGCTGCAGGAGTGGTCTCAGATCAGGGACCTATGAAGTTGACGCGCCCCCTGGGCCGTGGGGTACCCTGAGCCGGGCCGGTAGACGCTGGGGGTTGTAGTCACTGTGGCGGTAACCCGGTCCGTGATCCAGGGCGGTCAATCCAAGGGTAATTTGCATATATGGGTTTTATAATGTCCGACTACGCCACCTCTGGAGTGGGGCAAAAGGGGCCGCCGCTGCGGAACAGTCCTCTGAAGCTGGTGGTTTTGCAGGAATGGTATTATTACTCACCACAGGAAGAGTGTAGCTTGAGGGCAGTGTGGGTGGATGATGGTGGTTGTAGTGCAGGGAGTCAGTAATGAACACAGGGTCCGTGTGATGCAGTCCCAAGATCTTTACTCACAGTTGTTGCAGTCCAGCTTACAGGTCCCAGAGCAATCTCACCCGTCGTGCTGTGCGTACTCATTGAGGGGCTCAGTCCACCCCCAGATAGCTCCGGAGTACTTAGCAGGACCCCCTTCTGTGTGTCCTTTCTCTGGCCTTCTACCTGCACCTCACACCCAGTGACACTTCTATCCGGTATCCTCGGGCCTTGGCGGGCGACTTGTGTTCCGTTCCCTGGGTCCTATGTGGCTACCTTCTTAGTGAGACTGGTGTGGACTTTTACCTGCAGTACATGAAATGCTGCAGCCTCCGGTTTCTAGTTGAGCCTTGCTGTTTCTCCACTAGTTGAGGGACCGGTTCCCCTTATCTGGTCTGGCCCCTCTACCTCCTGGTAGCAGCAGGAGTACGGGTGGCCTTCTGCACGGCCCATAGCCCTAGGGTCCCTTCGGTTCCTGGAGCCTTCCTGCTCCCACTCCTCTCTTCTCTCCTTCAGTCCTGGGCCTCCCAGGCTAGGCCCGCCTCTGGAGCAGAGCTCATGCCGAGCCTCTGCTCCTGTCACTTTTCCTCCTCTGACTGGCTTGCTCTTTCTAAGATAGCTTCCTATTTATACTCTCCCTGTCATGTGCTCCGCTAAGCTGCTCCCCTAAGCACCCACTACATAGGACCCTTCCACCAGTTAGGGACCTGGGACTGTGCTCTCCCTTAGGAGCAATCTTGCCCTACCCCCACTGCGGGTATGTGTTGGATGCAGGTGTTAGGGTCCCGAGCCATATGCCTTCCTTACCTGAGGGTGAGATACCACACCTCTGGGTGAGATGCAGTAACTCTGTGGCGACTGAACCCTCAGGGGCGCCACACACCCTTCTGCACAGTTTTGAAATGGCGACGAAGATGTTTAGTGCTGACGACGATGCCATTATCAGCATGACTATTCCGGTGATTTACATGCTGGAGCACACACTAAACAGAATTCAGAGTCAGGTGGTGGGACAAGAGGAGGTGGAGGAAGTAGAGGAGGAGTCGTATGCGGAAGGGATAACATCTCCAAGGTCCAGACGGTTGGCAGCACCAAGGCGGCAGGCATGGGAGGGTGGGGGAGAGGGATTAACCAGGGCGCATGGTAGCAGCCAAACTGTTGAGGAAGGTGCAGGAGCCGAGGAAGAAGTGGAGGACGAACTGGCGATGGGCATGGAAGACTCATCAGATGAGGGAGACCTTGGTCACATTTCTGTTGTGCGAGGTTGAGGGGAGTGGGCAGAGGAAGGAAGCATGATTCTTACCTCGCTACAAACACAACAAGGACTTGGTCCTCCTGGATGCGCAAGATTCATGAGTGCCTTCTTGCTGCACTACCTGCAACATGACCCTCAGATTGTCAGAATTCGAAGTAATCCCGACTACTGTGTTGCCACACTCTTAGATCCCCGGTACAAAAGTAAATTTGCCGAAATAATTCCTGCCATAAAAAGGGATTGACGCATGCAGGAGTATCTGCAGACGCTGTTGCAGAATCTTACATGTGCTTTTCCACAAAACACCAGTGGTGCACGTAGTGAATCTCACAGTTCTAACTTGCCAACCGTGGGACTGTCGAGTCTTCATCACTCAAACCGTAACAGTAACACAGTATCTGCTGGTAACAGCAATTTTGTGGAATCGTTTCACCACTTTTTTAGACCATCCTTTGCAAGGCCACAGGAGACAAGAAGTCTGACACATAGTCAACGCCTAGAGAGGATGGTGCAGGAGTATCTCCAAGTGAACATCGAAGCCATGACTGTGTCACTGGACCCTTGCTCATTTTGGTATTCCAATCTGGAAAAATGGCCGGAGCTCGCCACTCACGCCTTGGAGATCTTGTCATGCCCTGCAGCCAGTGTTCTCTCTGAACGTGTGTTCAGCGCTGCTGGTGGTGTGCTGACAGATAAGCGCACGCGTCTGTCCACTGAGAATGTAGACAGACTCACGTTCATAAAGATGAACAAATCATGGATTCGCAAGGACTTTTCTACCCCTGTGTTATCCTTGGGAGACTAAAACCTTGAGGATTTGGTAAAATCACCTCACCAACCGTTTTAAGCAACTGTGGGGCAATTGATGCCACTTAACCCTAGAACGCATGACCATAAAAATTTACACTTTCATATACCTGGGGCCTTTTAGGCTCGTGTGCAAATAACATGGAATAACTCAAACTCAAATGACTAACAACTATATACATGAAGAATACCTAGAGTTTCAAAATTCTAACTAAAGTAATCTTGCAGAAAATAGAAAACAATTAACAGGGCGGGCCTGCGAGGCCCCAGGTATGCGTTCTAGGGTTAAGTGGTGTCTGTGCCACAATTTTGGGAAAAAATGGAGACTCTTTTTGGAGTCCCCTTGCTGTGTCTTACGTGACGTTGGCATCGTCAATTCCAGGTGGGGTTGGGTCGCTCCCCCCCCTTTTTAACTGTAAGAAACTAGATACAATATGGCTTGGGGTAACACAGATGGTTGAGTCTGAAGAGCTCAGAGGTCTGCTCCAAATCTTCAGTGTCTGCTAGTCAGCGTAGGATTTTTAACTGCATCTAGCCTAGGCAATACTTTGGGCGTAGTAGTCCAGCTGCGAAGCAAGCTGCACCGCCTGTGTATCTAATAAGAATTTTTAAATGCATCTAGCCTAGGCAGACTGTGGGGACCCCCAACCAAACCCAGACGCTCAGCCCCCTACCGCCCCCCTTTCCTTGACAATACAATAATGTAACTCTTACAACTGGATGGGTGAGGATCGGTCACAGCTTTATTAACTCTTTATACTCATTCCCTTAGAAAGGCATTTTATTTCTAAAATAATTCAGCTTGTTGCAGCATGCCCTGGGTCTCCACTCCGGCAAGTTGGCCAACAAGTGTAACTCTCCAACATGTCCTTTCTATTTCCAGGCCACGGAGGATCCTGCGTACTCGTATGCAGGACTCTGACCCCCACCCATTACTCTTAACGCTTGTTCCACTCCGTCCTGGAGTCCTGACAGGAATATGTCCAGTTCAATATTCATTAAGTGAACAACGTCGGGCCGTATGAGGCCTGCTTTATCTCCTTCCAGTTGTCGGTGTCGTACCATTACACCACCTCTGTCTCTTCTAAATTTTGCCGTCCGAATATTTATTACCCGCCTTGTCCGTTCGATGGTCGTGATGTCTCGCGCACCTTGCCATACCGCAATCTCTGACCATACTATCGCTAGTTTTGTGAAAAATTCTCTGAAGCGCTCAGTGTCTAGTTTCATTATTGCCATTAGTTATGCGCTGTTATGATGACCTAGGTTGTTTCCCCCGGCCTGTATAACTAAGATGACCAGACATCTTGCCTCTCTCCCTACCTTGATGACCTCCATTAGTACCTGTGGCCATAGCAGGCCTCTAATACCTCTCTAGTTGAAATATGTGTTATGAAACTCTAATTTCCTCCCGCCTGGGCAGACTTTCGCCCTTTTTTCTGCCCAATACATATACGAGTGGCCTATCACCGACACTGTTGGCTTAGCGTCACCTGTAAAAGCAACAAACCACGTTAGGATAACAAGTCCGGTCTTATGTATCTTGCCAAACACGTGGATCGCCATCTCCCTATCCTCTGAAATTCCGTTTCTGACAGTCCTGCTCTTGCTGCTTCCGTGGCCGCGCCTATGAGGAATGAGTGTGTCCCGTAATCTTTGGGGTGGTTCCCTGCCGATGTTATGCATTTATTAAATATAGCTTGGAACTGGTATCTTGATAATGGCATTCCATCAATGTGTGATAGGAAGAAATTACTTTGTGATCTGATGGTTTGATATGTTTTTACTATTGTTACCCAACTCAGTGTACCGTTTGTGGGTTGTAGAAGTACCCAAGTGCCCCTGCCCGCTGGAACCGTTTTCGATTTGTGTATGCGTAGACGTATTGCATTATTGGCTATGACTACGTCCTGGTGTAATAAGCCTCCACTGGTGGTAATTTTGGATTGAGGGACTAATTCGCTTATGCTCCCCGAAGAAGGCGATCACAAATGCAGTAGAAAGTAGTGTTGCTTCAAATTGTGAGTGTCATGTTAATGGTGTTAGGGATATGATGTGAGAAATCAGTTTAAGTGACACGGGACGGGACGTCTACACTCCTGACTTGGCTGACCCCTATTCCACCCTTTTATGGATTGTCTGATGATGAACCTTTGTCACATCTCCCCAATTCAGTAGTTGGAAGTGAAATGCTACTCCGGTCAGACACCGCTGCGCTGACGCCCCTGATATGCCCCTCATAATTAGCTGGTGGAGAAATTCTATGGTGACTTGTGATCTGGCTTGTTCACATTGGTCAGCCCGTCTGCCTGCTACTAGTCGTGTCCACTCTTCCCATGCCTTACCGTATGCTTGCCACGTCGACGGGGCAACTGACGCTCTGATTAATGGCATCAACTATTCGCCACTAGATCCCATAGGGAAGGTGGGCAACTGTTGCCCGATGGGTGGGCGTTGTGGAAGAGCTCTGTGAAAATCTGCCAATTGAATTGTTATAAAGCGTTAGCAGCAGCTTTAGACCCCTCAGCATAGTGGCTAGCGCGGACCCATACATTGTGTTTTAGGCACAGGAATGCTAGCCTGGGTAGTAGGCCTAGCACTGGGGGAGACGATGATGCAATCTTATTAATGCAGTGCGCTAGGCTGGTGTTTTTTGTTATGAAGCGTATATTTTTGGAAGCCAGGCGCGCGCTCCATATTTCTATTGCTACCACTATTGGGAAGAAAAATTATTTTCAGGGCTAGATGCAGCTAAAAATTATTATTAATTTAAAAGCTGGTGGAGTTTGGTATAGATGGACTAATACAGTGAGTCCCACACACTGCTAGAAGGCCAAATATTTTTTCAGAGCAAGATGCAGATAAAAATTATTTTTCATTTGCAACCTGATGGAGGTCAGTAAAGATGGACTAATAGACCAAGTCCCACACACAGCTAGAAGGCCAAATATTTTTTCAGAGCTACATGCAGATAAAAATTATTTTTAATTTGCAACCTGATGGAGGTCAGTATAGATGGAGTAATAGAGAAAGTCACACACACTGCTAGAAGGCCAAATATTATTTCAGAGCTAGATGCAGACAAAAAATTATTTTGAATTTGCAACCTGATGGAGGTCAGTATATATGGACTAATAGAGAAAGTCCCACACATTGCTAGAAGGCCAAATATTTTTTCAGAGCTAGATGCAGATAAAAATTATTTTTAATTTGCAACCTGATGGAGGTCAGTATAGATGGACTAATAGAGAAAGTCCCACACACTGCTAGAAGGCCAAATATTTTTTCAGAGCTGGATGCAGATAAAAATTATTTTTAATTTGCAACCTGATGGAGGTCAGTATAGATGGACTAATAGAGAAAGTCCCACACACTGCTAGAAGGCCAAATATTTTTTCAGAGCTAGATGCAGACAAAAAATTATTTTCAGTTTGCAACCTGATGGAGGTCAGTATAGATGGACTAATAGAACAAGTCCCACACACAGCTAGAAGCCCAAATATTTTTTCAGAGGTAGATGCAGAAAAAAATTATATTCACTTTGCAACCTGATGGAGGTCTGTATAGATGGATTAATAGAAAAAGTCCCACACACAGCTAGAAGCCCAATATTTTTTCAGAGGTAGATGCAGAAAAAAAATATATTCAGTTTGCAACCTGATGGAGGTCAGTATAGATGGACTAATAGAGAAAGTCCCACACACTGCTAGAAGGCCAAATATTTTTTCAGAGCTAGATGCAGACAAAAAAATATTTTTAATTTGCAACCTGATGGAGGTCAGTATAGATGGACTAATAGAGAAAGTCCCACACACTGCTAGAAGGCCAAATATTTTTTCAGAGCTGAATGCAGATAAAAATTATTTTTAATTTGCAACCTGATGGAGGTCAGTATAGATGGACTAATAGAGAAAGTCCCACACACTGCTAGAAGGCCAAATATTTTTTCAGAGCTGGATGCAGATAAAAATTATTTTTAATTTGCAACCTGATGGAGGTCAGTATAGATGGACTAATAGAACAAGTCCCACACACAGCTAGAAGCCCAAATATTTTTTCAGAGGTAGATGCAGAAAAAAATTATATTCAGTTTGCAACCTGATGGAGGTCTGTATAGATGGATTAATAGAACAAGTCCCACACACAGCTAGAAGCCCAATATTTTTTCAGAGGTAGATGCAGAAAAAAAATATATTCAGTTTGCAACCTGATGGAGGTCAGTATAGATGGACTAATAGAGAAAGTCCCACACACTGCTAGAAGGCCAAATATTTTTTCAGAGCTAGATGCAGACAAAAAAATATTTTTAATTTGCAACCTGATGGAGGTCAGTATAGATGGACTAATAGAGAAAGTCCCACACACTGCTAGAAGGCCAAATATTTTTTCAGAGCTGGATGCAGATAAAAATTATTTTTAATTTGCAACCTGATGGAGGTCAGTATAGATGGACTAATAGAGAAAGTCCCACACACTGCTAGAACGCCAAATATTTTTTCAGAGCTGGATGCAGATAAAAATTATTTTTACTTTGCAACCTGATGGAGGTCAGTATAGATGGACTAATAGAACAAGTCCCACACACAGCTAGAAGCCCAAATATTTTTTCAGAGGTAGATGCAGAAAAAAATTATATTCAGTTTGCAACCTGATGGAGGTCTGTATAGATGGATTAATAGAACAAGTCCCACACACTGCTAGAAGCCCAAATATTTTTTCAGAGGTAGATGCAGAAAAAAATTATATTCAGTTTGCAACCTGATGGAGGTCTGTATAGATGGATTAATAGAACAAGTCCCACACACAGCTAGAAGCCCAATATTTTTTCAGAGGTAGATGCAGAAAAAAATATATTCAGTTTGCAACCTGATGGAGGTCAGTATAGATGGACTAATAGAGAAAGTCCCACACAATGCTAGAAGGCCAAATATTTTTTCAGAGCTAGATGCAGACAAAAAATTATTTTTAATTTGCAACCTGATGGAGGTCAGTATAGATGGACTAATAGAGAAAGTCCCACACACTGCTAGAAGGCCAAATATTTTTTCAGAGCTGGATGCAGATAAAAATTATTTTTAATTTGCAACCTGATGGAGGTCAGTATAGATGGACTAATAGAGAAAGTCCCACACACTGCTAGAAGGCCAAATATTTTTTCAGAGCTGGATGCAGATAAAAATTATTTTTAATTTGCAACCTGATGGAGGTCAGTATAGATGGAATAATAGAGAAAGTCCCACACACTGCTAGAAGGCCAAATATTTTTTCAGAGCTAGATGCAGAAAAAAATTATATTCAGTTTGCAACCTGATGGAGGTCAGTTTAGATGGACTAATAGAACAAGTCCCACACACAGCTAGAACCCCAAATATTTTTTCAGAGGTAGATGCAGATAAAAATTATTTTTAATTTGCAACCTGATGGAGGTCAGTATAGATGGACTAATAGAGAAAGTCCCACACACTGCTAGTAGGCCAAATATTTTTTCAGAGCTAGATGCAGACAAAAAAATACTTTCAGTTTGCAACCTGATGGTGGTCAGTATAGATGGACTAATAGAACAAGTCCCACACACAGCTAGAAGCCCACATATTTTTTCAGAGGTAGATGCAGAAAAAAATTATATTCAGTTTGCAACCTGATGGAGGTCAGTATAGATGGACTAATAGAGAAAGTCCCACACACTGCTAGAAGGCCAAATATTTTTTCAGAGCTAGATGCAGACAAAAAATTATTTTTAATTTGCAACCTGATGGAGGTCAGTATAGATGGACTAATAGAGAAAGTCCCACACACTGCTAGAAGGCCAAATATTTTTTCAGAGCTGGATGCAGATAAAAATTATTTTTAATTTGCAACCTGATGGAGGTCAGTATAGATGGACTAATAGAGAAAGTCCCACACACTGCTAGAAGGCCAAATATTTTTTCAGAGCTGGATGCAGATGAAAATTATTTTTAATTTGCAACCTGATGGAGGTCAGTATAGATGGACTAATAGAGCAAGTCGAACACACAGCTAGAAGCCCAAATATTTTTTCAGAGGTAGATGCAGAAAAAAATTATATTCAGTTTGCAACCTGATGGAGGTCTGTATAGATGGACTAATAGAACATGTCCCACACACAGCTAGAAGCCCAAATATTTTTTCAGAGGTAGATGCAGAAAAAATTTATATTCAGTTTGCAACCTGATGGAGGTCTGTATAGATAGATTAATAGAACAAGTCCCACACACAGATAGAAGCCCAATATTTTTTCAGAGGTAGATGCAGAAAAAAAATATATTCAGTTTGCAACCTGATGGAGGTCAGTATAGATGGACTAATAGAGAAAGTCCCACACACTGCTAGAAGGCCAAATATTTTTTCAGAGCTAGATGCAGAAAAAAATTATATTCAGTTTGCAACCTGATGTAGGTCAGTATAGATGAACTAATAGAACAAGTCCCACACACAGCTAGAAGACCAAATATTTTTTCAGAGGTAGATGCAGATAAAAATTATTTTTAATTTGCAACCTTATGGAGGTCAGTATAGATGGACTAATAGAGAAAGTCCCACACACTGCTAGAAGGCCAAATATTTTTATAGAGCTGGATGCAGATAAAAATGATTTTTAATTTGCAACCTGATGGAGGTCAGTATAGATGGACTAATAGAGAAAGTCCCACACACTGCTAGAAGGCCAAATATTTTTTCAGAGCTGGATGCAGATAAAAATTATTTTTAATTTGCAACCTGATGGAGGTCAGTATAGATGGACTAATAGAACAAGTCCCACACACAGCTAGAAGCCCAAATATTTTTTCAGAGGTAGATGCAGAAAAAAATTATATTCAGTTTGCAACCTGATGGAGGTCTGTATAGATGGATTAATAGAACAAGTCCCACACACAGATAGAAGCCCAATATTTTTTCAGAGGTAGATGCAGAAAAAAAATATATTCAGTTTGCAACCTGATGGAGGTCAGTATAGATGGACTAATAGAGAAAGTCCCACACACTGCTAGAAGGCCAAATATTTTTTCAGAGCTAGATGCAGAAAAAAATTATATTCAGTTTGCAACCTGATGTAGGTCAGTATAGATGGACTAATAGAACAAGTCCCACACACAGCTAGAAGACCAAATATTTTTTCAGAGGTAGATGCAGATAAAAATTATTTTTAATTTGCAACCTGATGGAGGTCAGTATAGATGGACTAATAGAGAAAGTCCCACACACTGCTAGAAGGCCAAATATTTTTATAGAGCTGGATGCAAATAAAAATGATTTTTAATTTGCAACCTGATGGAGGTCAGTATAGATGGACTAATAGAGAAAGTCCCACACACTGCTAGAAGGCCAAATATTTTTTCAGAGCTGGATGCAGATAAAAATTATTTTTAATTTGCAACCTGATGGAGGTCAGTATAGATGGACTAATAGAACAAGTCCCACACACAGCTAGAAGCCCAAATATTTTTTCAGAGGTAGATGCAGAAAAAAATTATATTCAGTTTGCAACCTGATGGAGGTCTGTATAGATGGATTAATAGAACAAGTCCCACACACAGCTAGAAGCCCAATATTTTTTCAGAGGTAGATGCAGAAAAAAAATATATTCAGTTTGCAACCTGATGGAGGTCAGTATAGATGGACTAATAGAGAAAGTCCCACACACTGCTAGAGGGCCAAATATTTTTTCAGAGCTAGATGCAGACAAAAAAATATTTTTTAATTTGCAACCTGATGGAGGTCAGTATAGATGGACTAATAGAGAAAGTCCCACACACTGCTAGAAGGCCAAATATTTTTTCAGAGCTGGATGCACATAAAAATTATTTTTAATTTGCAACCTGATGGAGGTCAGTATAGATGGACTAATAGAGAAAGTCCCACACACTGCTAGAAGGCCAAATATTTTTTCAGAGCTGGATGCAGATAAAAATTATTTTTACTTTGCAACCTGATGGAGGTCAGTATAGATGGACTAATAGAACAAGTCCCACACACAGCTAGAAGCCCAAATATTTTTTCAGAGGTAGATGCAGAAAAAAATTATATTCAGTTTGCATCCTGATGGAGGTCTGTATAGATGGATTAATAGAACAAGTCCCACACACAGCTAGAAGCCCAAATATTTTTTCAGAGGTAGATGCAGAAAAAAATTATATTCAGTTTGCAACCTGATGGAGGTCTGTATAGATGGATTAATAGAACAAGTCCCACACACAGCTAGAAGCCCAATATTTTTTCAGAGGTAGATGCAGAAAAAAAATATATTCAGTTTGCAACCTGATGGAGGTCAGTATAGATGGACTAATAGAGAAAGTCCCACACACTGCTAGAAGGCCAAATATTTTTTCAGAGCTAGATGCAGACAAAAAATTATTTTTAATTTGCAACCTGATGGAGGTCAGTATAGATGGACTAATAGAGAAAGTCCCACACACTGCTAGAAAGCCAAATATTTTTTCAGAGCTGGATGCAGATAAAAATTATTTTTAATTTGCAACCTGATGGAGGTCAGTATAGATGGACTAATAGAGAAAGTCCCACACACTGCTAGAAGGCCAAATATTTTTTCAGAGCTGGATGCAGATAAAAATTATTTTTAATTTGCAACCTGATGGAGGTCAGTATAGATGGACTAATAGAGAAAGTCCCACACACTGCTAGAAGGCCAAATATTTTTTCAGAGCTAGATGCAGAAAAAAATTATATTCAGTTTGCAACCTGATGGACGTCAGTTTAGATGGACTAATAGAACAAGTCCCACACACAGCTAGAACCCCAAATATTTTTTCAGAGGTAGATGCAGATAAAAATTATTTTTAATTTGCAACCTGATGGAGGTCAGTATAGATGGACTAATAGAGAAAGTCCCACACACTGCTAGTAGGCCAAATATTTTTTCAGAGCTAGATGCAGACAAAAAATTACTTTCAGTTTGCAACCTGATGGTGGTCAGTATAGATGGACTAATAGAACAAGTCCCACATACAGCTAGAAGCCCACATATTTTTTCAGAGGTAGATGCAGAAAAAAATTATATTCAGTTTGCAACCTGATGGAGGTCAGTATAGATGGACTAATAGAGAAAGTCCCACACACTGCTAGAAGGCCAAATATTTTTTCAGAGCTAGATGCAGACAAAAAATTATTTTTAATTTGCAACCTGATGGAGGTCAGTATAGATGGACTAATAGAGAAAGTCCCACACACTGCTAGAAGGCCAAATATTTTTTCAGAGCTGGATGCAGATAAAAATTATTTTTAATTTGCAACCTGATGGAGGTCAGTATAGATGGACTAATAGAGAAAGTCCCACACACTGCTAGAAGGCCAAATATTTTTTCAGAGCTGGATGCAGATGAAAATTATTTTTAATTTGCAACCTGATGGAGGTCAGTATAGATGGACTAATAGAGCAAGTCGAACACACAGCTAGAAGCCCAAATATTTTTTCAGAGGTAGATGCAGAAAAAAATTATATTCAGTTTGCAACCTGATGGAGGTCTGTATAGATGGACTAATAGAACAAGTCCCACACACAGCTAGAAGCCCAAATATTTTTTCAGAGGTAGATGCAGAAAAAAATTATATTCAGTTTGCAACCTGATGGAGGTCTGTATAGATGGATTAATAGAACAAGTCCCACACACAGATAGAAGCCCAATATTTTTTCAGAGGTAGATGCAGAAAAAAAATATATTCAGTTTGCAACCTGATGGAGGTCAGTATAGATGGACTAATAGAGAAAGTCCCACACACTGCTAGAAGGCCAAATATTTTTTCAGAGCTAGATGCCGAAAAAAATTATATTCAGTTTGCAACCTGATGTAGGTCAGTATAGATGGACTAATAGAACAAGTCCCACACACAGCTAGAAGACCAAATATTTTTTCAGAGGTAGATGCAGATAAAAATTATTTTTAATTTGCAACCTGATGGAGGTCAGTATAGATGGACTAATAGAGAAAGTCCCACACACTGCTAGAAGGCCAAATATTTTTATAGAGCTGGATGCAGATAAAAATGATTTTTAATTTGCAACCTGATGGAGGTCAGTATAGATGGACTAATAGAGAAAGTCCCACACACTGCTAGAAGGCCAAATATTTTTTCAGAGCTGGATGCAGATAAAAATTATTTTTAATTTGCAACCTGATGGAGGTCAGTATAGATGGACTAATAGAGAAAGTCCCACACACTGCTAGAAGGCCAAATATTTTTTCAGAGCTAGATGCAGAAAAAAATTATATTCAGTTTGCAACCTGATGGAGGTCAGTATAGATGGACTAATAGAACAAGTCCCACACACAGCTAGAAGCCCAAATATTTTTTCAGTGGTAGATGCAGATAAAAATTATTTTTAATTTGCAACCTGATGGAGGTCAGTATAGATGGACTAATAGAGAAAGTCCCACACACTGCTAGAACGCCAAATATTTTTTCAGAGCTAGATGCAAACAGAAAATTATTTTCAGTTTGCAACCTGATGGAGGTCAGTATAGATGGACTAATAGAACAAGTCCCACACACAGCTAGAAGCCCAAATATTTTTTCAGAGGTAGATGCAGAAAAAAATTATATTCAGTTTGCAACCTGATGGAGGTCTGTATAGAAGGATTAATAGAAAAAGTCCCACACACAGCTAGAAGCCCAATATTTTTTCAGAGGTAGATGCAGAAAAAAAATATATTCATTTTGCAACCTGATAAAGGTCAGTATAGATGGACTAATAGAGAAAGTCCCACACACTGCTAGAAGGCCAAATATTTTTTCAGACCTACATGCAGACAAAAAAATATTTTTAATTTGCAACCTGATGGAGGTCAGTATAGATGGACTAATAGAGAAAGTCCCACACACTGCTAGAAGGCCTAATATTTTTTCAGAGCTGGATGCAGATAAAAATTATTTTTAATTTACAACCTGTTGGAGGTCAGTATAGATGGACTAATAGAGAAAGTCCCACACACTGCTAGAAGGCCAAATATTTTTTCAGAGCTGGATGCAGATAAAAATTATTTTTAATTTGCAACCTGATGGAGGTCAGTATAGATGGACTAATAGAGAAAGTCCCACACACTGCTAGAAGGCTAAATATTTTTTCAGAGCTAGAAGCAGAAAAAAATTATATTCAGTTTGCAACCTGATGGAGGTCAGTATAGATGGACTAATAGAACAAGTCCCACACACAGCTAGAAGCCCAAATATTTTTTCAGAGGTAGATGCAGATAAAAATTATTTTTAATTTGCAACCTGATGGAGGTCAGTATAGATGTACTAATAGAACAAGTCCCACACACAGCTAGAAGCCCAAATATTTTTTCAGAGGTAGATGCAGAAAAAAATTATATTCAGTTTGCAACCTGATGGAGGTCTGTATAGATGGATTAATAGAAAAAGTCCCACACACAGCTAGAAGCCCAATATTTTTTCAGAGGTAGATGCAGAAAAAAAATATATTCATTTTGCAACCTGATGGAGGTCAGTATAGATGGACTAATAGAGAAAGTCCCACACACTGCTAGAAAGCCAAATATTTTTTCAGAGCTAGATGCAGACAAAAAATTATTTTTAATTTGCAACCTGATGGAGGTCAGTATAGATGGACAAATAGAGAAAGTCCCACACACTGCTAGAAGGCCAAATATTTTTTCAGAGCTGGATGAAGATAAAAATTATTTTTAATTTGCAACCTGATGGAGTTCAGTATAGATGGACTAATAGAGAAAGTCCCACACACTGCTAGAAGGCCAAATATTTTTTCAGAGCTATATGCAGACAAAAAAATTATTTTTAATTTGCAACCTGATGGAGGTCAGTATAGATGGACTAATAGAGAAAGTCCCACACACTGCTAGAAGGCCAAATATTTTTATAGAGCTGGATGCAGATAAAAATTATTTTTAATTTGCAACCTGATGGAGGTCAGTATAGATGGACTAATAGAGAAAGTCCCACACACTGCTAGAAGGCCAAATATTTTTTCAGAGCTGGATACAGATAAAAATTATTTTTAATTTGCAACCTGATGGAGGTCATTATAGATGGACTAATAGAGAAAGTCCCACACACTGCTAGAAGGCCAAATATTTTTTCAGAGCTAGATGCAGAAAAAAATTATATTCAGTTTGCAACCTGATGGAGGTCAGTATAGATGGACTAATAGAACAAGTCCCACACACAGCTAGAAGTCCAAATATTTTTTCAGTGGTAGATGCAGATAAAAATTATTTTTAATTTGCAACCTGATGGAGGTCAGTATAGGTGGACTAATAGAGAGAGTCCCACACACTGCTAGAAGGCCAAATATTTTTTCAGAGCTAGATGCAGACAAAAAATTATTTTCAGTTTGCAACCTGATGGAGGTCAGTATAGATGGACTAATAGAACAAGTCCCACACACAGCTAGAAGCCCAAATATTTTTTCAGAGGTAGATGCAGAAAAAAATTATGTTCAGTTTGCAACCTGATAAAGGTCAGTATAGATGGACTAATAGAGAAAGTCCCACACACTGCTAGAAGGCCAAATATTTTTCAGAGCTAGATGCAGACAAAAAAATATTTTTAATTTGCAACCTGATGGAGGTCAGTATAGATGGACTAATAGAGAAAGTCCCACACACTGCTAGAAGGCCTAATATTTTTTCAGAGCTGGATGCAGATAAAAATTATTTTTAATTTGCAACCTGTTGGAGGTCAGTATAGATGGACTAATAGAGAAAGTCCCACACACTGCTAGAAGGCCAAATATTTTTTCAGAGCTAGATGCAGAAAAAAATTATATTCAGTTTGCAACCTGATGGAGGTCAGTATAGATGGACTAATAGAACAAGTCCCACACACAGCTAGAAGTCCAAATATTTTTTCAGTGGTAGATGCAGATAAAAATTATTTTTAATTTGCAACCTGATGGAGGTCAGTATAGATGGACTAATAGAGAGAGTCCCACACACTGCTAGAAGGCCAAATATTTTTTCAGAGCTAGATGCAGACAAAAAATTATTTTCAGTTTGCAACCTGATGGAGGTCAGTATAGATGGACTAATAGAACAAGTCCCACACACTGCTAGAAGGCCAAATATTTTTTCAGAGCTGGATGCAGATTAAAATTATTTTTAATTTGCAACCTGATGGAGGTCAGTATAGATGGACTAATAGAGAAAGTCCCACACACTGCTAGAAGGCTAAATATTTTTTCAGAGCTAGAAGCAGAAAAAAATTATATTCAGTTTGCAACCTGATGGAGGTCAGTATAGATGGACTAATAGAACAAGTCCCACACACAGCTAGAAGCCCAAATATTTTTTCAGAGGTAGATGCAGATAAAAATTATTTTTAATTTGCAACCTGATGGAGGTCAGTATAGATGTACTAATAGAACAAGTCCCACACACAGCTAGAAGCCCAAATATTTTTTCAGAGGTAGATGCAGAAAAAAATTATATTCAGTTTGCAACCTGATGGAGGTCTGTATAGATGGATTAATAGAAAAAGTCCCACACACAGCTAGAAGCCCAATATTTTTTCAGAGGTAGATGCAGAAAAAAAATATATTCATTTTGCAACCTGATGGAGGTCAGTATAGATGGACTAATAGAGAAAGTCCCACACACTGCTAGAAAGCCAAATATTTTTTCAGAGCTAGATGCAGACAAAAAATTATTTTTAATTTGCAACCTGATGGAGGTCAGTATAGATGGACAAATAGAGAAAGTCCCACACACTGCTAGAAGGCCAAATATTTTTTCAGAGCTGGATGAAGATAAAAATTATTTTTAATTTGCAACCTGATGGAGTTCAGTATAGATGGACTAATAGAGAAAGTCCCACACACTGCTAGAAGGCCAAATATTTTTTCAGAGCTATATGCAGACAAAAAAATTATTTTTAATTTGCAACCTGATGGAGGTCAGTATAGATGGACTAATAGAGAAAGTCCCACACACTGCTAGAAGGCCAAATATTTTTATAGAGCTGGATGCAGATAAAAATTATTTTTAATTTGCAACCTGATGGAGGTCAGTATAGATGGACTAATAGAGAAAGTCCCACACACTGCTAGAAGGCCAAATATTTTTTCAGAGCTGGATACAGATAAAAATTATTTTTAATTTGCAACCTGATGGAGGTCATTATAGATGGACTAATAGAGAAAGTCCCACACACTGCTAGAAGGCCAAATATTTTTTCAGAGCTAGATGCAGAAAAAAATTATATTCAGTTTGCAACCTGATGGAGGTCAGTATAGATGGACTAATAGAACAAGTCCCACACACAGCTAGAAGTCCAAATATTTTTTCAGTGGTAGATGCAGATAAAAATTATTTTTAATTTGCAACCTGATGGAGGTCAGTATAGGTGGACTAATAGAGAGAGTCCCACACACTGCTAGAAGGCCAAATATTTTTTCAGAGCTAGATGCAGACAAAAAATTATTTTCAGTTTGCAACCTGATGGAGGTCAGTATAGATGGACTAATAGAACAAGTCCCACACACAGCTAGAAGCCCAAATATTTTTTCAGAGGTAGATGCAGAAAAAAATTATGTTCAGTTTGCAACCTGATAAAGGTCAGTATAGATGGACTAATAGAGAAAGTCCCACACACTGCTAGAAGGCCAAATATTTTTCAGAGCTAGATGCAGACAAAAAAATATTTTTAATTTGCAACCTGATGGAGGTCAGTATAGATGGACTAATAGAGAAAGTCCCACACACTGCTAGAAGGCCTAATATTTTTTCAGAGCTGGATGCAGATAAAAATTATTTTTAATTTGCAACCTGTTGGAGGTCAGTATAGATGGACTAATAGAGAAAGTCCCACACACTGCTAGAAGGCCAAATATTTTTTCAGAGCTAGATGCAGAAAAAAATTATATTCAGTTTGCAACCTGATGGAGGTCAGTATAGATGGACTAATAGAACAAGTCCCACACACAGCTAGAAGTCCAAATATTTTTTCAGTGGTAGATGCAGATAAAAATTATTTTTAATTTGCAACCTGATGGAGGTCAGTATAGATGGACTAATAGAGAGAGTCCCACACACTGCTAGAAGGCCAAATATTTTTTCAGAGCTAGATGCAGACAAAAAATTATTTTCAGTTTGCAACCTGATGGAGGTCAGTATAGATGGACTAATAGAACAAGTCCCACACACAGCTAGAAGCCCAAATATTTTTTCAGAGGTAGATGCAGAAAAAAAATATATTCACTTTGCAACCTGATAAAGGTCAGTATAGATGGACTAATAGAGAAAGTCCCACACACTGCTAGAAGGCCAAATATTTTTTCAGAGCTAGATGCAGACAAAAAAATATTTTTAATTTGCAACCTGATGGAGGTCAGTATAGATGGACTAATAGAGAAAGTCCCACACACTGCTAGAAGGCCTAATATTTTTTCAGAGCTGGATGCAGATAAAAATTATTTTTAATTTGCAACCTGTTGGAGGTCAGTATAGATGGACTAATAGAGAAAGTCCCACACACTGCTAGAAGGCCAAATATTTTTTCAGAGCTGGATGCAGATTAAAATTATTTTTAATTTGCAACCTGATGGAGGTCAGTATAGATGGACTAATAGAGAAAGTCCCACACACTGCTAGAAGGCTAAATATTTTTTCAGAGCTAGAAGCAGAAAAAAATTATATTCAGTTTGCAACCTGATGGAGGTCAGTATAGATGGACTAATAGAACAAGTCCCACACACAGCTAGAAGCCCAAATATTTTTTCAGAGGTAGATGCAGATAAAAATTATTTTTAATTTGCAACCTGATGGAGGTCAGTATAGATGGACTAATAGAACAAGTCCCACACACAGCTAGAAGCCCAAATATTTTTTCAGAGGTAGATGCAGAAAAAAATTATATTCAGTTTGCAACCTGATGGAGGTCTGTATAGATGGATTAATAGAAAAAGTCCCACACACAGCTAGAAGCCCAATATTTTTTCAGAGGTAGATGCAGAAAAAAAATATATTCATTTTGCAACCTGATGGAGGTCAGTATAGATGGACTAATAGAGAAAGTCCCACACACTGCTAGAAAGCCAAATATTTTTTCAGAGCTAGATGCAGACAAAAAATTATTTTTAATTTGCAACCTGATGGAGGTCAGTATAGATGGACAAATAGAGAAAGTCCCACACACTGCTAGAAGGCCAAATATTTTTTCAGAGCTGGATGAAGATAAAAATTATTTTTAATTTGCAACCTGATGGAGTTCAGTATAGATGGACTAATAGAGAAAGTCCCACACACTGCTAGAAGGCCAAATATTTTTTCAGAGCTAGATGCAGACAAAAAAATTATTTTTAATTTGCAACCTGATGGAGGTCAGTATAGATGGACTAATAGAGAAAGTCCCACACACTGCTAGAAGGCCAAATATTTTTATAGAGCTGGATGCAGATAAAAATTATTTTTAATTTGCAACCTGATGGAGGTCAGTATAGATGGACTAATAGAGAAAGTCCCACACACTGCTAGAAGGCCAAATATTTTTTCAGAGCTGGATGCAGATAAAAATTATTTTTAATTTGCAACCTGATGGAGGTCATTATAGATGGACTAATAGAGAAAGTCCCACACACTGCTAGAAGGCCAAATATTTTTTCAGAGCTAGATGCAGAAAAAATTATATTCAGTTTGCAACCTGATGGAGGTCAGTATAGATGGACTAATAGAACAAGTCCCACACACAGCTAGAAGTCCAAATATTTTTTCAGTGGTAGATGCAGATAAAAATTATTTTTAATTTGCAACCTGATGGAGGTCAGTATAGATGGACTAATAGAGAGAGTCCCACACACTGCTAGAAGGCCAAATATTTTTTCAGAGCTAGATGCAGACAAAAAATTATTTTCAGTTTGCAACCTGATGGAGGTCAGTATAGATGGACTAATAGAACAAGTCCCACACACAGCTAGAAGCCCCAATATTTTTTCAGAGGTAGATGCAGAAAAAAATTATATTCAGTTTGCAACCTGATGGAGGTCTGTATAGATGGATTAATAGAAAAAGTCCCACACACAGCTAGAAGCCCAATATTTTTTCAGAGGTAGATGCTGAAAAAAAATATATTCAGTTTGCAACCTGATGGAGGTCAGTATAGATGGACTAATAGAGAAAGTCCCACACACTGCTAGAAGGCCAAATATTTTTTCAGAGCTGGATGCAGATAAAAATTATTTTTAATTTGCAACCTGATGGAGGTCAGTATAGATGGACTAATAGAGAAAGTCCCACACACTGCTAGAAGGCTAAATATTTTTTCAGAGCTAGAAGCAGAAAAAAATTATATTCAGTTTGCAACCTGATGGAGGTCAGTATAGATGGACTAATAGAACAAGTCCCACACACAGCTAGAAGCCCAAATATTTTTTCAGAGGTAGATGCAGATAAAAATTATTTTTAATTTGCAACCTGATGGAGGTCAGTATAGATTGACTAATAGAACAAGTCCCACACACAGCTAGAAGCCCAAATATTTTATCAGAGGTAGATGCAGAAAAAAATTAAATTCAGTTTGCAACCTGATGGAGGTCTGTATAGATAGATTAATAGAAAAAGTCCCACACACAGCTAGAAGCCCAATATTTTTTCAGAGGTAGATGCAGAAAAAAAATATATTCAGTTTGCAACCTGATGGAGGTCAGTATAGATGGACTAATAGAGAAAGTCCCACACACTGCTAGAAGGCCAAATTTTTTTTCAGAGCTAGATGCAGACAAAAATATATTTTTAATTTGCAACCTGATGGAGGTCAGTATAGATGGACTAATAGAGAAAGTCCCACACACTGATAGAAGGCCAAATATTTTTTCAGAGCTGGATGCAGATAAAAATTATTTTTAATTTGCAAACTGATGGAGGTCAGTATAGATGGACTAATAGAGAAATTCCCACACACTGCTAGAAGGCCAAATATATTTTCAGAGCTGGATACAGATAAAAAATATTTTTAATTTGCAACCTGATGGAGGTCAGTATAGATGGACTAATAGAACAAGTTCCACACACAGCTAGAAGCCCAAACATTTTTTCAGAGGTAGATGCAGAAAAAAATTATATTCAGTTTGCAACCTGATGGAGGTCTGTATAGATGGATTAATAGAACAAGTCCCACACACAGCTAGAAGCCCAAATATTTTTTCAGAGGTAGATGCAGAAAAAAATTATATTCAGTTTGCAACCTGATGGAGGTCTGTGTAGATGGATTAATAGAACAAGTCCCACACACAGCTAGAAGCCCAATATTTTTTCAGAGGTAGATGCAGAAAAAAAATATATTCAGTTTGCAAACTGATGGAGGTCAGTATAGATGGACTAATAGAGAAAGTCCCACACACTGCTAGAAGGCCAAATATTTTTTCAGAGCTGGATGCAGATAAAAATTATTTTTAATTTGCAACCTGATGGAGGTCAGTATAGATGGACTAATAGAGAAAGTCCCACACACTGCTAGAAGGCCAAATATTTTTTCAGAGCTGGATGCAGATAAAAATTATTTTTAATTTGCAACCTGATGGAGGTCAGTATAGATGGACTTATAGAGAATGTCCCACACACTGCTAGAAGGCTAAATATTTTTTCAGAGGTAGATGCAGAAAAAAATTATATTCAGTTTGCAACCTGATGGAGGTCAGTTTAGATGTATTAATAGAACAAGTCCCACACACAGCTAGAAGCCCAAATATTTTTTCAGAGGTAGATGCAGATAAAAATTATTTTTAATTTGCAACCTGATGGAGGTCAGTATAGATGGACTAATAGAGAAAGTCCCACACACTGCTAGTAGGCCAAATATTTTTTCAGAGCTAGATGCAGACAAAAAATTATTTTCAGTTTGCAACCTAATGGAGGTCAGTATAGATGGACTAATAGAACAAGTCCCACACACAGCTAGAAGCCCAAATATTTTTTCAGAGGTCGATGCAGAAAAAAATTATATTCAGTTTGCAACCTGATGGAGGTCTGTATAGATGGACGTATAGAACAAGTCCCACACACAGCTAGAAGCCCAAATATTTTTTCAGAGGTAGATGCAGAAAAAAATTATATTCAGTTTGCAACCTGATGGAGGTCTGTATAGATGGATTAATAGAACAAGTCCCACACACAGCTAGAAGCCCAATATTTTTTCAGAGGTAGATGCAGAAAAAAATATATTCAGTTTGCAACCTGATGGAGGTCAGTATAGATGGACTAATAGAGAAAGTCCCACACACTGCTAGAAGGCCAAATATTTTTTCAGAGCTAGATGCAGAAAAAAATTATATTCAGTTTGCAACCTGATGTAGGTCAGTATAGATGGACTAATAGAACAAGTCCCACACACAGCTAGAAGCCCAAATATTTTTTCAGAGGTAGATGCAGATAAAAATTATTTTTAATTTGCAACCTGATGGAGGTCAGTATAGATGGACTAATAGAGAAAGTCCCACACACTGCTAGAAGGCCAAATATTTTTTCAGAGCTGGATGAAGATAAAAATTATTTTTAATTTGCAACCTGATGGAGTTCAGTATAGATGGACTAATAGAGAAAGTCCCACACACTGCTAGAAGGCCAAATATTTTTTCAGAGCTAGATGCAGACAAAAAAATTATTTTTAATTTGCAACCTGATGGAGGTCAGTATAGATGGACTAATAGAGAAAGTCCCACACACTGCTAGAAGGCCAAATATTTTTATAGAGCTGGATGCAGATAAAAATTATTTTTAATTTGCAACCTGATGGAGGTCAGTATAGATGGACTAATAGATAAAGTCCCACACACTGCTAGAAGGCCAAATATTTTTTCAGAGCTGGATGCAGATAAAAATTATTTTTAATTTGCAACCTGATGGAGGTCATTATAGATGGACTAATAGAGAAAGTCCCACACACTGCTAGAAGGCCAAATATTTTTTCAGAGCTAGATGCAGAAAAAATTATATTCAGTTTGCAACCTGATGGAGGTCAGTATAGATGGACTAATAGAACAAGTCCCACACACAGCTAGAAGTCCAAATATTTTTTCAGTGGTAGATGCAGATAAAAATTATTTTTAATTTGCAACCTGATGGAGGTCAGTATAGATGGACTAATAGAGAGAGTCCCACACACTGCTAGAAGGCCAAATATTTTTTCAGAGCTAGATGCAGACAAAAAATTATTTTCAGTTTGCAACCTGATAGAGGTCAGTATAGATGGACTAATAGAACAAGTCCCACACACAGCTAGAAGCCCAAATATTTTTTCAGAGGTAGATGCAGAAAAAAATTATATTCAGTTTGCAACCTGATGGAGGTCTGTATAGATGGATTAATAGAAAAAGTCCCACACACAGCTAGAAGCCCAATATTTTTTCAGAGGTAGATGCAGAAAAAAAATATATTCAGTTTGCAACCTGATGGAGGTCAGTATAGATGGACTAATAGAGAAAGTCCCACACACTGCTAGAAGGCCAAATATTTTTTCAGAGCTGGATGCAGATAAAAATTATTTTTAATTTGCAACCTGATGGAGGTCAGTATAGATGGACTAATAGAGAAAGTCCCACACACTGCTAGAAGGCTAAATATTTTTTCAGAGCTAGAAGCAGAAAAAAATTATATTCAGTTTGCAACCTGATGGAGGTCAGTATAGATGGACTAATAGAACAAGTCCCACACACAGCTAGAAGCCCAAATATTTTTTCAGAGGTAGATGCAGATAAAAATTATTTTTAATTTGCAACCTGATGGAGGTCAGTATAGATTGACTAATAGAACAAGTCCCACACACAGCTAGAAGCCCAAATATTTTATCAGAGGTAGATGCAGAAAAAAATTAAATTCAGTTTGCAACCTGATGGAGGTCTGTATAGATAGATTAATAGAAAAAGTCCCACACACAGCTAGAAGCCCAATATTTTTTCAGAGGTAGATGCAGAAAAAAAATATATTCAGTTTGCAACCTGATGGAGGTCAGTATAGATGGACTAATAGAGAAAGTCCCACACACTGCTAGAAGGCCAAATATTTTTTCAGAGCTAGATGCAGACAAAAATATATTTTTAATTTGCAACCTGATGGAGGTCAGTATAGATGGACTAATAGAGAAAGTCCCACACACTGATAGAAGGCCAAATATTTTTTCAGAGCTGGATGCAGATAAAAATTATTTTTAATTTGCAAACTGATGGAGGTCAGTATAGATGGACTAATAGAGAAATTCCCACACACTGCTAGAAGGCCAAATATTTTTTCAGAGCTGGATGCAGATAAAAAATATTTTTAATTTGCAACCTGATGGAGGTCAGTATAGATGGACTAATAGAACAAGTTCCACACACAGCTAGAAGCCCAAACATTTTTTCAGAGGTAGATGCAGAAAAAAATTATATTCAGTTTGCAACCTGATGGAGGTCTGTATAGATGGATTAATAGAACAAGTCCCACACACAGCTAGAAGCCCAAATATTTTTTCAGAGGTAGATGCAGAAAAAAATTATATTCAGTTTGCAACCTGATGGAGGTCTGTGTAGATGGATTAATAGAACAAGTCCCACACACAGCTAGAAGCCCAATATTTTTTCAGAGGTAGATGCAGAAAAAAAATATATTCAGTTTGCAAACTGATGGAGGTCAGTATAGATGGACTAATAGAGAAAGTCCCACACACTGCTAGAAGGCCAAATATTTTTTCAGAGCTGGATGCAGATAAAAATTATTTTTAATTTGCAACCTGATGGAGGTCAGTATAGATGGACTAATAGAGAAAGTCCCACACACTGCTAGAAGGCCAAATATTTTTTCAGAGCTGGATGCAGATAAAAATTATTTTTAATTTGCAACCTGATGGAGGTCAGTATAGATGGACTTATAGAGAATGTCCCACACACTGCTAGAAGGCTAAATATTTTTTCAGAGGTAGATGCAGAAAAAAATTATATTCAGTTTGCAACCTGATGGAGGTCAGTTTAGATGTATTAATAGAACAAGTCCCACACACAGCTAGAAGCCCAAATATTTTTTCAGAGGTAGATGCAGATAAAAATTATTTTTAATTTGCAACCTGATGGAGGTCAGTATAGATGGACTAATAGAGAAAGTCCCACACACTGCTAGTAGGCCAAATATTTTTTTCAGAGCTAGATGCAGACAAAAAATTATTTTCAGTT
The DNA here is from genome assembly GCF_046119375.1 of Phyllobates terribilis. Lineage (NCBI taxonomy): Eukaryota > Metazoa > Chordata > Amphibia > Anura > Dendrobatidae > Phyllobates > Phyllobates terribilis. The sequence continues at coordinate 656,512,688 of NW_027362764.1, read as the reverse complement.
TGCAACCTGATGGAGGTCAGTATAGATGGACTAATAGAACAAGTCCCACACACAGCTAGAAGCCCAAATATTTTTTCAGAGGTAGATGCAGAAAAAAATTATATTCAGTTTGCAACCTGATGGAGGTCTGTATAGATGGACGTATAGAACAAGTCCCACACACAGCTAGAAGCCCAAATATTTTTTCAGAGGTAGATGCAGAAAAAAATTATATTCAGTTTGCAACCTGATGGAGGTCTGTATAGATGGATTAATAGAACAAGTCCCACACACAGCTAGAAGCCCAATATTTTTTCAGAGGTAGATGCAGAAAAAAATATATTCAGTTTGCAACCTGATGGAGGTCAGTATAGATGGACTAATAGAGAAAGTCCCACACACTGCTAGAAGGCCAAATATTTTTTCAGAGCTAGATGCAGAAAAAAATTATATTCAGTTTGCAACCTGATGTAGGTCAGTATAGATGGACTAATAGAACAAGTCCCACACACAGCTAGAAGCCCAAATATTTTTTCAGAGGTAGATGCAGATAAAAATTATTTTTAATTTGCAACCTGATGGAGGTCAGTATAGATGGACTAATAGAGAAAGTCCCACACACTGCTAGAAGGCCAAATATTTTTTCAGAGCTAGATGCAGACAAAAAATTATTTTCAGTTTGTAACCTGATGGAGGTCAGTATAGATGGACTAATAGAAAAAGTCCCACACACAGCTAGAAGCCCAAATATTTTTTCAGAGGTAGATGCAGAAAAAAATTATATTCAGTTTGCAACCTGATGGAGGTCTGTATAGATGGATTAATAGAACAAGTCCCACACACAGCTAGAAGCCCAATATTTTTTCAGAGGTAGATGCAGAAAAAAAATATATTCAGTTTGCAACCTGATGGAGGTCAGTATAGATGGACTACTAGAGAAAGTCCCACACACTGGTAGAAGGCCAAATATTTTTTCAGAGCTAGATGCAGAAAAAAATTATATTCAGTTTGCAACCTGATGGAGGTCAGTTTAGATGTATTAATAGAACAAGTCCCACACACAGCTAGAAGCCCAAATATTTTTTCAGAGGTAGATGCAGATAAAAATTATCTTTAATTTGCAACCTGATGGAGGTCAGTATAGATGGACTAATAGAGAAAGTCCCACACACTGCTAGTAGGCCAAATATTTTTTCAGAGCCAGATGCAGACAAAAAATTATTTTCAGTTTGCAACCTGATGGAGGTCAGTATAGATGGACTAATAGAACAAGTCCCACACACAGCTAGAAGCCCAAATATTTTTTCAGAGGTAGATGCAGAAAAAAATTATATTCAGTTTGCAACCTGATGGAGGTCTGTATAGATGGACGTATAGAACAAGTCCCACACACAGCTAGAAGCCCAAATATTTTTTCAGAGGTAGATGCAGAAAAAAAATATATTCAGTTTGCAACCTGATGGAGGTCTGTATAGATGGTTTAATAGAACAAGTCCCACACACAGCTAGAAGCCCAATATTTTTTCAGAGGTAGATGCAGAAAAAAAATTATTTTCAGTTTGCAACCTGATGGAGGTCAGTATAGATGGACTAACAGAGAAAGTCCCACACACTGCTAGAAGGCCAAATATTTTTTCAGAGCTAGATGCAGAAAAAAATTATATTCAGTTTGCAACCTGATGGAGGTCAGTATAGATGGACTAATAGAACAAGTCCCACACACAGCTAGAAGCCCAAATATTTTTTCAGAGGTAGATGCAGATAAAAATTATTTTTAATTTGCAACCTGATGGAGGTCAGTATAGATGGACTAATAGAACAAGTCCCACACACTGCTAGAAGGCCAAATATTTTTTCAGAGCTAGATGCAGACAAAAAATTATTTTCAGTTTGTAACCTGATGGAGGTCAGTATAGATGGACTAATAGAACAAGTCCCACACACAGCTAGAAGCCCAAATATTTTTTCAGAGGTAGATGCAGAAAAAAATTATATTCAGTTTGCAACCTGATGGAGGTCTGTATAGATGGATTAATAGAACAAGTCCCACACACAGCTAGAAGCCCAATATTTTTTCAGAGGTAGATGCAGAAAAAAAATATATTCAGTTTGCAACCTGATGGAGGTCAGTATAGATGGACTAATAGAGAAAGTCCCACACACTGGTAGAAGGCCAAATATTTTTTCAGAGCTAGATGCAGAAAAAAATTATATTCAGTTTGCAACCTGATGGAGGTCAGTTTAGATGTATTAATAGAACAAGTCCCACACACAGCTAGAAGCCCAAATATTTTTTCAGAGGTAGATGCAGATAAAAATTATCTTTAATTTGCAACCTGATGGAGGTCAGTATAGATGGACTAATAGAGAAAGTCCCACACACTGCTAGTAGGCCAAATATTTTTTCAGAGCCAGATGCAGACAAAAAATTATTTTCAGTTTGCAACCTGATGGAGGTCAGTATAGATGGACTAATAGAACAAGTCCCACACACAGCTAGAAGCCCAAATATTTTTTCAGAGGTAGATGCAGAAAAAAATTATATTCAGTTTGCAACCTGATGGAGGTCTGTATAGATGGACGTATAGAACAAGTCCCACACACAGCTAGAAGCCCAAATATTTTTTCAGAGGTAGATGCAGAAAAAAAATATATTCAGTTTGCAACCTGATGGAGGTCTGTATAGATGGTTTAATAGAACAAGTCCCACACACAGCTAGAAGCCCAATATTTTTTCAGAGGTAGATGCAGAAAAAAAATTATTTTCAGTTTGCAACCTGATGGAGGTCAGTATAGATGGACTAACAGAGAAAGTCCCACACACTGCTAGAAGGCCAAATATTTTTTCAGAGCTAGATGCAGAAAAAAATTATATTCAGTTTGCAACCTGATGGAGGTCAGTATAGATGGACTAATAGAACAAGTCCCACACACAGCTAGAAGCCCAAATATTTTTTCAGAGGTAGATGCAGATAAAAATTATTTTTAATTTGCAACCTGATGGAGGTCAGTATAGATGGACTAATAGAACAAGTCCCACACACTGCTAGAAGGCCAAATATTTTTTCAGAGCTAGATGCAGACAAAAAATTATTTTCAGTTTGTAACCTGATGGAGGTCAGTATAGATGGACTAATAGAACAAGTCCCACACACAGCTAGAAGCCCAAATATTTTTTCAGAGGTAGATGCAGAAAAAAATTATATTCAGTTTGCAACCTGATGGAGGTCTGTATAGATGGATTAATAGAACAAGTCCCACACACAGCTAGAAGCCCAATATTTTTTCAGAGGTAGATGCAGAAAAAAAATATATTCAGTTTGCAACCTGATGGAGGTCAGTATAGATGGACTAATAGAGAAAGTCCCACACACTGCTAGAAGGCCAAATATTTTTTCAGAGCTAGATGCAGACAAAAATTTATTTTTAATTTGCAACCTGATGGAGGTCAGTATAGATGGACAAATAGAGAAAGTCCCACACACTGCTAGAAGGCCAAATAATTTTTCAGAGCTGGATGCAGATAAAAATTATTTTTAATTTGCAACCTGATGGAGTTCAGTATAGATGGACTAATAGAGAAAGTCCCACACACTGCTAGAAGGCCAAATATTTTTTCAGAGCTGGATGCAGATAAAAATTATTTTTAATTTGCAACCTGATTGAGGTCAGTATAGATGGACTAATAGAACAAGTCCCACACACAGCTAGAACCCCAAATATTTTTTCAGAGGTAGATGCAGAAAAAAATTATATTCAGTTTGCATTCTGATGGAGGTCTGTATAGATGGATTAATAGAACAAGTCCCACACACAGCTAGAAGCCCAATATTTTTTCAGAGGTAGATGAAGAAAAAAAAAAAACTCAGTATGCAACCTGATGGAGGTCAGTATAGATGGACTAATAGAGAAAGTCCCACACACTGCTAGAAGGCCAAATATTTTTTCAGAGCTAGATGCAGACAAAAAATTATTTTTAATTTGCAACCTGATGGAGGTCAGTATAGATGGACTAATAGAGAAAGTCCCACACACTGCTAGAAGGCCAAATATTTTTTCAGAGCTGGATACAGATAAAAATTATTATTAATTTGCAACCTGATGGAGGTCAGTATAGATGGACTAATAGAGAAAGTCCCAAACACTGCTAGAAGGCCAAATATTTTTTCAGAGCTGGATGCAGATAAAAATTATTTTTAATTTGCAACCTGATGGAGGTCAGTATAGATGGACTAATAGAGAAATTCCCACACACTGCTAGAAGGCTAAATATTTTTTCAGAGCTAGATGCAGAAAAAAATTATATTCAGTTTGCAACCTGATGGAGGTCAGTATAGATGGACTAATAGAACAAGTCCCACACACAGCTAGAAGCCCAAATATTTTTTCAGAGGTAGATGCAGAAAAAAATTATATTCAGTTTGCAACCTGATGGAGGTCTGTATAGATGGATTAATAGAACAAGTCCCGCACACAGCTAGAAGCCCAATATTTTTTCAGAGGTAGATGCAGAAAAAAAATATATTTAGTTTGCAACCTGATGGAGGTCAGTATAGATGGACTAATAGAGAAAGTCCCACACACTGCTAGAAGGTCAAATATTTTTTCAGAGCTAGATGCAGAAAAAAATTATATTCAGTTTGCAACCTGATGGAGGTCAGTATAGATGGACTAATAGAACAAGTCCCACACACAGCTAGAAGCCCAAATATTTTTTCAGAGGTAGATGCAGATAAAAATTATTTTTAATTTGCAACCTGATGGAGGTCAGTATAGATGGACTAATAGAACAAGTCCCACACACAGCTAGAAGCCCAAATATTTTTTCAGAGGTAGATGCAGAAAAAAATTATATTCAGTTTGCATCCTGATGGAGGTCTGTATAGATGGATTAATAGAACAAGTCCCACACACAGCTAGAAGCCCAATATTTTTTCAGAGGTAGATGCAGAAAAAAAATATATTCAGTTTGCAACCTGATGGAGGTCAGTATAGATGGACTAATAGAGAAAGTCCCACACACTGCTAGAAGGCCAAATATTTTTTCAGAGCTAGATGCAGAAAAAAATTATATTCAGTTTGCAACCTGATGGAGGTCAGTATAGATGGACTAATAGAACAAGTCCCACACACTGCTAGAAGCCCAAATATTCTTTCAGATCTAGATGCAGAATAAAATTATATTCAATTTGCAACCTGATGGAGGTCAGTATAGATGGACTAATAGAATGATGCTATGCCCAAAAGATTTTACTTCACTAGGTGCAGTAAAAAAATTGGTATTCTATACACAGGTGGTATATCTTGCAACACAGATATTCTACTCCACTGACTAACACACTCTGCAATAGGCCAAAAAGGATTAGCTTTGCTAGATTCAGCCAAATGCTGTGAAAAAAACTTGCACAGAACTGGCACAGACCTGCCTGGCAAAATCTGATAGGAACTGATGTAACCTAGTCCTGAAAAGGACTCCAATTACAATTAGTCTTTACTCCCACAATCTATCTATTTAAGAGCACAGACCTGCCTGATAAAAGTCGTAGGAAATGCTGTAACCTAGTCCTTAAAAGGACTGCAATCACAACTATTTCCTACTCCCAAGCTATCTGTAGATTTGTGCGAAAATTGGCTTGAAATTAACAAGGTATAGCGCACACAGCAACAGCGGTGCCGTCTAACACGCAGCTGCAGCAGTGAGAAAATGGTGGCGACGGGGAAAATAGCTTGGTCTTATAGGGCAAGGACATGTGACATACACTGCCAATGACACATGCCCTTGCTTGTGTGAAAAAAGCACTTCGCTCCGTGTGTGCGCTGCTGATAGGCTGACAGATTGCACCTCCCCACTGTAAATGAGGGAAAGAGAAAAAAAAATGGAGATCTTCATTATTCCTGCAGAGATCCATCCCCTACCCCTCCCCCCACCCCGCTGTACACTCAAACTGCGTATTAACACTAATTTTCATCATTACTGAGAAAAAATCCAGTTATGATTTTGGTGCACGAACAGTTATCGAACATAACCTCGAACAGCCGAATTTTTCTCAAATCGTTCGTGTTCGCCGAACGGCTCGAACACCGCCCAAAACAGCTCGAATTTGAGATTGGCGAACAGTTCGAGTAGAATAACGCTCATCTCTACTTGTGAATACGTAGACATCCTTGACAGGCCCAGTAGAAGTGGGTGTGACAGGCTAGGCAACACATAGAAGGTGATCTTTTCCATATGCAGAATTCCTCTCTGGAGCTCCACCTGCTCGGTAACAAAATGAACGACTTTGAATAGGGCAGATCTGATGTCAAAGGATCCCCACTCCCCCAATGCTTTGGCCACTTCATCTATGTGGGACATTAACAATGCTACTTTAGCCCAGTAAGAGGGAAATTGGTGGGCCGGCAGTTCATAGTGCAGCAAGCACTGATTAATAAACTCACGGCACTGCTTGGGATCTTCATCGAAACGTAATAAAGCAAACAGACAAGGATCAGCAGACTGAGTTGTAACTGCCGAGGTAGCTCATACAGATCAGCCCACAGTCCTGATCATCTCATTTGCATATAAGAAAAACGTAAATATCTCTGGAATAATACATCAGATCGCAGATGTCAAGGTATCATTTTGTTGAGCTTCCTATGACCTACATGCCCATATAGACATGCCCATATAGGAGGGTTAATCCTACTGACAGATTTCCTTTAATGAGTTCATTACAGCTAGATTGCAACCCTCTTTCCTCCTTTTCTATTTTTTTCCAGGGGTCTGCTTGTTTTGAGTGAAGTTGAAGATAGTTTTATTCAATCTAGCGTGAATTGTTCCATTGGACTGTATTGTTAAGTAAATTAACTTTATGCTCTATATTCACTGGCATTATACATGTATTTACAGATGCATATCACTCAATTAGAATATCATCAAAAAGTTAATTTATTTCAGTTCTTCAATACAAAAAGTGAATCTCATATATTATATAGAGTCATTACAAACAGAGTGATCTATTTCAAGTGTTTATTTCTGTTAATGTTGATGATTATGGCTTACAGCCAATGAAAACACAAAAGTCATTATCTCAGTAAATTACAATAATTAACAAAAAACACCTGCAAAGGCTTCCTAAGCATTTAAAAAGGTTCCTTAGTCTGTTTCAGTAGGCTCCACAATCATGGGGAAGACTGCTGACTTGACAGATGTCCAGAAGGCAGTCACTGACACACTCCACAAGGTCCCAGAGTTCCAATATTCATTTGGAAATCAAATTCCCTGACTCTGGAGGAAGAGTGGAGAGGCACACAATCCAAGCTGCTTGTGGTCTAGTGTGAAGTTTCCACAATCAGTGATGGTTTGGGGAGCCATGTCATCTGCTGGTGTAGGTCCACTGTGTTTCATCAATACCAAAGTCGGCGCAGCCGTCTACCAGGAAATTTTAGAGCACCTCATGCTTCCCTCTGCCGACAAGCTTTTTGGAGATGGAAATTTCATTCTCCAGCAGGACTTGGTACTGGTCCACACTGATAAAAGTATCAATACCTGGTTTGAAAACAACGGTATCACTGTGCTTGATTGGCCATCCAACTTGCCTGACCTTAACCCCATAGAGAATCTATGGAGTATTGTTAAGAGGAAGATGAGAGACACCAGACCCAACAATGCAGATGAGCTGAAGGCTGCTATCAAAGCAACCTGGGCTTCCATAACACCTCAGCAGTGCCACAGGCTGATCACCTCCATGCCACGCCGCATTGATGCAGTAACTGATGCAAAAGGAGCCTGGACCAATAAAAAATGTTTTTCAAGATGTTGTTATAAAGTATTCTAATTTACTGAGATAATGACTTTTGTGTTTTCATTGGCTGTAAGCCATAATCATCAACATTAACAGAAATAAACACTTGAAATAGATCACTCTGTTTGTAGTGATTCTATGTAATATATGAGTTTCACTTTTTGTATTGAAGAACTGAAATAAATAAACTTTTTGATGATATTCTATTTTAGTGAGATGCACCTGTATATGCAATCTTGTGTACAACATTTATACTGATTACGCTAACAGCCTAAAAATAATCAGCATAGAATACAGTGCTTTAAAATGGACAGTGATATTAGATGTCATATAGCAGTTCTTAATTTTAAGTAATATAGCTTACAAATATGTATTTTTTAATGGAAACCTGCTGGCATAGAAGCGAAACTCTAGATGTGCATCTTACCATTAAAAAGTACTCTGGTTTATGAAACACCTCTACACAACAATAAGTGAAAATGAATTAAAATGTACACATCATCTGCTGTTCTTTCAGTCCAGAGGAAATTTTGAAGTAGCCAACTGTTCTGAAATATAAATTCCCTGCGGTTGCTATAGCAATGATAATAAAGTCCCTACCTCAATTTCTATGATAGAGTGCAGCACAACACTTGAAAAGAGAGACTAATCAAAATGAAGACACGGTTGCTTCTCATTCTCAAGTCAAGGCAGCCTTCTTGAATTAAGTTCACAATTACAGGCCTTCTTCATTGTTGTCAGTTTTATTATATGTACATTCTTATAATCTCCTTAAATGTAGTGACAAATTATATAACAATCTTTTTTTGCAAGTTAAAATCATCCGACAAAAGATATAAAAGTTAATTCTGGACAGTTTTCAGCAAATCAATGACAGATGTAGGGACCATTTTCAATTATTTTGATCTGGCTAGTAGTTAATCCAAATTTTAGAAAAATTGTGTGATTTTGTGCTATTTTTCACTCTGCGGTACTTTACATGTCCTGCAAGGCTCTAGTTTATTATGATTATGCAAGTTTAACATTCTATCTCTGACCGTATCTCTCACAAGTGTTGAATCTGTCTCAAGATTTTTGCAATCCACTTGAGAGAAGAATGATGCAGGGGCAGAGACCCTCATTCCAGTGATGTGTCACTTACTGGGCAGCTTACTGGAGTTTAGCTTTAAAATTAGTTTTCTCTTCTGCAGATCTAGCAGTTCTCTGAATGCTGAACTCTGTATAACCCTGTCCACACCACTGATTGGCAGCTTTCTGGGTATACTGTGCATAGGTAGAAAGTTTCCAATGAGTAGTGGGGGTGGGTTTATATAGAAGTTTTAAATATCGAAAACTTCATGGCAGCAGGCAAACTAAATAATCACCTGCTGATAAAACTACTATAATCTGACCTGTAATAAACATATCACTGGAATCAAGGTATCTGCCCCTACATCATCTTGCTATCAGATTAAGTAGCACAATATTATTGGGAATTTCCCTTTAAATTATGACTGAAAACTACTAATATATCCTATACTGAGTAATTGATTAATCTACATTATAACACAAGTGTAAAAAACTATATTGTTTGTTAACAGCAACATAAAAAATAATGATTTGCATAATATAATGACATCACTTTGCAGGCCAAACAAAGCTTGTGTTTATTCTGCACAATAAAATAGCTTTTTGACTTACTGTAGATCAAGGGTCCCCAACCTGTGGCTTGGGAGCCACATGTGGCTTGTGGGCCCCTAATATGTGGCTCACAGATGTCTACTAGCTTGGTGTATTTGCTCTAGGTCTAGCAAACATCTATGAAGAGCAGGTCTCCAGACAGTGACTTTTCTGAGTAGCCCCACATGGAAGAGCAGATTTGGATACTCATATACTGGGTGATGAGGAGTATAAATTTGGTAAGCTAGCGACAGAATGATACTAGCAGTTAGAGAGGTGAGTATGCTTAATGTAAGAATATTGAATGGGGGTAAAGTGGTCACTGCAGGATGTAAGTATCCGTCCTATAAGGAAATTGGCACAAGGTCACAATGTGCTTTTTGTGGGGAACATTTGACTTTCTTTATACCATGTTCTTGGTGTGACTACTGTGCGGGTGCTTGTGACCATCTCTCACAGCTGAATGTGACTCTCATGACAGGTTTGCGGTAGATCATCAGAGAAACTTATTTTTTGCTATACCACTCCTTGCATTAGTTACCAGACTTTAGCTGTATTGTCCAATTTGTAACGTCCATGGAAAAGAATAAAATCCCTAAGAAAATAAATTAGCATTCCTTTTTCATTACAATCTTTGTTAACTGGTGATATTTGGAGAATTATAAAAAAAATGAAATGGTAATTTTTTAGGCATTGAAGCAGTACTGAATTGCCTTAATTGTTTACTACTTGTCACATTAGTCCTTTCCTTTGTTTAAATTTAGTTTAGGCTTTTTAATGTTGTAGTGACTTTATGACTTGGTAAAATATTGCCTGCATGCTTGCATTTTCCATGGTAGCATATGCTCAATCTTTCATCATGTGCAGCTTAAATCTGACCACTGACACAGAGGTCGTGAGTACACATATGGTATGCCATACTGACTCAATTAGCTATCCATCAAATTAATTGCATATTACATCAAAAGATGCGCTCTGCTACCCCATACGGTCAAAAGATGAAGAACAATAATTAAGACAAATTAGTGGTTTTGCTGTAACTGTTTAGTTCAAACTGAAGTGTTAAAAAAACCTCTAAACTATTTTTGTTTGCCAAACGCAATACATTGAAGCTAATTATTTTGTTTGACTCCATTTACATTAAATTATGTTTAAATATATAGAGATCTGAATCCTAATTTCATTTGAAATCTGATGTAAAATCACATTACACAGTACAGATTGCAAGACAACAAACTGTACATTACACATGAAATGATCTTACTCCAAAGATAGTATACATTATGTGCAATGGATTATTTCAAAGATGGTACATTACATACGTAATGGGTTATTCTGAAAATAGTACAATGTAAACTATAAGTAATGGATTATTCCAAAAATGGTACAATATATACCATACATAATGGGGTATTTCAAAGATAGCACACTACATGTTTGAGTTAATGAATGGATTAAGTCATGTAATGACTTTGACCTGCTTTCTTCAAGTATGATTACTTTCCCACACATTGAGATGTGACATGCCATGTGAAGATCTTATTGTAGAAGTTAATGGCAGTTAAGGGAGGGACTAATTTTTTTTAGAAATTTGTATAAAATAATAAAAAAATAATTTTTAGGATACAAAAACTTTTGCATGAGCTTACATTTATTAAATAATAAATCTGTTATGAACTTTAGGATTTCATATCGCTCCCTTCCTCCCACTGTTACTCGCACCATCTCTATGTAATAGTCTACATAAAGTCTTCACCTCTAGTGACAAAACAACTTATGAGTTAGACGGCCTAGAAGAAAGAAGATAATTCGCATAAAATAAAAATAGAAAACATCAAGGGTACAGTGATTTCTCTATGGATCATGTGCATTTTTGCCATCAATAATTTATGCAGGTTTGTTAACTATGCTTTTTGGCCCCAATTCATCAAAGATTTTATGCCATAAAACTTGCATAAAAAAAACTTTGGAAAGTCACAATTTTTTGCACAATACAAAGTTGCACAAAAATTTTGTGTGTTTTGGCATTTTTCAGGCTATATTTGATTAGTTTTGTCAACTGTAGTAAGATTTGTGGCTAGGTGCACATGGGGTACCCTACCACTTTGTGGCTCACCTGATTCATTAATAGGCGTGCGCCTCCTAATAAATCAGGTCCCTTACATCCCTCATCAAGAACGACTGGAAATCAGTCCTTTGTGTTTTGCTTCTACTCTAAGTTTTGGCTTACAAATACTGATGCAAAATATTGAACAAAACACTTTTGTGTAAGGGTATATTCTAGGGGTTACTGTAGTTTGGAAATGTCTCTGGCAGAAAATCTGCAACATATTACAGTAAAGGCGAAGCAAGCAAAAAGCCAGCAGAATCCCCACCTAAATTGATCCGCAGTGTAATTTAAATCCACAACATCTCAATGTATGATGTAGATTTTCCAAGGGAATTTCACCCTGTGCAATACATAGAGCAAAATCCATGAGAAGTCTATTGCAAAATCTACCACTAAATACTGTAAGTTTTTTTTTGCCACAGCAGATTTTAATGCCTAATTTATGCTTTTTGTGGGCATGCCCTAAAAGTGACCTAATTACTAATGTGATCGTATACATGGCTTTATAGGTTGACTTGTGCTCTATTGAGTATTGGCACATTTTATATCTATTTTGGAGATCATATGTAGTTTAACAATAACTTTTGATTATATATTTTGTCAGAGCCAGTTAAAATTAAGAATCTGGTAATGCAGGAATCATGGCTGTCATTTTCCAAGAATGAAAACAGATATTGAGATATAAATCGGCCAGAATTTGGCCTTTTGATGGACAAAATAATGCATTCTGCTGGGTTCCAAGCTAGAATAGAACCTTAGATATTGATTAACATTTCTCTTATTGTATTGTTCTGTCTAGATATTTTTATTGCTATTTTTCCATTTCCATTTTTGCAGATTTTACATATTGTAAATACTTTTCATAGAGACTAGTAGTATCTCCAAAGTGCTTTATAAATTAAAATATGTGAGTTTTTTATCTGTATTTGACAACAATGTTTTAGGAAGATCTTCCACATTCCTTACATGATTTTTCTGAATTTTTCTTTCAATTTTGACATAAAAGTGAGAACTTTCCCCAAATCCTTACTCCATTTATTTAAGGCCCTGAAACTCTTGTCTACACTTTTCTCAATGTCATGCCTTTTCTAAAAAAAATGTAAAATGTCACATATTATGCTATGAAGGGGTGAGCTATCATATCAGGGGTTCTATCATAGCCAGTATAAAAAATGAGGGGTGACAAAGCAGCTTCAGTTTAGGATTCTACAGCCTAAATATAGAGGTCAGAGTGAACAGCTCATTCCACATAGGAAAAGTAAAAGGCCTTATCTGATCTACCTAGATAGTCACTCATTGTGACTATAAATTGTTTGATCTGTGATATATGGCAGTAAAAGCAACTTAATAACAGATTTATTTTATTCTTCAAACACTGCAAACAAGGTGGGCATTTTAATACTCATCTGTCTTCATTTTGCTACTAAACCAAAATCCTGAAACCAAGTCTTATGTGTCACAGAAAATGTGCTTCCTGGTTTAGGTTACGGGCAAGCCATATTTTTTTAACAGACAAGATGAAAAGTCTTGGTTTCTGGATTTAGTAGCAAATTAGGACAAAGTGGTATTAAACTGCCCACCTTGTTTGCAGTGTGTGAAAACTAGTGAAAAATGCTGTTATTAAAGGAGTTGCCCTGGTTTGGCGTGAAAGTCTGCAGTTACTCTAAGTGAATGCAGACTTGTGAATCATTACATTGAGCACAGCAATCATTGTCCTGAGAAGATTCTTTGGTTTGGTGTTGATACCGGGAGTTTATGCGACTACAAGTATGCAATATGCCTATTCGGTCACATTCTGACTAGACATGAGCAGCCTTGCTGAATTCCCTTGTATTGTGCAAGGCCTCTCACACCTAGTCAGAATATCGCAAGAAGTATGCATATCGCATACTAGTGCTGACTTGACCACCCACTCCTTGCACCAACACTAGAGAATCCTGACAGGGGCATTGTGTGCGATGTAAGGATTCCAAGTCTTCAGTCACATACAGTGTCCACAGACTTTCATGCAAACCTGTATAAATCATTATTAACAGCATTTTTTTACTATTCTTTACACGTTGCAAACAAGGAGGGCAGTTTAATACCTTTCTGTTCTAGTTCTGTTAGTAAACAAAAATCCTGAAACCAAGACTTGCATGTCGCCAAAAATGTGCTTTCTGGTTTATGACAGGCAAGCCATGATGTTTTTTAACATCAAAGACAAACTTCCATAATCCAAAAATTTATGCACAACAGTCTTTGTCACAAAGTGTGTGTTATAAAAAAAAAAAAAATTTTTTGCACTTTTTGATTTTGCATTAGTCCCTTATTAGACCTTTGCACTCAACTCAAATACAGTCTTTTTTGGGTTCTTACTATTGCGGGTGCCTACATAGAGACATAGTTTTTTAGAGTTAAGGAATTTGTTGTTAAAGGGGGGAATATTGAAAACAAAATATATCTATAGAATAAAATCCTAAAAAGGGTACATTTTTGCATATCTGTTTTAAAAGTAGAGTTTAACAAGTGTATGAGAAACAAAAATTCTGCTGCCATCAACAAAAAAATGATTTTCATTTGTGTACTTACTAACCAATGAAGTATCCTGGTATATGTTTTCTTTTTTTCGGGGGGCAATAGTGTTTTAAAAAAAAAACTTGAAAATACTACACATAAATATGTATATATACAAGTGCTTTTCACAAAATTAGAATATCATCAAAAAGTTAATTTATTTCAGTTCTTCAGTACAAAAAGTGAAACTCGTATATTATATAGCGTCATTACAAACAGAGTGATCTATTTCAAGTGTTTATTTCTGTTAATGTTGATGATTATGGCTTACAGCCAATGAAAACACAAAAGTCATTTTCTCAGTAAATTAGAATACTTTATAGCAACACCTTGAAAAATGTTTTTAAAATGTGAAATGTTGGCCTACTGAAATGTACGTTCAGTAAATGCACTCAATACTTGGTCGGGGCTCCTTTTGCATAAATTACTGCATCAATGTGACATGGCATGGAGGCGATCGGCCTGTGGCACTGCTGAGGTGTTATGGAAGCCCAGGTTGCTTTGATAGCAGCCTTCAGCTTATCTTCATTCTTGGGTCTGGTGTCTCTCATCTTCCTCTTGACAATACCCATAGATTCTCTATGGGGTTAAGGTCATGCTAGTTTGCTGGCCAATCAAGCACAGTGTTACTGTTGTTTTTAAATCAGGTATTGGTACTTTTGGCCGTGTGGACAGGTGCCAAGTCGTGCTGGAGAATGAAATTTCCATCTCCAAAAAGCTTGTCGGCAGAGGAAGCATGAAGTGCTCTAAAATTTCCTGTAGTCGGCTGCTCTGACTTTGGTCTTGCTAAAACACAGTGTACCTACACCAGCAGATGACATGGCTCCCCAAACCATCACTGTTTGTGGAAACTTCACACTAGACCTCAAGCAGCTTGGATTTTGCCTCTCCACTCCTCCTTCAGACTCTGGGACCTTGAATTCCAAATAAAATGCAAAATTTACTTTCATCTGAAAACAACACCTTAGACCACTAAGCAACAGTTCAGGTCTTTTTCTCCTTGGCCTAGATAAGACGCTTTTGACATTGTCTATTGGTCATGAGTGACTTGACACAAGGAATGCGACACTTGTAGCCCATGTCATGGATACGTCTGTGTGTGGTGGCTCTTGAGGCAATGACTCCAGCTGCAGTCTACTCCTTGTGAATCTCCCCGAAATTTTTGAATGGCCTTTTCTTAACAATCCTTTTAAGGCTATGGTTATCGCAGTTTCTTGTGCACCTTTTTTCTACCACACTTTTTCCTTCCACTCTACTTTCCATTGATATGCTGGGTTACAACACTCTGTGAACAGCCAGCATCTTTAGCAATGACCTTTTGTGGCTTACCCTCCTTGTGGAGTGTGTCAATACCTGCCTTCTGGACATCTGTCAAGTCAGCAGTCTTCCCCATGATTGTGGAGCCTACTGAAACAGACTAAGGGACCTTTTTAAATGCTTAGGAAGCCTTTGCAGATGTTTTTTGTTAATTATACTAATTTATTGAGATAATGACTTTTGTGTTCTCATTGGCTGTAAGCCATAATCAATCATCAACATTAACAGAAATAATCACTTGAAATAGATCACTCTGTTTGTAATGACTCTATATAATATATGAGTTTCACTTTTTGTATTGAAGAATTGAAATAAATTAAATGTTTGATGATATTCTAATGTTGTGAAAAGCACCTCCCTATATATATATATATATATATATATATATATATATATATATATATATATATACAGTACAGACCAAAAGTTTGGACACACCTTCCCATTTAAAGATTTTTCTGTATTTTCATGACTTTGAAAATTGTACATTCACAGTGAAGGCATCAAAACTATGAATTAACACATGTGGAATTATATACTTAACAAAAAAAGTGTGAAACAACTGAAAATATGTCTTATATTCTAGGTTCTTCAAAGTAGCCACCTTTTGCTTTGATGACTGCTTTGCACACTCTTGGCATTCTCTTGATGAGCTTCAAGAGGTAGTCACCGGAAATGGTTTTCACTTCACAGGCGTGCCCTGTCAGGTTTAGTAAGTGGGATTTCTTGCCTTATAAATGGGGTTGGGACCATCAGTTGTGTTGTGCAGAAGTCAGATGGATACACAGCTAATAGTCCTACTGAATAGACTGTTAGAATTTGTATTATGGCAAGAAAAAAGCAGCTAAGTAAAGAAAAACGAGTGGCCATCATTACTTTAAGAAATTAAGGTCAGTCAGTGCGAAAAATTGGGAAAACTTTGAAAGTGTCCCCAAGTGCAGTTGCAAAAACCATCAAGCGCTACAAAGAAACTGGCTCACATGAGGACCGCCCCAGGAAAGGAAGACCAAGAGTCACCTCTGCTTCTGAGGATAAGTTTATCCGAGTCACCAGCCTTAGAAATCGCAGGTTAACAGCAGCTCAGATTAGAGACCAGGTCAATGCCACACAGTTCTAGCAGCAGACACATCTCTACAACAACTGTTAAGAGGAGACTTTGTGCAGCAGGCTTTCATGGTAGAATAGCTGCTAGGAAACCACTGCTAAGGACAGGAAAGAAGCAGAAGAGACTTGTTTGGGCTAAAGAACACAAAGAATGGACATTAGACCAGTGGAAATCTATGCTTTGGTCTGATGAGTCTAAATTTGAGATCTTTGGTTCCAACCACCGTGTCTTTGTGCGACGCAGAAAAGGTGAACGGATGGACTCTACATGCCTGGTTCCCACCGTGAAGCATGGAGGAGGAGGTGTGATGGTGTGGGGGTGCTTTGCTGGTGACACTGTTGGGGATTTATTCAAAATTGAAGGCATAATGAACTAGCATGGCTACCACAGCATCTTGCAGCGGCAAACTATTCCATCTGGTTTGCGTTTAGTTGGACCATCATTTATTTTTCAACAGGACAATGACCCCAAACACACCTCTAGGCTGTGTAAGGACTATTTGACCAAGAAGGAGAGTGATGGGGTGCTACGCCAGATGACCTGGCCTCCACAGTCACCAGACCTGAACCCAATCGAGATGGTTTGGGGTGAGCTGGACCGCAGAGTGAAGGCAAAAGGGCCAACAAGTGCTAAGCATCTTTGGGAACTCCTTCAAGAATGTTGGAAGACCATTTCCGGTGACTACCTCTTGAAGCTCATCAAGAGAATGCCAAGAGTATGGAAAGCAGTCATCAAAGCAAAAGGTGGCTACTTTAAAGAACCTAGAATATAAGACATATTTTCAGTTGTTTTACACTTTTTTGTTACGTATATAATTCCACACGTGTTAATTCATAGTTTTGATGCCTGAAAATATGTCTTATATTCTAGGTTCTTCAAAGTAGCCACCTTTTGCTTTGATGACTGCTTTGCACACTCTTGGCATTCTCTTGATGAGCTTCAAGAGGTAGTCACTAGTGATGAGCGAGCATGCTCGCCACTGCTCGGTACTCACCCGAGCATCTCAGTTCTCGAGATGCTCAAAGCTCGCTGAGTACTTTTGAGATGCTCGGGCGGGAGCTCGGGTCCCCGCCCTGCATGTTTGGCGCTCTTTAGAGCACCAATCATGCAGGGATTGTCTGCCACTCACTGTAATGTCACAGCCATGGTGGTTGTGGCATTACAGTGGTTGCCCAAATTGATGCAAACAGTGCTCACAGTGAAACATGAAAAGTGGCAATTAAGCAGTGGCATACACCGGTACCCGACAATTTAGAACAGAAAGTATAGAGCATCACACATAGATTAGATAGATAGAAACATGTCACATATATAATAAGTACAGTGACAGTGTTGTTTACTGTACTTGTTATTTAGTGTTAAAATAAAGGATTTATTAAAAAAATAATAATAGTGTTTTCATGCACCCGTCTCTTTAAAAAAGCCGGCCGGCAATTCATCAGTAGCATACATCGGTACCCGACAATTTAGAACAGAAAAAATAGAGCATCACACATAGATTAGATAGATAGGAACATGTCAGTCACATATATAATAAGTACAGTGATAGTATTGATTACTGTACTTGTCATTTAGTGTAAAAATAAAGGATTTATTTAAACAAAAAATTGGCGTGAGGTTCCCCGTAATTTTAGTCTCTAGCGGCAGTTAAGCAGACAGCTGGGGCAGATGTTTGAAGCCCGGGAAGGGGGTAATACCCACGGAGCTTCCCAGGCTACTAATATCAGCCCCCAGCCTTGTCTGTTAGGAACTTTCAAGGTCCAGTTACATGCAGCAGGATTTGGACAAGGAACAAAAGAAAGAGCAGGTGGATGTGAAGGGAGATATAAAGTTGGCACACTAAGGAGATGGAGGTGATGGACTGAAAATAACAATGAAAGCACGGGCCATGATAACCAGCATTGCAATGAGGTGATGAAAAGGAACCAAAAGGATTTTTGTCATGCTGGTGTAAGAGGGTGTATAGGGATATGTGTGTTAGTGATGACTGTGAGTGGAGGCCCCACCTGTAACGATGACATCTGACCACTAGATGTCAGTGACACTCACTGTTGATCTAAATTTTTTTAAGTGTTAACAAAACAATACTTGAATAATTTTATGAATGCTGCGATGCAAATAATACACAAACTGTACAGTGAAAATGCAATTTTGCTGCTTGAGTTATAAAATACTTTCACTGCATCGATGCTCTGCCACTCAAGCTGAGGTTGGATAAAGTTTGTTTGGTGGAGAGGGGTTGGGTTGCCAGGGAGATGGAGCTGGGACATGATGCGTGTGGTCTGGGAGCTCCTGGTGGATGAGAAAAAAAGTAAGGTCCGGAGTAGGCGAGTTTTGTTACAATAAATCTTGTTATTGTTTTACCACCAATTTTCTTTTGAAGCTCATCTGTCCTGTCAGTGGCATCACTGTATCAAAATGGAATCTTACCCCCGTCGTTAGTAGTCGGGGCCCTTTACATTGGCAATCATGGTAAGCTGTATGATTGAATGCTTGTGTTATAACACATGCATTGCTACCATCAAGCAAGGGGATGAATTTTGGATAGCCATGCTGTTAGATTCTCACTATAAAAGCAAAATGTGGGATTTTTTTTGCATCATACAAAAGCTTATTACCAGGAAGAGATGTGTTAGCTGCTCTACAAAGATTTTGCTGAATAGACATCTGTCGCCTACATAATTGACCTGCAGTCTCCTCTGGAATTCCAGCAGACCCAATGTTCCTTCACCTTTTGCTAGTGTTAGACCTACAACAAGTAGCCAAAACAGCAGCAGCAATAGCTATAGTATTTTTGACATAATGGACCAAATGTTTTATTTGCCATTGGAACAACTCGATGCGCTTCAGCAAACCAAGATGGACAGCCAGGTTCAGTCATACCTAGGCAGTGTCCTTTTTAAGGGAGATACCGTACCCTAAGCCTCGATCCCATGGACTTCAGGCTCAGGATATTGGACCAGTGGCAAGTTCTGGACCAGTTTTCTATGGGGGTATAGCCCAGTCCAGCCTCCAATGTAATATCAGAAATAGTATTCAGCACAGCCAGAGGCCTTCTCACACCTAAGTAGACCAGATTTTCTGCCACAAGCATGGAAAATATTACATTGGCTAAAATGAATCAGTAACAACTTTCATTCTTTTACAGAAGATGCCAAGGATTAAATTGGACAGTCGATCTACCTTCTTGATTGACCGCTGTCTTTCTTCTACACTGATCTGCTGTCACCAGTGTTAATGGTCCATGCTCAGCAAAACGTCTACTCCCTGTCAATCATGTCATCCATACTGTAGAACTGCTGCCAGGGCTGCCATTGTTGGCTTTAAACTGCCACTCACCTCCTTGCCTATCCCATCTTAAATCTCTCTGTGCGCCTTCTGACACTGTTAGTACCAATGTACAAAGATACAAGCCACACATTTCCTAGCTTCCCACGGTTTTTTATAGCGCTATCCTGTACCGCTACTGCCAGGTTTGTCGTTTATGGCAATAAACTGCCAGACATTTTGCTGCCTGTCCCATCATAATTCTTACAATAAAGCTTCTTCCATTACCACTGCCACTGCACAACCATGCCAGCCACACATCGCCTGACTTCCCATTGTATTTTATAGTGCTATACTGTACTGCTGCTGCCGGGACTGTCTTTGCTGTCCCTAGACTGCAACACAAACTGTATCCTTGCCTGTTTTATCATTATTATCTACTATGCAGCTTCTGCCATTGACACTGCACAGCCATGCCAGTCCAACATCACTTGGCTGTCCAATGTATTTTGTAGCGATAGTCAGTTATGATGCTACGAAACACAATCTTGAAATTACACAAACATGCAACAGCTCCCAAAATAGGGTTAATTTTTTTGAAAGACTTGTTGACAATCCATTGATTCTTCATTGGAAAAAATTATCTATTTGTGCTGCCTTAAACGAGATATATTTTTGGGATGGCTTGATAAAACTCCTTTGTCCAATTCTCATTTTGGGAAAAGCTAATCTGTTGCAGATGCCAAAAAAAGAACATTTTTTTGTTGCTACTAGGTTAGAAAAAATAACTTTTTCACTTCTAAAATAACACTCCTGTTTTCATTCCATGAATAAAAGGATTTGCATCTGACAACAAAAAATGATATTTTTTTACCTAAATCAGCCTAAAGCGTCTGATATTGCAATGTGTTTTTAAACTTGCTGTTGGTTACTAGTGTTGAGCGAATTTGTTCGGCATTTCAAACTTGTGTTAGTGTTTGGGGTTCCGGCTTGTTCGCGGCAAAAAATCGGCTACGCCTATTAACATCCCTGATTTGCCACGCTGATAACATCTGCGTGACAGAGTGGCAAATCAGGGATGTTCATGGGCGGAGTCGATTTTTTGATGCGAACAAGCCAGAACCCCGAACACGAACCCGAATTTGAAATGCTGAACAAATTCGTTCAACATTAGTTATCACTGGTTGCAAACTATTTAGCCCTAGTTAGATAGTTTGAGGTCAATTGAACATTAAGAGGACTGTGTTTGCAATAAAGAGCCAAAAAAAGGTTTAATACACTCCTAGGAGACCTATAATAGTGTTATACACATATTTTCTGGTCAAATAAAACTAGTGCTTTCTTATGCAAATTCATTCGGTGCACATATTTTTTTAAATCGGCAGAGCTGGCAAACTCGAATTTTATATGATCTGCTCATCTCTAGTTATAATACTAATCTCCAAACAATTTGGAGTCCATCTTTCTTTCTACAATCAAAAAGATTCATAATTGGAAAAAAATCAAAATAGGAGAGGACGTCCTCAGTGGTGTAACTAGAGTTCGATGGTGGGCCTGGTGCAAAGTTTGGACCTAGGCTCCCACCTGCATGATGGTCATATGTACCATTGAAGATTCTATAAAGGCATGACTGAGATTGGAACTTTGGTGATGGATGAACTGAGGTTCTGTTGATGGGTATATCAGTCTCCCTCAAACACAAAGGAACTTTTGAAGAACAAGATAAGTTCTGTGTTTATTTATGAGCATTGTGTATTTTTATATATTAGAAGACAATAGAGATTTTATTAGGGACAGCTGTCATGGAGTGGGGGGGCCATATAGCAAACTAGAATGCCAACCTCCACGATAAGGTAGGAAAGATATTTGTTTCAGGGGAAAATTATGTCTCATATGTTTTGTTCTACATTTTCTTCCCTTTACGGAGTATCACTATAACTTCCCTTGTTCTATCTATTTATTTAATTATTGGGTTGTTCTTCTCTGGGGAAAGGTGCAGTATATTGTGATTTCTTGACAAAATTACTTACCAGCAGTACTATTCCCCTTTTCAATTTATTTATGTCATATTACTTGTTTATGCACACTGGGCTTTTTTTGGGATATTATTAATAGTGTATTATTAGAGATTTAAAAGTTTTTTTTCTGTAAACACTGATATAGTCATACAGAAAATTATTGCTTCAAGTTATTTTTGCTAAAGGAGGTTTTTGATTCATGGAGAACCTATCATCAGGATTTTATACCTTAAAACTAAACGCATGCATATAAAGTTACTTTAATGTTGATTAAATCTATAGCTTTTTTAGAGGTCTGTTTTTCAGGTTTAGTGAAATGCATAGTTGAACATGTATGCTAATGAGTCGCAAGTGCACTGTACTTCCAGCTCTCCGGCATCTCAACATCTCAACCTTTTTTCTGCTCACAGCCTGCCACCTGTCTCTGACTGAAAGGTTACTGGGACATGAGTGACCATCAGACAGAATCTGGGGGCAGGCAGCGGTCAAGGGGTAGGGAAGGAGAGCAGGAGAGCCCACCCACTGCACTTGCAGCTCATAAGCATACACTTTGAACTATGGATTTCTCTAAAACAACAAAACAAATTTCTTCAATTAAGGTGAAGATTTAATCAGCATTTGCAGAAAATCATGTAAGCATTTTTAATTATAAGCTTTTCAAACACGCTATTAGTTTGGCGAATAAAATACTAATGACAGGTTCTCTTTAATGCTTCACACACTGTTTCTGCATTTTGGTCAAGTCTTTGTTAAATAAATAATGACATAATGTAACCTGGCATATATTGTTGTGGTCCACTTTAGGTTATAATTACCTAAATGTAAAGGGAATCTGTCAGCAGGTTTTAGCTGTGTAATCTGAAGAAAGCATGATGTAGGGGTTAAAAAACAGATTACAGTAATACCTCTCTTGTTAATCTCTGTGGTATTGTTTGCTTGCAATGATTATTTTAGCAGGAGGAGCTTATCATTGCTTGGACACGCCCTCTCCTGTGATAGGCACCTCACTTGCTATGGTCATTGTATATACAGAGCCCGGTGTGGGTGGGGTTAGCTTCCTCAGCTCTGCTGTATTGCTTAATCTAAAAACTCTGTGCTGTAATGGCTGCACCCAGTAATCTAAGTGATACATTGCTGGATTCAGCGTCTCTTTGCATAGATCTGGCTGCTCTCAGATGAGGTAACAAAAATCTGCTGACAGATTCTCCTTCAAGCCTTTCAGTGGCTTGATGCTTTCTTTTATGTCCTGATATGTAAAACCATAGCATTCACTGGTCTTAGTTTTCTCATGACTTTATCTAGACTTGAATGTGAGTATTCTTGCTCTCTCTAAATTATGATGTTCTACAAGCTTAATAAGCAAACGGAAATATGTTTAGTAGCTTTAAAAAGTAACCGCTGTTTCAACCTTTATTTCATGAATCAATATGAACATACATATGAAACATATGAACATATTTACATAATAAGAAACTTTGTAATATATATCTCATCAGAGTAATTTGCATTTTTCTCCACCTGAACTGATCAATCATTTTCAAAAATGTTCAATTCTTGAGGAAAATCTGCATTCAGTGAAGACGGATTTTCCAATTACTGACATAGGAGATAACACTTACTATTGATAAAACTCTATAAAAAGGTAAGGAGGTAAAGGGGAGAGGAGGAGGGAGGAGCTAGAGGCACAGATCCTTCCCCCTCTTGTCTACAGAGAATCTTATCAGTAGTAACTGCCATATTATCCAAGAATTGAGAATTTTGATAATGACTGATCAGTTCTGGCAGAAAAAGAAGCAAATTTTTCTGATAAGGTATATCACAATGTTGCCTATTTGCAAGTGTACCGCTGATTTATGAAATATAAAATAAAAAAAATGGTTACACCTTAACCTCTTGGTGTCACAGCCAAATTGGCCATTACGATTAACCATACTTTTTTTTCATTGTCACATTTTAGGAGTAATAACTCTTTTTTTTCAGTGAGTTAGCTGTATGAGGGCTGGTTGTTTTTAGGATTAGCTGTGTTTATCAGTAGAATCATTTTGGTGAACATTTAACTTATTCTCAAACTTATATAGCTAAATTAAATCTTTATGAAGAATTAAAAAAACAGAAATTTAACCACTGTTTTTTTTTACATTTTATATTGTACGCTATACGCTATGCTGCGAAAATAAAGTCAAGTCTTAAATTGGTCAGTACAAATATGATGATACCAATCTTATATAATAAATACACATTTGGAAATAAAATCACTTGTGTTTGTATCACCATATTCTGAAAGCTATAAGTTTCACAATATTCCTTTAGCAAAGCAGTATGAAGACTATTTTTTTGTGTGACAAACTAGTTTTCATTGGTATCATTTTGTGGTCAATGCAACTTTTTGATCACTTTTTATTATTATAAGCAAAATGAACAAAGAGACTTTGTTTTTAATTTATTCTATTTCTTTTTAAAAAAAAATGTTCACTATTAGGCATAATTGTCAAATAATCTTTATTCTGTTGGTCAATAAAATATCAAATTTATGTAGTTTTTTATGTTTTACTACTTTTGTATGAAAAAAATGACTTTAAAAAATATATTTTTGGGTTACCACATTCTGATACCCATAACTTTTTTATTTTTCTTTAGACAAGTTGTGTTAGGGCTATTTTGTTGAAGGACAATCTGCTATTGTGCTGTATGGGTGCCGATGGACTGACAAAGGGAGTGATCACCCTTTGTCAAACATTTCATTTGCCGCTGTCAGTAACAACAGTGACGTCTGAGGCAGTTAAAGTGCTGGAATCGAAGTTTGGTCTCAGGTTATGCAGCAGGAGCTCAGCCATATGCAACAGCCAACTCCTACTGCAGATGGCATGTGCACAACTCCTGTTTGCATGCCATCCCTGAGGCATAACTCTTCACCCGATTGTGGAAGATCATCTGAAATCAGTTATGTCTATTTGTGGAGAGAGGTTTAGTAAATTCAGTTATATTGCTATACAAATGCAACATATGACAATTTCTTCCTAGAAAGACACTTTAGATGTCTGGTGGAGAAGAAGGTAATTGAAACTTTGCATATTAAGAAAGGGTCAGTAAGACTTTGCAGAACATCATGTAAGCATTTTAAATTATAGGCTTTTCAAAAGCAGGCAACTAGTCAATTTTTTGGCTCCAGGAGCTAAGTGCAATGCTAAACCTGCACCTCGCAACTAAGCAGAGAGGATGTCACATTGTGCCATGTAGGATCTTGTACACTACAAGATCACTTTATAAAAGATGTTTCATTCTATTTATTTCTTTTTTGATTCAAGATATCCTGAAACAAGTTGGGCGAGATGACCAGCTAAAAAAAAATAAAATAAAATACACTATGTGTGCTGGAAAACGAACACTGCGCATCACCCTGAAAATACCATGCCCACTGTCAAACATAGTGGTGACAGCATCATGCAGTGGGGATGGTTTTCTTCAGCAGGGACAGGGAAGCTGGTCAGAGTTGATGGGAATATGGATGCAGCTAAATACTGGACAATCCAGGAGGAAAACCTGTTAGAGTCTGCAAAAGACTTGAGACTGGGGTGTAAGTTCACCTTCCAGCAGGAGAATAACATACTGCCAGAGGTACAATGGAATTATCAAAGAATATTCATGTGTTTGAATGGCCCAGTCACAGTCCTGACCTAAATCCCACTGAGAATCTGTGGCAAGGCTTGTAAATTGCTGTTCACACATGCTTTCCATCAAATCTCACTGAGCTAGAGCAAGTTTGCAAAGAAGAATGGGCAAAAATTTCAGCCTCTAGATGTGCAAAGCTGGTAGAATCATACTCCAAAAGACTTGCAGCAGTAATTGCAACAAATGGTGGCCATACAAAGTATTGACTCAGGGGGGGCTGAATTCAAATGCACACAATTTTCAGATTTATATTTTGTAAACATTAAGAAAACCATGCATCATTTCATTTACACTTCACAAATAATTGCTACTTAGTGTTGCTTTATCACATAAAATCCCAATAGTTTATGGTTGAAAAAATGTGGAAAAGTTAATGGGTGCTTCATTCACCTGACAGGAGCAAATAAAAAGTTATTTGTGCCATCATTAGCTTACTTTTTTAAACTGAATATGAAAGCACTGCAGATTACACTTCCCTAAACAGAGGGCTAACACAAATATAATCCATGTGGCATACAATTTTTTGATTGCAACTGAGGGGCAACTTACAGTGGGCCACTATATGGCTATACCTCTATTGGAAAAAGAGAATAGAGTGCACACAGAGCCAAAGATTGATTTGTGTGGCTAAATTCTAACAATTCAAGAAAGGTTTTAAATGTTACTTATAATGTATCAGCTTTGGGATCAGCAAGATTAGAAACAACTTCTGACATTGTGCAACTAAATAAAACAAGATTTTATATGGAAATTAAAACAAATGACAACATCCTCTTAAAGCTTACTAATCTTAAGAAAAGAAACTGGATGAAAAAGGTACGGTTCTTGTAGTGAAGCCAAACTGTTAGGATCTGCACCCAGTCTCAACATACAAGCTTAATTTTAACTTACCTCCAATATGCTGCTGTGATTTGCAAAAGTGTGAATTATTATTTCCAAAATCCACAGCATGTTCTAGAATCTCTTAATTCCACACAGCATGCGACCAATATCATTCCATTGGTTGAAAAGTTTTTTAGGCAGCACTATTTGCTTAATGTTGTGTGGTCTCCTGTCAGGAGTGGTTCACTGCTGCATACTTAATTGGAATATTTTCTAATCTTATACCCTCAATGGGAGTTTAAGTATTTTACATTGTGCAATAGAAATTGACTTTTCCTACCTATCCTTTGCATATCTTTGTGCATATGTACTTTGATTTGTAATATTTTAAGACAGTAAAACTTCTATAAACAAAGAAAATGACGGCACTTCCACTACAAAAACTAGGTGTGAACAGGTGCTTACTAAGAGCAGCTACTTCCATATATAATGAACAAATAAAGTAGCACACTGTAACACTGAGTATATAGATATGAAATATGAATAGCATAACTGCTGTAGAAAATAGAAATAAATGAAAAAAAATAGTTTTTGAAGTGGAAGTGCCGTCATTTTCTTTGTTACTAGATTCAGCGATGACTGAGCACTCCACCCCCACCCCCATGCCGCAGGTGGTTTTAAATGCCTCAGGATCTGTCTTTCCCACACATAAGCAGACGGAGGTCTCTTAGAGAGGTATTCACATTGATAGGTCCTGACATCGAGAAACGCCTTACCGTGGCTGTCAGGTACACATGAATTGGCCAATTTATGCGCTAAGATTTCTCATTTATTGACAGCAGTAATGCTATTCATTTTCCATACTTCATATTTACATGCGCTAAAAAATTTTTCAAAATTTTTTTTTCATTTATTTCTATTTTCTACAGCAGTTATACTATTCATATTTCATATCTATATACTCAGTGTTACAGTGTGCTACTTTATTTGGTCAGTAAAACTTCTATAATCAGGCAAGACAAGAATAAGTGTTTTGAGTTGTTAAAGGGACTCTATCACTAGGTTTTTGCCACCTAATCTGAGAGTAGCATAATGTAGAGACAGAAATCTTTCCAGGGATGTGTCACTTTCTAGGTTGCTTACTATAGTTTTGATAAAAGTACTGCTTGATCTGTAGGAGATTATCACTAGAATGTAAGGTGCCTCAGCGAGGTAGTCGTGGGCGAGTTGTAGCCCCTGCTTGCTTTGACACCGTACAGATAATTTGTGTCCTCCCTCTGATGTGTGGCTGGGTATCTGACATTCTTCACTTACTTCAAACCATCCGATCACGGCCGACTCCAGGCATTTCTCTTCTGGGACCAGGGCAGCAACAAATTCAGAGGACACAAAGTTCTTAACCATAACTGGGATTTTACTTGAGGGAGAGGAGTATATACAGTATTTACAGTCAGGTACATTGGATAAGGCCCAACAGGTTTTCATCTCCCATAAAGGTGCTAGAAACATCTTCAGCCCTGGTGCCCTCTTTAGTTGAAGCATTTCTCTAACACTATTCTCTAGCTGAAGAGAAGTTTCCTCATCAGCGACAGTGTATCCGGATCCTATATCTCCCTCACTACTTAGCCTGGAGTCCTATCTTCCTCTGCTACCTGCAGACTAGACGTGCCCCGGGTCCTCAATACCTCCATTGAGTTTCTCCGGCTGGCTAATGGGACTCATGCATGAGGAGATATTTAAACTGTTGATCCACTGTCCGAGGGTAGGGAGCCCCCATCTACCCTAGCAGCCAATTTCCCTGGCAGTCTGCCCATAAAACTTCCTGTCCTAACTCTGACAGGACTCCAACTGACACTTTCTGGAAAATTCTCCTGACGTTACCTATGATGCCCCACTCCCTGCGGCAGTTAATTCCTCACTGTCATTCTGGTAGCAGGCTCTCACTAACAGCTGCGCCCGACAGTGGAATCTTGTGGCCGATTAAAAGTACTACAGCCCCACAAGGAAATATATCAGGGACAAGCTTTATACTCACTTTTTGCTTGATCATGGCACTAAGTTCCCCCTCTACTCTACTGGCTGGATCATCACAGCTAACCCCTAGACTAGACCTAACGGCAGCTCAGAGAGATCTAACTATGGGAACAGTCTCCTTTAACTCTTTGTGTGCCAAAGGAAGGCTACATCCTTCCCCACTACTACAAGAAGACTAGTAAACCTGCTGCCATGTTGTCCTCCATATTCATGAGTTCTGTATAACCGCATCCCACCATTGATTGGCAACTTTATGCATATGTACAGCATTCATAGAAAGATGTAAATACAAAACTCTACATATATAGAACTGCTGCGGATAAAACATTTTTAAATCAATATGCAGCAAACAGTAAAATAACTCATACATTACTAGAATCAGAGTTTATGCCCCTATATCATGCTTTTCTCGGATGGAGCAATAAAAACCTGGTGACAGATTCCCTTTAACATTCAATCATAGTAAACTTGATAGGAAACTTGTGGTATTGAATTATTGTACATATCTATGATACAAAGTTTCCAACACATGTACACAATGTGACATACATATTCACACTAGTATACACACTGTGAAACACATACCAAACACACACCCACACAAACATATATACACACGCACACATATATATCTTATTTTTATTTTAACGTCCTTCAGCTTGATCTCGAGCCATGACGACTTAATGGATGAACGATCTTTAGGAAGATTTATCTTGTGCAAGCCAAGATAGGTCCACCATGGTCTTCTCCGCAGTTATCTTGATTGTATTAAGCCATTGGACTGCTGGTCCTCCTCTAAGTCTTGTTCCTTCTATTCTTTCTTCCAACCATGATTTCTTTCTCCACTGATTGATCCCTTTGTATGATGTGTCCAAAGTAGGCAAGTGATCCTTTCTTCAAGTGACATTTCTGGCTTAATTTGTTCCAAAATGTATTTATTTGTTCTTCTTGCCATCCATTGTATTGATAGCATCCTTCACCAGCACCACATTTCAAAGGCATCGATTCTTCTTCTGTCATGTTTCTTTATTGTCCAGGTGTCACATCCATATATTACCAAAGAAAAAAACAGCCTATGTACGAGCCGTGTCTTCATCACCAGTGAAATGTTCCTCAATTTTTTGAAGACCTTGTCCAGTGACTTAATTATTGATTTGCCCATAGCAATTCTCCTATTGACTTCGAGTATTGTCGCTGCATCTTGAGTGATCATCGATCTGAGTAGGCTGAAGTCCTTTTCAACTTCCAGTTCGTTGTCATCCATCTCAAATGTGTCCTGGTCGTTTCTGGCAGTAGTCAATATCTTTGTCTTCTTTGCATTGAGTAGCAACCCCATGTTTGAGCTTTCCATCTTGACACTCCATAATAAGTCCTTCATTTAATCTGCGCTTGTTGCTATCAGTGTTATATTTTTATGTATATATACATACAGTGGGTACGGGAAGTATTCAGACCCCTTTAAATTTTTCACTCTTTGTTTCATTGCAGCCATTTGGTAATTTCTAAAAAGTTCATTTTTTTTCTCATTAAAGTTCACTCTGCACCCCATCTTGACTGAAAAAAAGCAGAAATGCAGACAATTTTGCAAATTTATTAAATAAGAAAAACTGAATTATCACATGGTCATAAGTATTCAGACCCTTTGCTCAGACACTCATATTTAAGTCACATGCTGTCCATTTCCTTGTGATCCTCCTTGAGATGGTTCTACTCCTTCATTGGAGTCCATCTGTGTTTAATTAAACTCATAGGACTTGATTTGGAAAGGCACACACCTGTCTATATAAGATCTCACCGCTCACAGTGCATGTCAGACCAAATGAGAATCATCAGCTCAAAGGAACTGCCCAAGGAGCTCAGAGACAGAATTGTGGCAAGGCACAGATCTGGCCAAGGCTACAAAAGAATTTCTGCATTACTCAAGGTTCCTAAGAGCACAGTGGCCTCCATAATCCTTAAATGCAAGAAGTTTGGGACCACCAGAAGTCTTCCTAGACCTGGCCGCCCAGCCAAACTGAGCAATCGTGGGAGAGGAGCATTGGTGAGAGAGGTAAAGAAGAACCCCAAGATCACTGTGGCTGAGCTCCAGCGATGCAGTAGGGAGATGGGAGAAAGTTCCACAAAGTCAACGCTCTCTGCAGCCCTCCACCAGTCGGGCCTTTATGGCAGAGTGGTCAGATGGAAGCCTCTACTCAGTGCAAGACATATGAAAGCCCGCATAGAGTTTGCTCCAAAACACATGAAGGACTCACAGACTATGAGAGATTAGATTCTCTGGTCTGATGAGACGAAGATAGAACTTTTTGGTAATAATTCTAAGCGGTATGTGTGGAGAAAGCCAGGCACTGCTCATCGCCTGCCCAATACAATCCCAACTGTGAAACACGGTGGTGGAAGCATCATGCTATGGGGGTATTTTTCAGCTGCGGGGACAGGATGACTGGTTGCAATTGAAGGAAACATGAATGCAGCCAAGTACAGAGAGATACTGGATGAAAACCTCTTCCAGAGTGCTCTGGACCTCAGACTTGGCCGAAGGTTCACCTTCCAACAAGACAATGACCCTAAGCACACAGGTAAAATGACAAAGGAGTGGCTTCAAAACAACTCTGTGACCATTCTTGACTGGCCCAGCCAGAGTCCTGACCTAAACCCAATTTAGCATCTCTGGAGAGACCTGAAAATGTCTGTCCACCAACGTTCACCATCCAACCTGATGGAACTGGAGAGGATCTGCAAGGAAGAATGGCAGAGGATCCCCAAGTCCAGTTGTGAAAAACTTGTTGCATCATTCCCAAGAAGACTCATGGCTGTACTAGCTCAAAAGGGGGCTTCTCCTCAACACTGAGCAAAGGGTCTGAATACTTATGACCGTGTGATATTTCAGTTTTTCTTGTTTAATAAATTTGCAAAAATATCTACATTTCAGTTTTTTTTCAGTCAAGATGGGGTGCAGAGTGTACTTTAATGAGAAAAAAATGAACTTTTTAGAACTTACCGAATAGCTGCAATGAAACAAAGAGTGAAAAATGTAAAGGGGTCTGAATACTTTCCGTACCCACTGTATATATATATATATATATATATATATATATATATATATATATATATATATATATATATATAAATATATACATATATATACACACACATTCACTGTACATGTATTCTAAAACATATGCACACTGTGACACACACATTCATATATAAATAAATATATAGATAAATTAACAGACAAATATACACTGGCACATATACTGTAGATGAAACATTGCTTAATCTAACCTTACTATACGTCAATGTAGAAGAATATCTTGATACTGAAAATGAACTGGACACTTACCATGGCACTAGCTATAGAACATGTTAAGTTAGATGTTGAGTTGCTGTTTTCTGCATTAAGATATCTTACTTTATCATGTCATGTTTGCCTAGTGAGAAAATGCCACATCTAAACATGATGGCTGTAAGGTTTGTGTATCCAGGTTGCTGCTTTCACTAGATTTAATGCATCAGCTTCATTACTGTATTAATTTACCCTTAAGTCCATAAGGGATTTATTCTACCCTGTGCTGTAATGCTGACATGTTGCTGAGGAGTTGTAAGATTTCTTCTCTTATGGCGCCTATGTGTGTGGGACCCCACATCTGCCTCTCCACCACAAATTCTACTGTGGCTTTTCTTTTTACACCGTTTAGTTCACTAAATCCCTGAGATAACAGCAGTTTGGAGCAGCATGCAGTTGGATCTACAGTTTGACAAAAGCAGCAGAACAGTAGGGCATGTATAAGAGTTGCACATACTTTAGAGCAACAAAAAGTCTATGCAACCACTAAGCTTTTTAGAAATGTGCTTGATGTTTCATTAAAAAAAAAAGTGTACAAAAATCTATAATACTTTTATTCACTTCCCCAGTTGGTAAGTGTCACAGAAATAAAGAGTTCATGAAAAAAGTATCGGAAAGAGGGATAATGTGTATAGCTAGTCTAAAACTCTATAACAAGTAATTGGTTGTATATTGAAAACATTATTAAGTGAGATTAGGAAGTAATAAGTGAATTACAATGATGATTTAAGGGTAAATATTTTTTTTTACTACTAGCTTATGTTGTCTAGTAAAATATAACACCAGTATAAGGCTATGTGCCCACGATGCAGAAATGCTCCGGATTTTTCCTGAGCGTTTCTGCATCTCCCAGGCAGAAAAGACGCATGCGGATTGTACTTGCATTTTTCCTGCCAGGGTCAAGCGGAAGTCAAGCGTCTTTGCATGCATTTCTGCATGCGGGTTGTCAAGCGCTTTCCAAGCGATTTTAGCATCACTTGGAAAGTGCTTAACAACTTGGTCACACTATATAAATCCATGCAAACGGCGTAGATTTATACAGTGTGACCGGAAAAGAATGGTAAAAAATAAAATATAAATATTATACATACCTTCTGATGGCCCCTGGTGTCCTTATCCGATCCGTCCTGGCTTACCGGCAGCTCGCGACGGTCTAAAAGGACCTGCCATGATGTCATTTAGTCATGTGACGGGTCACGCGACCGCCGATGTCAATTGCAGTCCTTTTCAGGACTAGGTTACATCAGTTCCTATCAGTTTTTGCCAGGCAGGTCTGTGCCAGTGCTGTGCAAGTTTTTTTCACAGCATTTGGCTGAATCTAGCAAAGCTAATCCTTTTTGGCCTATTGCAGAGTGTGTTAGTCAGTGGAGTAGCCTATCTGCGTTGCAAGATATACCACCTGTGTATAGAATACCAATTTTTTTACTGCACCTAGTGAAGTAAAATCTTTTGGGCATAGCATCATTCTATTAGTCCATCTATACTGACCTCCATCAGGTTGCAAATTCAAAATAATTTTTTGTCTGCATCTAGCTCTGAAAAAATATTTGGCTTTCTAGCAGTGTGTGGGACTTTCTCTATTAGTCCATCTACACTGACCTCCATCAGGCTGCAAATTAAAAATAATTTTTATCTGCATCTACCTCTGAGAAAATATTTGGCCTTCTAGCTGTGTGTGGGACTTTCTCTATTAGTCCATCTATACTGACCTCCATCAGGTTGCAAATTAAAAATAATTTATATCTGCATCTAGCTCTGAAAAAATATTTGGCCTTCTAGCAGTGTGTGGGACTTTCTCTATTAGTCCATCTATACTGACCTCCATCAGGTTGCAAATTAAAATAATTTTTTGTCTGCATCTAGCTCTGAAAAAATATTTGGCCTTCTAGCAGTGTGTGGGACTTTCTCTAATAGTCCATCTATACTGACCTCCATCAGGTTGCAAAGTGAATATAATTTTTTTCTGCATCTACCTCTGAAAAAATATTTGGCCTTCTAGCTGTGTGTGGGACTTGTTCTATTAATCCATCTATACAGACCTCCATCAGGTTGCAAATTAAAAATAATTTTTATCTGCATCTACCTCTGAAAAAATATTTGGCCTTCTAGCTGTGTGTGGGACTTGTTCTATTAGTCCATCTATACTGACCTCCATCAGGTTGCAAACTGAATATATTTTTTTTCTGCATCTAGCTCTGAAAAAATATTTGGCCTTCTAGCAGTGTGTGGGACTTTCTCTATTAGTCCATCTATACTGACCTCCATCAGGTTGCAAATTAAAAATAATTTATATATACATCTAGCTCTGAAAAAATATTTGGCCTTCTACCAGTGTGTGGGACTTTCTCTATTAGTCCATCTATACTGACCTCCATCAGGTTGCAAACTGAATATATTTTTTTTCTGCATCTACCTCTGAAAAAATATTTGGGCTTCTAGCTGTGTGTGGGACTTGTTCTATTAGTCCATCTATACTGACCTCCATCAGGTTGCAAATTGAATATAATTTTTTTCTGCATCTAACCCAGCCAATAGTTTTGGCCTAATACCACAGTTTGGCCACTCAGCTCTGCTCAGTTCCCATCCATTGTTTTTTTGTGCAAACAACTCCAGAGTTGTGAATTAGTTAACCACCAAAATGAGTGGACAAAGTCCTGCTGCTGGTGGAAAGGGGAATAGGCGTGTTGGGAAGGGGAAAAAAGGTTGTGTCCGTGGGGTAGGTGTTAAAGCAACAGTAACATCTGCAGAAGAAAGACCATCTTCCAGCCAAACTAAAATGTCTACTTCTTTTAGCGGACAATGTGATAAGATCCCTTTCTTACGGCCACGCCAATCGCTACAAATTCCAGATGAGGCACAAAAACAGCAGGTGCTTCAATGGATATCAAGTGCTCCTTTAAGTGGGCTCTCCTCCACATCAACTTCAACATCACAAATACTCCAGTCCTCAAAGGTGTCACCCCAATCGCACTTGCTTCCTCACAGCTCCCAAATCTCCAGCTGCCCGTCTGAGTATGAGGTAGAACAGATGGTTGAGTCTGCAGAGCTGTTTACTCATACTATAGCCTGGGAATCAGAGGTCGACTACAGCGCTTCTGTGAATCCAGACGAGGAAATGATCTGCACTGATGCCCAGAATCTTTATGAGTCGGATCCAGGACCAGACGCAGAAGGTTCTGACCATAATGTAGACCCTCATTCCCAAACTGTAACTCCTGTTGTTGGAGACAATGAGGAAGACAATGATGAGAATCAAATACCTGATTGGAGCGACAACTTTAGTTTTTTGTCAGGGCAGGAACAGGTTGGCTCTGAGGACGACGGGTGTGATAACGCACAGGGTGATGATGATGAGGTTGGAGATCCCACTTACTGTCAACCCACAGTCAGCCAAGAGATGTGGTCAGCAGAGGAGGTGGAGGAAGATGCTAGTGACGACGAGGTCAGGCTGCGACTTCCTGGACAGAGACGTAGTACTGGAAGCACGTCAACAACTGCATCCTCAAACACAACTCTGCCTCTCACCACAAGTCGTGGTGGCTCTTCAGGTCGCATGGGTGCTAAGCCTTGCATAGCCTGGGCATTTTTTCAGATCGATAAAGATGACCCAACTCGTGTTATCTTTAACATTTGTCAGCAAAAGCTAAGTAGAGGCCAAAAAATACATAGTTTGAGTACTTCATGCATGAACCGGCACATTGACATGAAGCATAAGTTGCAGTGGGAAGCTCAGTGTGCTACAATGCGGCCTAGCCGGCCGGGCCAACCACCGTCTGCCATATCTTGTGCATCCGCGGCCTCTTCATCCTCTGTGACTGGGGGGACAGCAGTCACACCTGTTTTGGGGCACAGACCTGCCACCTCTTTACCCGCAACAGCCAGCGTGATTGGCAGGTCATCATTTTCTTTGGAGGTGGTAACACCAGCTGGGGTTGAGCGCTGTCCAACATCGATAGCACCACCTTTGGATCAAGGCAACCTAACATGTCCGCCTGCATCTTCCTCACAGACCGGCAGTTTGCGGGGACACCCTTATCAACCCCGTCTAAGCACAATAGCCAGCCCTCGGTCCCTCAGATGTGGACAAGTAAAAGACCATTTCCTCCTAGCCATGAGAAAGCTAAGAGGTTGAATTTCACCATCTGCAAGCTCTTGGCTACAGAAATGCTGCCTTTCCGCCTGGTGGACACAGAGGCTTTTCGAGACCTTATGTCCGTCACAGTGCCCCAGTACCAGATGCCCAGTCGGCACTACTTCTCAAAGAAAGATGTGCCTGCGCTCCACCAGCATGTCGCACACAACATCACCGCTTCTTTGAGAAACTCTGTGTGTGACAGGGTGCATTTCACCACAGACACTTGGACGAGTAGGCATGGACAGGGGCGTTACATGACGCTGACTGGGAACTGGGTAACTATGGTGACAGCAGGACAAGGGGCTGCTGTCCAAGTCTTGCCATCCCCACGAGTTGTGCGTCAATCCTCTTTATGTCAAAGTTCCTCCACTGCTTCTGCCTCCTCAACCTCCTCTCGGTCTTCCACCTGCACCCAAAGCCTGTCTGGTCATGCCACAAGCTTTCTAACTGCGCAGAAGGGATCCTGCACACCTCCTTACTATGCTGGCAGTAGGGCTCAACGTCATCAGGCGGTTTTAACTTTGAAATGTCTGGGAAATGTGAGTCACACAGCTGAGGAGTTGTGGTCAGCTCTGGAGAACCAATTTCATGAATGGTTGTCTCCACTGGACCTGAAACCAGGGAAGGCCGTGTGCGACAATGCTGCAAACCTGGGTGCGGCCCTTCGCCGGGGCAATGTCACACACGTGCCTTGTATGGCTCACGTGTTGAACCTGGTTGTCCAGCAATTTTTAGCCCACTATCCCAGACTAGATGGCCTTCTGCAGAGGGCACGGTCGCTGTGTGCTCACTTCCGCCGTTCGCATCCCGCAGCTCAGCGACTTACATCTCTACAGAAGTCGTTGGGCCTGCCACTTCACCGGCTAAAATGCGATGTGCCTACCCGGTGGAATTCAACTCTGCACATGTTGCAGCGACTGTGGCAGCACCGACAAGCCCTGGTGCAATACGTTCTGACGTATAGCCTGGGCCAACGAGATCCAGAGGTGGGGCAAATCACGCTGGAGGAGTGGTCTCAGATCAGGGACCTATGCACCCTTCTGCACAGTTTTGAAATGGCGACGAAGATGTTTAGTGCTGACGATGCCATTATCAGCATGACTATTCCGGTGATTTACATGCTGGAGCACATGTTAAACAGAATTTGGAGTCAGGTGGTGGCACAAGAGGAGGTAGAGGAAGTAGAGGAGGAGGAGTTGTATGCGGAAGGGCTAACATCTGCAAGGTCCAGACGGTCGGCAGCACCAAGGCGGCAGGCATGTGAGGGTGGGGGAGATGGTTTTACCAGGGCGCATGGTAGCAGCCAAACTAGTGAGGAAGGTGCAGGAGCCCAGGAAGAAGTGAAGGACGAACTGATGGAAGACTCATCAGATGAGGGAGACCTTGATCATATTTCTGTTGTGCGAGGTTGGGGGGAGAGGACAGAGGAAGGAAGCATGATTGTTACCTCGCCACCAACACAACAGGGACTTGGTGCTCCTGGATGCGCCACACACATGGGTGCCTTCTTGCTGCACTACCTGCAACATGACCCTCGAATTGTGAGAATTAGAAATAATCCTGACTACTGGGTTGCCACACTGTTAGATCCCAGGTACAAAAGTAAATTTGCAGAAATTATTCCTGCCATAGAAAGGGATGCACGCATGCAGGAGTATCAGCAGAGACTGTTGCAGAATCTTACATGTGCTTTTCCACAAAACACCAGTGGTGCACGTAGTGAATCCCACAGTTCCAACTTGCCAACCGTGGGACCGTCGAGTGTTCAGAACTCAAACCGAAACAGAACCACAGTATCTGCTGGTAACATCAATTTTGCGGAATCATTTCACCACTTTTTTAGCCCATCCTTTGCAAGGCCACAGGAGACAAGAAGTCTGACACATAGTCAACGCCTAGAGACAATGGTACAGGAGTATCTCCAAGTAAACATTGAAGCCATGACTGTGTCACTGGACCCTTGCTCTTTTTGGGCTTCCAATCTGGATAAATGGCCGGAGCTAGCCACTTACGCCTTGGAGATCTTGTCATGCCCTGCAGCCAGCGTTCTGTCTGAACGTGTGTTCAGCGCTGCTGGTGGTGTGCTGACAGATAAGCGCACGCGGCTCTCCACTGATAATGTAGACAGACTCACGTTCATAAAGATGAACAAATCATGGATCCGAAACGACTTTTCTACCCCTGTGTCATCCTGGGGAGAGTAAAAGCTTGATGATTGGTTAAAATCACCCTACCAACCGTTTTAAGCTTTCAAATTACTAATCATGTTTATCTGTATCTTGGCTGGAAAATAATTTGGGCTTTGTAGCAGTGTGCAGCACTGATTCTATTAGGCCATCTATAATAAGCTCCACCAGATTTAAAATTACTAATCATGTTTATCTGTATCTTGACTGGAAAATAATTTGGGCTTTGTAGTAGTGTGCAGCACTGATCATATTAGGCCATCTATACTAAGCTCCACCAGATTTAAAATTAATAATAATTTTTAGCTGCATCTAGCCCGGAAAATAATTTTGGGGCTCCGAGATCCGCAAGACACATAAGTGCCTTCTTGCTGCACTACCTGCAACATGACCCTCATATTGTCAGAATTCGAAGTTATCATGACTACTGGGTTGCCACACTCTAAGATCCCCCAAACTTTTCGATCAACCTTTTCATTTTAATAAAGACCAAAAAAATGGTCATTTTTGAAATTGTAAGCATTAGCAGGTTATTAGAAACTGAAATCAAACAGTTTTCAACTCAAAACTTTATTCTAGGTGATGTTACATTTTCACATAGGACCCCTTGTTCGAAAGGAGCTTCTGAACTCTCTCGTCCATTGAATTTGTCAGGTTTTGGATGGTTTCTGCTTCAATTGTTTTGC
This sequence comes from Phyllobates terribilis, assembly GCF_046119375.1. Taxonomy (NCBI): domain Eukaryota; kingdom Metazoa; phylum Chordata; class Amphibia; order Anura; family Dendrobatidae; genus Phyllobates; species Phyllobates terribilis. The sequence goes on along the minus strand of NW_027362764.1, from coordinate 656,474,015 downwards.
ATGAGGACAGAATACCCTCCCAGAGCTGTTGCTTAGATGTGAACTGCCTCCCGCCATCATAGACACTCCTTTTGATGATGCTCCAGAGGTTCTGAATGGGGTAGAGGTCAGGGGAGCATGGGGGTCACACCATAAGTTTGTCCCCTTATATGCCCATATCAGCCAGAGATGCAGATGTTTTATGTGCAGCATGAGATGGTGCATTATCATGCAAAAAAATGATCTTGCTGTGAAATACACGGTTCTTCTTCTTGAACCATGGCAGGAAGTGCTGTTTGAGAAAATCCACATACATTATGGAGTTCATCTTTAGCGTCTTCAGGGTTCCTAAAGGGGCCGACAATCTCTCTCCCCATGATTCCAGCCCAAAACATTACTCCACCTCCTCCTTGTTTGCGCTGTAGCCGTGTTTGCGTGGGGTGTCCATCAACCAGCCATCCTCCACTCCATCCATCTGGACCATCGAGCGCTGCACGGCACTCATCCGTGAACAAAACAGTTTTGAAATCAGTCTTCATGTAATGTTTGGCCCACTGGAGCCGTTTCTGCTTGTGTGAAGTGGATAGAGGAGGTCAACAGGATGGCGTATGCACAGCTGCAAACCTCTGAAGGACCCTGCATCTTGTTGCTCGGGGGACGTTGGAGGCACCAGCAGCTTCAAAAACTTGTCTGCTGCTATGACAATGCTTTTTTGCCGCTGCTCTTTTAACTTGACGTAATTGCCTGTAGGAAAGAGTACTCAATTTGCCCTTATCAGCACGCACACGTGTGTACTGTGAATCAGCTACATACTTCTTGATTGCCAAGACACTTCATCCTGATCATCGCACAATGTTGATTGTAGTCATGCCTTGACCTAAACACTCCACAATTTGTTGCTTCTCAGCAGCCGACACATCCTTTTTCTTTCCCATTTTGGCAGAAAATGTAGGCTGCTTAATAATGTGAGACAGCCTTCTTAAGTAGTCTTGCCTTTCATTGGACACACCTGCCAAACTAATTAGCACAGGTGTCTGCAATTGCTTACAGTGATATAAAGAGCCCTGACACACATCACCATCAATGAGTTTAACTGACAAACAAACAAATTCTTCCCTTATCACTCCTAAACACTTTTTGCATAATAATTTGGAACACAGTGTACATGTGCTTTTCCACAAAACACCAGTGGTTCACGTAGTGAATCTTACAGTTCTAACTTGCCAACCATGGTCTGTATCGAGTTGTTCAATAAAGGGCCCAAAATTATGATAACATAGATGGAAGAGGTCTCTATGAATAGGAATTCCTAAGTATTTGATACCCTGTGAGGGCCAGGCAAAGGGAAAGTTGGACTGGATGGAATCCTATATGGATTTGGGGAGGGAGACATCGAGGGCCTCAGACTTCGCTGCATTGATTTTAAAATTTGACCATCTAACAAAGTGATCTATTTCAGCCATAACAGCATGGATGGATATATGTGATTGAGTGATATATACTAGGACATCATCAGCAAATAGAGAGCACTTGTACTCGGTGCCTCCCACCTCAATCCACCTAATATTGGGGTTATGGCGAATTGATGAGAGCAGGTGCTCCGTCACTACGATGTATAAGATAGGGGACAGAGGACATCCCTGCCTTGTCCCATTGGCGATTGTGAAAGGTGATGAAAATGTTCTGATGCACCCCCTGGGCCTTGGGACACCCGGAGCCGGACCCTTTTTGGTGGATGCTGGTGGTTGTAGTCTTCGTGGTGGTGACCCGGTTCCGTGGCTCAGGGTGGTCAAACCAGTGGCGGAACTATTTATGTGGTTTTGATGTTTAAATGTCCGACTACCCCACCCGTGGATTGCGGTCAGAGTGAACCGCCGCTGCAGGGCAGACCGCTGAGGCTGGTGTTGTGGGTGCAGCAGAGCGTAGCATAACTCCCCACGGGAGGAGTATAGCCTCAGGGCAATGTATGCGGAGGATGGGGGTGATGGTGCAGGGCAGCAGCAGTAACGACACGGAGTCAGTGATGCAGTCCAGGGCCTTTACTCACAGTTCTTATTATCCAGACCACGTCTGCAGGTAACGGCTGCCCATGTCGTACTGTGCTCACCAGGTGAGGGGCTCAGACAACTCCCAGATATCTTTGGAGCGCTTCACAGGACCCCCTTTGTGTGTCCTTTGTCTGGCCTTTCTTACCAACCCTTCTGTCCGGCTGCCTCGGGCCTCCTCTTGGTAAACTTGGCGCCAGTTTCCCTGACCCTATGTGGTGCCTTCCTAGGGGGTGTAGCGAGGGGCTGTGCCACATAAAATGTCAAAGCCTCCGGTTTCTAGCTGAGGGTCGTTTCCTGCCTCCACTAGTTTTGGGGACCGGTCTCCCCCTTTGGCCTGACCCCTCCACGCAGGTGGATTCGGGCGTGCGGTGGCGACTCGCCCGTCCGCACCCCTGGGATCCCTTCATTCCTCGTTCCTGGAGCCTTCTCCGCTCCTCTTCCTTCCTTCTCCCTCTTCCAGGCCTAGGCCTCTGTTACTAGGCGCGCCTCCGGAGCAGAGCTCATACAGAGCCCCTGCTCCCTGCCACTTCTGCTCAGACTTCACTGCACTGAACTAAGATGGTGCCCACCTTTTATACTCCCTTCTCAATGCACCCAGGAACTGCTTCCTCCCTGCTCCTGCACTACAGGGTTCCCCTTCCTCAGTGTTCCCTCCCCCCACTCCAGCCAGGGACAGGGACTGTCGTGCCCATCTCAGAGGCATATTGGTCGCCCTGCCCCATGGCAATGTGGTGTAATGCATGCAGGTGTCGGGTCCTGATCCACACTCCATCCTTACCTGAGAGTGAGATATCACACCTCTGGGTGAGGTGCAATACCTCTGTAGCAACCGAGCCCTCGGTGCTACAGTTCCATTTATCTTCAGCCTAGGTGACGTATTGTGATACAGGGCCGTGATTTTGGCTATAAAAGGGTCCCCTAGACCCCTACCCCAAGCTTTTTAAGAGAATCATATATGGCGTGCCAGGAGACTCTATGGAATGCTTTCTCAGCATCTAACGAGAGTATCTAATTACAAATTTTTAACTGCATCTAGCCCAGGAAATACTTTGTGCCTAGTAGCAGTGTCTGCTAGTCAGCGGATTATCCCGGCTGTTAAGCAAGCTACACCACCTGTAGTTTGGACACTTAATTTTTTCAAAGGAAATGCTTCGGGACCACGGGATACTCAGTGAAGAGCATCAAGAGGCACCCCAAGGCATAGGGGCTGGGACTGGCAGTAGGATGCCTTGCGGTGGACAGCCGAGCTCGATCCTTATAAAAGATTTTTAACTGCAGCAGCTTTAGTGGACGCTACTGGAGCTGGAATTACGCGGCTGCTGGCATGAGACTTGCCCTCCAATAGATCCTTGTAAATGGATTTAAAGTGTATTCATTCAATTTAGAGAGACAATTTAAATTAAAAAGCTTAGAGCTGCCTCCACCACAGGGGGGCTCGCTCGACCCACCAGCGGACAGGCACCAGTATTGGGAGAGGGGGGCTGGCCGTCAGGGTTCACCGCGGCTCTGGCACAAACCCGGCGACACGGAGGTGGCACGGGCAGGAGCGGACTGAACGTGTCGGCTTCTCACTTTTTGGATTTTAGAAGGGCATGACATGCCTATATCTGTGTCTCCCCCTCCTTTTACTCCTCCACCTCTTTTCTTTTCGCATGACTATATGTACTTGTCACTTTTCCATGTGTTAGTTGTGTCTTCTGAGCAGTTTGTCAGCTTTTGGACACCTTTGAAGATGTTTTCTATGTGTTTCTATGTGTTTTTGTTTGCCTGCCATTGGTTTTAACGGTGTTCGAAGGTGTTCGACGAACAGTTCGACGAACAGTTCGGCGAACACACGGGTGTTCGACGAACCGAACCGAACTCGAACACTACGGGGGTGGCTCAACACTACTCTTTACCTATACCCAAACCTCATAGTGCTACAATCATTGCCTCCTCGCTGCCCTCTATAGTTGCAGTATCCTACTTGTGTGCCCAAAAGAGTAACAGTGCCCCCTCTATGTCAATGTACAGTAATAATGCATCCTTTGTGCCTCCTCATTGTAACAGTCCCCCTCTTAATTAGTAATAATGCTCACCTGTGCTTTCTTATAGTTATTCAGCCTCCTATAGTAATCATTCCCCCCCTGTACCTCTTATAATAGTAATGTTCCTCTGTACCTCCTTATAATAATATCTCTGTTCTGTGCATTCTTATAGGGATAATGCCCCTGCACAATGGGATCATTATTATAAAGAGTTATTATGAGGCGCATTATCATAAGTAGGTTTTTTTATAAGGCACAACAGGGGCACATTATTATAATTAAGAGGTACAGTGAGATCGTTCTTATAAGGAGGCACCATAGGCTCCTTAGTATACATTCCACATTTTGCCTTCGTACCTCCTAATAGTAATAATTCCCCTCTGTACGTGGCAAAGTATAAAAAGAAGCTGATGGTGCTGATACTTTTAGAAGTACTGTGGGTTGATGTAGCCTACTCCCGGACTAATCCATATGGTATTTTTGAGAATTGTCAGATAGCCAGTCCAAAAGAGTGACATACATATATCAAAAATATTAAAAACCGGACACATGAAGGAAAGTTACTTCCCTGCAAGATTTGCCATTAAGCATAAAGAATGCAAAAACAATACATACCAGATAGAGCCCCCGTTAGGGGTTTTAAGAAAAAAAGGCGCTAGAAAGTATGGTAATACAGGCACACACCAGGGGAGAAGATCAGAATGACAATCAGTATACATATATAAAATTCATGTCAATTGACCATTTGAACAATGTTGCCTAAGCATTCTTACTCAAGTGTTAGCAGAGATAGGGAGAAAAGACCAGGTGGAAAAAGTCCCCACATGGCCCCCGACGTGCGTTTTGCATGATACAATCTCTGCTTTCTCAAGGGGTGGTGTTGTTCTCCCATTAAGTTGTTGCTTGCTACATCTCAACCTTCAAAGGACAGTTAAATGCCTTTTACATGGGGTGATAACTACATGAATGATTCATCTGAATTATTGCCCACTCTAAACATGTCAAGTGATTGTACAACAAATGAGGATTTGTTTGTCGTTGATCATATCTTTTAGGCTGACATCATATTTTTCAGTTGCCCTTAGTATATCCCTTTGGTTAACAGCTATCTGCCTGTCACTAGTGATGGCAACTTTGCATTGCATGATCAATGTATAAAAAACTTGCTACATCATTGATAAGCACTTGTTATGAGCAATTTATCTGCTCCATGTATCATTACCCTTAAAGAGAGAATCATTGAATCTTCTACAATGTGTTAAAATATGGGAGACAAATGAAATTCTGAGAGAAACCATTTAAGTAATGGGGAACTAGATAACAAGTATGTTCATATGCCATTATGTGTTGGATTTAAATTTAGACAGTGCTAATTGGAAAGTCACTTTTGTAGACTGAAAGTCTAAAGGCTAGGAGAAGCAAAGCATTCATGTGCTTTTGTCCATTTGTATTATTTGTATTAGACAGCGTTTAAGTTTAAATTGTTCGACAACTGCTTCAACTCTTTCCTGTTCTAGTAACTGGGTATCTGGGCCGTATAGTGGCCATATACTTTTTAATATTAGAGTTAGGACTGTCCCACAAGGGATGCCGTGAAGTGGCGGGACAGCTTTTACATTATTTTGATCAAAATTATGTTAACTAAATACCCTTTATTATTTATTATTATTTTTGCACTGTGCGATTTATATATTTACTTTTAATTATTTGGGTATTTTTCTTGTCTTTGGTTTCTCTCTGTTTAATGGCCTTGTGTGAACATGCATTTACATTTTGCATGCACATCAATTTATGTTCCAGTTCACACCTTCAGGTTTTTTTTTTTTTTTTTTTTTTTAGTGGCCATATACTGTAGATAGGCAGGATCTAGTGAGTGAACTGTTATCAAGGAAAATGAGGATAGTACTCCAAGGGATTAATTGAACCAGTAATGGGTCTTTTATTGGTAGGTATAAAAATACAGGTCATAAACTGTTTTTTTGGCTCCATTCCTGGAGCCATCGTCAGTTGAGTCTACATAATAATAAACAATTAGCCTTTTAAGTACAATGGGGCAGATTCATCAAGACTGGCATATTGCAAGTTCGCGCTACGCCAGTTTTCACAGCGGCAAATTCATTAAGAAGTGAACGCCACTTAATGAATTTGGATCTTCTTTTAAGTGGCATGCATCTCTGTACTCTGTGCCGGAAACGCAACTCCAGTTAAGAACTGGAGTAGCATTTCTGGCTTAGAAAACACCAGCATACTTGATGAATTCTATGGGGGGCGTAACCACACCCCCATCACGACTCCTCCCCAGCTTTGCTCACTTTGGTGGCATAAAGCCTTTTGCTAGCAAAACACTAGTGGAGTATGAGGTGACATTGTTTGAATAATATTTCTTTATAAGTAGACAATATCGGATTTAAAAACACTTTCAAATACATCCTAAATAATGATACGATAAAAATAAAACAAAAAATACTCACTTGTTAAGCTAAAAGACAGTTTGTGAGATTTATTTTTATACCTACCATTAAAAGCACCATTATTGCTTCAGAGAATCCTTTGGAGGAATATCCTTATCTTTCTTGATAACAGCGCACACATTAGATCCTGCCTATCTATACAGCCATTTTTATTAGTTAGTTAGAGATAGTAATTACAGGGCACACTATGTATATAGGTCAGCATGATCATGTGTCATATATTTTACATTAAGTGTTCCAAAATAATTTTATAAGCATTGAACTTATAAAAGTCTTGATGAGTAGAAAATAATAAAATATACTGGTATCTGACTATAACATTCTATAACAGAATTTTTACTCAATGCCAAATTGATGAATAACAAACCTAATAATGCATTGTAGCATCAATAGTTCATGATTTTAATACTATAATTTAGATTTGAGTAAAATTCATTACTCATATTTAAAAGTGGCATAATTTACAATAATTATCATGTAATTATAGTACTCATCCTTGAGATTAATCATAACACTTATATGATATTCTAATTACTGCAAACTCAAAGGCTCTGTTCTGAATTGTTAATTTTGTAAGCTAACACAATTTGAAATAAATCTAAAACAGGTAATTTTCTAAGAATTTTATAGGAAAAAGCCATTGTCTTCCCACCGAGAAGATTCAGATGAGTTTTTCATAAACAATACGGAACACAACAGCACAACAATCACCAGAATGATATATCATTAAGATGGCTTTAGCTGCGTCGAAAATTATTTCATTTTTTTCCTGATGGCATGACTATAGGGTTTATTTATTTTAGAAAAGAGGCAATAAACAGGACACTATGCTCTTTTCATGTTATTACTTCCATGGGATTGCAAAATATGAAAGATATATGAGGTCTATAAAAAGAAAGGATTTTTTATTGCTGTAAATTTCTTTTAATATAATGAGTCCTGGAGACTAGTTCACCGGCAGGCTATGGAAAATGTGCTCTTATGTACATGGCTTAAAAGTATAATTATTATTTCATATTAATTTAGCATAATGCGTGTTTTGGCTCTGTGGTTGTTGCATTTGTTGTCCGACTATTAATTGCTAGGTTTGATTGACTTAGTCAACATATTCTCCTCCTTCTGGTCCTTCGTCTTGTCAGTTGTGGCTAGATTGATAAAATGCAAATGAACAAATCATTAACGAGTACAAGTTATGAATCTCTCAGGCAGTTCAGGACCCTATCAAATCCTGCACCTATTACTTTGCGTGATTGATGTACTATTGTAAGTGATTGTTCCTGATCTTATTAAATCTTATTGATTTTTTTTTCCCAGTTTCTATTTTATGCAGGACCAGGCTTGGACTATTATGAATGTTGCTGAACACCGTTAATCAAGCTTACACAGCTATTTTGATGGGAAACAATTAAAACTCTTGTGCTCTACCTTGCAGTTCGCTGCAGGGATATGAACCACAGCTCTGTAATAATGAAAAAGAAATTCTCCTCCAAGCAGTGTAAGCCAATTTGCAATTATGACCCCAAATAACAAATTGATAGAATATATATGTAGATTAGCATTTCATTATGAATAAAATAATTACGAAATAAATCTATAGTTGTTGAGGATAAGACATGAATAACAAACATGTAGTTTATGGAGTAGTAAAATTTAGCAATTGTCATCTGGAATTAAACAAAAAAAGTTCCTCCTTCCACCTCAATATATAAATACAAACGTTATAAACTGAAGGTCTCATTGCAATCGAGATAGACCACACTATATTATTTCTACTCATAGTTATTTCTTGAATGGCTTATTCACAGTTCTTCACACTGATACTCTTAAAAGTTCGGGCATGCTACACCATTGCCATAGTGTTCTTATGCTGTTTATAGACCATATCTTTCCTATTGGACATCTGTGTGGGACAGTATAATATGCCTTTGCAAAGTCCAAAAACACTATGTCCATAGCTGCCCTTCTGTCCAGATTTCAAATCACCTATGAAAAATACCTCAAGTTGGTTTAACAACTTTTGTCCTTATATTTTAATTTTTTATCACACTCCTGTACATAATCCCTTGCAAGTCCTTGAGACATATTTCCCACAATGAATATTAAGATTACTGGTCTATAATTACTCAGGAAAGACCTGAATGCCTTTTTGAAAATGGACACCACATTATCTTTACGACAGTTGCTTGACACAGTAGAAATCACTAGAAAGTGTCTAAAGAATATCTATAGGGCACGTAAGAGTTCCTTAAGAACTCTTAGATGCAGCGGACCTGGAACCAGGGATTTTTTAACCCCTTTCAGGCCCAAGGCATACTAATACGTATCTGTGCCCTGGGCCTTATGGGCCAGATACGTATTAGTATGCCTTGGCGATTTTGCCCGCACACAAGCGGAGCGGGCGAGATCGCCGCCAGGTGTCAGCTTATTGTCACAGCTGACACCCGGTACTATGTGCAGGGAGCGGTCCTGCACATTAACCCCGAAATAATGTGATCAAAGTCGATGCAGCATTCCGGTGACAAGAAGAGGTAAGTGCGATACTCCCTTCTCTGCCGGCGTCCCGCGGCGTCTGAGTCAGCTCCCGGATGTTGACATGGTGACCCGATGTCATCATGACAACATCTTGGTCACCAGGAGGCAGGAAGTTACTTTGGTCATGCGCAGTGCACGACCAAGGTAACTACTCCTTGTGCAGCACTGATAGGCTGCATAGCACAGGGATGGTGCTGCATTCCTGTGCTATACAGCTGATCAGACTGCAAAAAGTGAAAGTCCTATAGTGGGACAATGTGTAAAAGATCAAAAAGTGAAAATAAAAATTAAATTTTTTTTTAAAAATCTAAAAAAAAAATAACAATAATAATAATAATAATAATAAAAAAATAAAAATATATTGTACCCATAAATAAATAATCTTATGAAAAAAAAAATAAACCAATAAAAGTACACATATTTGGAATCGCCGCGTCCGGAACGACCTGACCTATTAAACAGCTCCACTAGTTAACCCCTTTAGTGAACACGGTACAAAAAACAAAAAAACCATAAAACGATGCTTTATCATCATACCACCAAACAAAATATGGAATAAAACGCGATCAAAAAGACGAATGTAAATAAAAATTGTACAGCTGAAAATGTCATCTTGTCCCGCAAAAAAAAGCCGCCATACAGCTCCAACGGCTGAAAAATAAAAAAGTTATAGCTCTCAGAATAAAGCTATGCCAAAACAATTCTTTTTTCTATAAAATAGTTTTTATTGTGCAAGCCAAAACATAAAAAAAATATATAAATGTGGTACCGCTGTAAACGTACTGACTCAAAGAATAAAGCTGCTTTATCAATTTTACCACACACAGAACGGCATGAAAAAAAAAAAAACAATTCCTGAATTGTTGGTTTTTGTTTATTCTGCCTCCCAAAAATCGGAATAGAAAGCGATCAAAAAATGTCACGTGCTCGAAAATGGTACCAATAAAAATGTCAACTTGACCCGCAAAAATCAAGCCATCAGATGACTCTGTCGGCCGAAATATGGAAAAATTATAGCCCTCAAAATATGGCGATGCAAAAACTAGTCTTTGCAAAAAAGTGTTTTTTAGTGTGTGACAGCTGTCAATCATAAAAACCCGATATTAATCTAGTATCACTGCAATTGCACCGACCCAAAGAATAAAGTCATCTAATCACTTATACCGCACAAGGAACAGCATAAAAAATGTAATCTAGGGTTAGGGTTAGGGTTGTGTTAGGGTTAATGTTGTGCTTTGGTTAGGGTTGTGCTAGAGTTAGGGTTAGGTTTGAGCTAGGATTAGGGTTAGGGTTGGGCTAGGGTTAGGGTTGTGCTAGGGCTAGGGTTGTGCTAGGGTTAGGGTTAGGGTTAGGCTAGGGTTAGGGTTCAGCTAAGGTTAGGGTTGGGGTTGTATTAGGGTTGGGGTTGTATTAGGGTTGAGGTTAGGCTTGTGTTGGGGTTGGGATTTTTTCAGAAGTAAAGAAAAAAAAATGACGATATGGCGACTAATGTTGAGCACAAGTGCTCACTACTTGAGTTTGCATCGAGTGCTCGGGTATGCACCGAGTATAGCGGGTGCTTGAGTGACATGCTCGAGTCTCCACCCCATTTGTTTTGCAGCTGTTATACAGCCAAAAAAACCTTGCGGGGGTTGACTGCCATGCACGAGCGATCCCCGCATGTTTTTCTTTGGGTGTTTAATAACCGTGAAACATGCGGACGGGAACTCGATTGTCACATGAGCACCGGTGATACTTGGTGCATAGCCGAGTACCCTATGCAAACTCAAGTAGCGAGCACTTGCAAGACTAATGACAACTTATTCAATATGATGACCTAATGTTATAAAATTATGTGTCCTACCTCTGGGTTCAAAATGTTCACTATACCCCTTAATAAAATCCTTGAGGGGTGTAGTTTACAAAATGAAGTCACTTTGGGGGGTTTCCACTGTTTAGGCACATCAGGGACTCCCCAAATGCAACATGGTGACCGCTAATTGTTAAAGCAAATTTTACATTCAGAAAGTCAAATGGCGCTCCATCCCTTCTGAATCCTGCCATGCGCACAAACAGTGGTTTTCCCCCTTATATGGGGTATCGGCTTACTCAGGAGAAATTGCACAGCAAATTGCATGGTGAAATTTCTTCTGTTACCCTTATTAAAATGCAAAATTAGGGTCTGAAAAACATTTTTGTTGGAAAAATGTGAAAATTGTATTTTTACGGCTCAATGTTATAAACTTCTGTGAAGCACCTGGGGGTTCAGGGTGCTCACCACATAACTATATAAGTTCCCTGTGGGGTTTAGTTTCCAAAATTAAGTCACTTGGGGGGGTTTCCACTGTTTAGGCACATCAGGGACTCCCCAAACGCAACTGGCGACCGCTAATTGTTCAAGCAAATTTTACATTCAAAAAGTCAAATGGCGCTCCTTCACTTCCGAACCTGACGTGCGCCCAATCAGTAGTTTTACCCCCACATATGGGGTATCAGCGTGCTCAGGAGGAATTGCTCAACAAATTTTGGTGCTGATTTTTTAATGATACCCTTGTAAAAATGAAAAAATTGAAGGGTTAATAAACTTCTTGAATGTGGTTTTGAGCACCTTGAGGGGTGCAGTTTTTTGAATGGTGTCACTTTTAGGTATTTTCTGTCATAAAGGCCCCTCAAAATCACTTCAAATGTAATGTGGTACCTAAAAAAATGGTTTTGTAAATTTTGTTGTAAAAATGAAAAATCGCTAGTCAAGTTTTAACCCTTATAGCTCCCTAACAAAAAAAAATGTGGTTCCAAAATTGTGCTGATGTAAAGTAGACTTGTGGGAAATGTTATTTATTAACTATTTTGTGTGACCTATTTCTCTGATTTAAGGGCATCAAAGTTCAAAGTTTGAAAATTGAAAAATTTTCTAAATTTTCACCAAATTTCCGTTTTTTTCACAAATAAACGCAAGTGATGTAGAATAAATTTTACCACTATCATGAATTACTATATGTCACGAAAAACAATCTGAGAATCAGTGGGATCCATTTAAGCGTTCTAGAGTAATCTAATATATATAATCGTCTTATCCCGTCTGTCTGTCCTTCTGTCCAGGAAATCCCGCGTCGCTGATTGGTCCGGCGCGGCCAATCAGCGACGCGAGATTTCAGAAAAAGATGGCGGCCGTTAGCGGCTCGTCTGCCGCACGGAGATCAGCGGCGATGCAGCCAGGAGATGACCAGCGCTAGCTGGTCATCTCCCGGCTGCTCGTCAGTAGAAGGATCCCGACCGGCGGCGCCGCTGACCTCCATGCGGCTACCGTCGGGAGATCAGCGGCCCGCTGATCTCCCGATGGCAAGTGTGAAGGGTGGACCGGGGAGCGACGCCACCGGTCAGGATACTTCTGTTGCGAGCAGCTGGTCATCTCCCGCAGCGCCGCTCCCCGGTCCTCACTAATACGATTCGCTGATTGGTCACGGCCACCGGCCACGACCAATCAGCGATAGTGCTGCCAAATTTAAATACTGCTGGGCTGATTGGTCGCAGACGCCAGCCGCGACCAATCAGCGATATTGGCGCCAAATTTAAACACCGCTCTGCTGATTGGTCACGACCGCCGGCCGCGACCATTCAGCGATATTGGCGCCAAATTTAAACACCGCTCTGCTGATTGGTCGCGGTCGCCGGCCGCAACCAATCATCAATTTTGGCGCCAAATTTAAACACGCTTTCCGATCTTCACTAACACAGTTAGCTGATTGGTCGCAGTCGCCGGCCGCGACCAATCAGCGATTATGGCGCCAAATTTAAACACCGCTTTGCTGATTGGTCGCGGTTGCCGGCCGCGACCAATCAGCATTATTGCCGCCAAATTTAAACTCCGCTCTGCACAGAGGTCAGCGGTGATGCAGCCAGGAGGTGACCGGCGCTAGCCTGTCATTTCCCCGCTGCTCACAGCAGAAGTACCCCGACCGGCGGTGCCGCTGACCTCCATGCGGCTACCGTCGGGAGATCAGCGGCTAGGGCCGCTGATCTCCCAACGGCAAGAGTGAAGGGAGGACCGGAGAGCAGCGCCACTGGTCGGGATACTTCTGCTGTGAGCAGCCAGTCATCTCCCGCAGCGCCGCTCCCCAGTCCTCACTAGAGATGAGCGTTGTTCTACTCGAACTGTTCGCCAATCTCAAATTCGAGCTGTTTTGGGCGGTGTTCGAGCCGTTCGGCGAACACGAACAATTTGAGAAAAATTCGGCTGTTCGAGGTTATGTTCAATAACTGTTCGTGCATCAAAAGCATAACTGGATTTTTTCTCAGTAATGATGAAAATTAATGTTAATACGCAGTTTGAGTGTAGAGCGGGGTGGGGGGAGGGGCAGGGGATGGATCTCTGCAGGAACAATGAAGATGTCCATTTTTTTTTTCTCTTTCCCGCATTTACAGTGGGGAGGTGCAATCTGTCAGCCTATCAGCAGCGCACACACGGAGCGAAGTGCTTTTTTTCACACAAGCAAGGGCATGTGTCATTGGCAGTGTATGTCACATGTCCTTGCCCTATAAGACCCAGCCATTTTCCCCGTCGCCACCATTTTCTCACTGCTGCAGCTGCGTGTTAGACGGCACCGCTGTTGCTATGTGCGCTATACCTTGTTAATTTCAAGCCAATTTTCGCACAAATCTACAGATAGCTTGTGAGTAGGGAATAGTTGTGATTGCAGTCCTTTTAAGGACTAGGTTACAGCATTTCCTACGACTTTTATCAGGCAGGTCTGTGCTCTTAAATAGATAGATTGTGGGAGTAAAGACTAATTGTAATTGGAGTCCTTTTCAGGACTAGGTTACATCAGTTCCTATCAGTTTTTGCCAGGCAGGTCTGTGCCAGTGCTGTGCAAGTTTTTTTCACAGCATTTGGCTGAATCTAGCAAAGCTAATCCTTTTTGGCCTATTGCAGAGTGTGTTAGTCAGTGGAGTAGCCTATCTGTGTTGCAAGATATACCACCTGTGTATAGAATACCAATTTTTTTACTGCACCTAGTGAAGTAAAATCTTTTGGGCATAGCATCATTCTATTAGTCCATCTATACTGACCTCCATCAGGTTGCAAATTGAATATAATTTTTATCTGCATCTAGCTCTGAAAAAATATTTGGCCTTCTAGCAGTGTGTGGGACTTTCTCTATTAGTCCATCTATACTGACCTCCATCAGGTTGCAAATTGAATATAATTTTTATCTGCATCTAGCTCTGAAAAAATATTTGGCCTTCTAGCAGTGTGTGGGACTTTCTCTATTAGTCCATCTAAACTGACCTTCATCAGGTTGCAAATTAAAAATAATTTTTATCTGCATCTACCTCTGAAAAAATATTTGGGCTTCTAGCTGTGTGTGGGACTTGTTCTATTACTACATCTATACTGACCTCCATCAGGTTGCAAACTGAATATATTTTTTTCTGCATCTACCTCTGAAAAAATATTGGGCTTCTAGCTGTGTGTGGGACTTGTTGTATTAGTCCATCTATACTGACCTCCATCAGGTTGCAAATTAAAAATAATTTTTATCTGCATCTAGCTCTGAAAAAATATTTGGCCTTCTAGCAGTGTGTTGGACTTTCTCTATTAGTCCATCTATACTGACCTCCATCAGGTTGCAAATTAAAAATAATTTTTATCTGCATCTACCTCTGAAAAAATATTTGGGCTTCTAGCTGTGTATGGGACTTGGTCTATTAATCCATCTATACAGACCTCCATCAGGTTGCAAACTGAAAATAATTTTTTTCTGCATCTAGCTCTGAAAAAATATTTGGCCTTCTAGCAGTGTGTGGGACTTGTTCTATTAGTCCACCTATACTGACCTCCATCAGGTTGCAAATTCAAAATCATTTTTTGTCTGCATCTAGCTCTGAAAAAATATTTGGGCTTCTAGCTGTGTGTGGGACTTGTTCTATTAGTCCATCTATACTGACCTCCATCAGGTTCCAAATTGAATATAATTTTTTTCTGCATCTAACCCAGCCAATAGTTTTGGCCTAATACCACAGTTTGGCCACTCAGCTCTGCTCGGTTCCCATCCATTGTTTTTTTGTGCAAACAACTCCAGAGTTGTGAATTAGTTAACCACCAAAATGAGTGGAAAAAGGCCTGCTGCTGGTGGAAAGGGGAATAGGCGTGTTGGGAAGGGGAAAAAAGGTTGTGTCCGTGGGGTAGGTGTTAAAGCAACAGTAACATCTGCAGAAGAAAGACCATCTTCCAGCCAAACTAAAATGTCTACTTCTTTTAGCGGACAATGTGATAAGATCCCTTTCTTACGGCCACGCCAATCACTACAAATTCCAGATGAGGCACAAAAACAGCAGGTGCTTCAACGGATATCAAGTGCTCCTTTAAGTGGGCTCTCCTCCACATCAACTTCAACATCACAAATACTCCAGTCCTCAAAGGTGTCACCCCAATCGCACTTGCTTCCTCACAGCTCCCAAATCTCCAGCTGCCCGTCTGAGTATGAGGTAGAACAGATGGTTGAGTCTGCAGAGCTGTTTACTCATACTATAGCCTGGGAATCAGAGGTCGACTCCAGCGCTTCTGTGAATCCAGACGAGGAAATGATCTGCACTGATGCCCAGAATCTTTGAGTCGGATCCAGGACCAGACGCAGAAGGTTCTGACCATAATGTAGACCCTCATTCCCAAACTGTAACTCCTGTTGGTGGAGACAATGAGGAAGACGATGATAAGACTCAAATACCTGATTGGAGCGACAACTTTAGTTTTTTGTCAGGGCAGGAACAGGTTGGCTCTGAGGACGACGGGTGTGATAATGCACAGGGTGATGATGATGAGGTTGGAGATCCCACTTACTGTCAACCCACAGTCAGCCAAGAGATGAGGTCAGCAGAGGAGGTGGAGGAAGATGCTAGTGACGACGAGGTCAGGTTGCGCCTTCCTGGACAGAGACGTAGTACTGGAAGCACGTCAACAACTACATCCTCAAACACAACTCTGCCTCTCACCACAAGTCGTGGTGGCTCTTCAGGTCGCATGGGTGCTAAGCCTTGCATAGCCTGGGCATTTTTTCAGATCGATAAAGATGACCCAACTCGTGTTATCTGTAACATTTGTCAGCAAAAGCTAAGTAGAGGCCAAAAAATACATAGTTTGAGTACTTCATGCATGAACCGGCACATGGACATGAAGCATAAGTTGCAGTGGGAAGCTCAGTGTGCTACAATGCGGCCTAGCCGGCCGGGCCAATCACCGTCTGCCATATCTTGTGCATCCGCGGCCTCTTCATCCTTTGTGACTGGGGGGACAGCAGTCACACCTGTTTTGGGGCGCAGACCTGCCACCTCTTTACCCGCAACAGCCAGTGTGATTGGCAGGTCATCATTTTCTTTGGAGGTGGTAACACCAGCTGGTGTTGAGCGCTGTCCGACATCGATAGCACCACCTTTGGATCAAGGCAACCTAACATGTCCGCCTGCATCTTCCTCACAGACCGGCAGTTTGCCGGGGACACCCTTATCAACCCCGTCTAAGCACAATAGCCAGCCCTCGGTCCCTCAGATGTGGACAAGTAAAAGACCATTTCCTCCTAGCCATGAGAAAGCTAAGAGGTTGAATTTCACCATCTGCAAGCTCTTGGCTACAGAAATGCTGCCTTTCCGCCTGGTGGACACAGAGTATTTTCGAGACCTTATGTCTGTCGCAGTGCCCCAGTACCAGATGCCCAGTCGGCACTACTTCTCAAAGAAAGGTGTGCCCGCGCTCCACCAGCATGTCGCACACAACATCACCGCTTCTTTGAGAAACTCTGTGTGTGACAGGGTGCATTTCACCACAGACACTTGGACGAGTAGGCATGGACAGGGGCGTTACATGTCGCTGACTGGGCACTGGGTAACTATGGTGACAGCAGGACAAGGGGCTGCTGTCCAAGTCTTGCCGTCCCCACGAGTTGTGCGTCAATCCTCTTTATGTCAAAGTTCCTCCACTGCTTCTGCCTCCTCAACCTCCTCTCGGTCTTCCACCTGCACCCAAAGCCTGTCTGGTCATGCCACAAGCTTTTTAACTGCGCAGAAGGGATCCTGCACACCTCCTTACTATGCTGGCAGTAGGGCTCAACGTCATCAGGCGGTTTTTACATTGAAATGTCTGGGAAATGTGAGTCACACAGCTGAGGAGTTGTGGTCAGCTCTGGAGAACCAATTTCATGAATGGTTGTCTCCACTGGACCTGAAACCAGGGAAGGCCGTGTGCGACAATGCTGCAAACCTGGGTGCGGCCCTTCGCTGGGGCAATGTCACACACGTGCCTTGTATGGCTCACGTGTTGAACCTGGTTGTCCAGCAATTTTTAGCCCACTATCCCAGACTAGATGGCCTTCTGCAGAGGGCACGGTCGCTGTGTGCTCACTTCCGCCGTTCGCATCCCGCAGCTCAGCGACTTACATCTCTACAGAAGTCGTTTGGCCTGCCACTTCACCGGCTAAAATGCGATGTGCCTACCCGGTGGAATTCAACTCTGCACATGTTGCAGCGACTGTGGCAGCACCGACAAGCCCTGGTGCAATACGTTCTGACGTATAGCCTGGGCCAACGAGATCCAGAGGTGGGGCAAATCACGCTGGAGGAGTGGTCTCAGATCAGGGACCTATGCACCCTTCTGCACAGTTTTGAAATGGCGACGAAGATGTTTAGTGCTGACGATGCCATTATCAGCATCACTATTCCGGTGATTTACATGCTGGAGCACATGTTAAACAGAATTCGGAGTCAGGTGGTGGCACAAGAGGAGGTGGAGGAAGTAGAGGAGGAGGAGTTGTATGCGGAAGGGCTAACATCTGCAAGGTCCAGACGGTCGGCAGCACCAAGGCGGCAGGCATGTGAGGGTGGGGGAGATGGCTTTACCAGGGCGCATGGTAGCAGCCAAACTAGTGAGGAAGGTGCAGGAGCCCAGGAAGAAGTGGAGGACGAACTGATGGAAGACTCATCAGATGAGGGAGACCTTGATCACGTTTCTGTTGTGAGAGGTTGGGGGGAGAGGACAGAGGAAGGAAGCATGATTGTTACCTCGCCACCAACACAACAGGGACTTGGTGCTCCTGGATGCGCAACACACATGAGTGCCTTCTTGCTGCACTACCTGCAACATGACCCTCGAATTGTGAGAATTAGAAATAATCCTGACTACTGGGTTGCCACACTGTTAGATCCCCGGTACAAAAGTAAATTTGCAGAAATTATTCCTGCCATAGAAAGGGATGCACGCATGCAGGAGTATCAGCAGAGACTGTTGCAGAATCTTACATGTGCTTTTCCACAAAATACCAGTGGTGCACGTAGTGAATCTCACAGTTCCAACTTGCCAACCGTGGGACCGTCAAGTGTTCAGCACTCAAACCGTAACAGAACCACAGTATCTGCTGGTAACATCAATTTTGCGGAATCATTTCACCACTTTTTTAGCCCATCCTTTGCAAGGCCACAGGAGACAAGAAGTCTGACACATAGTCAACGCCTAGAGACGATGGTACAGGAGTATCTCCAAGTAAACATTGAAGCCATGACTGTGTCACTGGACCCTTGCTCTTTTTGGGCTTCCAATCTGGATAAATGGCCGGAGCTAGCCACTTACGCCTTGGAGATCTTGTCATGCCCCGCAGCCAGCGTTCTGTCTGAACGTGTGTTCAGCGCTGCTGGTGGTGTGCTGACAGATAAGCGCAAGCGGCTCTCCACTGATAATGTAGACAGACTCACGTTCATAAAGATGAACAAATCATGGATCCGAAACGACTTTTCTACCCCTGTGTCATCCTGGGGAGAGTAAAAGCTTGATTGGTTAAAATCACCCTACCAACCGTTTTAAGCTTTCAAATTACTAATCATGTTTATCTGTATCTTGGCTGGAAAATAATTTGGGCTTTGTAGCAGTGTGCAGCACTGATTCTATTAGGCCATCTATAATAAGCTCCACGAGATTTAAAATTTCTAATCATGTTTATCTGTATCTTGACTGGAAAATAATTTGGGCTTTGTAGCAGTGTGCAGCACTGATCCTATTAGGCCATCTATACTAAAGCTTCACCAGATTTAAAATTAATAATAATTTTTAGCTGCATCTAGCCCGGAAAATAATTTTGGGGCTCCGAGATGCGCAAGACACATAAGTGCCTTCTTGCTGCACTACCTGCAGCATGACCCTCATATTGTCAGAATTCGAAGTAATCATGACTACTGGGTTGCCACACTCTTAGATCCCCCAAACTTTTCGATCAACCTTTTCATTTTAATAAATAACAAAAAAATGGTCATTTTTGAAATTATAAGCATTAGCAGGTTGTTAGAAACTGAAATCAAACAGTTTTCAACTCAAAACTTTATTCTAGGTGATGTTACATTTTCACATAGGACCCTTTGTTCGAAATGAGCTTCTGAACTCTCTCGTCCATTGAATTTGTCAGGTTTTGGATGGTTTCTGCTTCAATTGTTTTGCATGAGGACAGAATACCCTCCCAGAGCTGTTGCTTAGATGTGAACTGCCTCCCGCCATCATAGACACTCCTTTTAATGATGCTCCAAAGGTTCTGAATGGGGTAGAGGTCAGGGGAGCATGGGGGTCACACCATAAGTTTGTCCCCTTTTATGCCCATATCAGCCAGAGATGCAGATGTTTTATGTGCAGCATGAGATGGTGCATTATCATGCAAAAAAATGATCTTGCTGTGAAATACACGGTTCTTCTTCTTGAACCATGGCAGGAAGTGCTGTTTGAGAAAATCCACATACATTATGGAGTTCATCTTTAGCGCCTTCAGGGATCCTAAAGGGGCCGACAATCTCTCTCCCCATGATTCCAGCCCAAAACATTACTCCACCTCCTCCTTGTTTGTGCTGTAGCCGTGTTTGCGTGGGGTGTCCATCAACCAGCCATCCTCCACTCCATCCATCTGGACCATCGAGCGCTGCACGGCACTCATCCGTGAACAAAACAGTTTTGAAATCAGTCTTCATGTAATGTTTGGCCCAGTGGAGCCGTTTCTGCTTGTGTGAAGTGGATAGAGGAGGTCGACAGGATGGCGTATGCACAGCTGCAAACCTCTGAAGGACCCTGCATCTTGTTGTTCGGGGGACGTTGGAGGCACCAGCAGCTTCAAAAACTTGTCTGCTGCTATGACAAGGCTTTTTTGCCGCTGCTCTTTCAACCTGACGTAATTGCCTGTAGGAAAGAGTCCTCAATTTGCCCTTATCAGCACGCACACGTGTGTACTGTGAATCAGCTACATACTTCTTGATTGCCAAGACACTTCATCCTGATCATCGCACAATGTTGATTGTAGTCATGCCTTGACCTAAACACTCCACAATTTGTTGCTTCTCAGCAGCCGACACATCCTTTTTCTTTCCCATTTTGGCAGAAAATGTAGGCTGCTTAATAATGTGAGACAGCCTTCTTAAGTAGTCTTGCCTTTCATTGGACACACCTGCCAAACTAATTAGCACAGGTGTCTGCAATTGCTTACAGTGATATAAAGAGCCCTGACACACATCACCATCAATGAGTTTAACTGACAAACAAACAAATTCTTCCCTTATCACTCCTAAACACTTTTTGCATAATAATTTGGAACACAGTGTACATGTGCTTTTCCACAAAACACCAGTGGTTCACGTAGTGAATCTTACAGTTCTAACTTGCCAACCGTGGTCTGTATGGAGTTGTTCAATAAAGGGCCCAAAATTAAGATAACATAGATGGGAGAGGTCTCTATGAATAGGAATTCCTAAGTATTTGATACCCTGTGAGGGCCAGGCAAAGGGAAAGTTGGACTGGATGGAATCCTATATGGATTTGGGGAGGGAGACATCGAGGGCCTCAGACTTCGCTGCATTGATTTTAAAATTTGACCATGTAACAAAGTGATCTATTTCAGCCATAACAGCATGGATGGATATATGTGATTGAGTGATATATACTAGGACATCATCAGCAAATAGAGAGCACTTGTACTCGGTGCCTCCCACCTCAATCCACCTAATATTGGGGTTATGGTGAATTGATGAGAGCAGGTGCTCCATCACTAGGATGTATAAGAGAGGGGACAGAGAACATCCCTGCCTTGTCCCATTGGTGATTGTGAAAGGTGATGAAAATGTTCTGACGCGCCCCCTGGGCCTTGGGACACCCGGAGCCGGACCCTTTTTGGTGGATGCTGGTGGTTGTAGTCTCCGTGGCGGCGACCCGGTTCCGTGGCTCAGGGCGGTCAAACCAGTGGCGGAACTATTTATGTGGTTTTGATGTTTAAATGTCCGACTACACCACCCGTGGATTGCGGTCAGAGTGAACCGCCGCTCCAGGGCAGACCGCTGAGGCTGGTGTTGTGGGTGCAGCAGAGCGTAGCATAACTCCCCACGGGAGGAGTATAGCCTCAGGGCAGTGTATGCGGATGATGGGGGTGATGGTGCAGGGCAGCAGCAGTAACGACACGGAGTCAGTGATGCAGTCCAGGGCCTTTACTTACAGTTCTTATTATCCAGACCACGTCTGCAGGTAACGGCTGCCCATGTCGTACTGTGCTCACCAGGTGAGGGGCTCAGACAACTCCCAGATAACCTTGGAGCGCTTCACAGGACCCCCTTTGTGTGTCCTTTGTCTGGCCTTTCTTACCAACCCTTCTGTCCGTCTGCCTCGGGCCTCCTCTTGGTAAACTTGGCGCCAGTTTCCCTGACCCTATGTGGTGCCTTTCTAGTGGGTGTAGCGAGGGGCTGCGCCACATAAAATGTCACAGCCTCCTGTTTCTAGCTGAGGGTCCTTTCCTGCCTCCACTAGTTTCGGGGACCGGTCTCCCCCTTTGGCCTGACCCCTCCACCAGGTGGATTCGGGCGTGCGGTGGCGACTCGCCCGTCCGCACCCCTGGGATCCCTTCGTTCCTCGTTCCTGGAGCCTTCTCCGCTCCTCTTCCTTCCTTCTCCCTCTTCCAGGCCTGGGCCTCTGTTACTAGGCCCACCTCCGGAGCAGAGCTCATGCAGAAGGGCATGACATGCAGGTGGCGGGTCCTGATCCACACTACATCCTTACCTGAGAGTGAGATATCACACCTCTGGGTGAGGTGCAATACCTCTGTAGCAACCGAGCCCTCAGGGTGCTACAGTTCCATTTATCTTCAGCCTAGGTGACGTATTGCGATACAGGGCCGTGATTTTGGCTATAAAAGGGTCCCCTAGACCCCTACCCCAAGCTTTTTAAGAGAATCATATATGGCGTGCCAGGAGACTCTATGGAATGCTTTCTCAGCATCCAACGAGAGTATCTAATTACAAATTTTTAACTGCATCTAGCCCAGGAAATACTTTGTGCCTAGTAGCAGTGTCTGCTAGTCAGCGGATTATCCCGGCTGTTAAGCAAGCTACACCACCTGTAGTTTGGACACTTAATTTTTTCAAAGGAAATGCTTCGGGACCACGGGATACTCAGTGAAGAGCATCAGGAGGCACCCCAAGGCATAGGGGCTGGGACTGGCAGTAGGATGCCTTGCGGTGGACAGCCGAGCTCGATCCTTATAAAAGCTTTTTAACTGCAGCAGCTTTAGTGGACGCTACTGGAGCTGGAATTACGCGGCTGCTGGCATGAGACTTGCCCTCCAATAGATCCTTGTAAATGGATTTAAAGTGTATTCATTCAAATTAGAGAGACAATTTAAATTAAAAAGCTTAGAGCTGCCTCCACCACAGGGGGGCTCGCTCGACCCACCAGCGGACAGGCACCAGTATTGGGAGAGGGGGGCTGGCCGTCAGGGTTCACCGCGGCTCTGGCACAAACCCGGCGACGCGGAGGTGGCACGGGCAGGAGCGGACTGAACGTGTCGGCTTCTCACTTTTTGGATTTTAGAAGGGCATGACATGCCTATATCTGTGTCTCCCCCTCCTTTTACTCCTCCACCTCTTTTCTTTTCGCATGACTATATGTACTTGTCACTTTTCCATGTGTTAGTTGTGTCTTCTGAGCAGTTTGTCAGCTTTTGGACACCTTTGAAGGTGTTTTCTATGTGTTTCTATGTGTTTTTGTTTGCCTGCCATTGGTTTTAACGGTGTTCGAAGGTGTTCGACGAACAGTTCGACGAACAGTTCGGCGAACACACGGGTGTTCGACGAACCGAACCAAACTCGAACACTATGGGGGTGGCTCAACACTAGTCCTCACTAATACGATTCACTGATTGGTTTCGGCTGCCGGCCGTGACCAATCAACGATAGTGCCGCCAAATTTAAACACCGCTTGGCTGATTGGTTGCTGTCGCCGGCCGCGACCAATCAGCGATATTGGCGCCAAATTTAAACACTGCTTTGCTGATTGGTCACGGCCCGCGACAAATCAGCAATTTTGGCGCCAAATTTAAATACGCTCTCCTGTCTTCACTAACACAGTTCGCTGATTGGTCGCGATCGCCGGCCGCGACCAATCAGCGATTTTGGTGCCAAATTTAAACAACGCTCTGCTGTTTGCGCCCGGTCGGCCGCATGCATATTCTAGAATACCCGATACGTTAGAATCGGGCCACAATCTAGTTACCTCATAAAGTGACAGTGGTCAGAATTGTAAGAATTGGCCCGATTATTAACGTGCAAACCACCCTCGGGGTAAAGGGGTTAAATTGATCCTATTTAGCTTTTCTTGAACCACATCTATATTTAACAACGTGTATTATATGATATATTAAGAGCACTGGGATCAACTACATCTACAGCTCTATCATTTTTGGTATCTTCAGAGCTACAGTAAAAATCCTATTTAACCACTTCACACCAGAGCCTGTTTTTGCCTTTGTGACCGGGCCAATTTTTTCAATTCTGACCACTGTCAATTTATGAAGTAATTACTCTGGAACGCTTCAACGTATTCCACTGATTCTGAATGTGGTTCCAAAATTGTGCTGATGTAAAGTAGACATGTGGGAAATGTTATTTATTAACTATTTTGTGTGACCTATTTCTCTGATTTAAGGGCATCAAAGTTCAAAGTTTGAAAATTGCAAAATTTTCTAAATTTTCACCAAATTTCCGTTTTTTTCACAAATAAACGCAAGTGATGTAGAAGAAATTTTACCACTATCATGAATTACAATATGTCACGAAAAACAATCTCAGAATCAGTGGGATCCATTGAAGCATTCTAGAGTAATCTAATATATATAATCGTCTAATCCCGTCTGTCTGTCCTTCTGTCCAGGAAATCCCGCGTCGCTGATTGGTCCGGCGCGGCCAATCAGCGACGCGGGATTTCAGAAAAAGATGGCGGCCGTTAGCGGCTCGTCTGCCGCACGGAGGTCAGCGGCGATGCAGCCGGGAGATGACCAGCACTAGCTGGTCATCTCCCGGCTGCTCGCAGTAGAAGGATCCCGACCGGCGGCGCCGCTGACCTCCATGCGGCTACCGTCGGGAGATCAGCGGCCCGCTGATCTCCCGATGGCAAGTGTGAAGGGTGGACCGGGGAGCAGCGCCACCGGTTGGGATACTTCTGTTGCGAGCAGCTGGTCATCTCCCGCAGCGCCGCTCCCTGGTCCTCACTAATACGATTCGCTGATTGGTCGCGGCCGGCGACTGCGACCAATCAGCTAACTGTGTTAGTGAAGATCAGAAAGCGTGTTTAAATTTGGCGTCAAAATTGCTGATTGGTTGCGGCCGGCGACCGCGACCAATCAGCAGAGCGGTGTTTAAATTTGGCGCCAATATCGCTGAATGGTCGCGGCCGGCGGTCGTGACCAATCAGCAGAGCGGTGTTTAAATTTGGCGCCAGTTTTTTCATAACATATTGTACTTCATGATAGTGGTAACATTTCTTCGTTATAACTTGCATTTATTTGTGAAAAAATTGGAAATTTGGCGAAAATGTAGAAAATTTTGCAATTTTCAAACTTTGAATTTTCATGCCCTTAAATCAGAGAGATATGTCACACAAAATAGTTAATAAATAACATTTCCCACATGTCTACTTTACATCAGCACAATTTTGGAACCAAAATTTTTTTTTGTTAGGGAGCTATAAGGGTTAAAAGTTGACCAGCGATTTCTCATTTTTCCAACAAAATTTACAAAAACATTATTTTAGGGACCACATCATATTTGAAGTCACTTTGAGGGGTCTTTGTGGCAGAAAATACCCAAAAGTGACAACATTCTAAAAACTGCACCCCTCAAGGTGCTCAAAACCACATTCAAGAACTTTATTAACCCTTCGGGTGCTTCACAGGAATTTTTGGAATGTGGAAGAAAAAAATTAACATTTAACTTTTTTCACAAAAATGTTACTTTAGACCCAATTTTTTTTATTTTCACAGGGGTAACAGGAAAAAATGGACCCAAATTTTTTTGTGCAATTTCTCTTGAGCGTGCTGATATCCCATATGTGAGGGAAAACCACTGTTTGGGCGCACTGCAGGGTTCGGAAGGGAAGGAGTGCCATTACGCTTTTTGAATGTAAAATTTATCTGAATAATTAGCAGACGCCATGTTGCGTTTGGCGAGCTCCTGATGTGCCTAAACAGTGGAAATCCCCCACAGTGACACCATTTTGGAAACTAGACCCCTTAGGGAACTTATCTAGATGTGTGGTGAGCACCTTGAACCCCAAGGTGCTTCATAGAAGTTTATAATATTGAGCTGTAAAAATAAAATGTTCACATTTTTCCCACAAAAACGTTTTTCATCACTTAATTTTGCATTACCATAAGGGTAATAGGAAAAATTGCACCATGATATTTGTTGTGCAATTTCTCCGGAACACGCTGATACCCCATATGTGGAGGCAAATTACTGTTTGGGCGCACGGCAGCGTTTGAAAGGGAAGGAGCGCCATTTGACTTTTTGAATGTAAAATTTGTTTGAATAATTAGCGGACGCCATGTCGCATTTGGGGAGCCCCTAATGTGCCTAAACAGTGGAAACCCCCCACAAGTGCCACCATTTTGGAAACTAGACCCCTTAGGGAACTTATCTAGATGTGTGGTGAGCACCTTGCACCCCCAGCTGCTTCACAGAAGTTTATAATATTGAGCCGTAAAAATAAAATTTTCACATTTTTCCCTCAAAAAATGTTTTTCATTCCCTAATTTTGTATTATCATAAGGGTAACAGGATATATTGCACCATGAAATTTGTTGTACAATTTCTCCTGAGTACGCCGATACCCCATATGTGGGGAAAACCACTGCTTTGGTGTACGGCAGGATTCGGAAGAGAAAGGAGTGCTATGTTGGCTGGGATAGGCAGCAGACACCATGTCACATTTGAAGAGTCGCTGACATGCCGAAACAGCAGAAATCCCCACAAATGACCCCATTTTGTAAACGACACCTCTCAAGGAATTCATCTAGGGAAGTAGTGAGTATTTTTTAATTTTTACATTTATACCATTGGGCAGTGAAAAAAGCATAATTATATTTTTACCACAAAAAAATGTTTTACCCTCAGATTTTACATTTTCACATAGGGCAATGGGTAAAAATGGTGCTGAAATGTGTCACACAATTTCTTCTAAAAGTGGCAGCACCCCATATGTGGCTGTATCGTACCGCTCAGCCATACGGCGAGATCTGGGGGGGACGGAGTGCTATTTGACAAATTATTGTAGAATAGGCTTTTGGATTTGGGAGCACAAAATTTTCTGAATTTCTTTTGGGGGGCAAGGGCCATTTCGCTTTTCCAGAGCCTTTCTGCTACCAGTAACTTGGAAGTCCCTTATATTTTTAACAGATGACGGACCTGAGTGGAGACTAGCTTTTTTTGAGGACTGAGTTGAAGCTTTTATTGGGAACATTTTACGTAACATTTATCCGGCGCTCTAGGCTGAGCACTTACAACGGGGTTTCCATCTAAATTTCCAAGTGATGTAATTCAGATGAAACCCCTGCCGGATCCATTTACTGTAATGAGGCAGCAGAGTTACTCTGGACTCCGTCTGGCCTCTGTTTAGCGGTGTCCTTTTTTTCAGAAGTGCACAAATCTGTGGCCAACCGCACTTTTATGCACGCCTAAAACAAATGACACCGTGGGATCACAGGCCAGACGGCATCCACAGTGGCCTATATCTGCCTCATTACAGGAAATCTTTCGTCATGGGTCTCGGCTGAATCACATATTTCAGAGATTTACACGGAAACTCTGGTGTAAGTGCTCAGCGCAAAGCGCAGTATAAATGTGAGCAGAGCCTTACTGCGATCTTTGGAAGAGATAATAAACAAATCAGTAGCAGGTGAAAAATTGGTTTTATTTATTTTTTACACTGTTCCTAGTGTGATATAACTGATTTGATTACTTTATTCTTCGGGTCGGTGCGATTACAGAGATACCAGATTTATATCGGGTTTTTATGACTGACAGCTATCACACACTAAAAGACGCTTTTTTTTGCAAAATCTAGTTTTTGCATCACCATATTTTGAGAGCTATAATTTTTCCATATTTCGGCCGACAGAGTCATGTGATGGCTTGTTTTTTGCGAGACGAGTTGACATTTTTATTGGTACCATTTTGAGTACGTGACATTTTTTAATCGCTTTCTATTCCGTTTTTTGGGAGGTAAAATTAACAAAAACAAACAATTCAGGAATTGTTTTTGGAGGGTTTTTTTATGCCGTTCTGCGTGTGGTAAAAGTGATCAGGCAGCGTTATCCTTCGGGTCAGTACGTTTACAGCGATACTACACTTACTGTATTTTTTTTATGTTTTGGCGCTTTTACACAATAAAACAATTTTATAGAAAAAAATATTTTTTTTGCATTGCTTTATTCTGAGCGCAATAACTTTTTTATTTTTCAGCTGATGAAGCTGTATGGTGGCTTTTTTTTTGTGGAACAAGATGACGTTTTCAGCGGTACCATTTTTATTTCTATTTTGTTTTTTGATCGCTTTTTTTCCACTTTTTGTTTGGTGATATGATGAAAAAGCATATTTTTTTGCTCCGTTTTTTATTTATTTTTATTACGGTGTGCACAGAAGGAGTTAATTAGTGTGACAGTTTTATAGCTCGGTTTGTTTCGGACGCGGCGATACCAAATATGTGTACTTTTTTTGGTTTTGTAAAAATATACGGATTTATTGGTTTAATATTTTATTTATTTATTTTTATTTATTTTGTGATTTTTTTTTTAACAGTTTAAAAACTTTTTTTTTTACTTTTTTTTACATTTTTACTTAGTCCCTGTATGGGACATTAATTTTTATTTTTCTGATCACTGATCTCATGTAATGTAATAGACATGTATTACATTACATGAGATCTTCGCTGACTGTTTCACAGTCAGTCTCCTGCCTGGCTTCAGCTGCAGGCTGAGCCAGGCAGGACACCATATATGTCAGATCTGGAGGCGGTCATGTGACCTCCTGCTGCCATAGCAACCCCAGGTCTTGGAAGCTATCAGGAGTCGTCGGAGAGGTAAGTAAGATGACCCCCTCTCCTCCTTCTATCTTCTATTTGCCGCGATCACTATAGATCGCGGCATATAGAACATAGCAAAGGGTTAACATCGCTGAGACCTGATCCAATCAGGTCCCGATGATGTCCCCTGTCAGAGCTAACGCTCTGCACCGGAATCGCAGCACTTGCAGGACCCTGGGGGTCCTGAGCGCTGCGAGACCACCCACCGTTTTTAAACGTCGGCGCTGCACAGAGCCCAGCAAGCGCCGACGTTTATCTACAGTGGGCGGTCGGGAACCGGTTAATAATTCTGTCTTCTCTTGATCCTCAGTGGCCAACATCTTGTAACAATTATTTAAAATACCCACCTGTGCAGACCTTATTATTTTTGTATTTATATATTTAAATTATTTATTTGATTGGTCTTGTTTTCCTTGGTTACACACAGATAGTTTTCTAACTTAGTTGATCTGATTACCCAATTATTTGGACCATTGTACACACTTTTTAACAAGAAAAAGTGTATGCATCAAATAGTCTGGAGGCAGGTTCCTGTGATGGAGGAAAACACAGCGTCCTTCCCAATCCCAAAGAGAACTAGGCAGCATGACGGCTCAGTGGTTAGCATTGATGTCTTGCAGCGCTGGGATCCTGGGTCCACCCAGGACAACATCTGCAAGGAGTTTGTATGTTCTCCTGTGTTTGTGTGGGTTTCTTCTGGGTTCTCCAGTTTCCTCCAACTTTCCAAAGACATACTGATAGGGAATCTAGATTGTGAGCACCAATGGGGACAGTGAAGATGATGTCTGTAAAGTGCTGTGGAATTAATGTCGCTATATAAGTGAGTAAAATAAATAAATAAATAAACTGTTCTCTCCTCATGCTCAACACTATGTGATCAGTGCAGAGCAGAAGAATATAATGGACAGAGACTGGATGAGTTGAGCAGCTGAAGGACCTTCTACCCGATTAGTTCAAGGACCTTTCAGGTCATGTGACTGATCACATGAACTTAAAGGTCGCTGAGTTAATCAAGTGGAAGGTCTTTCAGCTGCTCAGATCATGCAGCGTCTGTTCAAGCTACAATTAAAAACTGCAAGATGTTGTAATGTGCATGTAGCAGAACTGTGTGTGTCTATATATTTGTGTAGTGTACATTAGAACCAAAAAAAATCTGAGCCCATTTGCAATAAATACTAAATATACCAACCAAAAGACTGAGGTTTCATATAAACTTAACTTTTTTATCAATATAAATAAATAACAAATAGGAATAAAAATGGAGCTAGGTGTGCCAGGGCCACCCTGCAATTAGGTCTTCTCATCATCACATGATGTAAGTGCTTTTAAAGAGAATCTGTCAGCGGTTTCTGCTATGTAATCTGAAGACAGCATAAGGTAGGGATTAAAACACGGATTTCAGTGATGCCTCTCTTATCAAGATCTGTGGTTTTGTTTGTTTGTAATGATTGTTTTAGCACCAGGAGCTTATCATTGCTGGGGCACAGCAGAGCATGCATGCTAGTAGGACGTGCCCCCTCCTGTGATAGGCACCTCACTGTCAATGGACATTGTATATAGAGAGCCTGGTGTGGGCGGGAGCAGCTTCTTCAACTTTGCTGCATTGCTAAATCTAAAAATTCTGTGAAAACGGCTGCATCCAGTAAACTAAGTGATACACATCAGCTTCTCTTGGCCTACATCAGGCTGCTCTCAGATGAGGTAGCAAAGCTTGCTGACAGATTCACTTTAACTACATACTTTATTTTGTATCTGCCATTGTGATATACACTACAGGCACTGGGAAGCATACAAAACAACCTATAAGCTATATTTTATGTTTGAATCTGTGGCCTTCCAGTGTGTTATTCTGCTGTTTATTAGTGATGAGCAAACGTGCTCACCATTGCTCGGTACTCTCCCAAGCATCACTGTGCTCGCCAAGCTCAGCGAGTATTTCCGGGTTGCTCGGGCGGGAACTTGGGTCGCCTCTCTGCATGTTTAGCGCTCTTTAGAGAGCCAATAAACATGCAGGGATTGCGTGCCACGCACTATAATGCCATAGTTGGTTGTGGGCATTAAAGTGATTGGCTGGCTGCACAGCGTCATCAGGTCTATATAAGACCTGGCGCCGTATGCTCGCCACAGTCTACCCCGAAAACAGGTAGAGTACAGTAGGGAGAGATGCTGCTGAGTCATGGAGAGATTTTCTTGTTTATAGTTAGTATAAGTATTCCACAACATATATATATATCCATCTGAACTAACAGTCCTTATGAGGACTAATGTCATGCAAGGTGTGGGACCGACTTAGTGCAACACAAAGGAAAGAGGGAAAGGGAGCCCAGAGTCTAGGGAAAGGGGGGAAAGTGGAGACCTCCTGGGTTGATCTAGCGTCACCCTGTCTCCCCTAATGTCCCTGTATTGGCTCTTAACCAATCGCCGCATGCGTACCTCACCCTGTCTTTCCCTGCTGTATGGTTCAAGCTAGGGAAGGGAGGAGATGAGCACTAGTCGATCTCCACTAAACATTATAGACAACAAGGAAGGACAAACGGGAAAGGTGCTTAGCTTTAGATGACTCCAGACAAATGCACAAATACGTCCTCAAGCTCCAGAGAGGAAAAGGTACTTCTCTTGCTAAGCCTTCAAAAGGAATAATGAATATCGCCGGCACCTCCCTCTAGAACACACCAGGTATTTATACACCCAAGCCAGGGAGTTAATTAGTTAGAGGGAGGTAGCCGCTTGGTCCTAGAAACAGCTTCTGAGAAGATGTCTGTAATGCCAAAAGTAGAGATCTCCTACTGCAGGGCGACTGTTTGTCACCCCTGACACCCCCGTGACAACTAATCCAGCTGCATATATTCAGTGGTGATAGCAGGAGTTAGATAGGCAGGCAGTGTATGTGGCAGACTGCAGTGCATATAGTGCAAGAGGGTCCATAGTACGTTCCTGCTGCTGCTGTTCTTACAGATATTTTTAGACATAGCCCCAGGTATCAGTGGGTAGGGCAAATTTTTTTTATTTTTTTTTATCAAAACATGCTAGGCCTGCTATAAAGTCAAGCGAGGTGTGGGAAAGACTTAGTGCAACACAGAGGGAAAGGGAAAGGGAGCCCAAACACTAGGGAAAGGGGGGAATTGGAGACCTCCTAGTCTGGTCTAGCTTCACCCTGTCTCAACTACCGTCCTTATATTGCCTCCTCAGCAATCGCCGTACGCGTGCCTCGCCCTACTCTCCCTGGCGTATGACTATGGATGGAAGGAGATGAGCAATAGTTAACCTCCACTAAACTCTATAGACAACAAGGGAGGACAAAACAGGGGAAATGGCTTAGCTTTAGATGAACTCCAAATAAGCACACGGCCTCAAGCTCCAGAGAGGATGAAATGCTGCTCCTGCTAAGCGTCACAAGTAGAAATGGATATAGCCGGGAACTCCCTCTCAGACACACCAGGTATATATACACCTTGGCAAGAGCTAATTAGCAAGAGAGAGGTAGCCGCTCAGTCCAAAAGGTAGCCTCTTATCTGAGAACCTGTCTGCAATGCCAAACGCAGAGATCTCCTGCAACCCACAGCAGGACGACTGTCTGTCACCTCTGACACACCCGTGACACTAGGCCTCTGTGAAGAATAGTATTTGTAAACTACAGGCCTGCTATTTAAAAGCGTGGTTCTCTGTCAGACGTATCACATATAAAAGCATTCCAAAATCAGCCATTTCTTCCTTCCTTTTCATTGCAGTGAGTCTTTCAAGCTATTCACACTAGGTCTCTGTGAAGAATAGTATTAGTAAACTACAGTCCTGCTATTTAAAACCGTGGTTCTCTGTCAGATGTATCACATATAACAGCGTTCCAAAATCAGCCATTTCTGTCTTCCATTTTGTTGCAGTGTGTCAGTCAAGATATTCACACTAGGTCTCTGTGAAGAATAGTATTAGTAAACTACAGTCCTGCTATTTAAAACCGTGGTTCTCTGTCAGATGTATCACATATAACAGCGTTCCAAAATCAGCCATTTCTGTCTTCCATTTTGTTGCAGTGTGTCAGTCAAGATATTCACACTAGGTCTCTGTGAAGAATAGTATTAGTAAACTACAGGCCTGCTATTTAAAACCGTGGTTCTTTGTCACACGTATCACATATAACTGTGGTTCAAATCCAGCCATTTGTAGTGAACGTGGAAAATATTGTCCTCCATTTATAGATTGTAGCAGTGTGTCAGTGTACACCATTTTACAGCTCCCTTTGCTTGTTCGCAGAATACAGCCAGATTTTTTTAGTTTTATTCATATTACGGTATTGTGGAAGCAGAGGAACTTTTTTCAATGATCAGATGCACATGATCCATATGACCGCCGTAATAATACAGATATTTTGTGGACAGTGCCAATTATTCCACTCCATTTAACGTCAGCCACCTGTGTTTTGTTGAACCAATTGACACTTGGTCGCTGACAACTACCATACTATTAGGTGACGCCTGAAACAGTGGCCATCAGACGTTATCCCATATGACTACCATAATAATCCAGCAATTATTGTGAGTATGTCAAATATTACACTCCATTTAAAGTATTGCAGTTGTGAGTTCAAACCTATTCACAGTTGGCTGCTGACAAATAGCATATCTGTGAACAATGTTGTCAGAGTATTATGCCACTTTTACAGACTGACAAAAAAAGAAACATGCAAAAAACAAGCTAAAATGGAAAAAAATGTTAATAAACATTCTTTACAGGGTAATAACTTGTACATAAGGCCAAAGAAATAAAAAAAAATAAAGTTATGGACTGTGGAAGACATTTATGCGACCAGAATGAACACTCATCTGTAGTTAGTGATGATACCACCTAGCAGCACCTGTCCCTATTGTAAATTGTTTTTAACAGCATTATTGATAGGGAATAAAATAGATTTAAAATTTTTTTGGGGAGCACCAGCAGCATGCAGTATAAGACAATAATAGCTGGCTGGATCAATGTAATACGTTATCCATACTGCGATACCTCACCCATAAAAGAATTTCAGATAAGATAGTTAATATTCTAGAATATAGAATCTATTTGAATTGTTCTTCCCATTATTAAGGAGTGTGTTTCCTTTACTGTTTTTGCATATGCAGTAATTTCAAGGGCTGCCAAAAATTAGGACAAACTCCAATACACATTTGAAGAGACGTAAAATAATTAAATATATAAAAACACCGTAGTGTTTAGTATAAAAACAAGATTCTCCAATGTAACCTCAATGTAATCACATTGTTCAGCTCCAGAATCTCCTCCTCCTCCTGTTCGGCCTCCATCTCCGAAATGACCACATCAGTGACAAGCTGGAAGCAGTGCAGCACTGCCTTGGCCAAGCGACAAAAGGCTGTGCTGATGACAATATGCCTAATGCTTAGGTACAAACCGCCCATCGCTGCAGAGTTGTTGAAAGCTGTAACACAGCAGCCTGATCTGTGACTCTCACTGCTGAACATACAGCCAGGCATGGTGGTGTGTGAAAATGGGCGGAACCTGGTGGCGGAGAAATGACAGTTGGAGTAGATATGGTTTCCCTCTATGCCAATCTTGTCACCGAGCTAAACAATATGGCTGTGGTGAAATACAGCTCTCACCGAGAAGCAGTGTCAGACTGAAAAACATTGGGCCCACCAGAGGATTTGATTCTGAGGGTTCACCTTTTTCCCCACTCAAGAGCCCCATAGCAGCTGCAAAGTTTGCGTTATCATGAACTCTCCTGATGGAGAAGCCAGCCCAGGCTAAGAAAAGTCTGTGGGAAGGTTCCTGGACACTCTATGGTTGCTTTTTTTACTGAGGAGGAAACCCACGCAAACACGGGGAGAACATACAAAATCCTTGCAGATGTTCGGGAAAGTTCCCGAACACTCTATGGCTGCTTTTTGTACTATGAACTGCCTCCAGAAATCTATAAAATTGCAATCTATGATCCCTTCAGGAGCTCCCCTGTGGCCTGAGACTTCAGTTCAAAACCGTAACCATGACATGCAAAGCCATCCACAACCTATCTGCTTCATATATCTGTGACATAGTCTCCCGATACTTACTTGCACGCAACCTCCAATACTCACAAGATCTCCTTCTCTACTCCGGTGTTCTCTCCTCTTCCCACAAGTGCATGCAAGATTTTTCCCATGCATCTCTTCTACTCTTGAATTCTGTACCCCAACATATCAGACTCTTGCCAACTGTTGAAACCTTTAAAAGGAAGCTAAACACCCAGCTCTTCTGACAAATCTACAGCCTGCAGTAACACTTTTTCCCCCATACCGCTGCATGACCAGCTGTACCCTCACCTACTGTATCCTCACCCATTCCTTATAGACTGTTTGTGCGCCCTCACATGCAGGGTCCTCTCTGCTCTTGCACCAGTCAGTGACCTCTTTTCACATGTAAAGCACAATGGAATAAATGGCGCTATAATAATAAATAATAATAATTATACTACTTGAACTCTGGGTCAATTGAGGGCACTTTCCTGGTGACTGCCCCTAAATTGATGTGTTTTGGCAGCTTTTGGTCCTGTTTGAAGGTGTTGTGTATACGTTTGATTTTGGCACCCATTGAATCTAATGGCATTCGGCAATGTTCGGCGAAAATTCGACAATTACATCGGCGAATATTGCAAAAATGGCGATTGTAATCTGAAACGAATATTGAAATATTCACTCGTGTCTAATCAGAAACACCCTTAAAAAAATTATGTCGGTGTTGCATCACTGTCTCCCTGGTGATATGGTGGTGGAGGATGAGGAGAAGGAGGAGGGTGACATAAAATAGAACAATTCCTGAAGGGTATACCCATGTCTGGGTGTGAAGAGGTGCATGGGAATAGACACCCCAAAAAAATAACCACTGGATTTGAGTTTATGTTTGATGCAATCATCTGGTGGTGTAAAAGAGAAGTCTGACCTGATCCAGCCCTTGTTCATTTTTATAAGAGTCAGTCTGTCAGCATTTTCTGTTGTGCCTATCAGTTTTATCAGTTATAATGCCCCCGGCGGTACTAAAAACCATCTCTGACAAAACGCTAGCGGCCAGGACCTCCGAAGGCATAGAAAGACAGTTCATGCCACGAGTCCAGCTTTCATCTTCCAAAACTTTTCCCTCCTTGTCAGAGTACCCCATGTATCAGGGCTTGGGCGCTTGGAGGGTCTGAGAAAACTGTTCCAGACCTTTGACAGCGTTCTCCAGCCTATGCCGCAACTGGTTTGTGTCTCCCTCGCTTGTACTCCTTGGTTGTCCAATGAAACTGTCCGACTGTGACCTCTGCCGCCAGCGTTGTCAGACGGGAATTTTTTTTTATTATAATTCTTCAATAAGAGCCTGAACTTAATATCTCCAAAAATGAACTCCATCGGTTTCCTTCTACTAACCTAAATATACCTGACTTTGCAATTTCCTTTAGGTGGTGCCACCATAACTCCAGAAGTTCTCACCTTTGCTACTGCAAAAACTCTTACGGTCGCTCTTATTCACTAGTGCAACTCTCTTCTAATTGGTCTCCCACTAAACAAACTATCTCCTCTCCAAACCCTTCTGAATGCATCAGCTAGGGTCGTATTTCTATCAAGCCTCTTCACCGACGCCTCTATCCTCTGCCAGTCATTGCACGGGTTAGGTAAAACAATCACTACAGAATACAATACAAACTAATCTCTATCACGCACCAAGCTGTCCACAGTTCTGCACCGGCCTATATCTCTTCCCTCATTTCTGTGTATCACCCCTCCTGTGCCCTCCATTCTGCAACTGATCTAAGACAGACATCCTCCTTAATAAGAACCTCACACCTCCGTCTCCAACAGTTCTCCCGTGACAGTTTTCTGTAATGCCCAAATGCGTACTGTTATGGGGACGGTTGCAAACAACTTTATTAATAATGGAAAGCAACCGAACCCGGGGTCCGCGATGCAGCCTAGAAGACTGCAGCCGAACACCTTTCGGGTAAGAAGGTAAAACAGCCAACTAATATATAAATCCCTCCGGTGTTACTGCACACTGAGACAGGAAAAGGGATTCGCACTATTTCCGTTAACTGCACGAGAGATATGCGACAAATAAAGTAGCCGTAGCCCTGTTAACTGCACAGAGGCTACGCAGCAGAGGCTAAGAAGTGTGTGTGACACACGCCGGCGTATACGTGCTCCCTGCCAGTGTGCGACTGGAGTGCGGAGTAACTCTCCACGTGGCTAACAGGCGGTGCCAGGAATACGGAGTCCGCAGTCTGCTCGGGGTGTATAGCGACCCCCTTGTCAGAGCCAGACTGTCAAACAGAACTACCTGCCCCCCTCCAGGTAAGACTGCCTATCCCCAGCTAAACCTGCCTGTCTGAAAGTAGAGCAGCAAGAGAGCACGTGGAGCTCAAACAGACAAGCGTCCACACATGAACACAACCTTAGCTCAATGATCAGAGCAATGCTTGTGGGCGGCCTATTTAAAGACTAAGCCCTGCCCACTGTTGCATTATTGGTTGCACTACTGATGACGTCACCCGCGGCCAATCAGGTGGTGCCAGGTCACCGGATCAGCTGACACCAAAGGATCAATCACGGTCCGCCATGTCACGGGCATGCTCAGTGAAGTGCATCCTGGACTTAGGCTGTAGCAGCCCTTGTTCCCCTCCGCAACCTATTGTTAACACTACTAGGAACAAGGACCTAAGAGACAGCCTGTACTTCTTGTGCACTGGCTAGACATTGGGACCGACGGCGATGCTAAGCAGCATATGCCCCAGCTGGATCAGAATGGGAGACCACAGATGATTCTGACACAATTTCAGGTCCAGCAACCACCTGATGCCTAACATTATCCCCTCTTCTAATATCCCCCTCCACTTGACGCTCATATTCCTCAATGAGCAAGGGGACATGAATGTGGTCCACTGCTTCCCAGGAGTGATCCTTAGATCCATGACCCCTCCAGTGTATCAGAAATTTTTTTTCTTCCACGAACCATCTTAGACCCCACAATAGCCTGCACCCCGAGATCATCACCCCTAGTGTCTGTAGCAGGTTGGGGTTCAGCGAGTTTTGTCAGGCAAACGGGCTTAAGGAGCGACACATGAAAAGTGTCGTGACTCCTCAGGTGTCGTGGTAACTGTAAACGGTACACTACGGGGTATACTTGGGCCAAAATTTTGAAAGGACCGATAAAGCGGGGGGCAAACTTAGCAGATTCCCCGCGTACTTTGATATTGCGAGCCGCGAGCCACACTCTGTCGCCCGGATAGAATATGGGGGCTGGACGACTAAGAGTGTCAGCCGACTCTCTCATCCGATTCTTGGAGGCCAATATAGCATCCTGGGTATGGTCCCAAACCTCCCGCGCCTCCAGAGCCCAATCTCTGACCCCAGGTTCCACAGAGGGAACTGGCATAAGAACCGGAAAGCGCAGATGTTGGCCATTATTGAGAAGAAGCGGAGTCTGATCTGTGGAATCCGCCATGGGTAACGGATGGAGAAGACCAGCCGGACTTTGACGGGATGATTTATCTCTCGCACAGGAGACACACGCTAGAACATATTCCTTAACGTCCTGGCGCCACCGGGGCTACCAATACGACCGTTGGAGAAACTTTGTGGTACGTTTGACCCCAAAATGACCTCCGATCTTAGAGGCATGTGCCCAGGAGTGCACCTCATTTTGTAGATTAGGAGGAACGAACGTCCTCCCAGAAGGAACTTGGTTTAGGTACACTGGAGCCACCATCTGCATACTTCCCGAAGGAATGGTAATCCTGGGCTCGTCATCGTCCTCAGCCGTATCCATGGATCGGGACAAAGGGTCTACCCGAGGGTCCTTTTAGATATAATCTGACAAGACCTGGGTCTTGGGGACAGACAGAGGATCTGTGCCGGGGACCAAATCAATAGGACAGCCATACGGTTGGCGGCGAGGTAAAGTGTCTGCAGCCTTTTTTGGGAAATACATCCGCAGAAGTCTGATATTGCATAGGGAGAGCAGCCAAGTCGGTAGAAGGCTCAGAGACTACCCTCCGGGTGGCTGTAACCATACTCTGAGACACACAATTATCACCCCAGGAAGAAATTCTCCCCGTATTCCAGTCAATGTGTGGAGTGTAACAACATAACCTTGGAATACCCAATAGCACCTCATCCAATCCTCCGGGAAAAATAAGAAATGAGACAACCTCCCGGTGTCCCTGAGGGAACGACATGGTGAGGGGAATCGACTGGTGAGTGATTTGCGTGTTCAGCAGTGAACCATTGATTACCCTAATGTTCATTGGTTTTGTCAGTAACTCCATAGAAATGGCGTGCTTCTGGGCAAGCGTAGATGACAAAAAATTGCCATCGCCGCCAGAATCCACCCACGTCTTGGCAGTGACCGTGATTGTTCCGAAGAGCAATGTCACCTTATACAATAATTTGGAGGAAGAAGCCCCGGAACCTAACACACCTCCTCCAACGGCGGTTAGACACACTCGTTTTGCCGACTGCTTGAAACCCTTATTAATGGGATACTCCAAGAGATGTGCAGGTCGGGAATGAGAGGAGCTAGACTCAGTCTAGGATATATCCATAGCCTCATGCTCCAGGTCGGGAGTCGCGGGTTTGGAAATGGGTCTAGAGAATGAAGGTGCCAACCAAAACTGAGATCTGGAGACCTGCAGCACTAACTTGTGTTCTGTATAATGCAAATCTATTCGGTTAGCAAGAGAGATTAACTCCTCTAGGGAGGTTGGAATCTCTCTGGTAGATAGAGCATTGTTAATATGCCCAGCCAGACCCTTCCAGAACACCGGGATTAATGACCGCTCAGACCAATCCAATTCAGCCGCTAAGGTTCTGAACTGGATTGCATAGTGTCTGGCGGTGGCCGAACCCTGGACCAACGCAAGAAGCTTAAGAGCCATATCATGCGTGACCTGAGAACCTAGGGAAACAGCCTTTAGGGCTCTAAGAAAGACACCTGCATTAGCCACTACCGAGTCACTCCGCTCCCAGAGAGGGTTAGCCCACTCTAAGGCCCTATGAGAGAGTAACGAGATGACAAAACATACTTTGGCTCTTTCGGAGGGGAACCGTGCTTCCATCATCTTTAACAGAATGGAGCACAGATTAATAAAAGCTCTGCAGGATCTGCTGTCGCCAGAAAATTTTTCTGGGAGAGCAAAACGGGGTAATGGGACAATTGCGGCTGCAGCAGCATTCACCGCAGCTGTGTTAACCAGATTGGCCGCCTGAGAAGCAGCCTGTGTCGCTACTGCAGTGATATCAGCCACCGGGGCAGCTTGTTCCAGAGTCCTAAGTCTGGCCTCAAGTTGCTGTATATAGCGCTGCAGTTGCTGGTTGTCAGCCATGTTCGGCAAGACCCTGGCGCTCTGATACTGCTATGGGGACGTTTGCAAGCAACTTTATTAATAATGGAAAGCAAGCGAACCCGGGGTCCGCGATGCAGCCTAGAAGACTGCGGCCGAACACCTTCCAGGTAAGAAGGTAAAACAACCAACTAATATATAAATCCCTCCGGTGTTACTGCACACCGAGATGAGAAAAGGGATTCGCACTATCTCCGTTAACTGCACGAGAGATGTGCGACAAATAACGTAGCCGTAGCCCTGTTAACTGCACAGAGGCTACGCAGCAGACGCTAAGAAGTGTGTGTGACTCACGCCGGCGTATACCTGCTCCCAGCCGGTGTGCGACCGGACTGCGGAGTAACTCTCCACGTGGCTAACAGGCGGTGCCAGGAATACGGAGTCCGCAGTCTGCTCGGGGTGTATAGCGACCCCCTTGTCAGAGCCAGACTGTCAAACAGAACTACCTGCCTCCCTCCTGCTAAGACTGTCTATCACCAGCTAAACATCCGTGTCCGAAGCTAGATCAGCAAGAGAGCACGAGGAGCTCAAACAGACAAACGTCCACACATGAACACAACCTTAGCTCAATGATCAGAGCGCGCCGCCATGCTTGTGGGCGGCTTTTTAAAGACTAAGCCCTGCCCACTATCGCATTATTGTGTGCCAGACATCCAACAGCCAAGACTTCCTTGTACTCACCATAGTATGACTGTCTGTTATCTTCCTCCTCTGCCTCCTCATTATCACCCAATTTGCGTTGAGATGAGATGATGCTGGGCTTGGTAGCATCACCCTATATAGTTTCTTGCATTGCCTGCAATTTCTCCTCTTTAATTGTGAGCAGCGAGTGTTTCAGTAGATAGAGAAGCGGGATGGTGACGCTAATTATGGTGCAATCACCGCTCACCATCTTGGTGGAGTCTTCAAAGTTTTGGAGGAGGGCACAGATATCAGACATCCATGCCCACTCATCAGCGCTTATGTTATCTGACCTGAATGCCGAAGGACATGTTGAAGCTGGTACTGAACAACTGCTCTCTACTGCTCAAAATCATTACAAACATCTGCAATGTTTATTTCCAGTGCATAGTCACATCGCACCCCAGTCGGTGAGATGGAAGCTGCAAATGCTGCTGAAGCCCTGCCAGGGCGGCAGATGTGTAGCTGACTTTCGGAAATGGGCACACACGTGGCGTACTTTCACAAGCCGCTCTGGCAGATCCATGTAGATTTTGAGAAACTGTAGAACCACTGAGTTGAGCACATGGGCCAGGCATGGTACATGTGTGAGTTTGCCTAGCTTAAGAGCTGACACCAGGTTCTCTGATACAGCTTTCAACAACTTTGCAATTGTGTGCGGTTTGTCACCTAAGCATACAGTCCTGCTTATTGTTATTGGCACACACGAAGTTTAAGTAAATAATATGGAATATGTCCTGAAAAAATGAATCAAGTGATGGAAATGGAGGCTGAGGAGGAGGTGGTGGTGCAGGAGCTGTAGAACGTAGGGGCAAACCCACAATCCTCTGTGTCGGGAGGATGTGTTCCGTCCCAGGGTCCCACTGGGTCCCGGCTTCCACAATATTAACTCAGTGGAATGCATCAGTGAGATGAACCATCCCTGGCCACATTCACTTGTCCACATGTTTGTGGTTAAGCAGTCCTTACCACTTAAGTGCACTGGGGAGGGCAAGGGTAATGTTCTGGGACCTGCACTTGTGGAAGGCGGAGACGATACCGGGAGAAATAGTGGCAGCTAGAGACTGAGTATGGACACCTGGCCGCCGCTGCCATGAGGTTGTGGAAAGCTTCCGCCTCCACGAACCTAAAAGGCAACATTTCAAGTGCAAGCAGTCCAGAAATGTTTCAGTTTAGTATTGCGGCTTGTGGGTGGGTGGCTGGCTTCATTCTTGCACTTGCATTTCAAGTAAAAGGAAACTCAGGAGATGGATGGCCTCATCATCATCACAACCTGCAAGGTTTGTGTTATGAACTTTCCTAATGGAAAAGCCAGGGCCCACCGGAGGATTCTCCGGTTTTCTGGTGGGCCCGTCCAACCATGCTGAGAAGCAGCCCTGGCTAAGAAAACTGTGTGGGAAAGTTCCCGGACACTCTATGGCTGTTTTTTTTACTGTGGACTGGCTCTGTACCAACCCTGGCCACATTCACTTGTCCACGTGTTTGTGGTTAGGTGGTCCTTCCCAGTAAGTGCACTGGGGAGGGCATGGGTAATGTTCTGGGACCCATGATTGTGGA
Organism: Phyllobates terribilis; assembly: GCF_046119375.1. Taxonomy (NCBI): domain Eukaryota; kingdom Metazoa; phylum Chordata; class Amphibia; order Anura; family Dendrobatidae; genus Phyllobates; species Phyllobates terribilis. Next base: position 656,431,980 of record NW_027362764.1, on the reverse strand, counting down.
AGGCGGAGATGATACCAGGAGAAACAGTGGCAGCTGGGGACCAAGTATGGACACCCGGCCACCGCCGCCATCAGGTTGTGGAAAGCCTCCACCTCCACTAGCCCAAAAGGCAACATTTCAAGTGCAAGCAGTCCAGAAATGCATCAGTTTAGTATTATGGCCTTTTGGTGGGTGGGTGGTTGGCTGCATACTTGCACTTGCATTCCAGGACTGTGGTAGGGACAACTGAACGCTGCCAGGATGGGAGGCATCTTCGCATGCGCCATGGACAGGGGATTGGCAAGTACGCAGAACAGCGGAAGAGGCAGTGGTGTCACCCACAGACATTGATTCTGGACCTTGGTGTTCGGCCCAGCTAGTCAGATGCTTTGCTGTCATGTGCCTGAGCATGCTGGTGGTAGTCAGGCTGGTAGTTTTTGTGCTCTTGCTGATGCTGGCCTGGCAGATGTTGCAAATGGCCTTTTTGCCATTATCTGAACAGTCTTTAAAAAAGAACCAGACTCGGGAAGACCTAACAGGTGTACTGGCAACTTCCATCTTATCGGTGTATCGGGGAGCAGTTGCCCGCCTTGTGTCTATGGCCACCACACTGCTTGTTCCTGCCTGTTGTGGTGCTATACCTACCTCCCCCTGTTTGCTGCTGTCCTTGTTCTACTTGCCCCCTTGCCAGGTTGGGTTAGTGACTTCATCGTCCACTGCTTTGTCTTCCACTTCTGCACCCTGGTCCTCCTCTTGACTTTATTGTCCATTGTGTCTCATCATTATCCACCTCTTGCGACAGTAATTGCACTCTCCCACCATCACCTTCGGGTGACCTGACCATAGCATATTGCTACATGCGATCTTCTGTTGCCCTGCTTGAAACTGGCCGGTCGAGAGGCACAAATCTATCGATGGAAAAGTGAACAGCTCTTGGGGTAACCCTGGACTCTAATCTCTCCTTCAAACCACATATCCAAGCTCTTTCCACTTCTGAGCGGACCGAGCGAGAGGCTAGAAACTATAAATGAAAAGATGAACAAAACAGCTCTTTTTGGAGTGTCCAAGTGTGGAATCAGTTGTCTCAGGGCACTCGGAATGGTGGGAAGAAGGAGGATCAGGGTGAACAAGGTGCCTACTCCAAGTAAAAAAAAATCTCCTGGATTCGCACATTCCTCAACCATGAATCTACAAAAACACTAGTGCACTCCCTCATCATCTCCCTTATTGACGACTGCAACTTCCTGCTCTGTGGCCTCCCTTCTAACACTCTCGAATTCCTCCAATCTATCCTAAACTCTGTTGCCCAACTAATCCACCTATCCCCTCGCTATTCCCCAGCCTCTCCTCTCTGTCAATCCCTTCACTGGCTCCCCATTGCCCAGAGACTCCAGTTCAAAACCTTAACCTTGGCATGCAAAGTCATCTACAACCTTTCTCCTCCATACATCTTTAACCAAGACTTACCTGCGCGCAACCTCTGATCCTCACAAGATCTCCTTCTCTACTCCCCTCTTATCCCCTCTTCCCACAATCGCATACAAGATTTCTCCCGTGCATCCTCCTTCTCTAGAACTCTCTACCCCCCCATTTCTGACTCTCGACTACTGTTGAAAACTTCAAAAAGCACCTGAAGACCCACCTCTTGTGACATGCGTACAACCTGCAGTAACCCTCGCTCCACCATACCGCTGCACGACCACCTCTATCCTCACCTACTGTATCCTCACCCATCCCTTGTAGACTGTGAGCCCTCGCGGGCTGGGTCCTCTCCTCTCCTATACCAGTCGCGCTCACATTTTTGTTCAAGATTATTGTAATTGTTTTTGCGATGTATACCCCTTTTTCACATGTGAAGCGCCATGGAATAAAAGGTGATAAAGTAATAATAATAATGTGGTCCAGACTCACATCTACTGAGACTGGACCATGTGGAACACCGGATGGTGGTGGCAAACTGACTGGAAGCTTTATCTGTTATCAAACAAATAACCTTTTCACACTGCTCTGGCTTCAACAGTGGTGTTCCGCGGCCCCCTACAAATTGGATAGGAAGGTAGTTCGATATGACGTGGGTGTTTGTTGTGCTCCCTCAGCATGCACACTTTCATCTTGCCCACAGCCTCTGCGTGCACTATCACCATCACCATAACGTCCACTTCCCCATCTCTTGACACACACCTTGCCCATTTTAATTGGAGTTTAAGATTTGTCACATTGCCAAAAATGTCTGTATTATTACCACAGTAATATAGGATCACTTCTGATGAGATGACCACAGTGTTAGGCAGTGCCCTGGGAGTCAGAGATGCTTTCAGGGGTCTTCCCCATGCGGTACCCATGTCTTTTCAGCACTGTATGAATGTGTCTGATGATGTCTCACACACCACATGGCCAGATAAGGTAATAAAATGACATTTCCTGGTGAATGTTTTTTTCACCGTTGAAAGCAATGCAAAAGTTCAAAAAGGCATTAAAAACCATCAAAAACGCTACGAGTAAACATAGCCCAAGGTGTGAAGGAGAATTTTTGTTTTTGGTTATTTATTTTACCTTATATACAAGTCATTACCCTGGAAAAGATGTGTCTTAACATTTTTCCCAGGAAAATACATTTTGGTTTCGTTTTTGTATGTTTTATTGTGAGTCGGTAAAAGTGGCATAATACCTTTGACAATATTGTTGACAGCAGTGACTTGGGAATCAGAGATGCTTCCAGGGGTCTTCCCCATGCTGTTCCCATGTTATTTGAGCACTGTTATCATCGATTTGGGCAATTTTTAGGCCCTCTGCAGACCGCCGGGGGCCGGGGGGGACCGCCGGAAAAATGCTTGAGTTTCCCATAAACTTACATTGGGCTCGTTACTCGGACCGAGCACTCGAGCATTCCAATTTTCTCGACCTGAGCAACGAGTACCTGAGCATTTTAGTGCTCGCTCATCACTACTGTTTATTTCTATTTTTGTTATTTATTTACTTATTTCTTTTTATAAAAGATTAACTTGTTATGAGACCTCAGTAATACCATTTTGCTGCTCTTGGTTGCTATATGTAGTGTGCATGTAGCTAAGTTGTACATATGTAGAAGAGCTGTGTGTGTCTATATGGGTATATGTAGCAGAGCGGTTTGTGTCTATATGTGCATATGTAGAAGAACTGTGTGTGTATAATACACACTACAGAGAGAGACTAACATTAGATATATTACCTCCCTATTCCACCCAAGTCCATTAAAATTAGTGATAATGACTGGTAATGAGCGAGCATGCTTCCCACTGCTCGATACTCGACCAAGCATCAGGGTGATCGGGTACGCTTGTCACTCAGAGTATTGTGGGTGCACGAGTGCCATGCTCGAGTCCCCTCCCCACATGTTTTGCGTCTGTTAGACAGCCGACAAACATTTGGGGACTGGCTGCCGTACACGGCAATGCCACGCCATGTTGGGTACTGGCATTATTGTAACTAGCTGGAAGCATTGCGTCATGGGGTCTTATATAAGACCCGGTGACGTGTTGCTCGGCACACTCTCTTCTGGAAGCAATTTAAGGAGAGTTGATCTAGGATGCAGAGCTTAGATTAGAGAAGGCATGTATCCAGCGTTTAATTACTATTACACTGCTGCGGCACCATTAAAACAAAAGTCCTTTTTTAGGGCTACATACTGTCCTTTCTTTAGCAAAACTACTGTTACCTGCATTCAGTGTAAGAATAGCTGATGAATGAGGGATAGTTTTGAATTTGAGGCATATAGGCAGGGTTTATTGCCTTATAGTCTTTCTATAGAAATTCTGCTGCTGCAAGCTAAAAACAAAAGTACTTATCCGGGCTACATATTTTATTTCCCCTATTAATACCGAAAAGTTTGCAAGCATATATTTTATACCTAATTTTAAATGCACAAGGCATGTGGTAAGGGAGGGGAAGTGGACTTGCTGCTGATGGTGCAAGCAGAGGTCAAGACCGTTGGCCAGGTGAAACTGTGAGCGAGACACCACTCTTGAAGTCAGAACAGTGTGAACAGGTGGTCGGTTTGAATGGCAGATAATGCTTCCAGTATGTTTCCCAGCTCAACCCTGTCTTCCACACAGTCCAGTCTCACTAGCAAAGATAATAAACCTACAAAAAATACTTCCATGCAAGAAATAATTAAACAATTAATCTTTATTTATAATCATGAAGAATATAAAAACAGATAAAAAGAGATATACTGTAGAGTGAAACAGCTGGTATACAGAACCTATATGTGTCACATGCATAAAATAAATCCAGATTTTATAACATATACATATGTTCACTTATATGCAGAGATAAATACTGTATATATATTTTTTATATATTTTCTATGTGTTTTTTTCACATTATTTTGTCTCTATAATATATTCACATTTTTATATACATGCATATTTTTATAATTTTTTTATATACAGTACAGACCAAAAGATTGGACACACCTTCTCATTTAAAGATTTTTCTGTATTTTCATGACTATGAAAATTGTACATTCACACAGAAGGTATCAAAACTATGAATTAACACATGTGGAATTATATACTTAAAAAAAGTGTGAAACAGCGGAAAATATGTCTTATATTCTAGGTTCTTGGCATTCTCTTGATGAGCTTCAAGTGGTAGTCACCGGAAATGGTCTTCCAACATTCTTGAAGGAGTTCCCAGAGATGTTTAGCACTTGTTGACCCTTTTGCCTTCACTCTGCGGTCCAGCTCACCCCAAACCATCTCGATTGGGTTCAGGTCTGGTGAGTGTGGAGGCCAGGTCATCTGGCATAGCACCCCATCACTCTCCATCTTGGTCAAATAGCCCTTACACAGCCTAGAGGTGTGTTTGGGGTCATTGTCTTGTTGAAAAATAAATGATGGTCCAACTAAACGCAAACCGGAAGGAATAGCATGATGCTGTGGTAACCATGCTGGTTCAGTATGCCTTCAATTTTGAATAAATCCCCAACAGTGTCACCAGCAAAGAACCCCCACACCATCACACCTCCTCCTCCATGCTTCACGGTGGGAACCAGGCATGCAGAGTCCATCCGTTCACCTTTTCTGCGTCGCACAAAGACACGGTGGTTGGAACCAAAGATCTCAAATTTGGACTCATCAGACCAAAGCACAGATTTCCACTGGTCTAATGTCCATTCTTTGTGTTCTTTAGCCCAAACAAGTCACTTTTGCTTGTTGCCTGTCCCTAGCAGTGGTTTCCTAGCAGCTATTTTACCATGAAAGCCTGCTGCACAAAGTCTCCTCTTAACAGTTGTTGTAGAGATATGTCTGCTGCTAGAACTCTGTGTGGCAATGACCTGGTCTCTAATCTGAGCTGCTGTTAACCTGCGATTTTTGAGGATGGTGACTCGGATAACTTATCCTCAGAAGCAGAGGTGACTCTTGGTCTTCCTTTCCTGGGGTGGTCCTCATGTGAGCCAGTTTCTTTGTAGCGCTTGATGATTTTTGCAACTGCACTTGGGGACACTTACAAAGTGTGCCCAATTTTTCGGACTGACTGACCTTCATTTCTTAAAGTAATGATGGCCACTCGTTTTTATTTACTTAGCTGCTTTTTTCTTGCCATAATACAAATTCTAACAGTCTATTCAGTAGGACTATCAGCTGTGTATCCACCTGACTTCTTCACAGCACAACTGATGGTCCCAACCCTATTTATAAGGCAAGAAATCCCACTTATTTAACCAGACAGGGCACACCTGTGAAGTGAAAGCCATTTCCGGTGACTACCTCTTGAAGCTCACCAAGAGAATGACAAGAGTGTGCAAAGCAGTCATCAAAGCAAAAAGTGGCTGTTTGAAGAAACTAGAATATAAGACTTATTTTCAGTTGTTTCACACTTTTTTGTTAAGTATATAATTCCACATGTGTTAATTCATAGTTTTGATGCCTTCAGTGTGAATGTACAATTTTCATAGTCATGAAAATACAGAAAAATCTTTAAATGAGAAGGTGTGTCCAAACTTTTGGTCTGTACTGTATATTTTTTCAAAACATTTTTTGGGAGTGGTCACTTCCAGTTCTCATTTTTTAAAAAAAATCCACATTTTTATACACAGAGTTTCTCTACTTCTAACTGGGCGCTATACCTACTGATCATCACGTGGTAGCGTTGAGTGGAGCAAGAAACATACAGCTGCTTGACTGGTGTACACAGCTTATTGGCTGTGACTCTGTATATAATCCACCTGATCCACAACTAGTTTATACGCCCTTTCTGAGGAAGCAAGACACGCGAAACGTACATTAGAGGGCTATGTCTGGCAACTATAGTGTGGACATTTTCATATGCATATATATCTCATAATTTTATGTTTACCCTTGAGGGTATTGACGCATGCACTTGCACTTTTATATTATGTTGAATGCCTGGGCAGATTATTCAGGTGACATTTCCCTGTTTAGCAGAGTTGCTATTACTATTATAATATACATGCTATTTTCTATTTAGGTTTTGTCCCATATTTATTTATTTATACTTACTTGTATTTATTAGGGGACATGTGTGTTTACACTGTGTGCAGAATTATTAGGCAAATGAGTATTTTGATCACATGATACTTTTTATACATGTTGTCCTACTCCAAGCTGCATAGGCTTGAGAGCCAACTACCAATTAAATAATAGCAAAAATCTGGCACTCCAAATTATGATGAGAAAATGGTTTTTATCATGAATTTTTATTATCAGATTCTTCAAAATGACATTTCGGCCTCATATGGCCTTCATCAGAACAGGGTTCTGCCCAATGGGTGTGAAGGAGCAACCAACCAATGGCAGGGTCAGAAGAGAAGTCTAAGTTATGCAGATGAGAGAAAGTACACTGCCGTGCTGGGGATGATGCGCGGAGTGTACAGTATATCTCTCTCTGCATATAAGTGAACATATGTATATGTTATAAAATCTAGATTTATTTTATGCATGTGACACACATAGGTTCTGTATAACAGCTGTTTCACTAGTATCTCAAGTGATAAATGATCAGACATAGTTACCAACAAGTGATGTTGTTAAGTCAACAAGTCAGGAGGACCAGAGTGTGGAAGTGGAAGATGACGTGATGGACGGTGAAGTCACTGAGCCAACCTTGGAAGATGACATGCAGATTGATGACAACAGCACAGACGGGGAGGGATCTGAAGCACTGCAACAGGCAGGAAGAGGCAGTGGGGTGGCCAGAGGGATAAGGTGGGCAACTGTTTCCAGAGCACTCACACGCAGCAAGTTCTCTGGCCAAGGATTAGGTGTTCCCCATTCTGAAGCTTTTTTTAAAGAAAATGTGGACGTTAAAAGAATTGTTATTTGCAATCTGTGCTGTACCGAGATCAGTATGGGCCTGACCGCTTCAAGCTTGACCAGCATCAGCATGCTCAGGCACAGGTCATTAAAGCACCCAACTAGGAGAAATTAACTCCTGGGTCCACAATCAGTGTCTTTGGGTGACACCACTGCCTCTCTGCCTGTGCTGTGTGCTTGCCAGACTGCTTGACCTGGAAATGCTGCCGTTTAGACTTGTGGACACTGAGGCTTTCCGCAGCCTCATGGCAGCAGCCATCCTTATTCTGTCCCCAGTCACCACTATTTTTCTTGGTGTACCGTCCTCGCCTTACAACAGCATATATCCTATAACATCACCCGTGCCCTGACCAACGCAGTTACTGGAAAGGTCCACTTAATGACCAACATGTGCAAAAGTGCTTGTAGCCAGGGATGCTATATTTCCCTGATGGCACACTAGGTGAGCCTTGTGAAGACTGGGACCGAGTTGGAACCTGGGATGGCACACGTGCTACTGATGCCAAGGATTGCAAGCCATAGTTTCATTGGGGTTTCCTCCATCTCCTAAATCAGTTCCTGCACCCACTCCTCCTCCTCATTCTCCATCTCTGAATTGTCATCTCAGAACACGTCATCCATATCTGTCACAAGCTGGAAGCACTGCGGTACTGCCTTGGTGAAGCGGCAACAGGCTTTGCTGAAACTCATTTGTTTACTTGACAAACAGCACACCGCCATAGAGATGTGGAAAGGTAAAACAGACCAGATAGGTCTGTGGCTCTCACTGCTGAACCTAAAGTACAACCAGGCATGGTGGTGTGTGATAATGGCTGTAATAGGTTGTGGCTATGAAGCTTGGCAAACTCACACATGCCTGGTCCACATGCTCAACTTAGTGGTTCAGCGGTTTCTTAAAACCTACCCAGATTTGCCTGAGCTACTTGTGAAGGGATGCCGCGTGTGCACCCACTTCCACAAGTCAGCTGCAGCTGCTGCTGGTCTGGCAATGCTCATTAAATCATAGAATGGTAGAGTTGAAGGGACCTCCAGGGTCATCGTGTCCAACCCTCTGCTCAATGCAGTATTCACTAAACCATCTCAGACAGATGTCTGTCCAGCCTCTGTTTGAAGCCTTCTATTGAAGGAGAACTCACCACCTCTCGTTGAAGCCTGTTCCACTCATTGATCACCCTCACTGTCAGTTTTTTCTAATATTTAATCTGTATATTCTCCCATTGCAGCAGCGCTTGCAAGTGTCAGCTCACCAACTGGTGCGTGAAATGACCACGCACTGGAACTCCACATTACACATGTTGACACGGCTTTGTAAGAAACAGATTGCAGTAGTTGAATACCAGCTACAACATGCCAATTGGCATTCTGATCAGCCTCCGTACATAACAACCAATGGATATCTGACACCTGTGAGGTTCTACGAAACTTTGAGGAATCAACAAAGATGGTGAGTGGTGAAGTCGCCATAATCAGAGTAACCATTCCACTTCTGTGTCTACTCAAACGCTTGCTGCTCACAATTAAAGAGGAAGCTTTGCATGTGGAACTGATGGAGATGGAGGAAGAAAGTATACAAGGTAATACTTCCCACCCCAGCCTCATCTTATCTTCTCAGTGTGGATTTGTCAAAATGAGAAGGAGAGTTGTCCTCCTGGTAGGGACAGGGAAGTCTTACCCGTTGGGAGTCTGGCACACATGGCTGACTTTATATCTTGCTGCCTTTCCCACAACTATTGAGTTATACACATTATGGCCAACACTGATTGCTGGTTGTTCAACCCACACTGCAAGGAGAAGTTTCCATCTCTCCTTCCTGCACTGTGATGAAAAGGGTTAGTTAAATGGTGCAATACGAGAAGGCCCTAGTCAAAGAATTAGTACCAAAATTCTCACCTAACAACGCTGACAGAAGAGGTCATAGTTCCTTGGGCAACCAAGGAGGAGAGACAGGGAGACACACACCAGGTCCAACAGAGGCAGGGGAACAATATCAAAGGACTGGGACAGTTTCATTAGATCCTCCCAGCACCCAGGCCTTGCTGTCTAAACCTGGACTGCATCTTATATTCTATAAAACATTGTACTTTTTTATAGAGTGTATTCACCACTTTAGAATTTGTAAGTGCTAGAGCTGACTACTCACATTTTTATATTATAAATGTTCTATTTTCTGTTATAAGTTGTCTTCCTAACCATAGTTGTAAGTCCTTGTGGGCTTTAATTTTTGTCATATATACTTAATACCTATATACAAGGGGTTGTGGATAATCCCTTCTCATTCCCCATGTTTGGCCCCATTAAAATAAAGAAGCTTATACTCACTTCCCGTGTCAGCGCCGTTCCAGCGGTGTCAACGCTCGCTTTCCCGCGGCTCACGTGAAGTTATAACAATCACAGCGTGCATCACTGTCCCGTCTTTCAGATGTATACATAATCAAGAGTAGGTGAGAGATGCGGCTGGCCACTCACTTTCTGTTAACTACTTATGCATCTGAAGGCAGCGACAGTGACACCAGCGCTGATTGGACACAGGGCTCACGTGTCGTAACAATCTGATTATATCAGCTGACATTACTTTTGGTGCATTCACTCAGCTTTCCCCATAATGCTTTGCATCATGCCACATGGCAGGAGACACTACAGTATCATAACCTGAGCAGGAAATGCAGCAATCATTTTAGGGTGACTTAAAATGGTGAGAGCACATCAGATATCACAATTAAGCAATAGAGCTAGAAAGAAAAAGACCCTAAAACATTGTACAAATACTCAAGACAGTAATATGTTTAATAACTACAGCAGTGAAGAACAAAAGAAGTGAAATTTGGGAGAAATACAAAGATTCAATTGATTGTGGAGAAAGAGAGAGATAAGAGAGGAGTTAGCAACAGCAGAGCCAGACTCAGTGTGCTTGATCCATGACATGGTGAGGCTGGTATCTGTCCTGCTGTATTTGAATTACAATTAATGTACTAAAAAGCAGAAGCATGACAGCAACATTTTTCTCTTTGAAAGAAAGGTTTTAAATTAGTAGCAGAAATAGTGCTTGCTTGTCATGAGCAAATTGAGCTTTTGTATGTATTTGTGCAATCCTTTTAGTGAAGAGAAAATAATAATTTTCTAAAAATACCAAAAAAATTCCCAAGCTTCCAGACGATTAACTAGGACTATCTAATAAAGCATGTGGTGTTCTTTATATGTCTGTTTTACTAGTCAAATTTTTTATCTGTACATACCACACCAATAACCTGATGCATATGCCTGTTTTTTGGTTGTGTACCTACCCAGCATTTCTTATTTTGCCAATTTGGGAAGAGGATTACATTTTCCAATCCTTTCTTATTACATCCATTTTGGCAAGGGTTGAATAATTGGAGTTCAGTAAACTGACAAAAGTTAAAGTGTTGTACAAAATATATGGTAAAATAAATATTAATAGTGGTAATTGACAGGATAGAAATAAAAACACACTATGGCTAAACATGTGATAGCTGCTTGCAACAGCAGCAGGACAACCACAATTAGCATCAGCCAACTGAGCTGTGAATCACATGTGAAGTGAAAACCATTTCCAGTGACTACCTCTTGAAGCTCATCAAGAGAATGCCAAGAGTGTGCAAAGCAGTCATCAAAGCAAAAGGTGGCTACTTTGAAGAACCTAGAATATAAGACATATTTTCAGTTGTTTCACACTTTTTTTGTTAAGTATATAATTCCACATGTGTTAATTTATAGTTTTGATGCCTTCAGTGTGAATGTACAATTTTCATAGTCATGAAAATACAGAAAAATCTTTAAATGAGAAGTGTGTCCAAACTTTTGGTCTGTACTGTATGTTAGTCCACTGATTTATTAAATGGGCTGTTAGGTTACTATCTGTTTCTATGGTCCGGTCATTTTTATATTACAAAGACCTTGTTTGTGTTAAAAAGATCAAAAAGGGTTGGATATAGCCATAGGAGTCCTCAGATTGTTATACACATCCTTTAAGATGCCAATTGGAGTAGCTGCGATATTTGCAAAAATGTACTGACCTGTAGAATTCGAAATTCAAAACATCCAATTTTCTCTAGTTATTGGTCTTTAAAAACGGCGATACAACTAATTTTTTTTTCAAAAAGTGCTTAATTTTTTAAAAGTATTACATATTAAAAAATGATATCTATTTGCTGTTGCTGTAATTGTACTAACATGAAGAATCGAATCTCCACGTTAATTTTAGTTCAAAATTAATGCCATGAACATGAGAGATGAATGAAACCATGTGCTACAAATCTACTTTAAATCAAACTTCATAATCTTTGTAGGTCATGGTGAATTCTAAATATTTGTGATTCAATTTGCTTGAATTGCAAAATAACAAAATAATATATATGCTCTGTGCCATTTCACACATTGGTGAAAATTGCATCAGCCAGATAGTAAGCTCACATGATGTTAGCCACAGCCACACATATATTTTTCAAAATGTCTTCAGCTATTACATCACATGGTCTAGATCAGCCAATTAATAAGTACTATCATAGACACTATGAAAGAAGAGGCAGGGAAAGCAGTGACCATTTTAGGCTTTAATAGTCTATGGACAAGAGGTCAGATCATACAACTCATTAGACATTGGGATAGAAAGATCTACTATAAATCAGTGTGATGTACTACTGCAGCACTGAATCAAAATGGGAATGGTAAGCTCAGTCTGTCACTAATAATACAGAGAGTCAAGAGAAGTGCAGAACCTCCAGAGTCCTTGTGACTGTGAATTGATTGACCATGATATATTAAAGTGCAGCACTGTATACAATACAATTCAATATGATCAATATTGAAAACAAAATACAAACATTTAAAATACAGTCTCATGAAACCTCAGAGTATAAGTGAGTGGGCAATTAAAGGTTTAGCAACAATAGTGATTGCCTGTTTTACAAGCCAGGAAGCATGCTTTCTCTGACAGACAAGCCTTTGTTTTTATTTCATAAATCAATAGTACACATGAAAATAAGCAAATTTGTAATATATTTTATCAGACAAGTTTGCTTCTTTCTCTGCCAAGGCATTTGGTTTCAAAATTCTGAATTCACGTACGTGTAAAATCTGTATTCAAAGAATACAGACTTTCCCATTCCTGAGATAGGAGATGGCAGCTGCTACCGATATGATTCTATGTAGAAGAGAGGGGGAGTAGGAGGGAGGACCTTATAGCAGAGCTCCTCTCTCCTCCTCCCTTCTCCTGTCTACAGAGGAGATGATAGCTGCTCTGCAGTAATTTAAAGATCTGTCGTCACTGAATACAGATTTTTACTCTGAATGGAGAATTTTGAAAATTTCTCTACTAAAATATATTACAAAGTTGCTTATTTTTACAGGTACTATTGATTTATGGAATAAAAATGAAAACAACGGTTACACTTACTAAGGTTTCACCTTTAAACACATTGAGCAACAATGTGAGATGAGAAGACAAAGTGGAAAACTGTTAAATGTCTTTATACTTTGTCCATTGATAATGTGTAATGTATATTTATATATATATATATATATATATATATATATATATATATATATACAGTTATATGAAAAAGTTTGGGCACCCCTATTAATCTTAAGCTTATTGTTTTAAAAAAATTGGTGTTTTTGCAACAGCTATTTCAGTTTGATATATGTAATAACTTTTGGACACAGTAATGTTTCTGCCTTGAAATGAGGTTTACTGTACTAACAGAAAATGTGCAATCTGCATTCAAACAAAATTTGACAGGTGCATAAGTATGGGCACCCTTATCATTTTCTTGTTTTAAATACTCCTACCTACTTTTTTCTGACTTACTAAAGCACTTTTTTTGGTTTTGTAACCTTCATTCAGCTTTGAACTTCATAGCCAGGTGTATGCAATCATGAGAAAAGCTACTTAAAGTGGCCACTTGCAAGTTGTTCTCCTGTTTGAATCTCCCCTGAAGAGTGGCATCATGGGCTCCTCAAAACAACTGTCAAATGATCTGAAAACAAAGATTATTCAACATAGTTGTTCAGGGGAAGGATACAAAAAGCTGTCTCAGAGATTTAACCTGTCAGTTTCCACTGTGAGGAACATAGTAAGGAAATGGAAGAACACAGGGACAGTTCTTGTTAAGGCCAGAAGTGGCAGGCCAAGAAAAACATCAGAAAGGCAGAGAAGAAGAATGGTGAGATCAGTCAAGGACAATCCTCAGACCATCTCCAGAGAGCTGCAGCATCAACTTGCTGCAGATGGTGTCATTGTGCATCGGTCAACTATACAACGCACTTTGTGCAAGGAGAAGCTGTATGGGAGAGTGATGTGAAAGAAGCCGTTTCTGCAAGCACACCACAAACAGAGTCGGCTGAGGTATGCAAAAGCACATTTGGAGAAGCCAATTTCTTTTTGGAAGAAGGTCCTGTGGACTGATGAAACCAAGATTGAGTTGTTTGGGCATACAAAAAGGCGTTACGCATGGCGGCAAAAAAACACAGCATTCCAAGAAAAACACTTGCTACCCACAGTAAAATTTGGTGGAGGTTCCATCATGGTTTGGGGCTGTTTGGCCAATGCCGGCATCGGGAATCTTGTTAAAGTTGAGGGACGCATGGATTCCACTCAGTATCAACAGATTCTTGACAATAATGTTCAAGAATCAGTGATAAATTTGAAGTTACGCAGGGGATGGATCTTTCAGCAACACAATGATCCAAAACACAGCTCCAAATCTACTCAGGCATTCATGCAGAGCAACAATTACAATGTTCTGGAATGGCCATCCCAGTCCCCAGACCTGAATATCATTGAACATCTGTGGGATCATTTGAAGAGGGCTGTCCATGCTCGGCGACCATCAAACTTAACTGAACTGGAATTGTTTTGTAAAGAGGAATGGTCAAAAATACCTTCATCCAGGATCCAGGAACTCATTAAAAGCTACAGGAAGCGACTAGAGGCTGTTATTTTTGCAAAAGGAGGATCTACTAAATATTAATGTCACTTTTCTGGTGAGGTGCCCATACTTATTCACCTGTCAAATTTTGTTTGAATGCAGATTGCACATTTTCTGTTAGTACAATAAACCTCATTTCAAGGCAGAAACATTACTGTGTCCAACAGTTATTACATATATCAAACTGAAATAGCTGTTGCAAAAACACCAATTTTTATAAAACAATAAGCTTAAGATTAATAGGGGTGCCCAAACTTTTTCATATAACTGTATATATATATATATATATATATATATACAGTGCCTACAAGTAGTATTCAACCCCCTGCAGATTTAGCTGGTTGACACATGCGGAATTAACTTGGTATTGTGACGTTTGTTCTGTAGATCAGCCTGGAAGCCTTTTTTTTTTTTTTTATTTTAAAACATTAAAAGTTAATTCAGAGTGTCATTTATTATTCAACCCCTCAAAACACAAGAATTCTGTTTGGTCCCCCTAAAGTATTAAGAAGTAGTTCAGGCACCAAGAATAATGAGCTTCACATGTGTGGATTAAAGATCTCTTTTGCCAGCCTTTTCTGACTATTTAAGACCCTCCCCAAACTTGTAAACAGTACTCAGACATGGTCAACATGGGAAAGACAAAGGAGCATTCCAAGGCCATCAGAGACAAGATCGTGGAGGGTCACAAGGCTGGCAAGGGGTACAAAACGCTTTCCAAGGAGTTGGGCCTACCTGTCTCCACTGTTGGGAGCATCATCCGTAAGTGGAAGGCTTATGGAGCTACTGTTAGCCTTCCACGGCCAGGACAGCCTTTGAAAGTGTTCTCCCGTGCCGAGGCCAGGCTTGTCCGAAGAGTCAAGGCTAACCCAAGGGCAACAAGGAAGGAGCTCCGGGAAGATCTCATGGCAGTGGGGACATTGGTTTCAGTCAATACCATAAGTAACGTACTCCACCGCAATGGTCTCTGTTCCAGACGAGCCCGTAAGGTACCTTTACTTTCAAAGTGTCATGTCAAGGCTCGTCTACAGTTTGCTCATGATCACTTGGAGGACTCTGAGACAGACTGGTTCAAGGTTCTATGGTCTGATGAGACCAAGATCGAGATCTTTGGTGCCAACCACACGTGACCTTTGGAGACTGGATGGCACTGCATACGACCCCAAGAATACCATCCCTACAGTCAAGCATGGTGGTGGCAGCATCATGCTGTGGGGCTGTTTCTCAGCCAAGGGGCCTGGCCATCTGATCCGCATCCATGGGAAGATGGATAGCACGGCCTACCTGGAGATTTTGGCCAAGAACCTCCGCTCCTCCATCAAGGATCTTAAGATGGGTCGTAATTTCATCTTCCAACAAGACAACGACCCAAAGCACACAGCCAAGGAAACCAAGGCCTGGTTCAATAGGGAAAAAGTCAAGGTGTTGGAGTGGCCTAGTCAGTCCCCTGACCTTAACCCAATTGAAAACTTGTGGAAGGAGCTCAAGAATAAAGTCCACATGAGACACCCAAAGAACCTAGATAACTTGGAGAAGATCTGCATGGAGGAGTGGGCCAAGATAACTCCACAGACCTGTGCCGGCCTGATCAGGTCAAATAAAAGACGATTATTAGCTGTAATTGCAAACAAGGGTTATTCCACAAAATATTAAACATAGGGGATGTATAATAATTGACCCACACTTTTATGTTTAAAATTTAATAAAATTCAACTGAGCAACATAACTTTTTGGTTTGTAAGATTTATGCTTCTGTTCATAAATCCTTCTCTCGTTTGCAGTTTGAAGGCTCTAACTTATTTGCATCTTATCAAACCAGCTAAATCTGCAGGGGGTTGAATACTACTTGTAAGCACTGTGTGTATATATATATATATATATATATATATATATATATATATAAATAGACAGATAGATATTTATATATATATATATATAAAATTGGATGTATATTATGTATATTACAATAAGGTATTGATTCATAAAAAATACAAAAATGATTGTCATAAATGTAAAAAATATGAATCGTCCTCCCATGGGATAATATAAGTGCTCTATTCAAATACATGCCATAATTTTAACCCTATTAGATCTAACCCCTACAAAAGAAAGTACACTTGAAAAAAGAAAGAAAACTATATAAATAGATGATTTTCTGAGTAAAAATAATAATACTAAATAGATAATCAGTATGTTGATATGTGCCACTGTGGTTTGAATATTATACTAGCAATAGAAATAATAAATACAATAGGTAATAGCAAAGTGTTCACTCAGAGTATCATGGAATTGGTCTATGTGCTATCTGTGAGCACCACAGACCACATACAGAGAGCACACGGACCCATTATAGCCAGTGTGCTAGTGCACGTAACCAATCTTCCACACAGACCGATAGTCTGCATGGAAAAACAATCTCAGCATGCAGTATTCTGGTCAATTTAAAAACTATTCAGGTTTGTTCACCATGCAAAATGCAGCTCCGGCATCCATCTCCAATTTTCAGACGCTAGAGATGAGTGGGCCAGATGAATTTCATGTCATCCTTTCAGATCCCAGAGTATAATAAATATATGATGTGCAGATTTTAAAAATCTTTTACTCACCCTTTGTTCACCTCTCCAGCCACTCCTGCTGCCACCAGTCTACTGTCTAGTCCTCCATCCCATCTTCGTCCCATCGCATCTCCAATTTGGTATTCACTCTAGGCCAGAGAAGGGGTTTCGACCCTGAGCAGGCCTCATGTGCAGTGTCCTCCAAGGTTTGCCTCCAGAAGTCGTTACCCTGTGTTCACTTTAGGCTGAGACTTCTGGCTGTAAGTAGGCCCTAGAGCATATGCAGTGAACTCCAGCATCTGCTTATGTAAGAAAGTCCTGACCCACAGCGGTCATTGGTCTGTAGATGAAACTCTATGGAGGATCTGGGGACTGAATGGCAGGCAGAGAGCAGCGAGGGCTGCCACAGAGGTGAGCAGTGTAGGTGAGGAATGTTTTCTTTAACATTTTGACAGCCATCTACTGTTGAGCAAGATGGCAGCCACAGCTGACTGCCATTTTACTGAATTCACGCAAAGTAAATTACAAAAATCTTTAGTCTCTAGAATGCTGATTAATTAGTGTAGAATTCAATTTCACTCAAATACATTTTCCCATCTCTAACTTAAGCACTTCACGCAGGAGGCTCACAAAGATAAGCCTAATGGCTGAATTGGTGACCACCACTATCTGAAATGGTGACATGGAGCAAAAAAAACAAAAATCACAGGAGCAAAAGGAAAAATATATATAAAAATGACCCAAATAGGACTGATTTGTAAATATGCAATATATACTGTATCCACAAAAGCCTTGTGTTGTCTTGAATTTTTTTTGGTGGATCGATGTTTCTTTGAATAGGATTAATACAGATAATAGTTATAATAAAAATAGCTGCAACAAAAATAAATTCTTAAACTTTCATATTATATAGAAGGAATATATTCAAGTTCTCCAGTGCTTGCTTGTTTTTCATACTATGTGAGCTATGATCAGGACAAGCTGCCTCCTTCAGTAAAATACAATATATAAAGCTATGGTTGCACAATAAAGCACACCCTGTAAAATGGGTTGTTCAATACCAGTGTCTATACCACTTAAACTCTGGGATCATCAGGTAAGTAACAACATTTGGACAGCAAGTCAATAAGCGTATGAAAGCTCTTCAATAAAGAACTGATTCAGACCACTGCACTATTTGAGTATTTAGCCTTTTTATTGACAAATATTGCTTTGAACAAACATTAGGAATTCCCATATCAATCACTACCACAAAATAATACCTTGTTTCCATAAAATGCTGCTTGTGATGAAAAAAAACCTCTCAATAAAAAGAATGGCTGGTTTTCTCCGGCCAGGATCTGCACATCTTGCAGTATATCTGTCAATTTCAAAGAAATTAAAAGTCAATGACAAATTTCCCCAAATTATCCGTATGCAAAACAACTAATGGGCACATTTTGTTTACAAAGCACAAAATAATTTAAAACTGTATTTCTCACACAAGTTAAGATATGAAATTGAACTGGTGAGAATGATTTACGTGCTGGATTACAATATTGGCAGCTTTATAGAGTGAAATGTCACTACGGTACTGCAGCCTCAAGTTTTATATTTCCTCCTTTGAAATCCTGTCAGTTTCATGAACACTAAAGAGTTTAATCAATGTTTGCATTGCAACTACATTGGCATTTTTTTTTTAACTCCAAAGGCAATAGCCGACAGTTGTATTATATGGGAATTTCATTTTGAAACATATATATTTCACACATTAGAAGGATTAAAAGTAGATTAGAATAAAGCCAATTTTTGGCCAAATAATAGTAAAAATGCTCATAAACATGGCAGAGGAATGTACAGACAGCGATATGTAGAGAAAAGAGATACGAAACAGCACCGCAATTTTTACTCGCGGTGGGTGCCGAGCCTCCAAACAAACATCCAATTTGTTATTTCGTATAAAATATGAAAAGAGAGGCAGCACTCCAGTCGAATGCAAAAAAGGTGGCCTTTATTAAGCCCAACATGGCAATTTTTGGTTCACAGAACCTTTCTCAAGCTTTAGAAAGGTTATGTGAACCAAACATTGCCATTTGGGCTTAATAAAGTCCTCTTTTTCTGCATTTGGCTGGAGTGCTGCCTCCCTTTACATATTTCAGACAGCTATATGGTGACACAAGGTAGAATAGCTCACTAATACAGTATATGGCTGATCACGCCACCACTTTTTGCACTGATTCAGAAACAAAAAACTCTTTGTGTCTCTCTTGAAAATCAAGGGCATGCGCAGTTATAGTCGAACAGCATATAAGTCCTTGAGTGTTCAATATTAATTCAACTTCTTTAGGTAGGCATTGTAACAGTGACAAATCCATTCTTAATCCTTTCCTGGCCAGACGAATTTCGTTTTTACTCTTTCGATTTTTCCTCCTCTTCTTTCAAGAGCCATAAATTTTTTATTATTCCTTTGAAATAGACATATGAGGGCTTGATTTTTGCAGCACAATTTGTAATTTTGAATGACGTTATCCATTTTAACAAATGATTTACCAAAAAGCGTTTGAAATTGCAAGCAAAGCACAATTCCTCAATTGTCTTTTGGATTTTGTTTTTACATCTTTCATTATATAGTAAAAATGACTGGGCAGTAAGTACAATTACCCATGTCACTACTGTTACGATGATATTAAACCTGCATAGTTTTTGTTTTATTTCAGTGGTGAAAAAATTGGACATTCTTAAAAATTTATTATTTTTCTTTTGTCACCATAACATTTTCAATTTTTACGCAATGGAGCTACAGTGCCTACAAGTAGTATTCAACCCCCTGCAGATTTAGCTGGTTTGATAAGATGCAAATAAGTTAGAGCCTTCAAACTGCAAACGAGAGTAGGTTTTATGAACAGAAGCATAAATCTTACAAACCAAAAAGTTATGTTGCTCAGTTGAATTTTATTAAATTTTAAACATAAAAGTGTGGGTCAATTATTATACAACCCCTATGTTTAATATTTTGTGGAATAACCCTTGTTTGCAATTACAGCTAATAATCATCTTTTGTAAGACCTGATCAGGCCGGCACAGGTCTGTGGAGTTATCTTGGCCCACTCCTCCATGCAGATCCTCTCCAAGTTATCTAGGTTCTTTGGGTGTCTCATGTGGACTTTATTCTTGAGCTCCTTCCACAAGTTTTCAATTGGGTTAAGGTCAGGAGACTGACTAGGCCACTCCAACACCTTGACTTTTTCCCTATTGAACCAGGCCTTGGTTTTCTTGGCTGTGTGCTTTGGGTCGTTGTCTTGTTGGAAGATGAAATTACGACCCATCTTAAGATCCTTGATGGAGGAGCAGAGGTTCTTGGCCAAAATCTCCAGGTAGGCCGTGCTATCCATCTTCCCATGAATGCGGACCAGATGGCCAGGCCCCTTGGCAGAGAAACAGCCCCACAGCATGATGCTGCCACCACCATGCTTGACTGTAGGGATGGTATTCTTGGGGTCGTATGCAGTGCCATACAGTTTCCAAACGTCACGTGTGTGGTTGGCACCAAAGATCTCGATCTTGGTCTCATCAGACCATAGAACCTTGAACCAGTCTGTCTCAGAGTCCTCCAAGTGATCATGAGCAAACTGTAGACGAGCCTTGACATGACGCTTTGAAAGTAAAGGTACCTTACGGGCTCATCTGGAACGGAGACCATTGCGGTGGAGTACGTTACTTATGGTATTGACTGAAACCAATGTCCCCACTGCCATGAGATCTTCCCGGAGCTCCTTCCTTGGGTTAGCCTTGACTCTTCGGACAAGCCTGGCCTCGGCACGGGAGGACACTTTCAAAGGCTGTCCTGGCCGTGGAAGGCTAACAGTAGTTCCATAAGCCTTCCACTTACGGATGATTCTCCCAACAGTGGAGACAGGTAGGCCCAACTCCTTGGAAAGGGTTTTGTACCCCTTACCAGTCTTGTGACCCTCTACGATCTTGTCTCTGATGGCCTTGGAATGCTCCTTTGTCTTTCCCATGTTGACCATGTCTGAGTGCTGTTCACAAGTTTGGGGAGGGTCTTAAATAGTCAGAAAAGGCTGGCAAAAGAGATCTTTAATCCACACATGTGAAGCTCATTATTCTTGGTGCCTGAACTACTTCTTAATACTTTAGGGGGACCAAACAAAATTCTTGTGGTTTGAGGGGTTGAATAATAAATGACACTCTGAATTAATTTTTTACGTTTAAAAAAAAAAAAAAAATAATAATTTGCTGCAGTGCATTTCCCACTTCCAGGCTGATCTACAGTACAAATGCCACAATGCCAAATTAATTCCGCATGTGTCAACCAGCTAAATCTGCAGGGGGTTGAATACTACTTGTAGGCACTGTATGTGAGTGATTTGTTTTTTGCATCTTTTATATGACATTTTTATTGATACCATTTTGGAGTAGATATAATGTTTAATCGCATCTTAATGCCGGGTTGCGGCACCCAAAAAAATGAAATATTGGCGCTTGATTTTTTTCTCATTACAGCGTTTACCAATCAGGTTAATTAATTTCATATTTTGATAGATCAGACTTTCACGAATGTGGAAATAATACATGTATATTTTCTAAATTTTATTTTTAGTTATTTTTGATTGGGGAAAAGAGAAGTTATTTGAACTTGCATATATATTTTTTTCATATTCTTCAAAACATTTATCTCAAAAATCAGTCTCCTTTCATAGAAGTATCATCATAATAGGCTCTGAGTTCATCAGTGGTGGCTGTAAATGCTGCTATTACAGATTTACAGCAGCATTTAAGAGGTTGACAGCCACAGGCAGAGCTCTGCTCCATTTATGGCTGTTAGAGGCAGATGATTGCTGAAAAACATAGTCATCATCTGCTAGCAACAATGCATGCTCATGCACTGAGCCCACATCAAAGTCAGGGAGCTGACATTTGTTGCACCAATACGTCCAATGGAGTTTATCAATATTATTAATCTGCTTTAAAATTGTAAACTTTCAATGTACTGGAGGGTGATTAGAAACCTTTATGCTTCTGGAGTTCAACTTGCCCAATAAATACTGTGGTTAAACGCTCTCTTATCAGATGACATTTTCTCCTCTAACTTTTCTATGTTTTCAATACGAAGAGAATACAATGTCCCTGCCAGACACGTGTGGCAGCAGCTTAACGCCCCAGCATCAAAAGAACTGGGCATTTTAACTCCAACTCTCCAGTTATTGTGTATACGTACATAAGGGCAAAGTTGAAATGGTATTAATGCTAAAATTTCTAAAAAAAGAAATAGAAAGGTAGCAATCACCGATCTTCTTTCAAAGCCAACAATTTATTAATCCATTAAAAAATGATACAGGGGGAGAAGGAAAGGAAACCTCCAGACGACGGCCGTTTCGCGCCTCCTTGCGCTTCAATGGGTCCTGAGGTACCAGGTGGCTTTTAAAGAAGATCGGTGAGTGCTACCTTTTTATTTCTTTTTTTCATTTTTGGACTAGTAAAATATATGTGCAAAAAAAGGTTTGAGTCTCACACACATGCACACACTTTGTGAGGTAGGCAATTGAAGATAAATGTCTAGATTTTGCTCGATTTTTCTTTTTATTAAAAAAAATGATTCCCCTTCACAAAAAAAATTGCACGAGAAATGCAAAAACTCAGTACAGTCACTTCTAACAAGCAAGCACACCTTCTCACAATTGATTTCAGTTTTTTTTCCATAAAAAATATTGTGCTGCCTTGCTACTGATTTCTGGCTCATTAACAGTTAAGAAAAAAATGTGCAATTGTAATTCAAATACAGTAGGAGAGTTGCCAGCAACAGAATTTGTCTGATCATTCACACTAAGTCTGTTACTGCTGCATATCTCTTATCCATCTTTCCCCATCAATTAAATCTATGTAT
Source organism: Phyllobates terribilis (assembly GCF_046119375.1). NCBI lineage: Eukaryota > Metazoa > Chordata > Amphibia > Anura > Dendrobatidae > Phyllobates > Phyllobates terribilis. The sequence continues at coordinate 656,409,305 of NW_027362764.1, read as the reverse complement.
ATTTGCAAACTACTAGATTCATCTTTACTGCTGTAGCTATAAAGCACATTGCTTTCTGGAGTATTTGTCCAATGTTTTAGAACATTTTCTCCTTATCTCTGTTGCTGAGTTTTCAGCTCTTCTGTCCTCTCATTATTTCAAACCACCCTACAATGACTGCTGCATTTTTTGCCTCAGATTTTTTTGGAGGCTATGATAAACCTTCCTGATTGGTTGAACCATACCATGTTGTGTCATAGCTATAAGGCATTATGGGGAAGCCCAGGCGGTTGTGCCTGAGGTCATGTCAGCCTTCTGTGGCTGATTAAATCTTCTTCAATATGTAAAAAAGCGACAGGCATTTTTTTGGCAATTCCAGCATATCCAATCACAAATTGACCAAATTTGACTCAAATTCTAGCCATAACAAAATGATTCGCTCATCTCTAATAATAATTTGAAAGCTAGCTTAAAGGTGGCTTTTCACAGCGTCTATGACTGCTAGATCTCTCGATGAGCTGTGATTTGCAGCATCTGTGAGGGGTGAAAGTATACATCCCCAGAGAAGACTCAGAAGAATTGCCCAGTTGAACTACAAGCAGAGATTTCACATATTTAGCTCCAAAAATACAGATGTTAATATCTCTGCAATGGAGTTATACAGTGCAAAAAAGAAAATAGCAACAGAATCAGGGGAGCTCAGGGATGTCTATAATGTATTTAATTAAATTTTTGAGCAAGTGACAGATGCTTTTTAAAGTGAACCTGTCAGCATGATTTTGTAATGTAGAGTAAAGACTTGCCTATAATGGCGCTGTAATATAGATTAAGTTTATATCTTTGGTAAATAAATACTCTTTGTTGTTCTTCTTAGACTTGCCTATAATGGCGCTGTAATATAGATTAAGTTTATATCTTTGGTAAATAAATACTCTTTGTTGTTATCTTTACTCATCATTTGAAGCTTTCTGCTAATATGTTTGAAGAGAAGATTAATCTAACTGAAAAGGCAGTGACCTGTTATTCAAAGATCAGAGGCAGGTGGGGCGGGAGGAAGGAAATCACAGACAGTGAGAAAAAATTAGTGTACAAATGATCAGATAATCACAGCTTCAAGTCCCTTAAGAAGTATATTAAATACAATAAAAGTAAAAAAAAAAAGTTTTCAAAAATGTTAAAAAAACTAAATAAAACATAACAGTCCAAATCACCTCCCTTTTGCACCATTAATAAAAAACGTTAAAAAAAACATATTTGGTATCACTGCGTTCATAAACTTTTATTAAATAAATTAATCTGATGAATAAACAGCGTAACAAGAAAAAAAATCAAAACGCAATAAAATGTAATAAGAGGTGATCAAAACATAGTATCTACCCCAAAATGCTATCAGTAAAAACATCAGCTTGGGGTGCAAAAAATAAGCCCTCACCCTGCCCCATATCCTAAAAATTTAAAACAATATGGGCCTTGGAAAATGGTGATATTTTTTTTTACCTATGAATTTTTTTCATCACTTAAATAAAAAAAATATTTATGCTTTTTATCCGCATACTCTTACTGACCTGGAGAATCATATTGCCAGGTCAGTTTTACCATATAGGGAAATGGTAAATAAAAAAACAAAAAAAACATACGTGCACTTGTTTCTGCAATTTCAACACGCTTGGAATTGTTTTCCTGTTTTCCAGTACTCTGTGTGGTAGAATGAATGGTGTCAGTCAAAGTAAAAGTTGTCCCGTAAAAAAGAAGCCCTAATAGGGCAGAATAACTGAGAAATAAAAAAGTTATGGCTCTTGTAAGAAGGGAAGGAAACAATGAAAACAAAAAATGGAAAATGGCCGTGGTGTGATGGGGTTAAGGCTATGTGCCCACGATGCAGAAATGCTCAGAATTTTCTCCTGAGCGTTTCTGCATCTCCCTGGCAGAAAAAAACGCATGCGGATTGTACATGCGGATTGTACATGCGTTTTCCTGCCAGGGGCATGCGGAAGTGAAGCATTCTTCACTTGCATTTCCGCATGCGGGTTGACAAGCGCTTTTCAAGCGATTTTAGCATCAATTGGAAAGTGCTTGTCAACTTGGTCACACTATATAAATCCATGCTAACAGCATGGATTTATATAGTGTGACCCGAGAGAATGTCAAAAAATAAAAAATAAATCTATACTTACCTTCTGATGGCCCCCGGTGTCTTGTTTCCCTCTGTCCCGGATGCCGGCAGCACTACACTGAAGGATCTGCCGATGTCAGCGTCGCGTGACCTGTCACGTGATTATGACGTCAGCGCAGGTCCTTCAGTACATCGCAAACTGTCGGCATGCGAGGAGGAGCGCATCGGGGGCCGCCAGAAGGTAAGTATATATTTATTTTTTATTTTATTCTTTTTTTCACAGTTTCTATGGTACCCGGGTCCAGAGGAGAGTCTCCTCTCCTCTAGACCTGGGTACAATCCGCACATTAGAATGCATGGAATGCGCATCTACATATACAGTGATGCAGAATCCATGCGATCTAATGCAAGTCAATGGCGGTGAAAACGCAGCACTTCCGCAAAATAATTGGTAGTGCTGCATTTTTTTCCGCAATGATAATCCGCAGATGAAATTTCCGCCGCATGTGCATAGCACATGCGGATTATCATTGGGGAACATAGCATACCTTCTACCATGCGTTTTTTAAGCGTTTCTGCTGCAGTTTTGCCGCTGTGGAAATGCTTAAAAAACGCATCATGGGCAAACAGCCTAAAAGTCATTGGGCTGGCAAGTAAATTCAAGTACAGCATGTCATGACTTTTTCATGTTTATTCAAGTAAGGTATCTGGTTTATTGATAAAACTACTTCACTGCACAATAAAACATTTATTATTGGGAGTTTTTAGTGGTTCATTTTTCCTTTTACTTGAGATGAGCAAAATGATCTTTGATTAATCAAATTCATCACAAATTTTAAAATACATTTGGATTGCTTAAAACCCAAGTTGTTCATTGTTCTATTTGCAAAAATCCAGTCTGACTCCATTTTGCTGGTCTCCTTATAGAGTTGAGAAAGAGTTAGCAAATAACAAAACGCATACTCTCCCTAGAGAGGCACTTGGCACTTAGCCCCATATGACATGCATAGCACTCCACATAAATTTGTGTGACAACAGAGTGCTACACCCCATGTGAAAGTATGAGGCCAAATGCTGAAAGATCTGAAAAGCGAAGTCACCGAAGCGAACAAGTAGAAGACCAAACTATGATTTATAGTGGCACGATAAGTAAGTATAAACTTTTATTATTTTCTAACCCCTTCATTGTCTTTTGATTTTTTTATATTTTGAAGTTTGGAGAGACCTCTTAGCATAATAAATATCTTTTCATAGTAATTTTGATTGGGACAAACTTTATTCTGACTACATCAAATATCCCATTCAATTTGAGCCAATTTGCTCAAAATACATTTTGAGAAATTTGTCAATTTTTACCCATTAGTTCTTTATATACCAGGGAAGATTTATCAGTGGAAATTCCCAAATAGTTCATGGCGACTGTTTTGGTGGTGGTGATGTTACTATGTTGTGGTATATACACTGATTGTTACTGAATATTTGCCCTTTTTATTAACCCTGACATTCTAAATTAATTAAGCTTTACATAATACTTGATAAATAAAAATATCACCTTTCTTTCCATACAATATATCATTTGTTTCTAAAAACCTTCCTGTATAAAATTCTGCAGTACCAAATTTCCCCTATGGCAATCAGTTTGTATTAAAGATGAATCAAAGGTCATAAAGCTCTGAGTCTCATGAGTTACAGCACTTGAAACAATTTTTAATTTATATGATACAAAACACTTGTGAAACAAGCACTTTATTTTCTCCATGTCCTCTGTAGGCTTTGATTCAGATTCCAATTTTGCTACATTTAGAGAAAATAGCCAATATCATAGACAGTGAGATTAGTTTTAAGAGGAACATGTGAAATGGATGTTATTTCAGAGGAACAAACTGCATGTTTTTCTTTTTTCCTAGATTAATTTTCTTTGAAGCTAACCTTAAATTATGGCAGGGTAAAAACTCGTTTTGATTTACAGAAGATGAGGAGACAGTAGATAGAAAAAAAAAACGAGGTATTGGTGCTAATATACAAAGTCGTTTCATTTATATATTGTTAAAATGATTCAATACTACATAATATTGTAGTAAATAAATGTAATTTATCATCTTATATAATTAGTTAATATAAATTAGAATGACAAATTTAATCCTTTGGAGAGCCTGTAATTTTTATTTTTTTTGTTTTTTCCTCCATGCCTTTCAAGATCCATAACCTTATTTTACCATCAGCAAAGGGCTTTTTTTGGCAGAATATGTTTATATCATTTTTTTTTTGACTATTTAAAAAAAAAAGATTCTCTCCTGCGTTGATTCAGCTAAATCGTATCCAGTGGCTGCCACTTTTCTAAACTGTAAAGGGCGATCAAAAAGTAAAAAATAAACGTTATACTCACCTCATCACTACTCTCTTTGACCCCTCTGCTCCTCACCATCACCCGTTGCAACTTCTAATCGCCGCTGCTGATGCCTCATTAATGTCTCCTTAGCTTGTTCCAACAGTTTGCTTTGATTGCAGCTAACACTGGAGCGGTTTGGATTATTGTAAGTTTGCACATCTGCTGTAAATGGGGTCTTAGGTTACATTCGGACTAAGGACAATCTGAATGGAGTTGGAACGTTCATCCCTTGTTTGTTTGAGTTTCCTCTTGCTACTTTAGTTTTATTTCACCATGCAAATAAATATTAAACGATTAATTGGCTTCCTATAAAATTGACCTTAGTATATGTCTAAAGTAAGGAAAAGTATATTACGAGCCCCATTGGGACAAGGACTAATGTAAACGCTGACAATCTTTGTACGATGCTGCAGAATAGGTAAGCATTGTACATGTTTTGGTTTGATGCAAATCTGAGCAAAGCTGACACAATTAGACCACGTTCACATGTTCAGTATTTGGTCAGTATTTCACATCACTATTTGTAAGCCAAAACTTGGAGTGGAACAATCAAAGGAAAAGTATAATAGAAAGCTTCTAGCCTGGGAGGGGGCCAATATTCATGGCACCCTTCCTGGACTATTAATATCAGCCCCCAGCTGTCTGCCTAGCCTTTGCTAGCTATTAAAATAGGGGGGACCCCACGTCATTTTTTGGGGGGGGTCCCCATTTTAATAGCTAGTAAAGGCTAGGTATTCAGCTGGCGGCTGATATAAGTAGCCTGGGAAGCTCCATGGGTATTACCCCCTTCCCAGGCTTCAAACATCTGCCCCAGCCATCTGCTTAACCTCTGCTAGAGACTAAAATTACGGGGAACCCCACGCCAATTTTTTTTTTAATAAATCCTTTATTTTAACACTAAATGACAAGTACAGTAACCAACACTGTCACTGTACTTCTTATATATGTGACTGACATGTTTCTATCTATCTAATCTATGTGTGATGCTCTATCTTTCTGTTCTAAATTGTCGAGTACCGCTGCTGAATTGCCGGCCGGCTTTTTTAAAGAGACGGTGCATAAAAACACTAATATTTTTTTTAATAAATCCTTTACACTAAATGACAAGTACAGTAACCAACACTGTCACTGTACTTCTTATATATGTGACTGACATGTTTCTATCTATCTAATCTATGTGTGATGCTCTATTCCTTCTTGTCTAAATTGTCGGGTACCGGTGTATGCCGCTGCTGAATTGCCGGCCGGCTTTTTTAAAGAGAGCGTCTTCTGAGCAGTTTGTCAGCTTTTGGACACCATTGAAGGTGTTTTCTTTGTGCTTCTATGTGTTTTTGTTTGCCTGCCATTGGTTTTAACGGTGTTCGATGGTGTTCTATGGAGTTCGACGAACAGTTCCTCGAACATCCCGGTGTTCGACGAACCGAACCGAACCCGAACACTATGGGGGTGGCTCAACACTAGTCACCACTTCTGCATTTATCACTCACTCCAGGTTTTGGCTTATAAATACTGATGCAAAACACTGACCAATACTTAACGTGTGCAAGTGGTCTTACAGTGTTTTTTTGAATGCCTGAACGATGCACTGAAAATCAGGCTTTGTTCTAGGTAATTCACTGCGCCCTTTGTTAGGTCAAAAGAGCATAACCTTTATATTTCAAATTATTTCTTGTTCTTATAAAATATGGGTCCAAAATCAAAAAGTGCAAACTTCACGTGATCCATAATTTTCTGTACTACTAATTACAATTTTATGAATTATTTTATGACTGCAGTCTAACATGTGGTGATTCACATATAATTAATTCAAATATAGTTTGTACATAGTGAAGCATTTTAGTGACAGCAGTCTGGACATATCCATATTACCTAACTGTTTTATTTCTATATTGTTTTTCTGTATGAAACAACTAACACCTAAATTAACCCAGCAATGTGCATAGAAAAATGGGACTTGATGGAGCATTGGCATAATTTCAACCTTAGTGGCCGAGGAGCCGGTAGATTTAAAGAACATACCAGGTCAAAGAGATGTTGCTCCTTTATCTAGAAGAAGAGAGACACAAAAGGAAACTGTTTACTTTCAAGCATAGAGGAAAAACCTGATAAAAATACAGGATAAAAGATACATAATAAAATGATATTATTCCTCATCTACATACAGAACAAATAATAATAAAAAATAATAAATAAAAGATATCTGAAAGTTAAAACTTAACCCCTTTAACCTCTTTACAACCAAGTCAGTAATAGTATGTACCTGCGCCCTGGACCTTATGGACCAGGTACATATTACATGTGCGGCGATCGAGTAAACATGTGGGAAATGTTATTTAATAGCTATTTTCGATGACATATCTCTCTAATTTAATGGCATAAAAATTCTAATTTGAAAAATTAAGACATTTTCAAAATTTTCGCCAAATTTCAGATTTTTTCACAAATAAACGCAACTGATATCGAAGAAATTTTACCACTATCAAGAAGTACAATATGTCACGAAAAAACAATCTCAGAATCAGCGGGATCCGTTTAAGCATTCCAGAGGTATTACCTCATAAATTGACAGTGGTCAGATTTGTGAAAATTGGCCTGGTCATTAACATGCAAACCACCCTCAGGGGTAAAGGGGTTAAGCAAGAAGGAGGTACACATATGTCCTGATGAGGAATAAACTATTTCAATTTTACCACATTAGGATTTACAAGTATATCCAGACATGGCATGGGCACAGAAGATGGGCATGAGCCATTGGCAGCAAGAGCTGACTGACCTTGATTTCCAAATGAAATGAAAAATTTAGTTTACATTTACTTAGTGTCAATGACTGCCTTCTGGACATCTGTCAAGTCATCAGTCTTCCCCATGATTGTGGAGCCTACTGAAACATACTAAGGGACCTTTTTAAACGCTTAGGAAGATTTGCAGGTGTTTTTTGTTAATTATTCTAATTTACTGAGATAATGACTTTTGTGTTTTCATTGGCTGTAAGCCATAATCATCAACATTAACAGAAATAAACACTTGAAATAGATCACTCTGTTTGTAATGACTCTATATAATATATGAGTTTCACTTTTTGTATTGAAGAACTGAAATAAATTAACTTTTTGATGATATTCTAGTTTAGTGAGATACACCTGTAAGTCATCCTATTGCTCTGTAGACAAAAAAAAAATAGAAAATTAAGGCTCTCAAGATATGTTGAACAAAATAAATATTTTATTTTTTCTTTATTTATTTTATTCACTTATATAGCGCCATTAATTCCATATTGCTTAACAGACATTATTGCCACTGTCCCCATAGAGGCTCACAATCTATATTCCCAATCAGTATGGTTTTGGAGTGCGGGAGGAAACCCACGCAAACACGGGGAGAACATACAAACTCCTTGCAGATGTTGTCCTTGGTGGGATTTGAACCCAGGACCCAAGTGCAGCAAGGCTGCAGTGCTAACCACTGAGCCAGCGTGCTTTAAAAATATATTTTCATACATTGGGTATCACCATAATCATATCAACTCATACAAAATAACTATATCATAATTTATCCAGCATGATGAATGGAGTAAAAAGGAAATACAAACATATTGTCAGAATTGCTATTTTTCTTCATGTCTTCTATGAAAAAATAGGATAAAAAGTGATCAAAAAGTCATATGTACCCCAAAACATGCAACTATAGCTTGTCCTAAAAAAAAAAAAACTCTCACAGTTTTGCCTGCAGAGAAAAAATAAAAAAATAATGTGTCTCAGAATAGCCTAAATTGATTTTTTAAGTTATATTTTCATGCACAAAAGTAGTAAAACATAAAAGATTTTTCTATCAATTTTGTACTATTCTTATGATCACATGTCATGCCAATTTTGCTGAATGGTTAGCAAATAAAAATATAGAATTGCCATTATTATGTTCATTTCACCTCACAAAAAGAGTAATAAAAAGTGATAAAAAAAAATTGTACCACAAAATGGTACCAGGGAAAACTACATGTCTCAAAAAAAAGGCCCTCTTATAGCTCTGTTGACAGAGAAACGGCACAGTCAGACAGCCTTATAACATGGACAGCGATCGTATTACAGTGCATGGACTGGCCGTCGGCTCTCTTGACCGGAGTGTAACAGCTGCACAGAAAGAAATACATGCTGTCACGCTTGGGTCAGGAGAGCCACCGGCCAGTCCCAGCATTACGATGTGATTGTCATTCTGACTGCACCCTTAGAAAATGTTTAAAGAAAAACAAATGTCATTTTTTTTCATGATACTTATTTTGAAAAAAATATATATTACAGATGAAACTATCTACATTCATTATTACCAAAATTGCTATGATGCAGAAAATAAAATGCACACTTTATTTGTGCAGCACATAAATAGTGTACAATTTCTAATGAAAAAAAACCACCAAAATTGCTGTTTTTTTTTCATTTATTCCATAGAATGATTAAAAGTTAGATAATTTGTTATATGCTCCAAACTGTTGCCACTGACAAATATAACTCATCCTTGCAAAAAAACAAAAGCTCTCATACAGCTAAGTGAAATTAAATAAAAAATTGGTTCCATGAATGCGAATATGAAAAAAAACTTTAACCCCTTCAACCCAGCCTGTTTTCACCCTTTTTTTCACGCAAAAATATTGCTTTAGCCCCAAATTTTTCCTTTTCACAAGGGTTGTTTGAAAAAATACTTTCTAAGTAAGAGCACAGTGAGGATAGAAAGGACCTTCAATATAGAATTGTGTGAATAAAACAAATCGCTTTAATATTCAATCGAAAGTGGTTACAAATAAGTTCATAGTACACAAAAGTAAGTATCAGGTTACAAAACAGAAAACAAAACATTCACTAGTGATGAGCGAGCATGCTCGTTACTTGAGATTTACGGGCATGCTTGGGTGTTTTCCCGGTATCTTCAGCGCGCTCGAGTGTTATATTTCAGTCACTCCGTGGCAATGATTTGCGACTGTTTGACAGCTTTAATACATGTGAGGAATGTCTGTTTCTTAGGCATTCCTCACATGTATTAAAGCTGTCAAACAGTTGCAAATCATGAGCACAGAGTGACTAAAACATAACACCCAAGCATGCTGAAGATGCTGGGCGAGCATCCGAGCATGCTTGCCGAAAGGGTTAACAGAACATACTCGCTTATCACTAGTCCTTACATATGGTCTATGAGGCTTGATGTGGTCTGTGGTGGAGATTCTCACAGAATGAGAGATCTGACTTCCGCTTATTTCCAAATATCATTTTCCTCCCATAGACTTACATTAGTTACTATTTTTTTCTGTTTCATTGTCTCATATGGTGGCATGCTTCTGTCCTGGTAGCTTCTACAATATTAGAAGAACTCCACTGACTTTTGGAATATGCATTTTAGTTATCTGCATATTACCTCATTTTGGGACACTTAAACCTTTAACTATGACATTTGAATACTGTATTTATTATCCCCAAATAGCCATTTTGATATTTGAGTCCTATAGTTCTGACATACAGAATAGATGTCTCTTCCAAGATTCTCAGAATAGCTCAGTTGCTCACTAAAACTAAAATTATTTGCTTGAGACTCTAAACATATTAGATTTTAATATATACATTTTTAATAGAATATTAATATTTCACAAGGGTAACAGGAGAAAATGGACCTCAAAAACTGTGATTTCTCCTGAGTACGTCGATACTTCATCTGTGGTAGAAAACTACAGTTTAGGCACATGGAAGGGCTCGGAAGGGAAGATGCTCCAATTGAATTCTTGAGCGCAATTTTGACTGGAATAAAATGCGGATGCCATGTCATATTTGAAGACCCCTGACAAGCCAAAACAGCAGAAACCCCCACAGGTTTTGGAAACTAAATTTCTTGAGGAATTCATCTAGGGGTGTAGTGAGCATTTTTTACCCTATGGTGATTCACAGAATTATATAATATTGGGCGGAGTCATTGGAAAATTAAATTTCTTCCTCTAAAATGTTGCTTTGGTCTCAAGTTTTTAAGTTTGAAAAGGGATAATAGGAGAAATGAACCAAACAATTTGTTACGCAAATTCTCCTGAGTAGGCCAATACCCATATGTGGTCAAAAACTTCTTTTGAGGCACAGTGCAAAGATCAAAAGGGAAGAAGCGTTATATTGGAGTTCAGATTTTCCTGGAATGGTTTGAAGGTGTCATGTCACATTGACAGAGCCCCTGAGGTGCCAGAACATCAGAACCCCCCATAAGTAACCCCATTTTACAAACTACACCTCTCAAAGAATTCATCTAAGGGTGCAGTGATCATACTGACACCACAGATGGGTCACAAAATTTTATACCATTGAACAGTGAAGAAAAAATAATTACATTTTTACCTCAAAAATGTTGTTTTAGCCGCAGATTTTACATTTTCACATGGGGAAATGAGTAAAATGGCAACAAAATTTGTCACACAATTCCTACTGAATGTGCCAATACCACATATGCAAGTATTCTCAACAGGTGTGACTGTATAAAACAAGTTTAACACAATGTTGTTCCAGAACTTTATGACCTATTACTCTGCAATTTTAGACAGTTTTAACTATTACAATCTATTTAATGTATATCCTGGCATGTTATTACTGTGACCTGGTTGCATTACTATATGCACTGCTCAAAAAAATAAAGGGAACACTTAAACAACAGAATATAACTTCTGTGATATCAAACTGTCCACTTAGGAAGCAACACTGATTGACAATCAATTTCACATGCTGTTGTACAAATGGAATAGAGAGTAGATGGAAATTATTGGCAACTATCAAGACACCCTCAATAAAGGAGTGGTTCTGCAGGTGGGGACCAGAGACCACGTCTCAGTACCAATGCTTTCTGGCTGATGTTTTGGTCACTTTTGAATGATGGTTGCGTTTTCACACTCGAGGTAGCATTAGACGGACTCTACAACCCACAGAAGTTGCTCAGGTAGTGCAGCTCATCCAGGATGGCACATCAATGTGAGCTGTGGCAAGAAGGTTTGCTGTGTCTGTCAGCGTAGTGTCCAGAGGCTGGAGGCGCTACTAGGAGACAGGCCAGTACACCAGGAGACGTGGAGGGGACTGTAGGAGGGAAACAACCCAGCAGCAAGACCGCTACCTCTGCCTTTGTGCAAGGAGGAACAGGAGGAGCACTGCCAGAGCCCTGCAAAATGACCTCCAGCAGGCCACAAATGTGCATGTGTCTGCACAAACGGTTAGAAACCGACTCCATGAGGGTGGTATGAGGGCCCGATGTCCACAGATGGGGGTTGTGCTCACAGCCCAACACCGAGCAGGGTGCTTGGCATTTGCCACAGAACACCAGGATTGGCAAAGTCACCACTGGCGACCTGTGCTCTTCACAGATGAAAGCAGGTTCACACTGAGCACATGTGACAGACGTGACAGAGTCTGCAGACGCCGTGGAGAGCGATCTGCTGCCTGCAACATCCTTCAGCATGACCGGTTTGGCAGTGGGTCAGTAATGGTGTGGGGTGGAATTTCTTTGGAGGGCCATACAGCCCTCCATGTGCTCGCCAGAGGTAGCCTGACTGCCATTAGGTACCAAGATGAGATCCTCAGACCCCTTGTGAGACCATATGCTGGTGCGGTTGGCCTTGGGTTCCACCTAATGCAGGACAATGCCACACCTCATGTGGCTGGAGTGTGTCAACAGTTCCGGCAAGATGAAGGCATTGAAGCTATGGACTGGCCCGCCCGTTCCCCAGACCTGAATCCGATTGAGCACATCTGGGACATCATGTCTCGCTCCATCCACCAACGTCACGTTGCACCACAGACTGTCCAGGAGTTGGGGATGCTATAGTCCAGGTCTTTGAGGAGTCCCACAGGAGACCATCTGCAACCTCATCAGGAGCATGCCCAGGCATTGTAGAGAGGTCATACAGGCATGTGGAGGCCACAGACAATACTGAGCCTCATTTTGACTTGTTTTCAGGACATTACATCAAAGTTGAATCAGCCTGTAGTGTGTTTTTCCACTTTAATTTTGGGGGTGACTCCAAATCCCGGCCTCCATTGGTTAATAAATTTGATTTCCATTGATGATTTTTGTGTGATTTTGTTGTCAGCACATTCATCTTTGTACAGAATGTACATTATGCATTATCTGTTTTTTTAACTATCAGCAAATGAGTATTTCTTTTTTTTTTTTTTAACTACTTTTCATAGATATCTGAATAATCTAAGGAAATGCTTGTGAAGGTAGCCTGGTAGAGTACTTAAAATGTGATGTTAATTTGTTCTATTTAAACATTTAATTTGTAACGTGGTTCACAATTTGTAATGAATAGTGATGAGCGAACGTGCTTGCCACTGCTCGGTACTCACCCGAGCATCACCGAGTCACCTCCTGCATGTTTTGGAATCTTTTGAGAGCCAATGAACATGCAGGAATTGCCTGCCATGCACTGTAATGCCGTAGCCATGTTGGTTGTGGGAATTACAGTGATTGGCTGGCCGCACAGCGTCATCAGGTGTATATAAGACCTGGTGCCGCCATGCTCTTCACAGTCTACCCCGGAATCAGGCAGAGTAGGGAGAGGTGCTGCTGAGTCAGGGAGAGATTTTCTTGTTTATAGTTAGTATAGATATTCTACAACAATCCAGTTGCATATCAGTGCTAGGCGAGCAGGCAGTGTATGTGGCAGACTAAAGTGTATGATACAGCACAAGAGGTTCCATTGAACGTCCTGTCTGGTGCTGCTGTAATAATTACAGATATTTCTAGATCTAGCCCCAGATATCAGGGCCCAGGGAAAACATTTTTTTTATCTTAATCCTGGTTATTTGCTTAAAAAGCAATCCAGAGCACACCATTTTCTGCTCCATTTGCTTGTTCTCACTGTGGAATGAAGCCAGATCTGTTCCATATTTCAGATAAAAATCTAGAAATTTGTACTGAACGTGGAAAATATTGGCCTCCTTTTCCATTCTGTTGCAGTGTGTCGGTCAAGCTATTCACACTAGGTGTCTGTGAAGAATAGCATTAGTAAATTACAGGCCTGCTATTTAAAACTGTGGTTCTCTGTAAAACATATAACCTATAAGACTGTTCCAAAATCAGACATTTTTTCCATTTTCATTTTGTTGCAGTGTGTCAGTCAAGCTATTTACACTAGGTCTCTGTGAATACTAATATTAGTAAATTACAGGCCTGCTATTTAAAACAGTGATTCTCTGTCAAACATATCACCTATAAGACTGTTACAAAATCAGACATTTCTTCCATTTCCATTCTGTTGCAGTGTGTCAGTCAAGCTATTCATACTAGGTCTCTGTGAAGAATAATATTAGTAAATTACAGGCCTGCTATTTAAAATCATGGTTCTCTGTCAGACGTATCACATATAACTGCGTTCCAAAATCAGACATTTCTCGTGAAAGTGGAAAATATTGTCCTCCATTAAAAATGGGCAAGGTGCATGGTAAGGGACGGGGAAGTGGATGTGATGGTGATGGTGCATGCAGAGGCCGAGGCCGAGTATGTGTCCGTGGGCAAGCTGAAATTGTGCCACAACAAACACCCCCATCTTGTTGCTCGACCTTCCTGTCCCAATTACTAGGGTACTGCAGTACACCACTATTGAAACCAGAGAAGTGTCAAAAGGTTGTTGGTTGGACAGCAGATAATGCTTCCAGTCACTATGTCATCACCACCACCAGCCTGTCTTTCTATGCGGGCAAGTCTCAGTAGCCGTGAGTCTGGACCGCATATTCGTCGTCCTGATCCTCATTCCTCCCACCATGCCAAGTGCCAGGAGACAACTGATACCACACTTGGACACTCAGAAGAGCTGTTCACTTTTCCATTTGTAGATTCAGGCCTCTCGCCCGGCCAGGTTCAAGCGAGTCAAGAGGAGAACGTGTATAGCGATGCCCAAATATTGGAGCAGCCACGGTCACACGAAGGCGACGGTGGGAAAGTGCAATTACTGTCGCAAGAGGTGGATGATGATGATGATGATGAGACACAATTGCCAGAAAGTCAGGGTGCTGAAGTGGAAGACGAGGTGGTGGATGATATAGTAACTGACACAACCGGGCAGGGGGACATACAAAGCAAGGACAGCAGCACACGGGGGGAGGGAGGTGTAGCACCACAACAGTTAGGAAGAAGCAGTGTGGTGGCCACAGACTAAAGGCGGGAAAGCATTCATCGTAACGCCAATATGACGGAAGTTGCCAGCACAACTGTTAGGTCTTCCCAAGTCAGGTTGTTATTAAAAGACTCTGCAGATAACCCCAAAAAAAGGTCATTTGCACCACTTGCAAGGCCAGCATCAGCAGGGGTAGCAAAACTAGCATGTCATTGCACACTCTCAACTAGCACCATCAGCAATCACGTCCACGTCCATGTCCCAGCGCAGCGTCCAGTTGTCCCTACCCCAGTCCTTGGAAAGCAAGCGCAAATACGCAGCCAACACCCCACAGACCACACTACTAAATTCCCACATTTCGCAAATGCTTGCGCTCGAAATGTTGCCATTTAGGCTCGTCGAGCTGGAAGCTTTCCACAACCTGATGCCGGCAGCTGTCCCTCCGTACTCGGTCCCCAGCTGCCACTATTTCTCCCAGTGTGATGTCCCTGTATTACAAGAGCAGGTGTCCCACAACATTAGATGTACCCACAACAACGGAGTTACTGGGAAAGTCCACCTAACTACGGACACGTGGACAAGTGCTTGTGGGCAGGGACGGTACATCTTGCTGAAGGCACACTGGATTAATATAGTGGAAGCCGGGACCCAGTCGGACCTTGGGAGGGAACATGCAATCCCGACGATGGGGAATGCGGGCCCTGGGTCATACAGGGTTCCCCCCATATTCTACATCTCCTGTACCTCCTCCTCCTCTTCAGCTCCCATCTCCAAAATGACCACATCAGTCGCAAGCTGGAAGCACTGCAGCACTGCCTTGGCCAAGCGGCAACAGGCTGTGCTGAAGTTAATATGCTTAGGTGACAAACTGCACAATGCTGAAGAGTTGTGGACTGCTCTGAAAGAGCCGGTAGATCTGTGGCAGACACTGCTGACACTGCAGCCATGCATGTTGATGTGTGACAATGGCCGGAACCTGGTGGCGCCTCTGAGGCAAGGCATGCTCACACACGTACCATGCCTGGCTCATGTGCTTAACCTCGCATTTCTGCAGTTTCTCAAAACCTATCCGCATCTGCCTGCTGTGTGCCCATTTTAGAAAGTCAGCTACAGCTTCCGCCGCCTTTGCCTTGCTTCAGCAGTGTTTGCAGCTTCCAGCTCACCAACTGATCTTTGATGTCCCCACGCATTGGAACTCTACATTGCAGATGTTGGGAAGGATTTGTGAGCAGAAGATGGCAGTTGTTGACTACCAGCATAAACAAAGCCATTGGTATTCAGTTCAGACTCCACACAGTAGACCTCAGAAGTGGACATGGATGTCAGACATATGTACCATCCTCGAAAACTTTGAGGACTCCACCAAGATGGTGAGCACCTATGATGCCATAATTAGCATCACCATCGAGCTTCTCTGTCTTCTGAAATGCTCTCTTCTCACAATTAAAGAGGATGCATTGCAGGCAGAGCACGATGAGTTGGAGCAAGGAACCATATTGGGTGATTCCACACAGCCCAGCCTCATTGCATCCCAATGTGGATTCGGTGAGAATGAGGAAGAGGGGGAGGAGGAAGAACAGGAGCCATTTTCCTGCACTATAGACAGTACTACCTGTTTAACTGTCATACCATCTGTTCAGCGTGGATGGCCTGAAGACAGGGAGGAGGAAGAAGAAGAGGTGGATGAGGAGGAGAGCATGGTCAGTCGTCCTCTTGGTGAGGACACAAAATTCTTGCCTCTTTGCATTCTGGCATACATGGTTGAGTTTATGTTACGCTGCCCGTGACCCTCGCGTTGTCCAGTTTTTGTTTGACAGTTATTACTGGTTGGTGACACTTCCAGACCCACGCTACAAGGAAAACATTCTGTCTCTTATTCACATGCAGGAAAGGCCTAAAAAAATGGGGCAGTACCAGAATGTCCTTGTTGCGGAATTATTAAAACAATTCCTATCTGGAAACGCTGGCGGCAGAGGTCACAGTTCGTTGGACAGCCAAGGATTACAGGCGAGAGAGACGCAAATGGAATCCAGCACAAGCAGGGGAACACTGTCAAAGTTTTGGGACAGTTTTCTCAGACCCTTCCATCACACAAGCCCTGATGCACGGGGTACTCTCACAAGGAGGGACAAGTTCCGAAAGACGCTGAGGGAGTACCTTGCCGACCGTACCAACATCCTCTGTGATTGCTCTGTGCCTTATAATTATTGGGTATCCAAGCTGGAGTTGTGGCATGAATTGGCTCTTTACTCCTTGGAGGTCCTGGCCTGCCCTGCCGCTATCGTTTGGTCAGAGCGAGTTTTTAGTGTCGCTGGTGGAATTATAACCGATAGGTGCATCCTCCTGTCAACTGAAAATGCTGACAGGCTGACTCTTATAAAAATGAACAAGGGCTGAATAGGGCCAGACTTCTCAACACCACCAAATGATAGCAGTGTAACATAAACTCAAAAATAGTGTCTTTTTTTTGAGAGGTCTAACTCTATTCCCATGCACCTCTGTCTTCACACCCAGACATGGGTATATGCTTCCTGATTTTGTCTATTTGCTCTTGTCCTCCTCCTTCACCGCATCCTCATCCTCCACCACCATATCACCACCATATGTACCATATCAACATATCTACGTCTCTTGCAAGGAAGATTACAATTCTTCCAAATTTTGGGCAGCCGCTGCTTCACTGCATAGGCTAACAGTATGGGAGACACACTTCCTAATAATGGGAGCATTTTTTTAGAAGGCCCTTCGACCTCCACGACCCTATAACTAAATAGTAGACCCTCTCCTTTCTAATGGGAACATCTCATTACTGTGGCCCAGCTCTATGTATCTTTAAATTGTTAGGAGGGTTTTTCCTAAAATTTGGCAGCCATTGCACTCATTGCATACCCTATAACTGTATAGCAGACCTGCTCCTTTCTAATGGAAACAAGTTGTTACTGTGGCCCTGCTGTATGTGTCTTTAAATTGTTAGTGGGGTGTTTCCTACATTTTGGCAGCCATTGGACTCAATGCATACCTTATAACTGTATAGCAGACCCTCTCATTTCTAATGAGAACATGTTGTACTCGTTACTGTGTCCCCCTCTACATGTCTTTAAATGATTAGTGGGTTTTCTCTTACATTTTTGCAGCCGTTGCAATCACTGCATTCCCTATAGCTGTATAGCAGACCCTCTCCTTTCTAATGGGAACATGTGATTACTGTGGCCCAGCTCTATGTGTCTTTAAATTGTTAGTGAGATTTCTCCCAAATTTTGGCAACCCTTGCAGTCACAGCATGAGCATTACCACTATAGGAGACCCACACCTTTATAATGAGAACAATTTTTTTACTGAGGCCCTCCTCTATGTCTCTTCAAAGGGGTATTGGGTTGTGTCCACATTTTTGGCAGCCCTTGTAGTCACTGCATATGCAATAACAGTATAGGAGACCCACTTGTTAATAATGGGAGCAACAAAGCATAGTCGGCTGATGGCTCTCTAACAATAGCAAGGGCTGACTGCTGGCCCTTTAAGAATAGTAAGGGCCTCCTGATGCCCCTTTAAAAATAGGCTTTGTGGCTTTCAGATTCCCTTCATCATAAATGAAACAGGATGTATCTGATGATGTGTCACACACACCACATAGCCAGATAAAGTTGTAAAATGTTAAAATGACAAAAATGCATAAAAAACGCTACGTGTGAACATAGCCCAAGGTGCGGAGGAGCATTTTTGTTTTTGGTTATTTATTTTGCCTTATATACAAGTCATTACCCTGGAAAGGATGCTCCTTAACATATTTCCCAGGAAAATCAATTTTGGTTTCATTTTTGTATGTTTTATTGTGAGTCCATAAAAGTGGTGTAATACCTCTCACAATATTGTTGACAGCAGTGATCTGGGAGTCAGAAATGCTTCCAGGGGTCTTCACAATGTGTTTCAATGCAGAATCGTCATCTTTCTCAAGTGCAAGAAAAAAACATTTGGTTTAAAAAAAAAATTTTTCCCTTGAGAAAGACTCAAGTTCAATGTTTAAACGAGCTGCAAATTAAAAACCCTTATATTCTTATTGTTGAAGATCAACTTATTTAGCAGCAAAGCCCGCTATAACTTAATTTATCCTTTGGATCTAATATCTCCTAGAGGACCTCATCCACCAGCTACAGGGCAGAAGCAGCTTTTTTTATATTTCTATGTCTGCATAGGAGTTGCGCCTGTCACAACGCTTTTACGTGAGAACAACCAAACATTTGTGAAACACTTGCTGCTCCATAGGGTATCACACTATTGTGCACTTTGTTTCCTATGTACAGGTTTCTTCATTTATTAGTTTGTTACATTTATTTAAAAATGTGTATTACAAATGTGCAAATTGTTTTGCACTGTTATCTTTAGTATGGAAAAATTAGTATGGAAAAAATCTCTTGGACTTACTTTTCAGTTTTTTTTCCACCTTATATGTACTACTGATATTCACAGCTATATCAGTATATAGCAGGGCATTGCTGAGAAAAAAATAATTGTGAATTTGTAGGCTGATAATATTTTCTCATACATACATTATAAATTCCAGCTGTGGATTACTGTTAAAGGTTCTTCCATCTCATTAGTCCAGAATCAAATTCCAAGCTGCAAAAATATGAACATTTATCAAATATATAGAGGCATCCACTGAGAGCTGTCATATGCTGAAGCCCCTCCTCCATTGTCCTGCACAATAATGAAAACTCAATAATGCCCCGTGTAAGAAACTATACAGTATGCGAACATACCAATAATTATCTAAGTCAGTTCCTTTCATCATTTCAGAACCCCATTCTCAGGATCCATGTGGGTCTTACCTCCAATCCGCGCTGATCCACATATTATTATCAACTACAGAGAATAACCTTTTAAATCGTTTCTTCTTTTATAGATAGCTAACATGGATTTATGCTTCAGAATAAGAGTGCAAATTTTTTGGAATTCTTGGATTCCCTCATAAAATAATTACTTCAATATATTCTTTGTTTTATGTAAAAGGACAGGAGAACAATATGTACAATGACACGAGGTACAATAACACATGTGTTTTCAAATTATTGCATCATCTTGGTCTAAGGGGTAATATTTCTCCATGTACTTTGCACTGACGGGGGCCAACAGCCCGAAACACTGTGTCTGCAAATTGAGATTCAGGCTTGGCTATCATCCCAAGCCACATTGCAAGACTTAAAGGATCGATTGTGACTTGTTGGATTGCTGCTACCAATAGGTGGCGCTATGGAGTTTAAGTCCTCTTTCTCTCTTAAGAGGCAATTTGCATACATCATCTTGAAAATTTTCTAATCTACTTTTAGTGCTAAATCTGAGCACCCCTAGTGACCGTAATAAAAAATGCCCTCTTTTGAATTGTATTTGAAATTGTTAGAGCTTTTCTAAAAAAGTTAAAGAAAACATAACTTAGGATCAAAACAAAATGAACAAATAAACTGCAGTAAGTAAATAAGTAAATAGCAATAGTACATGCAAATAACATAGGATACTTAGTTGACACTATTTTGATCAAAAAAGCGCAAAAGTCATCCTACCGCGAAGGTGTACCCACTCAGGAGGTCCTATCTCCGATATTAAACCTCTCTATGTGCTAGAAAGCTTCAATAGATGTGCAGGACCCGGGCCTTACAGTTTTGCACCTGTCCAAATGAAGCAATATAGACTAAATGCACAGCCCAAAAAAGGGGGAGTCATGACCCTGTATATAAACAGTGTATAATAATACATGTATTTTCAGATCATTCTGAAAATGTTCAAGAAAAATCTAAATTTTAGAGGTAAATCTTGACACCCCTAGAGTCCTTCATCCAAAATTTTCCCTCTTTTGAATTGTATTTGAGCTTATTAAAGCTTTTATAAAAAGCTAATCAGCTGTACACACCCTAAAGAAAACATGCAGAACATAGATTGAAGAAATAAATAATGCATATTGCTAATGACACGGCATGCATTGATAAATCCAGTCATGGGTTACCTCTGTTATTTTCTATGGTACATGAATTGTTCTAAATATACGGTATATACAGGGTGGTCCAAAAGTAGGTGGACAGAATTTGTAATAAGTTTATGAAGGGGGAGATTTATCAAACACTAAATTGCAGCCGCCTGTCTGGATCATCCTCCAATAAACCATGAACTAGACGTGGACGATAAGCTTTCCACCCAATAGATTTCAGGATTCGCATGATAGAAGCTCGTGAAATTCCCAATTCAAAGAGGCTCTTCTGGTGGACTTTTTTGGACTATGAACAAATGTTTCAGCAACAAGTTGTTTATTATCTTCTGTACAGACTGTTGGGGTCGACCAGTTTTTGGAGCATTAAGGATTGAGCCAGTGGCATTGAATTTGTCACGAATGCGGTAAATGGTTTGTCTCTTTGGGGCTTGAGTACCAAATGTTTCAACCCAATTTGCTCTAACGGTTTCAGCATTTTGAGATTTCCAATACTCTGTTAAAATCCATTTTCTTTGATCTGTATTTAAATTATTTGCCATTATGTGTTATCTGAATTATCTGAAAAGAAAACAGATTTGGGGGAGATCTATCTGTGAAAACTAGATCTGTGAAACTGGCTCAGTTGCCCTTAGCAACCAATCAGATTCCACCTTTCATTTTCCAAAGAGTCTGTGAGGAATGAAAAGAGGAATCTGATTGGTTGCTAAGGGCAACTGAGCCAATTTCACTCTGCACCATGTTTGATAAATCTCCCCCTTCTTAACCTTATTACACTTTCTGTCCACCTACTTTTGGACCACCCTGTATATATCAAATCTGGCATAAAACATCTTGA
This sequence comes from Phyllobates terribilis, assembly GCF_046119375.1. NCBI lineage: Eukaryota > Metazoa > Chordata > Amphibia > Anura > Dendrobatidae > Phyllobates > Phyllobates terribilis. Next base: position 656,387,892 of record NW_027362764.1, on the reverse strand, counting down.
TAAGTCGCAATATCTTTGCGCAACCTCAAAATTGCACCTTTTTTCATTTCCACGCCAGTACGGGACAGCTACAGCTATATAGGTGTGGCATGGACAGAGCATAGGCGGGATATAGCATGGCTATGCCCAAGCATCTAATTCATGAAAAGTTCCTGGAGTGCATTGTTTGCAGTGGTGCATGCCAGTTAAGAGATGCACCTAATTCATTACCTGGAGTGCGCAATGCCAGCCTTAATGAATCGGCTCCCATGTTTCTTACAATGCAGTTAGTTTTCCTATTGACTTTTTCTCAGAGCTTTCAGAGTCCACCTCATCCAGTTACAGTCCTCCAGCTATCAGTCAGAGCTTGTTTGATACTCACAATAGGAGAAAGCCCATGCATGGAAATTGGGACATGCATTTGAACTGACCCATGCTACTACTGGTATTTTGCATATTGATAGAGTTACAAGCAATAAGAAGAAAGCAGTCCACAGTATGATCTTAATGGTTCAGTTTATTTGAAGTCATTTTTTGCATGAAACAAGTAATGTCTTGGCTTTAATACAGCCTTTGTCAAAGCTAATGCAGAATTCTCTGAAATTGCATGAATATTTGTGGAATGACAAATTTATGGCATTCTGATAAAAAGTGTGTTATAAAGTTTGAGAATACAATTGTTTGAATTATTTATTAAAGCAAAGTTTTTCTCAGAAAGTCCTTTTAAATCCCATTTGCAAAAGGGCATAACTATACATCCAGGTTGCAGGTCAGTTACCAGTAGTGTTGAGCCACCCCCGTAGTGTTCGGGTTCGGTTCGGTTCGTCAAACACCGGGATGTTCGAGGAACTGTTCGTCGAACTGTTCGTCGAACACCTTAGAACACCGTCGAACACCGTTAAAACCAATGGCAGGCAAACAAAAACACATAGGAACACATAGAAAACACCTTCAAAGGTGTCCAAAAGCTGACAAACTGCTCAGAAGACGCTTTCTTTAAAAAAGCCGGCCGGCAATTCAGCATCTGTACCCGACAATTTAGAATAGAAGGAATAGAGCTTCACACATAGATTAGATAGATAGAAACATGTCAGTCACATATATATGAAGTACAGTGACAGTGTTGCTTACTGTAATTGTCATTTAGTGTAAAGGATTTATCAAAAAAAATAATAGTGTTTTCATGCACCGTCTCTTTAAGAAAGCCGGCCGGCAATTCAGCATCTGTACCCGACAATTTATAACAGACAGAATAGAGCTTCACACATAGATTAGATAGATAGAAACATGTCAGTCACATATATAATAAGTACAGTGATAGTGTTGGTTACTGTACTTGTCATTTAGTATTAAAATAAAGGATTTATTATTAAAAAAAATTGGCGTGGGATTCCCCGTCATTTTAGTCTCTAGCGGAGGTTAAGCAGACGGCTGGGGCAGATGTTTGAAGCCTGGGAAGGGGGTAATACCCACGGAGCTTCCCAGGCTACTAATATCAGCCCCCAGCTGAATACCTAGCCTTTACTAGCTATTAAAATGGAGGACCCCCCCAAAAAAATGACGTGGGGTCCCCCCTAATTTAATAGCTAGCAAAGGCTAGGCAGACAGCTGGGGGCTGATATAAATAGCCCAGGAAGGGAGCCATGAATATTGGCCCCCTCCCAGGCCAGAAACACCAGCCGTCAGCCGCCCCAGAATTGGCGCATCCATAGGTTGCGCCAATTCTGGCACTTAGCCTCGCTCTTCCACGCTGCCCTGGTGCGGTGGCAGGGGGTAATAGGGTTGGGGTTGATGTCAGCTTATAATGCCAGCTGACATCAAGCCCAGGTTAGTAATGGAGAGGCGTCTATAAGACACCCCCATTACTAACCCCATAGTCAAAGTTAAAAAAAAAACACAAACACCCAGAATAAAGTCCTTTAATTGAAATAAAGACACAATTCTTTATTGTTCTAAATTAAACCATACTTACCATCACGCCCATTCCAGCTGAAGATAACGATCTCCTGCAATAAAAGAAAAATAATAAAGCAACCTCATCCTTACCTTTCCATGGTTCCCAGGACAGCTCCAGCTCTGCTACATCGAGATGACAGGCTGGACCGCAGCAGAACGCTGCCATCCAGCCTGTCATCCCGCGGACACTGAGAAGCGCAGGCATGCTTGCGCTCCTCAGTGTCTGACTGTGACGGCATCCAGATGAGCCGACAATGAACTCGGCTCACCTCATGTACGTCACTGACAGCGTGGGAAAATTCTCCTGCACTCAGCGCTTCAGCGTGAGAATTTTCCCACGCTGTCAGTGACGTGCATGAGGTGCGCCGAGTTCATTGGACATGACCTCGGCTCGTCTGGATGCCGTCACAGCCAGACACTGAGTAGCGCAAGCAAGCCTGCGCTTCTCAGTGTCTGCGGGATGACAGGCTGGATGGCAGCGTTCTGCTGCGGTCCAGCCTGTCATCTCGATGTAGCAGAGCTGAAGCTGTCGTGGGAGCCATGGAAAGGTAAGGATGATGTTGCTTTATTATTTTTCTTTTATTGCAGGAGATCGTTGGCTTCAGCTGGAATGGGCGTGATGGTAAGTATGGTTTAATTTAGAACAATAAAGAATTGTGTGTTTATTTCAATTAAAGGACTTTTTTCTGCGTGTTGTGTTTTTTTTAAATACTTTACTAGAAATTCATGGTGGTCATGTCTAATATTGGCGTGACCCCATGAATTTCGGGCTTAGGGCCAGCTGATAATGCCAAGCTGGCCTTAACCCCTTTATTACCCAGTGAGCCACCGCACCAGGGCCCTGGATGAGTTGGGTACAGCGCCAGAAGATGGCGCTTCTATGAACACGCCATTTTCCGGGGCGGCTGCGGACTGCAATTTGCAGCGGGTGGGGCCCAGAAAGCTTGGGCCTCCCTGCGCTGCAGATTCCAGCCCCCAGCTGCCTAGTTGTACCTGGCTGGACACAAAAATAGGGCGTAGCTCCACGCATTTTTTTTTTAGATTCATGAAATTCATGGAATAATTAAGAAAAAAAGGGCTTCCCTATATTGTTGTGTCCGGCTAGGTACAAATAGGCAGCTGGTGGTTGGGAGCAGCCCGTTCCTGCCTGCTGTACCTGACTGGACACAAATATAGGGCGAAGCCCCACATCAATTTTTTTTTCATTATTTCATGAATTTCCTGAAATAATTTAAAAAAAATTGACGTGGGGCTTCGCCCTATATTTGTGTCCAGTCAGGTACAGCAGGCAGGAACGGGCTGCCCCCAACCACCAGCTGCCCATTTGTACCTGGCCAGACACAACAATATAGGGAAGCCCTTTTTTAAAAAAATTATTTCATGAAATAATTAAAAAAAAATTGACGTGGGGCTTCGCACTATATTTGTGTCCAGCCAGGTACAGCAGGCAGGGACGGGCTGCCCCCAACCACCAGCTGCCTATTTGTACCTGGTTGGACACAACAATATAGGGAAGCCCTTTTTTTCTTAATTATTCCATGAATTTCATGAAATAATTTAAAAAAAAAATGCGTGGGGCTTCGCCCTATTTTTGTGCCCAGCCAGGTACAACTAGGCAGCTGGGAGCTGGAATCCGCAGCGCAGGGAGGCCCAAGCTTTCTGGGCCCCACCCGCTGCAAATTGCAGTCCGCAGCCGCCCCAGAAAATGGCGCGTTCATAGAAGCGCCATCTTCTGGCGCTGTGCCCAACTCATCCTGGGCCCTGGTGCGGTGGCTCACTGGGTAATAAAGGGGTTAAGGCCAGCTTGGCATTATCAGCTGGCCCTAAGCCCGAAATTGATGGGGTCACGCCAATATTAGACATGACCACCATGAATTTCTAGTAAAGTATTTAAAAAAACACAAACACCCAGAATAAAGTCCTTTAATTGAAATAAACACACAATTCTTTATTGTTCTAAATTAAACCATACTTACCATCACGCCCATTCCAGCTGAAGCCAATGTCTTCTGCAATAAAAGTAAAATAATAAACCAACATCATCCTTACCTTTCCATGGTTCCCAGGACAGCTTCAGCTCTGCTACATCGAGATGACAGGCTGGACCGCAGCAGAAAGCTGCCATCCAGCCTGTCATCCCGCGGACACTGAGAAGCGCAGGCTTGCTTGCGCTCTGCAGTGTCTGGCTGTGACGGCATAAAGATGAGACAAGTTCATGTCCAATGAACTCGGCTCACCTCATGCACGTCACTGACAGCGTGGGAGAATTCTCCTGCACTCAGCACTTCAGCGTGAGAATTCTCCCACGCTGTCAGTGACGTACATGAGGTCAGCTAAGTTCATTGGACATGAATGAGCTCACCTCATGCACGTCACTGACAGCGTGGGAAAATTCTCACGCTGAAGCGCTGAGTGCAGGAGAATTTTCCCACGCTGTCAGTGACGTGCATGAGGTGAGCTCATTCATGTCCAATGATCTCAGCTCACCTCATGCACGTCACTGACAGCGTGGGAAAATTCTCCTGCACTCAGCGCTACAGCGTGAGAATTCTCCCACGCTGTCAGTGACGTGCATGAGGTGAGCTCATTCATGTCCAATGAACTCAGCTGACCTCATGTACGTCACTGACAGCGTGGGAGAATTCTCACGCTGAAGTGCTGAGTGCAGGAGAATTCTCCCACGCTGTCAGTGACGTGCATGAGGTGCGCCGAGTTCATTGGACATGACCTCGGCTCATCTGGATGCCGTCACAGCCAGACACTGCAGAGCGCAAGAATGCCTGCGCTTCTCAGTGTCTGCGGGATGACAGGCTGGATGGCGGCGTTCTGCTGCGGTCCAGCCTGTTATCTCGATGTAGCAGAGCTGAAGCTGTCGTGGGAACCATGGAAAGGTAAGGATGAGGTTGCTTTATTATTTTTCTTTTATTGCAGGAGATCGTTGGCTTCAGCTGGAATGGGCGTGACGGTAAGTATGGTTTAATTTAGAACAATAAAGGAATGTGTCTTTATTTCAATTAAAGGACTTTATTCTGGGTGTTTGTGTTTTCTTTTAACTTTGACTATGGGGTTAGTAATGGGGGTGTCTTATAGACGCCTCTCCATTACTAACCTGGGCTTGATGTCAGCTGGAATTATAAGCTGACATCAACCCCAACCCTATTACCCCACTGCCACCGCTACAGGGCAGTGGGAAGAGCGAGGCTAAGTGCCAGAATTGGCGCATTCTAAGGATGCGACATTTCTGGGGCGGCTGACGGCTGGTGTTTCTAGCCTGGGAGGGGGCCAATATTCATGGCACCCTTCCTGGGCTATTAATATCAGCCCCCAGCTGTCTGCCTAGCCTTTGCTAGCTATTAAAATAGGGGGGACCCCACGTCATTTTTTTGGGGGGTTCCCCATTTTAATAGCTAGTAAAGGCTAGGTATTCCGCTGGGGGCTGATATTAGTAGCCTGGGAAGCTCCGTGGGTATTACCCCCTTCCCAGGCTTCAAACATCTGCCCCAGCAGTCTGCTTAACCTCCGCTAGAGACTAAAATTAAGGGGAACCCCACGCCAATTTTTTTTTAAATAAATCCTTTATTTTAACACTAAATGACAAGTACAGTAATCAACACTGTCACTGTACTTCATATATATGTGACTGACATGTTTCTATCTATCTAATCTATGTGTGATTCTCTATTCCTTTTATTCTAAATTGTCGGGTACAGATGCTGAATTGCCGGCCGGCTTTTTTAAAGAGACGGTGCATGAAAACACTATTATTTTTTTTTAATAAATCCTTTACACTAAATGACAAGTACAGTAAGCAACACTGTCACTGTACTTCATATATATGTGACTGACCTGTTTCTATCTATCTAATCTATGTGTGATTCTCTATTCCTTCTATTCTAAATTGTCGGGTACAGATGCTGAATTGCCGGCCGGCTTTTTTAAAGAGACGGTGCATGAAAACACTATTATTTTTTTTTAATAAATCCTTTACACTAAATGACAAGTACAGTAAGCAACACTGTCACTGTACTTCATATATATGTGACTGACATGTTTCTATCTACCTAATCTATGTGTGATTCTCTATTTCTTCTATTCTAAATTGTTGGGTACAGATGCTGAATTGCCGCCGGCTTTTTTAAAGAGACGGTGCATGAAAACACTATTATTTTTTTTAATAAATCCTTTACACTAAATGACAAGTACAGTAATCAACACTGTCACTGTACTTCATATATATGTGACTGACATGTTTCTATCTATCTAATCTATGTGTGAAGCTCTATTCTGTCTGTTATAAATTGTCGGGTACCGCTGCTGAATTGCCGGCCGGCTTTTTTAAAGAGACGGTGCATGAAAACACTATTATTTTTTTTGATAAATCCTTTACACTAAATGACAAGTACAGTAAGCAACACTGTCACTGTACTTCATATATATGTGACTGACATGTTTCTATCTATCTAATCTATGTGTGAAGCTCTATTCTTTCTGTTCTAAATTGTCGGGTACCGGTGTATGCCGCTGATGAATTGCCGGCTTTTCATGTTTCACTGTGAGCACTGTTCCCATCGATTTGGGCAATCACTGTAATGCCACAACCACCATGGCTGTGGCATTACAGTGAGTGGCAGACAATCCCTGCATGATTGGTGCTCTAAATAGCGCCAGACATGCAGGACACGCTTTTGGTGCACGAACAGTTATCGAACATAACCTCGAACAGCCAAATTTTTTGCAAATCGTTCGGGTTCGTCGAACAACTCGAACACCGCCCAAAACAGCTCGAATTTGAGATTGGCGAACAGTTCTAGTCGAACACCGCTCATCTCTAGTTACCAGTTCATTATGCAGTTACATCCTGTGGATGGCATAGGTTCTGGGGTTTAGTTTGAGCTATTATCAACAGATATTCAGCTGAAACAGCCAGTACCTTAGATAACAATTGAACTGGACATTTTACTTCTTACATCAGATGCCATGCTCAATCACCATCTTGGCATCAAACAGATTGGACAGATGAAGGGAGCTTCTTTTCTCATGTTATTTGACTCCAAAGATGCATACCTCACATCATTGCACTCTTAATTAACCTGCACAGTCATTTGAGAGGACAAAAGATAATTGGTGTAAAAGTATTGTACCATAAAATCTGTTGTTTTATTTATCAGAATAAAAAATACATGGATTTGTGAATGGGTACTACTGAGGTTGTGACTTGTTTGCTGCTCTGTCAAATCTTTCCACAAAAATTTTCTTTTTTCATTTTTACGGATTAATTTGTGAAGCACCTGGGGGTTCAAAATGCTCACCACCCATCTAGATAAGTTCCCTGGGGGGTCTAGTTTCCTAAATGGGGTCACTTGTGGGGGAGCTCCAATGTTTAGGCACACAGGGGCTCTCCAAACGCAACATGGTGTCCGCTAACAAATTGAATGGAAAATCGGCTCAAATTGTTAAGGAACACCATGTTGCATTTGGAGAGCCCCTGTGTGCCTAAACATTGGAACTCCCCAACAAGTGACCGCATTTTGGAAACTAGACCCCCCAGGGAACTTATCTAGATGGGTGGTGAGCATTTTGAACCCCCAGGTGCTTCACAAATTGATTCGTAAAAGTGAAAAAACAATTTCCACAAAAATTTTCTTTTTTCATTTTTTTGGATTAATTTGTGAAGCACCTGGGGGTTCAAAATGCTCACCATCCATCTAGATAAGTTCCCAGGGGGTCTAGTTTCCAAAATGGGGTCACTTGTGGGGGAGCTTCAATGTTTAGGCACTCAGGGGCTCTCCAAACATGACATGGTGTCTGCTAACAAATTGGAACCATGTCGCGTTTGGAGAGCCCCTGTGCATCTAAACATTGGAGCTCCCCCTCAAATGACCCCATTTTGGAAACTAGACCCCCCCAGGGAACTTATCTAGATGGGTGGTGAGCATTTTGAACCCCCAGGTGCTTCACAACTTGATTCGTAAAAATGAAAAAAAAAAAATTCCACAAAAATTTTCTTTTTTCATTTTTACGAATCAGGCACACGGGGCACGCTCAGGCACACGGGGCACAGGAGGGGGCGGTCAGGAATAGGACGGGGCAGAAATGGGGGCAGGAAGCCGGCAGTAGCAGCAGCAGGGGGGTGATCACTGGGGCAGAAGAAGGCAGGAGCCGGCAGCAGCAAGGGGGGTAGGAGGCCGGCAGCAGCAGGGGGGGTGATCAATGGGTTGGGGGGGTGATCACTGGGGATGGGGGAGTGATCACTGGGTCAGGGGGAGTGATCACTGGGACGGATGGATGATCACCTGGAGGGATGGTGGGTGATCGAAGGTGCAGGGGATTTACAGTGAGCCTGCTGCCTGTGATCACCTTACACCAGCTGGCAGAAGGAGAGCACCAGCCAGTGGATGAAGATGTGGGAGAGGATGGAGTGGTATGAAATTGGACTGGGTTGGAGGGGGTTAGAGAGGGAGGTCGGGGGCTAAGTGGGGGCTGGAGTCGGACGAGGGGGGAAATATTACCGGCGGCTGATCGGTGACTGCAGCGGCAATGGGGGGCGGCGGCGGATTGGTGGCGGTGGCAGATCGGTGGCGGCGTTGGCGGCAGCAGATCGGCGGGTGACCAAGCTCCTCAGCTTCAACGGATGGGATGAAGTTGGGGAGCTTGGTCAACCATTGTAAACAACCCCCTCCACATCTGATTGGAGGGCTAGTGTCACATGGACACTAGCCCCCAATCAGATCTGGGGGGGCAGAGGTGACACTCCCCCAAGCCAATGGCTGATGCTATATGCATCAGGCCATGCCCAGATTGCAAATATTTCACCAATTTCCATTGGTGAACTATTTAATTTATTCCAATTGGCAGTTTCACTAAAGTGAAAGTGAAACTGACAATCGGAGGGGACCTAGGCACGGGGGGGTTAATCCACCCCCCCGTGGGGTCAACTACAGGTTGTCTAGTTGTATCAGCAACTGTGACACCTGAGTGACCCCGCTCACACGCGCTGCAGGGGCGCGATCCCTCCATGTCACAGACACTGTGACATGGGTCGGGAGCGCACCAATTTCAATGTCACAGACGCTGTGACACGGGTCGGGAAGGGGTTAAACTCCATTTAAAATGGGCAAGGCACGTGGCAAGGGACGGGGAAGTAGACGTAATGGTGATGGTGATGATGCACGCAGAGGCTGTGGACAAGATGAAACTGTGCCTGCTGAGGAAGCACAACAAGCACCCACATCATGTCAAACTAGCTTCCTGTCCCACTTTCTAGGGGACCGCAAAATACCACTCTTGAAGCCAGACCAGAGTGAAAAGGTTGTTGGTTGGATAGCAGATAAATAGATAATGCTTTCCGACAGTTTGCAGCCACCACCACAGTGTCTTACACAAGGTCCAGTCTCAGTAGTCGTGAGTCTGAATCACATTATTAATATTATTTCTTATTATAGTGAAAAAGTGTAAACATTACATGTGAAAAAGGGGTATACATTGCAAAAACAATTACAATAATCTTGAACAAAAATGTGACAGCGACTGGTAGCGGAGGAGAGAGGGCCCTGCCAGCAAGGGCTATTAGTCTATAAGGGATGGATGAGGATACAGTAGGTGAGGGTAGAGCTGGTCTTGCAGCGCTATGGTTGAGCAGTGGTTACTGTAGGTTGTAGGCTTGTCAGAAGAGGTAGGTCTTCAGGTCCTTTTGAAGGTTTCCATGGTAGGTGAGAGCCTGATATGTTGGGATAGAGAATTCCAGAGTAGGGGGGATGCACAAGAGAATTCTTGTATGCCCTTAGTGGTTCAGTGGTTTCTCAAAACCTACCCAGATCTGCCTGAGATGCTTGTGAAAGTATGCCTCATATGGGCCCATTTTAGAAAGTCAGCTACATCTTCCGCAGCCCTGAGAGTGCTTCAGAAGCATTTGCATATTCCAGCTCACCGAATTGTGTGCGATGTGAGCACACATTAGAAATAAACGTTGAGGGTATTAGGAAGGATTTGTGGACAGCAGAGGGCAGTTGTTGATTACCAGCTTTAACACGCCCTTTAGAATTCAAGTGAGCCTCCGTACATTAGAGCTGATGACAAGGCATGGATGTCTGACATCTATTCCGTCCTCCAAAACTTTGAGGACTCCACCAAGATGGTGAGTGGCGATGACGCCATAATTAGCGTCACCATTCCAATTCTCTGTCTTCTGAAATGCTCGCTCCTCACAATTAAAGAGGCAGAGAAAAGAACTATACAGGGTGATGCTACACAGCCCAGCCTCATCTCATTTCAATGCGGATTGGGTGATAATTAGGAGCAGGAGGAGGAACAGGAGCTGGGTTCATGCACTACTGTCACGGGTGTGTCAGAGGTGACAGACAGTCGCTCAGCAGTTGATTGCAGGAGATCTCTATGTTTGGCATTACAGACATCTTTTTAGAGGCTGGCTGTCTCTAGGACACAGCGGCTTCCTCCTTCTGGCTAATTAGCTCCCTGGCCTGAGTGTATAATTACCTGGTGTGTCTGAGAGGGAGGTGCTGGCGATATTCATTACTACTTGTGAGGCTTTCGCAAGAGCAGTACTTCGTCCTCTCTGGAGCTTGAGGCCATGTGCGCATTTGGCTGGAGTCATCTAAAGCTAAGCAATCCCCCCCTGTTTGTCTATCCTTGTTGTCTTTAGAGTTTAGTGGAGATCGCATAGTGCTCATCTCCTCTCTTCCTTAGCCTTTGCCATACGCCAGGGAAAGTCAGTGAGAGGCACGCATGCGGAGATTGGTGAAGAGCCACTATAGGGATGGTAGTTGAGACAGGGTTACACTAGACCAGACTAGGAGGTTTCCACTCCCCCCTTTCCCTAGTGTCTGGGCTCCCTTTCCCTCTTCCCTCTGTGTTTCACTAAGTCTTTCCCACACCATGCGAGACAACTAAAAACGATACTACCCACACCACATTCATACCGTCTGTTCAGCGTGGATGGCCTGATGAAAGAGTGAATGAGGAGGAGAATGAGGAGAGAATGGTGTCCTTGAGGCCTATATAGCTGAGCACAGTGAGGAGGAACTGGTGATCCACAGTGTCAAATGCGGCAGAGAGATACAGGTGAAACAGCAGGGGTAGTGCCAATTGGATTTAGCTGTTAGTAGATCATTAGAAACTTTAGTGAGGGCAGTTTCAGTAGAGTCTGAAGAGCAGAAAACAGATTGTAAAAGGTCGAGAAGAGTGTTATCTAAGAGATAGCGCATGAGACAGGTGTGGACAATGCATTTCAGGACTTTACAAATTAAAGTAAAATTAGAAACCAGTCTGTAGTTAGCAGCACAGTTCTGGTCCAGGGATGGCTTTTTAAGAAAAGGGGTTATGATTGCATGTTTTAATGAAGAGGGAAAGATACCCAAAGAAAGAGAGAGGTTAAATATTTTTGTTAGGTGGGTAGTGAAAGCTGGGGAAAGGGACTGAAGGAAATGTGAGGGAATATGGCCAATGTTGCAGTTTGTAGGGTGAGAAGAATCAAGGAGTCTGGTCACTTCTTTTTCTGTGACAGGCTCAAAGATGGAAAGTGACCTTGAGGTGCAGGAGGGAAAGGAATCCAGACTCTTAGGGGAATGTGCAAAAATGTCTTGATGGATATGATTGATTTTTTTGAAGGAAATAAGTGGCCAGATCGTCATGGCTTAGGTTGGTGATGACAGGGGTCTGTACTTTTGGGCTCAAGAGGAAGTGGAAGGTTTCAAAGAGTAATTTAGAATTGTTGGCTAGAGATGTGATGAGGGTGGTAAAGTAGATTTGTTTATCCATAGAGAGAGCAGAGTAATAAGTTTTGAGCATGAACTTGTAGAGGAAGAAGTCTTCTGCTAAAAGTGATTTTCTCTACAGACATTCAACGCACCTTGAGCAGCGCTGGAGAAAAAGTGTTTGTATTGTGCGCCAGGGCTGCCGTCTATGCCAGGTCATTCTGCGTGTAGCTGGTGCTGCTTCATACAGGGCACTCAGCAATGTGTTGTTATTGTGTGACAATGTTGAGTCTGGACAGGAGAGGGAGAGGATGGGAACCAAAGATGACTGTAGATTGTTCATAAGCTGCTGGGTATTGATGGCACGTAGATTTCTGTGTGTATGGTTCTAGACTCACACTACAAGGAGAACTTCTAGACCCATGCTACAATGAGTACTTTCCATATTTCCTTCCCGTGGCAGAGAGATCTAATAAAATGTTGCAGTATCAGAAGGCCCTTGTTGAAGAATTATTAAAAAAATTCCCATCTAACAACGCTGGCGGCAGAGGTCACAGTTCCTTGGACAACCAAGGAGCACAGGCAAGGGAGACACAAACCAGATGTGGCAAAAGCAGGGGAACACTGGTAAAGGTCTGGGACAGTTTTCTCAGACCCTCCCAGCACCCAGGCTCTGATACATGGGTTATGCTGACAAGGAGGGAAAAGTTATGGAAGATGCTGAAGGACTACCTTGGCGATCGTACCAGCATCCTCTGTGATTCCTCTGTGCCTTAAAACTATTGGGTATCCAAGCTGGACACGTGGCATGAATTGTCTTTTTATGCCTTGTAGGTCCTGGCTGCTAGCGTTTTGTCAGAGATGGTTTTTAGTGTCACTGGGGGTATTATAACATATACGGAATAACAGTTCCCATTGTTTTTAATTGGGTTTAGGTTCTGGTTTAAGTTCGGGTATAGTTCTGGTACCTGAACCGAACTTTAGACTAAAGTTCGGGTCAAGAACCAGAACCTGAACTTCCACAGGTCCGCTCATCCCTAGTCCTGAGGGCCTCTAACTAGATACAAATTTTTTTAAGAAGGTAATGTTTTGTCCTTAGTAAATGCAGCTAAGAATTGTGAAACTTTCCTTCTTAGTCATCCCACTTAACATATGATCATGCACCTGCGGGCATGATAACATGATTTTCAAGAGCCGGCGTCTCGTGCATGCGCACATCTTACTTTCCTACACATCACTGCGCCTCTGAATCCAAGTGAAGCCTGCTTTTGCAAATCATGTTATTATGCCCACAGGAGTGTGATAACATGCAGAATGGGATGACTAGTCTGAGGAAACTGATCAGTAAAATTATTATTTGCATATTAAAAATGGACTTTAAAAATCCTTTTTTAAAACATCTGTTAATGTGCCATTAGGGACAAATGGCTTGTTAGGTAGGGTGTTTATGAAGGGATATACAAATGCTCGTGGGTTGGAGGGCATGGGGACATGACACGTTCCCTTTAAGTATGATTCCAGGAAGTACATTGTAGATTACCTCAATGGTCATCTGCTAGAAAATGTATTTTAGGTAAGGTTTTGATACCTTCATTGAACAGCCATGAGTTTATATATTTCTGAGCTTAAATAGCGCCCTCACATTCTTCAGTACTTCAAAGAAAATGAAATATCTCACACTGGTCTACAATGAGACACACTATGGACAACTTTGGTATCCAAGGAAGTTTGGAACTCTGTAGTTATTGAGTCAGCAGAGCATTTGCGACTTTTATGCACTGTGCATTTCAGTTCTGTAATTTTACGTGGTCCATCACTTCGTGGCTGAGTTGCTGTGATTCCTAAACACTTCCACTTTGCAATTGTACCATTCACAAATGAGTGTTGAACATTTAGGAAGAAAGAAATTTCATGAACTGACTTGTTACATTGGTGACATCCTAATACACGACCACACTGCTATCAATGAGATCTATACCACCAGCCACTCTATCACAATTCTTAGTAAAGGCAGACAGCATGGCGAGTGGCTGGATTTTATGCACTGGGGCAATGGGACTGAATGAAAAATCGGAATTCAATGACTAAGAGGTCAATGCAATACTTTTCTTCCTATAGTGTATATTTTAGTAAAAAACTTGGAGGAGTAAAATCAAATTTTGGGTAAAATCATCCACAGTGCCTAGAGAAAGGTCTAATTGAGAGGGAATGAGTATAGGGAATAACACAATTCTGGTTTCCATTTGCAAATATCTATTATTGCAATTATCTTGATAGTGTGCCTTTCATGTATGTTGCATATGCTCAGCGTACATACATTTCATCAACATGCGATAACCATAAACAAATATAAATGATGCATAGGAATACTAGATGTTTCCAGTAAAGAATAATATATTGTACATTGCCATCCATGGGATGGAATTATGATGCCTCCTGTTGGTTGTAAATCAGTTATTTTTATTTTTCGTCTTTCTTTTAATATCAAATTAAATCTAAAAGGCAATCTAGGCTATAAGTAATAATTCAACGCATAGAATTTCATATTTAGCACATTTATTAACAATGAGGATTGCTTACAAATAGCAAAATATTATCCAATTAGAACTATGAGAGGAAGTCCATCAGAAAATCCTATTAAGGGATATTTCAGTTCAAGAAGCTGAACATAAATTCTACAGCCAAAGCCTTCAACCCCTATATATCTTACACGGTCCATTGGATGATGCTTAAAAAATAAAATGATGTCAAGAAGGGTATGACACGTTGAACTTAAAGCCTAAATCACTTTTGCTTTCCTGCATCTGTTGTGGAGAATAAACTTCAGCGAGCTTGTTTAAGATGCTCACATAGTATTTGATAAGGGGACATTTTTTTTCTCAAATGCTGAATATTTTATACAATAGTGTTTGCACAAATTAATAAAAAAATATCTTTTTATAATTAAAAAGAACCAAATT